>NC_084895.1:4450000-6850000 GCF_958979055.1 Alnus glutinosa
AAATGAAAAGTTAAAGCAAAAGGAAGAAAAGGAGAGAAAAGATGCGTGGAGGATCAAGAAAATAAAGAAGAGATTTGTGGGGACCACGTGAAGAAGACAACATGAAAGGAGCATCTCTTTCCATGACAAGGCAAATTGATTTTCTCTCCATACTTGGCTGATTTGTGGGGACTTAAACAAGGAAAGAATCGATAAAGCATATGGCAACAAAAGTCCCCATTGAAATCATCACCTTCCTAGTTATCCTAGCCTTTATTTTATGTTTAATATTTTCCTTAATTAGTAGATTTATGTATTGTTATTTTATGATAGTATTTACAATATCTTTCTTTAGGAGATTTCCTAGGCTTCTAGCATATGGGCTGAACGTGTATAAAAGGGGGGAACCATGACACATCTTCTTCCATCTTCTATCTTCCATCTTCTCCCCTCTTCTCTAAGTTTTATTCATGGCCCTGTGTGGCTAAACTTTCATAATTGGTCGAAGGAAACGGAAGCCTCGGAATCAATAAAACTGTGAGATCTAATTTGTTTTCATTGTTCGATTTATGCTTTGAGTATCAAATGTTTTTCTATACTTATTTTTATGATTGTCTCGTTTAATGACTAAGATTTAATGATTTGACTGAGTTTCTGCGCTGGCGATCATTAAATCCTAGGAGCCCACTAGTAGCCAACTAGTTTATTTAATGATTTGACTGAGTTTCCGCGCTGGCGATCATTAAATGCTAGGAAGTCTACTAGTTTGTTATTCGTTGCAATCTATTGCTGGGTTGGATATCAAATCCGTAATTGTTTGATCCCTACAATCTATGAAGCAACTAAGATTTAATGATTTGCTGCTTCTCAGTGATTATTAAATCTTAAGAAGAACATTTGACGAAATTAAATGCAACCGCTTGTGCTTGTGTTGTTTCGCTTCATCGATCTCTCTAATTCTTAAGGCTGCTACTAGATTAGACCTATAGCGCTTGTCTTGGGTTGTTTAGTAGTTAGGGTTAATTAGAGCGCTTGTCTTCTAATTAACTACGACTAAGGAGAGATAGGAAAATAGTTCCAACGGTGAATATTCAAGTATGAATTGATATATTTTTGCATCGATGATCAGTTGTAAAATTCCGATGGTGAAAGTTGACTTAGACCAATGTTTCCTTACTTGATTAAAATTTTAAATTGTTTCTTTGTTATTACTTTCAGACTCAAAAAACCCCCAATCCTTGTTCACGTAGCATAAAACTCGGCTAATTACTCTTCGTGGGATCGACCCTTACTTGCACTACTACATATATTTTAGAAGTAAGGTTTTTATTTTTGGGTGCTCGCGACAGCACGCCAAATTTTTAGGTGATACTTGCTTTGCCATCCATTTATAGTCCCCTTTTAATTAATTGGCGTATGATAGGTTTCCTATTTTCTAAGACCACTAACTACCTGGTATGGATGAACAGTAATCCGATACAATGTGAACAGTTACTAGGCCTGCCATTCAGACTTTCGATATGATGTATAAGGCTAGGATTAGGTGCACAACTCTGGCGCTTAACCTAGTTTTTTACCCGATGTGACCCCCCCTAAGTACTCAGGTTAGTAAAACCTGGAGATCCTAATAAATGCTGGAGATACTATTCATTGAGATCCTAACCTGGAGTGCCTTAGTGGCATTCCCGACTCAACTGTCCACTGGTACCAAGCCTCTAATTATTTCCATAGTTAGTAGCATATTCCTATTTAAGTGTCAGGTTCACCTTCCGAGTCATGACCATCCAAATTATTGCCGCGTGTATCCGATTGGTTACCCTTCAACGAAAGAGTCTGGTCGGGTTCGGCTTGATTGCAGGCCCACTTGGCCATGGGCCCATTTGGGTTTGGGGAATAATAATTTCCCAACATATTAGAATTGAAACTCTCTTTTTCCAATTACCTTCATGGTGGATATAAAAATAAAGGTAGATAGAGAAAAAAAGATCATGTTTCAATTTTTATCCCTTTGATGAAGTGGTAAAATTTGAACCGTTCATTTAAAAATTAACAAACCAAATTTCAACTATTAAACTTTGTTGGTACAATTTCCTGTCTAGTGACATGTCAACTTCTAGTCCGCTCTTTCAGTGTCCCGAGGCTTCAATTATCTACAAAACAATGAGAATACGCCGGGGGTTGGCTGACTTTCCTCCCTTTGATGCCTAAGTCAATGGAGAATTTTTCAGTGTAGGGATGAGAAAAATCATAAGATTCAAATACCTAGATTATTTATAAGCATACCAGAGTAGTTGAATGGTTTGAGAGTCCCATATTTTCTGGGACTCCGAATCCATCCCGAAATGGGCATGGACAGGGATCCCAGGATTTCCACATCAGACTAACAGTCTGATTTGACCCCGCACATCTGGGGGCATTAAATAAAGTGGATTTATTTCCTTACGAATCTATGATGTGTCAAATTAGGTATACTTTGGTCCTTTGAACCTCGGCAAAGCCCTTGGGGCAGGATTTTCCACGTATCCCTCTCATGTCTTTGTAAGGTAATCCCGAGGTGAAGTTTCCTGAGCGGGTATATGCTCCCGAGCAGGTGGTCAGGACGTTCATTTAATTGTGCGGTCCATATTGACATTTAGACGTTCGACCAAATCACTTCAAGTTGGTCTATCTAACCAAGTTTTGGCTCGGTCACAAGCCCACTTATGCTCGGGAATAATAATTTTCCCAACAAACTTCATGCAATATCCTAAGTATTGCATTTGCACATATCTCAATCATGTTGTTTTCAATCCCATAGCATGGATATATGGAGATTGTTGTGGGTAGCGCTATGATGACACCTGCCCAACAAATATTGCAAACTTTTTGAGTGGGAGGGACTGAGGGAGCATCATAATTATGGTATAAAAAGCATAAAAGATACATGTGGAAGTTCATCTTAGAAATAAAGCATAAAAAATCCAAAATTTCTCTCTCAATGGACTTGGGTAACAATAATATGAGATGTTTACACTTTTTAAGATTAACTTAAGGGAACCCAACTCACATCAACCACGTGGTGGTTAAATGATCTCAAGAAATTCTTTAAAGTGGTTAGGCATGTATTAGAGTGAGAGTTCAACTCTCGAAATGAGAATCTTCAATTCTATCAGTATTAGTCATCTTAGGCCTGACTAATGTCTTAATGGGATTGGGTCAAGTTAGAGTTTAGTCGGACTTGAGGGAGCGTTTGTGGTTCTCACTGTCTAGGCCTCTCCTGTGCGAATCCTAGCAGACAAGTGCTATTATAGTCATTAGTCACACCTAGGTAAAATAGCTATAGTTGGTTTCCTCTGCCTGCCTTTTTTGAAGAAAAAAAAATCAAACCGACTCAAACCAAAAACAAAATAAAAGAAAAACCTCACTTACCCCGTTGATGTTTAGGTACTTTTGCAACTGTATCCTCAATGTTAAAAAAGTTGCAATGTCGAGTCATCATGTTTAAAAATCCTAACAAAGGACGCCAAAATTTCCAAATAAAATGGTGGTTAACCCACGACCATGGCTTGGGTAGTGGGTTCAATATATATATTTTTTTTAATTAAGGGTAATTTTGTATATTTATAAGGTTTACATGGATATAAGGGTCATTTCACTTATATACCGTTTGGACCGAACAACTTAAAATCTGTCAAGTCATCATCTAATGGATTAGAAACCGAAACTCTCTTTTTCCAATTACCTTCATTGTGAATATAAAAATAAAGGTAGAGAGAGAAAAAGAGATAATGTTTGAATTTTTAATCCATTTGATGACGTGGTAAAATTTGAACCGTTCATTTAATAATTAACCGCCCAAATTTCAACTATTGAACTTCATGCAATACTTAGGGTATTGCATGAATCTCAATTATGTTGTTGTCAATCCCATAGCATGGATATATGGAGATGATTCTGGAGAGCACTTTGATGACACCTACTCAACAAATATTTCAAACTTTTTGAGCGGGAGGGAGCATCATAATTATGGTGTAAAAAGTATAAAAGATACATGTGGAAGTTCATCTCAAAAAGAAAGCATAAAAAATCCCAAAATTTCTCTCAATGGACTTGGGTAACAATGATATGAGATGTTTACACTTTTTAAGGCCCCACTTAAGGGAACCCAACTCACATCGACTAGGTAGTGGTGATCTCAAAAAAATATTCAAAGTGGTTAGGCATGTATTAGAGTGAGAGTGAGAGTTCAACTGTCGAAATGAAAATCTTCAATCCTACTAGTATTAGCCGTCTTAGGTCCGACTAATGCCTTAATGGGACTGGGTCAGACTATAGTTTAATCGAACTTAAGAGAACGCTTTTAGTTCCACCGTCTAAGTCTCTCCTGTGTGGATCCAAGCGGGTATGTACTATTATGGTCATGTCTAGGTATAATAGCTACAGTTAGCCTTCCCCACTTGCCTTTTTCGAATAATAAAAAATAAATAAAAAAACTCACACCGACTCAAACCAAAAACAAAAGAAAAGAAAAACTTCACTTATCCTGTTGATGTTTAGGTACTTTTGCAATTGTATCACCAATGTTTAAAAAGTTACAATGTCGAGTTACCATGTTTAAAATTCCTAACTGAGAACGCCAAAATACCCGAATAAAATGATGGCCGACCCATGGCCATGGCTTGGGTAATGGGGTCAATATTTTTTTTGTTTAATTAAGAGTAATTTTGTATATTTTATAAGGTTTATAGGGGTATAAGGATCATTTCACCTATATACCGTTTGATTTAATTCTAAATCCTAACAGTAGGAGTGACATTGCAAAAATTTTGAGCATGACGATATGACATTGCAACTTTTTAAACATTGAAGATACGCTTGCAAAAGTGCCTAAACATCTCCGGTTAAGTTTTCCCGAAAATAAAATTAACCCCACTCATCAAGGAAAGACAAGGAGAAGATGGCACCAAACTCTAATATGGTAAATTTCATGTAACAAAAGTGTCTAATTTCTCTGTAGTAGACAATGCTAATTTACACTGCATAACTTGGTGATTACAACAAAATAAAAATACACTAATAGGGGGAAAAAAGAAAAAAGAAAAAGAACTCTATCCTTAGGATAGCAAATAATAAAAATCTGGCACGCAAGAGAGTAACTCTGAAGCAGCCTAAAGAATAGGGATACTTTACAAAAGAAAAGGGACAATATCACCTTGTCATCTCCTTTGAGGATCCAGGATAGGATTCATTTCTATTTGTACAGTTCCAAGCTCCCTTGGATCCCCAAACTTTTCAACTTCCCTTGCAATCTGAACATCGGAAGGGCTATAGTATTGATAAATAAATTTTACAACAAAACGAGGTATTATGCCTGCAATCACAATTGCAAGCAAGCATAACCAAAAGGTTCCAGTCTTTGCCACACTAAAGAATGCCCTGCAAATATTGGAGTTGCACATTAGTCTCTATTGAAAAGGCAATATCACAGTTTTAATATATTTGTTCATTCTACATTCATGCATGAAGACATTTCATCTTCTTTTTTTTTTTTAAGATAAGTAATTGACCCTAAGGGAGCTGGAAAAGGGAGATTTGCACTAGTAACATTCGCTACATGAGGCGTAGTCCCCAGCCAATTGAGCTACCCCTTGGGGGTTAAAGATGTTTCTTCTAATTGGCTCTAGAGATCATCTAAATGGTGCCCACTTTGGGCCATGACCAGTCATGATTTCTTATTTCTCTTTGGCCAGAAACACAGAATTGATGTCCTACCAGTAGAAAGCTGTTGATCACAGCTCATTAAATCTCAAAGCATAGTGAATTTCCAAGAGTACTGGCTTCATAGAAACTAGAAACAGGCTAAGAATGGAAGCACTAGAAGCGTGATGCAAGACGACATGATTAATTACATGCTTATGACTGCCAGCTTTTTTATGTCAGAAGATGCCATTCGGTATATAACAAAGGAGAGGAGGGAGGGGGATAAGTTAGGTAGTCTGGGGTTTTTGTTTTTCCTGAGGGTAGTCTAAGGTTCTTCAAGTTGTTGCCATAATTGCGAATGTATTCTAAGGGGAACGGCCAAAGGGTGTTTGAGACATGAAAAGTTATAAAAAGAACTTGAATCAATCAAGGCTGTCAGAAAAATTGAGGAACTTTGCAGAATCAGCATCCTGACTTTGGCAGGTGACTAACACACGAAGCTGTTTAACTAACTGCAAGTGCTATTTTCCATTTACTCTATGCAGTTGGGTTCTGCTCGATTAAAAATCACTCCAAAAATTTCTATTTACCTATGCAACTTTGCAGAACCACCATTAAGGTTTCTGATTTTGTCTCCTGGAAGTAGTGGATGGGGGATTTGTGACAGTGAGCTCCCGGGAATTTGGGAGTCACTCATATATGAAGAGCATATATCTTCGGAATGGATTATTCAACATAAAGCCAAATGGGGTGTAGCCAACCCCAAGTGCTTGGGATTGACGCTTTCTTGTGTGAAGCTTTAGTTCAGAATGAATTGCTTTACGAGTTGTGAATCACTATGCTGTGAATTCAGCCATTGCTATCATGATAATGTGTAGCTCTATCAATTTTGTTAACCAGAACCTTTCTTTCTTTTGCTTTACTAATTGACAACCTAACTAAATAAAGAAAAGAGTAAATAATGATGCAGGCTTATCAGAACAACACAGCTATTGGGAAGGACAAAAACAATGTAACAATCATGGTTGAAATGCAGACACATGCAAAGAAACATTGCTTTTTCCAGGTAATTGCTTGCAACTGTGTTTCATAGTTTCATTAAAAGGAGTCTTGAGTTTAATTATCTACTTGCAGAAAGAAAGAACTAATGTAACATATAAGATAAGATAAGAGAGCTCACCAGTAACCAATTAAATCGGGTATAGCATCAAGGACGATAACACAAATGAAAGTTGCAATTATAGATCCCCAAATGGCTGCATGAGTAAGCCAAGTCCACCTCATGACGTCCATGGCCAAGTGTATATTAACCAAAATAACCACTGCAAGTATCCAAAGATCTCCTATACTTGATATATCAATGGTACTGTGCCAATATGCAAAGAGAGGGATAAAGAAGATAGCTACACTTTGCCACAAAGTGTCAAGCATTGTTATCCAAAACAACTTCGTGTTGTAGCTCTCTTGCCTGTGCCCAGTCCCATAAAGCTGAGGATACTTTAGAAGAGACCTCCTACTTAAGTCCTTGTCAAGAATTCCAACAACAATTGTAGGCAAAGAAGTATAGATTATCGAATACAACGTACTGCTCCATTCATTGATTGCAGTTGTCAGGGTGAAACAAGTAAAGAGCACATACCTGCACAGCACATGAAAATGTTACCAACGGAAATAGTAAGCAGGCCCATTATGGAAATAGTAAGTAGGCCATTATGGACATAATTAGGTTAAACTGTAATTTTTTATTTTTTTTTAAATATTTTTTGAATCATATTCTTTATCTACAAGTTCTATTCCATCCACTTGACTAAATAGTAATTCAAATGTGAATTATAAAAGCATATGATAATGTGACATACAAATCTAGGTTTAACCACAAAGAAGGATCAAAATCCAATTATCTTCACCTCTATAAAATCTAGTTCAAAAGTGTCATTTCACCCACATATCCACCTATATTTTGAATGATAGGCTTTTATTCTGAAGAGGAATATACAATAAAAAACCTAGTAGGTAATTTGAAACACAACCATGAAAAACAATTTCTCTCTCTTCCCCTTCAGGCCGAAGAGGGAGACCGAGAGAAAGCTGAAACATAGTTCAGGCTCAGGCAAAGACTTTAATTGAGGTCTGCACAGAAATCTCCAACAGATTTAGCCACCTCAATTAGATGGCATATTCAGGAAAACATGATCATTATATATGAAGAAAGAATCAAAGCATATATAACTGCCAAAATACTACTCACCAAAATAAAACAAAAACCATCACTGCGTTCCTGTAAAAATTATACAATATCATGTAGCCCATCCGCTGGTAATTCCAATGCCCATGGACCAATAAAAGGGGGACTAAGAATCTAAACTGCCCCATCGAAAAATCTGATGCCATTACAGCTTGTCGACCTTCTTGGCCACTAATTCCAACTCCGACATCAGCCATTTGGATCATTGAAACATCATTTGCACCTATTAGCGATCCAAGTCAAATGTCAACAATAAACATCAAAATGTAAGCAGGAAAAGATGCATTTTATTTTCTATATCTTTTGATTTTTTTGGGAGCATAGGATAACATACCATCCCCTATGGCAAGTGTCATGTCAGCAGTCCTGTTCTTCACAAGGGCAACAATTCCAGCCTTTTGCAATGGAGCCACCCGACAACATAGCACCACGGAACATTCACTGGCCAATTGGAAGAGCTGCACTCAAGATGAGTGAGCTACATCAGCATACAAGACATCACCAAGGACTAGAAAAATAAATAAATAACACAGCATTTACAAGCACTGACCTGTTCTTCAAGTTCACTGTCAAGAATATAAACAAGGCTGGTACCATCAATAATTAAGGCCAGTGCAGTTGAACGAGCTTCAGAACTTCCTCCAGCATTGTCTGTAACCCCAGCAACAGTCATGAGCTTCTTAGACATGACAATGGCCTCTTCTAAACCCCTTCTACATGACTCCTTAGAATTGCTATTAATTATTATCTGGGTCATCCTCCTTGTCAGGAGCTTGGAGGAGTAGGCAATTGATATGGCAGTTTCTTGCTTGTCCCCAGTCAAAACCCATACTTTAATCCCTGCTGTTCTCAGACATTCTATGGCTTCTGGCACCCCCTCTTGCAGTTTATCCTCAATACCAGAGGCACCCAGCAGGCTCAGATTGTTTTCAACACCGCCAGCAACCTTTCGAAGCAAAGCAGCTCTACCAATTAAAGCAGTGCTTGCCGCCTCAAAGGAAGAGTGCCACTGCTCAAATTCTGAAGCACTCAGTTCCCGCATCCCAACAACAAGCGTTCTCAGACCCAGTGAGGAGTAAGCGTGAAGATGGGCTTCAGTTGCACGTATTACATTCTTGTTCAAAGATTTATCTATCACGCTAAACATTGTTGTGTCAGCACCTTTTACAAAAACTTTCACACTGTTGTCAGGGCACCCCAATATAACTGACATCCTCTTCCGGTCACTATCAAATTCATGCAAACCCAAAACATTAAACCTGCACTGCCCATGATGAGAAAATTCATCAAAAAGAAGGGATAATAAGGTCATACCTCCTGAAAGAAGCTACCTATGAATATGACAATATAATAACTAGAAAGAGTAATCAAGTATGCCTACTTAAACCACTGCAACCATTATCACCCCAGAGTTTACTGTCACCAGTCATATTTACCATAAATATTTTGTCAACAATGCTACTTAAAATATATATATATATATATATATATATATATATATATATATCAATTAGCTTCATAAATGATTCCAACCACCACATGCCACTCTCTTCTCTCTCATTTTCATGATTATCTTGCTATTATGATAGATTTAAAAGGAAAAAAAAAATTGAATGTCAATCTTCTCTTTTAGCGGAAAAAAAGAGGGGATTTTTAACAATTATGAAACCCACTAATATATCAAACCAAATTTCTCATAATACTAACACAAAAGCAACCAAAATAATTGCAGCCACTCTTTCAAAGCTGTTCTAACAATGGTGGTGGTCATCGTAATAGTTTTGGGAAGAAATGGTGTTGTGGAGGAGGGGAATAAATTAACAACAGCAAATCTAATTACCTTTGCCTTCGTCCTTGAATATCAATAACTATATAGCCAGAGGTTCGTTCTATGAGCATAAAACCATAGGCGGCAGCGGCATATACCAATGCTTGTTCATCTGGCGACTCGCCTTGGTAATCTATCCTCTTCACAGTAGGGTCAGGTGTGTCTACAACAAGAGGCACAATTGTATTGCAAGCAGCTAATGCAAGGAAGAAATCATGGACATGTTTGCCTTCCTTTGTGTCAGTTTTACTTTCTGATATTTGTAAAAGTCCCGGGTCAGTCTTCACCTTCATCTTTGGCCTTAAAACTTTTCCCTCCACTGATACCAAGCAAGGCAAACATTAGATGAATATGTTATGCAATGTGAAAAGGAAATCACAAATGCTATAGATTAATTTACAAAAAAAAAAAAAAGAATAGCGGTATTACCTTTAACAGAGTATTCGTCTTGCTCAATTTGTGAATTCCCACCACTATAATCTATTCCCCATATGCTTGCACATTGAAATTCCATCTTGTTCTCTGTAAGTGTACCAGTTTTATCAGAGAATACATACTTTACTTGTCCTAAATCTTCATTTATATTCAACGCCCTGCACTGAAATCTTGAATTTGATGCCTCATCATACATTTCGGAATCTCGGATCATGAAGTAAGCCTGACCAACCCGGACAAGCTCCATGGAAATGTATAGAGAAATGGGTATCATGATCTGGAAAACAATAACTGACATGAGGAATGTGAACACAGTCTCCAATCCCCAACCATAATAGTTATAGTCTCCATCATCCCTGCCCGAGAAGTCGGCTTTTCTGAAATAAGGTAAGTAATCCAACTCTTCCCCGTGGCCCAACAACCAAACAACGGCGCAGATGGAGACAACCGTACACAATGTAACAAGAAACACAGAGAGGATGATGATCTCAAAGTTCATATGGGTCTCAAGCCGACTCCTCTTCGATGGAGCTCCTGAGCTGTTGAGCATAGCTTTGGTGTCACGACCAGCATACACTGCAACCCCAAGGGCCCATTCAGTGTTCTTGATCTGACAGCCTCGAAGAAGAATATTGGAGGGTCCAAGAGACAGCTTTTTCCCATCAATTTCCATGTTGGCGTGAAACCCATAAATATTCCTATTTGGTTTCTCACACTTGATCAACCCACCAACTCTTTCCTTATCAGGCATCTTCAAGAGGGTCTCTTGCTTTGCGTACCGAGTCTTCAAATTTGACTCTCCATCCAAATTAATAGTCTGTACATATGCAACCCCGGTCGGGTCACTCGTGGAGAGAAGCACCATGTCACAAGGAATAGTTTCTTCCGCCTGAATTCTGATGATTTCACCAACTCTGATATCCTTACTTTTTTTAGGTTGGAACTGACCATTAACCAAAACTGATGCCAACCGGTTATTCTCAATCCGGTCTGACCGGTGCCGCCTAGAGTCCTCGTATGCATCCTTAACCGCCGTGACTAAAAGCACAAAGGCTAACGGCAAAATTGAAACTCCCCGGCCAAAAACAGCCAGCTGGGGGAGCTGATTAAGCACAACAATTGCGAGGAAATATATGTATGCAACTCTATGAAATTGTTCGAACAGATTTCTTGGCAAAAATGTAATAATCGAATACTTTCCAGTGTTTATCGAATTCCCAGCAAACTCAAACCTCTCATTTGTCTTCCCAGGATCATTTATATAAATCAATCTCGCATCCTCATCATTGATTTCCTTCTGCGACATAGCAAGCGCTTCGGAATCAGCCCGCCCTGACCCATATCGCACCGGCTTCGATCCCGAATCACCAAAACCCCCTTCCCTAACAGAATTCCCGGCGGACGTCTTGGATTGATTGGAAAAGACACTTCGTTGGGAGGAGGAACTCAATTTTGGTTCTACGCTAAAAGAATTCTCAGATGGGTTTTTCGATTCCATCACGGGAAACGACCCAGGGCGGCCAGAATTGGGCTTTGTTAGATCTAAAAGGACGGGTAGAGTCAACAGGTCTTGGGTATTAGGAGTTCTAGGAGATGGGATCAAAAGGGGACGCTCAGAGGCCATGATCTGATTATCAGAGACCTCTTGAGCTGCACAGAGTCAACAATCAACAAATTCATGAATTACCCAGATGGTGATTTCAACCAAATGCTACAAAATTTACAACAACAGCAACAGAAATTGAACAAAACAAGCGAAACCCAGAACTACAACAGCTCTGTACGTATGAAAAATGAATAGAGAAAAAAAGAACCCAGTAAATTATTCAGCTTGAGAAGTGACATACAAATTGTACAAACAGGAATTTCAGAGTGAGAGAGGACCTTTGCTATGTGCTAAACAGAGGGTGTCAGAACTTGCTTCTTCCATTCCAGGGCACGTTCGACAGAGAGAGAGAGAGAGAGAGAGAGAGAGAGAGTCATGTGGGAGAAGAGAGAAGAGGGTCTTTTAAGGCGCTTTTCTTGTGCCATAGAAATGGTCGAAGATGCGTGTTTTTGAGGCACCAAGAAGAAGAAATTGTAAAAAGTCAAAGACGCTGTAGGAGAGAGAGAGAGAGAGGGACCGAGGGCGGCGACTGCAAAGAGGTGGGGAAGGAAGAAGTCGTAATGGGTGGCGACAGCAAACGCATAAACACTCATAATAAATGAGATTGAAAATTCCGTATGTATGTGCATGAAAAAAAAATTCTGAAAGTTCACAGACAGAGAGATGTTCTTCTAGAAGGACTGCCGTAGATTAGAATAATCAAATTGTATTCACATTTTTGAATGGCAATGGGGTGTCCGGATTTGACCGGAGTATCTCCCATTTCCCTCTTTGGAAAAATTGAAATCTGTGACGTGCATGTGCTTCGTCTGCTTCTCATGCTGTTTCTTCCTGTGTTTTTTCCTTTATTTTGGTTGTTTTTTTCTATTTTCATTAATCTTCCAATTGAGTGCCCTTTATTTTCCTCTTTAGAAAAATTGAAATTTGTGATAAGAAAATAATTTTTCTACATCATATTACCCTACTTCAATTCTACACCAAGACACATAAGGTATGAAACCCATATATGTGAGTTCCATATACATGGATCACACATTTGATGTATCTTGGTGTAAGAATAACACATCCCTTTTGTGATAGGAGTGGAACTTTCCATGCTCTTTCTTCTCTTTTTTTGCTTTTTTTGGTTGATGTTTTTTGTTTCTCTCTCTTCTTTTTTTCTTTCTTTGAAATAATTGTTTCTCTCTTTTCATTACTTTTATTTTCCTATTTAGAAGAAAAAAAAAAATGAAATTTCATTTCATCTCTCCAACTCTCGTTACTTTTGCAATCTCCTTTTTAAAGTTAAAAAAACTTTCAATTTAATGTATCGAACTTTAATTTTTTGCAATCTAGTGTTTGAGGTTAAATCAAGCAATCATAAAGTAAAAATGATCTTTATGCCTATGTAAATTTTATAAAATTACAAAAAATCAACTTATTGGTCTTATGGTATATCTTAGTATAGAGGTTATCCTTACTTTAAAAAAAACAAAAACTATGTCCGGTGACCCACATGTCAGAGCATTCTTTGTATTAGTCTCATTAAATTTTACTAGTCAAAATAGCCAAAAATCACTTTTTTTTCTATTTTAACTATCTACTTTTTTAAAGCACCTCCGGCAGCCTCACAATTTTAGCAATCAACTATCACTATTCCATTTAAATAATATTTTTTCAAAATGGAGGTTGTGTGTGAAGCATGAAAATTCTAGTAGTATTTTATTGATTTGGTGAGTAAACAATGCTCACTATTGTTGGTGAGTACTATTCAGTATTCACTTACTAAATTTCTTTCACCAATTTGGTGAGGCTGCTAGGGGGTTATTTTGGACAATTTCACCAAATTTGCTTACCAAGATAGCCAAACATCTATTTTAATGAAACTACTAAAAATGTTCTAAATAAGGTGGGTCTCGTGACCCATCATACTTTTCTTATCTTTTTTTTTAATAAGGTTATTTTGAAAATTTATCACCCTTCCGTTAGAACTTTATGCGGATGGGTGAGATGCAAATTATTTTTTAAGTTTGATAAATTAAATTGAAAGTTTTTTAACTTTTGAAGAAGATTGCGAAAGCGATTAAAGTTCATGGATTAAGTAAAATTTTCCTAAAAAAAATTGATTCAGACTTGTTTGCTGATGCTTTTTAGGACTACGCTAAAACAAGAGCATTAATAAATAACTCAACATATAAAATACTAGCAAAACACTCAAAACTATTTTCACATTTATATCCCATTATAGCCAATATATATATATATATATATACTGAAAAGCATATCAAACCAAAATCTCTTATAGGTGTAGGTCTTTTCTTTTTTCTTTTTTCTTTTTTCTTTTTTCTTTTTTCTCTTTAGTGGGTGGGTAGGTTTGTTTTCCAAGGGTATTTTTTATTTTCGTTTGAAACAAAAATGTTTTAACGTTATAAAAAGAAGGTAATTGATTTTTGTTTTGTTTGTTAATATGGCTTTGACTTAAAACAACAAAAGCAAAAGACAAAAAAGGACATCGTTTATTCATCAAAACCAAGCCGGCTTTGATGCTCCCTTTCTTCATTTTTTTTTTTAATTATTTTTTGAAAAGATGCTCCTTTTTTCTTCATTTGATTGTATTTGGAGTAACTTTTACTTTTTTTTCTTCTTTTTTTTTTTTAATTTTTATTTTTTCAGTAACTTTACATTTAATGACAGGGATAGGCATAACTGCTCTGCACCTTTTCCCTCCAGCTTTTTATTATTATTATTTTTACGCTTAGCTTTTTTTATACATTGACCCCTCATAAGTAATATTTTTTTATTAAAAAATCATTTAATGTCATATAATTAAGGGGTAATTACCTTTTCCCCCATCAACTACCAGCCATTGTCAACATGCCCTCATGAACTGACACCTCGACCAAAAGAGAGCATCCAACTACCATCGTTACCCACTTTGCCCCCATCCGTCAGAAGATTCCGTTAACTTAGATGGAATATTTTATTTTTTGGCGTTAATTTTTGTTTAAAGACCAAAATGCCCTCTACAGTAATTAATAAAAAAATTTAAAATTAATATATTTTTTTGTTTTAAAAAAAACAAAAACAAAAATTAATCTAAGGGTGGCGCCCTTTTTCAATTTTTTTTTTTTAAAAAAAATATTAATTTTAATATTTTTTTTATTAATTACTGTAAAGGGCATTTTGGTCTTTGTGTGAATTAGATTGACGGATGGGGGCAAAGTGGGTAACGATGATAGTTGGATGCTCTCTTTTGGTCGAGGTGTCAGTTCATGGGGGCATGTTAACAATGGCTGGCAGTTAATGGGGGGAAAATGTAATTACCCCTAATAATAAATATTTACTATCCACATAGTGAAGGTTTACTTTCAAATTCAAGATTTTGGCCGTTTAAAATCATCTAATTATTTTCCAATTCAATAAATTCATTGTATCCTTTCCAATTAATGTTAGAGGACTTAATATGATTTATGATTTTTTATTATTATTATTGAATGTGGACTTTTTTTTTTGAACAGAGTAGACCTTCTTCATTGAATCGAAAAACCCCAGGACAAGGACAATAACAAGAGGTTCAAGACCCCCATTCCCTAAGCCAGATACATTTGACTTGTACAGCAACCTAAACAATACATAATCATTACTTGACAAACAATAAGCCACTCTTTAGAATAAAGCACACTCAATAAATAAAAGATGGCAGATCTAACACCTAAGCCAACAAATATTCTAATAACATTTAAGCATCACAGAGGCAAACTGTGAACACACTAGATAAAAAAAAAAAACATAAACATCCTAAAACAGAAGCCAACATCGAGACCAGGGTTGAGTGGCGCCGTCATCGGCGACGGAGCGTGCAGACCATGCGCCGCCTCTGAAGACTTCCTCTGCAACAGAAACTCGCCAGAGGACCTCGGAACCACCGAAAACCCCCCAATCGCACCCCTGAAAGACAAGCTGTGACCCACACACGCCGGTCCAGGGAGAGACTCCCCTGGCGCGAGTAGGCCAAGTGCCTAGCGTGAAGAACCGGCACAGCCGTGGCTAGGCTGCTGGACCGGAAGAAACTGGCAACCACGGTGGAGAGGCGTGTGTCTTGGGAAAACCGGCCGAAGTGAGCAAATCTGACTCCATAGAAAGAAAACCAAGCAAAGAAAAACCATGTCAGAAACTCCGCTGGAAAACACACCAGAATGTCACTCCGCAACCCAAATCCTGTGAAGTCTTCTGCCGGGAAACATCAACCACTACCGAATCTAATCCGGGTAAAAAAAAAAAACTCCAAAGTCTTAATGGCTTGGAGACACAAAAAACTCCACTAGCAATAGCAAAGGCTGAGAAAAAATCATCCCCCACCCTAAAAAGGTGAGGGAGGAAACACCATTGGGGGAGGGAGGCATGGAAACCTCCCCCCAAGGAAACAAACCTCCCAAGCGTTGCTCTCTCTAAGGCTGGCACGGAGAGAAACTATTGAATGTGGACTTGTTTAATAGGCTTGGAATTTAAGCCAAATTATCAACATAGTGAAGGTTTACATTCCAGTTAAAGATTTTGGCCATTTAAAATCTTGGGGTAATTACCTTTTCCCCCCATGAACTACCAAAAAATGCGCGATGCCCCCATGAACTACCAACTCGACCAAAATAGAGCATTCAACTACCAAAGATAACCATTTTCCCTCATTCCGTCAGTTACACGCCGTTTTATCCTCATTTTCTTCCTCTTTTCCCCCTATGAACTACCACCATCTTCCTCTTTTCCCCCAATGAACTATCATCATCTTCCAACATGCCCCCATATAAAACGGCACATGACCCGTTGACCGTTTGTTTTAACCCCTTTGACTGACGGAATGGGGGAAAATGGTTGTCTTTGGTAGTTGAATGCTCTATTTTGGTCGAGTTGGTAGTTCATGGGGGCATTGCGCATTTTTTTGTAGTTCATGGGGGAAAAAGGTAATTACCCCTAAAATCTTACTTTTTCCAATTAAATAAATTCATTTTATCCTTTCCAAATAATGTTAGAGGACTTAATATGATTTAGGATTTTTTTTTTTAATTGAATTGTTTTCTGATGGATTTATGGAAACGTATAAATTGATGTACTTAATTATATTCACCTTTTCTTTTTAGCTTGAACTAAATGACCAACATATCACAAGCAATTTTTTTTTTTTTTTTTAAAAAAAAAAATTAAATTCTAAGTCAGTCTATTAAATTGATATTTGTCCTTAAAACACGTGAGTCTCGCATGCATTTTTCATATGCTCTAAAGACAAATGTCAATTTATATGGAGAAATTTCTTCAAATTCTACTTGGAGAAAAACTTTGCCTGAAAACGGTTACTAGAGCTGCAAGCTATTGGTCGTGATTGACTTGTTTAAATAAGGATTTTTGTAATATCCTCATTAATTTGCAAACAGTGAAAAATAGGGAAAACTAACTGATGAGACAGACAGAGCCTAAATTAGGTTTGAGAAAATTCTTTTGTTTCAGTCTATTAATTAAATTGAGATCATGATTCTCACATGCATTCTTCATATATATGTTCTAAAGACATGTTAGAATATATGGAAAATATATTTATATTTTCCTTGTTTTCCTATTTGGTTGATGTAGTATTCTCTGCCCTTATTGGAAAAAGCAGTTGCTAAAGCAGGTCATTGATTTCTTTCAATCAGGATTTTGGTAATATCCTTATTAATTAATTTGTATATTACTGGAAATTAAAAGCAAGTATTCAAGTAGTGCAACACTAGTTCATAATTAAAGATTCCAATAATTTATTTTGACTGATGGAAGGTTAAAACTCAAAGCCATGCAAAACAATTAAGGGAAATATTGAAGGCCCAGATCAGTTTTTGGATAATCGCCCATAGTTAAGGTCATGTGTTAGTACAGCAGCAAAGCAGGGGGCCTGAGGGGCTAAATCCAATACAAACTCCCCCCTTTGGATATCCCAACATGATTCTCACATGCATTCTTCATATATATGTTCTAAAGACATGTTAGAATATATGAAAAATATATTATATTTTCCTTGTTTTCCTGTTTGGTTGATATAGTATTCTCTGCCCTTATTCGAAAAAGCAGTTGCTAAAGCTGGTCATTGACTTCTATCAATCAGGATTTTGGTAATATCCTTATTAATTAATTTGCATATTACTGGAAATTAAAAGCAAGTATTCAAGTGGTGCAACACTAGTTCATAATTAAAGATTCCAGTAATTTATTTTGGGGGTAATTACCTTTTCCCCCCATCAACTACCAGTCATTGTCAACATGCCCCCATAAACTGACACCTTGACCAAAAGAGAGCATCCAACTACCATCGTTACCCACTTTGCCCCCATCCGTCAGAAGATTCCGTTAACTTGGATGGAATATTCCATTTTTTGGCGTTAATTTTTGTTTAAAGACCAAAATGCCCTCTACAGTAATTAATAAAAAAAAATTAAAATTAATATATTTTTTTTGTTTAAAAAAAAAAAACAAAAAAAAAAAATTAACCTAAGGGTGGTGCCCTTTTTCAGTTTTTTTTTAAAAAAATATTAATTTTAATATTTTTTATTAATTACTGTAGAGGGCATTTTGGTCTTTGTGTGAATTAGATTGACGGATGGGAGCAAAGTGGGTAACGATGGTAGTTGGATGCTCTCTTTTGGTCGAGGTGTCAGTTCATGGGGGCATGTTGACAATGACTGGTAGTTGATGGAGGGAAAAGGTAATTACCCCTAATTTAAAATTTTATCCACATGACTCAGAAATTAAATGGCCATCAATTCCTTGATTCAAATCAGTCTTTTTTAGGTATGTATTGAGTGCAAAAACAAGCAAATTTATGAATGACAGATAATAGTATGAAAAACATTAAGAATTCAATCTCATCTTTTATGGCAGGTGTTTTAAATCATATTAATCACTCAATTAGATAGAGATTTGGAGATAATATATAATTAGACTTGCTTTCGGCTTCATCCCCATCCCATCCTATCACAAAGAAAGTGTTCGTAAGCATCATACCTTTACATAATGTCTTCCCGTTACGTTTTACCTGTCAATGGACGCTGCTTCATGGGGATTCTTTGTATTGCTTTGCTTTTGGCTTCAGGTAAAATGCCTCATCTATCTCATACTAGATAGGAGAATTGTGTCCCAGTTCGTTAGTGTAGGTTTGGTTTAATAGTTTCAAAACGTGTTGTTTGAAAAAAAATTGTTATTGGGAACTTAACTTATAACTCCTAATCTTTCATCGCTTTTGCAATTAGGGTTTCCCATCTTTAAAAATTGTCAATTTAGGGTATCCATCTTTCCAGTTTTTTCAATTTCAACCCTCTGTTAGAATTTTTCGTTAAATTCTATCAAAATTTCCAAAGATTCTAACGAATGGTTGAAATTGAAAAAAAAATAAAAAATGACGAATGGTTGAAATTGAAAAAAAATTAAAAATGGTTACCTTAAATTGACATTTTTCAAAGATGGATACCCTAATTTCAAAAGTGATAAAAGATCATAGATTATAAGTGAAGTTCTTCCTAATAGTTATTTTAAAATGCAATTGGGCCTTAAAAAATTTATGTGTTTTAAAACACACCCCTTTCTTGCGGCCGTTTGAATCCGTCATTTTTTTTTTCAAATATTCTTTTATTAAAAAGAATAAAGCTATATATACTCTTTACACACGAGTAATTAATCTTTCCTCACTGTATCAAATATTAGTATATATGCTACTTTTTAGTGATTTAATTATTTTGTTCTCATGTACGTAGCTAATGGTATTCTAAATATTATTGGTTTAGTGGCAGAGCCAGTAGCCGCACTATATCGAACCCAAATCTGCATAGGCGTTTGTCCAGGTGACTGGAAGTGCAATCAGAATTGCATCAAGTTGGGATATCCAAAGGGCGGACAATGTATTGGATTTAGGCCATCAGGCCCCCTGCTTTGCTGCTGTATAAACACACCTTAACTATGGGCGATTATCCAAAACTGATCTGGGCCTTCAATATTTCCCTTAATTGTTTTGCATGGCTTTGAGTTTTAACCTTCGATCAGTCAAAATAAAGGGGTAATTACCTTTTTCCCCTATCAACTACTAGTCATTGTCAACATGCCCCCTTGAACTGACACCTCGACCAAAAGAGAGCATCCAACTACCAACTTTACACACTTTGCCCCATTCCGCCAGTTTAATTCGTAAAAAGACATAAATGCCCTCAACTTTTTTAAACATATTAATTTTAATATTTTTTTATTAATTACTGTTGGAGGGCATTTTGGTCTTTAAACCAAAATTAATGCCCAAAAATGAAATATTCCGTCTAAGTTAACAGAATTCCTTGACGGAAGGGGGCAAAGTGTGTAAAATTGGTAGTTGGATGCTCTCTTTTGGTCGAGGTGTCAGTTCATGGGGGCATGTTGACAATGGCTGGTAGTTGATGGGGGGAAAAGGTAATTACCCCTATAATTAATTATTATTAAAACTATGAATTATAAGAATAAAAATCATGAATTTTTATCTTGGTTTTAAACTAAATCCCAAAATCTATAGTTTATAAATCATTACACTCAATGAGTTTTTTTTTTTTTTTTTTTTTAAACTATGAGTAATGCTACTCTTCATGCCTATTTCATATTGACTGACGTGGTGTGTTTTAAATAACTTTTCATATAAGTCACTTAAAATACAATACATCAACCGATATAAAATGATCTGTGTAATAAATGGATGCGAATAAAATCATTATTCGTTAACTATAAGTCAATAAAAGTCACATCAGCATCTCCAACAAAGTAGCTAAAAGGCTCATAATAGCTATTGTGAGCTCTATTTCTTCTCTTAACATATTAGCTCAAGAGTTGGTGAAATATATTTTTTTGCTAAATGAATAGTAATAAGTTGCTACTCATTGTAACACAATGTCCAAGTTTTTTAATATTTCTCTCTCTCTCTCTCTCTATGAAAAGAATACTTAAATAATATGTAAATAAAATAGAGAATAAAATAAAGAATCTCTCGGAGTTTGTATTAAAAAAATGAATAGGTAAAATAGAAAAATGTACTTTTGGTAAAATACCTACAATTAGGGTTGGCAAACTAGGTTACTGTGTCAAGTTCGGGTTGACCCATTTAACCCGACAACTCGTTCAAACTAGCCCGAATTCGACACGATTAACTAAACGAATTGAGACATGAAACCCGAACACGACATGTTTATAAGGATCATAAACGTGTCGTAAAGGGCCCGAACCTGTTTAGCATAAACTAAAATGCTATAACTTCGTATCGGATTCGCATATCGTATAAAAAATTGTCAACCTTACCTACAACTTATGGAAATGCTCTTAGGTGCAGTATTCTCTATATGAATAACAAGAGGAATTTTAATGTAAAAAATCCAGAAATAGAAGGAATCTTCACTAAACTATGTTTATCTATTAACAATTGTATGTATGAGTAAGCCATTTGTCATATCTCTCAATGCCAAAATTTCACATATCATTCGCGTTAAAATATTTTTAATACCTAGATTGGTCCAAAATATAATTTACATGGACTTCTGTTACTTTTAGCAATTTTGGAATTATAAGTAGAGCATTGTTAATGTAAATTAGTTTTAGGATTGAATTTGAAAAAAAGGTCGAATTATGGAATTTATTAAGGAATTTCTCTCTATTTTTAAGTAGATTATTGACCTTTTTTGCATAAGTTAAATTCTCAAATAGATTTTATGCTCTAGAGATAGTGAGATACCATTACCTTCCCCCCCCCCCCCCCCCCCCCCCCCCCCCCTCTTTTTTTCACCACACTCTTTTTCGTTTTCTTTTTGATTGATTTTTCACCACACTCTTACGTGTTCTCGATCTTATCCTTTCCCATATACTACAAAGTTTGGTAGAGTAAGGATCATATCAAAATTGATCAGAGTTAAATTTCTAAATAAAAAGTATCTAAATAACCTAATTTATGTATAAAAAAATTAAAAAGAAAAAAAAAAAGAGAGGGAATTTTTTGTTTGTAATATAAAGGTAAAAATAGTTTTGAGTGTTTTGTGAGTATATTATGTTTTGGCTTGTTTGTTAATATTTTTGTTTTAAAAAGATAAAACAAAAGGGAGAAGAAAAAAAGTGCTATTAAACAAAGTTATTTTTTTTTGTTAAGTTGTGAAGAAATTCATCAATTAATAGTTAGTAATTTTCATATTCACTATGATTTATTGCAGGGCTGGCTCTACATTTTTTGGGGCCTAAGGCAATAATTTTAATTGGGGCCTTTTTTATATAAATATAAATATAATTTATTGTAATTTTTATATTATATTTTTATTTAAAAATTATTTTTATAGCTTTTAAAATTTAATATTATATTGCTAGTATCAAATATATATATATATATATATATATTTTTAGTAACAGTTAATTTGTTTATTTTTCTATTTTTTACAGTTTTTTTATATATTCAAATGTATATTTCTAGCAAACAGTTACAACAAAAATTATTTATAAAAAAAAAAAAAAAAAAAAAAAAAAAAAAAAAAAAAAAACATTATCCATAATATAAAATTAAAATAAAAGAAGAATAGAACCTTTATAAAAGATCTTTTTCAACTTCACTTTATGTTAAGATCATCTAATTTCCTCAACCTATAAAAGCAAAGACAAAAAATAAAAATATTTTTTGTTAAACAATTTTATTATTCAAAATAAATTTATAGCATTTTCTATTGATGTTTAAGAATTTTTTTCAAACTTATCTTGCATTGAGAGGGACAACACAATTGATCTATTTAATTTAATTTTTTTTTTTTGTCTAAAATAAAACCTAAAATAAGAGAGGAAAACATAAAAAAAATTAAAGCCTAAATTATTATGACAATGACCGAAAAAAAAAAAAAAAAAAAAAACAAAAAAAAAGGGAACATGTGGCACATCCACATGTTTTTGGTAAAAAAAAAAAAATAGAAAAAATATTATACAGCCAAAAAGTAAAGCTCAAGTGTACAGCGCTGCCTGCGTCATGTGTTATGATGATGCAACGCCCCACATCATGACACATGATGCAGCTCTTATTGTCCTGACTTCTCTCTCGCATGGCACCCATTTCACATTCATACTCTCAAGTCTCAACTCTCTCTCTCTCTCTCTCTCTTTATATTATATTTCCTCTATGTTTATCTTCTTCTTTCAAGAGAAAAAGTGGTGGAAGATGTGGAAGAGAAGAAAGAAGAAAGGAAAAGGAGTTCTGCGAAGGGACCATGCAACCGCATATGGGACATAATTTTTTATTTTTTCTACAATTTATGGGGTCTTGTTATTTTATTTATTTTTATTTTTTTATGAAAATAGTTGCAGAGGCCTTATTTAATTTTTTTTTTTTTTTTGCCTTATTATTTTTTTGTGAAGATAGTTGCTGAGGCCTTATTTAATATTTTTTTGGGGGCCTTATTATTTCTTTTGTGAAGATAGTTGAGAGACTTTATTTATTTATTTATTATTATTATTATTTTTTTTGGCCTTATTGATTCTTTTGTGAAGAAAGTTGCATAGGCCTTATTTAATTTTATTTTATTTTTCTTACAAACCTATTTTTTGGGAGCCTTCTTCTACTTGAGGGCCTTAGGCGGCCGCCTAAGCCACCTAGTGGAAGAGCCGGCCTGATTTATTGTAATAAGGTAATTGACTTAATATAATATTTCTTGTGATTGAACTTGACTTAGGGTGCGTTTGGGCTTGTAATTTATTAGACAAAAAATGCAATTTTTTTAAACCGAATTGCAGAAAATAAATCGTTTGGAATTGTATTTTTTAAAAATTGATATTTGGAAACTCAAAAAATCTAATTTTTCAAATCGCAGACAATGTGGTGTTTTTTATTTATAAAGGTTAAATTGTGATTTTAAAGACTAAACTACGATTTTTCCAAAAGCTTAATTTTTTTAAATTCATTTTTCAAATTGCACATTTTAAAACATCTATTTTTAAATCACACTTTTAAAATTACAAACTCAAATGAATCTTTATAAACTAGAATGTGAGGCTTTTGTGAACTTTATAGTTTATATATATAAACGGTTGGGAAATATAGAAACCCAATGGGTCAATACAATTCATGTGGATTTAATAATATCATTTATATATATAAGGCATCCCCCACCCACTGATCTATTAACGTTTGTCATTTTAATTTTATCTTTTATCAACTAGATCTCTAAATATTGTAAATATTCTGAAAAAATAGAGAAACTTTACTTCACCCCTTAAACTTTTATCATTTTTGTAATATCCTCTTTAAAATTAAAAAACTCTCAATTTAGTATATCAAACCTTCAATTTTTTGCAATCTCACCCCTCCTGTTTGGATTTTGGGTTAAATAAGATGGTCAAAAGGTAAAATGACTTTTATACCACTATAAATTTTATAAAATTACAAAATTACCCTTTAATTAAAATAAATAATAAATAATAAATAAATTAAACTAAGTCCGGTGACCCACGACTATATGTCACAAGGTGGTTATGGTGACCCACCATACCATTTTTTTTTTCTTTTTTTTAATTAGGGTATTTTTGAAAATTTCTCACCCTTATGTTAGGATTTAACAGAAAATCCTAACAGAGTGATGAGATTGCATTTTTTTTTTTTTTAAGTTTGATACATTAAATTGAGAGTTTTTGAACTTCTGGGAGAGATTGTGAAAGACGAAACTGATAAAAGTTCGATGGGTTAAGTAAAGTTTTTCCCTAAAAAAATTGATTTTAGCTTGTTTGCTAATGCTTTTTAGAATTATTTTTTTGTTTTTCAGCAAAAAAATAAAAGTATTAACAAATAATTCAACACATAAAATATTCGCAAAACACTTAAAACTATTTTCACATTTATATCAAATCATAACAAATATATACACACACACACACATATATATATATATATATATATATATATATATCTTCTAAAAAGCATCAGTAAACCAAAATCTCTTATAGGAGTTGGTTCTCTCTTCTTCTTCTTTTTGAGTGTTTTTTCTTTTCTTTTCTTTTCTTTTTTTAATTGTCTTTTTAGTGGCTGGGTAGGTAGGTTTGTTAGCGTGTTTAGAAGGTATTTTTAATTTTATTTGAAAAAAATGTTTTGATAGGATATAAAGAAAAAGTTTTTTTTTATTATTATTTTTTTAATGTTTTTCTTACTTTACTTAAAGAACAAAAGCAAAAGACAAAAAAGGAAATCGTTAACAGAAAAAGTTTCTCCTTTTCATTATGGTGTTGTTACTTACTATTATTGATTAATCAAAAGTCAAAACCAAGCCGGCTTTGACGCCTGCCCCCATTTCTTTAAGATATATAGGCATAACTGCCCTCCACCCTTCCCTCCAGCTTTTCTTTAAATTTTACGCTTAGTTTTTTTTTTTTTTTTTAATCTATTTATTTATTTAAATACTCTATTAGTACATGAGTTATAGACTTTTTTTAAATTTAATACTTGAGCTTTCATTTGTTTTATAAATGGTATTTGAGGTAAGGATAAAAACCTGTTTAATACCTCCGTTCCATTTTTCGTCCAAATATTAACGGTCCGCCTCGTGCCAACCGCTGAGATTGACACATGGCATTATATATATATATAAAAAAAAAAAATTAAAAATTAATTAAAATAATAAAATTTAAAAATAAAATAAATAATAATAATAAATTGAGAAAAAAAAAAAGAGGGTGGTCGAACCATCCTCATGGCCCTTGTTCGGCCACCCCCAAACCGGTCGGCCTAGGGGTGGCCGAACCACCCTTGTGGCCAATGGAGTGGTTCGGCCACCCCAGACCGGCCAAGGGGGTGGCCCTCTTCTTTTTGTATTCTTTTTTCAATTTTTTTTTGTTTTAAATTTTATTATTTTTAATTAATTTAAAAAAAATTTAAAAAAATTTTATTTTTTATTTTTTTTATATAGTATCATGTGTTAACTTCACCTCCAATAAAACAAATGAAAACTAAAGTACTAAATTTTAAAAAAAAAAAAAATATTTTTTTATAAAGTTATATATATATACACACATTGACCCCTCATAAGTAATATTTTTTATTAAAAAATAATTCTTAATTAACCAAGTCTATTTCATGTCATATAATTAATAGCGATTCAAAGTTTTCTTAAAACTAAGAATTATAAGAATAAATATCATGAATTTTTAAACTAATCCCAAAGTCTCAATTGCATCAATGTCCACTCTATACTTTATAAATCATTACAATTTGGACACTCAAATCAGTTTCTTTTAACTATAAGTTAATAAAATTCAGATAAGATGGAATATATATTAAAATTCACTATAAGTCAATAAAAAAGTATTATATATTAAAATTGTGTCATTTGTTAATACCTCTTAGATGATATTTTTTGTTTTATTTTTTTTCTTGATGTGACATAAAGATAAAAATATTTTTGGGTGTTTTGTGAGTATTTTATGTTTTTGATTGTTTATTAAAATTTTTGTTTTGAAAATGGGAAAAAAAGTGTTATTAAACAAAGATATTTTTTTGAAGTCGGAAGAAATTCATCAATTAATAGTTAATAATTTCCATATCCACTATGATTAATTGTAATAAGGTAATTGACTTAATATTATATTTCTTGATATTGAACTTGACTTAGAAACTAGAATGTTATGGCTTATTTGGGCGTAAGATATTTTTGTATTATATTATACTATTTTTTATTATATTTAAAATTGTGAATACTGAAAAAATTTGTTTTTTGAAATTATGTTTGGATAATTTAGAGAATTTGAGACAAAATTAGATTTTTTTTTTTGATAAAACTTAAATAGAATTTTAATTAAAAAAAAAAAACCCCAAACATGCTTTTGAAAAATAAAAAATAAAATAAAAAAATAATTGTTACCCAAATATGCCCTTAGGCTTTTGTTGACTTTATATATACATAATTGGGAGTTGGGAACTATAGAAACCCAATGGGTACTCAATACATTAAGTCATGTTGATTTAATATTATCAATAAAACAAAAAGGTTTTGTCATTTTAATTTTCTCTTTTATCAACTAGTTCCTTAAATACAGTAAATATTCTGAAATCATCTTCTTAAAAAGTATATTCTTGAATATTCACCAATTAATGATCAGGTTTACATTGATGAGTTAGGTTTACTTAGGCTTAATGTGTGATTTACGCCTACAATTAATTCTTTATTATTAATATAATAAGATTTGAATGCAGAGCATCCCTTACCACTGAGATAAGATTTTCTTTTTTAGATTTTTCTTTGTCATAATTCTAACAGGCCGGCTTCGATTGATAACAGTTTTCAAATATATTTTTCTGTTTTCAAATAATAAAAAAAAAAACAAATAATTCAAAACACAAAATATTTTTCAAATATGAATCCCACAAAAAAAGAAAAAAAAAATCTCATCAAAACACATTTTCAAACCAATTTTAGTGATTTAAGGGAAAATAAATTAGAATTATCTAAGTGAATGCAACAGCTGTAAATCCCGAGTCATTTTAGATAATTTAATGGTGGTGTTACTGAAAAATGTAAGAATGGTTCATTCTAACAATATGATATTAGCTGCTTCTTCTTCTTCTTCTTCTTTCTCTTTCTTCTTCTTTTCTTATTTTTTTTAAATAATAATAATAATAATAATAATAATATCTATCTTAGAAGCTTTCCCATATATCAAGAAGATAAATGTTATTTAGTAGATAGATTGTTATACGAATGTAACAGTAAAAATTAGCTATTGGATCAACACTTAAAATAATAATAATAATGACTAATTTTTACTTTCATATCATTCTAATTATATGACAGTCGTATATCAGTCTATTACATAATATTATTTTATCAATAAAACTTTAGTTCAAGAGTGATAAAATTAATGCTAAAAGCAATTGCTTCAAACACATTTTATTTGGATTGGAATTCCCTAAAATTGGATCGTTTGATTTTTTTTTTAACAAAAAAAGAAAAAATCAAACAACTTAAGAGAGAGTTTGAAGTCTCCCCGTCCCGAGCATGTAAGCTCAACATCTTAAACTACCATAAACATGTAAACTCCACAAAAAATTAGTTAGCCCCATTACAAATAGATTCTAACTTTCTTTCTGAATTAGAATTCTCTTAAATTATTTGTTTGAATTTGGGTATATGATTGTGAGAGACTATTTATAAGACCTACCTGACTAAATAAGTAGTTGGGTAGTTAAATTTTTGTTTGGTCAAATAGATCCCCTAAATAATTTTTCACAAACATCTCTTAAATTTAAAAAATTTAGACAAATAATTCAAAATAATTCCTCATGTCTTTTCACACCATCCGATCCATTAGATGAACATTGAAGTATGACAATTTCAAAGAAATTAAGATGGCGTGTTGGTCTAAGAAATCTAGGAGGGTCAAAGGCTGCAATTAATAAAGCTCTCACATTATGCATAGAAAAGTAAATAATAATAAAAGCTACCACGTCTCTATAGACTCTATTTCCTCCTTGCCTACTTCCATGCATTCATTGCACATTGCCAGTCTAACCCACGATTTGGGATCCAAGTCTTTTCTTCATAACTTCTCCTACACGTTTGAATTTTCTTAATGACCTTTTTTTTTTTTTTTTTTTTTTTTTTTTTTTTTTTTTGCATTTAGCGATATATTTTCGCTTTTACAACAAGTTTTTAACAAATTGATATTACGTCAATCACTAAAATATGTGTTGTCACATGACACTCCAGATGTCATTTATTACGTTTACAAACCAACCTGACAATTCACATAGTATTTATCATGTCAGTCACTAAAACGTGGACTATCACTTAGTAATTTATGTAATACTTATTTTTATAAAGAGTTATGCTAGATATAAAGGATAAAATTAGGAATTTAACTTGAAGGAGTCGGATTGTGTTGAAAATTATTTTAGAGGCCAAAGTTAAAAAAAAAAAAAAAAAAAAAGAAAAAAAAGAAGACTTCAAATATTGTTCTTAACAAATTTAAAGGCAATTTTTTAAAAAGAATAAAAAGAAAAGAAAAAAAAAAGAAAAATTGTGTAGGGGCTGGATGGGGCCATGGCTTCTTCTAACCCCCCATGGATTAAAGAAGGTAAGATATTATATTTTTATTTCACAATTACTCTACCGCCTTCTTCTAGTTATAGCCCGTTACATTTTTATTTTATATGGTTTTTAATTTTTTTTATTTCTATTTTTTTATTATGAGTGACACGTGTCATAATTTTATTGACTTTGACGTGGCACATTAATAAAATTCTCATCAATTTTTGTTTTATTTTTTTAATTTTTTTTACAGAATTTATCAGTAAGAAGCAATTTATTATTTATGCATACCCCAAAAATCTTTTGGAACATTTTGATACCACACAAAATTTATTACAAATCAAATAAACTACTGAAACTGATTTTATATTTTCCTAAAATAAAATTATTCTTTTCTTCACTTCCGTAAATTATGTCTTATGGAAGTTTCTACGACCTGAATTGCAAGTCAGTCCATTGAAATAATGGTGTGAATGTGGAGAAAAAGAATTCTTGGAAAATAATGAAAAGGATGTTATCATTATGATAATAAAAATAAATATCGGTGGTATAAAAATAACAGTCGCTATCACTTTTTCTTCCTGTGAACTTGTGAAGTGTGAGTAAAAAGAAAAAAGAAAAAAGGAAGGGGCTGTTTGGAAAAGCCTTTTCCCATTTTTGAGTTTTAGAAATAATAATAAGAATGGATTGATATGATATAAATTATAAAAGTAAAATTAATTTTGAATTGTTTATGAAAGAGGAATGAATTTTATATATATTTATTATTTTTTAGAGAAAGGTGAAAAATGGAAAAACTTGTTGCCAAACATGCCTGCGATATTTGGCTTTAAAAAGAGGTAAGTAAGGGGGAGACTATTCTTGTTGAGGTGTCACGAATAGAAATATAGAATGCAAGTGAAACCAATTTTTTTTTTTTTTTTTTGCTATATGGACAAGGATTCTCTTTGGCGATGATTCGGTTAGTATAAAAGGAAGGGTAAATTTGTCTTTTCATATTTTTTTTGAACAAATTTACCATTCCACTTAAATTAACTGACTCCTCTCGAGTTCAGTTGAATTGGAGAGGATCCAAATACCCTCTATATAATAGAGTAGAAAGCCAACTCATCTAGCTATCTATGGGTGAAAAACTGATAATTGACAAGGCAATGGTATGGAAAATAATATTTTTATAAATATATTTAACATTTTGTTCCACCCTAGTTGTAGATATAGGATGTTGAGTTAGTGTGATCTTTCAAACCAAAAATCCGAGCACTTAAAAATGAAGCCAAAAAAAGAAGAAAAAAGACAACGTAAAAATTAATAATTTATTTTCTACCAACAAAAAAGAGTAGTGATTTAAAAAAGGATGGGAGAAGGGCAGAGAGCAACGAAAATGGTGGACGTCAACAAATTAAAAAGGGTGTTCGAGAGAGACAGCGATGTAGTACGACGTGAAGACGGGAAGAGGAGGAATAGAAAGAAAAAGAGAGAAAGAGAACAATAGAGGTTGGAAGAGCCGTGGGAGGAAGTGTTAAGCGCTCATCTCTACTTGAAATTGAATGGAGTTGACTTTTTCTTTTTCTTTTTCCTTCAAATTAGGAAATTTGAAGAGTGAGAACATCTTTTAATAAATTTTCAATTTATAGTTTTTTTTTGGGAGTAGTGATAGGCATGGGCAAAACAGCATGCCCCTGCCCGTCACTTTTTATTTAAAAATAATTTTTTTATTATAAAAGTCTGCTGGGGGACCATTTTTTTACGGTAAACCGTCCCCCAAATATCATTCTCTTTTTTTTTGTTCTTATCGCTTATAATTTAATTGTTAACCAAGCAAAGGAACGAGGCCTATTTCAATTTTCTTTTCTATTATTTGTTAAAACATCCAAGTAAAGGAAAAAAATGTAACTTGCTAGAAGCTATTTGGACTTTTAGTCTAATGACCCAAAAGAAAAAGGGAGAGAGATTTTCTAGAAGCTTAATGGCTTTTAGTCGAGTCGTTAAGCAATTGAGAGAGAAACAAACACGTTAGCATAATGGCACGCCAAAAAGTCATAGTCATTTAAAAATTACATGTCATTATCACGTTAACATTTTTTTGGATCATGTTATGTTATAGCAACTCTATCTCCTATCTAGTGGCGGAGCAGCCTTGTGAATATGGGTTAAATTAAAAAATAAAAAAAATTAGGAGGACAAAACTAAAAAAATAAAATTTATGAGTAAAAAACAATTTTGGGGCTCGGTGCTGCTAGGGCCCACGTAGGTCCACCCCTGCTCCTATTGACCCACAGATATACTTCAAATGGTTTGTTGTTAATGAAGAACTCTATGGATTGATCTCTATATATATCTTAATTAACCAAGTCTATTTCATGTCATATAATTAATAGCGATTCAAAGTTTTCTTAAAACTAAGAATTATAAGAATAAATATCATGAATTTTTAAACTAATCCCAAAGTCTCAATTGCATCAATGTCCACTCTATACTTTATAAATCATTACAATTTGGACACTCAAATCAGTTTCTTTTAACTATAAGTTAATAAAATTCAGATAAGATGGAATATATATTAAAATTCACTATAAGTCAATAAAAAAGTATTATATATTAAAATTGTGTCATTTGTTAATACCTCTTAGATGATATTTTTTGTTTTATTTTTTTTCTTGGTGTGACATAAAGATAAAAATATTTTTGCGTGTTTTGTGAGTATTTTATGTTTTTGATTGTTTATTAATATTTTTGTTTTGAAAATGGGAAAAAAAGTGTTATTAGACAAAGACATTTTTTTGAAGTCGGAAGAAATTCATCAATTAATAGTTAATAATTTTCATATCCACTATGATTAATTGTAATAAGGTAATTGACTTAATATTATATTTCTTGAGATTGAACTTGACTTAGAAACTAGAATGTTATGGCTTATTTGGGCGTAAGATATTTTTGTATTATATTATACTATTTTTTATTATATTTAAAATTGTGAATACTGAGAAAATTTGTTTTTTGAAATTATGTTTGGATAATTTAGAGAATTTGAGACAAAATTAGAAAAAAAAAATTGATAAAACTTAAGTAGAATATTAATTAAAAAAAAAACCCAAACATGCTTTTGAAAAAAAAATTAATAATTGTTACCCAAATATGCCCTTAAGCTTTTGTTGACTTTAGATATACATAATTGGGAGTTGGAAACTATATAAACCCAATGGGTACTCAATACGTTAAGTCATGTTGATTTAATATTATCAATAAAACAGAAAGGTTTTGTCATTTTTGTTAGAGCAGTTTCTGATATGGTAGTTGACGAACCAAAAGAGCTTATCTTCGTTATCCTGCAAATAAAACAAACTACGTCGGAGGGAATCCGACAATCCCACTCCGATGCCTTTGTCAATTTTTATCTCAAGTGTATATCACTCTTGTATCACAATGAGCAATCTAAATTACCTGTTCAGTAGTGAGGTATTTATAGATGTCATGTTGCGAGCGATCTAGTTCTTTCATTGGACCACGTGCCAGGTTTGGAGCACTTGTCGACCGCTCAAATTGTGGGATTATGGCACACGTTTTACGATCGTGGCCAGGTTGGTCCTCAGCCGTCTGGAGATCGTGGAGAGTAGGGCTTCACGACCACTTCTGGAATCGGTTCTCAACCGCCCTCACGATCGTGGCCAAGTCGGTCCTCAACTGCTCTTAGATCGTGGGGACGTTTTCCTAAGTAGTAGTGATCGTGTAGGTAGTGGGCTCTCTTCCCTGGTTGGTGCGAGGTCAGTCATTTACCGTCCTTGATCTTAATGTGGAGTCAGTAAAATACCGACTTTAAGTACGCATTCTCGGAAATTAGCCGAGAATGATTCTGATGGGCTGTGAATCTGGCCCATTGGGCAGGATCGGGATTATTTCCCAACAATTTTAATTTTCTCTTTTATCAACTAGTTCCTTAAATACAGTAAATATTCTGAAATCATCTTCTTAAAAAGTATATTCTTGAATATTCACCAATTAATGATCAGGTTTACATTGATGAGTTAGGTTTACTTAGGCTTAATGTGTGATTTACGCCTACAATTAATTCTTTATTATTTATATCATAAGATTTGAATGCAGAGCATCCCTTACCACTGAGATAAGATTTTCTTTTTTAGATTTTTCTTTGTCATAATTCTAACAGGCCGGCTTCGATTTATAACAGTTTTCAAATATATTTTTCTGTTTTCAAATAATAATAAAAAAACAAATAATTCAAAACACAAAATATTTTTCAAATGTGAATCCCACAAAAAAAGAAAAAAAAAATCTCATCAAAACACATTTTCAAACCAATTTTAGTGATTTAAGGGAAAATAAATTAGAATTATCTAAGTGAATGCAATAGCTGTAAATCCCGAGTCATTTTAGATAATTTAATGGTGGTGTTACTGAAAAATGTAAGAATTAACAATATCATATTAGCTTCTTCTTCTTCTTCTATTTTTTTTTTAAAATAATAATAATGTCTATCTTAGAAGCTTTCCCATATATCAAGAAGATAAATGCTATTTAGTAGATAGATTGTTATACGAATGTAACAGTAAAAATTAGCTATTGGATCAACACTTAAAATAATAATAATAATAATGACTAATTTTTACTTTCATATCATTCTAATTATATGATAGTCGTATATCAATCTATTAAATAACATTATTTTATAAATAAAACTTTAGTTCAAGAGTGATAAAATTAATGCTAAAAGCAATTGCTTCAAACACATCTTATTTGGATTGGGATTCCCTAAAATTGGATCATTTGATTTTTTTTTAACAAAAAAAGAAAAAATCAAACAACTTAAGAGAGAGTTTGAAGTCTCCCTGTCCCGAGCATGTAAGCTCAACATCTTAAACTACCATAAACATGTAAACTCCACAAAAAATTAGTTAGCCCCATTACAAATAGATTCTAACTTTCTTCCTGAATTAGAATTCTCTTAAATTATTTGTTTGAATTTGGGTATATGATTGTGAGAGACTATTTATAAGACCTACCTGACTAAATAAGTAGTTGGGTAGTCAAATTTTTGTTTGGTCAAATAGATCCCATAAATAATTTCTCACAAACATCTCTTAAATTAAAAAAAAAATTAGACAAATAATTCAAAATAATTTCTCATGTCTTTTCACACCATCCGATCCAATAGATGAACATTGAAGTATAACAATTTCAACGAAATTAAGATGGCCTGTTGGTCTAAGAAATCTAGGAGGGTCGAAGGCTGCAATTAATAAAGCTCTCACATTATAATAAAAGCTACCACGTCTCTATAGACTCTATTTCCTCCTTGCCTACTTCCATGCATTCATTGCACATTGCAATCTAACCCACGATTTGGGATCCAAGTCTTTTCTTCATACTTCTCCTACACGTTTGAATTTTCTTAATGATTTTTTTTTTTTTTTTTTTTTTTTGCTTTGCGTTAGCGATATATTTTCGCTTTTACAACAAGTTTTTAACAAACTGATATTATGTTGATCACTAAAATATGCTTTGTCACATGACACTCCAGATGTCATTTATTACGTTTACAAACCAACCTGACAATTCACATAGTATTTATCATGTCAGTCACTAAAACGTGGACTATCACTTAGCAATTTATGTAATACTTATTTTTATAAAAAGTAATGCAAGATATAAAGGATAAAATTAGGAATTTAACTTGAAGAAGTCGGATTGTGTTGAAAATTATTTTAGAGGCCAAAATTAAAAAAAAAAAGAAAAAAGAAAAAAGAAAAAAAAAGACTTCAAATATTGTTCTTAACAAATTTAAAGGCAATTTTTTTAAAAGAATAAAAAGAAAAAATTGTGTAGGGGCTGGATGGGGCCATGGCTTCTTCTAACCCCCCATAGATTAATGAAGGTAAGATATTATATTTTTATTTCACAATTACTCTACCGCCTTCTTCTAGTTATAGCCCGTTACATTTTTATTTTATATGGTTTTTAATTTTTTTAATTTCTATTTTTTTATTATGAGTGACACGTGTCCTAATTTTATTGACTTTGACGTGGCACATTAATAGAATTCTCATCGATTTTTGTGTTTTTTTTTTTTAATTTTTTTTACAGAATTTATCAGTAAGAAGCAATTTATTATTTATGCATACCCCAAAAATCTTTTGGAACATTTTGATACCACACAAAATTTATTACAAATCAAATAAACTACTGAAACTGATTTTATATTTTCCTAAAATAAAATTATTCTTTTCTTCACTTCCGTAAATTATGTCTTATGGAAGTTTCTACGACCTGAATTGCAAGTCAGTCCATTGAAATAATGGTGTGAATGTGGAGAAAAAGAATTCTTGGAAAATAATGAAAAGGATGTTATCATTATGATAATAAAAATAAATATTGGTGGTGGGGCTGTTTGGAAAAGCTTTTTTCCCATTTTTGAGTTTTGAAAATAATAATAAGAATTGATTGATATAATATAATTATAAAAGTAAAATGAATTTTGAATTATTTGTGAAAGAGGAGTGAATTATATATATATATATTATTTTTTAGAGAAAGGTGAAAAATGGAAAAACTTGTTGCCAAACATGCCTGCGATATTTGGCTTTAAAAAGAGGTAAGTAAGGGGGAGACTATTCTTGTTGAGGTGTCACGAATAGAATGCAAGTGAAACCAATTTTTTTTTTTTTTGCTATATGGACAAGGATTCTCTTTGGCGATGATTCGGTTAGTATAAAAGGAAGGGTAAATTTGTCTTTTCATATTTTTTGAACAAATTTACCATTCCACTTAAATTAACTGACTCCTCTCGAGTTCAGTTGAATTGGAGAGGATCCAAATACCCTCTATATAATATAGTAGAAAGCCAACTCATCTAGCTATCTATGGGTGAAAAACTGATAATTGACAAGGCAATGGTATGGAAAATAATATTTTTATAAATATATTTAACATTTTGTTCCACCCTAGTTGTAGATATAGGATGTTGAGTTAGTGTGATCTTTCAAACCAAAAATCCGAGCACTTAAAAATGAAGCCAAAAAAAGAAGAAAAAAGACAACATAAAAATTAATAATTTATTTTCTACCAACAAAAAAGAGTAGTGATTTAAAAAAGGATGGGAGAAGGGCAGAGAGCAACGAAAATGGTGGACGTCAACAAATTAAAAAGGGTGTTCGAGAGAGACAGCGATGTAGTACGACGTGAAGACGGGAAGAGGAGAAATAGAAAGAAAAAGAGAGAAAGAGAACAATAGAGGTTGGAAGAGCCGTGGGAGGAAGTGTTAAGCGCTCATCTCTACTTGAAATTGAATGGAGTTGACCTTTTCTTTTTCTTTTTCCTTCAAATTAGGAAATTTGAAGAGTGAGAACATCTTTTAATAAATTTTCAATTTATAGTTTTTTTTTGGGAGTAGTGATAGGCATGGGCAAAACAGCATGCCCCTGCCCGTCACTTTTTATTTAAAAATAATTTTTTTATTATAAAAGTCTGATGGGGGACCATTTTTTTACGGTAAACCGTCCCCCAAATATCATTCTCTTTTTTTTTTTGTTCTTATCGCTTATAATTTTATTGTTAACCAAGCAAAGGAACGATGCCTGTTTCAATTTTCTTTTCTATTATTTGTTAAAACATCCAAGTAAAGGAAAAAAAATGTAACTTGCTAGAAGCTATTTGGGCTTTTAGTCTAATGACCCAAAAGAAAAAGGGGTAGAGATTTTCTAGAAGCTTAATGGCATTTAGTCGTTAAGCAATTGAGAGAGAAACAAACACGTTAGCATAATGGCACGCCAAAAAGTCAAGGTCATTTAAAAATTACATGTCATTATCACGTTAACATTGATTTGGATCATGTTATGTTATAGCAACTCTATCTCCTATCTAGTGGCGGAGCAGCCTTGTGAATATGGGTTAAATTAAAAATAAAAAATAAAAAATAAAATAAAATAAAATTAGGAGGACAAAACTAAAAAAATAAAAAAATAAAATTTATGAGTAAAAAACAATTTTGGGGCTCGGTGCGGCTAGGGCCCACGTAGGTCCACCCCTGCTCCTATTGACCCACAGATATACTTCAAATGGTTTGTTGTTAATGAAGAACTCTATGGATTGATCTCTATATGTAATGCCCAGCCCTTTAAATCATGGTCGTAAGGGGAAATATATCATTTTCCACGTGGCATTTCTACTATGACCTTAAAATGACACAGAAAAGAATTAGTAACTTAAACATATTCTTTTTTTTAAAAAAAAAAAAAAAAAAATTACTGTGTACATTATCTATTATCTATTATCATTTAAATATCTTTTATCAAATAAAAAAAACTATCATTTAAACATAAGTAAATGACGCAGTTTTAATTCATAAAAATTCGCACATGACGCGGGTTATATTCTAGTTTTAATTAAATGGGAGTGAATTAACGAAGTAAGGTTTGTAATCTATGTGTATTTCTTTTTTTTGTTTTTGTAAAGCGCGTGTCTGGTCCATATACAGTGGCGAACCCAGGCTTGTAAAAATGGAGGGGTCAAATCGAAAAAAAAAAAAATTTGAAGGGGTAAAACTAAAAAAATTAAAAAATTAAGGGGTAAAATTTTATTTTTTTTTTATTTTTTTTTGTGAAAAAAAAAAAATTTAGGAGAAAATTTTGGGGCATGGGGGGCCACGGCCCCCCCTAGCCCCAATGTAGGACCGCCCCTGTCCATATACATAAGGTGTTGGAAAGTACAATATTAGAATAGGAAAAAGATAAAAAAACACTCTTTACATATCCACCTTCTTACATAGAGTAGAGCCCTTATTCATTCTTTTGTGAAGAAAGTTGCAGAGGCCTTATTTAATTTAATTTTTTTTTTCTTACAAACCTATTTTTTGGGAGCCTTCTTCTACTTGTGGGCCTTAGGCGGCCGCCTAAGCCACCTAGTGGAAGAGCCGACCCTGATTTATTGTAATAAGGTAACTGGCTTAATATAATATTTCTTGTGATTGAACTTGACTTAGGGTGCATTTGAGCTTGTGATTTCTTAGACAAAAAATACAATTTTTTTAAACCAAATTGCAGAAAATAAATCGTTTGGAATTGTATTTTTAAAAAATTGATATTTGGAAACTCAAAAATCTAATTTTTCAAATCACAAACAATGTGGTGTTTTTTATTAAAAACATAATTATAAATGTTAAATTGTGATTTTAAAGACTAAACTACGATTTTTCCAAAAGCTTAATTTTTTTAAATTCACTTTTCAAATTGCACATTTTAAAACATCTATTTTTAAATCACACTTTTAAAATCACAAAATCAAATGAATCTTTATAAACTAGAATGTGAGGCTTTTGTGGACTTTATAGTTTATATATATAAACGGTTGGATGATATAGAAACCCAATGGGTATATATATATATATATATAAGACATCCCCCACCCACTGATCTATTAAAGTTTGTCATTTTAATTTTATCTTTTATCAACTAGATCTCTAAATATTGTAAATATTCTGAAAAAATAGAGAAACTTTGCTTCACCCCTTAAACTTTTATTATTTTTGCAATATCCTCTTCAAAATTAAAAAACTCTCAATTTAGTATATCGAACCTTCAATTTTTTGCAATCTCACCCCTCCTATTAGGATTTTGGGTTAAATAAGATGATCAAAAGGTAAAATGACTTTTATACCACTACAAACTTTATAAAATTACAAAATTATCTTTTAATTAAAATAAAAATAATAATAATAAATAAAAAACTAAGTCCGGTGACCCACGACTATGGGTCACAAGGTGGTTATGGTGACCCACCATACCATTTTTTTTTTCTTTTTTTTTAATAAGGGTATTTTTGAAAATTTCTCACCCTTATGTTAGGATTTAACAGAAAATTCTAACAGAGTGATAAGATTGCAATTTTTTTTTAAAGTTTGATACATTAAATTGAGAGTTTTTAAACTTTCAGGATAAATTGCGAAAGATGAAAGTGATAAAAGTTCGATGGGTTAAGTAAAGTTTTTCCCTAAAAAAATTGATTTTAGCTTGTTTGCTAATGCTTTTTAGAACTATTGTTTTGCTTTTCAGCAAAAAAATAAAAATATTAACAAATAACTCAACACATAAAATATTCGCAAAACACTCAAAACTATTTTCATATTTATATCAAATCATAACAAATATATATACACATATATATATATCTTCTAAAAAGCATCAATAAACCAAAATCTCTTATAGGAGTTGGTTCTCTCTTCTTCTTCTTCTTTTTGAGCGTTTTTTCTTTTATTTTTTTAATTGTCTTTTTAGTGGCTGGGTAGGTAGGTTTGTTAGCGTGTTTAGAAGGTGTTTTTTATTTTATTTGAAAAAAATGTTTTGATAGGATATAAAGAAAGAGTTTTTTTTTTTTTATTTTTTTTTTTTTTTTTAATGTTTTTCTTACTTTACTTAAAGAACAAAAGCAAAAGACAAAAAAGGAAATCGTTAACAGATAAAGTTTCTCCTTTTCATTATGGTGTTAATACTTTCTATTTTTGATTAATCAAAAGTCAAAACCAAGCCGGCTTTGACGCCTGCCCCCATTTCTTTAAGATATAGGCATAACTGCCCTCCACCTTTCCCTCCAACTTTTCTTTAAATTTTACGCTTAGTTTTTTATTTTTATTTTTTTAATTTATTTAAATATTCTATTAGTACACGAGTTTTAGACTTTTTTAAATTTAATACTTGAATTTTCATTTATTTTATAAGTAGTACTTGAGGTATGGATAAAAACCTGTTTGATACCTCTGTTCCATTTTCCGTCCAAATATTAACCGTCCGCCACGTATATATATATATATATATATATATATATATATATATATATATATATATATATATATATATATATATATATATATATATATATATATATATATATAAAGTAATAATTAAAAATTAATTAAAATAATAAAATTTAAAAATAAAATAAATAATAATAATAAATTGAAAAAAAAAAAAAGAGGGTGGTCGAACCACCCTCATGGCCCTGGTTCGGCCACCCCCAAACCGGTCGGCCTAGGGGTGGCCGAACCACCCTTGTGGCCAATGGAGTGGTTCGGCCACCCCAGACAGGCCAAAGGGGTGGCCCTCTTCTTTTTGTATTCTTTTTTCAATTTTTTTTTGTTTTAAATTTTACTATTTTTAATTAATTTTTTTTAAAAAAATTTTAAAAAAATTATTTTTTAATTTTTTATATAGTATCATGTGTTAACTTCACCTCCAATAAAACAAATGAAAAGTAAGGTACTAAATTTTTTTTTTTAAAAAAAAAAAAAAAAAAAAAAAAGCCTAAAACTCAGGTACCAATAGGGTATTTTTTTAAAAAAAATTGTTTTTTTATAAAGTTATATATATACACACATTGACCCCTCATAAGTAATATTTTTTATTAAAAAATAATTCTTAATTAACCAAGTCTATTTCATGTCATATAATTAATTATTATTACTTTTATAATTAATAGCGATTCAAAGTTTTCTTAAAACTAAGAATTATAAGAATAAATATCATGAATTTTTAAACTAATCCCAAAATCTCAATTGCATCAATGTCCACTCTATACTTTATAAATCATTACAAGTTGGACACTCAAATCAGTTTCTTTTAACTATAAGTTAATAAAATTCAGATAAGATGGAATATATATTAAAATTCACTATAAGTCAATAAAAAAGTATTATATATTAAAATTGTGCCATTTGTTAATACCTCTTAGATGTTATTTTTTGTTTGATTTTTTTTTTCTTGACGTGACATAAAGATAAAAACATTTTTGCGTATTTTGTGAGTATTTTATGTTTTAGGTTGTTTATTAATATTTTTGTTTTGAAAATGGGAAAAAAAATGTTATTATACAAATATATTTTTTTGAAGTCGGAAGAAATTCATCAATTAATAGTTAATAATTTTCATATCCACAATGATTAATTGTAATAAGGTAATTGACTTAATATTATATTTCTTGAGATTGAACTTGACTTAGAAACTAGAATGTTATGGCTCATTTGGGCGTAAGATATTTTTGTATTATATTATACTATTTTTTTATTATATTTAAAATTGTAAATACTGAAAATTTTTTTTTCTGAAATTGTGTTTAGATGATTTAGAGAATTTGCGACAAAATTAGGAAAAAAAATTTGATAAAACTTAAGTAGAATTTTAATTAAAGAAAAAAGACCCCAAACGTGCTTTTGAAAAATAAAAAAAAAATATAATAAAAAAATATTTGTTACTCAAATATTCCCTTAGGCTTTTGTTGACTTTATATATACATAATTGGGAGTTGGGAACTATAGAAACCCAATGGGTACTCAATACGTTAAGTCATGTTGATTTAATATTATCAATAAAACAAAAAGGTTTTGTCATTTTAATTTTCTCTTTTATCAACTAGTTCCTTAAATACAGTAAATATTCTGAAATCATCTTCTTAAAAAGTATATTCTTGAATATTCACCAATTAATGATCAGGTTTAGTTTACTTAGGCTTAATGTGTGATTTACGCCTACAATTAATTCTTTATTATTAATATAATAAGATTTGAATGCAGAGCATCCCTTACCACTGAGATAAGATTTTCTTTTTTAGATTTTTCTTTGTCATAATTCTAACAGGCCGGCTTCGATTGATAGCAGTTTTCAAATATATTTTTCTGTTTTCAAATTAAAAAAAAAAAAAAAAAACAAATAATTCAAAACAAAAAATATTTTTCAAATGTGAATCCCACAAAAAAAAAAGAAAAGAAAAGAAAATCTCATCAAAACACATTTTCAAACCAATTTTAGTGATTTAAGGGAAAATAAATTAGAATTATTTAAGTGAATGCAACAGCTGTAAATCCCGAGTCATTTTAGATAATTTAATGGTGGTGTTACTGAAAAATGTAAGAATTAACAATATGATATTAGCTTCTTCTTCTTCTTCTTCTATATATTTTTTTTAAATAATAATAATGTCTATCTTAGAAGCTTTCCCATATATCAAGAAGATAAATGCTATTTAGTAGATAGATTGTTATACGAATATAACAGTGAAAATTAGCTATTAGATCAACACTTAAAAAAAATAAAAAATTAATGACCAATTTTTACTTTCATACCATTCTAATTATATGACAGTCGTATATTAGTCTATTAAATAACATTATTTTATCAATAAAACTTTAGTTCAAGAGTGATAAAATTAATGCTAAAAGCAATTGCTTCAAACACATTTTATTTGGATTGGGATTCCCTAAAATTGGATCGTTTGATTTTTTTTTTTAACAAAAAAAGAACAAAAGAAAAAATCAAACAACTTAAGAGAGAGTGTGAAGTCTCCCTGTCCCGAGCATGTAAGCTCAACATCTTAAACTACCAGAAACATGTAAACTCCACAAAAATTCAGTTAGCCCCATTATAAATAGATTATAACTTTCTTCCTGAATTAGAATTCTCTTAAATTATTTGTTCGAATTTTAGTATATGATTGTGAAAGACTATTTATAAGACCTACCTGACTAAATAAGTAGTTGGGTAGTCAAATTTTTATTTAGTCAAATAGATCCTATAAATAATTTCTCACAAAAATCTCTCAAATTTAAAAAAATGTAGACAAATAATTCAAAATAATTCCTCATGTCTTTTCACACCATTCGATCCATTAGATGAACATTGAAGTATGACAATTTCAAGGAAATTAAGATGGCGTGTTGGTCTAAGAAATCTAGGAGGGTCAATGGCTGCAATTAATAAAGCTCTCACATTATGCATAGAAAAGTAAATAATAATAAAAGCTACCACGTCTCTATAGACTCTATTTCCTCCTTGCCTATTTCCATGCATTCATTGCACATTGCCAATCTAACCCACGATTTGGGATCCAAGTCTTTTCTTCATACTTCTCCTCCACGTTTGAATTTTCTTAATGACTTTTTTTTTCTTTTTTCTTTTTTTTTTTGCATTTAGCGATATATTTTTGCTTTTACAACAAGTTTTTAACAAATTGATATTACGTCAATCACTAAAATATGTGTTGTCACATGACACTCCAGATGTCATTTATTACGTTTACAAACCAACCTGACAATTCACATAGTATTTATCATGTCAGTCACTAAAACGTGGACTATCACTTAGCAATTTATGTAATACTTATTTTTATAAAGAGTAATGCTAGATATAAAGGATAAAATTAGGAATTTAACTTGAAGGGGTCGGATTGTGTTGAAAATTATTTTAGAGGCCAAAGTTAAAAAAAAAAAAAAAAAAAAAAAAAAAAAAAAAAGACTTCAAATATTGTTCTTAACAAATTTAAAGGCAATTTTTTTAAAAGAATAAAAAGAAAAGAAAAAAAAGAAAAAATTGTGTAGGGGCTGGATGGGGCCATGGCTTCTTCTAACCCCCCCCCATGGATTAATGAAGGTAAGATATTATATTTTTATTTCACAATTACTCTACCGCCTTCTTCTAGTTATAGCCCGTTACATTTTTATTTTATATGGTTTTTCATTTTTTTTATTATGAGTGACACGTGTCATAATTTTATTGACTTTGACGTGGCACATTAATAGAATTCTCATCAATTTTTGTTTTATTTTTTTAATTTTTTTTACAGAATTTATCAGTAAGAAGCAATTTATTATTTATGCATACCCCAAAAATCTTTTGGAACATTTTGATACCACACAAAATTTATTACAAATCAAATAAACTACTGAGACTGATTTTATATTTTCCTAAAATAAAATTATTCTTTTCTTCACTTCCGTAAATTATGTCTTATGGAAGTTTCTACGACCTGAATTGCAAGTCATTAAAATTATTCTTTTCCCATTTTTGAGTTTTAGAAATAATAATAAGAATGGATTGATATGATATAAATTATAAAAGTAAAATGAATTTTGAATTGTTTATGAAAGAGGAATGAATTTTATATATATTTATTATTTTTTAGAGAAAGGTAAAAAATGGAAAAACTTGTTGCCAAACATGCCTGCGATATTTGGCTTTAAAAAGGGGTAAGTAAGGGGGAGACTATTTTTGTTGAAGTGTCACAAATAGAATGCAAGTGAAACCAATTTTTATTTTTGCTTGGGGTTCAAACCTACTTAAATCAATAAATACATAGATACCTATAAGCCCGCTATATGGACAAGGATCCTATTTGGCGATGATTCCGTTAGTATAAAAGGAAGGACAAATTTATCTTTTCATATTTTTTTGGACAAATTTACCATTCCACTTAAATTAACTGACTCCTCTCTATATAGTAGAGTAGAAAGCTAACTCATCTAGCTATCTATGGGTGAAAAACTCATAATTGACAAGGCCATGGTATGGAAAATAATAATTTTATAAATATATTTAACATTTTGTTCCACCCTAGTTGTAGATATAGGATGTTGAGTTAGTGTGATTTTTCAAACCAAAAATCCGAGCACTTAAAAATAAAGCCGAAAAAAGAAAACTTAAAAATTAATAATTTATTTTTCACTAACAAAAAAGAGCAGTGACTTAAAAAAGGATAGCAGAAGGGTAGAGAGCAACGAAGATGGTGGACGGCAACAAATTAAAAAGGGTGTTCGAGAGAGACAGCGATGTGGTACGACGTGAAGAGGAGGAATAGAAAGAAAAAGAGAGGAAGAGAACAATAGAGGTTGGAAGAGCCGTAGGAGGAAGTGTTAAGCGCTCATCTCTACTTGAAATTGAATGGAGTTGACTTTTTCTTTTCTTTTTTTCCTTCTAATTTGAAGAGCGAGAACATCTTTTAATAAATTTTTCTATCTATAACTTTTTTTTTTTTTTTTTCTGATCACTTATAATTTTATTGTTAACCAAGCAAAGGAACGAGGCCTGTTTCAATTTTCTTTTCTATTATTTGTTAAAACATCCAAGTAAAGGAAAAAAATGTAACTTGCTAGAAGCTATTTGGGCTTTTAGTATAATGACCCAAAAGAAAAAGGAAGAGAGATTTTCTAGAAGCTTAATGGCATTTAGTCGTTAAGCAATTGAGAGAGAAACAAACACGTTAGCATAATGGCACGCCAAAAAGTCAAGGTCATTTAAAAATTACATGTCATTATCACGTTAACATTTTTTTGGATCATGTTATGTTATAGCAACTCTATCTCCTATCTAGTGGCGGAGCAGCCTTGTGAATATGGGTTAAATTAAAAATAAAAAATAAAAAATAAAATAAAATTAGGAGGACAAAACTAAAAAAATAAAAAAATAAAATTTATGAGTAAAAAACAATTTTGGGGCTTGGTGCGGCTAGGACCCATGTAAGTCCGCCCCTGCTCCTATTGACCCACAGATATACTTCAAATGGTTTGTTGTTAATGAAGAACTCTATGGATTGATCTCTATATGTAATGCCCAGCCCTTTAAATCATGGTCGTAAGGGGAAATATATCATTTTCCACGTGGCATGTCTACTATGACCTTAAAATGACACAGAAAAGAATTAGTAACTTAAACATATTCTTTTTTTTTTTTTTTTTTTTTAAATTACTGTGTACATTATCTATTATCTATTATCATTTAAACATCTTTTATCAAATAAAAAAAAAATTATCATTTAAACATAAGTAAATGACGCAGTTTTAATTCATAAAAATTCGCACATGACGCGGGTTATATTATAATTTTAATTAAATGGGAGTGAATTAACGAAATAAGGTTTGTAATCTATGTGTATTTCTTTTTCTTTTTTTTTGTAAAGCGCGTGTTAGGTCCATATACAGTGGCGGACCCAGGCTTGTAAAAATGGAGGGGTCAAATCGAAAAAAAAAATTTTGAGGCGGTAAAACTAAAAAAATTAAAAAATTAAGGCGTAAAATTTTATTTTATTTTATTTTTTGTGAAAAAAAAATATTAGGAAAAAATTTTGGGGCATGGGGGGCCACGGCCCCCCCTAGCCCCAATGTAGGACCGCCCCAGTCCATATACATAAGGTGTTGGAAAGTACAATATTAGAATAGGAAAAAGATAAAAAAAAACACTCTTTACATATCCACCTTCTTACGTAGAGTGGAGCCCTTGTGGTGTGCGTCTCACCCCATGTGAGATGGTGTGTGTGTAAGAAGTATTTTTGTAACACTCCCCGTTAGAATATACATAAGTGCATATACAAAACATTACTTTTAAGCAAATACCTGAATTGGATTGGACCTTTTAAATGTCAAATTGACTCTCTTTTTCTTTTTCTTTTTTCTATGTGAGATTATCTTCATTCAATTTTCTTTAATATATATATATATATATATATTAAATTGTTTAACATGATTTGAAAAGTCCGGTAATAACACGCCCATCAGCCTGTCAAATTCCTTGATAATATTGCAGAGGTAACATATAATTATTTGTAATTCATGGCATTAAAATAATAATAATAATAATTTGTACGTCACGATCCCAATAATATTAAGCATTTAGAATCAATTATTGAAGAAATACGAAATTATTGAAGGAAGATGATTGGTGAAGTTAGGTAATTTGACTTGACCCGGCCAACGGACTTTGAGGCAGATGAGAGGGAGGGGATTTGAGAGCCAACTTGGAGGCTGAAGAGACAAGGCAAGGAAAATCACGTGTTCATCCGACTTTGAAAAGAAGGCTAAATGCAAGACTTTTGTTTATCTCTTATATGGGGCAATCTGATGGTCGGTGGATGGATGGTTACGATGGGTTGGGATTCAGATTCTTTAGGCTAAATGAAAAGTTCGGGGTGGTGCGGAGCGGGTATGTGGATTGAAAAATATCCAGTTTCGCAATCTGCCCCGTAAGGCACGGGTCTTCAAATGTGATGCTCGTTAATTGCAGAAAACACTTGATATCTGGACGTTTCGGTACGGGGCGGGGCAGATTCATTGGTACGGGTGGGTTCTGCCCACCCCTAATCCTTGAGCACCTCAATAAAAGATACATAAGTACGTCGACAAGTTTCATCAATCTTCTATGGTCTTAGTTAGTATAAAAATCACTATCCCATTAATATGAGCCTTATTTTTAGAAGATATTTCGAACATGTGTTTATAATAATAGCTATATAGGGTTCTCTAAAAATAAGAGTTATATCACATAAAATTATATATGATATGATAAGCACCGTAAAGTTGTTTAATATTTTATAAGAAAAACCCATTATCTTTTTCTTGGCATTTTCTTTACTACGTATAACTCTGCCATATACGTATATACATCCCATGTACCATAACTGCAAAATATATAAATACATACGTATATATATTTCGGGGGAGTCTAACCACATCCTAACCCCAATTTTTTTTTTCTTTACATTTTTTAAAATATTTTTTTAGGGGTATGATTGATATTTTACATGATTTTTGTTAAGAAATTAAAGGAAAATATGAGGTAAAAATCTAATTAAAACTCAAAATTATAATTATTTTTAAAATTTGAAACCTAGAGAGCTTTTTCAAACGACTAAAAACTCATGGATGGTAACTTAGATTTTCCCTGTTGCTAATTGCATTCCTCTAAAATGCAACAAACTTTAACCCATTTCACCTTTTAACCTAAAATTACTAAAAAAAACCAAGTTATAAACTCTGAATATTATGCATATAACCAAGTCCAAAGAGCCCAGCTGGGCCTGCCGACCCGATTCGGATTGTAGCCCTTGGCCCCTTGTACCCGAAACAAACAACATCTGGGAAAAATGACAAAATAAAAAAATAAAGAAAAAGAAGATCTAAACCCCTTATTCCACTGACAACCTTAAACCCTGCCCCTTCCAATTATCATGATTTTGAAGCTCGAAAGCTTTCCCTCAAGAAAATCACTCTCTCTCATTGCCTCGAGCTTTACTCTGCAATTTGTGTGGTTGTTATCTATGCTCAAAGATGATGCCTTTCTACAATTCCTTTCCAACCACTCCTCCTCCTCCTCAACAGGTAACTCTTTCTCTCTCAATCTCTCTACTTACACGCACAGATACAGAGTATTTCAGAGTATATATATACAAAGACTTTTATCTAATTTGAATCTGCTGTTTCTTTTAATTTCGTGTTTTATTTGTTCACCCATCAGGTTATGCCATCTAATCCTTCCCTTGTAAATTCGTTTAATTTAGTGCAAAATCCTATGCAATTTCAACCCCATTTTGGCATGAGCATTACTCAAGTGCTCTTCAGTAACTCCAAATTTCCAATGCCCACTTGAGCCCCAATGTGCGGCTTTCCATAACTCAACCTGGTTTCGTGAATGGACCTGCCCATCTTCTTCCCTTCCAAAATACTCATCTGGGTTCTCAACCGGGTCAGTCCCTTTTGGGGCTTGGTCTATAGAACAGTGTATGCAATAGGAACACGGTTGCAGGGTTTCTAGGTAATGCACAATTTTGCAATTTTCCGCAGAATGCTAATCAACTCAATGTGTCTCAGCCTCCTTTTGTGCATAATTTTCCAAATTTACCTCAACAACTCAATCAGAACATGGTTTTGCCGAATGGACAGTACGGTTTTCCAAATAGGAACCAACTTGCGCCCTTGCAAATGCCAACTTCTTCTCAAGTTGGTCCTTACGGTATCCCTCCCTATCTATTGGGTGGTCTGAATCAACTACCTCAGGCCACGGTTCCTCAAAATCCCAACTTCATGGCAAATCTGAAGTTTGGTCTTGTACATTGCAATCAGGTTGGGCAGCAAGGTAATCAGAATCAACAAAACTTGGCTCCACCTACAACGGATGCAAATGCATTAAAACCATCACCTATTGCGGCTCCTCAATTGCAAGGGAACTCATCTGCGCCACTCAATCATTGTCCAGTTCAACCCAGCAGTCTAAGGACTTGCAAACTTCTGTTTTCACAAGGTCACCGGTACTTTTATGTTGCACTCTCCACATGAATTGTTGGGCAGATTATTTCTTTGGGAAAGAATCCTTTTAAGAATGGTGGGATTAATGCTGCAAGCTCCAACTGGAAAAATTCACCAAGCAAAAACTTCACAATGAATCCAAAAAGAGGGGAACCACAACAGGGTTATGTATTTTTTTTTTGGATTACTTTTGTTTCCATCATTTTACTTTCAAAACTTTGGACTGGTTGCTTACAGTTTAAAATCATATGTGGATCTCAGAAGTCTCAGTTTCATCATATGAAAAATGAAAAGAGAAAGTTTGGGTTTCCTAATGAACTGAAGGGCAAAGGTTTGTGGTTTTACACCTTGCTGCTACGTTATGTTTAAATTTCCACAACACCCCCGTCCCTGCCCCCTCAAGGGTTGTTAGCTTGTATGCTTCCACTTCTTAAGGGTTGGTGACGATACGATGTTATGGCTAGAATCGTAATTTGAGGTTAGGCATTTATGTAGGGTGTAAAGACAGAGGAGAGATTCGTCTTTCCCATGGAAAATAAGTTTTGAAACAAATTCTTCGTCTATTGCGTAAAGTTTTAAGTGGAAGAATTGTTAGCTTGTTGGAATAAAAGGCATTTCCACTGTGCGTCATGTGTGTTTATGCTGAGAGAGGTAATCAGTGTACATTTTAGGATCTTAAAATTTCTGTGATGGGTTGATGCTATGACAGAGGACAGCTTTGTGTTATTGAGTTTATGGCTGTTTAGGTAATAATAGGTGGTGGGTTATGGTTTTAGAGAAAACTAGATGCTGAAAATTCCTGGCAGCAATAAATTAGAATTTTTAAGATAGGTTTGGGGGGGTTAGTTGCACTCAAAAGGTTGGGAAAACCTAGGGTTTGTGGGTTTCAAATGGTGTGAGAGAAGGGGTATGATGTGGGGCTGGAATGGGAGAACATTTTTTTGGCAATCCCCTACGAGGGATAATCCAAGGTGATTCAAATGTGCAGTGCAAGTGTGCATATGCTACATGTGGTAAATCTAGATGACAATCTTCTCAAATTATGTCAATGAACTAACATTAAAAATTGGATTTCATACCATTTATTGCTGTTGAATTGGCTTGTTTACTCATCAGTTGTGTATTTTGCACAATACCTCTTTAGTAGTAGTATCATTCTTAGATGCTACTACTTACTTTTTCCTTCATTTTTTTAGTGGGTTTGTGGGGGAGGGGCGATAGGATATCTATTAGTCCCTACTTGTTCAGTATCTAATTTTTTATTATTTCCCTGTGCATGTGCATGTCTTCCATAAATTCTTTAAACAAAAAGATCTATTCCTTGGAACTACATGGAACAGGAAATCCAACAGTGGCATGAAGCACGTAGGAATAACTACCCATCAAATGCCAACATAGAGAAGATTTAATTTATTGTAGTACCTTCTTGCCATGTTTTTTCCTCTGATATAGATGTTTTGATGATTGAATTTACCACTTGCAGAAGCAAATTGAGAAGCTAGCAGACTCTGAAGTCAGTGATAGAGAGGCCAAACTATGAAAAGTGGTATAATAACTTACCTTTTATCTTCCTTTTTTCCTTTTTCTTTGGTATGTATGTTCATTGCATGAAATTTGAGCAATCGTTTAACTCAATCTTACCACACTTTGGCCAACTAAAGCATAGCTACTTACATGTAAAGAAATATACATATTCAATGATGGACATTGTATGGACAAAGCCTCATGTCTCTCTAATCACTTGGTAAGTGGGAGAAAGGAAAGGAGAGATTGACGAGGATGACAAAGGTATTTACTTTGTTTGGTTGGATGGAAATGGAATGAGGGAGGGGGGAGGGTTGTTTCCTTCCTATTCCATCAAAAGTGAGAAGGAAAGAAAGAGTTGTGATAGAAAATTTATTTTTGATTCTATTTTAATCTATATGGCCCCCACCACTTACTTTCTTTGCTATTCTTCTTTTTGTGGTCAATAAAACACATGAAGAAAGGGTAATTTCCATTCCTCCCTCTTTACTTCCTCCATTTCCTCCCACAGACCATAGGATATTTCTTCTTCTTCTTCTTCTTTTATTAATTTCGGTATTTTGTTAGGTAGATAATGAGCTAGACATACACACAACTTTTGAACAAGGTTCTAAGCAACCCAATCTGTATAATAAGCATGGTTTAACCCTTTGACCCTTGATTTCCCTCGACAAGCACTCGTCTTTTTTTGGAGTATTTCAAGCGATTAAGTCTGGAGGATCAAAATCCACCAGGAAGTATACTAGAGAAATACATTTAAAAAAAAAAAAATGGCCTAAAGTTTAACATACTATGGAGCAAACTTGTCTTTCCAACATGTCAACATCACAATCTTTCTAGGTAAGTCACATAATCAGAAACAACAGGAACGGAAGCGACAAAGTTTCCTATCCACCGCTGTTGTAGCGTGATGTTACTTGTTGTCCGGACAATAGCTATGTTTGTTTAATACTTAATACTTATTGACGACCAATATTTCTATAACCAAAATAACCTTAAGTAATGGAACTTGATTATATGTGTCACAAGATGATACTAATTGGTTTCCTTCTACACGCTCCACTCATTCTGAAGTACATTCTTACCATGTTGTTTAATTAGTGAGTGCAACTCATCCTTTATTTTGCCAAATATCTAATGTTTTTCTTTGTATGTGTATGGAGACTGGTTTTGTCCTAGAAAGTAGAAAGATGGAGGAAAAGGATGAGAAAAAGAAAGAAATGTCTAACACATCCCTACTTGCCTTGACTTTTCATGTTCTCATTTTATCATTGGTCTATATCTAAGTATAATTTCTGGGTGATATGTTTTCTCAAACTTTTCCTTAATTTTTTTTCATGATTAGTATTTAATGTATAGTAATAATATGATAAAAATTTTGTTTCCAGCAACTCAAGGAGATTCTAGCAAAGTAGGCTGAATTGGGAGTTGAAGTTACAGAAGTACCATCATACTATCTCTAAGATTCAGAGAAGCATGGGCATGGAAGGGAAGGGAATAGAAGGCCGTTGACTAAGGAGAGATTCCAAAACAAGTTTAATAAAAGAGGAAGATATGACAAAAAAGACCGGTTTGCCAAGAAGCATAGGTTAGCAGACAAGGATTCATCGAACATCAGTTCTTTGAACAAGAGAAAGCCAACACTATTGCAGAAACTTCTGAGTGCCGATATAGGTAGATACAAAAGCCACTTGTTGCAGGTTTTTAGGTTCAAGGTAATGAACTCATTCTTCAAAGATATGCCTGATAAACCATTGAAGTTTCCTTTAGTAATGGTTAAAGAAAGTGGATGTGAGGATGATGTGGTTGAAGAGAAATCTCCTCCTGTGGGGAAAGAGGCTGAAGGTATAGAGTTCAGGTTGTCTAACATATAAGAATTTGATAGAATTTGGAGCCGCTACTCTATTTAGTGACGTGTCTACAGTAACGCACTTTTTGACACATCACTAATTAGTGACGTGTCAAAAAGTGGCAAGTTAGTAAAATAATTAGTGACATCTTCAGGTTGGCCTGCGTCACTACACTTGATTGGGAAGGTATAGCATCTTCTATGTGTTTAAGATGTATATTTTTCCCAGAATTATATTTACTCTTTTGTGAAGGTTTTGTAGATTTAATTGACATGGCAATTACAAATTGCCACCAAAATGTACTTGTTAGACTTATGTGGTTTTTCTTTTCTGAGTGCCTTTCCTTTTCCTTTTGTTGTTGTCAGGAGCCTTGTACACATATATTCTTCTTCTTCTTTACTTACTTATCTAATGTGTTTTTTATACTTATGCAGGATATCTTGCGCTTCCATGCGGTTTACTGGCCAGCTATGCTAATGTCTGCAGGACTAAGCCTTCCTAAGATGGTGTTTGGCCATGGATTTTTGACAAAGGTATTTGAACTCATTGTACATTTCATTTTTTTTTCCCTCTACAGCTAGACATATAATTTCTCCGCTTGCTGCATCTTCCTAGCGTATTCATTAATATGGTGTTAGGTTGCGGCCATAACTGAGTAAGATTTGATTATGGATTGGAATTTGTGATCACAGTGTCTTAAAAGCATCATTGGCCATATCACTAGCTTGTGGATAAATTTGTAAATGAGTGGGAGGTTGGTTCTCAGAAATAGTAAATAATGAGTTAACCACATGCATCTTATTTTGAAGAGTGACAATAGCACTTGTTCTCTAGTTTAAAGAGATCACATTAGCGAATCTGCTGAAGTTCATTAGCAATTCTGCTAAATATACGAGGATCTGTGTTCAGGAAAACCTAATGGAATTGATCAAGGCTTACTTGAATTGAAATGAGCTGAGTTGAGTTGTTCTAGAAATCGTAATGGCATTCGATTTCCAATTACAAATAAGACTCCACCATCTCCCTGTCTTTCTTCTTCTTCACCCTTCTAAAACTCCACACCCACACTGCAAACACAGATTTCTTTCTTCTCCAACGTCTCTCGGTCTCTCTAAAAGTCAACACCCACACTGCAAAAAGTTACCAAGTAAAAGGCTTTGTTCCCACATCTTTATTCTGTCACAAATACGACAAGCTCTGTTATTGCTGGTGGAAGAAATTGAAGAGGCATATGACTCTGGTGTTATAAAATACCGTACCTTTTCTTTATAAGCTTTGTCAACATTGTTTAATCTATTAGTTGTGCCATGTTTATATCTTAGGTTGTTTTTTCACTAGATATTTGGGGTCCACATCTTTAATTTCTCAAAACAATTTAGGTAAGGATGCTTTTCCTTTTTTTTCTTCTTGGGTTTATATTGTCTTTTTCTATTGGTATGAATAAATTGTTGTTTGTCTTCGGTTGGTTTCCAGGAAGAAGTTGTTTAATATTGGTTTATGTGTTGTTTTGTTAAAAGTGATGCTACCCTTCAAGACTTGTACAATTTATTGCTAATTAACCAAGAAAAATCTATTAAATGAAAAAAAACACAAAGAAAAAAGAAAGAAAGAAAGATTGTTTATTATAAAGCCAATCAAAATTGAAGAAGGTGATACGTGTAAGTGTTTAGAAAAAAAAAAAAATGGCAATTTTGCAATACGTAAACTGGCTGTTCGTAATAATAGGTGGTGGGTTATGGTTTAAGACGAAACTGCTATTTGTAATTGTTCTTAGTTTTGTAGGCAAGTAGTTTCTTGGAAAAAAAAATGAACAAAAAAGGAAATAGATCTATAACCAGAAAGCAATAGTACAATAAATGTATAAAAAATCACAAGAAAATATACTAAATTGTATTTAACAATGCATAAATCATACATAATATCCACCATAACTCCCTTGAAACACTCTTGGACCACATTTTATGGGTTGCAGGGAGTAAGGAATGCTTAGACAACAATTTCCAGGATGCATAACGTAAATAATCTTAGGAAACTTTGGTGCAGTCAAGAGTTTAGTTCTGTCAACTTCCAAGCTGTAAAAAACCAACTGAAACTCAATCAAAAATTTTCCAAAGAAATGTACATTTTTCAGTTTCATTATGGTATGCAACGTTAACAGACTGTCAGACCCAGCTTGGTGACACGACCCAGCAACCCGATCCACCCCTAAAGCCTTGGCTACCTTCTCCAACCCTCCATACAGTCCATCACACATTCTGATCATATTTTTAATATCAAATACCCTGTACCCAAAAAAATGTACCACCAGACCCATAAACTTCATCAGATCAAACGGCAGTTCTCGCCCGATCAAGATTTTAATCAAGTATCCAAAATCATAAGCTCCGTGGAAATTTGCCCAAGTGATGGTCGGATTTCTTAAGAGACCAGAATTTATGATTAGCCTCGCAAAATCCACAGAATTTATACCCATTTCTTGATTTTTTTTGGAAGTCAATTCCCTGGCGCTCCAGTAACGCAATAGAGTCCGGATTGAAAAGATCAGTCTCCTTGTTGAAGTCCCTGAAATTGAACTGCCACACAAAGCAAGAATCACTGTTGGCATCGCACAGAGCCAGACCCAGTTGAATAATCTTCATTGCATCCACGTTGCGCTTCATGGATAGGTAATTCTCAGCGGGAGACAGTTTAGAGTGATTGCGGCAGGGAGCAGGGAAGACGTGGCCTGGGAACTCTGTGTCCAAGGCAACGAAACGATGATGGGGGAGAGCTCGGGCGATTTCAGAGAATTCTTGTTCGAGGTTGTCTTGCCAAACATCATGTACAACGATCGGACGGGGTGTCTCCATTGCCGTTGCTGCAAAAAAAGCATAACTAGTGATTTGGATTTTAGGGTTTCCTATTCCGACGAATGATTACTGTCTTAGGGTTTCCTATTCCCTTTTTATAACGTTGGATCCCTCCGGCTTTCAGACATTTCCAAGAAATAGCTGGATTTTTATTTTTTTATTTTTTATTTTTTTTATTTTTTTTTTCTTCTGGGTCCTGTTCACGGCTACTCGGAGGGGTCTGAACCGATGTGTCCGATTCAAGGTTTCTCATTCCGGCTGTGCCTTGATTCGTGTAGGGTGACCAGCGGGGACCGGTAAGCCCACCGTGAGGGAAGGCTTTAAGGAAGAGTTTTGAAGCGGGGTTGACGGGGAGCTCCTCCGAGTCAGCGGACGAACCGGTCAGCCTCCGGACTAGCTCTCTGAAGGTGACGATGGTTGTTGCTGTCTGCGATGGTGGTGAAGTCATGGTGTTGTGTTTTTCCATTTTAGAGAGGGAAAGAGAGAGAGAGAGAGAGAGAGAGAGAGAGAGAGAATGGTGATTTGTTTCGCAGAAGAAAAAGAAGAACGAGAGAAGATAACTGAAGTTGGTTCAAAATACCCAAATCAGCTGTAGTTGATGGCTTGGTTCAAAAGTTAACGAGTTCGTCTATACGGCCCCCTTGCATCCCACGTTCGTCCGACTTTTGTGCCCACGTGGCACTTATTTTTTTTTTTAAAAAAAAAAAAGCAAAGAAAAAACCTATCAGGCCAGCTTTTAAAACACGCTTAGCTCGAATGCCCCTCTACTTCTCCCACTTTTTTCTCCAAAATTTTCAAAATCTCCCTCCCAACAAATCCTTCCGCCCAACGCCTACTGTCAACGCCGCCCGGAGAATAGTCGCCCACCACCGAGTACCCATGGTTGACTACCACCTTATATCCATCTACTTTCAGGGAGAGACAAAAGAAAATGCTTTTATTACTTCCTTTCTTCTTTTTCATCAATTTCAATGCATTAACTTTGAACCAAGCCATCAACTATAGCTGATTTGGGTATTTTGAACCAACTTCAGTTATCATCTCTCATTCTTCTTTTTCTTCTGCGAAACAAATCACCATACTCTCTCTCTGTCTCCCTCTCTAAAATGGAAAAACACAACACCATGACTTCACCACTATCGCCAACAGCAACAACCATCGTCACCTTCAGAGAGCTAGTTCGGAGGCTGACCGGTTCGTCCGCTGACTCGGAGGAGCTCCCCGTCAACACCACTTCAAAACTCTTCCTCAAAGCCTTCCCTCACGGTGGGCTCACCGGTCCCCGCTGGTCACCCTACACGAATCAAGGCACAGCCGGAATGAGAAACCTTGAATCGGACACACCGGTTCAGACCCCTCCGAGTAGCCGTGAACAGGACCCAGAAGAAAAAAAAAAAAAAAAAATCCAGCTATTTCTTGGAAATGTCCGAAAGCCGGAGGGATCCAACGTTATAAAAAGGGAATAGGAAACCCTAAGACAGTAATCATTCGTCGGAATAGGAAACCCTAAAATCCAAATCACTCGTTATGCTTTTTGCAGCAACGGCAATGGAGACTCCCCGTCCGATCGTTGTACGTGATGTTTGGCAAGACAACCTCGAACAAGAATTCTCTGAAATCGCCCGAGCTCTCCACCATCATCGTTTCGTCGCCTTGGACACTGAGTTCCCAGGCCACGTCTTCCCTGCTCCCTGCCGCAATCACTCTAAACTGTCTCCCGCTGAGAATTACCTATCCATGAAGCGCAACGTTGATGCAACTAAGATTATTCAACTGGGTTTGGCTCTGTGCGATGCAAACGGGGATTCTTGCCTTGTGTGGCAGTTCAATTTCAGGGACTTCAACAAGGAGACTGATCTTTTCAATCCGGACTCTATTACGTTACTAGAGCGGCAAGGAATTGACTTCCAAAAAAATCGAGAAATGGGTATAAATTCTGTGGATTTTGCGAGGCTAATCGTAAATTCTGGTCTCTTAAGAAATCCGACCATCACTTGGGCAACTTTCCACGGAGCTTATGATTTTGGATACTCGATCAAAATCTTGATCGGGAGAGAACTGCCATTTGATCTGATGAAGTTTATGGGTCTGGTGGTACATTTTTTTGGGTACAGGGTATTTGATATTAAAAATATGATCAGAATGTGTGATGGACTGTATGGAGGGTTGGAGAAGGTAGCCAAGGCTTTAGGGGTGGATCGGGTTGCTGGGTCGTGTCACCAAGCTGGGTCTGACAGTCTGTTAACGTTGCATACCATAATGAAACTGAAAAATGTACGTTTCTTTGGAAAATTTTTGATTGAGTTTCAGTTGGTTCTTTACGGCTTGGAAGTTGACAGAACTAGACTCTTGACTGCACCAAAGTTTCCTAAGATTATTTACGTTATGCATCCTGGAAATTGTTGTCTAAGCATTCCTTACTGCCTGCAACCCATAAAATGTGGTCCAAGAGTGTTTCAAGGGAGTTATGGTGGATATTATGTATGATTTATGCATTGTTAAATACAATTTAGTATATTTTCTTGTGATTTTTTATACATTTATTGTACTATTGCTTTCTGGTTGTAGATCTATTTCCTTTTTTGTTCATTTTTTTTTCCAAGAAACTACTAACCTACAAAACTAAGAACAATTACAAACAGCAGTTTCCTCTTTAAACCATAACCCACCACCTATTATTACAAACAGCCAGTTTACGTATTGCAAAATTGCCATTTTTTTTTTCTAAACACTTACGCGTATCGCCTTCTTCAATTTTGATTAACAATTCACTTTTTGTTTGATTGAAAAAATTAAAATTTTGATGTCTGGGAGGTCTGTTTGTGGATGGGCTCCGAGGGATTTAAGTTCTGCTGGATGTAATGTTAGGGTATGGAGCAGTCTCATTCATGATCAGTCTTCAAGGATTTCAATGGTTCTTTGATTTAAAAATTTGTCAACACTCTTTCTTGAATGATAAAAATAAAGTATAAAAATACAATTAAGAAAACATTTAAAATTGTGTATTTTTTAAAATGCACCCATTAAAAATCTGATTAATGCGTAAAATTTTTTTCATTTTCAAATTGCCACTTTTTTTTTCAAACATTCTTGAACGATCACTTTTTGCTATTTTGTTTAACAATGCACTTTTTATTTTATTGAAAAAAAAATTAGGATTTGGAAAAAATTGTAAATTTTTATTTGTTCTATTTTATTGGTGTACTCTCTCATGGTCAAAGTATTACAGTTCATATTATATGTCTCCCAGTTTTTTGCACCCGAAGTAGAGATATTTGCATTTCAATGGTAACAATGCATGAACAGCTATCCCCAAGTCAAACTTATTTTCTTTTTTGGATTTCTCTTTGAGTAAGAAAGAAAGAAAGAAAGCGTTGTTAGTTGGGATGCTAATTAGTCCAATTAAAAATCTAATTTAAAAGAACGAAGAAAAAGAGAAGAAAAGAAAAGGATGAAGTAAACAGTAATGGATGGAAGATGAAGTAACATTTCTCATGTCCATATCAAAACTCGTAATAACCTTTTTATCTAATATGTTTCTAATTACAAATTTAAAATTATAAAAATAAAATTATACGAGTTTATATATGATTATAGTTCGTTTAATAATCAATCTTAGTTTTATGTTCATGGTCAGCTCAATTATTAATTACTTGATTAGTGTCTTTTCTCGCAAAGAATTTAAAATTCATTTTACTCCTTCCTTCATTCTTCTTTTACAAAAAATTCAAAATTTATTTTACTTTTACGGTTAATATCATATTAATGAATTCTTATTATTATTTCAAAAAATCAAAAATGGGAAACGTTTTTGGAATATCCCAATGCCTTTCTTGGTTTTTTTCTACAATATATATTTGTCTAGTAAAATAAAAACAATATATATAATTGTCTAGTAAAATAAAGGTTTCAACATTTAAAATTTTGTGCTTTGTAAAATGCACCCCTTAAATTCGATTTGAATGTGTAATTTTTTTTTTTTTTTTTTTTTTTATCAAACATTCTTAGACGATCACATTTTGCTATTTTGTTTAACAATGCAGTTTTTATTTCATTGAAAAAAATTAAAATTAATTGGATTTGGATGGTAACAAATAGACCACTAAATTTGGAGTAATGATAGGTGGGAGACCTTTAACCGTCCCTGCCTGTCCCTTTACAGCCTGGCATGCATTTTATTAAAAGAATGCAAAAACTAGAGAGACTAGTAAATATTAGAGAGACTAGTAAATATGAGCAGCAGGTTGAGGTTGCAAAGGAAATGTGCTATGCATACACGTAGGGGTGTACGTATTTTCAATTAACTAATAAAAACAATTCGTTTCCTACTTATTATAATAACACGTGTCATTTGTTATCATTGCCATACACTTTTTTTTTTTTTTTTTTTTTCATTGACATATACCAGAGACAACAACTTGAATCATGCTAATTAATATCATTCTAGTCCTTCAAAACCAAAGCATTCAATAATTTATTGTTTTCTTCATTAATAAAAAAAACAAATTTGAGGACATTATTTTTAAAAAATTCAAATACAATTTAAAAAACACAAGATTTTAAATGTTCATCCGTAATTTTATTATACATTTTACTATATTTTTCAAATTTTCATTTTGAATATTTTGGAAAATGATAGACTAAACTAAGAATATATAGGTAACACACGAGTATTCACTACAATAAAAAAAAAAAAAAAAAAAAAAAAAAACGCATTTTTTGGCATTTATTATGTGTCAAGAAGTAGGTATTAAATGTCAAGAAATAATTCTTGACTTTTAATTCCTCACATATCTCTAATGTCGCAGCTTTGTAGTCAAGAAAGTTTATTTCTTGGCACATAAGTTGTGTTATTAAAATTGATTTTCTGACACATGATATATGTGCAGGGAATTAATTTTGCTGGCACATAAATCATGTGCCAAGAAACTCAATTTTCTGGCACATATATATGTGCCACGAAACATAATTTTCGCACATAAATATATGTCAGAAAACTGTGTTTCATGGCACATATATAGGTGCCAGCAAACTATGTCTCATGGCACATGATTTATGTGCCGGCAATTTTAATTTCCTGGCACATGATTTATGTGCCACTAAACCTTAGTTTCCATTGGTTTACTGGCACATGATATATGTGCTAGGAAAGTAGATTTTCAATTTAAAAAATTTGATTATACTGGAATTATTCCAGTATAATCAATTTTTTTAAAACCTTATAAAATATATAATCAAAATTGACAAATAACCGAGGGAGAACATATTATATATTTAATTAATATAACAAAATAGCATCAAACAATCCCAACTATTAATTAAGAAACATCCAAGTATTATACTAGCTGCTACAAAAAATTAATATGATCAATCCCATAGTCATCAACAAGCTACAAAAGTACTTAGTTAGATTTTTAATCAATCCGGACTGTGTCTCCCCATTCCTGAAGGTGTATATCCCAAGTCCTTGCATTTTGTCTGCAAAATATTCCCCAACATGTATTCTCATTCCTGCATTTTTATATGAAGCACATTAGTGTAAGACAGTAGAAAGTAGCAAATAAAATGAGTGTCAATTATAAAGTAGTTCAACATACACATATTGAACAAATTGTCCTATACACCCATGACCCATCAATCTAACATGTGCAAATCAGACTCTCTCTCTCTCTCTCTCTCTCTTTTTCTCTCTCTCTCTCTCTCTCTCTCTCTCTCTCTCTCTCTCTCTCTCTCTCTATATATATATATATATAGAGATTAAAAAAAAAAACACACTAGCTGTATATAGATATTTAACAATAAATAGATAAATATTTTAACTATATACTTATACATAGTTAAGACATAAATCTCTTACAAGCTGAGTTGTACGAAAATTCCTCCGTACGTATGGCATAACGCGATAGAAAATATATATAGTTTGAAGGATCTTTCTCCGATATATTAAATTTTAATCCAGCAAATCTTTAATCGTTAAATTTTATCCGCAAAGGAGAAACATGATAAAAGGGGAAAAGTTCCTTAATTCACAGCACATCATTTACCGTTAGCAAATATCAAAACGCTTTCAAGAGTTTTTTACCGTTCCCACTTCTCATTCTAATGATGATTTCTAATGCTCCTTAATTCCGCAATGCATGATTAATATTCATAGATCTCGATGCATAATTTGATTAATATTCAATGATTAATTGCTAGCAGAACACATTGAAATATGGGTCAGTGGGAAAGTAAGGAAACTTCCACCTACCCAGATTCTTTTTAAAAAGCTACAATTATACAAGAGATAAGAGAACAACCACCATTATACCCCTATTTCAGTTGTTTTTCTTTGCACTACATAAATTACGTTGCATATAGGATTCTTTTACTGAAGATAAAGAAGCAGTCTAACCCCTTTAGAACACAAACACACAGTCTAACCTGAGAAACTACTACAATTCCAATCAACTAGTCATGAATAACCTAAACTATAGCTATTTACAAAAGAAAAGAAAAAAAAAAAAAGAAAAAAAAAAACCCTCCTTGATAAAACCTTTCGTGTCTACACGATTTCTCCACTTCTTCCTCTTAAAATAATCATCAAAACAGAACATATTTTAATCTACTCTAAAAATCCTAAAACGAAAACCCTATCTAAATCTGACTTCACAGAATAAGAAAACTCTAAATAAAAATCATCAGTAGTTTATCATTCTCTGAAAGATGACTTGTATGGAAGATATCGAGAGAGAGAGAGAGAGGGGTAACATACCGATGGAGTTCGAGTCGATGAGGGCAGCGCTGCATCCGGAAAAGAGAGAGAGAGAGAGAGAGAGAGAGAGAGAGATCAGTACTGAGATGGAGAGATATGAGGGGAAAAAAAGATTGAAAAAATAAAAAACAAATAATGCTACTTACGGGAGATGAGGGAGAGATTTGAGGGGAAAAAGAGCAAAAAGATAGGAAAAAATTATATTAATGCGTACGTGTGCATAGTTAGTAAAGGAAAACTGATTGAATCGTGAAAACAGAATTAGAATTAGGCGGGCTTTTAATTTTGCCAAAAATATTCATGGCATATGTCTAAATGTCAGGAATGTAAAATTATATGACATTAAATTATAATATTCTAGCACATATTTAAAAGCCACAATTTTTTTTACAATTTTCTTGACCAATAAAATTATGTGTCAAGAAAGTTTAACATTCCTGGCAAATTGTGAAATGTCAGGAATTTTTTTTCTTTTTTCCTGACATTTTTTTACAATGTGCCACAATAAAAAATATTATCCTGACATTTATATAAATGTCAAGATTTAAACGTCAAGAAAGGCATTTTTTTTTTGTAGTGATTTCTGTTTGAAAAAAATGATACTATTTTGCATAAATTAAAAAAGATATTTTGTTTGACTATTATTTTCTATCGCATCAAACATCGAAAAGTACAAAAATTATTTTTTAAAAATTATTTTATGCCGAAACAAATAGAGCCTTAGAGATCATGTGTTTGGATATCAACCCTTAAAAATTAGCAAACTCAAAAATCATGTCATATAGTTTTGGTATTTAGGGTTATTTTTTGTTGCTCTCTCGTTTTATTTGTGTTCAATTTTATGATCACCTACTTTTTGTTGAATGAAAAATAATCCTTTTCGTTCAGTATTTAGTCCACCGGTTACATTCGGTTGAGTTTTTTTTTTTTTTTCTTCAATTCGGATGAATTTTTTTATAGCATCCAATCCAGATTTTTATATATTAATATTACCTTAGAAATAAACAGGAGTGAAAAAAAAAATACTTAGTCAATTAAAATATATTAAATCACTATTTGTATTAAAATTTTAATAGAATTTAATCATTTAGTTTATATTTTATATTTATATACATATATATTAAGCGCATTTATTGGCATTATCAGTTATTTTGATGGACTGAGTAATTTATTTGACCCATTTCTAACTGCTCTTATGAAGGCTCTGTCGCCTTTGTATTTTATTTTTGTGTAATTTTTATTTTTTCCTTTTCCCTTGGAATAAAAATTAAAATAAATAAATAAATAAATAAAAAGGCTTGGCATTATTAGTTGTTGAAACTTGAAACCGAAAGAGTTAAAATAGTGTCCAACATTGTGGACAATTGGATCACATGTGAAACAATCTATTCCATAAGCACCAATTTCAAAGAAATGTGATTTTTTCAACTTTTTAATTATTAATATATTAATTTGATATCAATAAACTCAACAAACAAAAACCTATGGTTAGAGCAAATTAACTAATTAAATACTGTTTGAATATCACTTTTTTAAAAACAGTAGTGTTGAAATACAGAAAGAAAGAAGAATATTGGAGTTTAAGAAGTGTTTAGCACACAACACAAAATATATGGAGTGGGACAATACACATAAAGAAGGAAATTAAAAATAACAATTCAGAAAATATTAATTGAAGTTTTCAATAAAATAAAAAATAAAAAATCTAATAGAAAAAAAAATTGTTATTTTTTCTGAAACCAGTCAAAAACTCTCCTATTTTTCTACAAACTCCCCAACTTGGACTCACAGTCTCTTTTACTTGATATGGTAAACCCCTTCCCGGGAGAATCTCAACATTTCTTGAGAAATGAGTAGACATGAAGGTTGGTTTATGGGGAAGCGTAATTTCACAAGGTAACCTCGAACAAGAATTCTCTGAAATCTCTCGAGCTCTCCCCCATCATCGTTTCGTTGCCTTGGACACTGAGTTCCCAAGCCACATCTTCCCTGCTCCCTGCCGTAGTCATTCTAAACTGTCTCCCGCTGAGAATTACCTATCCATGAAGCGCAACGTTGATTCTACTAAGATTATTCAACTAGGTCTGGCTCTGTGCGATGCCAACGGGGATTCTTGCTCTGTGTGGCAGTTCAATTTCAGGGACTTCAACAAGGAGACTGATCTTTTCAATCTGGACTCTATAGCATTACTGGAGCTATTCATAAATTCTGGTCTCTTAAGAAATTCGACCATCACTTAGGCAACTTTCCACGGAGCTTATGATTTTGGTCAACTAATCAAAATCTTGATTTGGCGAGAACTGTCATTTGATCTGATGGCGTTTATGGGTCCGATGGTACATTTTTTTGGGTACAGGATATTTGATATTAAAAATATGATCAGAAAGTGTGATGGACTGTATGGAGGGTTGGAGAAGGTAGCCAAGGTTTTAGGGGTGGATCGGGTTGCTGGATCGTGTCACCAAGCTGGGTCTGACAGTTTGTTGACATTGCATACGATAATCAAACTGATGAATGTTCATTTCTTTAGAAATTTTTTGATTGACTTTCAATTGGTTCTTTACGGTTTGAAAGTTGACAGTGCCCTCTTGATTGCACCGAAGTTTTCAAAAATTATTTACGTATTGCAACCGGGAAATTGTTGTCTAAGCAATCCTTACTGCCTGCAACCCATAAATTGTGGTCAAAGAGTGTTTCAAGGGAGTTATGGTGGATATTATGTATGATTTATGCATTGTTAAATACAATTTAGTATATATTTTCTTGGGAATTTTTTTTCCATTTCTTGTGTTTTTGCTTTTTGATTGTAGATTTATTTATTTTTAAGAAGAAAAAAAAAGAATATTAATTAGGAAACTAATTACTTATGATAATTGGAGACTATGACAACAATTACAAACAGTAGTTATCTCTTAAACCATAACCCACCACCTATTATTACAAACAGCCAATTTACGTGTCGCAAAATTGCCATTGCCATTTTTTTTTTATCCTAAACACTCTTACGCGTATCACCTTCTTCAATTTTGATTAACAATTCACTTTTTGTTTGATTAAAAAGATTAAAATTTTGATGTCTGGGAGGTCTGTTTGTGGATGGGCTTCGACGGATTTTGGTTGTGATGGAGGTAAAGTTTGGGTACGGAGCGGTTTCATTCATGATCGGACTTCAAGGATTTTAATGGTTCTTTGAATTTTATGAAGAAAAAAATTGTCAACACTCTTGTATGATAAAAATAAAGTATTAAGACAATTAAGAGAACATTTAAAATTGTGTATTTTTTAAAATGCACCCATTAAAAATCTGATTAATGCATAAATTTTTTTCATTTTCAAATTGCCACTTTTTTTTTCAAACATTCTTGAAAGATCACTTTTCGCTATTTTGTTTAACAATGCACTTTCTATTTTATTGAAAAAATTAGGATTAGTTGGATTTGGAAAAAAATTGTAAATTTTTATTTGTTTGTTCTATTTATTGGTGTACTCTGTCATAGTCAAAGTATTCTAGAGATTATCATATTGTAAGTCTCCCAGAGCTTGTTTGGCAAACAACTTTTTTTTCCTCTCTATTTTTTTCATTTCTCTCAAAAATGTCAAATAAAAAACATTCTCTCTTTTTTTTTTTTTTTTCTTTCTTTTTATATCATATCAATAATTTTTTATTATTATTCAAATAAAAAAATATACTATAAAACAAAACTTTTTCAATTTTCTATAAAACAATTTCAAATTTTTTTATACTTTATATCACATCAATCACTTTTTACTACTATTCAAACAAATATTTCACAATTACAATCATTTGCCAAACAAACTCCCACTTTTTTGCACCCGCAATAGAGATATTTGCATTTCAAAGGTAACAATGCATAAAGAACTATGCCCAAATCAAACTTAGGGTGCGTTTGGGATTGCGATTTTGTAGACAATAAGTGCGATTTTAAACCAAATTGCAGAACATAAATCGTTTGGGAACTGCGTTTTTAAAAATTGCGATTTGAAAACGCAGAAAATCTGCTTTTTCAAATCGCAGATAAGATGGTGCTTTTTTGAAAACTCAAAATTTTAAAGGTAAATTCCCGATTTTAAAGGCTAAACTGCGATTTTGCTAAACGCTTAACTGCGTTTTTAAAAATCACTTTTTTCAAATCGCACATTTTAAAATCGTTATTTTAAATCGCACTTTTTGAAATCGCAAACCCAAACGGACCCTTATTATCTTTTTTGGAACGTTGATAGTTGGGAAGCGAATTAATCCAATTTTAAAAAATGAAAAAAGAAAAAAAGAAAGGGATGAAGTAAACAGTGATGGATGGAAGATGAAGTAACATTTCTTATATCCATATTAAGACCCATAATAACCTTTTAGCATGTTCTAATTACGAATTTAAAATAATAAAAATAAAATTATATGAGTATAGTTTGTTTAATAATTGATCATAATTTTATGTTCGTGGTCAGCTCAATTATTAATTACTTTTTTATTTGAACAAAATACCCGGAACTACCACGCATTAATATGAAGAGACATGATGGCAAATACAATGAATAGAGACACATCAACACCCTACACACTAAGGCAAAAAAATCTGACTTTGGTGTTGCACACAAATAAATAAATATTATAAGGACAGATATTTGAGCTACTCTTTAATAATAAAGCACCCGTAACAAAGAAAATATGGTTAATCAGGGGCGAAGCTACTCTTTGGCTTGGGCCAAAGGTTTCCCTCCCCCCCCCAAAAAAAAAAAAAAAAACTAAAAAGAAAAAATAAAAATAAAAATAAAAATTTACCCCTTATTTTTTTTTTATTTTCTTAGTTTCGGCCCCACCCTCCTCCCCCCCCCCATCTTTTCTTTCCTTTTTTTTTTTTCTATTTTTTTTTTTTTTTTATCAATTTGGCCCCCCTAAAGCCCTAGGGTTGATCTAGCTAACAAACCATAAAAAGTCCAGTAAAATCTGAAAATTTAACAAACAGACTTTCAAAAACTACTATAAAAAAACAGAGAAAAAAACAACTACATAAAGCACCCAACACAATCCGATGTCGGAAGAGAAACTGCGGGTGTCTTATAGGAACCGGTGGAAAAACATAGATCCGGCCTCAAAAGTAAATGTAGAAAAAGAAAGTTCAGCCAAACTTTCGCAGATGAAATGTACAGAGAAGCCGCTTCCTTACGAGATGTCTATTGTTAGCCTTCTTGCTTGAAGAAACCAAAAACAAGAAAAAACACAAAGCTCCATAGCTCTAGAAGGATTATGAGACCCAAAGCTCAATAACCCGAGAAAGATTAGGAGAACAAAAACTCTACTGGATCTAAGTCAGGCGGAAAACAAAAGAATCTCCATGGCTCTAGAAGGACTAGGAGAAAAACACAATTGGGGGGAGGAAGGCAGCCTCCCTCCTACTCAAACACCTCCTTCTTCCTGAAACACCTCTCTTGTTTCTTCTTTTTCTCTCTAGGGCAGGCTATGTAAGACCTAGCACAAAAAAAAAAAAAGGTATTAATTATTAATTACTTGATTGGCGTCTTCTCTCACAAAGAATTCAAAATTCATTTTAATTTTTCCTTCACTCTTCTCTCACAAAAAATTCAAAATTCATTTTATTTTTTCTGTTTATATCATATTAATCAATTTTTATTATTATTTCAAAAAATAAAAAATGGGAAAAAGGTTTTCCAAACAGCACCTCATTTTTCACTTTTTATTACCTTAATAGAGTGTTTTTTTTTTCCTCCGAGTTGTTGAAGTTTTTGGAATATCCCAGTGCCTTTTTTGGTTTTTTTCTACTTTATGGTTCGTACAGAGAGAGAGAAAATAAAACGCGTTTATATAATGCATTTAATATTTTACAATAACGTAAGACAAGGGCACATATTGGATAATTGGGGTCAGATGTTAACAATAACGTAATTAATACAAGTTTGGGGATCGTGAAATAACATTTGTTTAATTAGGGGGCAAGGAGCTAATTATAAAATTGGACAAATTACTATTTTTCATCTTCCCTAGGCAGTCCCTGGACCCACGTGTTGATTACACAATGCGTATTGGGGGGAGGAGGGGATGTCTTGGGAGTGTGACGTGGGCATGACGGGTAGAACCCACGTAAGAGGAAGTGAGGGATTGAGGAGGGAAACGATCTGAGTGGAGGGGTGATGGGATCGAGGCAGAGAGGTAGAATCAATCAATCGGAGCCGTCCAACTAGTAAAGAGGCTGAGCAAAGATTTGATGAATTTTTAATGTTATATTATTAAGTTGTTTGGCAGTAATTTAACAGATTAAGGAGTTGTCCGTAAGCTTTGTTTGGATGGTATTTTTTTGTTTAGTTTGAAAACCGTTTTTTATGTTTTTAAAAGTGTTTTGTACTTAAGTTATTTATTAATATTTTTATTCCGAAAATATAATTTGTTGATAAAATTTGAATAAAGGGGGCATAAATTATCCCTTTATACATGTGAAATTGCATATTTTAAGTTCAAATTTAGTTTGTTAATTACATTTTGAGTGTGAATCAAGCTCTATTTATGAGCGAGTTAGATGTTGTATTTAAACTTAATTCTTCTTCTTCTCTTTTTTTTTTTTTTTGGAATGTGTTCAAACTTATTTTTGCTAATTATCAGTTAAGTATTATTTAAATTACATTATTTGAATTAATTAGATAAACTAGTTTTTATTTATGAACATTTAAAAATCAAAATTAACGATCCTGTATTTGTAAGAGATTAATAATTTGTTGCCACTAAATGAGTATACAATACAATCCAAAATTGAATCCTATGAACATACACTATAACATACATGCACACAATTCCCTCTAAATAAAATATTAGAGAGGGCAGTAAATATGAGCAAATATGATGATTACTATCGATACTTACCTAATCGATAGTAAGATTCCTTTGTTCATTCCAATGAACATGAAAATGGTTATTTTTTTATGAGCTCGATGAAAACTTTTTATGTTTTCGAAATGCTCTCTCTGTGCCTGTACATCATTCTCGAGCCCTGTGTTTGTTCCCAAAAGAAACTCCTCGTTTGCTTCATTCTTCTTCTTCTTCTTCAATTTCAATGCATTAACTAGCACGATAAGGAAGCGCATGGAAATGAAGAGGATATCTGAACCAACTTCAATAATCTCCGGTCCTCTCATTCTTCTTTTTCTTCCGCCGTGGCCCGGTACACCCACAACACATGCAGAGGGCAGCTATGAAACAATCTAGTCTTCAACAGCAACGAAAAAGAATGGAAGAAATAAGCCGAGTTGAACAGGGCAATGCGGTACCGCCTTACTTAAACGGTTAGCTTTATTTGATTTTTTTCAAATAAAAAGAATGTTATCTTTATTTGATTTTTTTCAAAAAAAATGATCAATTATCGTTTTAGGTACGTCGGTCGGTGCGGCAGGGCTTACAAATAAACCTCCGGTTTGCCCTAGATTTTCATTTTACGTACTGAGAGAAATCCTTGTTAAGAAAGATTGATGGTGGTTATGCATGCGATGCTGCCATTAGGGTTTCGGTTCATGCCCACCGATGAAGAGCTCATAAGCCACTACTTGGTGAAGAAGGTCAAGGGCGAAGAACTTTCCTGGGATGGCATCCCCGATTGTGATCTATACGGTGAAAAGCCACCCTGGGAAATCTGCGGCGATCAGGAGAAGGTTTACTTTTTCACCACGTTGAAGAAACTAAGCAAAAATCGTGTTTCACGAACAGCCGGTTGTGGGGTTTGGCATGAAAATTGTACTGTCAAGATTTATGATAATCGGGGTGATATTATCGGGGCCAGGAAACTATTCAATTTCAATGTAAAAGAGGGCTCGACAACGAAGAACTCAAACTGGATCATGCACGAGTTCTCCCTCGTTGGTGAGCAGCAACAGGGTACCAACTTGGTCCTCTGTAGCCTTCAGAAGAAAGGATCAGAATCATCAAGTGGGGTCAAACGACGCTTCGAGGAGGAATCTCATCAGAGAAAGAGGGTTTGCTGCAATATTGTTGAATGTCCACCGCCTCAGGCAATATGGATCCCAGCGGATTCTAATATGGAAACCATCATGGGCTGTCTACCGTCCGGTGATCCCTCTGATTTTAATTTTGATTTGGAAACCATCATGAGCATACAGCCGCCAGAGGTTGGAGATCTGCCGCCAGAGGGTGGAGATCTGCCGCCAGAGGGTGGAGATCTGCCGATTCTTCCTCCATTGGAAGATTTTTGGGATGCTGACTGGGATGCGTTATTTGCCTAGAGAGATCAATACAGTGATTAGGAAAAAATTGTAATTTTTTTTTGTTTTTTTTTTTTGCAATTTTGTTGTAGCGTATTGGATAACTTTCTCAACTTTGTTTGAGATATCATCAAAATAATATTTTAATTTCTTGTCTTGATTTGTTTTTTACTTTTTTTGTTCGAGTTCATGATCGATGGGATTTTGCATATATCCACACGTTTTAATTGGATTAATTAACCCTAAAGGACCGATCCAAAAGTTCAATTTTTAATTGGATTGATTAGAATCCCAACTAATAACAACGTTATCTTTCTTAATAGGTAAATGAGTTTGACTTGAGTACGTTGTTTATGCCCACGTTGTTTGGGATTCTAATCAATCCAATTAAAACGTTGTTAGCTCTAGGTTGCCGTAAACCCCATAAAAATCGTACTAATAAATCTAAACACCGTAGATTTTTTTTGTTTTTTTTTTAATTATAAAATATATCTATAAATTAATCAGAATCTAGTGAGATTATATTACTCTAAATGAGGTGATTTTAGATGATCCTCTCTCAAAGAGAGCTTCTACGCATGCGCAACGCATCCATCGCTCTTCAGTCTTTTTTCCAGCTGTCATTTTTTTTTTCCTTTTTTTTTTAACAAAAAAACCAATCAAAACGCGGGTGTCTCACGTTCCATTTTCAAAATTTCCCCCATTTCTCTTTCTCAAATCTCCCCCTCTCCACTGTGCCCTCCCCCCCCCCCCCTCCCCCGACTGGATCACCGACGCCCTTGCCGACGCCGGAGCCCTTGCCAACGCCGCTCGCTCTCTCTCGGAGTCCCTCGAAACCAGCAGACCGGCCCACCGGCTGGAAATCCGAATTCGAAGCCCTTGCCAACGAACGCCGACGCCGCTCGCTCTCCCATCCGACACCCAGCTCTCTCTCCGTCGAACCCAACACAGACCGGCCGCCCAGGTCTGACGCCAACGTCGCTCTTGCTGTCAAACCCAGCAGACCGGCCCGGATCTCCGACGTTGCCCAGATCGACCGGGTTTCTGGACGACCCACCCGTCTTGGACCCAGCTCTCTGACAGACCAGGAGCGGCGACCACCGTATTCTCTCTCTACGGTATCTCTCTCTCTCTCTTGATAAGCCAATCGTTTTAGCTTCCCCCTCCCTCACCGACAGTGATTCAGCTTCTTTCCACCGTTCCCCTCCCGCACCGCCGACCAGCAATGCCTACCGCCACCGACTACCTAGCCGCTGACCAGCTTCCCCTTTCCTAACCGCCGGATTTCAAAACCGTCTTGATATCTGACAAAACCCATCTCATTCTCCCCAATTTTTTTTCAGCCCATCCCTCTCCTCCCTTCGCCACAGCCCACAAGGATTCATGTGGAGAAAAAATTGGGATGGTCAATTTTTTTCCCTGGTTCAATTGGATTTCTGTAGACATTTAGAATGCTCTTGCTATTATGATCATTAGAATGCTTTTGCTATTTTCTGGTTGCAAGTATGGACATTTCCAATCATTTAGAATGCTTTTGCTATTTTTCTGTAGATATTTAGCATGCTTTTTGTCCTAAAATAATTTAGTTGCTTCATTTTCATGGATGTTTTGGAGGACTAGTTCTTTTCCATGGTGGCAGATTTACTTGTTTAGTAGATTCCTTGATTGATTGTGTATCCAATGACATGTTATTTATTTGTTTTGGCGAATGACTATATATATAACAACTATTTTGGGTTATGAGGTTGGGGGTTTTGTTAATTTATAATGGACTTTTGTTGCTTTGTAATGAGAGAGAGATTGGAGCTGTTTTGTGTGTTGCTTTGGAAAGTTCAAGACGCTGAGCATTTTTATCTGTGTATAATAATGCATGGTTATGGAATGTACGTGTTTATGGTTTATGGTCACCTCTAACAACTCCTATGTTATTCAAGAAATATAGTTTTGTATGTATGTGTTTATCTTATTTTTGGATTATATTTGTAGAAATTAGCCCTCTAATGTTGTGAATTAGCAAATAGCTGTGTCGTTATCAAATTTATGTGTGTCTTTGTGAGCCATGCACTTCATGTATTATTGCTTGTGCATTTGGCAATAGATTGTTATAATGCTTACAAGATACATTTTAAAGAGAAAAAAAAAAAAGATGTAAAGATACTACTATTTACTTTTCTTCTTCATTCTTAGATTTAATGATATTTTGATATTCATTTGGGGGTTCGTTTATTTTTTATTTTGATGTTCTTTTGACTGGTGATTGTTTGACATGCTTATTTGACATGCTCGCATGCTTAGATTGGTTGGTTGGTTGAATGATATTTTCTACGGTTGGTTGGTTGGTCTTTTGCATAGGCAAGACAAAATGTCAGTAAACAGTGGTGCGTCAAGTGCGTCAAGTGCATGTCCATTATGTTACTGTGGAGTGCCTGCACGTGTAAGGTATTCTTGGACTGATACAAATACCGGCAGAAAGTGGTATGGCTGTGAAAATTATAAGGTACTTTTTTAAATTAATAGTGTGTTATACTTTGTTTGCTAGTAGGTGGTGATAACATTTTTTAATCTTGCTTTGTCATGCAGAGAAAGGGTGATTGTGATTTTTTTGCATGGGCTAATAACGAAATGTCTGTACGAGACGAAGATAATGGAACGCCTGAAAGTCCTCGACGATAGAAGAAATGCAGATAATGATAGACTTGAGATTGGATGTAATACGACAGTTTATTTCATTGAACTTTTAGTTGGATGTACTTGCTAGTAATGAATTGTATTTAATGTAATGTAATGTTATGTTTAGTTCGCTATCTATTTTTTAGTTGTTTAAACAATTGTGTGTGATAGGTTAGTTGGATGTAATGTATAATCTTTGTTCTTTACATGTTTTGCTAGATTGTGTGTGATAGGCTAGATTGCCTAATATTTATGTACTAATTAAGAATGATCGATCCTGAAACTTGGGCAACCAATATTGGTTGCTCCAAGAATGTGTCTTGTGAGGGAGCAACAATGTGTCTTGTGAGGTATCTCACAAGACACATTCTTGGAGCAACCATTAGAATTTACATCTTTTAGTTCTGATGATTTTTTTTTTTTATCTACAGCATTTATTTTTCTAAAAATTGAAGACATAAACATTGGCGTGTAAATTCTTTCAAGCATTTATTCCAACAAAATCTCAACCAAAAAGAGCTACTAGCACAATTGTATCACTCTGTACCTGACTCCTAATCCAAGCATTGCTTTTGGATTTGTGTTACAAGCTAAAATAATTATACAAGTCACCACAACATATATATGTTCAGGTGTTTAATATTGCATAACTTTTTTAAGTATAGTGTCATACATGACCAAATGGAAAACAATCTAGGAACTGAATTAAGTAAACTTATAAGACAAAATGGAAAAAGATTCAAATAATTTTCTGATGACAGGTGCTAGGATGCTATGGCGTACAAGCTAGGAACTGAATTAAGTAAACTTATATGAAAACAATCTTATTGGGGCTCGTTGAATGTACTGCAGTTGGCTTGAGAACCTCGTGAGTGTTCTTCTTAGTTGCCTCATTATTGGAGTTTATAGACTCCATTGATTCACATTCTTTGTCCAGAGGAGTGGTAGGCAATTGAGGATTGCCTTGTGTTTCAACCAGTGATTGATTGACAAATAAGTCAAGAGGAGGTACCATCGAAGTATCAACTGACTGCAGAAATATAAATAGCAAATACATCAGACACAAAAAGAAGAGACAGAGAGCTCCAACTAAAAAATTATTACCAATGTTTCATGCACCCACAAGCAAAAATAAAGAAACACAACATCACATATGTGAAGTGGACATCATATGGAAAAAGGCAATAGTTTCTCATTGATGATACTATCTTTTTAAGGGGATTTCTTTACTTTTGATGGATAAGAAAGTGACCTGTTCTATATATCTTTGAAAAATAGCTAATATCACGTTTGGAGGGAGGGAAAGTTTATGCTAGATGGTAGCAGATAGAGTCTTGACATGTTCCTTGCTGTTTAATTTCTTTATGCCTTGTTGTTTGGTTGTACACGATTTGGCATCTATATTAAAGCTCTACTAAGAAAAAGGAAACAAATTTTTGAGATAAAAAGCAGGCTTGAATTCATCATTTTTGTTCATAATTTTCATAAGTAACACCAGAACTGGGAAAAAAGAAATGAAAACACACAAGTAGTTGAAGTTTGTATGCATTAATCAAGAAAATTCATTATAATTGCAGAGCACCTACAAAGCTCATAAAAAGATCTACAAGTTAGGAAGTAACACCCCTCCTAATAGAACAATTTGACTACCAGGTTTCCAAGCACAGATACCGTATTGTAAAGAAGAACAGCAAAGCTATACCAAGACAATAACAAAAGCAGTGGAAGTTACATTGACAGTTACTAAGTTGTCCAATTCCTCTCACCTCTGTTATAACAAGTAAAACTCCAATTAGAAGGCAAAGAATACCACTGCAGATGCTACCCCGTAGTCCATCAGCCACCCAATCAGGACACTATAATAAATACAATAATAGAAAACGTAGTAGCAGAACACTGTAATAAATACAATAATAGAAAACATAGTAGCAGAACACTATAATAAATACAATAATAAAAAACATAGAACACTATAATAAATACAATAATAGAAAACTGCCGGGTACCTTATAATTTTGAACAGCACAGTTGGGAAACTTGTAAAGAGATATAATACTATAAGGGTAGTTTGAATAGATGATCTCCTGCCTATTTGGTTCAAGAACAACAAAAACCTGTTGAAGAAAGATACATTACAAGACTTATAGGCACCAAAAAAGTAGAAGACAGACTTCATATTGATTTATGATTTCCTGAGGTTGTATCATCTGTTAGTTTATGCACTGGATGTTAGTTTCCAATTCAACTTTCAAACATTTCTAACCATTCAGTGAGAGTGCTATTAGCTTTTGTGTGACATGTTCTGTGTCTACTTAATTAATTGACAAAGAATGGGCATGAGAACCAGAGGATTTTGACAAGTCTTAACAACTAAATTATCCTTTGCCAAAATATAGGTACATACATATAGTTTGAACAAAGTCAGTGAAAGATGAGCTTAAAAAATCAGGGAAAAAGGATAGAATCCTCACAATCATTAGCCATTTCAGAGACAAACAAGGCATGCAGGTTTGGGTCCGGTGCCGGTGGTCTGACGCCGATGCCGGTCTGGGTGGTCTGCTGGTCTGGTGCCGGTGGTCTGACGGCGGTGCCGGTCTGGGTGATCTGCTGGTCCGGTGCCGGTCTCACAGGCGAGCTGGGTGGTCCCTGGGTTTCGAGGGAAACAGAAAGGGGGGTGGGTGGTCTGCTGGTCCGGTGCCGGTGGTCTGACGGCGGTGCCGGTCTGGGTGGTCTGCTGGTCCGGTGCCGGTCTCACAGGCGAGCTGGGTGGTCCCTGGGTTTCGAGGGAAACAGAAAGGGGGGTGGGTGGTCTGCTGGTCCGGTGCCGGTCTAGAGCTGGATGGTCTGCTGGGTTTCGAGGGAAACAGAAAGGGGGGAGAATTTTTGGAGGGAAATGGTTTTGGTTCCTGAAACCCGTGATATTGGTTTCAAAATTTTTTTAATAAAATGCCACTGCCACGTGGAAAAGTGGCTGATGAAAGACGGACAAAAGGCTTCTCTATAGCATTTCTCTAATATGAAAGGAAGATGTACAGCATAATATGAAGTGACATTTCATCAACACTTCATCAACAGTCTCACAATAACCACTTAAGTGTTCTAATTAATTACGAAATGGAAATAATAAAAATAAAGTTATATGATATGCATGTATATTATGTATGATGTATGCTTTATTTTATTTTATTTTAAGCTCTATTTATGAGCGAGTTAGATGTTGTATTTAAACTTAATTCTTCTTCTCTTTTTTTTTTTTTTTTGGAATGTGTTCGAGCTTATTTATGCTAATTATCAGTTAAGTATTATTTAGATTACATTATTTGAATTAATTAGATAAACCAGTTTTTATTTATGAACATTTAAAAATCAAAATTAACGACCCTGTATTTATCTGTAAGAGATTAATAATAGTAATTAATTTGATTGTAGAAGGCAGACGTTTAATGTTGTTCTGTTGTGAGATGTTTGTTTAAAGGATGGGTTTTTAATTTTGGTATGACGCTTTGGGATGTGATTGGGTGTTGGAAACGTAAATGCCACGTGTATGAGTACAAATGGATGAATTTGAGAGATTCATGAGTGTTGTGGGTTGAAGCCTTGAAGGAGGCGTTTGAGTTTCCCAACGTGCAAAAGTTGTTGATCGAGTATATTGAACAGTGCAATGGCGTGGGAATGAGGAGTTCGAGGAAAATGAACGGTGGGGGGTGGTTTTGAATGGTGATTGGATGTCACATCAAGGCTGCTCTCTGCACTTACAGGCTATACATATTTAAAATCTTACTAAATCTTTTAAAAAAATATTCCAAAACTATTTTTACGGGGTTGGGACTCGTATTGTAAAATATTACGTATATTTGCAATCAATATATAACACTCCTGCCCCTCATCTCGAGTGTTGAAAGCAAGCAATTCAAGACGTGCCAGGGGCCAGGGCTGTCATTTCATTGCATGCAGTGTACATGATCCTTCGTTGGAGTGGTTCTGCCAATGGAGAAGGCAAAAAGTTTCTCTTGAGAAGACATGATGGTAACTCAGGCTCACCTTCATCCACGTGTTGATTAGACAATGCGTAAATTTTGTGTGTATATATATATATATATATATACACATATATACACTATATGAAAAATAACATATAGGATATAACTTCAGTATAGTATAATTGTATAAACCCAACTTGCATTCCAGAGATATATTGAGAGTGAAAAAAGAAACAACACATGGTGTGCATATGTACTCCAAACCACAAATAAGGTGCCTTTTAATAAACAAAATATGTTTTAAATACTGAACCGTAATTTTACCATTATAAGCTTAACTATATTTTTAAAATTTTTAATTTGAAAATATTTCGAAAATGATAGACTATATTAAGGATTTGTCTGGATTTATATTTTTAAAAAGTTCAATTTTAAAATTTATGAGCTAAAAAAAATTGAAAATTTATGATGTTTATGATTTATACGAGGAACTATTTAACTAAATGTAAATGCCATTTTAGGGGGAAACATTTCAAGGCATTTTTTGTTTTTTAGTTGTTTTTTGGGTTAATTTCGACAAATGAACCTCAAAAGAAAGGCACATCTTGGGTAATTGGTGTGATGGATTATTTTTTGCAATTTTGTTTAGAGTAATGTTAGAGATACTAATTCTTTTACTAAGAGATGGATATTAAGATGATGTGGAGCTTATTCATTAGTATCCATAGCATTTCTTTTTATTAATTATTTTGATCATTTCTAATTAATAAGTTCCATATCATCTTAGTATCCATTTAGCACCTCTAATATTACTCTATTTGTTTAACAATTTACCTTTTTATTTTATTAAAAAAAATTAAACTTAGTTGGATTTGGACAGTAACAAATAGAGACACTAGTAAATTTGAGGCTGCAAAGGAAATACGTAGGGGGTGAAAACCAAATGTTTTATATGGTACATTTTTTTGGAGTATTTCAAGCAATTAGTTCTCGGAAAGACAAAAGGTTAAATTTTTCTTGAAAAGACAAGGGTCAAATGGTAGGTTTATGGGGAATCATAAAAGCAAAACATGTTCCATTCTAGAATAGTTGGTAAATTGGCTTATTTAATTCCTATAAGCCCATTGACATATATTTAATGGTTAAGGCCTATCAAGAAGTGATTTCACAAGAAGTCCAGAAGCATCTCGAAAGCATCAAATCTCGAGATATTCTGATTGCCCTTGTTGTTGGGTGCTAGTGAACACAAAGATTCTCTCAATAATTATTAGAGAAAGAATAGTTAGAGTGAACAGCGAAAATGATAGTAGAAAAGTTGAGCAGAATGTATATGCTTTGATAGAGTAGGTAATTAAAAACGAAAAATATATAGATAACATGAGAGTATTTCTTTCCTACATTTATTTTGGAGAAAGTTCGTTTATTTCTGCTTCGGTGAAAGGGAAATTAGTTCATTAGAAGTAGAAAATATGGATTGAATTCTTTTTCACTTTTGTAAAAGACAGAAAATAATTCATTTTCAGCTGGCTGATGTCTATGTGAAGTTAGTTGAATTTGAAAATGTGAAAAAATAAAATAAAATATATATATATACACATCCAAACAGCATATAAGGGTGTGTTTTAAAAAATACAAGATTTTAAATATTAAACCGTGATTTTACTATACACTTAATTATATTTTTAAATTTTCTTTTCAAAAATGGGAGATTAAACTAAGGGTTGGTTTGGATTTGCATTTTCAAAAAGTGTGATTTTAAAATCTATGATTTTTTTTTTTTTTTTTTTGAAAAAAAAAATACAAATCTATGATGTTTGTGATTGATAAAAGGAACTATTTAGCTTAAAGTAAATGCCATTTTTTGGGGACACATTTCTATGTGGTTTTCTTTTTTAAAAAATAAAAATAAAAATTTTGGGATAATTTGGACAAATGAACCTTAAAAAAAGGCCACATCTTGGGTAAGCGGTATCCAGGTGTTTGTAACTGATGCATTTTTTATTTTTTTTTTGTTAAATTTGACATAAATGGTAACATAAGATGTTAACAATAATGTAATTAATAGAAGTTTGGGGATCAAGCATTATTTTTTAAAAAGTTTGGTGATGTATAATGTTGGATATAATTCTGGATGGTGCACAAAATTCTGATTTGAAATAAAATAATATCAATTTAAAAATTAGCAATTAAATAAATTCCTGTTACATAAATAATTGGTTAAAGATATTCTTGTTGATAATAGACCATATTAATCTGAAATAATAATAAAAAATAAATGTAGTATAGCTGATTAAAATTAAAACAATGAAAGATTTCACAATGCTGTAAAATTACGTAAGAGTGTTCTCCTGAAATGTTAATTCATGCCTCTTGGAATATATAACTCGGTGTGATTAGATCTTTTGACACTCAACCTTTCAAGATTAGACTATAACGTTTATCTTCGTTAATGACATACTATTAAGAACAAAGATTCGATCAAAGTGGATGAGGTACTCCAAAAAAATTGTTCTTCGTAAAAAAACTAATACTATAATATATAGCCTCATGCCTTGAAATAATTATTTTGCAACACTCCGTACCTTTTTCATTTTGGTAAGTTACTTGTATACATACATTCACGTTGGAAAGCAAGAGAAAAGAATAATTAAGAACTAAAGTCTTTGTAAGTTATATATATTTAACTTAATATATATATTTTTTGTAAGTTATTAAGTTAAAGCAAGAGAAGTACATACTGTTTTAATAGCATGTGAGAAGCAAAAAATATGTCATTCTCACATATTTAAAGGACACGTGTCAATCTTTTATATGGGTTGTATGAAATTTCTTACAAACTGGTTTGTAGGAAATGTCTGTCTATATATATATTTTATTTTATTTTATTTTTTTGCTTAATCCCAGTTAGCTGATTAATTAGGATCACCGAAAAAAAAAAAAAAAGAAAAAAAAAAGGCACAGTTCTTACTCTTATTATTATTATTTTTTTTAAAAAAAAAAAAATCCAAAACTAGACTCCCATTAATAAAATATTACGTATATGCAAGTTTAAGGAAAATGAGTTAAGGTAGTCATCCAAATTAAACCAAACAGTGGACGCGGCAAGTTTTTGCTTGCTGAATGCGATCTCCTGCAGGTGTGATCTATGGTGAGCTCTTTTTATTGCTGGGCCCCGCGTCTATCTCAACCGTTTGGTTGATTTTTTCACTTTCATCTAATGGTGCATAAAAAACAAAAGGCTGTCCAATTATCTCATATAACGCTGCCCCTAATCTCGGCTGTCCAAGCAATTATTTCACACGAGAGTGTGCAGTTTGCGGGTGTAATCTCCTCTAGACATGTGCACCATAGACGCAATAACCCCACATATCTATCTCAACCGTCTGATTGAAGAAAACTGTCATCTAGTGGACAAAATTAATCAACTCACATTCTAGTAGAAAATTTGAAGTCTTAGCCTAACGAATCCTTCGCCTCAAATGGGAAAAAACCTTCCGATATTTGGATTGCCCGGATCTCGGGATAAAATCTCAAGATTAAGAAGTTATTTCACACCTTATTCAGAGTGAACGGTTGAAATTTTATCTATAAATAGATACAAATCACTAGGTATTCTTCAGATAAATTTTTGATTACAGACTTGATTTGAATTCTCTTAAAAAGACTGACATAAGTGTTGGAGTAGGTTCGACCAATACTCTTTACGAGCTTCTTGTTGATATTTATTGTTTTACAAGAATGAAGGACTTTACAAAAGCTTATATATCACTGTACCAAGAACTGTCTTACCACACATAACCTAATTGGGTCAAATGAAAAGATAAAATAAAATGGGTGGAAAAGGTTGTATCCTTTTGGTTGACTCAATATTAAGAGCTGGGAAATGTTGTATCCATCCTTTTTCTTATAAGTTTGAAATTCTAGTTACAAGATGCAATAAAAGGTGTGGCGCCCTACTGACAGGGAATGATAAAAACGACAAAGAATAAAGTGGAAAATATAAAAAATTTAAAGATGCGATAGAAAATGCCTTCACAGAAAACTACAAAGAATAAAGAGAAAAATAGAAAAAAGCCCTCTAAATTAACATGTTGTTTGAAAATAGTTTTTGAATTTTTAAGTGTATTAATGTGATCCATTAAATTATTAAAGTGTGTCAAAAATGACATTTTCATCGAAATATTTCTATAATACCCTTATTATCTTGAAAACTATATAAAAAAAAAAGAAAGGAAAATTATAATATAGCTCTCTAAACTACTAGACATTCTACAGATAGCCTCCCAAACTATCAAAAAGGCCCGATTTGATGAAAAATGCCACTAATATCCCTACCACGTGTCCTTTTACAATTAAAAAATAAAAAAACTAGAAAAAAAAAAAAAAAGAATTTCATTTTTTTTAGAGCAGATCTTGGCTGTCTACCTTCACAATTCTTTGTTGTAGGTCGTTGGATTGATAATGTTATAAATCAATACGAATTTTTCGGTTAGTAAATCTAAAAAAAAGTAATGCCCCATGTTTATGATATAAATTTTTCATTATTTGGTGTATATATCAAATATAATATGTAGTTTTTTTTTTCTTTTTTTCTTTTTCTACCATTTTAGATATAAGAAAGCATAACTATTTTATAGTCTTTTTTTATAAAAACCTTTATTAAATCGAATGAAAACGTAATTTGGATTGCAAATTTTGGATAAAGATTTTATTAAAATTAGTCAATAGATTCGGTATGCAATATTTTAAGATCAACTTTTAATTTATGTGGCTTTTTTATATTTTTTCCATATATTTATATATATATATATATATATATATACAATGAGAGCAAGACCTTGTCGGCTAAACTTTGCGGGATATTTATTAAATGCTTATGTAATATGTAGCATTATTTATATTAATAAATAACAAAGAACATTGTGGAAGTTGATAATGTCCCAGGAATAGTGAGAGTTTTCTTACGGAGGACTTTGTTACAATTTATTGCTAATTAACCAAGGAAAATCTATTAAAAAAAAGAAAAAAAAGATTGTCATTTATAAAGCCAATCAAAACTAAGAAATTTAGGCGTATGTCATTTTTTGCCCCCTTATTTTAGCATCGAAGTGCGCTTATTTTTTCATAAAAATTCACTGGGTTACCATTTCTCAAACATACACACATATATACTTAGAAAAATACCAAATCCCTGTCCATGAAACATTTATATCACGATAAAAAGTTTTTTTTTTTCATAAAATATCAATCTATCGTGTCCATGGATTCATCTTCTATTTTTTTTTTTATTTAATAAATAAACATATATAAAAATATTAATAATTTTTAATATGAACTAATAACTATTTTTTCGTAATTGATTTTGAAGTGTCAATAAAATGGTTCAATTATTCCTTTATTTTTTTTTTCTTTAAAAAAAAAATGCGATATAACTGTCATTCATCCATTCTTACAGTAGATTATTTTTCTTTTTTAGAATAATTTATAGACAAATGTTTAGTTTTATTTTTTAATTTATATAGGAACTTAAAACAAATCAGGTTTTTGTGTCGTCCAATAAAAATAATGCGTCATCAACATACAACTCAAAATTTGGAAAAAAAAATTACTATATTGTTAATCCTAATGTAATGCTATTTTTTTTTTTTTAATAATTTTTGCATAAAAATATTTTTCATGTTAAAAAAACGTTTTTACATATAAAGAAACTATGTGTTATATAAAAGCAATAAAATAATACTAAAAAATTATTTTTATTTTATTAGTATCTTATTTTATTGACACAAATCGTCCGGTAAAAAAAAGGAAGATGATACGTGCATTACAAGTGTGTAACATCAAAATATATTGGAGTGATACCCACATATGTGTGTTTTCCCCAATGTACATTGGTATTGTGCACTTATAATGAGCTTGTTGTAATTTAATTATTTTCCTTAAAAACAAAAAAATGGCACATCAACATGCAACCAAAAAAAAAAACGAAACCAAACCGTTGACTCACCCCACCAATCACTTTTAACCAAACCACTTCAAATTTTAGGGGAGTGCACAGCACAGCCACTCCCACTAGACACATTCGGGTGAGGTTCAATCTGTGAACCTCTTTTCAATATGTCTTGTGTGAGTGTCCACATTGTAAAGGGAGAGATTTTTTACCATTTTCTCAAATTTTAATCCGGCTCAAGGTCGGGCAGGGGAAACATGGTACACGCACCATCAAAGCGAGCGGTGATCAACAGTAATCACACAATTAGTAGGTGTTAATTATAATCAGCAAGCACTGTTTACGGATGGTCCAGTAGTTGAATGTGTACGTCATTGGTCAGAATCTCTTTGTATAATTTTCTGACATGCATGAGACAATTAATATATTATAGCACATTTAAGCCTTTTTTATTTTATTTTATTAATTTCGGCATTTTGTTAGGTAGATAATGAGACATTAAATAACTTTTGCAAGGTTCGGACAAAATACTACATTTGACCCTTGATTTCCCTCGACAAAAACGCTTTTTTTTATTTATTATTATTATTTTTTATAGTATTTCAAGCGATGGTTCTCGGGAAGACAAAAAGTATAATTTTTCTTGAGAAGACAAGGGTCAGATGGTAGGTCTATGGGAATAATTGTTGTACTTGTGTTTCTTCAATTTCAATGCATGAACTGTGAACAATGGAGAGCCTAGGATGGACGCAGGTTATTCCCCATTCGGTTTATTTCCCTAAGCCTTCAACTAGCTCATTTGGTGGTTTGAACCAATTTCAATTTTCTTTCAGCAAATCTCCATTCTCTCTATCCCTCTCTAAAATGGAAAAACACAACCCCATGACTTCACCATCATCTCCAACAGCAACAACCTTTGTCCAAGCAGACACACTGGTCCAGACGCTGACCGGCTTGTTCGCTGTCTCGGAGAAGCTCCACGTCAACCCACCTTCAAAACTCTTCCCTAAATCTTTCACTCCCGGTTAGCCCACACGGGTACCCGCTGCTTACCCTCTACGACCGAAGGCAAACCCTTTTTCAGAGTTGTAAGGGTAAAAAAGGAAATAAAATTATGACCGCTTAAGGACTTAAACGACGCAGCACGAAGGGCTTAAACGGTAGGCTTGCCTTTATTTAGTTGTTTTTATTTTTATTTTTTTATTTATTTAATTAGACAAGTCGGTCAGTGCAGGGCTAATAAATACATCTAGGGTTTAGACTTTGTTTCCAAGTAAAACCCTGATAGAAGTCCTTGTTGTTATCGATCAAGGAGAAAAGATAAGAGTGGAGTTAATGGCGGTGTTTCTACCGGCGGGGTTCCGCTTTTGTCCCAGCGATGAAGAGCTTGTACGAGACTACTTGTTGAAGAAGGCGATGGGTGAAGAGCTTCCCTGGGACGGCATCGGTGAGTGCGATCTATACGGTGAAAAGCCTCCCTGGGAAATCTGCGGCGATCAGGAGGGTGAGAAGGTTTACTTTTTCGCGAAACTGAGAAAAATAAGCAAAAGTCGAGTGGCACGAACTGCCGGATCTGGGGTTTGGCATGAGAACTCTTCTCATCATATATATGATGAGGAGGGTGATGTTATTGGGGCCAGGAAATTGTTTTGTTTCAAGGTAAAAGATGGCTCGACCATGAAGAGATCGGACTGGATAATGCACGAGTTTTCACTCGTTGGGGAGCATGAACCGAGTACCAGTTGGGTCCTCTGAACCCTTCAAAAGAAAGGCTCAGAATCAAGGATTGGGATCAAAAGGCACCGTGAGGATGGATACCAGCAAAGAAAGAGGGTTTGCTGTGAAATTGTTCAATCCGATGGGCCTCAAGCAAACTATGGAACGCCCGATGCTGATTTGGAAACCCATGAGACTGATTTGGAAACCCATATGGAGTTTTGTCTACCAGCTTGTGATAACCCTGATTCAGAGTTTGATTTAGAGAGCTTCATGAACATCCTGCCCCCGGAGGGTGGCGATCTGCCGCTGGGGGCATTAGAGGATTTTTGGGATGGTGACATAAGTACTTTATTTGCCTAGAGACTACAATAAAAATTGAGGCAAATTGTTCAGATCAAAACGAAGTGTTTTGGTTTTTTGTTTTGCTATTGGTCCACTCAAGAGATAGGAAAACATTGTAAATTTTTTATTTGTTTGTTATATTTTGTTGGAGCATAATATTCCAGTTCCATCATATTGTAAGTCTTGCAATTTTTTGCACCCGCAATAGAGATATTTGCATTTCATAAACAATTATCTTCAAGTCAAACTTATTACTTTTGTTTTTTATTTCTCTTTGATTAAGAAAGAAAGAAAACGTTGTTAGTTGTGTTGGATGCTAATTAATCCAATTAAAAATTCATTTCAACATTCTGATTCAGTCACAACAACGCTCAACCCCTTCAAAATCGTACTAATAAATCTAGGTACTAATTAATCTAGAGGGTAATGCTAAAAAATAATTAAATAATCATCGTTGGTGTCTATTACTTCAAAATGATTTGAGGAGAATTTAGTGAGATTATATTACTCTAAATGAGGTGATTTGAGATGATCTCTCAAATGGAAAAATAAGCAACATATCAACCAAACCTATTTACGTATGTCTTCCTTCGTCTTTTTCTTTCCTTTTTTTTTTTTTTTTTTTTTTTGAAATTCATTTTCATATAGAATGTAATCTATTTTCTCCTTTCATATGCAAGAATTAGCTAAAGACAAAACACAGCTTATTAAACTAAATAAAAAATTAAAAATAAGCCCCCCCCCCCCCCAAAAAAAAACAGCTAATTGGTCTTTGAGTTAGACTTGCGTGTCCTCATTGAATTACAATGCATGGCGTCTTTGCTTTATCTTTTTTCTTTTTTTTTTCTTTCTCTTTTTTTCATGTAAATTTACCAATCGATCAATGTACCAACTGATCTTTAGGCATGGAAGACTTTTAACATGTTATGTGATTTTCCTAACAATTTGCGCATATTCATATATATGACCATAGCCATGATCTTTAGGCATGGAAGACTTTTAAAATCTGACGTTTTTTAAAACAATTTTATTTTAGATGTAGAAACTACTAAATTATTATTATTTTTTTAATAATTTGTACAAATGTTCCTAATTTTTTCCTATTTTGATCAATTGATTGAAAATATAAGAACATCACCAATATAAAAAATTGAAAAATCTATTATGTATAGAAAAATATAGGTAACATGCAAGTATTTTTGTTTGAAAAAAATGAAACTATTTCGCATAAATTAAAAAAGATTTTTCTGTTTGACTATTATTTTCTATTGTACAAAACATCAGAAAGTACAAAAAATATTTTTCAAAAATTATTTTATGCTGAAATAAATGGAGCCTTAGAGATCATGTGTTTGGATATCAACCCATAAAAAATAGCAAACTCAAAAATCATGTCATATAGTTTTGGTATTTAGGGTAATTTTTTGTTGCTCTCTCGTTTTATTTGTGATCACTTTTGTTGAATGAAAAATAATCCTTTTCGTTCAGTATTTTGTCCACCGGTTGTATACTTATATCCGGTTGAGTAATTTTTTTATTTTTTTAAAGATTCGGTTGAGTTTTTTATAGCATCCAATCCAGATTTATATATATTAATATTACCTTAGAAATAAACAAAAGTGAAAAAAAATATACTTAGTCAATTAAAATATATTAAATCAACTATTTGTAATAAATTTTAATTGAATTTATATTTTATATTTATATACATATATATTAAGTGCGTTCGTCGGCATTATCAGTTACTTTGATGGGCCAGATAATTTATTTGACTCATTCCTAATTGCTCTTACGAAGGCATAGTCGCATTTGTATTTTATTTTCGTGTAATTTTTCTTTTCCTCTTTCCACTTCAATTTTTTTTTTTTAAAAAAAAAAATGTTTTATAGAATATAAGGGCTAAAAGTTTTTGTAATTTCTTTCCGAATATAGATAACTATATGATTTGCAAGAGAGTGATCATCCCCAAAATCTTCTTCAAGATTATTCAAAAAATAAAAAAATAAAAAATAAAAAAAATTCCTTCTTATTATTGTTGAAACTTGAAACCGAAAGAGTTAAAATAGCGTCCAACATTGTGGACGTACAATTGGATCACACGTGAAACAATTTATTCCATAAGCACCAATTTCAAAGAAATGTGATTTTTTCAACTTTTTAATTATTAATTAAATATCAATAAACTCAAAAAACAAAAAATCTCTTGTTATAGCAAATTGACTAATTAAATACTGTTTAAATATCACTTTCTTCAAAACAAGACTGTTGAAATACACAGAAAGAAGGAAAAGGATTGGAGTTGGCCTATTTTGGTTATACGAAGATCTAATTTCTAGCAAGGATTGAAACAATACTATAGAAACCAATTAGGATAGTCAGGAAAGAAATAAGAAATTGCAATTCAGTCCTTGATAATTTGCCAGTCTTTTAACATTGTTTTTTCTTTTCAAGTTTTTAACTTCCTTCAATTCCCACTTCTTTCACTAAATACTTGGATAACAGCCCATCTCCTTTTATCTTGGAGAAAGAAAAAAAATTATTTTCATCCAATAAATAGCTAAATTCCTAATAATTAACTAGTTGAGGCTTGAGGTCCTTAGGGCATATTATCTCATAGGTCTCGGGTTCGAGACTTGTTAAGTACAAATTTTCTTTTGGAGCTAACCATTCAGGCGAAGTTTATGACTCAATTGTTCAATGCTTTGAGTAGTGTGAGGCATTGGACTGAAGATTAGTCAGTCAATCCTAGGGTGGGCCTCTATGAGCATGAAGTGCTGCCAAGCCACAAAAGGTGAAGACGGATACCTCATACTAATAAATAAATAAAAAAATCCTAATATTTATAGAAATTCGTAAGTGATTAGTTAAATCAAAAAGCTAGATGTAAGAACATGTTTATTTGATAGATTTTTCTAGTAAAAATACTTTAAAATAATAATAATAATAATAATAAACAAATATGAGAAGCTTTCCTGATTATTTTCTCCCTGATGAGTGTTGTTTGGACTCCAAAAAAAAATTGAAGAAAATAAGGGGAAGTTCTTCGGCAGGGCTTAATGCTTTACACAAGAATTGGTCTTTCCCTTATTCATTCAATTCAATGATTGAGAGTGCATTCATTGTATATTTGTGACAGGATGCTTCTTGATTGGTTAGAGCGGATGTATGGGGCCCCTTCTAATACCTTCTTTGCGGTTAAATTTTGAAATGGGTAAATGTAAATAAATTCTTGGGTAAACGTATCAGTTGTGATCCCTTTTCTAGATTTTAAAAATTTACTTTGAATTAGTCCCATATTACCATAAAATATATATTTATATTTATATATATATTATTAAAGAAAATGAGAAAATTTTATTTAATCCCTTGAACTTCGATCTCAATTACAATAACTCCTTAAACTTAAAAAACTCTTAATTTAGTGTATTCATTTTTTAATTTTTTTTAATTTCACAATTCCGTTAAGATTTTTCATAAAATCATAATGGAGGGTGTTGAAATTTCCAAAACACCCCTCCTTTTTATGAGGACAAAAAAATTGTAAGAATTTAGGCGTTGGTCATGATTTAACGGAATATGCAAAAAATTGTATCTATTTTTCAAATTTTTTAGATTTTTTTTTTTTTAAAAAAAAAAGTGATATTTTAAAAATTTTGATAAGATCCAATGAAATATTTTAATTTCAAAATTTTAAAGGATAAGTAAAATTAAAAGATAGATATATTAAATTGATAGTTTTAAGTGTATGGGGGTAATTGTAAAAACTATAACAATTCAGAAAATATTAATTGAAGTCTTCCATAAAAATAAAAAAAAATAAATTAAAAATAAAATCTAATAGATAAATTTTTTTTTTTTTTAAAAAAAAAAATGTTATTTTTTCTAAAACCAGTCAAAAACTCTCCATTTTTTCTTCAAACTCCGCAACTTGGACTCGCAGTCTCTTTTATTTGATATGGTATAATTCCAATTACAAAAGGTAAACCCCTTCCCTTAACTAATAAAAACCAATTTTTATTTCAATTAACTAAAGACAACAATATGAATCATGCTAATTACTGTCATTCAAAACCAAAGCATTCAATAATTATCGTTTTCTTCGTTAATAAAAAACAATAAGAAATTCGAGGACATTGTGGAAAATTCAATCCTATCTTAAATGAAAGAAATTAACATTCTGGTTCTACCTTTTAAATATATAAAGCAAGTAAAATTTATTTTATGCATGTATGGAGCAACTTCATGCATGCAGAATATCATGAATATATATTAAGAAGACGTCCGTTAGTTTATTTATTAATTAAGGAGAAAGATGCAATTAATATCTATTTCATATATGTTGAATCATTTAACATTACAAAACGCAAAACAAATGCCTTTTTAGGATAAATCTCCTGGCATTGGTGATTTGTGGGTAGCAAGATAAAATATAAATAACATGAGAGTATTTTCTTCCTATATTTTATTTTATAGAAAGTTTGTTTATTTTTGTTTTGGTGGAAGGGAAAGTAGTTCATTATATTAGCAAATATTAACCGAATTATTTTTCACTTTTATAAAAGACAGAAAATACTTCATTTCGAACTAAGTTAGTTGAATTTGAAAATGTGATTGATACAAGGAACTATTTAGCTAAAATAAATGCCATTTTTTGGGACACATTTTATGTGCTTTTTTTTTTTTAAAAAAAAAAAATATAATAAAAAATTGTTTTTAAGGATAATTTCAACAAATGAACCTTAAAAAAAGGACACATCTTGGGTAATTGATGTCTGGGTGTTCATAGTGATAACATAAACGCTAACATAAGATGTTAAAAATAACGTAAATAATAGAAGTTTGGGAATCAAGCATTATATTTTAGTTAGGTTTCAGACTTTCATTAATAAAATATTATGTATATTTGCAAGTTTAAGGACAATGAATTAAGGTGTTGAAAAAGCAAGCAATTTTAGAGATTTTCGATGGCTGTCATTTCACACGGCAGAAGGCGGGGTGGTAGGTTTACGGGGAAGCACAAAAGCAAAGGAAAATGTTTTTTTACACAATAGTAAAGGAAAATGAATTTTGCACAATTAAAAGTGCCTAACATATTAGTGAGATTCATGGATGTGAGTTTTTGCATAAGTTGTACCAATATATTTTGATTATGTAGAAAGACTTTTGATTGTGCAACTAAGCCATTAGGAATGCTCCAGGAACAAGAACCTAAGTTTGTGTTCTATTTTTTAAAAAATATTTTTTTAGATTATCCCTTTTAAAATCACATTTTTTAAACATTAAATCCAAACCACTCTTAGTTTAGTCTACCATCTTCAAAATGTTATTTTAAAAGTGTAATTATGCCTCTAAGCAAAATAACGGTTCAACATTTAAAATTGTGATTATTTTAAAATGCACCCATTAAATCCGAGTTTGAGAGCTTTTTACCATTGAGAATAGAAGTGGGCAAAGTACTGCCCCCCACCACGGACGGCCACTACCTATATCTCTCCATGCCTAAAGCTTTTTTTTTTTTTTTTTTTTTTTTTGGGATATCTAATTATATTACATATATATAATTAAAAATCAACTCAAAGTCCCGCCTTGGATTATAATATTAAATAAACAAATATTTTATACCACTGGTTTTGTTTGAATTATTATATATTATAAATTTTGAAGAATTTGAAACATTATTTATTAATATCTCATCATCTATATATGTGGATCACGAATTCCCCCAACTATCCACTCTTAATAATATTTTATTTCTTGAATAAGAATCCATATGTTACTCAACAAAAATAAAAATGGAAAATTATTAAATAAAGTCTACTATTTTTAATTATATAACAGACAACTTTTTTTTTTTTTTTTTTGAGTTATAACAGACAACTTAGTGCAACTCAGATCTTATTTCGAAGTTTCAGTGTCAATTCACTTCCTTTATCAACATCAACCGTTAAATTAAATGAAAAAAACAAAAACATGTGAAATGACCAAATTGTCATTCACAAACATGTTCGTTTTACATTTATTCAGCCATAAAATGTTTAAAACGTTGTCTAGGGACTAGGATGAACAAAATCCATATAAAAGGGTATTTTAAAATGAGACTATCTATTTCACATTAAATAAAATGGATAATTTAATCATTCCACTTTTCTTTTTTCTTTTTAATCCAGCTAAATGACTAATTTTAACAGAGGAAGCAAATTGACACCGAAATTTCAAAATAATATTCAAGTTGCATTGGATTATAATTTATACAAATAAGTAACACATGGATGATAGTTTATGAGACCGAAGCGTAATTTACTTTCTTTTTTTTAAAAATAAAAAATAAAAAATGAATCATATTGATCAAATTTGGGGAAACAGAAAAAAGCTTAAGAGAATCCATGGTAAAAAGCTCAGCAATTGCAAGCACAATCCCAATTTCTCAAATTCGGACACATACATACAGGGGGCGGAACCAAGATTTTTGGCTTGGGGGGACGAACTTATATATATACATAAACACGAAGATACATATAATATCTCTATATCTGTATTTATGTGTGTTTATGAAAATAAAAGCATAGAAGTCTTAAATTTAATTTTATATTAAATTGTAAATCATTACTGGATACAAAAGTTACGAGGCTTAAAAAAAAATAATAAATAATAATAATAATTGAATAGGATATTTCGGTTCTTCCTTATAAAAAGGGGCAAAACTAAAAGAAATTTTTTGAAGGGAACAAATAACATTATTTTAGAGAGACAAATTTTACAAATTACATATTTTAAAAAGAAATTTGAAACTTTTGGGAGACATTCGTCCCCACCCTCACAAGTGGGTCCAACATTTTCAACATGCAACTTTTAAAAATGTAATTAAATATCTTGTAAAGCAAAGGTTCAACATTTAAAATCCTTTTTTTAAAAAAATAAAAATAAAAAATGAACCCCTTAAATTCGATTTGAATGCGTAATTTTTTTTCAAATATTCTTAGAACACTATCAGTAGATTTCCAACTATTTTTCTTATATTTAGAGAACAAAACTATTTTTTACTTTTTTATAAAAAAAATACCCCACAATAGATTCTCTTACCTTTCCCTATATCAATTAAATATTATTTTTTTCTCTTATTTTATTTTTTTTTCTCTCTTTTCTACTTTTTCTTTCTTCCCTATATCAATTAATTATACTTTTTTTATATTAAAATAATATATAAAGAATAAATAGTAGACATGTATACATTGAGAATTACTATTCATTCTCAACCTTCTCATCTAAATATAGAACATCTATTGTGGAAGATTTTTTTGATATTTTTTATAAAAAAAATTTTAAATATAAATAAAAGAATCAATATAGTAGGATAACTGCTAGTATTATTCAACGATCACTTTTTGCTATTTTGTTTACCAATGCACATTTAGGCAATTCAAATTCATTTTTTTTCAGTTATACCTCTGTGCCTGTCATATTTATTCTCGAGCCTTGTGTTTGTTCCCATGGTTGACTACAACCTTATATCCATCTACTTTATGGTTCGTACACAAAGAGAGACAAAAGAAAACGCTTTTATTGCTTCCTTCTTCTTTTTCTTCAATTTCAATGCGTTAACTTTTGAACCAAGCCATCAACTACAGCTGATATGGTGTGTTTGGTTCGTATAAAAAGTTGAATAAAGTTGAATAATATTCAACTTTTTTTTAAAATAAATCATATTTTATTTAACTTTTTCAAATTTTATCTCACAAAGTCAAACCTCGTAATTCGCGCAGTGTATTCGAATAATATTCGTATTCAACACCCAAACGGACCATTGGGTATTTTGAACCAACTTCAGTTATCTTCTCTCGTTCTTCTTTTTCTTCTGCGAAACAAATCACCATTCTCTCTCTCTCTCTTTCCCTCTCTAAAATGGAAAAACACAACACCATGACTTCACCACCATCGTCACCTTCAGAGAGCTATTCCGGAGGCTGACCGGTTCATCCGCTGACTCGGAGGAGCTCCCCGTCAACCCCGTTTCAAAACTCTTCCTTAAAGCCTTTCCTCACGGTGGGCTTACTAGTCCCCGCTGGTCACCCTACACGAATCAAGGCACAGCCGAAATGAGAAACCTTGAACCGGACACACCGGTTCAGACCCCTCCGAGTAGTCGTGAACCGGACCCAGGAAAAAAAAAAAAAAAAAATCCAGCTATTTCCTGGAAATGTCCGAAAGCCGGTGGGATCCAACGTTATAAAAAGGGAATAGGAAACCCTAAAACCCATATCATTTGTTATGTTATTTGCAGCAACGGCAATGGTGACTCCCCATCCGATCGTTGTACGTGAGGTTTGGCAAGACAACCTCGAACAAGAATTCTCTGAAATCGCCCGAGCTCTCCCCCATCATCGTTTCGTTGCCTTGGACACTGAGTTTCCAGGCCACGTCTTCCCTGCTCCCTGCCGTAATCACTCTAAACTGTCTCCCGCTGAGAATTACCTATCCATGAAGCGCAACGTTGATGCAACTAAGATTATTCAACTGGGTCTGGCTCTGTGCGATGCCAACGGGGATTCTTGCGTTGTGTGGCAGTTCAATTTCAGGGACTTCAACAAGGAGACTGATCTTCTCAATCCGGACTCTATTGCGTTACTGGAGCGGCAGGGAATTGACTTCCAAAAAAATCAAGAAATGGGTATAAACTCTCTGGATTTTGCGAGGCTAATCATAAATTCTGGTCTCTTAAGAAATCCGACCATCACTTGGGCAACTTTCCACGGAGCTTATGATTTTGGATACTTGATCAAAATCTTGATCGGGCGAGAACTGCCGTTTGATCTGATAAAGTTTATGGGTCTGGTGGTACTTTTTTTGGGTACAGGGTATTTGATATTAAAAATATGATCAGAATGTGTGATGGACTGTATGGAGGGTTGGAGAAGGTAGCCAAGGCTCTAGGGGTGGATCGGGTTGCTGGGTCGTGTCACCAAGCTGGGTCTGACAGTCTGTTAATGTTGCAGACCATAATGAAACTGAAAAATGTACATTTCTTTGGAAAATTTTTGATTGAGTTTCAGTTGGTTCTTTACGGCTTGGAAGTTGACAGAACTAGACTCTTGACTGCACCAAAGTTTCCTAAGATTATTTACGTTATGCATCCTGGAAATTGTTGTCTAAGCATTCCTTACTGCCTGCAACCCATAAAATGTGGTCCAAGAGTGTTTCAAGGGAGTTATGGTGGATATTATGTATGATTTATGCATTGTTAAATACAATTTAGTATATTTTCTTGTGATTTTTTATACATTTATTGTACTATTGATTTCTGGTTGTAGATCTATTTCCTTTTTTGTTCATTTTTTTTTTCCCAAGAAACTACTAACCTACAAAACTAAGAACAATTACAAACAGCAGTTTCCTCTTTAAACCATAACCCACCACCTATTATTACAAACAGCCAATTTACGTATTGCAAAATTGCCATTTTTTTTTCTAAACACTTACGCGTATCGCCTTCTTCAATTTTGATTAACAATTCACTTTTTGTTTGATTGAAAAAATTAAAATTTTGATGTCTGGGAGGTCTGTTTGTGGATGGGCTCCGAGGGATTTTAGTTCTGCTGGATGTAATGTTAGGGTATGGAGCAGTCTCATTCATGATCGGTCTTCAAGGATTTCAATGGTTCTTTTCAATGGTTCTTTGATTTAAAAATTTGTCTACACTCTTGAATGATAAAAATAAAGTATAAAAATGCAATTAAGAAAACATTTAAAATTGTGTATTTTTTAAAATGCACCCATTAAAAATCTGATTAATGCGTAAAATTTTTTTCATTTTCAAATTGTCACTTTTTTTTTTCAATTTCAAACATTCTTGAACGATCACTTTTTGCTATTTTGTTTAACAATGCACTTTTTATTTTATTGAAAAAAAAATTAAGATTAGTTGGATTTTGAAAAAATTGTAAATTTTTATTTGTTCTATTTTATTGGTGTACTCTCTCATGGTCAAAGTATTACAGTTCATATTATATGTCTCCCAGTTTTTTGCACCCGAAGTAGAGATATTTCCCTGCCCGTCCCTTTACAGCCTGGCATGCATTTTATTAAAAGAATGCAAAAACTAGAGAGACTAGTAAATATGAGCAGCAGGTTGAGGTTGCAAAGGAAATGTGCTATGCATACACGTAGGGGTGTACGTATTTTCAATTAACTAATAAAAACAATTCGTTTCCTACTTATTATAATAACACGTGTCATTTGTTATCATTGCCATACACTTTTTTATTTTTTTTTATTTTCATTGCCATATGCTAATGACAACAACATGAATCATACTAATTAATATCATTCTAGTCCTTCAAAACCAAAGCATTCAATAATTTATTGTTTTCTTCATTAATAAAAAAACAAATTTGAGGACATTATTTTTAAAAAATTCAAATACAATTTAAAAAACACAAGATTTTAAATGTTCATCCGTAATTTTATTATACATTTTACTATATTTTTCAAAATTTCATTTTGAATATTTTGGAAAATGATAGACTAAACTAAGAATATATAGGTAACGCATTTTTTGGCATTTATTATGTGTCAAGAAGTAGGTATTAAATGTCAAGAAACAATTCTTGACTTTTAATTCCTCACATATCTCTAATGTCGCAGCTTTGTAGTCAAGAAAGTTTATTTCTTGGCACATAAGTTATGTGTTAGTAAAATTGATTTTCTGACACATGATATATGTGCAGGGAATTAATTTTGCTGGCACATAAATCATGTGCCAAGAAACTCAATTTTCTGGCACATATATATGTGCCACGAAACATAATTTTCGCACATAAATATATGTCAGTAAACTGTGTTTCATGGCACATATATAGGTGCCAGCAAACTATGTCTCATGGCACATGATTTATGTGCCAGTAATTTTAATTTCCTGGCACATGATTTATGTGCCACTAAACCTTAGTTTCCATTGGTTTACTGGCACATGATATATGTGCTAGGAAAGTAGATTTTCAATTTAAAAAATTTGATTATACTGGAATTAATCCAGTATAATCAATTTTTTTAAAACCTTATAAAATATATAATCAAAATTGACAAATAACCGAGGGAAAACATATTATATATTTAATTAATATAACAAAATAGCATCAAACAATCCCAACTATTAATTAAGAAACATCCAAGTATTATACTAGCTGCTACAAAAAATTAATATGATCAATCCCATAGTCATCAACAAGCTACAAAAGTACTTAGTTAGATTTTTAATCAATCCGGACTGTGTCTCCCCATCCCTGAAGGTGTATATCCCAAGTCCTTGCATTTTGTCTGCAAAATATTTCCCAACATGTATTCTCATTCCTGCATTTTTATATGAAGCACATTAGTGTAAAACAGTAGAAAGTAGCAAATAAAATGAGTGTCAATTATAAAGTAGTTCAACATACACATATTGAACAAATTGTCCTATACACCCATGACCCATCAATCTAACATGTGCAAATCAGACTCTCTCTCTCTCTCTCTCTCTCTCTCTCTCTCTCTCTCTCTATATATATATATATATATATATATATATATATATATATATAGATTAAAAAAAAAACACACTAGCTGTATATAGATATTTAACAATAAATAGATAAATATTTTAACTATATACTTATACATAGTTAAGACATAAATCTCTTACAAGCTGAGTTGTACGAAAATTCCTCCGTACGTATGGCATAACGCGATAGAAAATATATATAGTTTGAAAGATCTTTCTCCGATATATTAAATTTTAATCCAGCAAATCTTTAATCGTTAAATTTTATCCGCAAAGGAGAAACATGATAAAAGGGGAAAAGTTCCTTAATTCACAGCACATCATTTACCGTTAGCAAATATCAAAACGCTTTCAAGAGTTTTTTACCGTTCCCACTTCTCATTCTAATGATGATTTCTAATGCTCCTTAATTCCGCAATGCATGATTAATATTCATAGATCTCGATGCATAATTTGATTAATATTCAATGATTAATTGCTAGCAGAACACATTGAAATATGGGTCAGTGGGAAAGTAAGGAAACTTCCACCTACCCAGATTCTTTTTAAAAAGCTACAATTATACAAGAGATAATAGAACAACCACCATTATACCTCTATTTCAGTTGTTTTTCTTTGCACTACATAAATTACGTTGCATATAGGATTCTTTTACTGAAGATAAAGAAGCAGTCTAACCCCTTTAGAACACAAACACACAGTCTAACCTGAGAAACTACTACAATTCCAATCAACTAGTCATGAATAACCTAAACTATAGCTATTTACAAAAGAAAAGAAAAAAAAAAGAAAAAAAAAACCCTCCTTGATAAAACCTTTCGTGTCTACACGATTTCTCCACTTCTTCCTCTTAAAATAATCATTAAAACAGAACATATTTTAATTTACTCTAAAAATCCTAAAACGAAAACCCTATCTAAATCTGACTTCACAGAATAAGAAAACTCTAAATAAAAATCATCAGTAGTTTATCATTCTCTGAAAGATGACTTGTATGGAAGATATCGAGAGAGAGAGAGAGAGAGGGGTAACATACCGATGGAGTTCGAGTCGATGAGGGCAGCGCTGCATCCGGAAAAGAGAGAGAGAGAGATCAGTACTGAGATGGAGAGATATGAGGGGAAAAAAAGATTGAAAAAATAAAAAACAAATAATGCTACTTACGGGAGATGAGGGAGAGATTTGAGGGGAAAAAGAGCAAAAAGATAGGAAAAAATTATATTAATGCGTACATGTGCATAGTTAGTAAAGGAAAACTGATTGAATCGTGAAAACAGAATTAGAATTAGGCGGGCTTTTAATTTTGCCAAAAATATTCATGGCATATGTCTAAATGTCAGGAATTTAAAATTATATGACATTAAATTATAATATTCTAGCACATATTTAAAAGCCACAATTTTTTTTACAATTTTCTTGACCAATAAAATTATGTGTCAAGAAAGTTTAACATTCCTGGCAAATTGTGAAATGTCAGGAATTTTTTTCTTTTTTCCTGACATTTTTTTACAATGTGCCACAATAAAAAATATTATCCTGACATTTATATAAATGTCAAGATTTAAACGTCAAGAAAGGCATTTTTTTTTTGTAGTGATTTCTATTTGAAAAAAATGATACTATTTTGCATAAATTAAAAAAGATATTTTGTTTGACTATTATTTTCTATCGCATCAAACATCGAAAAGTACAAAAACTATTTTTTTTAAATTATTTTATGCCGAAACAAATAGAGCCTTAGAGATCATGTGTTTGGATATCAACCCTTAAAAATTAGCAAACTCAAAAATCATGTCATATAGTTTTGGTATTTAGGGTTATTTTTTGTTGCTCTCTCGTTTTATTTGTGTTCAATTTTATGATCACCTACTTTTTGTTGAATGAAAAATAATCCTTTTCGTTCAGTATTTAGTCCACCGGTTACATTCGGTTGAGTTTTTTTTTTTTTTTTTCTTCAATTCGGATGAATTTTTTTATAGCATCCAATCCAGATTTTTATATATTAATATTACCTTAGAAATAAACAGGAGTGAAAAAAAAAATACTTAGTCAATTAAAATATATTAAATCACTATTTGTATTAAAATTTTAATAGAATTTAATCATTTAGTTTATATTTTATATTTATATACATATATATTAAGCGCATTTATTGGCATTATCAGTTATTCTGATGGACTGAGTAATTTATTTGACCCATTTCTAACTGCTCTTATGAAGGCTCTGTCGCCTTTGTATTTTATTTTTGTGTAATTTTTATTTTTTCCTTTTCCCTTGGAATAAAAATTAAAAAATAAATAAATAAATAAAAAGGCTCGGCATTATTAGTTGTTGAAACTTGAAACCGAAAGAGTTAAAATAGTGTCCAACATTGTGGACAATTGGATCACATGTGAAACAATCTATTCCATAAGCACCAATTTCAAAGAAATGTGATTTTTTCAACTTTTTAATTATTAATATATTAATTTAATATCAATAAACTCAACAAACAAAAACCTATGGTTAGAGCAAATTAACTAATTAAATACTGTTTGAATATCACTTTTTTAAAAACAGTAGTGTTGAAATACTGAAAGAAATAAGAATATTGGAGTTTAAGAAGTGTTTAGCACACAACACAAAATATATGGAGTGGGACAATACACATAAAGAAGGAAATTAAAAATAACAATTCAGAAAATATTAATTGAAGTTTTCAATAAAATAAAAAATAAAAAATCTAATAGAAAAAAAAATTGTTATTTTTTCTGAAACCAGTCATAAACTCTCCTATTTTTCTACAAACTCCCCAACTTGGACTCACAGTCTCTTTTACTTGATATGGTAAACCCCTTCCCGGGAGAATCTCAACATTTCTTGAGAAATGAGTAGACATGAAGGTTGGTTTATGGGGAAGCGTAATTTCACAAGGTAACCTCGAACAAGAATTCTCTGAAATCTCCCGAGCTCTCCCCCATCATCGTTTCGTTGCCTTGGACACTGAGTTCCCATGCCACGTCTTCCCTGCTCCCTGCCGTAGTCATTCTAAACTGTCTCCCGCTGAGAATTACCTATCCATGAAGCGCAACGTTGATTCTACTAAGATTATTCAACTAGGTCCGGCTCTGTGCGATGCCAACGGGGATTCTTGCTCTGTGTGGCAGTTCAATTTCAGGGACTTCAACAAGGAGACTGATCTTTTCAATCTGGACTCTATAGCATTACTGTAGCTATTCATAAATTCTGGTCTCTTAAGAAATTCGACCATCACTTGGGCAACTTTCCACGGAGCTTATGATTTTGGTCACCTAATCAAAATCTTGATTTGGCGAGAACTGCCATTTGATCTGATGGCGTTTATGGGTCCGATGGTACATTTTTTTGGGTACAGGATATTTGATATTAAAAATATGATCAGAAAGTGTGATGGACTGTATGGAGGGTTGGAGAAGGTAGCCAAGGTTTTAGGGGTGGATCGGGTTGCTGGATCGTGTCACCAAGCTGGGTCTGACAGTTTGTTGACATTGCATACGATAATCAAACTGATGAATGTTCATTTCTTTAGAAATTTTTTGATTGACTTTCAATTGGTTCTTTACGGTTTGAAAGTTGACAGTGCCCTCTTGATTGCACCGAAGTTTTCAAAAATTATTTACGTATTGCAACCGGGAAATTGTTGTCTAAGCAATCCTTACTGCCTGCAACCCATAAATTGTGGTCAAAGAGTGCTTCAAGGGAGTTATGGTGGATATTATGTATGATTTAAGCATTGTTAAATACAATTTAGTATATATTTTCTTGGGAATTTTTTTTTCCATTTCTTGTGTTTTTGCTTTTTGATTGTAGATTTATTTATTTTTAAGAAAAAAAAAAAGAATATTAATTAGGAAACTAATTACTTATGATAATTGGAGACTATGACAACAATTACAAACAGTAGTTATCTCTTAAACCATAACCCACCACCTATTATTACAAACAGCCAGTTTACGTGTCGCAAAATTACCATTGCCATTTTTTTTTTATCCTAAACACTCTTACGCGTATCACCTTCTTCAATTTTGATTAACAATTCACTTTTTGTTTGATTAAAAAGATTAAAATTTTGATGTTTGGGAGGTCTGTTTGTGGATGGGCTTCGACGGATTTTGGTTGTGATGGAGGTAAAGTTTGGGTACGGAGCGGTTTCATTCATGATCGGACTTCAAGGATTTTAATGGTTCTTTGAATTTTATGAAGAAAAAAATTGTCAACACTCTTGTATGATAAAAATAAAGTATTAAGACAATTAAGAGAAATTTAAAATTGTGTATTTTTTAAAATGCACCCATTAAAAATCTGATTAATGCATAAATTTTTTTCATTTTCAAATTGCCACTTTTTTTTTCAAACATTCTTGAAAGATCACTTTTCGCTATTTTGTTTAACATTGCACTTTCTATTTTATTGAAAAAATTAAGATTAGTTGGATTTGGAAAAAAATTGTAAATTTTTATTTGTTTGTTCTATTTATTGGTGTACTCTGTCATAGTCAAAGTATTCTAGAGATTATCATATTGTAAGTCTCCCAGAGCTTGTTTGGCAAACAACTTTTTTTTCCTCTCTATTTTTTTCATTTCTCTCAAAAATGTCAAATAAAAAACATTCTATATACTATAAAACAAAACTTTTTCAATTTTCTATAAAACAATTTCAAATTTTTTTATACTTTATATCACATCAATCACTTTTTACTACTATTCAAACAAATATTTCACAATTACAATCATTTGCCAAACAAACTCCCACTTTTTTGCACCCGCAATAGAGATATTTGCATTTCAAAGGTAACAATGCATGAAGAACTATGCCCAAATCAAACTTAGGGTGCGTTTGGGATTGCGATTTTGTAGACAATAAGTGCGATTTTAAACCAAATCGCAGAACATAAATCATTTGGGAACTGCGTTTTTAAAAATTACGATCTGAAAACGCAGAAAATCTGCTTTTTCAAATCGCAGATAAGATAGTGCTTTTTTGAAAACTCAAAATTTTAAAGGTAAATTCGCGATTTTAAAGGCTAAACTGCGATTTTGCTAAACGCTTAACTGCGTTTTTAAAAATCACTTTTTTCAAATCACACATTTTAAAATCGTTATTTTAAATCGCACTTTTTAAAATCGCAAACCCAAACGGACCCTTATTACCTTTTTTGGAATGTTGATAGTTGGGAAGCGAATTAATCCAATTTTAAAAAATGAAAAAAGAAAAAAAGAAAGGGATGAAGTAAACAGTGATGGATGGAAGATGAAGTAACATTTCTTATATCCATATTAAGACCCATAATAACCTTTTAGCATGTTCTAATTACGAATTTAAAATAATAAAAATAAAATTATATGAGTATAGTTTGTTTAATAATCGATCATAATTTTATGTTCGTGGTCAGCTCAATTATTAATTACTTTTTTATTTGAACAAAATATCCGGAACTACCATGCATTAATATGAAGAGGCATCATGGCAAATACAATGAATAGAGACACATCAACACCCTACACACTAAGGCAAAAAAATCTGACTTTGTGTTGCACACAAATAAATAAATATTATAAGGACAGATATTTGAGCTACTCTTTAATAATAAAGCACCCGTTACAAAGAAAATATGGTTAATCAGGGGCGAAGTTACTCTTTGGCTTGGGCCAAAGGTTTCCCTCCCCCCCAAAAAAAATAAAAAACTAAAAAGAAAAAATAAAAATAAAAATAAAAATTTACCCCTTATTTTTTTTTATTTTCTTAGTTTCGGCCCCACCCCCCTCCCCCCCATCTTTTCTTTCCTTTTTTTTTTTTCTATTTTTTTTTTATTTTATCAATTTGGCCCCCCTAAAGCCCTAGGGTTGATCTAGCTAACAAACCATAAAAAGTCCAGTAAAATCTGAAAATTTAACAAACAGACTTTCAAAAACTACTATAAAAAAACAGAGAAAAAAACAACTACATAAAGCACCCAACACAATCCGATGTCGAAAGAGAAACTGCGGATGTCTTATAGGAACCGGTGGAAAAACATAGATCTGGCCTCAAAAGTAAATGTAGAAAAAAAAAAGTTCAGCCAAACTTTCGCAGATGAAATGTACAGAGAAGCCGCTTCCTTACGAGATGTCTATTGTTAGCCTTCTTGCTTGAAGAAACCAAAAACAAGAAAAAACACAAAGCTCCATAGCTCTAGAAGGACTATGAGACCCAAAGCTCTATAACCCGAGAAAGATTAGGAGAACAAAAGCTCTACTGGATCTAAGTCAGGCGGAAAACAAAAGAATCTCCATGGCTCTAGAAGGACTAGGAGAAAAACACAATTGGGGGGAGGAAGGCAGCCTCCCTCCTACTCAAACACCTCCTTCTTCCTGAAACACCTCTCTTGTTTCTTCTTTTTCTCTCTAGGGCAGGTTATGTAAGACCTAGCACCCAAAAAAAATGGTATTAATTATTAATTACTAATTACTTGATTGGCGTCTTCTCTCACAAAGAATTCAAAATTCATTTTAATTTTTCCTTCACTCTTCTCTCACAAAAAATTCAAAATTCATTTTATTTTTTCTGTTTATATCATATTAATCAATTTTTATTATTATTTCAAAAAATAAAAAATGGGAAAAAGGTTTTCCAAACAGCCCCTCATTTTTCACTTTTTATTACCTTAATAGAGTGTTTTTTTTTTCCTCCGAGTTGTTGAAGTTTTTGGAATATCCCAGTGCCTTTTTTTGGTTTTTTTCTACTTTATGGTTCGTACAGAGAGAGAGAAAATAAAACGCGTTTATATAATGCATTTAATATTTTACAATAACGTAAGACAAGGGCACATATTGGATAATTGGGGTCAGATGTTAACAATAACGTAATTAATACAAGTTTGGGGATCGTGAAATAACATTCGTTTAATTAGGGGGCAAGGAGCTAATTATAAAATTGGACAAATTACTATTTTTCATCTTCCCTAGGCAGTCCCTGGACCCACGTGTTGATTACACAATGCGTATTGGGGGGAGGAGGGGATGTCTTGGGAGTGTGACGTGGGCATGACGGGTAGAACCCACGTAAGAGGAAGTGAGAAGGCAGAGAGATAGGGATTTGGAGGGAAACGATCTGAGTGGAGGGGTGATGGGATCGAGGCAGAGAGGTAGAATCAATCAATCGGAGCCGTCCAACTAGTAAAGAGGCTGAGCAGTGGTACTACTTGGACTGAGGCAAAGATTTGATTTGATGCGTGTGGGGACCTCTACACGTCATATCAACTTGGAGCTTGTACGGATATAAGATTGTTTGTAGTTCCTTCTATTTGTGGCCGTTGGATCTCAAGACAGTGATGACACCCTTGAGCATTGCTCCCTGGTATCACGTTAAAAGCAAAACAAAAAGTTATTATTTAATAGATTGATATATGTTTGTTATATAATAGAAATAAAATGTAATATGGAAAACAATGAATTTTTAATGTTATATTATTAAGTTGTTTGGCAGTAATTTAACAGGAGTTGTCCGTAAGCTTTGTTTGGATGGTATTTTTTTGTTTAGTTTGAAAACCGTTTTTTATGTTTTTAAAAGTGCTTTGTACTTAAGTTATTTATTAATATTTTTATTTCGAAAATATAATTTGTTGATAAAATTTGAATAAAGGGGGCATAAATTATCCCTTTATACATGTGAAATTGCATATTTTAAGTTCAAATTTAGTTTCTTAATTACATTTTGAGTGTGAATTAAGCTCTATTTATGAGCGAGTTAGATGTTGTATTTAAACTTAATTCTTCTTCTTCTGTGTTTTTTTTTTTTTTTTTTTGAAATGTGTTCAAGCTTATTTTTCCTAATTATCAGTTAAGTATTATTTAAATTACATTATTTGAATTAATTAGATAAACTAGTTTTTATTTATGAACATTTAAAAATCAAAATTAACGACCCTGTATTTGTAAGAGATTAATAATTTGTTGCCACTAAATGAGTATACAATACAATCCAAAATTGAGTCCTAAGAACATACACTATAACATACATGCACACAATTCCCTCTAAATAAAAAATTAGAGAGGGCAGTAAATATGAGCAAAACACCTACATACAATGTGTTTTTTTATGATGATTACTATCGATACTTACCTAATCGATAGTAAGATTCCTTTGTTCATTCCAATGAACATGAAAATGGTTATTTTTTTATGAACTTTTTATGTTTTCGAAATGCTCTCTCTGTGCCTGTACATCATTCTCGAGCCTTGTGTTTGTTCCCAAAAGAAACTCCTCGTTTGCTTCATTCTTCTTCTTCTTCTTCAATTTCAATGCATTAACTAGCACGATAAGGAAGCGCATGGAAATGAAGAGGATATCTGAACCAACTTCAATAATCTCCGGTCCTCTCATTCTTCTTTTTCTTCCGCCGTGGCCCGGTACACCCACAACACATGCAGAGGGCAGCTATGAAACAATCTAGTCTTCAACAGCAACGAAAAAGAATGGAAGAAATAGGCCGAGTTGTACAGGGCAATGCGTTACCGCCTTACTTAAACGGTTAGCTTTATTTGATTTTTTTCAAATAAAAAGAATGTTATCTTTATTTGATTTTTTTCAAAAAAAATGATCAATTATCGTTTTAGGTACGTCGGTCGGTGCGGCAGGGCTTACAAATAAACCTCCGGTTTGCCCTAGATTTTCATTTTACGTACTGAGAGAAATCCTTGTTAAGAAAGATTGATGGTGGTTATGCATGCGATGCTGCCATTAGGGTTTCGGTTCATGCCCACCGATGAGGAGCTCATAAGCCACTACTTGGTGAAGAAGGTCAAGGGCGAAGAACTTTCCTGGGATGGCATCCCCGATTGTGATCTATACAGTGAAAAGCCACCCTGGGAAATCTGCGGCGATCAGGAGAAGGTTTACTTTTTCACCGCGTTGAAGAAACTAAGCAAAAATCGTGTTTCACGAACAGCCGGTTGTGGGGTTTGGCATGAAAATTGTACTGTCAAGATTTATGATAATCGGGGTGATATTATCGGGGCCAGGAAACTATTCAATTTCAATGTAAAAGAGGGCTCGACAACGAAGAACTCAAACTGGATCATGCACGAGTTCTCCCTCGTTGGTGAGCAGCAACAGGGTACCAACTTGGTCCTCTGTAGCCTTCAGAAGAAAGGATCAGAATCATCAAGTGGGGTCAAAAGACGCTTCGAGGAGGAATCTCATCAGAGAAAGAGGGTTTGCTGCAATATTGTTGAATGTCCACCGCCTCAGGCAATATGGATCCCAGCGGAGTCTAATATGGAAACCATCATGGGCTGTCTACCGTCCAGTGATCCCTCTGATTTTAATTTTGATGTGGAACCCATCATGAGCATACAGCCGCCAGAGGTTGGAGATCTGCCGCCAGAGGTTGGAGATCTGCCGCCAGAGGGTGGAGATCTGCCGATTCTTCCTCCATTGGAAGATTTTTGGGATGCTGACTGGGATGCGTTATTTGCCTAGAGAGATCAATACAGTGATTAGGAAAAAATTGTAATTTTTTTTTTTTGTTTTTTTTTTTTTGCAATTTTGTTTGAGATATCATCAAAATAATATTTTAATTTCTTGTCTTGATTTTGTTTTTTTGTTCGAGTTCATGATCTATGGGATTTTGCATATTGGTTAACTTTCTCAACTTTGTTTGAGATATCATCAAAATAATATTTTAATTTCTTGTTTTGATTTGTTTTTTTGTTCGAGTTCATGATCGATGGGATTTTTGCATATATCCACACGTTTTAATTGGATTAATTAACCCTAAAGGACCGATCCAAAAGTTCAATTTTTAATTGGATTGAGGAATCCCAACTAATAACAACGTTATCTTTCTTAATAGTAAATGAGTTTGACTTGAGTACGTTGTTTATGCCTACGTTGTTTGGGATTCTAATCAATCCAATTAAAACGTTGTTAGCTGTAGGTTGCCGTAAACCCCATAAAAATCGTACTAATAAATGATAAATCTAAACACCGTAGATTTTTTTTGTTTTTTTTTTTAATTATAAAATATATCTATAAATTAATCAGAATCTAGTGAGATTATATTACTCTAAATGAGGTGATTTTAGATGATCCTCTCTCAAATGTCAAAATAGCAAAACAGGCAACATATCAACCATTTACGTCTTTGTCTAGTAAAAGCTAAAGCTTCTGGCTCTTCTTTTTTTTTTTTTTAATTCATTTAAACAAAATTAAAGAAAAGAAAATAAAAGGAAGGGAAACCGTGAAAACGGAAATGAATGGAAGATGTAAAGCATAATATGAAAGGAAGACGTACAGCATAATATGAAGTGACATTTTATCAACACTTCATCAACAGTCTCACAATAACCACTTAAGTGTTCTAATTAATTACGAAATGGAAATAATAAAAATAAAGTTATATGATATGCATGTATATTATGTATGATGTATGCTTTATTTTATTTTATTTTAAGCTCTATTTATGAGCGAGTTAGATGTTGTATTTAAACTTACTTCTTCTCCTCTTTTTTTTTTTTTTTTGGAATGTGTTCGAGCTTATTTATGCTAATTATCAGTTAAGTATTATTTAGATTACATTATTTGAATTAATTAGATAAACCAGTTTTTATTTACGAACATTTAAAAATCAAAATTAACGACCCTGTATTTATCTGGAAGAGATTAATAATAGTAATTAATTTGATTGTAGAAGGCAGACGTTTAATGTTGTTCTGTTGTGAGATGTTTGTTTAAAGGATGGGTTTTTAATTTTGGTATGACGCTTTGGGATGTGATTGGGTGTTGGAAAAGTAAATGCCACGTGTATGAGTACAAATGGATGAATTTGAGAGATTCATGAGTGTTGTGGGTTGAAGCCTTGAAGGAGGCATTTGAGTTTCCCAACGTGCAAAAGCTGTTGATCGAGTATATTGAACAGTGCGATGGCGTGGGAATGAGGAGTTCGAGGAAAATGAACGGTGAAGGGTGGTTTTGAATGGTGAATGGAGAAGGCAAAAAGTTTCTCTTGAGAAGACATGATGGTAACTCAGGCTCACCTTCATCCACGTGTTGATTAGACAATGCGTGAATTTTGTGTATATATATATATATATGACAAATGTTAGAACATCTCTTAGTGCGCATATATTAAGAGTATAGTATAATTATATAAACACAACTTGCATTCCAGAGATATATTGAGAGTGAAAAAAGAAACAACACATGGTGTGCATATGTACTCCAAACCACAAATAAGGTGCCTTTTAATAAACACAATGTTTTAAATACTGAACCGTAATTTTACCATTATAAGCTTAACTAAATTTTTAAAATTTTTAATTTGAAAATATTTCGAAAATTATATACTATATTAAGGATTTGTCTGGATTTATATTTTTAAAAAGTTCAATTTTAAAATTTATGAGCTAAAAAAAATTGAAAATTTATGATGTTTATGATTTATACAAGGAACTATTTAACTAAATGCAAATGCCATTTTAGGGGGAAACATTTCAAGGCATTTTTTGTTTTTTAGTTGTTTTTTGGGTTAATTTCGACAAATGAACCTCAAAAGAAAGGCACATCTCGGGTAATTGGTGTGATGGATTATTTTTTGCAATTTTGTTTAGAGTAATGTTAGAGATACTAATTCTTTTACTAAGAGATGGATATTAAGATGATGGGGAGCTTATTCATTAGTATCCATAGCATTTCTTTTTATTAATTATTTTAATCATTTCTAATTAATAAGTTTCATATCATCTTAATATCCATTTATCACCTCTAACATTACTCTTTTTGTTTAACAATGCACCTTTTTATTTTATTCAAAAAAATTAAACTTAGTTGGATTTGGACAGTAACAAATAGAGAGACTAGTAAATTTGAGGCTGCAAAGGAAATACGTAGGGGGTGAAAACTTTGAAATGTTTTGGATCCGGATCCCCTCAGATTTTAAGAAATCTGAGTTCCTCAAATTTCAAGATCTTGACCGTTGGTTGCATCTAAACGCCTAAAAGAGCTCCAAGTGTCTTTTGTATTATTGAGGAAAATGTTCAAATTCTATTATGGTTCGTTTGGGTATTGAATTTTTAGAATTAGAATTGAATTCTAATTCTATTTACAAATATCGAGGTAAAAAATTATGTTTGGGTGTTGAATTTTGAGATTGAAAAATATTATATTTTAATGGTAAGAAATGATTGGAAGTTTAAAAAGTTGTGTATAATGATTGGTATTTTGAAAAGTTGTGTGAAATAATAATTTAAATAATAATAACTTATTATATATTGATTATTTAATTAAAAAAAATAAATAATTTTTTTTAAAAAAAAAATAATTGAAATCAAAATTAAAAATTTAAAAAAAAAAAAAAATGAAGCAAGGGGTGGCTGCCAACCGGTGGCCGCGCGCCACCCCCAGAGGAGGTCGGAGGTGGCCACGTGGCCTCCCCCAAGGGTCAGGGGTGGCCGCGCGGCCTCCCTCAAGGGTCGGGGTGGCCGCGCGGCCACCCCCAGTACTCAGGGGAGGCCGCGCGGCCTCCTCCAAGGGTCGGGGGTGGCCGCGCGGCCACCCCCAGTAGTCGGGGGAGGCCGCGCGGCCTCCCCCAAGAAGGTCAGGGGTGGCTGCCAGCTGGCAGCTGCCCCTCTGTTTTTTTTTTAATTTCGTTTTTTTTTTTTAAATTATTAATATTTTATTATTTAAATGTGGGACCCACGCGTTTTTGTTTGACTTTGAAGACTGATGGTCTCACGCGTGGGTCCCGGGCATCATTAGCAAAATTCAAGTGAATTTTGCTTGAATTCTGCCTGAATTCAAACTTGAGAAGAATCGTAAAAAAATTCTATATCCAAACCAAAGCTTTTGTTCGGAAACTGTTCAAATTTCAAAATCTTCCCCTCTCTCTCTCTCTCTCTCTCACCGGCCTCTCTCACTTTTCGCCGGAAAAAGTCTCAATTTCGTCGGGCTCCCTCTCGCCGGACTCAATCACTTTTCGCCGGGAAAGGTCTTCATTTTCGTCGGAAATCTCTCTCGCCGGAAACACTCCTCTCTTGCCGGTGGTGTCCACCATCCGGCCAATCTCTCTCAACCTCATGTGGTTTGTTCGCCTCCGCCCACCAAACGACGCCCACCCACCACAACACCACCGGCCGTTCTCCATCGACGTTCGCTCACAACCACCGCACGCTGTCGAGTGGGATAGTTGCTAAGAAACAACAACCTCAACGGAAGAAAATCCTTGTCTCCTACCTCACCTATTTTTGCACGGGTATTAAGACCTCCGGTAAATGAGAGCTCTTTCCTTTTGATTTGTTTATTTCTTTCTCCTTTTTTCCGTTTGATTTAATTCTGTACAATGATTGTTGGTTTGGATTTGTGGGTCTCTTTCTGGGAGACGTGTTCCACGTTGTGTAACCGATATGTTTGACGGTTTTCCGCTACGTTTTTTTGATTTAGGGCTGCTGGGTTTGGAATTGAATGGTGATGGCCATATTGCGTTTTTTGGACGAAAAGAAGTATACTCCAGCTTGGTGTGCTAATTCTGGAGTTTGTTACTGGTCAATGTTCAGAAGAGGGAGGTGCTGATATAATCCAATGGGTCCAAGGATCTCGCTTTGCTTGTTCCATGAATAAGACGATAGATCCAGATCTTGGAAATTAAGAATGAATTCGATACCATGAAGTTGCAGATGGTGGACACTTTCTTATGTATTGCACTGGAATGTGAGGCCATTTTAAGGGCACTTTTGCTTGGAGAGAAACCAGTTTCACATAGACAGACAAGTTTTATTACCTTAAAGTTATCATAGCTCCTATTCATCCAAAATTGGGTAGGTGATTTTTTTTTTCTTTGCTTTTTTTTTTTTAGTTTCCGGAGATTGACAAATATGTACATTACATTTGTTTCCAGAAATATGAAAGGTATAATCCTTGTTTCTGTACATGTTATGCATGGAAGCCATATGTACACTTGAAAAATTAATATTGTAACATGTATAGAAACAAATTGGTGGCTGTTTGTTTGGCTAAAGTGCAAAGGATTTTGAATAACTTTTTGGGTGTATTTACTGCTTAAGAAGATTGTATCTTACACAGGATATGTGGTTTTCAGGCTAAATGACCTATCACGAGTCTTCTGGAATTTGAGTTACTTTTCTGGAAAGAATGTCCCAACTGATATTAAGCAACATCATCTCCTTTTGACAAGATGTAATATGATATTATGTTTTGTAATTCACATATCAAAATATCAACGTGTTGCATCAAAAAATCCACTTACCTTCTCTGTATGAGAATTACATGTTACAAGTTCCAACATGTAAAACAATCATTCATTTCAATATAATTTTTTCCTCTTAGAATGAAATAACAACCTTAAAATACAAAAAAGGAAGCTAAAAGATATTATGGTACATCATGTAACAGAAAATTGTCTTCTTCTTCTCTGCTATTGCTTTGGGTTACCTCTCCAATAACCACTGTGTGCCAATACTCCCATCTCCTCTACCACCAGATTGCCAGATTTAAGCAAGACTTCTGCAATGTGAATGTGAATAAATATAAACACATGAAGTTTTCTTTTGCAAATTCATAGTAATCTAGACATCTTCAATTACACACAGTAGAAAGGGTGATTAACTAGAAGCATTACATGAATTTGCAACTTCTTGAAAAGCTGCTCTTAAATCGGAGCACACAAAGAACAAGTACATGGAAACATCTCTCATTTTATTAAGCTCAAAGAGTATGCAGAATCAAACTATATACCCTCAAATTTTATGACACTAGAAGGGCCCAAGATTGCCCTTCAAATTAGAATCCTGGAATCTCCTCTGTTTCTCTTATATGTGTACAAAAAAGATAGGAAGAAGCCAACTCCATTTTCAATCAAAGCTCTTGAAGAACTGGTTTGCAAAGAATTTTTTACATGTACAATCGGACACGAGAAGCTATAAGCACCTCTAATCAAAACAACTAGAAATCTACAACGAGGAACACAAAATGTATTTACAAAACCCTCAGAGACTCATATTTACAACATGCATATTCTTTCTCGCTCAAACCTGAAAACATGGTGCTGTAAACTCCCGTAAGAAACCAGCCAAAAGCCAACATATGAAAAGAATAACACTTAGAAAGATTAACAAGAGAACTCAAAGGCCAAAGCTAAGCTTCTCAGCATGAGGGTTAAATATAACTTATAGCCCAAATTTCAAATAAGAACATGCCACTAGATCCAAAAAATGGTGTTAAAAACTCATCTGCAATCACGTTATTTGCACACAGCAAAGGCAGTGAAAACAAAACTTCTTTTTCTTTTGGGGGTCAAAATCTTCACTTAAATATACCTAGTTCAGCTCAAACTATAGGTTTAAATCATTGAATAGAAACCAGATTCAACTCCCTCTAAATCCTCCAAATACAAGACATGTAGCTTGTTGTGAACTAAAGAAATGTATTTCAGATGACTATGAAATCTACCGCCTTGACCCTGAGTTCAGCAAATGTATAATACCACAAATAAGTTATTAAGGTTCAGCAAATTTCTCCAGTCCAATTAGCACATTGTATAATCAGCATATGGCCTCCAGCAAACACAGAAACATGCGTACACACATATTTGATAAAAAAATTTCAACATGTAGGCAATTTTTTGGAAAAGAAATCAATATAAATATTCAACAAAAGAAAGAGAATGAGCACCTGACCAACGAGAGAGGAGCGTTTCCGGTGAAAATGGAGAGCTTTCCGGCAAGAGAGGAGCGTTTCCGGCGATAGAGAGATTTCCGGCGAAAAGTGAGAGGGTATCCGGCAAGATATTTCCCGGCGAAAAATTGAGGCCTTTTTCGGCGAAAAGTGATAGAGAGTTTGGTGATAGAGAGTTTGGCGAGAGAGAGAGAGAGAGAGAGAGGGGGGAAGATTTTGAAATTTGAAAGTGTTTCGGACAAAAGCTTTAGAATATGAACATTTTCCTCGATAAGACAAAAGACACCTGGAGCTCTTTTAGACCTTTAGATGCAACCAATGGCCAAGATTTTGAAATTTGAGGAACTCAGATTTCTTAAAATCTGAGGGGATCCGGGGGTGAAAAGCAAATGTTTTATATGGTACATTTCTTTGGAGTATTTCAAGCAATTAGTTCTCGGAAAGACAAAAGGTAATAGAGATAGTTTTCTTATGGAGGACTATGTAACAATTTATTGCTAATTTTTGTTTTCTTTTTTATTTGCCATGTCCATATGAGAAGGGGAAAAGAAAACTCGAACTAATGATCTAGGCTTCATTAGACGTGGTTCCTAGCTAATTGAACTACCCATTGGGGACTTGTACAATTTATTGCTAATTAACCAAGAAAAATCTATAAAATGAAAAAAAACACCAAAAAAAAAAAAGAAAGAAAGAAAGATTGTTTATTATAAAGCCAATCAAAATTGAAGAAGGTGATACGCGTAGTGTTTAGAAAAAAAAAAATGGCAATTTTGCAATACGTAAACTGGCTGTTCGTAATAATAGGTGGTGGGTTATGGTTTAAGACGAAACTGCTGTTTGTAATTGTTCTTAGTTTTGTAGGCAAGTAGTTTCTTGGAAAAAAAAAATGAACAAAAAAGGAAATAGATCTACAACCAGAAAGCAATAGTACAATAAATGTATAAAAAATCACAGGAAAATATACTAAATTGTATTTAACAATGCATACATCATACATAATATCCATAAGTCCCTTGAAACAATCTTGGACCACAGTTTATGGGTTGTAGGTAGTAAGGAATGCTTAGACAATAATTTCCAGGATGCATAACGTAAATAATCTTAGGAAACTTTGGTGCAGTCAAGAGTCTAGTTCTGTTAACTTCCAAGCCGTAAAGAACCAACTGAAACTCAATCAAAAATTTTCCAAAGAAATGTACATTTTTCAGTTTCATTATGGTATGCAACGTTAACAGACTCTCAGACCCAGCTTGGTGACACGACCCAGTAACCCGATCCACCCCTAAAGCCTTGGCTACCTTCTCCAACCCTCCATACAGTCCATCACACATTCTGATCATATTTTTAATATCAAATACCCTGTACCCAAAAAAAATGTACCACCAGACCCATAAACTTCATCAGATTAAACGGCAGTTCTCGCCCGATCAAGATTTTGATCAAGTATCCAAAATCATAAGCTCCGTGGAAAGTTGCCCAAGTGATGGTCGGATTTTTTAAGAGACCAGAATTTATGATTAGCCTCGCAAAATCCACAGAATTTATACCCATTTCTCAATTTTTTTTGAAGTCAATTCCCTGCCGCTCCAGTAACGCAATAGAGTCCGGATTGAGAAGATCAGTCTCCTTGTTGAAGTCCCTGAAATTGAACTGCCACACAAGGCAAGAATCCCCGTTTGCATCGCACAGAGCCAAACCCATTTGAATTATCTTAGTTGCATCAACGTTGCGCTTCATGGATAAGTAATTCTCAGCCGGAGACAGTTTAGAGTGATTGCGGCAGGGAGCAGGGAAGACGTGGCTTGGGAACTCAGTGTCCAAGGCGACGAAACGATGATGGTAGAGAGCTCGGCCGATTTCAGAGAATTCTTGTTCAAGGTTGTCTTGCCAAACCTCACGTACAACGATCGGACGGGGAGTCTCCATTGCCGTTGCTGCAAAAAGCATAACGAGTGATTTGGATTTTAGGGTTTCCTATTCCGACGAATGATATCGGTTTTAGGGTTTCCTATTCCCTTTTTATAACGTTGGATCCCACCGGCTTTCGGACATTTCCGGGAAATAGCTGGAATTTTTTTTTTTTTTTTTGGGTCCGGTTCACGGCTACTCGGAGGGGTCTGAACCGGTGTGTCCGGTTCAAGCTTTCTCATTCCGACTGTGCCTTGATTCGTGTAGGGTGACCAGCGGGGACCGGTGAGCCCACCGTGAGGGAAGGCTTTAAGGAAGAGTTTTGAAGCGGGTTTGACGGGGAGCTCCGAGTCAGCGGACGAACCAGTCAGACTCCGGACTAGCTCTCTGAAGGTGACGATGGTTGTTGCTGTTGGCGATGGTGGTGAAGTCATGGTGTTGTGTTTTTCCATTTTACAGAGGGAGAGAGAGAGAGAATGGTGATTTGTTTCGCAGAAGAGAAAGAAGAATGAGAGAAGATAACTGAAGTTGGTTCAAATACATCAGCTATCGTTGATGGCTTGGTTCAAAAGTTAAATGCATTGAAATTGTAGAAAAAGAAGAAGGAAGCTATAAAAGCGTTTTCTTTTGTCTCTCTCTGTGTACGAATCATAAAGTAGATGGATATGAGGTTGTAGTCAACCAGGGGAACAAACACAAGGCTCGAGAATAAATATGACAGGCACAGAGGTACAACTGAAAAAAAAAAATAAATAAAAAAAAGGATTGAATTGCCAAAAAGTGCATTGGTAAACAAAATAGCAAAAAGTGATCGTTTAAGAATGTTTGAAAATAGAAATTACGCATTCAAATCGAATTTAAGGGGTTCATTTTTTATTTTTATTTTAAAAAAAAAACGATTTTAAATGTTGAACCTTTGCTAAAGATATTTAATTACATTTATAAAAGTTGCATGTTGAAAATGGTAGACTAAATTAAGGGTGATTTGGATTTAATGTTTAAAAAGTGTCATTTTTAAAAAGGATTATTTGAAAAAACATATTTTTTTAAAAAATTGAGCACAGACTTGCCTCTAAGCATTTTCAATGGCTTAGAAAATTTTTACCTTCAAGCCAAAATAGTTAACTAATTTATTAAAAAGTCTTTCATTTGATTTTGCAAATCAAATGCAAAATGTATTTGCTAATAGTACATATGCATCTAATTTTTTTTGCTAATAGTACATATGCATCTAATTTTTTTTTTTTTTTTTTATTTCTCCCATAAAAATTAATTTATGCCATAACAATATTTATATATATGTATGTGTCCGAATTTGAGAAATTGGGATTGTGGTTGTAGCTTTTTACCATTGATTCTCTTAAGCTTTTTCTTTTTTTCCCAAATTTGATCAATATGATTCATTTTTTTTTTTTAAAAAAAAAAAAAAGTAAATTACACTTCGGTCTCATAAACTATCATCCATGTGTTACTTATTTGTATAAATTATAATCCAATGCAACTTGAATATTATTTTGAAATTTCAGTGTCAATTTGCTTCCTCTGTTTAAATTAGTCATTTAGCTGGATTAAAAAAAAGAGAGTAATGATTCAATGCCACTCAAATATACAGAACCTGTTTGGTAACTCATCCAAACAATTTTCATTTTCATTTTACTTCTCCCAAAAATATCAAATCAAAAACATTCTTACTTTTTTACACTTTTTACATCACATCAATAATTTTTTATTATTATTCAACCAAAAAAATCCACTACAAAACAAAACTTTTTTACTTTCCTATAAAACATTCTCAAATTTTATATCACATCAATTCTTTCTTACTACTATTCAAATAAATATTTCAATTCACAGTCACTTACCAAACACACTCACAACTTTTTACTACTTTACCTATGTGGTAAGATGATCCCCTACTACTTTTTGAGTTTTTTTATTTTTTAAAAATAAATTAAGGTGAGGGACCATCTTGCCATATAAGCAAGGTGGTAAAAAATTGTATATTTAGGTGGTAGTGAATCATTATTCTAAAAAAAAAAAAAATGTGAAATGATTAAATTATTCATTTTATTTAATGTGAAATAGATAGTCTCATTTTAAAATACCCTTTTATATGGATTTTGTTCATCCTAGTCCCTAAACAACGTTTTAAACATTTTATGGCTGAATAAATGTAAAATGAACATTTTTGTGAACGACAATTTGGTCATTTCACATGCTTTTGTTTTTTTCATTTAATTTAACGGTTGATGTCGACAAAGGAAGTGAATTAACACTGAAACTTCGAAATAAGATCTGAATTGCACTAAGTTGTCTGTTATATAATTAAAAATAATAGACTTTATTTAATAACTTTCCATTTTTATTTTTGTTGAGTAACATATGGATTCTTATTCAAGAAATAAAATATTATTAAGAGCGGATAGTTGGGGCAATTCGTGATCCACAGATGATGAGATATTAATAAATAATGTTTCAAATTCTTCAAAATTTATAATATATAATAATTCAAACAAAACCAGTGGTATGATTTTTTATTTATTTAATATTATAATCCAAGGCGGGACTTCGGGTTGATTTTTATTTATATATATGTAATATAATTAGATATCCCAAAAAAAAAAAAAAAAGCTTTAGGCACGGAGAGATAGGTGGTGGCCGTCCGTGGTGGGGGCAGTAGTTTGCCCACTTCTATTCTCAATGGTAAAAGAAGCTCTCAAACTCGGATTTAATGGGTGCATTTTAAAATAATCACAATTTTAAATGTTGAACCGTTATTTTACCTAGAGGCATAATTACACTTTTAAAATAACATTTTGAAAATGGTAGACTAAACTAAGAGTGGTTTGGATTTAATGTTTAAAATATGTGATTTTAAAAGGGATGATCTAAAAATATATTTTTAAAAAAATAAAACACAAACTTAGGTTCTTGTTCCTGGAGCATTCCTAATGGCTTAGTTGCACAATCAAAAGTCCTTCTACATAATCAAAATATATTGGTACAACTTATGCAAAAACTTATATCCATGGATCTCACTAATATGTTGGGCACTTTTAATTGTGCAAAAATCATTTTCCTTTACTATTGTGCAAAAAAACATTTTCCTTTGCTTTTGTGCTTCCCCGTAGACCCACCACCCCGCCTTCTACCGTGTGAAATGACAGCCATAGAAAATCTCTAAATTGCTTGCTTTTTCAACACCTTAAAAACCAAAAGGCATCACTATGAACACCCGGACACCAATTATCCAAGATGTGCCCTTTTTTTAAGGTTCATTTGTCGAAATTATACTTAAAAACAATTTTTTATTATATTTTTTTAAAAATAAATAAATAAATAAAATGTGTCCCAAAAAATGGCATTTATTTTAGCTAAATAGTTCCTTTTATCAATCACATTTTCAAATTCAACTAACTTAGTTTGAAATGAAGTGTTTTCTGTCTTTTACAAAAGTGAAAAAGAATTCGGTTAATATTTGCTACTATAATGAACTACTTTCCCTTCCACCAAAACAAAAATAAACAAACTTTCTACAAAATAAAATATAGGAAGAAAATACTCTAATGTTATTTATATTTTATCTTGCTACCCACAAATCACCAATGCCAGGAGATTTATCCTAAAAAGGCACTTGTTTTGTGTTTTGTAATGTTAAATGATTCAACATATATGAAATAGATATTAATTGCATCTTTCTCCTTAATTAATAAATAAACTAACGGACGTCTTCTTAATATATATTCATGATATTCTGCATGCATGAAGTTGCTCCATACATACATAAAAGAAATTTTACTTGCTTTATATTTAAAAGGTAGAACCAGAATGTTAATTTCTTTCATTTAAGATAGGATTGAATTTTCCACAATGTCCTCAATTTTTTTTTTTTTTTTTATTAACAAAGAAAACGATAATTATTGAATGCTTTGGTTTTGAATGACAGTAATTAGCATGATTCATATTGTTGTCTTTAGTTAATTGAAATAAAAATTGGTTTTTATTAGTTAAGGGAAAGGGGTTTACCTTTTGTAATTGGAATTATACCATATCAAATAAAGAGATTGCGAGTCCAAGTTGTGGAGTTTGAAGAAAAAATGGAGAGTTTTTGACTGGTTTCAGAAAAAATAACATTTTTTAAAAAAAAAAAAAAAAAAAAATTATCTATTAGATTTTATTTTTAATTTATTTTTGTTATTTTTTATGGAAGACTTCAATTAATATTTTCTGAATTGTTATAGTTTTTACAAGGGATTTGATTCTTGTACAATACCAATACAACAACTGCACAACAATCCCTCACATGAGGGTGGGCCCCAATATGTGGGACTCACCCTCATGTGAATGATTGTTGTACAGTTGTTGTATTGGTGTTGTAAATCTAACATTTTCCTTCTTTTACAATTACCCCCATACACTTAAAACTATCAATTTAATATATCTTTCTTTCAATTTTACTTATCCTTTAAAATTTTGAATTAAAATTTTTCATTGGATCTTATCAAAATTTTTAAAATACCACTTTTTTTTTTAAAAAAAAAAAAATCTAAAAAATTTGAAAAATAGATACAATTTTTTGCATATTCCGTTAAATCATGACCAACGCCTAAATTCTTACAATTTTTTTGTCCTCATAAAAAGGAGGGGTGTTTTGGAAATTTCAACACCCTTCATTATGATTTTATGGAAAATCTTAACGGAATTGTGAAATTAAAAAAAATTAAAAAATAAATACACTAAATTAAGAGTTTTTTAAGTTTAAGGAGTTGTTGTAATTGAGATCGAAGTTCAAGGGATTAAATAAATTTTTCTCATTTTCTTTAATAATATATATATAAATATAAATATATATTTTATGGTAATATGGGACTAATTCAAAGTAAATTTTTAAAATCTAGAAAAGGGTTCACAACTGATACGTTTACCCAAGAATTTATTTACATTTACCCATTTCAAAATTTAACCGCAAAGAAGGTATTAGAAGGGGCCCCATACATCCGCTCTAACCAATCAAGAAGCATCCTGTCACAAATATACAATGAATGCACTCTCAATCATTGAATTGAATGAATAAAGGAAAGACCAATTCTTGTGTAAAGCATTAAGCCCTGCCGAAGAACTTCCCCTTATTTTCTTCAAATTTTTTTTTGGAGTCCAAACAACACTCATCAGGGAGAAAATAATCAGGAAAGCTTCTCATATTTGTTTATTATTATTATTATTATTATTTTAAAGTATTTTTACTAGAAAAATCTATCAAATAAACATGTTCTTACATCTAGCTTTTTGATTTAACTAATCACTTACGAATTTCTATAAATATTAGGATTTTTTTTATTTATAAGTATGAAGTATGTCTCACCTTTTGTGGCTTGGCAGCACTTCAGGCTCATGGAGGCCCAGCTTAGGATTGACTGACTAATCTTCAATTCAATGCCTCACATTACTCAAAACATTGAACAATTGAGTCACAAACTTCGCCTGAATGGTTAGCTCCAAAAGAAAATTTGTACTTAGCAAGTCTCGAACTTGAGACCTATGAGATAATATGCCCTAAGGACCTGAAGCCTCAACCGGTTAATTATTAGGAATTTAGCTATTTATTGGATGAAAATAATTTTTTTTCTTTCTCCAAGATAAAAGGAGATGGGCTGATATCCAAGTATTTAGTGAAAGAAGTGGGAATTGAAGGAAGTTAAAAACTTGAAAAGAAAAAACAATGTTAAAAGACTGGCAAATTATCAAGGACTGAATTGCAATTTCTTATTTCTTTCCTGACTATCCTAATTGGTTTCTATAGTATTGTTTCAATCCTTGCTAGAAATTAGATCTTCGTATAACCAAAATAGGCCAACTCCAATCCTTTTCCTTCTTTCTGTGTATTTCAACAGTCTTGTTTTGAAGAAAGTGATATTTAAACAGTATTTAATTAGTCAATTTGCTATAACAAGAGATTTTTGTTTTTTGAGTTTATTGATATTTAATTAATAAATTAATAATTAAAAAGTTGAAAAAATCACATTTCTTTGAAATTGGTGCTTATGGAATAAATTGTTTCACGTGTGATCCAATTGTCCACAATGTTGGACGCTATTTTAACTCTTTCGGTTTCAAGTTTCAACAATAATAAGAAGGAATTTTTTTTATTTTTTTTAATTTTTTAATTTTTTAATTTTTTAATTTTTTTTTTTATTTTTTGAATAATCTTGAAGAAGATTTTGGGGATGATCACTCTCTTGCAAATCATATAGTTATCTATATTCGGAAAGAAATTACAAAAACTTTTAGCCCTTATATTGTCTAAAACATTTTTTTTTAAAAAAAAAAAAATTTGAAGTGGAAAGAGGAAAAGAAAAATTACACGAAAATAAAATACAAATGCGACTATGCCTTCGTAAGAGCAATTAGCAATGAGTCAAATAAATTATCTGGCCCATCAAAGTAACCGATAATGTCGACGAACGCACTTAATATATATGTATATAAATATAAAATATAAATTCAATTAAAATTTATTACAAATAGTTGATTTAATATATTTTAATTGACTAAGTATATTTTTTTTCACTTTTGTTTATTTCTAAGGTAATATTAATATATATAAATCTGGATTGGATGCTATAAAAAACTCAACCGAATCTTTAAAAAAATAAAAAAATTACTCAACCGGATATAAGTATACAACCGGTGGACAAAATACTGAACGAAAAGGATTATTTTTCATTCAACAAAAGTGATCACAAATAAAACGAGAGAGCAACAAAAAATAACCCTAAATACCAAAACTATATGACATGATTTTTGAGTTTGCTATTTTTTATGGGTTGATATCCAAACACATGATCTCTAAGGCTCCATTTATTTCAGCATAAAATAATTTTTGAAAAATATTTTTTGTACTTTCTGATGTTTTGTACAATAGAAAATAATAGTCAAACAGAAAAATCTTTTTTAATTTATGCGAAATAGTTTCATTTTTTTCAAACAAAAATACTTGCATGTTACCTATATTTTTCTATACATAATAGATTTTTCAATTTTTTATATTGGTGATGTTCTTATATTTTCAATCAATTGATCAAAATAGGAAAAAATTAGGAACATTTGTACAAATTATTAAAAAAATAATAATAATTTAGTAGTTTCTACATCTAAAATAAAATTGTTTTAAAAAACGTCAGATTTTAAAAGTCTTCCATGCCTAAAGATCATGGCTATGGTCATATATATGAATATGCGCAAATTGTTAGGAAAATCACATAACATGTTAAAAGTCTTCCATGCCTAAAGATCAGTTGGTACATTGATCGATTGGTAAATTTACATGAAAAAAAGAGAAAGAAAAAAAAAAGAAAAAAGATAAAGCAAAGACGCCATGCATTGTAATTCAATGAGGACACGCAAGTCTAACTCAAAGACCAATTAGCTGTTTTTTTTTGGGGGGGGAGGGCTTATTTTTAATTTTTTATTTAGTTTAATAAGCTGTGTTTTGTCTTTAGCTAATTCTTGCATATGAAAGGAGAAAATAGATTACATTCTATATGAAAATGAATTTCAAAAAAAAAAAATAAAAAAAAAAGGAAAGAAAAAGACGAAGGAAGACATACGTAAATAGGTTTGGTTGATATGTTGCTTATTTTTCCATTTGAGAGATCATCTCAAATCACCTCATTTAGAGTAATATAATCTCACTAAATTCTCCTCAAATCATTTTGAAGTAATAGACACCAACGATGATTATTTAATTATTTTTTAGCATTACCCTCTAGATTAATTAGTACCTAGATTTATTAGTACGATTTTGAAGGGGTTGAGCGTTGTTGTGACTGAATCAGAATGTTGAAATGAATTTTTAATTGGATTAATTAGCATCCAACACAACTAACAACGTTTTCTTTCTTTCTTAATCAAAGAGAAATAAAAAACAAAAGTAATAAGTTTGACTTGAAGATAATTGTTTATGAAATGCAAATATCTCTATTGCGGGTGCAAAAAATTGCAAGACTTACAATATGATGGAACTGGAATATTATGCTCCAACAAAATATAACAAACAAATAAAAAATTTACAATGTTTTCCTATCTCTTGAGTGACCAATAGCAAAACAAAAAACCAAAACACTTCGTTTTGATCTGAACAATTTGCCTCAATTTTTATTGTAGTCTCTAGGCAAATAAAGTACTTATGTCACCATCCCAAAAATCCTCTAATGCCCCCAGCGGCAGATCGCCACCCTCCGGGGGCAGGATGTTCATGAAGCTCTCTAAATCAAACTCTGAATCAGGGTTATCACAAGCTGGTAGACAAAACTCCATATGGGTTTCCAAATCAGTCTCATGGGTTTCCAAATCAGCATCGGGCGTTCCATAGTTTGCTTGAGGCCCATCGGATTGAACAATTTCACAGCAAACCCTCTTTCTTTGCTGGTATCCATCCTCACGGTGCCTTTTGATCCCAATCCTTGATTCTGAGCCTTTCTTTTGAAGGGTACAGAGGACCCAACTGGTACTCGGTTCATGCTCCCCAACGAGTGAAAACTCGTGCATTATCCAGTCCGATCTCTTCATGGTCGAGCCATCTTTTACCTTGAAACAAAACAATTTCCTGGCCCCAATAACATCACCCTCCTCATCATATATATGATGAGAAGAGTTCTCATGCCAAACCCCAGATCCGGCAGTTCGTGCCACTCGACTTTTGCTTATTTTTCTCAGTTTCGCGAAAAAGTAAACCTTCTCACCCTCCTGATCGCCGCAGATTTCCCAGGGAGGCTTTTCACCGTATAGATCGCACTCACCGATGCCGTCCCAGGGAAGCTCTTCACCCATCGCCTTCTTCAACAAGTAGTCTCGTACAAGCTCTTCATCGCTGGGACAAAAGCGGAACCCCGCCGGTAGAAACACCGCCATTAACTCCACTCTTATCTTTTCTCCTTGATCGATAACAACAAGGACTTCTATCAGGGTTTTACTTGGAAACAAAGTCTAAACCCTAGATGTATTTATTAGCCCTGCACTGACCGACTTGTCTAATTAAATAAATAAAAAAATAAAAATAAAAACAACTAAATAAAGGCAAGCCTACCGTTTAAGCCCTTCGTGCTGCGTCGTTTAAGCCCTTAAGCGGTCATAATTTTATTTCCTTTTTTACCCTTACAACTCTGAAAAAGGGTTTGCCTTCGGTCGTAGAGGGTAAGCAGCGGGTACCCGTGTGGGCTAACCGGGAGTGAAAGATTTAGGGAAGAGTTTTGAAGGTGGGTTGACGTGGAGCTTCTCCGAGACAGCGAACAAGCCGGTCAGCGTCTGGACCAGTGTGTCTGCTTGGACAAAGGTTGTTGCTGTTGGAGATGATGGTGAAGTCATGGGGTTGTGTTTTTCCATTTTAGAGAGGGATAGAGAGAATGGAGATTTGCAGAAGAAAATTGAAATTGGTTCAGACCACCAAATGAGCTATAGTTGAAGGCTTGGGGAAATAAACCGAATGGGGAATAACCTGCGTCCTAGGCTCTCCATTGTTCACAGTTCATGCATTGAAATTGAAGAAACACAAGTACAACAATTATTCCCATAAACCTACCATCTGACCCTTGTCTTCTCAAGAAAAATTATACTTTTTGTCTTCCCGAGAACCATCGCTTGAAATACTATAAAAAAATAAAAATTAAATAAGCGTTTTTGTGTCTCCCTGCAAGTAGATGGATATAAGGTGGTAGTTATAAGGTGGAAGTCAACCATGGGTACAAACACAAGGCTCGAGAATATATGACAGGTACAACTGAAATTCTGACATTCTGACCCTTGTCTTCTCAAGAAATTTTTTTTTTTTTTTGTCTACCCGAAAACAAATTGCTTTAAAATTAATTTATTTAAAGCAATTTGTCTTCCCATCTGGTATTCACCCTATACCGTATTTCCTTTGCAACCTCAAATTCAGTGGTCTAAAGCGTGTGGCTGTGGAGAACGTGACTAGGGTTGTGCTTGATTCTCTTAGGTTTTTTTTTTTTTCAAATTTGATCAATATGATTATTTTTTTTTTTAAAAAAAAAAAGTAAATTACACTTCGGTCTCATAAACTATCATCCATGTGTTACTTATTTGTATAAATTATAATCTAATGCAACTTGAATATTATTTTGAAGTTTCGGTGTCAATTTGCTTCCTCTATTTAAATTAGTCATTTAGCTGGATTAAAAAAAAAATTTGGAGTGATTAAATTATCCATTTTATTTAATGTGAAATAGATAGTCTCATTTTCAAATACCCTTTTATATGGATTTTGTTCATCCTAGGCAACGTTTTAAACATTTTATTGCTGAATAAATGTAAAATGAACATGTTTGTTAATGACAATTTGGTCATTTCACTTTTTTTTTTCCATTTAATTTAACGGTTGATGTCGACAAAAGAAGTGAATTGGCACTGAAACTTCGAAGTTGCACTAAGTTGTCTGTTATATAATTAAAAATAATAGACTTTATTTAATAATTTTCCATTTTTATTTTTGTTTAGTAACACATGGATTCTTATTCAAGAAATAAAATATTATTAACTATTAAGAGTGGAAAGCTGGGGCGATTCGTGATCCACATATATAGGTGATGAGATATTAATAAATAATGTTTCAAATTCTTCAAAATTTATAACATATAATAATTCAAACAAAACCAGTGGTATAATTTTTTTTTATTATTATTTAATATTATAATCCAAGGCGGGACTTTGAGTTGACTTTTTTTTATTTCTATGTAATATAATTAGATATCCCAAAAAAAAAAGAAAAAAAAAAGCTTTAAGCACGGAGAGATAGGTGGTGGCCGTCCGTGGTGGGGGCAGTACTTTGCCCACTTCTATTCTCAATGGTAAAAAGCTCTCAAATTCGGATTTAATGGGTTCATTTTTAAAAAATCACAATTTTAAATGTTAAACCGTTATTCTCAATAGTCTGTTTGGATTTGCGATTTAAAAATACCGATTTAAAAATGTGTGATTTTTCTGCGTTTTCAAATCGCAATTTTTTAAAAACGCAGTTTTCAAACGGTTTATTTTCTGCGATCTAATTTAAAATTTCACTTTTTCTCTACGAAATCGCAATCTCAAACACACTCTAAGAGTGGTTTGGATTTAATGTTTAAAAAATGTGATTTTAAAAGGGATGATCTTAAAAAATATTTTTTAAAATGGAAAACTACAATTTACTTCCATGATGTTTACACCAATTTACAATCTTGGTACTAATGTTTAGATTGCTTCAATTGCACCCTAAAAAGTTGTAAAAATTTGCAATCTACCTCCTTCCGTCCAATTGCTTCGTCTGATGAGACGAAAATGCACCCACATTGCTCATCTCCTTCAACAAATATCAGAGCAAGTTTTTTTTTTTTTTTTTTTATTATTATTATTATTTTTTTTTTTAATAGTCTTAAACAAGACTCTTGGGATGATCACTCTCTTGCAAATCATATAGTTATCTATATTCAGAAAGAAATTACTAAAACTTTTAGCCCTTATATTCTCTAAAATATATATATATATATATATAGAAATTACTAAAACTTTTAGCCCTTATATTCTCTAAAATATATATATATATATATATTTTAATTATGAGTGGAAAGAGGAAAAGAAAAATTACACTAAAATAAAATACAAATGCGACAAAGCCTTCGTAAGAGCAGTTGGGAATTATCCGACCTATCAAATGAACCGATAATGCCAACGAATACGTTTAATATATATGTATATAAATATAAAATATAAAATATAAAATATATATTAAATGATTAAATTCAAATAAAATTTTAATACAAATAGTGATTTAATATATTTTAGTTGACTAAGTATATTTTTTTCCTGTTTATTTCTAAGGTAATATTAATATATAAAAATCTGGATTGGATGCTATAAAAAACTCAACCGGATATAAGTGATCATAAAATTGAACACAAATAAAACGAGAGAGCAACAAAAAATACCCTAAATACCAAAACTATATGACATGATTTTTTGAGTTTTCTATTTTTTAAGGGTTGATATCCAAACACATGATCTCTAAGGCTCCATTTGTTTCGGCGTCAAATAATTTTTGAAAAGTATTTTTCTTACTTTTCAATGTTTTGTGCAATAGAAAATATTAGTCAAACATAAAATATTTTTTAATTTATGCAAATTAGTTTCATTCTTTTCAAATAGAAATATTCGCATGTTACCTATATTTTTCTATACATAATAGATTTTTCAATTATTTTTTAAATCGTACTTTTTAAAAATATAAATACAAATAGATCCTTAATTTTAGTCTATCATTTTCCAAATATTTTCAAAATAAAATTTTTAAAAATATAATTAAATGTATTATAAAATTACGGATGAACATTTAAAATCTTGTGTTTTTCAAAGTGTATTTGAATTTTTTTAAAACAAATGTCCTCAAATTTGTTTTTTATTAATGAAGAAAACAATAAATTATTGAATGCTTTGGTTTTGAAGGACTAGAATGACATTAATTAGCATGATTCATGTTATTGTCTTTAGTATATTGCAATGAAAATAATAATAATAATAATAAAAAAAAAAAAAAAAAAAAGTATATGGCAATGATAACAAATGACACAAGTTATTATAATAAGTAGGAAACGAATTGTTTTTATTAGTTAATTGAAAATACACCCCTACGTGTATGCATGGCACGTTTCCTTTGCAACCTTAACCTGCTGCTCAAATTTATTACTGGTCTCTCTAATTTTTACCCCCAGTTGGAACTAATTTTAATTTTTTCAATAAAACAAAAGTGCATTGTTAAATGAAATTGCAGAAATTGTTTGATTTGATTGTGTTTGAAAAGAAAAATGACAGTTTGAAATGAGAAAAAAATTTATACATTCAAAACGCAAATAAAAAAATACATTTTTAAAAACATAGTTTTAAATGTTGAACCAATAATCCGTGCTTAACGGATACATTTATTCTCTAAAACTTTTTTTTTTTTTTTTTATTCAAAGTAAGAAGGGAAAAAGGGAAATTACACGAAAATAAAATACAAAGGCGACATAGCAGTTAAGAATGAATCAAATAAATAATCTGGCCCATCAAAATAACCAATAACGCCAACGAATGCCCTTAATATATATGTATATAAATATAAAATATAAATTAAATGAATAAAGTTATATTTTTTATCAAATTAAACTTTTAATATGAATAGTGATTTAATATATTTTAATTGACAGGTATATTTTTTTTACTTTGGTTTATTTCTAAGGTAATATTAATATATATAATTATGGGTTGAAATTTTTATTTAAATGTTTTTATTAGTATTATTTCATTTGTAGAAAAATCTTGACTCCGTAGCTGATATTTACACAACAGAAAATAGAAACATGAAAAATAAAAAAAACGAATAACACACTAATTGGTGTGGTGAGCACGCGCTGAATAGGATCCAGTTGGCACTCCCGACAAGCTGTTTGCTATTTTGTAGATCTTGAAAAAGACAAATTACAAGGCAACACGTTACGAAATCGGAATATGTACTAACAAAATTTTTACTCTATTCACATTTTTCAATTGTTTATATTGGTGATGTTCTTATATTTTCAATCAATTGATCAAATAGGAAAAAATTAGGAACATTTGTACAAATTATTAAAAAATAATAAAAATAATTTAGTAGTTTCTTCATCTAAAATAAAATTGTTTTAAAAAAGTCAGATTTTAAGGTATATCAATGATCAATCATTCGAATTGATGGGCCGCTTCAATCTTTCGCTAATTTTTTAGAAGAAATAAAGACAAAAACCTTAAAAAGTTAGAATTTTGTGTCTTAATATTATCGATAGCTTAGATAAGTTTGTCAGTTTCCAAAAGAATCTTAGGAAAATCACATAGCATGTTAAAAGTCTTCCACGCCTAAAGATTAGTTGTTACGTTGATCAATTGGTAAATTTACAAGAAAAGAAAAGAAGATAAAGCAAAGACGACGTAGCTTTGTAATTTCGTGAGGACACCTAGTCTTATCCAAAGACCAATTAGCTGTTTTTTTTTTTTTTTTGGTCTTGTTTTGTCTTTTTATTTAGTTTTTTTATGTGTTCGACACAAGGAAAAATGAGATTTAAATTAATAATTTTCGTTTCATAAAGTATGATTCGCAAATTAAACTGCTAATTCTTGCATATTAAAGGAGAAATTAGATTACATTCTATATGAAAACGAATTTCATAAAAAAAAATTAAAAAAGAAAAGAAAGAAAGACGGACGTAAATAGTTTTTGTTGTAGTAGACACCAAAGCTGATTATTTAATTATTTAGCTACGGTATCATAGATAAATCGTAGGGGTTGAGCGTTGTTGAAATGAATTTTTAATTGGATTAATTGGCATCCCACAACTAACAACGTTTTCTTTCTTTCTTTCTTAATCAAAGAGAAATAAAAAACCAAAGTAATAAGTTTGACATGAACAATATTTTTATTGCGGGTGCAAAAAATTGGGAGACTTACAAATTGATGGAACAGGAATTATGCTCCAGCAAAATATAACAAACAAATAAAAAATTTACAATTTTTTTCTATCTCTTGAGTGACCAACAGCAAAACAAAAAACCAAATCACTTGGTTTTGATCTGAACAATTTGCCTCAATTCATTTGTAGTCTCTAGGCAAATAAAGTAGATATGTCACCATCCCAAAAATCCTCTAATGTCCCATGCGGCAGATCTCCATCCTCCGGGGTCAGTATGTTCATGAAGGTCTCCAAATCAAACTCTGAATCAGAGTTATCACAAGCTGGTACAAGAAATTCCATTTGGGTTTCCAAATCAGTCTCATGGGTTCCCAAATCAGTATCGGGCGTTCCTTCCATATGGGGCGATCCATATTTTGCTTTAGGCCCATGGCATTGAACAATTTCACAGCAAATCTTCTTTCTTTGCTGGGATCCATCCTCACAGCGCCTTTTGATCCCAATCCTTGATTCAGAACATTTCTTTTGAAGGGTACAGAGGACCCATTTGGTACACTGTTCGTGCTCCCCAACGAGTGAAAACTCGTGCATTACCCAGTCGGATCTCTTCATGGACGAGCCATCTTTAACCTTGAAACAAAACAATTTCCTGGCCCCAATAACATCACCCTCCTCATCATATATATGATGAGAAGAGTTCTCATGCCAAACCCCAGAACCGGCAGTTCGTGCCACTCGATTTTTGCTTAGTTTTTTCAGTTTTGCGAAAAAGTAAACCTTCTCACCCTCCTGATCGCCGCAGATTTCCCAGGGAGGCTTTGCACCGTATAGATCGCACTCACCGATGCCATCCCAGGGAAGCTCTTCACCCATCACCTTCTTCAACAAGTAGTCTCGTACGAGCTCTTCATCGCTGGGCATAAAGTGGAAACCCGCCGGCAGAAACGTAGCCATTGATTCCACTATTTTCTTTTCTCCTTGATCGATAACAACGAGGACTTCTATCAGGGTTTCACTTGGAAATCAAGTCTAAACCCTAGATATATTTATTAGCCCTGCACTGACCGACTTGTCTAATTAAATAAATAAAATAAAAACAAACAAATAAATAAATAAAGGCGAGCCTACCGTTTAAGCCCTTCGTGCTGCGTCGTTTAACCCTTAAGCGGTCATAATTTTATTTCCTTTTTTGCCCTTGCAATTCTGAAAAAGGGTTTGCCTTCTCTCGTGTGAGGTCATCGGTGTGAAAGATTTAGGGAAGAGTTTTGAAGGTGGGTTGACGTGGAGCTTCTCGGAGACAGCGGACGAGCCGGTCAGCGTCTGGACTAGATCTCTGAAGGTGTGTGTGTCTGCTTGCACGAAGGTTGGAGATGATGGTGAAGTCATGGGGTTGTGTTTTTCCATTTTAGAGAGGGATAGAGAGAATGGAGATTTGCAGAAGAAAATTGAAATTGGTTCAGACCACCAAATGAGCTAGTTGAAGGCTTGGGGAAATAAACCGAATGGGGAATAACCTGCGTCCTAGGCTCTCCATTGTTCACAGTTCATGCATTGAAATTGAAGAAACACAAGTACAACAATTATTCCCATAAACCTACCATCTGACCCTTGTCTTCTCAAGAAAAATTATACTTTTTGTCTTCCCGAGAACCAGAATTAAACCATGCATTCTTGTTCAAAAGTTATTTATTGTCTCATATAATATACCTAACAAAATGCTGAAATAAAATAAAGAGATCTGACCAATGACGTAGACGTACATTCAACTACTGGACCATCCGTGAACAGTGCTTGCTGATTATAATTAGCACCTACTAATTGCATGATTACTGTTGATCACCATGCGCTTTGATGGTGCGTGTACCTTGCTTAAAGCGGTTTGGTTAAAAGTGATTGGTGAGGGTGAGTAGTGTAATGCGATTGATGATTCAGTTGACAACTCATTCATGGGTTGGGGAAATAAACCGTCGAAAAGTTTCCTGCCTTTTGAGGAGCTCCATCCTGAGAGAGTCTGAGACTTGACTTCAGTTGTCATTTGTCATTCATGGGAAAGTGAGCTATGGAACCTGAATATTTGGATGGTGACGGCCCCTTAAAAATAAAGATGAACAGAATATTTGAAAATATTCTGAATAAGAAAGATAATAATTTGTAGAGTAATGCTGTTCAGGAGTCAGGACTATTTATTTTTTAAAAATTACAATTCAATAAAAATTTAGTCTGTGATTAATCACATATTTAATTATAATTTGAAAAATTATATTAATCATAAAAAATTCAAAGAAAACATGTGTTCTACTTTTAAAAGCACCTCGCATAAATACTCGATTTGTATGGCAAAAACTTTTAAGACATGGATTGGTTTTTCTTGAATAAAAATTCCCGGGAAATGAATATTGGCTTGTTGTGTGTGGGAGATAAAGAAAGAGAAGAGAGGACGAAGGAAAATGGATTTGAATAGCAAATATAGTATTTTCGTTTTTTTTTTCTTGCATTTTTTTATTGGACGACCCAAAAGACCTAATTGTGCTAAGTTTCTATATAAATTAAAAAATAAAACTAAACATTTGTCTATAAATTATTCTAAAAAAGAAATTTAGTTTACAGTGAGAATGGAATGAATGACAATTTATATTGCATTAGTAAAAAAAAGAAAGAATGGAATAATAGAACCATTTTATTGACACTTCAAATGTGCAACAACTATAATTGCCGACACATGAAATTTGTATGAAATTTCCATATCAAAGATTATTGTTCAGGTCAAAGGCATTCAAGTTCTTAATGGGTAGTTCAATCAGCTGAATATCATATTTTATAAAGCGAAAATCATTAATTCGAATTTTCCTTTCCCCTCTATTTCCTGTGTGAACATGTAAAACAAAAAAAAAAAAAAAAAAAATCATAAGCATTCAACAAAAACCCTAGCTACTGTCTTGTTAGATGCTATGCAAAAGTAAAGAAACTCGACATTAAATTCCTGTAGATTTTCGAAAAGTTCTACTTACGTGCGTTTCTGATCGGCAATTTCTTGTCAATTTTGCTAATCTCTACCAAAACCCCGAATTTGACCGAACTCCGGCTCAAAAGCCTGAATGCTTGGCCACCTCTTTGATTGACATTGCCAAACGAACGGTTAAAATTAAAGGCAAGATATTTACAAACAGTGGACTGTTGCTCAGTGTTATTCCTGAATCCATACACAAGGACATGTCTTTTACCCACAAATAAAAAATAAAAAATAAAAAATAAAAAATAAAAAATAAAAAATAAAAAATAAAAAATAAAAAGTAAAGAAAAAAAAACTTTTTTCTTTTTTGTTTAATGTTCTTTTAGAAGGGCAAATCATTCTTATACCATGGCCATGGACTTCCCCAGTAGGCCCATCAGTTTTGGTTTTGTCCCACGAGTCTATGAGGAACACACAAGATCATTTTATTCCCAAAGACCTTCACTCTCTTTACATGATTAGTGTCAAACTTCAAATTTTGGATTTGGCTTAGGTATAGTAAATAAATTTACCACATCCATGCTATAGTTTTTAAGGGTCCATATTTATTATATTTTTCCTTTCTTTTTCAAAAGAAAATTTTAAAATTAAATTAAGACCATTAAAAAAACTACAGCATAATTACTGTAATTTTATTTTTTTTTACAACAACTAAGCCTAATCTTAAATTTTAATCTTAAAAAAGGAAAACATTGCCGGACTGCAAACCATTCTTCCATTTTTTCCTAAAAAATTTAACTTTTATTTTTATATATTAACAAATAACTTTTTTTTTACATTCTCTCAATTTTTCTACTTTATATCATATCAATCAATTTTTTTTATTTTACTTTTTCCTCTCAAAACTATTCACCAAACACACTCAATTTAAATTGTTGGGCCAGGATATACCTACCAAAGAAAAAGGCACACACCCCAAAACAAGCACAATCAGTCTGTGAGCCGATAACTTAATGCCACCAAGCGACTACCTTAACTCATTTTCCTTAAACTTTAATTTGGATGACTACCTTAACTCATTTTACTTAAACTTGCAAATATAAGTAATATTTTGTTGAGATATAATTCTCTGTCAACTTTTCATAACTAAAAACTCAAGTATCTTATGTGGTAAGAAATCATAAAATAATAGTATTTTTTTTTTTAACCCATGATTCTCTGCCACGTAGGATAATTGCATTTTTAGTTATATGAAAAGTTGGCAGAGAATCGTATCTCTATTTTATTAATGGAAGTCTGAACCTAATTAAAAATAGTTTTGAAATATTCTTTTTAAAATTTAATAAGAGCAGGAACTATGCTTCATTTTTTTTTTTTTTTTTGTTGATCCTAACCAACTAACTGGGATTAAGCGAAAAAGAAGAAGAAGAAGAAGACATATTTAGCCCTCTTGTATAATTGGGATCCTAATTTTCATTTTGAAATATTTTCAAAATGAAAAATTTTACAAATAAAGTTAGGCGTATAATAAAATTAAGGTTCAATATTTAAAATCTTGTGTATTTTAAAACGCACCCTTATCAGTGGATTGGATGTGTGTATATATATATATAGTGGGGAATTTCTTTCCCATAAGCATCAGTGTTGTAATTGTCTATGAAGGTTCCAAAAGCTTTGGTGAGCTGCAGAGGGAAAATGTCTGGAATTGCTTCGAACTATCCCCACCATTTTGAGAACCAGAGAGAGAGTATCCTAGTGAACTTTTTATCAAAATTAATAAACCATGAATAGTTATTAGCAGAGTTCTGGTAAAGCATAAATCTGAACTAGGCACCAATATAATCATAATAAGAATAGGACAACTCAGAATTAGCAAGCATTCTCGGTTGGGAAGGATATATATATATTCATATTTTCAAATTCAACTAACTTCACATAGACATCAACTAGTTTGAAATGAATTATTTTCTGTCTTTTACAAAAGTGAAAAAGAATTCAACCAATATTTGCTACTTCTAATGAACTACTTTCCCTTCCACCCAAACAAAAATAAACAGACTTTCTCCAAAATAAAACGCAGGAAATAAATACTCTCATGTTACCTATATTTTTCTATTTTAATTACATACTCTTTCAAAGCACATACATTACATTCAACTTTTTAACTATCATTTTTTCTGTTCACTCTAAATATTCTCTCTAACAATTATTGAGAGAACTTTGTGATCACTTGCGCCCGGCAACACGAGCAGTCCGAGTATCACAAGATTTGATGCTTATACGCTTCTTGTGAAATTACTTCTTGATGAGCCTTATCTTTAAATATATGTTAATGGGCTTATAGGAATTAAATAAGCCAATTTACTAACTATTTGGGAATATTTCTCAACAATGTGTCTTTTGATAAACAAGAAATTGTTTGGGGTAATGACAAATATCTGCTAAATGCCTATTTCTTCAAACTGCATGTAGATTTCCATATTTGTTATGTTTCCATTAGTTTCTTCTACTTATTTTGTATTTATACAAATATAAAAGTAATTTTTTTTGAGGGAAAAAAAAAAACCTTTCATTGAGATCAAATAGTGTTACAACAGCAGACACCACAAGGGTTGAGCATAAATCAGACACCCTAAAGGTGTACAAACATCTCAATACAATACAGACAGTTGTTACTAAATAAAACCCAGCCAACAGAATGATGCCTTTGCGTTGACATACACCTTTACTAGAACAGGGAGTCGGTCACACATTCTGAGCGACTGCCAATGACTAGATTAATGTACGTACAAAGCAAACTGTCCAAACAAACACAAACTATAACAAAACAGGAAAATCTCAACGGAGGGAAGTCTCTGCCGGGAAAGCCACCGCCTGGTGCACGCGCCGGCACCAGAAAATAAGCCCATCAATCCTAAGGCGCCAAAAGCCTCCGATCAACCAGTTAAATAAAACATTGTCAAATGAGGATTTATTTATTTTTGGTCATCGCCAAATATGGTAGTCTGGAGTTGCATTCTTGCATGTAACTTTGATATAGCTAAGTACATTAAAGCTGAAGCAAGCAATGCAAACATATGGTAACTTTGGGCTTGCATTGATGATTATGGGCATGGTTTACTGCCTTAAGATGTGTATTAGGGTCTGTTTGGGTTTGCGATTTCAAAAAGTGTGATTTTAAATCACGATTTTAAAATATGCAATTTGAAAAAATTGATTTTTAAAAACGCAGTTAAGCGTTTGGCAAAATCGCAGTTTAGCATTTAAAATCGCAAATTAGCCTTTAAAATTCTGCGTTTTTAAAAAAACATCATCTTACCTGCGATTTGAAAAAACAGGAAAAATCTACGTTTTCAAATCGCAATTTTTAAAAGCGCAGTTCCCAAACGATTTATGTTCTGTGATTTGGTTTAAAATCGCACTTATTGCCTACGAAATCACAATCCCAAACGCACCCTTAATATGAACCACTTTCCATGAGTCATATATGGTTATTGCGCTTATATGTATACTAATATGAATAACGACATAGATGACCAGTTTCTTGCTTTATGGATCGCTCATGGATAAACGATCAAGTATATAGGTGACAGAATTGTTGTCTTAGTTTCCTAATTATCGTAGATAAGTACTTTCCTAATTAATATTCTCTTCTTTTCTTGGTTAATTGTTGTAATTTATTGGAGAGGTAGAAAATTGTGAAAAAAAAAGTGTGATTTTGAAAGGGATTTAATGTTTGAAAATGGTAGACTAAACTAAGAGTGGTTTGGATTTAATATTTAAAAAGTACGATTTAAAAAAATATTTTTTTAAAAATAGAACACAGACTTAGGTTCTTGCCCCCTGAGCATTTCCAATAACTTGGGAAATTTTTACCTTCGTGCTAAAATAGTTAACCAATTCATAAAAAAAAAAAATTATATGATATATTTAATTATGCAAATCAAATGCAAAATGAATTTATGAATAGTAAAATCATGCACATGTTATACTTCACATATGCATCAATCTCTCAAATTCATCCATTTGTACTCATACACATGGCATATACTTTCCCAACACCCAATCACTTCCCAAAGCGTCTCATCAAAATTAAAAACCCATCATTTCAACATGTCTCTCAACAGAACACCATTAAATGTCTGCCTTCTACAATCACATTTAAAATTTTGACCATTGTGCCCTAAATTTACCCGCCCGCCCAATATTCTCTTTAGAATGAACCGTGTTAAAGAGTTTAAAAAATATTTTAGTGCATCAAAGTTGTGCTAAAAATATGAATAATACAAAGTCTTTTATTTATTTATTTATTATTTTTTTAAAAATTAACATGATTTTTAAAATTATTATTTAATTTAAATTTAATTGTAATCAATTTCAACTTGTATAGTAATTTTAAAAGTTACATTAACTTTTTTTTTTAATTAATAATTTTAAAATCACACTTTTAAAAAATATAAATTTAAACTAATCCTTAATTTAGTCAACCATTTTCGAAATATTTTAAAATGAAAAATTTAAAAATATAATTAAACGTATAATGAAATTAGGTTGAACATTTAAAATCTTGTGCTTTTTAGAATGCATTTGAATTTTTTTAAAACAATGTCCTCAAATTTGGTTTTTCTTAATGAAGAAAATGATAAATCCTGCTGCCTATAATTATTGAATGCTTTGGTTTTGAAGGACTAGAATTACATTAATTAGCAGGATTCATGTAGTTCTCTTTAATATATGGCAATGAATAACAAAAAAAAAAGAAAAAAGTATGAAACAAATTGATTTTAATAGTTAATTGAAAATACACCCCTACGTGTATGCATAGCACATTTCTTTTGCAATTTCACACGTACAAAGGGATAATCTATGCCCCTCCATTCACATTTTATCAATAATTATTTTCTCGAAATAAAAATATTAACAAATAATTAAAACAAAAAATGATTTTAAAAACATAAAAACGGATTTCAAAGTAAATAAAAAATACTGTCTAAGACATACTATCAAACAAAGCTTACAACCAACTCCTTACTGCCAAATAATTTAATAATATAACATTAAAAATTCATCATTTTTATTATTACATTATTTAAATTATATATCAAACATATATAACAATTTATTAAATAATAATATATTAACTCTTTTTTGTTTTTAGGTGATACTGGGAGCAATGCTCAAGGGTGTCATCACTGTCATGAGATCCAACGGCCACAACTAGAAGGAAGTACAAACAATCTTGACGTGTAGAGGCCCCCACACCCATCAAGTCAAATCTTTGCCTCAGTTCTAGTAGTACCTGCGCTCAGTCTCTTTACAGCTGGACGGCTACGATTGATTCTACCTCTCTGCCTCGATCCCATCACCCCTCCACTCAGATCCTTTCCCTCCAAATCCCTATCTCTCTGCCTTCTCACATCCTCTTACGTGGCTTCTACCCGTCATGCCACGTCACGCTCCCAAGACTTCTCGCCTTCCCCCAATACGCATTGTCCAATCAACAAGTGGGTCCCCAACATATGAATCTACTCCATTGGTATAATTTGATGAACTCCAGGGACAGCCTAGGGAAAATGAAAAATAGTAATTGAGAACTGATTCCCGTACAACACTTTTACAACAAGTGTACAACAGCCCTCTCACATGGGGTGGGCTCCACAGTGTGTGGGGTCCATCCCATGTGAGAGGGCTGTTGTACACTTGTTGTAAAAGTGTTGTATTTCTATCATTTTTCATAGTAATTTGTCCAATTTTATAATTAGCTCCTTGCCTCCCAAACAAATGTTTATTTCACGATGCTGCATAGCTCTTCGAAGTGATTTTCCGCTCAAATTGCTCATCGACGACCCAAGAGCTTTGCCTCCGGTGGTGCATTTCGTCTCCGGCACTCCACGATGCAGACAACAACGGGTCCAACTACCAGATCACGGTCACAGGTAAATTTTCATCTTCTTCGTTTCTTGCAAATGTACCCATAGGATCTCCCTCTTTTGTTGTGTTCATTAGGTTATGAATTTTATTTTTTAGGTTCGGTGGCTGTATATTTGAGGGGATCTGTGATAATCAGTTCTTCTACGTCTTAGATATAAAGGCTTTGATTGTGGGTTCTAGTTTTTTAGCCTCTTGACAGCATTTCCTTGGTGTTTTGATGTTGATGATGTATATTCAGTCCGCGTAGTTTTACTCTGGAGATAGGTACTTTTCTCAAATATTGTTGAAGGTTTTAAGGCTTTCGAGTCTTTTCTTGCTTGAAAAACTGATCTTAGCTTGTGACCTAGTTTTACTACCTAGGTTGGATGATTAAGGTTGCTAACTCCATACCATGTCAATAAAATACACCCTGAAGGAAAAATTCAGAAAAACAGAACGCAAGAGGTTTTTTTTCTTTTTTGGGAGCTCGTTGCCTTAAAAAAAAAGAAAGAAGAGAAAATATAAAAAATAGAAAGCTTTAGAGCTTTAGCAAATACAAGATTCAAACTCCATGAGACATCCCCATATACATATCTTTGGTTGTTGGTTACTAATTGTGGCTTTCAAACGGCTATCTGATACAACGCTCTGTTCTATTGTCCTTCTACTAGACATGAGGGTTTTGTTGGAAGTGCGGATACAAGAAACTTATCTGTGTTATGTCCTTATTTTTTCTCTTCAATTATAATTTAACTTATTTTGGTTTTCTTGATAGAGTTTACTGCTTTCATGAACTTATTTTGCAGTGCCCAATATGCTCTATTCTGGACATAGTTGTCGATTTCTGGGCTATGATGTGTTAAATTGTAATGTAACCTTTGATGATATTATTTTCTAGAGTTGTGTTTGATTGCATGAATTTGAGGAGTTCTTTGAAGAGTAAGCACGTGGGATTCCCACGTGCAAGATAATATGTTGTGAGTTCTTTTAATTAAGGAAAGGATAATAAGTGAATTTTTCCCTTTCCAGGTATGTTGTTAGAGGATCTGAATTCTAGATACCACATGCACTTTCAATGGGATTGCTAATCTTCCAACATTTACATAATGTATATTCAATGTCAAATGTTAATAGCATCTTGGTAAGTTGTGTAAACTACCTTGTTATGATGAACAAGTCGAATTGTTCATTATTAAAATCATTTGTTAGAGATGTGTTGAAATGAAGAAATTGGATGTATTTAGTCATTTATAGTTTCAGTCCAAATAGAGAATGACGAACCGCAAGGTATTATAGTTAAACCCTGATTCAATATTGTAACATATTATTGTGATTGTTTACTGCAGCATGGACGACCTCCGCCTAGCAACTTACTAAGGTCGAGCAAGCGGGCGTCCAAAGGTGAAGTGATTATGGAAGATCGGACCAGAAATTTCAATGAGATAAGGGACCAATCGGAGAGTACGATGATCAAAAGCTCGACATCCAGTTCTGTGGCAAACGTACCCAACACTGACTATCCTCGAGATTGGCTCATCGAGGCAGTCAATATAATAAACACACTAGCTAAAGAGATGGCTTTGCCTACACGTGCGCACCTTAAAGCGTGTGAAGCCTTGATGGGGAAGATGGGGAAGAATGTGGCGAAGGTGTTCGTCCACATGACCGATGCTTGTCGGAAAGACTGGCTGATGGATTTCCTTTCTCCCAACTTCGATTGATATAGTTGACTGTGTTTATGTGGGAAATTCACTAGACTCTTGGATATTTAAGCTTATATTTATGCCTGGACCTATCAAATGTTTTTGTAGAGGATATTTAATTTATGAAGTTGCAGTGTAATGATAAATATTTCCATCATAATCAGTTCTTAAAACTCTCATGCAGGTGATATAATTTAAAATTATTTTACTGATCATAGATGTTACTGGAACGTGTGGTATGAACTCAGGCTAGACAGACGGGGTTGATATGATTGACGACCCCCAATATTTGCGACAATGAGGTACCCGACAATGAGGACGACAAAGGAAACGAACACGAATCTGGATTATGCTGAGATCTTGAAATACTTCAAAATAACTGTACCATATAAAACATCTAGTTTTCACCCTATACGTATTTCCTTTGCAACCTCAAATTTAGTGGTCTATTTGTCACCGTCCAAATCAAATTAATTTTAATTTTTTCAATGAAATAAAAACTGCTTTATTAAAGAAAATAGCAAAATGTGATTGTCTAAGAATTTTATTTTTTAAAACAAGATAGATACATTCAAATTGAATTTAAGGGCTGCATTTTACAAAACACAAAATTCTAAATGTTGAAACCTTTATTTTACTAGATGCCCGCCTCGCCTGTCCGTCCCCGCGCGCATACACACATATATATATATTTGCGTTAGACATTATTATTTTTACTACAAGTTTTTAATAAATTGATATCACATATGTAACTAAAAAGTGTATTGTCACATGAAAGTCTAAAAGCTATTTACTACGTTTAAAAATCGACCTGACACTCCACGTAATATTTATCATGTCGGTCACTAAAACGTTGACTATCACTTAATAATTTATGTGACACTCATTTTTTATAAAGAGTAGTGCAAAATGTAAGAATGAAATTAAGAATTTAACTTGAAGGGGTCAGATTGTATTGAAAATTTTTTTAGAGGCCAACTTCTGACAAAAAAGAAAGACTTAAAATATTGTTCTTAACAAATTTAAAGGCAATTCTTTTTCTAAAAAAACAAAACAAAATTCTGTAGGTGGCTGGATGGGGGCCATGGCTTCTTCCAGCCCCCTTGGATTAATCATGGAAAAATATTACATTTTTATTTCACAATTACTCCCACCCTTCTTCTAATCCTAGCTCCTTAAATTTTTTTTTCTTATATTTTTTAATTTATATATATATAGTTTTTTATTTTTTTATTTTTTTATTATAAGTGACACGTGTTATAATTTTATTGACTTTAACGTAACACACTAATAGAATCCGTCAATTTTTTTTACAAAATCTATTAATAAAAAGCAATTTATTATTAAGGCATACTCAAAAATCATTCGGAACATTTTGTTTCCACACAAAATTTATTACAAATCAAATAAACTACTTAAACTGATTTTAGGTTTTCCAAAAAAAAAAAATTGTTCTTTTTCATTATGATAATAAAAATAAATATCGGTGGTAGGAAAAAACCAAAAAAGGCACTGGGATATTCCAAAAACTTCAACAACTAAATTCTCCTCAAATCATTTTGAAGTAGTAGACACCAAAGCTGATTAATGATTATTAAATTATTTTTTAGCATTACCCTCTAGATTAATTAGTACCTAGATTTATTAGTACGATTTTGAAGGAGTGTTGTTATGACTGAATCAGAATGTTGAAATGAATTTTTAATTGGATTAATTAACATCCCACAACTACCAACGTTTTCTTTCTTTCTTTCTTTCTTAATCAAAGAGAAATTAAAAACAAAAGTAACAAGTTTGACATGAACATAATTGTTTATGAAATGCAAATATCTTTATTGCGGGTGCAAAAAATTGGGAGACTTACAATATGTTGAACTGGAATTATGCTCCAGCAAAATATAACAAACAAATAAAAAATTTACAATTTTTTCCCATCTCTTGAGAGACACCAACAGCAAAACAAAAACACTTGGTTTTGATCTGAACAATTTGCCTCAATTCATTGTAGCCTTTAGGCAAATAAAGTACTTATGTCACCATCCCAAAAATCCTCCAATGTCCCATGCGGCAGATCTCCACCCTCTGGGGGCACGATGTTCATGAAGGTTTCCCAATCAAACTCTGAATCAGAGTTATCACCAGCTGGTAGACAAAATTCCATATGGGTTTCCAAATCAGTCTCGGGCGTTCCTTCCATATGGGTTTCCGAATCAGCGTCGGGCGTTCCATAGTTTGCTTGAGGCCCATCGGATTGAACAATTTCACAGCAAACCCTCTTTCTTTGCTGGGATCCATCCTCACGGCGCCTTTTGATCCCAATCCTTGATTCTGATCCTTTCTTTTGAAGGGTACAGAGGACCCAACTGGTACTCGGTTCATGCTCCCCAACGAGTGAAAACTCGTGCATTAACCAGTCCGATCTCTTCATGGTCGAGCCATCTTTAACCTTGAAACAAAACAATTTCCTGGCCCCAATAACATCACCCTCCTCATCATATATATGATGAGAAGAGTTCTCATGCCAAACCCCAGATCCGGCAGTTCGTGCCACTCGACTTTTGTTTAGTTTTCTCAGTTTCGCGAAAAAGTAAACCTTCTCACCCTCCAGATCGCCGCAGATTTCCCAGGGAGGCTTTTCACCGTATATATCGCACTCACCGATGCCGTCCCAGGGAAGCTCTTCACCCATCGCCTTCTTCAACAAGTAGTCTCGTACAAGCTCTTCATCGCTGGGACAAAAGCGGAACCCCGCCGGTAGAAACACAGCCATTAACTCCACTCTTATCTTTTCTCCTTGATCGATAACAACAAGGACTTCTATCAGGCTTTTACTTGGAAACAAAGTCTAAACCCTAGATGTATTTATTAGCCCTGCAATGACCGACTTGTCTAATTAAATAAATAAAAAAAATAAAAATAAAAACAACTAAACAAAGGCAAGCCTACCGTTTAAGCCCTTCTTGCTGCGTCGTTTAAGCCCTTAAGCGGTCATAATTTTATTTCCTTTTTTACCCTTACAACTCTGAAAAAAGGTTTGCCTTCGGTCGTAGAGGGTAAGCAGCGGGTACCCGTGTGGGCTAACCGGGAGTGAAAGATTTAGGGAAGAGTTTTGAAGGTGGGTTGACGTGGAGCTTCTCCGAGACAGCGAACAAGCCGGTCAGCGTCTGGACTAGTGTGTCTGCTTGGACAAAGGTTGTTGCTGTTGGAGATGATGGTGAAGTCATGGGGTTGTGTTTTTCCATTTTAGAGAGGGATAGAGAGAATGGAGATTTGCAGAAGAAAATTGAAATTGGTTCAGACCACCAAATGAGCTATAGTTGAAGGCTTGGGGAAATAAACCGAATGGGGAATAACCTGCGTCCTAGGCTCTCCATTGTTCACAGTTCATGCATTGAAATTGAAGAAACACAAGTACAACAATTATTCCCATAAACCCACCGTCTGACCCTTGTCTTCTCAAGAAAAATTATACTTTTTGTCTTCCCGAGAACCATCGCTTGAAATACTATAAAAAAATTAAAAAAAGAAAAAAAAAGAAAAAAAAGCGTTTTTGTCGAGGGAAATCAAGGGTCAAATGTAGTATTTTGTCCGAACCTTGCAAAAGTTATTTAATGTCTCATTATCTACCTAACAAAATGCCGAAATTAATAAAATAAAATAAAAAAGGCTTAAATGTGCTATAATATATTAATTGTCTCATGCATGTCAGAAAATTATACGAAGAGATTCTGACCAATGACGTACACATTCAACTACTGGACCATCCGTAAACAGTGCTTGCTGATTATAATTAACACCTACTAATTGTGTGATTACTGTTGATCACCACTCGCTTTGATGGTGCGTGTACCATGTTTACCCTGCCCGACCTTGAGCCGGATTAAAATTTGAGAAAATGGTAAAAAATCTCTCCATTCACAATATGGACACTCAAACAACACATATTGAAGAGAGGTTCACAGACTGAACCCCACCCGAATGTGTCTAGTGGGAGTGGCTGTGTTGTGCACTCCCCTAAAACTTAAAGTGGTTTGGTTAAAAGTGATTGGTGGGGTGAGTCAGCGGTTTGATTTCGTTTTTTTTTTTGGTTGCACGTTGATGTGCCATTTTTTTGTTTTTAAGGAAAATAATTAAATTATAACAAGCGCATTATAAGTGCACAATACCAATGAACATTGGGGAAAACACACATTTGTGGGTATCACTCTAATATATTTTGATGTTACGCACTTGTAATGCACGTATCATCTTCCTTTTTTTTACCGGACGATTTGTGTCAATAAAATAAGATACTAATAAAATAAAAATAATTTTTTAGTATTATTTTATTGCTTTTATATAACACATAGTTTCTTTATATGTAAAAACGTTTTTTTAACATGAAAAATATTTTTATGCAAAAATTATTAAAAAAAAAAATAGCATTACATTAGGATTAACAATATAGTAATTTTTTTTTCCAAATTTTGAGTTGTATGTTGATGTGGCATTATTTTTATTGGACGACACAAAAACCTGATTTGTTTTAAGTTCCTATATAAATTAAAAAATAAAACTAAACATTTGTCTATAAATTATTCTAAAAAAGAAAAATAATCTACTGTAAGAATGGATGAATGACAGTTATATCGCATTTTTTTTTAAAAGAAAAAAAAAAGGAATAATTGAACCATTTTATTGACACTTTAAAATCAATTACGAAAAAATAGTTATTAGTTCATATTAAAAATTATTAATATTTTTATATATGTTTATTTATTAAATAAAAAAAATTAGAAGATGAATCCATGGACACGATAGATTGATATTTTATGAAAAAAAAAAAAACTTTTTATCGTGATATAAATGTTTCATGGACAGGGATTTGGTATTTTTCTAAGTATATATGTGTGTATGTTTGAGAAATGGTAACCCAGTGAATTTTTATGAAAAAATAAGCGCACTTCGATGCTAAAATAAGGGGGCAAAAAATGACATACGCCTAAATTTCTTAGTTTTGATTGGCTTTATAAATGACAATCTTTTTTTTCTTTTTTTTTAATAGATTTTCCTTGGTTAATTAGCAATAAATTGTTACAAAGTCGTTCATAAGAAAACTCTCACTATTCCTGGGACATTATCAACTTCCACAATGTTCTTTGTTATTTATTAATATAAATAATGCTACATATTACATAAGCATTTAATAATTATCCCGCAAAGTTTAGCCGACAAGGTCTTGCTCTCATTGTATATATATATATAAAAATATATGGAAAAAATATAAAAAAGCCACATAAATTAAAAGTTGATCTTAAAATATTGCATACTGAATCTATTGACTAATTTTAATAAAATCTTTATCCAAAATTTGCAATCCAAATTACGTTTTCATTCGATTTAATAAAGGTTTTTATAAAAAAGACTATAAAATAGTTATGCTTTCTTATATCTAAAATGGTAGAAAAAAAAAAAAGAAAAAAAAAAACTACTTATTATATTTGATATATACACCAAATAATGAAAAATTTATATCATAAACATGGGGCATTACTTTTTTTTAGATTTACTAACCGAAAAATTCATATTGATTTATAACATTATCAATCCAACGACCTACAACAAAGAATTGTGAAAGTAGACAGCCAAGATCTGCTCTAAAAAAAAATGAAATTCTTTTTTTTTTTTCTAGTTTTTTTATTTTTTAATTGTAAAAGGACACGTGGTAGGGATATTAGTGGCAATTTTTATCAAATCGGGCCTTTTTGATAGTTTGGGTGACTATCTGTAGAATGTCTGGTAGTTTAGAGAGCTATATTATAATTTTCCTTTTTTTTTATATAGTTTTTAAGATAATAAGAGTATTATAGGAATATTTCGATGAAAATAACCTTTTTGACATACTTTAGTAATTTGATGGATCACATTAATACACTTAAAGATTCAAAAGACTATTTTCAAACAACATGTTAATTTAGAGGGCTTTTTTCTATTTTTCTCTTTAGTCTTTGTAGTTTTCTGTGAAGGCATTTTCTATCATTCCCTACCAGTATGGCGCCTCACCTTTTTTTGCATCTTGTAATTAGAATTTCATACTTATAAGAAAAAGGATACAACATTTCCCAGCTCTTAATATTGAGTCAACCAAAAGGACACAACCTTTTTCACCCATTTTATTTTATCTATTCATTTGAACCAATTAGGTTATGTGTGGTAAGACATTTCTTGGTATAGTGATATAAGCTTTTGTAAAGTTCTTCAATTCTTGTAAAACAATAAATATCAACAAGAAGCTCGTAAAGAGTGTTGGTCGAACCTACTTCAATACTTAAGTCAATTTTTTTAAGAGAATTTAAATTAAGTCTGTAATCAAAAATTTATCTAAAGAATACCTAATGATTTGTATCTATTTATAGATAAAATTTCAACCGTTCACTCTGAATAAGGTGTCAAATAACTCCCTAATATTGAGATTTTATTCTGAGATCCGGACAATCCGAATATCTGAAGATTTTTTCCCATTTGAGGCGAAGGGTTCGTTAGGCTAAGACTTCAAATTTCTAGTAGAATGGGAGTTGATTAATTTTGTCCACTAGATGACTGTTTTCTTCGATCAGACGGTTGAGATAGATATGTGGGGTTATTGCGTCTATGGTGCACATGTCTAGAGGAGATCACACCCGCAAACTGCACACTCTCGTGTGAAATAACAGCGCTGCACGTCTTTGAATTGCTTGGACAGCCGAGATTAGGGGCAGCGTTATATGAGATAATTGGATAGCCTTTTGTTTTTTATGCACCATCAGATGAAAGTGAAAAATCAACCAAACGGTTGGGATAGACGCGGGGCCCAGCAATAAAAAGAGCTCACCATAGATCAAACTCGCAGGAGATCGCATTCAGCGAGCAAAAACTTGCCGCGTCCACTGTTTGGTTTAATTTGGATGACTACTTTAACTCATTTTCCTTAAACTTGCATATACGTTATATTTTATTAATGGGAGTCTAGTTTTGGATTTTTTATTTTTTTTTTAAAAAAAATTAAGTTTAAAAAAAATTAATAAGAGTAAGAACTGTGCCTTTTTTTTTTTTTTTTTTTCGGTGATCCTAATTAATCAGCTAACTGGGATTAAGCAAAAAAATAAAATAAAATAAAATAAAAAATATATATATATATATATATATATATATAGACAGACATTTCCTATAAACCAGTTTGTAAGAAATTTCATACAACCCATATAAAAGATTGACACGTGTCCTTTAAATATGTGAGAAGTACATATTTTTTGCTTCTCACATGCTATTAAAACAGTATGTACTTCTCACATGTCAATGGACACATGCCAATTTTATATATATAACTTACAAAGACTTTAGTTCTTAATTATTCTTTTCTTTTGCTGTCCAACGTGAATGTATGTATGCATGTAACTTACCCAAATGAAAAAGGTACGGAGTGTTGCAAAATAATTATTTCAAGGCATGAGGCTATATATTATAGTATTAGTTTTTTTACAGAGAACAATTTTTTTTTTGGAGTCCCTCGTCCACTTTGATCGAATCTTTGTTCTTAATAGTATGTCATTAACGAAGATAAACGTTATAGTCTAATCTTGAAAGGTTGAGTGTCAAAAGATCTAATCACACCGAGTTATATATTCCAAGAGGCATGAATTAACATTTCAGGACAACACTCTTACGTAATTTTACAGCATTGTGAAATCTTTCATTGTTTTAATTTTAATCAGCTATACTACATTTATTTTTTATTATTATTTCGGATTAATATGGTCTATTATCAACAAGAATATCTTTAACCAATTATTTATGTAACAGGAATTTATTTAATTGCTAATTTTTAAATTGATATTATTTTATTTCAAGTCAAAATTTTGTGCACCATCCAGAATTATATCCAACATTATACATCACCAAACTTTTTAAAAAATAATGCTTGATCCCCAAACTTCTATTTATTACATTATTGTTAACATCTTATGTTACCATTTATGTCAAATTTAACAAAAAAAAAAAAAAAAATGCATCAGTTACAAACACCTGGATACCGCTTACCCAAGATGTGGCATTTTTTTAAGGTTCATTTGTCCAAATTATCCCAAAATTTTTATTTTTATTTTTTAAAAAAGAAAACCACATAGAAATGTGTCCCCAAAAAATGGCATTTACTTTAAGCTAAATAGTTCCTTTTATCAATCACAAACATCATAGATTTTAAAATCGCACTTTTTAAAAATGCAAATCCAAACCAACCCTTAGTTTAATCTCCCATTTTTGAAAAGAAAATTTAAAAATATAGTTAAGTGTATAGTAAAATCACGGTTCAATATTTAAAATCTTGTATTTTTTAAAACACACCCTTATATGCTGTTTGGATGTGTATATATATATATATATATTTTTTATTTTATTTTTTCACATTTTCAAATTCAACTAACTTCACATAGACATCAACCAGCTGAAAATGAATTATTTTCTGTCTTTTACAAAAGTGAAAAAGAATTCAATCCATATTTTCTACTTCTAATGAACTACTTTCCCTTTCACCGAAGCAAAAATAAACGAACTTTCTCCAAAATAAATGTAGGAAAGAAATACTCTCATGTTATCTATACATTTTTTGTTTTTAATTACCTACTCTATCAAAGCATATACATTCTGCTCAACTTTTCTATTATCATTTTCGCTGTTCACTCTAACTATTCTTTCTCTAATAATTATTGAGAGAATCTTTGTGTTCACTAGCACCCAACAACAAGGGCAATCAGAATATCTCGAGATTTGATGCTTCCGAGATGCTTCTGGACTTCTTGTGAAATCACTTCTTGATAGGCCTTAACCATTAAATATATGTCAATGGGCTTATAGGAATTAAATAAGCCAATTTACCAACTATTCTAGAATGGAACATGTTTTGCTTTTATGATTCCCCATAAACCTACCATTTGACCCTTGTCTTCTCAAGAAAAATTTAACCTTTTGTCTTTCCGAGAACTAATTACTTGAAATACTCCAAAAAAATGTACCATATAAAACATTTGGTTTTCACCCCCTACGTATTTCCTTTGCAGCCTCAAATTTACTAGTCTCTCTATTTGTTACTGTCCAAATCCAACTAAGTTTAATTTTTTTTAATAAAATAAAAAGGTGCATTGTTAAACAAAAAGAGTAATGTTAGAGGTGCTAAATGGATACTAAGATGATATGGAACTTATTAATTAGAAATGATCAAAATAATTAATAAAAAGAAATGCTATGGATACTAATGAATAAGCTCCACATCATCTTAATATCCATCTCTTAGTAAAAGAATTAGTATCTCTAACATTACTCTAAACAAAATTGCAAAAAATAATCCATCACACCAATTACCCAAGATGCATGTGCCTTTCTTTTGAGGTTCATTTGTCGAAATTAACCCAAAAAACAACTAAAAAACAAAAAATGCCTTGAAATGTTTCCCCCTAAAATGGCATTTACATTTAGTTAAATAGTTCCTTGTATAAATCATAAACATCATAAATTTTCAATTTTTTTTAGCTCATAAATTTTAAAATTGAACTTTTTAAAAATATAAATCCAGACAAATCCTTAATATAGTCTATCATTTTCGAAATATTTTCAAATTAAAAATTTTAAAAATATAGTTAAGCTTATAATGGTAAAATTACGGTTCAGTATTTAAAACATTATGTTTATTAAAAGGCACCTTATTTGTGGTTTGGAGTACATATGCACACCATGTGTTGTTTCTTTTTTCACTCTCAATATATCTCTGGAATGCAAGTTGGCTTTATACAATTATACTATACTCTTAATATATGCACACCAAGAAATGTTCTAGCATTTGTCATATATATATATATATATATATATATATATATATATACACAAAATTCACGCATTGTCTAATCAACACGTGGATGAAGGTGAGCCTGAGTTACCATCATGTCTTCTCAAGAGAAACTTTTTGCCTTCTCCATTGGCAGAACCACTCCAACGAAGGATCATGTACACTGCATGCAATGAAATGACAGCCCTGGCCCCTGGCACGTCTTGAATTGCTTGCTTTCAACACTCGAGATGAGGGGCAGGAGTGTTATATATTGCTTGCAAATATACGTAATATTTTTATAATACAAGTCCCAACCCCGTAAAAATAGTTTTGGAATATTTTTTAAAAAGATTTAGTAAGTGCATAGAGCAGCCTTGATGTGACGTCCAATCACCATTCAAAACCACCATCCACTGTTCATTTTCCTCGAACTCCTCATTCCCACGCCATCGCACTGTTCAATATACTCGATCAACAGCTTTTGCACGTTGGGAAACTCAAACGCCTCCTTCAAGGCTTCAACCCACAACACTCATGAATCTCTCAAATTCATCCATTTGTACTCATACACGTGGCATTTACTTTTCCAACACCCAATCACATCCCAAAGCGTCATACCAAAATTAAAAACCCATCCTTTAAACAAACATCTCACAACAGAACGGCATTAAACGTCTGCCTTCTACAATCAAATTAATTACTATTATTAATCTCTTCCAGCTAAATACAGGGTCGTTAATTTTGATTTTTAAATGTTCATAAATAAAAACTGGTTTATCTAATTAATTCAAATAATGTAATCTAAATAATACTTAACTGATAATTAGCATAAATAAGCTCGAACACATTCCAAAAAAAAAAAAAAAAAAAATAGAAGAAGAATTAAGTTTAAATACAACATCTAACTCGCTCATAAATAGAGCTTAAAATAAAATAAAATAAAGCATACATCATACATAATATACATGCATATCATATAACATTATTTTTATTATTTCCATTTCGTAATTAATTAGAACACTTAAGTGGTTATTGTGAGACTGTTGATGAAGTGTTGATGAAATGTCACTTCATATTATGCTGTACATCTTCCTTTCATATTATGCTTTACATCTTCCATTCATTTCCGTTTTCACGGTTTCCCTTCCTTTTATTTTCTTTTCTTTAATTTTGTTTAAATGAATTAAAAAAAAAAAAAAAAAAAAGAGAGCCAGAAGCTTTAGCTTTTACTAGACAAAGACGTAAATGGTTGATATGTTGCCTGTTTTGCTATTTTGACATTTGAGAGAGGATCATCTAAAATCACCTCATTTAGAGTAATATAATCTCACTAGATTCTGATTAATTTATAGATATATTTTATAATTAAAAAAAAACAAAAAAAATCTACGGTGTTTAGATTTATTAGTACGATTTTTATGGGGTTTACGGCAACCTACAGCTAACAACGTTTTAATTGGATTGATTAGAATCCCAAACAACGTGGGCATAAACAACGTACTCAAGTCAAACTCATTTACCTATTAAGAAAGATAACGTTGTTATTAGTTGGGATTCTAATCAATCCAATTAAAAATTGAACTTTTAGATCGGTCCTTTAGGGTTAATTAATCCAATTAAAACGTGTGGATATATGCAAAAATCCCATCGATCATGAACTCGAACAAAAAAACAAATCAAGAAAAGAAATTAAAATATTATTTTGATGATATCTCAAACAAAGTTGAGAAAGTTATCCAATATGCTACAACAAAATTGCAAAAAAAAAAACAAAAAAAAAAAATTACAATTTTTTCCTAATCACTGTATTGATCTCTCTAGGCAAATAACGCATCCCAGTCAGCATCCCAAAAATCTTCCAATGGAGGAAGAATCGGCAGATCTCCACCCTCTGGCGGCTGTATGCTCATGATGGTTTCCAAATCAAAATTAAAATCAGAGGGATCACTGGACGGTAGACAGCCCATGATGGTTTCCATATTAGACTCCGCTGGGATCCATATTGCCTGAGGCGGTGGACATTCAACAATATTGCAGCAAACCCTCTTTCTCTGATGAGATTCCTCCTCGAAGCGTCTTTTGACCCCACTTGATGATTCTGATCCTTTCTTCTGAAGGCTACAGAGGACCAAGTTGGTACCCTGTTGCTGCTCACCAACGAGGGAGAACTCGTGCATGATCCAGTTTGAGTTCTTCGTTGTCGAGCCCTCTTTTACATTGAAATTGAATAGTTTCCTGGCCCCGATAATATCACCCCGATTATCATAAATCTTGACAGTACAATTTTCATGCCAAACCCCACAACCGGCTGTTCGTGAAACACGATTTTTGCTTAGTTTCTTCAACGTGGTGAAAAAGTAAACCTTCTCCTGATCGCCGCAGATTTCCCCGGGTGGCTTTTCACCGTATAGATCACAATCGGGGATGCCATCCCAGGAAAGTTCTTCGCCCTTGACCTTCTTCACCAAGTAGTGGCTTATGAGCTCTTCATCGGTGGGCATGAACCGAAACCCTAATGGCAGCATCGCATGCATAACCACCATCAATCTTTCTTAACAAGGATTTCTCTCAGTACGTAAAATGAAAATCTAGGGCAAACCGGAGGTTTATTTGTAAGCCCTGCCGCACCGACCGACGTACCTAAAACGATAATTGATCATTTTTTTTGAAAAAAATCAAATAAAGATAACATTCTTTTTATTTGAAAAAAATCAAATAAAGCTAACCGTTTAAGTAAGGCGGTACCGCATTGCCCTGTACAACTCGGCTTATTTCTTCCATTCTTTTTCGTTGCTGTTGAAGACTAGATTGTTTCATAGCTGCCCTCTGCATGTGTTGTGGGTGTACCGGGCCACGGCGGAAGAAAAAGAAGAATGAGAGGACCGGAGATTATTGAAGTTGGTTCAGATATCCTCTTCATTTCCATGCGCTTCCTTATCGTGCTAGTTAATGCATTGAAATTGAAGAAGAAGAAGAATGAAGCAAACGAGGAGTTTCTTTTGGGAACAAACACAGGGCTCGAGAATGATGTACAGGCACAGAGAGAGCATTTCGAAAACATAAAAAGTTTTCATCGAGCTCATAAAAAAATAACCATTTTCATGTTCATTGGAATGAACAAAGGAATCTTACTATCGATTAGGTAAGTATCGATAGTAATCATCATAAAAAAACACATTGTATGTAGGTGTTTTGCTCATATTTACTGCCCTCTCTAATTTTTTATTTAGAGGGAATTGTGTGCATGTATGTTATAGTGTATGTTCATAGGATTCAATTTTGGATTGTATTGTATACTCATTTAGTGGCAACAAATTATTAATCTCTTACAAATACAGGGTCGTTAATTTTGATTTTTAAATGTTCATAAATAAAAACTAGTTTATCTAATTAATTCAAATAATGTAATTTAAATAATACTTAACTGATAATTAGCAAAAATAAGCTTGAGCACATTCCAAAAAAATAAAAAAAAATAAAAAAAAAGAAGAAGAAGAAGAATTAAGTTTAAATACAACATCTAACTCGCTCATAAATAGAGCTTAATTCACACTCAAAATGTAATTAACAAACTAAATTTGAACTTAAAATATGCAATTTCACATGTATAAAGGGATAATTTATGCCCCCTTTATTCAAATTTTATCAACAAATTATATTTTCGAAATAAAAATATTAATAAATAACTTAAGTACAAAGCACTTTTAAAAACATGAAAAACGGTTTTCAAACTAAACAAAAAAATACCATCCAAACAAAGCTTACGGACAACTCCTTAAACTGTTAAATTACTGCCAAACAACTTAATAATATAACATTAAAAATTCATTATTTTCCCTATTACATTTTATTTCTATTATATAACAAACATATATCAATCTATTAAATAATAACTTTTTGTTTTGTTTTTAAGGTGATACTAGGAGCAATGCTCAAGGGTGTCATCACTGTCTTGAGATCCAACGGCCACAACTAGAAGGAACTACAAACAATCTTATATCCGTACAAGCTCCAAGGTGATATGACGTGTAGAGGTCCCCACACACATCAAATCAAATCTTTGCCTCAGTCCAAGTAGTACCACTGCTCAGCCTCTTTACTAGTTGGACGGCTCCGATTGATTGATTCTACCTCTCTGCGTCGATCCCATCACCCCTCCACTCAGATCGTTTCCCTCCAAATCCCTATCTCTCTGCCTTCTCACTTCCTCTTACGTGGGTTCTACCCATCATGCCCACGTCACACTCCCAAGACATCCCCTCCTCCCCCCAATACGCATTGTGTAATCAACACGTGGGTCCAGGGACTGCCTAGGGAAGATGAAAAATAGTAATTTGTCCAATTTTATAATTAGCTCCTTGCCCCCTAATTAAACGAATGTTATTTCACGATCCCCAAACTTGTATTAATTACGTTATTGTTAACATCTGACCCCAATTATCCAATATGTGCCCTTGTCTTACGTTATTGTAAAATATTAAATGCATTATATAAACGCGTTTTATTTTCTCTCTCTGTGTACGAACCATAAAGTAGAAAAAAAAACCAAAAAAAGGCACTGGGATATTCCAAAAACTTCAACAACTCGGAGGAAAAAAAAAACACTCTATTAAGGTAATAAAAAGTGAAAAATGAGGTGCTGTTTGGAAAACCTTTTTCCCATTTTTTATTTTTTGAAATAATAATAAAAATTGATTAATATGATATAAACAGAAAAAATAAAATGAATTTTGAATTTTTTGTGAGGGAAGAGTGAAGGAAAAATTAAAATGAATTTTGAATTCTTTGTGAGAGAAGACGCCAATCAAGTAATTAATAATTAATACCTTTATTTTTTGGGTGCTAGGTCTTACATAGCCTGCCCTAAAGAGAAAAAGAAAAAACAAGAGAGGTGTTTCAGGAAGAAGGAGGTGTTTGAGAAGGAGGGAGGCTACCTTCCTCCCCCCAATTGTGTTTTTCTCCTAGTCCTTCTAGAGCCATGGAGATTCTTTTGTTTTCTGCCTGACTTAGATCTAGTAGAGCTTTTGTTCTCCTAGTCTTTCTCGGGTTATAGAGCTTTGGGTCTCATAGTCCTTCTAGAGCTATGGAGCTTTGTGTTTTTTCTTGTTTTTGGTTTCTTCAAGCAAGAAGGCTAACAATAGACATCTCGTAAGGAAGCGGCTTCTCTGTACATTTCATCTGCGAAAGTTTGGCTGAACTTTCTTTTTCTACATTTACTTTTGAGGCCAGATCTATGTTTTTCCACCGGTTCCTATAAGACACCCGCAGTTTCTCTTCCCACATCGGATTGTGTTGGGTGCTTTATGTAGTTGTTTTTTTCTCTGTTTTTTTATAGTAGTTTTTGAAAATCTGTTTGTTAAATTTTCAGATTTTACTGGACTTTTTATGGCTTGTTAGCTAGATCAACCCTAGGGCTTTAGGGGGGCCAAATTGATAAATTAAAAAAAAATAAAAAAAAAATAAAAAAAAAAAAAAAGGAAAGAAAAGATTGTTGGGGGGGAAGGGGTTAGGGGCCGAAACTAAGAAAATAGAAAAAAAAAAATAAGGGGTAAATTTTTATTTTTATTTTTTCTTTTTAGATTTTTATTTTTTGGGGGGGGAGGGAAACTTTTGGCCCAAGCCAAAGAGTAGCTTCGCCCCTGATTAACCATATTTTATTTGTTACGGGTGCTTTATTATTAAAGAGTGGCTCAAACATCTGTCCTTATAATATTTATTTATTTGTGTGCAGCACCAAAGTCAGATTTTTTTGCCTTAGTGTGTAGGGTGTCGATGTGTCTCTATTCATTGTATTTGCCATCATGCCTCTTCATATTAATGCATGGTAGTTCCGGGTATTTTGTTCAAATAAAAAAGTAATTAATAATTGAGCTGACCACGAACATAAAATTATGATCGATTATTAAACAAGCTATACTCATATAATTTTATTTTTATTATTTTAAATTCGTAATTAGAACATGCTTAAAAGGTTATTACGGGTCTTAATATGGATATAAGAAATGTTACTTCATCTTCCATCCATCACTGTTTACTTCAACCCTTTCTTTTTTCATTTTTCATTTTTTAAAATTGGATTAATTCGCTTCCCAACTAACAACGTTCCAAAAAAGGTAATAAGTTTGATTTGGGCATAGTTCTTCATGCATTGTTACCTTTGAAATGCAAATATCTCTATTGCGGGTGCAAAAAAGTGGGGAGACTTACAATATGATAAACTCTAGAATACTTTGACTATGAGAGAGTACACCAATAAAATAGAACAAACAAATAAAAATTTACAATTTTTTCCAAATCCAACTAATCTTAATTTTTTCAATAAAATAGAAAGTACATTGTTAAACAAAATAGCGAAAAGTGATCTTTCAAGAATGTTTGAAAAAAAAGTGACAATTTGAAAATGAAAAAAATTTATGCATTAATCAGATTTTTAATGGGTGCATTTTAAAAAATACACAATTTTAAATGTTTTCTTAATTATATTTATACTTTATTTTTATCATACAAGAGTGTTGACAATTTTTTTCTTCATAAAATTCAAAAAACCATTAAAATCCTTGAAGTCCGATCATGAATGAAACCGCTCCATACCCAAACTTCACATCCATCACAACCAAAATCCGTCGAAGCCCATCCACAAACAGACCTCCCAAACATCAAAATTTTAATCTTTTCAATCAAACAAAAAGTGAATTGTTAATTAAAATTAAAGAAGGTGATACGCGTAAGAGTGTTTAGGATAAAAAAAAAAAATGGCAATGGCAATTTTGCGACATGTAAACTGGCTGTTTGTAATAATAGGCGGTGGGTTATGGTTTAAGAGATAACTACTGTTTGTAATTGTTGTCATAGTTTCCAATTATCATAAGTAATTAGTTTCCTAATTAATATTCTTTTTTTTTTTTCTTAAAAATAAATAAATCTACAATCAAAAAGCAAAAACACAAGAAATGGAAAAAAAAATTCTCAAGAAAATATATACTAAATTGTATTTAACAATGCATAAATCATACATAATATCCACCATAACTCCCTTGAAACACTCTTTGACCACAATTTATGGGTTGCAGGCAGTAAGGATTGCTTAGACAACAATTTCCAGGTTGCAATACGTAAATAATTTTTGAAAACTTCGGTGCAATCAAGAGGGCACTGTCAACTTTCAAACCGTAAAGAACCAATTGAAAGTCAATCAAAAATTTTCAAAAGAAATGAACAATCATCGGTTTGATTATCGTATGCAATGTCAACAAACTATCAGACCCAGCTTGGTGACACGACCTAGCAACCCGATCCACCACTAAAACCTTGGCTACCTTCTCCAACCCTCCATACAGTCCATCACACTTTCTGATCATATTTTTAATATCAAATATCCTGTACCCAAAAAAACGTACCATCGGACCCATAAACGCCATCAGATCAAGTGGCAGTTCTCGCCAAATCAAGATTTTGATTAGGTGACCAAAATCATAAGCTTCATGGAAAGTTGCCCAAGTGATGGTCGAATTTCTTAAGAGACTAGAATTTATGAATAGCTCCAGTAATGCTATAGAGTCCGGATTGAAAAGATCAGTCTCCTTGTTGAAGTCCCTGAAAAGATCAGTTTCCTTACTTTCCCACTGACCCATATTTCAATGTGTTTTGCTAGCAATTAATCATTGAATATTAATCAAATTATGCATCGAGATCTATGAATATTAATCATGCATTGCGGAATTAAGGAGCATTAGAAATCATCATTAGAATGAGAAGTGGGAACAGTAAAAAACTCCTGAAAGCGTTTTGATATTTGCTAATGGTAAATGGTGTGCTGTGAATTAAGGAATTTTTCCCTTTTTATCATGTTTCTCCTTTGCGGATAAAATTTAACGATTAAAGATTTTCTGGATTAAAATTTAATATATCGAAGAAAGATCCTTCAAACTATATATATTTTTCTATCGCGTTATGCCATACGTACGGAGGAATTTTCGTACAACTCAGCTTGTAAGAGATTTATGTCTTAACTATGTATAAATATATAGTTAAAATATTTATCTATTTATTGTTAAATATCTATATACAGCTAGTTTTTTTTTTTTTTTAATCTACATATATATATAGAGTCTAATTTGCACATGTTAGATTGATGGGTCATGGGTGTATAGGACAATTTGTTCAATATGTGTATATTGAACAAATTTTTATTATATATTTTATAAGGTTTTAAAAAAATTGATTATACTGGAATAATTCCAGTATAATCAAATTTTTTAAATTGAAAATCTACTTTCTTGGCACATATATCATGTGCCAGTAAACCAATGGAAACTAAGGTTTAGTGGCACATAAATCATGTGCCAGGAAATTAAAATTGCTGGCACATAAATCATGTGCCATGAGACATAGTTTGCTGGTACCTATATATGTGCCATGAAACACAGTTTACTGACATATATTTATGTGCGAAAATTATGTTTCGTGGCACATATATATGTGCCAGAAAATTGAGTTTCTTGGCACATGATTTATGAGCCAGCAAAATTAATTCCCTGCTCATATATCATGTGTCAGAAAATCAATTTTACTGACACAGAACTTATGTGCCAAGAAATAAACTTTCTTGACTATAAAGCTGTGACATTAGAGATATGTGAGGAATTAAAAGTCAATAATTGTTTCATGACATTTAATACCTACTTCTTGACACATAATAAATGCCAAAAAATGTGTTTTATTTATTTATTATTATTTGTAGTGAATACTTGCGTGTTACCTATATATTCTTAGTTTAGTCTATCATTTTCCAAAATATTCAAAATGAAATTTTGAAAAATATAGTAAAATGTATAATAAAATTACGGATGAACATTTAAAATCTTGTGTTTTTTAAATTGTATTTGAATTTTTTTAAAATAATGTCCTCAAATTTGTTTTTTATTAATGAAGAAAACAATAAATTATTGAATGCTTTGGTTTTGAAGGACTAGAATGATATTAATTAGCATGATTCATGTTGTTGTCATTAGTATATGGCAATGAAAATAAAAAAAATAAAAAAGTGTATGGCAATGATAACAAATGACACGTGTTATTATAATAAGTAGGAAACGAATTGTTTTTATTAGTTAATTGAAAATACGTACACCCCTACGTGTATGCATAGCACATTTCCTTTGCAACCTCAACCTGCTGCTCATATTTACTAGTCTCTCTAGTTTTTGCATTCTTTTAATAAAATGCATGCCAGGCTGTAAAGGGGCGGGCAGGGAAATATCTCTACTTCGGGTGCAAAAAACTGGGAGACATATAATATGAACTGTAATACTTTGACCATGAGAGAGTACACCAATAAAATAGAACAAATAAAAATTTACAATTTTTTCAAAATCCAACTAATCTTAATTTTTTTTTTTCAATAAAATAAAAAGTGCATTGTTAAACAAAATAGCAAAAAGTGATCGTTCAAGAATGTTTGAAATTGAAAAAAAAAAAGTGACAATTTGAAAATGAAAAAAATTTTACGCATTAATCAGATTTTTAATGGGTGCATTTTAAAAAATACACAATTTTAAATGTTTTCTTAATTGCATTTTTATACTTTATTTTTATCATTCAAGAGTGTAGACAAATTTTTAAATCAAAGAACCATTGAAATCCTTGAAGACCGATCATGAATGAGACTGCTCCATACCCTAACATTACATCCAGCAGAACTAAAATCCCTCGGAGCCCATCCACAAACAGACCTCCCAGACATCAAAATTTTAATTTTTTCAATCAAACAAAAAGTGAATTGTTAATCAAAATTGAAGAAGGCGATACGCGTAAGTGTTTAGAAAAAAAAAATGGCAATTTTGCAATACGTAAACTGGCTGTTTGTAATAATAGGTGGTGGGTTATGGTTTAAAGAGGAAACTGCTGTTTGTAATTGTTCTTAGTTTTGTAGGTTAGTAGTTTCTTGGAAAAAAAAAATGAACAAAAAAGGAAATAGATCTACAACCAGAAAGCAATAGTACAATAAATGTATAAAAAATCACAAGAAAATATACTAAATTGTATTTAACAATGCATACGTCATACATAATATCCACCATAACTCCCTTGAAACACTCTTGGACCACATTTTATGGGTTGCAGGCAGTAAGGAATGCTTAGACAACAATTTCCAGGATGCATAACGTAAATAATCTTAGGAAACTTTGGTGCAGTCAAGAGTCTAGTTCTGTCAACTTCCAAGCCGTAAAGAACCAACTGAAACTCAATCAAACATTTTCCAAAGAAATGTACATTTTTCAGTTTCATTATGGTCTGCAACGTTAACAGACTGTCAGACCCAGCTTGGTGACACGACCCAGCAACCCGATCCACCCCTAAAGCCTTGGCTACCTTCTCCAACCCTCCATACAGTCCATCACACATTCTGATCATATTTTTAATATCAAATACCCTGTACCAAAAAAAATGTGCCACCAGACCCATAAACTTCATCAGATCGAACGGCAGTTCTCTCCCGATCAAGATTTTGATCAAGTATCCAAAATCATAAGCTCCGTGGAAAGTTGCCCAAGTGATGGTCGGATTTCTTAAGAGACCAGAATTTACGATTAGCCTCGCAAAATCCACAGAATTTATACCCATTTCTCGATATTTTTGGAAGTCAATTCCCTGCCGCTCCAGTAACGCAATAGAGTCCGGATTGAAAAGATCAGTCTCCTTGTTGAAGTCCCTGAAATTGAACTGTCACACAAGGCAAGAATCCCCGTTTGCATCGCACAGAGCCAAACCCAGTTGAATAATCTTAGTTGCATCAACGTTGCGCTTCATGGATAGGTAATTCTCAGCGGGAGACAGTTTAGAGTGATTACGGCAGGGAGCAGGGAAGACGTGGCCTGGAAACTCAGTGTCCAAGGCAACGAAACGATGATGGGGGAGAGCTCGGGCGATTTCAGAGAATTCTTGTTCGAGGTTGTCTTGCCAAACCTCACGTACAACGATCGGATGGGGAGTCACCATTGCCGTTGCTGCAAATAACATAACAAATGATATGGGTTTTAGGGTTTCCTATTCCCTTTTTATAACGTTGGATCCCACCGGCTTTCGGACATTTCCAGGAAATAGCTGGATTTTTTTTTTTTTTTTTCCTGGGTCCGGTTCACGACTACTCGGAGGGGTCTGAACCGGTGTGTCCGGTTCAAGGTTTCTCATTTCGGCTGTGCCTTGATTCGTGTAGGGTGACCAGCGGGGACTAGTAAGCCCACCGTGAGGAAAGGCTTTAAGGAAGAGTTTTGAAACGGGGTTGACGGGGAGCTCCTCCGAGTCAGCGGATGAACCGGTCAGCCTCCGGAATAGCTCTCTGAAGGTGACGATGGTGGTGAAGTCATGGTGTTGTGTTTTTCCATTTTAGAGAGGGAAAGAGAGAGAGAGAGAGAATGGTGATTTGTTTCGCAGAAGAAAAAGAAGAACGAGAGAAGATAACTGAAGTTGGTTCAAAATACCCAAATCAGCTGTAGTTGATGGCTTGGTTCAAAAGTTAACGCATTGAAATTGAAGAAAAAGAAGAAGGAAGCAATAAAAGCGTTTTCTTTTGTCTCTCTTTGTGTACGAACCATAAAGTAGATGGATATAAGGTTGTAGTCAACCATGGGAACAAACACAAGGCTCGAGAATAAATATGACAGGCACAGAGGTATAACTGAAAAAAAATGAATTTGAATTGCCTAAATGTGCATTGGTAAACAAAATAGCAAAAAGTGATCGTTGAATAATACTAGCAGTTATCCTACTATATTGATTCTTTTATTTATATTTAAAATTTTTTTTATAAAAAATATCAAAAAAATCTTCCACAATAGATGTTCTATATTTAGATGAGAAGGTTGAGAATGAATAGTAATTCTCAATGTATACATGTCTACTATTTATTCTTTATATATTATTTTAATATAAAAAAAGTATAATTAATTGATATAGGGAAGAAAGAAAAAGTAGAAAAGAGAGAAAAAAAAATAAAATAAGAGAAAAAAATAATATTTAATTGATATAGGGAAAGGTAAGAGAATCTATTGTGGGGTATTTTTTTATAAAAAAGTAAAAAATAGTTTTGTTCTCTAAATATAAGAAAAATAGTTGGAAATCTACTGATAGTGTTCTAAGAATATTTGAAAAAAAATTACGCATTCAAATCGAATTTAAGGGGTTCATTTTTTATTTTTATTTTTTTAAAAAAAGGATTTTAAATGTTGAACCTTTGCTTTACAAGATATTTAATTACATTTTTAAAAGTTGCATGTTGAAAATGTTGGACCCACTTGTGAGGGTGGGGACGAATGTCTCCCAAAAGTTTCAAATTTCTTTTTAAAATATGTAATTTGTAAAATTTGTCTCTCTAAAATAATGTTATTTGTTCCCTTCAAAAAATTTCTTTTAGTTTTGCCCCTTTTTATAAGGAAGAACCGAAATATCCTATTCAATTATTATTATTATTTATTATTTTTTTTTAAGCCTCGTAACTTTTGTATCCAGTAATGATTTACAATTTAATATAAAATTAAATTTAAGACTTCTATGCTTTTATTTTCATAAACACACATAAATACAGATATAGAGATATTATATGTATCTTCGTGTTTATGTATATATATAAGTTTGTCCCCCCAAGCCAAAAATCTTGGTTCCGCCCCTGTATGTATGTGTCCGAATTTGAGAAATTGGGATTGTGCTTGCAATTGCTGAGCTTTTTACCATGGATTCTCTTAAGCTTTTTTCTGTTTCCCCAAATTTGATCAATATGATTCATTTTTTATTTTTTATTTTTAAAAAAAAGAAAGTAAATTACGCTTCGGTCTCATAAACTATCATCCATGTGTTACTTATTTGTATAAATTATAATCCAATGCAACTTGAATATTATTTTGAAATTTCGGTGTCAATTTGCTTCCTCTGTTTAAATTAGTCATTTAGCTGGATTAAAAAGAAAAAAGAAAAGTGGAATGATTAAATTATCCATTTTATTTAATGTGAAATAGATAGTCTCATTTTAAAATACCCTTTTATATGGATTTTGTTCATCCTAGTCCCTAGACAACGTTTTAAACATTTTATGGCTGAATAAATGTAAAACGAACATGTTTGTGAATGACAATTTGGTCATTTCACATGTTTTTTTTTTTTTCATTTAATTTAACGGTTGATGTTGATAAAGGAAGTGAATTGACACTGAAACTTCGAAATAAGATCTGAGTTGCACTAAGTTGTCTGTTATAACTCAAAAAAAAAAAAAAAAAACAAAAAGTTGTCTGTTATATAATTAAAAATAATAGACTTTATTTAATAACTTTCCATTTTTATTTTTGTTGAGTAACATATGGATTCTTATTCAAGAAATAAAATATTATTAACTATATATTAAGAGTGGATAGCTGGGGCGATTCGTGATCCACAGATATAGATGATGAGATATTAATAAATAATGTTTCAAATTCTTCAAAATTTATAATATATAATAATTCAAACAAAACCAGTGGTATAATTTTGTTTTTTTTTTAATATTATAATCCAAGGTGGGACTTCGGGTTGATTTTTATTTATATATATGTAATATAATTAGATATCCCAAAAAAAAAAAAAAAAAAAAAAAAAAAAAAAAAAAAAGCTTCAGGCACAGAGAGATAGGTGGTGGCCGTCCGTGGTGGGGGCAGTACTTTGCCCACTTCCATTCTCGGTGGTAAAAAGCTCTCAAATTCGGATTTAATGGGTGCATTTTAAAATAATCACAATTTTAAATGTTGAACCGTTATTTTACTTAGAGGCATAATTACACTTTTAAAATAACATTTTGACAATGGTAGACTAAACTAAGAGTGGTTTGAATTTAATGTTTAAAAAATGTGATTTTAATATGTTGGGCACTTTTAATTGTGCAAAAATTATTTTCCTTTATTATTGTGCAAAAAAACAATTTCCTTTGCTTTTGTGCTTCCCCGTAAACCTACTACCCCCGCCTTCTGCCGTGTGTAATGACAGCCATCGAAAATCTCTAAATTGCTTGCTTTTTCAATACCTTAATTCATTATCCTTAAACTTGCAAATATACATAATATTTTATTAATGCAAGTCCGAAACCTAACTAAAATTAGTTTTGGATTTTTTTTTTTAAAGAAATATAATAAAAATATATATATTTAGCCCTCTTATATTATATATCACCATACTTTTAAAAAAATAATGCTTGATTCCCAAACTTCTATTAATTACGTTATTTTTAACATCTTATGTTATCGTTATATCAAATTTAACCTAAAAAAAAAAAAACCAAAAGGCATCACTATGAACACCCGGACACCAATTACACAAGATGTGCCCTTTTTTTAAGGTTCATTTGTCGAAATTATCCTTAAAAATAATTTTTTATTATATTTTTTTTTAAAAAAAAAAAAAAAAAAAAGCACATAAAATGTGTCCCAAAAAATGGCATTTATTTTAGCTAAATAGTTCCTTGTATCAATCACATTTTCAAATTCAACTAACTTAGTTTGAAATGAAGTATTTTCTGTTTTTTTATAAAAGTGAAAAATAATTCGGTTAATATTTGCTAATATAATGAACTACTTTCCCTTCCACCAAAACAAAAATAAACAAACTTTCTATAAAATAAAATATAGGAAGAAAATACTCTCATGTTATTTATATTTTATCTTGCTACCCACAAATCACCAATGCCAGGAGATTTATCCTAAAAAGGCATTTGTATTGCGTTTTGTAATGTTAAATGATTCAACATATATGAAATAGATATTAATTGCATCTTTCTCCTTAATTAATAAATAAACTAACGGACGTCTTCTTAATATATATTCATGATATTCTGCATGCATGAAGTTGCTCCATACATGCATAAAATAAATTTTACTTGCTTTATATATTTAAAAGGTAGAACCAGAATGTTAATTTCTTTCATTTAAGATAGGATTGAATTTTCCACAATGTCCTCGAATTTCTTATTGTTTTTTATTAACGAAGAAAACGATAATTATTGAATGCTTTGGTTTTGAATGACAGTAATTAGCATGATTCATATTTGTTGTCTTTAGTTAATTGAAATAAAAATTGGTTTTTATTAGTTAAGGGAAGGGGTTTACCTTTTGTAATTGGAATTATACCATATCAAATAAAAGAGACTGCGAGTCCAAGTTGCGGAGTTTGAAGAAAAAATGGAGAGTTTTTGACTGGTTTTAGAAAAAATAACATTTTTTTTTTAAAAAAAAAAAAAAAAAATTATCTATTAGATTTTATTTTTAATTTATTTTTTTTATTTTTATGGAAGACTTCAATTAATATTTTCTGAATTGTTATAGTTTTTACAATTACCCCCATACACTTAAAACTATCAATTTAATATATCTATCTTTTAATTTTACTTATCCTTTAAAATTTTGAAATTAAAATATTTCATTGGATCTTATCAAAATTTTTAAAATATCACTTTTTTTTTTTAAAAAAAAAAATCTAAAAAATTTGAAAAATAGATACAATTTTTTGCATATTCCGTTAAATCATGACCAACGCCTAAATTCTTACAATTTTTTTGTCCTCATAAAAAGGAGGGGTGTTTTGGAAATTTCAACACCCTCCATTATGATTTTATGAAAAATCTTAACGGAATTGTGAAATTAAAAAAAATTAAAAAATTAATACACTAAATTAAGAGTTTTTTAAGTTTAAGGAGTTATTGTAATTGAGATCGAAGTTCAAGGGATTAAATAAAATTTTCTCATTTTCTTTAATAATATATATATAAATATAAATATATATTTTATGGTAATATGGGACTAATTCAAAGTAAATTTTTAAAATCTAGAAAAGGGATCACAACTGATACGTTTACCCAAGAATTTATTTACATTTACCCATTTCAAAATTTAACCGCAAAGAAGGTATTAGAAGGGGCCCCATACATCCGCTCTAACCAATCAAGAAGCATCCTGTCACAAATATACAATGAATGCACTCTCAATCATTGAATTGAATGAATAAGGGAAAGACCAATTCTTGTGTAAAGCATTAAGCCCTGCCGAAGAACTTCCCCTTATTTTCTTCAATTTTTTTTTGGAGTCCAAACAACACTCATCAGGGAGAAAATAATCAGGAAAGCTTCTCATATTTGTTTATTATTATTATTATTATTATTTTAAAGTATTTTTACTAGAAAAATCTATCAAATAAACATGTTCTTACATCTAGCTTTTTGATTTAACTAATCACTTACGAATTTCTATAAATATTAGGATTTTTTTTATTTATAAGTATGAAGTATGTCTCACCTTTTGTGGCTTGGCAGCACTTCAGGCTCATGGAGGCCCAGCTTAGGATTGACTGACTAATCTTCAATTCAATGCCTCACATTACTCAAAACATTGAACAATTGAGTCACAAACTTCGCCTGAATGGTTAGCTCCAAAAGAAAATTTGTACTTAGCAAGTCTGGAACTTGAGACCTATGAGATAATATGCCCTAAGGACTTGAAGCCTCAACCGGTTAATTACTAGGAATTTAGCTATTTATTGGATGAAAATAATTTTTTTTCTTTCTCCAAGATAAAAGGAGATGGGCTGATATCCAAGTATTTAGTGAAAGAAGTGGGAATTGAAGGAAGTTAAAAACTTGAAAAGAAAAAACAATGTTAAAAGACTGGCAAATTATCAAGGACTGAATTGCAATTTCTTATTTCTTTCCTGACTATCCTAATTGGTTTCTATAGTATTGTTTCAATCCTTGCTAGAAATTAGATCTTCGTATAACCAAAATAGGCCAACTCCAATCCTTTTCCTTCTTTCTGTGTATTTCAACAGTCTTGTTTTGAAGAAAGTGATATTTAAACAGTATTTAATTAGTCAATTTGCTATAACAAGAGATTTTTGTTTTTTGAGTTTATTGATATTTAATTAATAAATTAATAATTAAAAAGTTGAAAAAATCACATTTCTTTGAAATTGGTGCTTATGGAATAAATTGTTTCACGTGTGATCCAATTGTCCACAATGTTGGACGCTATTTTAACTCTTTCGGTTTCAAGTTTCAACAATAATAAGAAGGAATTTTTTTTATTTTTTTTAATTTTTTAATTTTTTAATTTTTTTTTTATTTTTTGAATAATCTTGAAGAAGATTTTGGGGATGATCACTCTCTTGCAAATCATATAGTTATCTATATTCGGAAAGAAATTACAAAAACTTTTAGCCCTTATATTGTCTAAAACATTTTTTTTAAAAAAAAAAAAAATTTGAAGTGGAAAGAGGAAAAGAAAAATTACACGAAAATAAAATACAAATGCGACTATGCCTTCGTAAGAGCAATTAGGAATGAGTCAAATAAATTATCTGGCCCATCAAAGTAACCGATAATGCCGACGAACGCACTTAATATATATGTATATAAATATAAAATATAAATTCAATTAAAATTTATTACAAATAGTTGATTTAATATATTTTAATTGACTAAGTATATTTTTTTTCACTTTTGTTTATTTCTAAGGTAATATTAATATATATAAATCTGGATTGGATGCTATAAAAAACTCAACCGAATCTTTAAAAAAATAAAAAAAATTACTCAACCGGATATAAGTATACAACTGGTGGACAAAATATTGAACGAAAAGGATTATTTTTCATTCAACAAAAGTGATCACAAATAAAACGAGAGAGCAACAAAAAATAACCCTAAATACCAAAACTATATGACATGATTTTTGAGTTTGCTATTTTTTATGGGTTGATATCCAAACACATGATCTCTAAGGCTCCATTTATTTCAGCATAAAATAATTTTTGAAAAATATTTTTTGTACTTTCTGATGTTTTGTACAATAGAAAATAATAGTCAAACAGAAAAATCTTTTTTAATTTATGCGAAATAGTTTCATTTTTTTCAAACAAAAATACTTGCATGTTACCTATATTTTTCTATACATAATAGATTTTTCAATTTTTTATATTGGTGATGTTCTTATATTTTCAATCAATTGATCAAAATAGGAAAAAATTAGGAACATTTGTACAAATTATTAAAAAAAATAATAATAATTTAGTAGTTTCTACATCTAAAATAAAAATTGTTTTAAAAAACGTCAGATTTTAAAAGTCTTCCATGCCTAAAGATCATGGCTATGGTCATATATATGAATATGCGTAAATTGTTAGGAAAATCACATAACATGTTAAAAGTCTTCCATGCCTAAAGATCAGTTGGTACATTGATCAATTGGTAAATTTACATGAAAAAAAGAGGAAGAAAAAATCAGAAAGAAGATAAAACAAAGACGACATGCATTGTAATTCAGTGAGGACACGCAAGTTAACTCAAAGACCAAGGGAAAAAAATGAAGTCTTATTTTGTCTTTTTTATTTTGTTTAATAAGTTATGTTGTCTTTAGCTAATTCTTGCATATGAAAGGAGAAAATAGATTACATTCTATATGAAAATGAATTTCAAAAAAAAAAAAAAAAAAAAAAAAAAAAAGGAAAGAAAAAGACGAAGAAAGACAGACGTAAATAGGTTTTGTTGATATGTTGCTTATTTTTCCATTTGAGAGATCATCTCAAATCACCTCATTTAGAGTAATATAATCTCACTAAATTCTCCTCAAATCATTTTGAAGTAATAGACACCAACGCTGATTATTTAATTATTTTTTAGCATTACCCTCTAGATTAATCAGTACCTAGATTTATTAGTACGATTTTGAAGGGGTTGAGCGTTGTTGTGACTGAATCAGAATGTTGAAATGAATTTTTAATTGGATTAATTAGCATCCAACACAACTAACAACGTTTTCTTTCTTTCTTAATCAAAGAGAAATAAAAAACAAAAGTAATAAGTTTGACTTGAAGATAATTGTTTATGAAATGCAAATATCTCTATTGCGGGTGCAAAAAATTGCAAGACTTACAATATGATGGAACTGGAATATTATGCTCCAACAAAATATAACAAACAAATAAAAAATTTACAATTTTTTCCTATCTCTTGAGTGACCAATAGCAAAACAAAAAACCAAAACACTTCGTTTTGATCTGAACAATTTGCCTCAATTTTTATTGTAGTCTCTAGGCAAATAAAGTACTTATGTCACCATCCCAAAAATCCTCTAATGCCCCCAGCGGCAGATCGCCACCCTCCGGGGGCAGGATGTTCATGAAGCTCTCTAAATCAAACTCTGAATCAGGGTTATCACAAGCTGGTAGACAAAACTCCATATGGGTTTCCAAATCAGTCTCATGGGTTTCCAAATCAGCATCGGGCGTTCCATAGTTTGCTTGAGGCCCATCGGATTGAACAATTTCACAGCAAACCCTCTTTCTTTGCTGGTATCCATCCTCACGGTGCCTTTTGATCCCAATCCTTGATTCTGAGCCTTTCTTTTGAAGGGTACAGAGGACCCAACTGGTACTCGGTTCATGCTCCCCAACGAGTGAAAACTCGTGCATTATCCAGTCCGATCTCTTCATGGTCGAGCCATCTTTTACCTTGAAACAAAACAATTTCCTGGCCCCAATAACATCACCCTCCTCATCATATATATGATGAGAAGAGTTCTCATGCCAAACCCCAGATCCGGCAGTTCGTGCCACTCGACTTTTGCTTATTTTTCTCAGTTTCGCGAAAAAGTAAACCTTCTCACCCTCCTGATCGCCGCAGATTTCCCAGGGAGGCTTTTCACCGTATAGATCGCACTCACCGATGCCGTCCCAGGGAAGCTCTTCACCCATCGCCTTCTTCAACAAGTAGTCTCGTACAAGCTCTTCATCGCTGGGACAAAAGCGGAACCCCGCCGGTAGAAACACAGCCATTAACTCCACTCTTATCTTTTCTCCTTGATCGATAACAACAAGGACTTCTATCAGGGTTTTACTTGGAAACAAAGTCTAAACCCTAGATGTATTTATTAGCCCTGCACTGACCGACTTGTCTAATTAAATAAATAAAAAAATAAAAATAAAAACAACTAAATAAAGGCAAGCCTACCGTTTAAGCCCTTCGTGCTGCGTCGTTTAAGCCCTTAAGCGGTCATAATTTTATTTCCTTTTTTACCCTTACAACTCTGAAAAAGGGTTTGCCTTCGGTCGTAGAGGGTAAGCAGCGGGTACCCGTGTGGGCTAACCGGGAGTGAAAGATTTAGGGAAGAGTTTTGAAGGTGGGTTGACGTGGAGCTTCTCCGAGACAGCGAACAAGCCGGTCAGCGTCTGGACTAGTGTGTCTGCTTGGACAAAGGTTGTTGCTGTTGGAGATGATGGTGAAGTCATGGGGTTGTGTTTTTCCATTTTAGAGAGGGATAGAGAGAATGGAGATTTGCAGAAGAAAATTGAAATTGGTTCAGACCACCAAATGAGCTAGTTGAAGGCTTGGGAAATAAACCGAATGGGGAATAACCTGCGTCCTAGGCTCTCCATTGTTCACAGTTCATGCATTGAAATTGAAGAAACACAAGTACAACAATTATTCCCATAAACCTACCATCTGACCCTTGTCTTCTCAAGAAAAATTATACTTTTTGTCTTCCCGAGAACCATCGCTTGAAATACTATAAAAAAATAAAAATTAAATAAGCGTTTTTGTGTCTCCCTGCAAGTAGATGGATATAAGGTGGTAGTTATAAGGTGGAAGTCAACCATGGGTACAAACACAAGGCTCGAGAATATATGACAGGTACAACTGAAATTCTGACATTCTGACCCTTGTCTTCTCAAGATTTTTTTTTTTTTTTTTGTCTACCCGAAAACAAATTGCTTTAAAATTAATTTATTTAAAGCAATTTGTCTTCCCATCTGGTATTCACCCTATACCGTATTTCCTTTGCAACCTCAAATTCAGTGGTCTAAAGCGTGTGGCTGTGGATAACGTGACTAGGGTTGTGCTTGATTCTCTTAGGTTTTTTTTTTTTTCAAATTTGATCAATATGATTATTATTTTTTTTTTTTAAAAAAAAGTAAATTACACTTCGGTCTCATAAACTATCATCTATGTGTTACTTATTTGTATAAATTATAATCTAATGCAACTTGAATATTATTTTGAAGTTTCGGTGTCAATTTGCTTCCTCTATTTAAATTAGTCATTTAGCTGGATTAAAAAAAAAATTTGGAGTGATTAAATTATCCATTTTATTTAATGTGAAATAGATAGTCTCATTTTCAAATACCCTTTTATATGGATTTTGTTCATCCTAGGCAACGTTTTAAACATTTTATTGCTGAATAAATGTAAAATGAACATGTTTGTTAATGACAATTTGGTCATTTCACTTTTTTTTTTTCCATTTAATTTAACGGTTGATGTCGACAAAAGAAGTGAATTGGCACTGAAACTTCGAAGTTGCACTAAGTTGTCTGTTATATAATTAAAAATAATAGACTTTATTTAATAATTTTCCATTTTTATTTTTGTTTAGTAACACATGGATTCTTATTCAAGAAATAAAATATTATTAACTATTAAGAGTGGAAAGCTGGGGCGATTCGTGATCCACATATATAGGTGATGAGATATTAATAAATAATGTTTCAAATTCTTCAAAATTTATAACATATAATAATTCAAACAAAACCAGTGGTATAATTTTTTTTTATTATTATTTAATATTATAATCCAAGGCGGGACTTTGAGTTGACTTTTTTTTATTTCTATGTAATATAATTAGATATCCCAAAAAAAAAAGAAAAAAAAAAGCTTTAAGCACGGAGAGATAGGTGGTGGCCGTCCGTGGTGGGGGCAGTACTTTGCCCACTTCTATTCTCAATGGTAAAAAGCTCTCAAATTCGGATTTAATGGGTTCATTTTTAAAAAATCACAATTTTAAATGTTAAACCGTTATTCTCAATAGTTTGTTTGGATTTGCGATTTAAAAATACCGATTTAAAAATGTGTGATTTTTCTGCGTTTTCAAATCGCAATTTTTTAAAAACGCAGTTTTTAAACGGTTTATTTTCTGCGATCTAATTTAAAATTTCACTTTTTCTCTACGAAATCGCAATCTCAAACACACTCTAAGAGTGGTTTGGATTTAATGTTTAAAAAATGTGATTTTAAAATGGATGATCTTAAAAAATATTTTTTAAAATGGAAAACTACAATTTACTTCCATGATGTTTACACCAATTTACAATCTTGGTACTAATGTTTAGATTGCTTCAATTGCACCCTAAAAAGTTGTAAAAATTTGCAATCTACCTCCTTCCGTCCAATTGCTTCGTCTGATGAGACGAAAATGCACCCACATTGCTCATCTCCTTCAACAAATATCAGAGCAAGTTTTTTTTTTTTTTTTTTTTTTTTTATTATTATTATTATTATTTTTAATAGTCTTAAACAAGACTCTTGGGATGATCACTCTCTTGCAAATCATATAGTTATCTATATTCAGAAAGAAATTACTAAAACTTTTAGCCCTTATATTCTCTAAAATATATATATATATATATATATATATATAGAAATTACTAAAACTTTTAGCCCTTATATTCTCTAAAATATATATATATATATATATATATATATATATATATTTTAATTATGAGTGGAAAGAGGAAAAGAAAAATTACACTAAAATAAAATACAAATGCGACAAAGCCTTCGTAAGAGCAGTTGGGAATTATCCGACCTATCAAATGAACCGATAATGCCAACGAATACGTTTAATATATATGTATATAAATATAAAATATAAAATATAAAATATATATTAAATGATTAAATTCAAATAAAATTTTAATACAAATAGTGATTTAATATATTTTAGTTGACTAAGTATATTTTTTTCCTGTTTATTTCTAAGGTAATATTAATATATAAAAATCTGGATTGGATGCTATAAAAAACTCAACCGGATATAAGTGATCATAAAATTGAACACAAATAAAACGAGAGAGCAACAAAAAATACCCTAAATACCAAAACTATATGACATGATTTTTTGAGTTTTCTATTTTTTAAAGGTTGATATCCAAACACATGATCTCTAAGGCTCCATTTGTTTCGGCGTCAAATAATTTTTGAAAAGTATTTTTCTTACTTTTCAATGTTTTGTGCAATAGAAAATATTAGTCAAACATAAAATATTTTTTAATTTATGCAAATTAGTTTCATTCTTTTCAAATAGAAATATTCGCATGTTACCTATATTTTTCTATACATAATAGATTTTTCAATTATTTTTTAAATCGTACTTTTTAAAAATATAAATACAAATAGATCCTTAATTTTAGTCTATCATTTTCCAAATATTTTCAAAATAAAATTTTTAAAAATATAATTAAATGTATTATAAAATTACGGATGAACATTTAAAATCTTGTGTTTTTCAAAGTGTATTTGAATTTTTTTAAAACAAATGTCCTCAAATTTGTTTTTTATTAATGAAGAAAACAATAAATTATTGAATGCTTTGGTTTTGAAGGACTAGAATGACATTAATTAGCATGATTCATGTTATTGTCTTTAGTATATTGCAATGAAAATAATAATAATAATAATAAAAAAAAAAAAAAAAAAAAAAGTATATGGCAATGATAACAAATGACACAAGTTATTATAATAAGTAGGAAACGAATTGTTTTTATTAGTTAATTGAAAATACACCCCTACGTGTATGCATGGCACGTTTCCTTTGCAACCTTAACCTGCTGCTCAAATTTATTACTGGTCTCTCTAATTTTTACCCCCAGTTGGAACTAATTTTAATTTTTTCAATAAAACAAAAGTGCATTGTTAAATGAAATTGCAGAAATTGTTTGATTTGATTGTGTTTGAAAAGAAAAATGACAGTTTGAAATGAGAAAAAAATTTATACATTCAAAACGCAAATAAAAAAATACATTTTTAAAAACATAGTTTTAAATGTTGAACCAATAATCCGTGCTTAACGGATACATTTATTCTCTAAAACTTTTTTTTTTTTTTTTTATTCAAAGTAAGAAGGGAAAAAGGGAAATTACACGAAAATAAAATACAAAGGCGACATAGCAGTTAAGAATGAATCAAATAAATAATCTGGCCCATCAAAATAACCAATAACGCCAACGAATGCCCTTAATATATATGTATATAAATATAAAATATAAATTAAATGAATAAAGTTATATTTTTTATCAAATTAAACTTTTAATATGAATAGTGATTTAATATATTTTAATTGACAGGTATATTTTTTTTACTTTGGTTTATTTCTAAGGTAATATTAATATATATAATTATGGGTTGAAATTTTTATTTAAATGTTTTTATTAGTATTATTTCATTTGTAGAAAAATCTTGACTCCGTAGCTGATATTTACACAACAGAAAATAGAAACATGAAAAATAAAAAAAACGAATAACACACTAATTGGTGTGGTGAGCACGCGCTGAATAGGATCCAGTTGGCACTCCCGACAAGCTGTTTGCTATTTTGTAGATCTTGAAAAAGACAAATTACAAGGCAACACGTTACGAAATCAGAATATGTACTAACAAAATTTTTACTCTATTCACATTTTTCAATTGTTTATATTGGTGATGTTCTTATATTTTCAATCAATTGATCAAATAGGAAAAAATTAGGAACATTTGTACAAATTATTAAAAAATAATAAAAATAATTTAGTAGTTTCTACATCTAAAATAAAATTGTTTTAAAAAAGTCAGATTTTAAGGTATATCAATGATCAATCATTCGAATTGATGGACCGATTCAATCTTTCGCTAATTTTTGAGAAGAAATAAAGACAAAAACCTTAAAAAGTTAGAATTTTGTGTCTTAATATAATCAATAGCTTGGAAAAGTTTGTCAGTTTCCAAAAGAATCTTAGGAAAATCACATAGCATGTTAAAAGTCTTCCACGCCTAAAGATTAGTTGTTACGTTGATCAATTGGTAAATTTACAAGAAAAGAAAAGAAGATAAAGCAAAGACGACGTAGCTTTGTAATTTTGTGAGGACACCTAGTCTTATCCAAAGACCAATTAGCTGTTTTTTTTTTTTTTTTTTTGTCTTGTTTTGTCTTTTTATTTAGTTTTTTTATGCGTTTGACAGAGGAAAAATGAGATTTAAATTAGTAATTTTCGTTTGAAAGGAGAAATTAGATTACATAAAAAAAAAAAATTAAAAAAGAAAAAAAGAAAAAGAAAAGAAAGAAAGACGGTCGTAAATAGTTTTTGTTGTAGTAGACACCAAAGCTGATTATTTAATTATTTTTTTTAAAAAAAAAAAAAAAAAAAGCTACGGTATCATAGATAAATTGTAGGGGGTTGAGCGTTGTTGTGACTGAATCAGAATGTTGAAATGAATTTTTAATTGGATTAATTGGCATCCCACAACTAACAACGTTTTCTTTCTTTCTTTCTTAATCAAAGAGAAATAAAAAACCAAAGTAATAAGTTTGACATGAACAATATTTTTATTGCGGGTGCAAAAAATTGGGAGACTTAAAAAATTAAACAAACAAATAAAAAATTTACAATTTTTTTCTATCTCTTGAGTGACCAACAGCAAAACAAAAAACCAAATCACTTGGTTTTGATCTGAACAATTTGCCTCAATTCATTGTAGTCTCTAGGCAAATAAAGTAGATATGTCACCATCCCAAAAATCCTCTAATGTCCCATGCGGCAGATCTCCATCCTCCGGGGTCAGTATGTTCATGAAGGTCTCCAAATCAAACTCTGAATCAGAGTTATCACAAGCTGGTACAAGAAATTCCATTTGGGTTTCCAAATCAGTCTCATGGGTTCCCAAATCAGTATCGGGCGTTCCTTCCATATGGGGCGATCCATATTTTGCTTGAGGCCCATGGCATTGAACAATTTCACAGCAAATCTTCTTTCTTTGCTGGGATCCATCCTCACAGCGCCTTTTGATCCCAATCCTTGATTCAGAACATTTCTTTTGAAGGGTACATAGGATCCATTTGGTACACTGTTCGTGCTCCCCAACGAGTGAAAACTCGTGCATTACCCAGTCGGATCTCTTCATGGACGAGCCATCTTTAACCTTGAAACAAAACAATTTCCTGGCCCCAATAACATCACCCTCCTCATCATATATATGATGAGAAGAGTTCTCATGCCAAACCCCAGAACCGGCAGTTCGTGCCACTCGATTTTTGCTTAGTTTTTTCAGTTTTGCGAAAAAGTAAACCTTCTCACCCTCCTGATCGCCGCAGATTTCCCAGGGAGGCTTTGCACCGTATAGATCGCACTCACCGATGCCATCCCAGGGAAGCTCTTCACCCATCACCTTCTTCAACAAGTAGTCTCGTACGAGCTCTTCATCGCTGGGCATAAAGTGGAAACCCGCCGGCAGAAACGTAGCCATTGATTCCACTATTTTCTTTTCTCCTTGATCGATAACAACGAGGACTTCTATCAGGGTTTCACTTGGAAATCAAGTCTAAACCCTAGATATATTTATTAGCCCTGCACTGACCGACTTGTCTAATTAAATAAATAAAATAAAAACAAACAAATAAATAAATAAAGGCGAGCCTACCGTTTAAGCCCTTCGTGCTGCGTCGTTTAACCCTTAAGCGGTCATAATTTTATTTCCTTTTTTGCCCTTGCAATTCTGAAAAAGGGTTTGCCTTCTCTCGTGTGAGGTCATCGGTGTGAAAGATTTAGGGAAGAGTTTTGAAGGTGGGTTGACGTGGAGCTTCTCGGAGACAGCGGACGAGCCGGTCAGCGTCTGGACTAGATCTCTGAAGGTGTGTGTGTCTGCTTGCACGAAGGTTGGAGATGATGGTGAAGTCATGGGGTTGTGTTTTTCCATTTTAGAGAGGGATAGAGAGAATGGAGATTTGCAGAAGAAAATAGAAATTGGTTCAGACCACCAAATGAGCTAGTTGAAGGCTTGGGGAAATAAACCGAATGGGGAATAACCTGCGTCCTAGGCTCTCCATTGTTCACAGTTCATGCATTGAAATTGAAGAAACACAAGTACAACAATTATTCCCATAAACCTACCATCTGACCCTTGTCTTCTCAAGAAAAATTATACTTTTTGTCTTCCCGAGAACCAGAATTAAACCATGCATTCTTGTTCAAAAGTTATTTATTGTCTCATATAATATACCTAACAAAATGCTGAAATAAAATAAAGAGATCTGACCAATGACGTACACGTACATTCAACTACTGGACCATCCGTGAACAGTACTTGCTGATTATAATTAACACCTACTAATTGCATGATTACTGTTGATCACCATGCGCTTTGATGGTGCGTGTACCTTGCTTAAAGCGGTTTGGTTAAAAGTGAATTGTGAGGGTGAGTAGTACTGTAATGCGATTGATGATTCAGTTGACAACTCATTCATGGGTTGGGGAAATAAACCGTCGAAAAGTTTCCTGCCTTTTGAGGAGCTCCATCCTGAGAGAGTCTGAGACTTGACTTCAGTTGTCATTTGTCATTCATGGGAAAGTGAGCTATGGAACCTGAATATTTGGATGGTGACGGTCCCTTAAAAATAAAGATGAACAGAATATTTGAAAATATTCTGAATAAGAAAGAATAATAATTTGTAGAGTAATGCTGTTCAGGACTATTTATTTTTTAAAAATTACAATTCAATAAAAATTTAGTCGTGATTAATCACATATTTAATTATAATTTGAAAAATTATATTAATCATAAAAAATTCAAAGAAAACATGTGTTCTACTTTTAAAAGCACCTCGCATAAATACTCGATTTGTATGGCAAAAACTTTTAAGACATGGATTGGTTTTTCTTGAATAAAAATTCCCGGGAAATGAATATTGGCTTGTTGTGTGTGGGAGATAAAGAAAGAGAAGAGAGGACGAAGGAAAATGGATTTGAATAGCAAATATAGTATTTTCGTTTTTTTTTTCTTGCATTTTTTTATTGGACGACCCAAAAGACCTAATTGTGCTAAGTTTCTATATAAATTAAAAAATAAAACTAAACATTTGTCTATAAATTATTCTAAAAAAGAAATTTAGTTTACAGTGAGAATGGAATGAATGACAATTTATATTGCTTTAGTAAAAAAAAGAAAGAATGGAATAATTGAACCATTTTATTGACACTTCAAATGTGCAACAACTATAATTGCCAACACATGAAATTTGTATGAAATTTCCATATCAAAGATTATTGTTCAGATCAAAGGCATTCAAGTTCTTAATGGGTAGTTCAATCAGCTGAAGATCATCTTTTATAAAGCGAAAGTCATTAGTTCAAATTTTTCTTTCCCCTATATTTCCTTTGTAAACATGTAAAACAAAAAAAAAAAAAAGATCATAAGCATTCAACAAAAACCCTAGCTACTGTCTTGTTAGATGCTACGCAAAAGTAAAGAAACTCGACATTAAATTCCTGTAGATTTTCGAAAAGTTCTACTTACGTGCGTTTCTGATCGGCAATTTCTTGTCAATTTTGCTAATCTCTACCAAAACCCCGAATTTGACCGAACTCCGGCTCAAAAGCCTGAATGCTCGGCCACCTCTTTGATTGACATTGCCAAACGAACGGTTAAAATTAAAGGCAAGATATTTACAAACAGTGGACTGTTGCTCAGTGTTATTCCTGAATCCATACACAAGGACATGTCTTTTACCCACAAATAAAAAATAAAAAGTAAAGAAAAAAAAACTTTTTTTTTTTTTTTTGTTTAATGTTCTTTTAGAAGGGCAAATCATTCTTATACCATGGCCATGGACTTCCCCAGTAGGCCCATCAACTTTTGGTTTCTTAAAAAAGGAAAACATTGCCGGACTGCAAACCATTCTTCCATTTTTTCCTAAAAAATTTAACTTTTATTTTTATATATTAACAAATAACTTTTTTTTTACTTTCTCTCAATTTTTCTACTTTATATCACATCAATCAATTTTTTTTATTTTATTTTTTCCTCTCAAAACTATTCACCAAACACACTCAATTTAAATTGTTTGGCCAGGATATACCTACCAAAGAAAAAGGCACACACCCCAAAACAAGCACAATCAGTCTGTGAGCCGATAACTTAATGCCACCAAGCGACTACCTTAACTCATTTTCCTTAAACTTTAATTTGGATGACTACCTTAACTCATTTTACTTAAACTTGCAAATATAAGTAATATTTTGTTGAGATATAATTCTCTGTCAACTTTTCATAACTAAAAACTCAAGTATCTTATGTGGTAAGAAATCATAAAATAATAGTATTTTCTTTTTTTAACCCATGATTCTCTGCCACGTAGGATAATTGCATTTTTAGTTATATGAAAAGTTGGCAGAGAATCGTATCTCTATTTTATTAATGGAAGTCTGAACCTAATTAAAAATAGTTTTGAAATATTCTTTTTAAAATTTAATAAGAGCAGGAACTATGCTTCATTTTTTTTTTTTTTTTTTTGTTGATCCTAACCAACTAACTGGGATTAAGCGAAAAAGAAGAAGAAGAAGAAGACATATTTAGCCCTCTTGTATAATTGGGATCCTAATTTTCATTTTGAAATATTTTCAAAATGAAAAATTTTACAAATAAAGTTAGGCGTATAATAAAATTAAGGTTCAATATTTAAAATCTTGTGTATTTTAAAACGCACCCTTATCAGTGGATTGGATGTGTGTGTATATATATATAGTGGGGAATTTATTTCCCATAAGCATCAGTGTTGTAATTGTCTATGAAGGTTCCAAAAGCTTTGGTGAGCTGCAGAGGGAAAATGTCTGGAATTGCTTCGAACTATCCCCACCATTTTGAGAACCAGAGAGAGAGTATCCTAGTGAACTTTTTATCAAAATTAATAAACCATGAATAGTTATTAGCAGAGTTCTGGTAAAGCATAAATCTGAACTAGGCACCAATATAATCATAATAAGAATAGGACAACTCAGAATTAGCAAGCATTCTCGGTTGGGAAGGATATATATATATTCATATTTTCAAATTCAACTAACTTCACATAGACATCAACTAGTTTGAAATGAATTATTTTCTGTCTTTTACAAAAGTGAAAAAGAATTCAACCAATATTTGCTACTTCTAATGAACTACTTTCCCTTCCACCCAAACAAAAATAAACAGACTTTCTCCAAAATAAAACGCAGGAAATAAATACTCTCATGTTACCTATATTTTTTTTATTTTAATTACCTACTCTTTCAAAGCACATACATTACATTCAACTTTTTAACTATCATTTTTTCTGTTCACTCTAAATATTCTCTCTAACAATTATTGAGAGAACTTTGTGATCACTTGCGCCCGGCAACACGAGCAGTCCGAGTATCACAAGATTTGATGCTTATACGCTTCTTGTGAAATTACTTCTTGATGAGCCTTATCTTTAAATATATGTTAATGGGCTTATAGGAATTAAATAAGCCAATTTACTAACTATTTGGGAATATTTCTCAACAATGTGTCTTTTGATAAACAAGAAATTGTTTGGGGTAATGACAAATATCTGCTAAATGCCTATTTCTTCAAACTGCATGTAGATTTCCATATTTGTTATGTTTCCATTAGTTTCTTCTACTTATTTTGTATTTATACAAATATAAAAGTAATTTTTTTTGAGGGAAAAAAAAAAACCTTTCATTGAGATCAAATAGTGTTACAACAGCAGACACCACAAGGGTTGAGCATAAATCAGACACCCTAAAGGTGTACAAACATCTCAATACAATACAGACAGTTGTTACTAAATAAAACCCAGCCAACAGAATGATGCCTTTGCGTTGACATACACCTTTACTAGAACAGGGAGTCGGTCACACATTCTGGGCGACTGCCAATGACTAGATTAATGTACGTACAAAGCAAACTGTCCAAACAAACACAAACTATAACAAAACAGGAAAATCTCAACGGAGGGAAGTCTCTGCCGGGAAAGCCACCGCCTGGTGCACGCGCCGGCACCAGAAAATAAGCCCATCAATCCTGAGGCGCCAAAAGCCTCCGATCAACCAGTTAAATAAAACGTTGTCAAATGAGGATTTATTTATTTTTGGTCATCGCCAAATATGGTAGTCTGGAGTTGCATTCTTGCATGTAACTTTGATATAGCTAAGTACATTAAAGCTGAAGCAAGCAATGCAAACATATGGTAACTTTGGGCTTGCATTGATGATTATGGGCATGGTTTACTGCCTTAAGATGTGTATTAGGGTCTGTTTGGGTTTGCGATTTCAAAAAGTGTGATTTTAAATCACGATTTTAAAATATGCAATTTGAAAAAATTGATTTTTAAAAACGCAGTTAAGCGTTTGGCAAAATCGCAGTTTAGCATTTAAAATCGCAAATTAGCCTTTAAAATTCTGCGTTTTTAAAAAAACATCATCTTACCTGCGATTTGAAAAAACAGGAAAAATCTACGTTTTCAAATCGCAATTTTTAAAAACGCAGTTCCCAAACGATTTATGTTCTGTGATTTGGTTTAAAATCGCACTTATTGCCTACGAAATCACAATCCCAAACGCACCCTTAATATGAACCACTTTCCATGAGTCATATATGGTTATTGCGCTTATATGTATACTAATATGAATAACGACATAGATGACCAGTTTCTTGCTTTATGGATCGCTCATGGATAAACGATCAAGTATATAGGTGACAGAATTGTTGTCTTAGTTTCCTAATTATCGTAGATAAGTACTTTCCTAATTAATATTCTCTTCTTTTCTTGGTTAATTGTTGTAATTTATTGGAGAGGTAGAAAATTGTGAAAAAAAAAGTGTGATTTTGAAAGGGATTTAATGTTTGAAAATGGTAGACTAAACTAAGAGTGGTTTGGATTTAATATTTAAAAAGTACGATTTAAAAAAATATTTTTTTAAAAATAGAACACAGACTTAGGTTCTTGCCCCCTGAGCATTTCCAATAACTTGGGAAATTTTTACCTTCGTGCTAAAATAGTTAACCAATTCATAAAAAAAAAAATTATATGATACATTTAATTATGCAAATCAAATGCAAAATGAATTTATGAATAGTAAAATCATGCACATGTTATACTTCACATATGCATCAATCTCTCAAATTCATCCATTTGTACTCATACACATGGCATATACTTTCCCAACACCCAATCACTTCCCAAAGCGTCTCATCAAAATTAAAAACCCATCATTTCAACATGTCTCTCAACAGAACACCATTAAATGTCTGCCTTCTACAATCACATTTAAAATTTTGACCATTGTGCCCTAAATTTACCCGCCCGCCCAATATTCTCTTTAGAATGAACCGTGTTAAAGAGTTTAAAAAATATTTTAGTGCATCAAAGTTGTGCTAAAAATATGAATAATACAAAGTCTTTTATTTATTTATTTATTATTTTTTTAAAAATTAACATGATTTTTAAAATTATTATTTAATTTAAATTTAATTGTAATCAATTTCAACTTGTATAGTAATTTTAAAAGTTACATTAACTTTTTTTTTTTAATTAATAATTTTAAAATCACACTTTTAAAAAATATAAATTTAAACTAATCCTTAATTTAGTCAACCATTTTCGAAATATTTTAAAATGAAAAATTTAAAAATATAATTAAACGTATAATGAAATTAGGTTGAACATTTAAAATCTTGTGCTTTTTAGAATGCATTTGAATTTTTTTAAAACAATGTCCTCAAATTTGGTTTTTCTTAATGAAGAAAATGATAAATCCTGCTGCCTATAATTATTGAATGCTTTGGTTTTGAAGGACTAGAATTACATTAATTAGCAGGATTCATGTAGTTCTCTTTAATATATGGCAATGAATAACAAAAAAAAAAGAAAAAAGTATGAAACAAATTGATTTTAATAGTTAATTGAAAATACACCCCTACGTGTATGCATAGCACATTTCTTTTGCAATTTCACACGTACAAAGGGATAATCTATGCCCCTCCATTCACATTTTATCAATAATTATTTTCTCGAAATAAAAATATTAACAAATAATTAAAACAAAAAATGATTTTAAAAACATAAAAACGGATTTCAAAGTAAATAAAAAATACTGTCTAAGACATACTATCAAACAAAGCTTACAACCAACTCCTTACTGCCAAATAATTTAATAATATAACATTAAAAATTCATCATTTTTATTATTACATTATTTAAATTATATATCAAACATATATAACAATTTATTAAATAATAATATATTAACTCTTTTTTGTTTTTAGGTGATACTGGGAGCAATGCTCAAGGGTGTCATCACTGTCATGAGATCCAACGGCCACAACTAGAAGGAAGTACAAACAATCTTGACGTGTAGAGGCCCCCACACCCATCAAGTCAAATCTTTGCCTCAGTTCTAGTAGTACCTGCGCTCAGTCTCTTTACAGCTGGACGGCTACGATTGATTCTACCTCTCTGCCTCGATCCCATCACCCCTCCACTCAGATCCTTTCCCTCCAAATCCCTATCTCTCTGCCTTCTCACATCCTCTTACGTGGCTTCTACCCGTCATGCCACGTCACGCTCCCAAGACTTCTCGCCTTCCCCCAATTCGCATTGTCCAATCAACAAGTGGGTCCCCAACATATGAATCTACTCCATTGGTATAATTTGATGAACTCCAGGGACAGCCTAGGGAAAATGAAAAATAGTAATTTGTCCAATTTTATAATTAGCTCCTTGCCTCCCAAACAAATGTTTATTTCACGATGCTGCATAGCTCTTCGAAGTGATTTTCCGCTCAAATTGCTCATCGACGACCCAAGAGCTTTGCCTCCGGTGGTGCATTTCGTCTCTGGCACTCCACGATGCAGACAACAACGGGTCCAACTACCAGATCACGGTCACAGGTAAATTTTCATCTTCTTCGTTTCTTGCAAATGTACCCATAGGATCTCCCTCTTTTGTTGTGTTCATTAGGTTATGAATTTTATTTTTTAGGTTCGGTGGCTGTATATTTGAGGGGATCTGTGATAATCAGTTCTTCTACGTCTTAGATATAAAGGCTTTGATTGTGGGTTCTAGTTTTTTAGCCTCTTGACAGCATTTCCTTGGTGTTTTGATGTTGATGATGTATATTCAGTCCGCGTAGTTTTACTCTGGAGATAGGTACTTTTCTCAAATATTGTTGAAGGTTTTAAGGCTTTCGAGTCTTTTCTTGCTTGAAAAACTGATCTTAGCTTGTGACCTAGTTTTATTACCTAGGTTGGATGATTAAGGTTGCTAACTCCATACCATGTCAATAAAATACACCCTGAAGGAAAAATTCAGAAAAACAGAACGCAAGAGGTTTTTTTTCTTTTTTGGGAGCTCGTTGCCTTAAAAAAAAAAAGAAAGAAGAGAAAATATAAAAAATAGAAAGCTTTAGAGCTTTAGCAAATACAAGATTCAAACTCCATGAGACATCCCTATATACATATCTTTGGTTGTTGGTTACTAATTGTGGCTTTCAAATGGCTATCTGATACAACGCTCTGTTCTGTTGTCCTACTAGACATGAGGGTTTTGTTGGAACTGCGGATACAAGAAACTTATCTGTGTTATGTCCTTATTTTTTCTCTTCAATTATAATTTAACTTATTTTGGTTTACTTGATAGAGTTTACGGCTTTCATGAACTTATTTTGCAGTGTCCATGCTCTATTCTGGACATAGTTGTCGATTTCTGGGCTATGATGTGTTAAATTGTAATGGAACTTTGATGATATTATTTTCTAGAGTTGTGTTTGATTGCATGAATTTGAGGAGTTCTTTGAACAGTAAGCACGTGGGAAGCGCGTGCAAGATAATATGTTGTGAGTTCTTTTAATTAAGGAAAGGATAATAAGTGAATTTTTCCCTTTCCAGGTATGTTGTTAAAGGATCTGAATTCTAGATACCACATGCACTTTCAATGGGATTGCTAATCTTTCAACATTTACATAATGTATCATGATGAACAAGTCGAATTGTTCATTATTAAAATCATTTGTTAGAGATGTGTTGAAATGAAGAAATTGGATGTATTTAGTCATTTATAGTTTCAGTCCAAACAGAGAATGACGAACTGCAAGGTATTATAGTTAAACCCCGATTCAATATTGTAACATATTATTGAAATTGTTTACTGCAGCATGGACGTCCTCCGCCTCGCATTCACGGGAAGAAAGGTAATAGAATTGCTTTCCCGACAAGCAATTTACTAAGGTTGAGCAAGCGGGCGTCCAAAGGTGAAGAGATTATGGAAGATTTGGCCAAAAATTTCTATGAGATAAGGGACCAATCGGAGAGTACGATGATCAAAAGCTCGACATTTGGTTCTGTGGCAAACGTACCCAACACTGACTGTCCTCGAGATTGGCTCATCGAGGCAATCAACATAATAAACACACTAGCTAAAGAGATGGCTTTGCCTACACGTGCGCACCGTAAAGCGTGCGAAGCCTTGATGGGGAAGAATGTGGCGAAGGTGTTCGTCCTCATGACCGATGCTTGTCGGAAAGACTGGTTGATGGATTTCCTTTCTCCCCGACTTCGATTGATATAGTTGACTGTGTTTATGTGGGAAATTCACTAGACTTTGGATATTTATGCCTGGATTTATGAATGTTTTTGTAGAGGATATTTAGGCCTTGTTTGATAGAATACAAAACAATACAACACTGTTTATGCGGTTTTTTTTTTTTTTTTTTTTTTTTCATTTTTTTATATTTTTCACCCCAATCAACATCAAAACATTTTTATTTTTTATATCACATCAATAATTTTTTATTCACTACAATTCAAAATTTTTTTACTTTTCTATATATTTTTTTTTAATTTTTTTATCTCATCATTACTTTTTACCAATTTCAAAATTAACAATCTATTATTCTGTTATGTTCTGTTCTGTACAGGTCTTTGCCAAACAAGCCCTTAATTTATGAAGTTGCAGTGTAATGATAAATATTTTCATCATAATCAGTTCTTAAAACTCTCATGCAGGTGATATAATTTAAAATTATTTTACTGATCATAGATGGTGCCGGAACGTATGATATGAACTCAGACTAGACAGAAGGGGTTGATATGATTGACGACCCCCAATATTGCGACAATGAGGTGCCCGAAAAAGAAAAAAAAATCAAGCAAAGCTTTATTGTTAATGGTGGTATTTAAAATTTTAGTTAAAAAAAAAAAAAATCTTTCGATGTAAAATAAAATTGAAAAAAGTATTTTGTTAATTTTGTTGTAATAAAAATTATTGAGTTGAAAGGGACATTAATGAATCAGCGAGCTAATTCTTCATGTCTAATAAAGAATTAATTATTAGGATAAAACGGACAAAATAAATGTTTTGTTAATTGTATTTATAGTTTATTCTTATCATACAACTAAATAGTTCCTTGTATCATTCACATTTTCAAATTCAACAAACTTCACATAAATAGCAACCAGTTTGAAATGAAGTATTTTTTGTCTTTTCAAAAGTGAAAAAGAATTCAGCTAATATTTGGTATTTCTAATGAACTACTTTTCCTTTCACCCAAACAGAAATAAACAAACTTTCTACAAAATAAAACCTAGAAAGAAAATACTCTCCTGTTACTTATATTTTATCTTGCCATCCACAAATCACCAATGCCAGGAGATTTATCCTAAAAAGCCACTTGTTTTGTGTTTTTGTAAGAAATAGATATTGCAACTTTCTCCTTAATTAATAAATAAACTAACAGACATCTTCTTAATTGTTCATTATATCCTCCATGATATCCTACCCCTCTCACTTGTGAATTCATGTTCCCCCGTCCATGGAGAAAGTGTATAACCATTAACCAGCTCTCAAATGTGTGAAATTACGCTTTGTTATAAACCAACCTTCATGTCTCCTCAAGAAAGAAATGTTGAGATTCTCAAATCTCAAGGGAAAGGGGTTTACCTTTTATAATTGGAATTATACCATATCAAATAAAAGAGACTGCGACTCCTTTAAGATTTTTCATTGAATCGTATCAAAATTTATAAAATATCATTATTTTTTTAAAAAATAAATAAATTGAAAGATAGATAAATTTTTTGCATATTCCATTAAATTCTGACCAACACTTAAATCTTTTTAATTTTTTTCCCCCATAAAAATGATGGTGTTTTGGAAATTTTGACACTCATCCGTTATGATTTTACTGAAAATTCTAACAGAATGGTAAAATTGGAAAAGATTGAAAAATTAATACACTAAATTGAGAGTTAATACACCTAAATCCTTACAAATTTTTTTCCCTCATAAAAAGAAGGGGTGTTTTGGGAATTTTGACACCCCTCCGTTATGATTTTACTGAAAATCTTAACGGAGTGATGAAATTGAAAAAGATTGAAAAATAAATACACTAAATTGAGAGTTTTTTAAGTTTAAAGAGTAATTGTAATTGAAATTGAAGTTCAAGGGGTTAAGTAAAAATTTTCCCATTTTTTTTTATAAAATATAAAAAATAATATTTTAATGTAATGTAGCACTAACAGACGTAGCATAATTGGACAGAAAATGCACGAAATGACCAATTTCAAATCCGCAAAAAATTTAGGCTGTCAAAGTAAATTTTTAAAATCTAAGAAAGTGAATTTGTATGTTTGTATTTTTATTTTTTTTGAATAAACCCAGCATGAGGTGTTGGTATTTTCTTTTTTTCATTTTATTTGTTATTTTTAAAATTTTAAGTTGGATTGTGAAATCAATATATGGATTTCATCTAAAATACTAGGGCTTAAAAAAAAAACTAAAAACTAGCCCAAAATAATTTTAAAATCATTTAGAATAAGCTTTAATATTTACCCAATATACTAAAATAGGTCCAAAAAATTCATTACCTAATAGTCTGATAACGAATAATAACAGTATTCAATAATCACAATAACCGCGCGGTTGCTAATCGCATGATGCAAATGCAGACATGACGTAGGAAACTTCATAGCAAGGCAGCCTCTAGACACCTGACCCCTCCGTCACTACTAGTACTACTCGCCACTTGGCCCACAAACATGGAAAACACTGGATAAAAGAGGAATAAGGATAACATTTGCTTCATTTTTCTACTGCACAAATACACTAATTCAAGGTTTTTTTTTTAGAAAAAAAAAAAGACACTAATTCGGGCATTAAAATTATCCCCCACCGACTGCTCACCCCTACAAGCTCCTATGCCTTCTTTCTTAATTTCTTTGTAGACGTCTTGAAGGCCCATTTAGCAGCCTATGAAATTATGTACCCACAATGTTGTTCAGTGTTTTTCTATTTACATTTCTAGGCATAGTTTGAAAATAGCAGGATTATAGCTAGGTAGGATGAAGACGCTGAGATGGCTAAAAATACTACAATTATTTAGGACAAAATACGTTACATACCCTACCAATTGTTCTACTAATTTTACCTATCATAAATATTTTGGAACAAAACCAGAATTTTCTATTTATAAGAGTCAAAGGTCGAATTTAACTTAACAAAAAGAATTGAAAATCAAACTTAAAAATACATTCATGATGTATTATGTACCATCCTTTTTTCTTTTTCTTTTTTCCTCCCTTCTCTAGTTACTAACCTTCCTAAATAAATTAAAAAAAAAAAAAATTGGCAGATAAAAAAAGTAATTCCTGAACATATACGTCTAATAAACCCAATCTCTCACTTGCAACGAAACCTAAAGGTATTCATGATTGCATCATATGCTTCTTTAGGGGTCCGTGTCCTCCAATTTGTACCATTTTTCTTCTTCCTTGTTTATTTGTTAACGGTGTGAATTTAAGCCACTGATCCTCCCTCATTTCTCAACATACCTTCTTCACATGGGCGGAACCAAAATTTATTTTTAGGAGTCAAAATCATAAAAAAATAAAATAAATAAAATTTAGGAAAAATAATTTAAAAAAATTATAGATTTTGAAGGCAGTTCCGCCCATGCTTCTTCTCAAGATCGGTCGATTATCTAATCAATCATATTATAATTAAGGTCCTAATTAAGTGAGAACTAAACATAACTTTAGTATTAATTCTTTAGTTAATTTGTATTAGACTGTGATAGAGAGGGATGAAACTAGAACACACACACATACACATAGATTAAGTCCTTCGTGGGAAAAGTGTAATAAGTTTTGGTGGTTAATATAATATAGTTGAGATCATACTCATATGCCTAAGCTTTTGTGTTAAGTAGTTTTTATTGTTATGAATTTTGAATTGTTTGTAAATATTTTTTTTTTTTTTAAAAAAACAAAATAAAAATTATCAAACAAGGCCAATAGTATCTTGCATTCTTTTCATGCATACAAAGACTAGGAGATCCATGTAAACAGTGGTGTACCTAGCCTTGTGAATATGGGGGCCAAATTGAAAAAAAAAAAAAAAAAAAAAAAAAAAAAATTGGGGGAAGGGGAAACTAAAAAAATAAAAGAAGTTATGAATAAAATTTAATTTTTTTTTTTTACAAAAAGAAAAAATTTGGGAGAAAATTTTGGGGCTAGGGAGGCCAGGCCCTCCTTGGCCCCATGTTGGTCAGCTACTGCATGTAAAATATGTTTTTTTGTTTTTTTTTTTTTCTTAATTTTTGTGAACCAAAAATCAGATTTGACCTAGTGGGAGCCAATATGGTTGCTAGACATGTTAGGTAAAAAGAATTCAACGATTTTGACAAATTAAAATTACAGAACATGATAGGTAGAATAAAATTGTTTTAAAAAACGTCAGATTTTAAAAGTCTTCCATGCCTAAAGATCATGGCTATAGTCATATATATGAATATGCGCAAATTGTTAGGAAAATCACATAGCATATTAAAAGTCTTCCATGCCTAAAGATCAGTTGGTACATTGATCAATTGGTAAATTTACATGAAAAAAAGAGGAAGAAAAAAAAGAAAGAAGATAAAGCAAAGATGGCATGCATTGTAATTCAACGAGAACACGCTAGTCTAACTCAAAGACCAATTAGCTTCTTCTTTTTTGGGCAGGGGTGGGTCTTATTTTGTCTTTGTTATTTAGTTTAATAAGTTATGTTTTGTCTTTAGCTAATTCTTGCATATGAAAGGAGAAAATAGATTACATTCTATATGAAAACGAATTTCAGAAAAAAAGAAAAAAAAAACGAAGAAAGAAAGAAAGGAAGAAAGAAGAAGAAGAAAGACAGACGTAAATAGTTTTTGTTGATATGTTGCTTATTTTGCCATTTGGGAGATCATCTCAAATCACCTCATTTAGAGTAATATAATCTCACTAAATTCTCCTCAAATCATTTTGAAGTAGTAGACACCAAAGCTGATTAATGATTATTAAATTATTTTTTAGCATTACCCTCTAGATTAATTAGTACCTAGATTTATTAGTACGATCGATTTTGAAGGGGTTGAGTGTTGTTATGACTGAATCAGAATGTTGAAATGAATTTTTAATTGGATTAATTAACATCCCACAACTAACAACGTTTTCTTTCTTTCTTTCTTAATCAAAGAGAAATTAAAAACAAAAGTAACAAGTTTGACATGAACATAATTGTTTATGAAATGCAAATATCTTTAGATGAACTGGAATTATGCTCCAGCAAAATATAACAAACAAATAAAATATTTACAATTTTTTCCCATCTCTTGAGAGACACCAACAGCAAAACAAAAACACTTGGTTTTGATCTGAACAATTTGCCTCAATTCATTGTAGCCTTTAGGCAAATAAAGTACATATGTCACCATCCCAAAAATCCTCCAATGTCCCTTGCGGCAGATCTCCACCCTCTGGGGGCACGATGTTCATGAAGGTTTCCCAATCAAACTCTGAATCAGAGTTATCACCAGCTGGTAGACAAAATTCCATATGGGTTTCCAAATCAGTCTCGGGCGTTCCTTCCATATGGGTTTCCGAATCAGCGTCGGGCGTTCCATAGTTTGCTTGAGGCCCATCGGATTGAACAATTTCACAGCAAACCCTCTTTCTTTGCCGGGATCCATCCTCACGGCGCCTTTTGATCCCAATCCTTGATTCTGATCCTTTCTTTTGAAGGGTACAGAGGACCCAACTGGTACTCGGTTCATGCTCCCCAACGAGTGAAAACTCGTGCATTAACCAGTCCGATCTCTTCATGGTCGAGCCATCTTTAACCTTGAAACAAAACAATTTCCTGGCCCCAATAACATCACCCTCCTCATCATATATATGATGAGAAGAGTTCTCATGCCAAACCCCAGATCCGGCAGTTCGTGCCACTCGACTTTTGTTTAGTTTTCTCAGTTTCGCGAAAAAGTAAACCTTCTCACCCTCCTGATCGCCGCAGATTTCCCAGGGAGGCTTTTCACCGTATAGATCGCACTCACCGATGCCGTCCCAGGGAAGCTCTTCACCCATCGCCTTCTTCAACAAGTAGTCTCGTACAAGCTCTTCATCGCTGGGACAAAAGCGGAACCCCGCCGGTAGAAACACAGCCATTAACTCCACTCTTATCTTTTCTCCTTGATCGATAACAACAAGGACTTCTATCAGGGTTTTACTTGGAAACAAAGCCTAAACCCTAGATGTATTTATTAGCCCTGCACTGACCGACTTGTCTAATTAAATAAACAAACAAATAAATAAAGGCAAGCCTACCGTTTAAGCCCTTCGTGCTGCGTCGTTTAACCCTTAAGCGGTCATAATTTTATTTCCTTTTTTGCCCTTACAACTCTGAAAAAGGGTTTGCCTTCGGTCGTGGAGCTTGAAGGGTAAGCAGCGGGTACCCGTGTGGGCTCACCGGGAGTGAAAGATTTAGGGAAGAGTTTTGAAGGTGGTTTGACGTGGAGCTTCTCCGAGACAGCGGACGAGCCGGTCGGCGTATGGACTAGTGTGTCTGCTTGGACAAAGGTTGTTGCTGTTGGAGATGATGGTGAAGTCATGGTGTTGTGTTTTTCCATTTTAGAGGGGGAGAGAGAATGTTAATTTGCAGAAGATGGTTCGCAGAAGATAAAGAATAATGAGAAGACGGGAGATAGTTGAAGTTCAAACACCCAAATGAGCTAGTTGAAGGCTTGGGGAAATAAACCTACCATCTGACCCTTGTCTTCTCAAGAAAAATTATACTTTTTGTCTTCCCGAGAACCAGACTTAATCCCTTGAAATACTTAAAAAAATTAAAAAAAAAAAAAAAAAAAAAGGCCTATTATACAAATGTTCAATTTTGTCCGAACCTTGCATGCTTATTATACAGATTGGGTTGCTTAGAACCTTCTTGAAAAGTTATTTAATGTCTCATTATCTACCTAACAAAATGCCGAAATTAATAAAATAAAAAAAGCTTAAACGTGCTAGAATATATTGATTGTCTAATGTCAGAAAATTATACAAAGAGATTCTGACTCATGACGTCCACATCAACTACTGGAGTCTGGACCATCCGTGAACAGTGCTTGCTGATTATAATTAACACCTACTAATTGCGTGATTACTGTTGATCACCACGCGCTTTGACGGTGCGTGTACCTTGGAGCCAGATTGAAGCTGTTTGGTTAAAAGTGATTGGTGAGGGTGAGTAATGTAACGCGGTGACAGAAAAGTTCTCCATTCATAATATAGTATTTTTTTTTTTTTTTTTTCAAATTTTTGATTATATGTTGATTTGCCATTTTTTTTTTTTATTTAACAACACAAAAGGCTTGATTTGTGCTAAGTTACTATATAAATTAAATAACTAAACATTTGTCTATAAATTATTCTTAAAAATAAATATAGTCTACGGTTAGTTGCGGACCCAGGCTAATAAACATGAAGGGTCCAAATTGAAAAAAATAAATAAATTTGAGGGGATAAAACTAAAAAAATTAAAAAATTAGGGAGTAAAATTTTAATTCTAATTTTTTTTTAAAAAAAAAAAAAAATTGGAAGAAAGTTTTGGGGCTTGGGGGCCCTATGCAGGTCCGCCCTGTCTACAGTGAGAATGGAACGAATGACACTTTTATATCGAATTAGTAAAAAAAAGGAAAGAACGGAATAATTGAATCATTTTATTGACACTTCAAAATCAATTACGAAAAAATGGTTATTAGTTCATATTAAAAATTATTAATAATTTTATGTAGGTTTATACGATTAGTTATTTTTATTAAATAAAAAAATTATCATAAAAAAAAATTAGAGGACGAGTCTATGGGCACGATAGATTGATTTTTTATGAAAAAAAATGAACTTTTTTTTATCATAATATAAATGTATTATGGACAGGAATTTGGTATTTTTCTATATATATAAAACATTTATATATACGTGTGTGTTTGAGAAATGGTAACCAGTGAATTTTTATGACAAAATATGCCCACTTTGATGCTAAGATAAGGGGGCAGAAAATGACTTGTGCCTAAATTTCTTCGTTTTGATTGGCTTTATAAATAACAATTGTTGATTTTTTTGTCAGTATGAAACTTTGGAAATAGCCAATTCCGCAATCCGGTCGATAAGGCATAGGTCTTCAAATGTAGCGCCGGCTAGTTGAGAAAAACACTTGATATCCGGACATTTCGGGCTAGGTGGAACGAATTCGTGGGTATGGGCAGGTTCTGCCTATCTCTAATCCCTAAGCACCTCAATAAAAGACAAATAAGCACGCCGACGAGTTTTATAAATCTTTCATGGTCCCATTAATATGAGCCTTATATCACAACTATATTGGGTTTTTTAAAAATAAGAATTATATCACATAAAATTAGACATGATATGATAAGCACGGTAAAGTTGTTTAATATTATATAATAAAAATTCATTATCTTTTTCTTTTGCATTTTCTTTACTCTATATATATATACACATCCAACGACCCATAATTGCAAAACGTACACACGCTACACACTACACACACACACACATATATATATATATATAGGGGTAGTTTGGCCACGTCCTAACCCCAGTGTTTTTTTTTCTTTTACATTTGTTAAAATATTTTTTTTATAGGAATGATTGATATTTTCCATGATTTTTGTTAAGAAATTAATGGAAAATATGAGGTAAAAATCTAATTAAAACTCAAAATTATAATTATTCTTAAAATTTGAAACCTAGAGAGCTTTTTCAAACGACTAAAAACTCTAGGATGGTAACTTAGGTTTTCCCTGTTGCTAATTGCATTCCTCGAAAATGCAACAAACTTTAACCCATTTCACCTTTTAACCTAAAATTACTAGAAAAACCCACGTATAAACTCTGAATATTATGCATATAACCAAGTCTAAAGAGCCGAGTCGGGCCTGCCGACCCGATTCGGGTCGTAGCCCTTGGCCCCTTGTACCCGCAACAAACAACACCTGGGAAAAATGACAAAATAAAAAAATAAAAAAAAAAATAAAGAAAAAGAAGATATAAATCCCTTATTCCACTGACAACCTTAAACCCTTCTGCCCCTTCCATGCCAATTATCATGATTTTGAAGCTCGAAAGCTTTCCCTCAACAAAATCACTCTCTCATTGCCTCGAGCTCTGCAACTTGCGTGCTTATTATCTATGCTCAAAGATGATGCCTTTCTACAATTCCTTTCCTCACCTTTCCAACCAAACCCAGCAAACCAATGCTTCCACTGCTCCACCTCCTCAGCAGGTAACTCTCTCTCTCTCTCTCTCTCTCTCTCTCAATCATATAGATGTTTTGACGATTGAATTTACCACTTGCAAGAGAGACTCTGAGGACAGTGATAGAGAGGCCACACTACGAAAAGCGGTATAATAACTTACCTTTTATCTTTCTTTTGTCCTTTTTCTTTGGTATTTGTGTTCATTACATGAAATTTGAGCAATCGTTTAACTCAATCTTACCAAACTTTGGCCAACTAAAGCAGAGCTCCTTACATGTAAAGAAATACACATATTCAATGAAGGGCATTGTATGGACAAAGCCTCGTGTCTCTCTAATCACTTGGTAAGTGGGAGAAAGGAAAGGAGAGATCCACGAGGATGACAAAGGTGTTTACCTTGTTTGGTTGGATGGAAATGGAATGAGGGAGGGGGGAAGGTTGTTTCTTTCCTATTCCATCAACTCATCAAGTGAGATGGAAAGAAAGAGTTGTGATAGAGAATCTATTTTTAATTCTATTTTAATCTATATAGCCCCCGCCACTTACTTTCTCTGCTATTTGTGGTCAATAAAACAGATGAAGATGAGCAATGATAGGCCGGGGCAAGCCAGCCGGCCCCCGGCCCTTTTCATTTAAATTGAATTTTTTTATTAAAAAAGTCGGCTGAAGTATCATCATTTCCCGTGAAGAGAGGGTAATTTTCATTCCTCCCTCTTTACTTTACTTGCTTCATTTCCTCCCACAGGCAAGGGGAATTTTTTTTCCTCTTTTTTGTATGTTAAATTAAAAAGGTGAAAAAGAGGATCAAAATCCACTAGGAAGTATACTAGAGGAATACATTAAAAAAAAAAAAAAAATTACTATGGCCTAAAGTTTAACATACTATGGAGCAAATTCATTTTTCCAACAGGTCAACATCACAATGGGCGTGTTTGGCAAGGGTAAAATTTTTTTTTCCTTCCCCTCTTTATTTATTTAAAAAATAATCAACTTCAAAACATTTTAATTTTATATCACATTAATAATTTTTTATCATTATTTATATACAAAATATTTTTTTTTTTTTTTCACTTTTTTATATAAATTCTTTTTATTTTATATCACTTTTATCTCTTCCGACTATCGCTACTAATTTTTCTTCTTTTACCAAATAAGGTCAATCTTTATATATATATATATATATATATATATCTAATCAACACGCGCATGAAGGTGAGCCTAAGCTACCATTGTGTCTTCTGACCCTTCTCTTCTCAAGAAAAACTTTTTGTCTTCCCGAGATTTTCGTCAACCAGGCCTTCTTCTCCATTGGGAGAACTACTCCGACGAAATGTCTGAAGCACCATTTACAACAAGTTGTACACTGCATGCCGTGTGAAATGATGTCCAATCACCATTCAAAATCACCCTCCACTGTTTATTTTCCTCGAACTCCTCCCTCCCACACCATAGCACCGTTCAATATACACTACAGATTGTGCACGTTGGAAAACTCAAACGCCTCCTACAATCCAAAACACTAAGATCATTTTCAACTATGAAAGTTAAAATAGTTATCGAAAAAGCACAACTCTCTACTTTAATCACGATTTATTCTATATTTTCTCTAACAGTTCACTCTTTACTTTTTTTAAATATTATTTTTTAATCATTTTTTTTTTCATTTCTCTCTCACTCTTCGGTCTCCCCAATCCCAACAGAGCCGAGCGATTACTGTTTGACTTTTGGCGCACGTCATCGTGGACTAGTACTGCCTCATCGCCTTCCTCGCCTTTATCATCGTCTCTGCCTTCTACTAGTACTTGGAGGATCGGCGCGTGCGCCTGAAGCTCGTCTCATCCGGAAAGCTGCTGGCACAGATTGAGGCACCTCTGCTGCAGGGGAAGACACCCGGAGGAGGGGGGATGTGGTGGCGAGGATTGGTGGGGCTGTGCTCTTCAAGGTGAACTCGGCCATTGGGTACTTGCTGATGCCAGCGGTTATGTCCTTCAACAGAGGGGTCTTCGTGGCTATGATGCTGGGCCTCGCGGATCTCCTGGATCCATCTTTCTGGTTATGTCTTTCAACAGGGAGGGACAGAGAAGGCCGGAGAGCCACAGAGAGAGAGAAAAAAAAATATTAATAAAAAAATATGTAAACAGATGAACAGTGAATAGCCAATAGTGCCTATTTACTGTTTATGAAGTTAGGAAAAAAAGTTAGAATGACTATTCTGCTAGAAGAATAAAAAGAGACAAAAATAACTAAATTTAACTTTTTAGTTAAATTTAACTTTTCCAAGATGCTCTAAAGAATCTCCCAAATTCATCCATATGTTGTCTTTAGCATATGGCAATGAGTAAAAATGACACGTGTTATTAAAATAAGTAAGAAACGAAAAACGTATGAAAAATCACATAAAAAGAAACTAAACTGTATTTAATAAAGCATACATCATACATAATATACATGCATATCATATAACTTTATTTTTATTATTTCCAATTCGTAATTAATTGGAACACTTGAGAGGTTATTCTGAGTGTTGATGAAATGTCACTTCATATTATGCTGTACATCTTCCATTCATCTCCGTTTACATGGTTTCCTTTCTTATATTTTTTCTTCTTTAATTTTTTTTAAATAAAAAAAATGAGCCGGAAGCTTTTACTACAAAGATGTAAATGGTTTTGTTGATATGTCAGCCTCTTTTGCTATTTTGACAATTGAGAGAGAGGATCATCTCAAACCACCTCATTTAGAGTAATATAATTTCAATAAATACTGATTAATTAATAGATATATTTTATAATTAAAAAAAAAAATCTACGGCATTTAGATTTATTGGGTTTGTTTGTTAAGCTCAGGGACAATACAGAATAGTGCTGGTCACTATTCACAATTTTTTTTTTTTTTTTTTTTTACATTTTCCAATAACAATTAATATCAAAACATTCTCAATTTTTTCACTTTTTATATCAAATCAATAATTTTTTATTACTATTCAAATAAAAAAATTCACTATAATACAAAAATTTTTCACTTTTTTATACAAATTATTTTTTATTTTATATCGCATCATCATTTTTTACTAATTCCAAAACTAACAACCCACTACTCAGTTATGTCCTTTGCCAAACAAGCCCATTAGTACAATTTTTAAGGGGTCGGGCGTTGTTGACCGAATAGAATGCTCATACTGGAACTTTTGGTAATTCGACAATGGCATTGCAAAAGCCGTAATATTTTATAATATAAATTTAACTTTTTCATGAAAAATATTTTAAACATTTACCTATTTAAACAGATAAGAGGGAATTGTGTATATGTATATTTAAACAGACGTAGCATAATTGGACAGAAAATGAACGAAATGACCAATTTCAAATCCGCAAAAAATTTAAGCTGTCAAAGTAAATTTTTAAAATCTAAGAAAGTGAATTTGTATGTTTGTATTTTTATTTTTATTTTTTTGAATAAACCCAGCATGAGGTGTTGGTATTTTCTTTTTTTTTTTCATTTTATTTGTTATTTTTAAAATTTTAAGTTGGATTGTGAAATCAATATATGGATTTCATTTAAAATACTAGGGCTTAAAAAAAAAACTAAAAACTAGCCCAAAATAATTTTAAAATCATTTAGAATAAGCTTTAATAGTTACCCAATATACTAAAATAGGCCCAAAAAATTCATTACCTAATAGTCTGATAACGAATAATAACAGTATTTAATAATCACAATAACCGCGCGGTTGCTAATCGCATGATGCAAATGCAGACATGACTTAGGAAACTTCACAGCAAGGCAGCCTCTAGACACCTGACCCCTCCGTCACTACTAGTACTACTCGCCACTTGGCCCACAAACATGGAAAGAGTAATGCTACATATCATCCTCTTGTCCACCTTTTATCCTCCCAAAATTGATTTGGCTCTTAAAATCACCATTGGATCAAAATTCAATAATGATCTATCATAAATTCAATGGTGATTTTAAGAGCCACATTAAATTTGGGAGGACAAAAGGAGGACAAGGGGATGATGTGTAGTATTACTCATTTAGCAGCCTATGAAATTATGTACCCACAATGTTGTTAAGTGTTTTTCTATTTACATTTCTAGGCATAGTTTGAAAATAGCAGGATTATAGCTAGGTAGGATGAAGACGCTGAGATGGCTAAAAATACAACAATTATTTAGGACAAAATACGTTACATACCCTACCAATTGTTCTACTAATTTTACCTATCATAAATTTTTTGGAACAAAACCAGAATTTTCTATTTATAAGAGTCAAAGGTCGAATTTAACTTAACAAAAAGAATTGAAAATCAAACTTAAAAATACATTCATGATGTATTATGTACCATCCTTCTTCTTTTTTTTTTTTTTTCTCCTCCCTTCTCTAGTTACTAACCTTCCTAAATAAATTTTTTAAAAAATTGGCAGATAAAAAAAGTAATTCCTGAACATATACGTCTAATAAACCCAATCTCTCACCTGCAACGAACCTAAAGGTATTCATGATTGCATCATATGCTTCTCTAGGGTCCGTGTCCTCCAATTTGTACCATTTTTCTTCTTCCTTGTTTATTTGTTAACGGTGTGAATTTAAGCCACTGATCCTCCCTCATTTCTCAACATACCTTCTTCTCATGGGCGGAACCAAAATTTATTTTTAGGAGTCGAAATCATAAAAAAATAAAATAAATAAAATTTAGGAAAAATAATTTAAAAAAATTATAGATTTTGGAGGCAGTTCCGCCCATGCTTCTTCTCAAGATCGGTCAATTATCAAATCAATCATATTATAATTAAGGTCCTAATTAAGTGAGAACTAAGTAGAACTTTAGTATTAATTCTTTAGTTAATTTGTATTAGACTGTGATAGAGAGGGATGAAATTAGAACACACACACATACACATAGATTAAGTCCTTTGTGGGAAAAGTGTAATAAGTTTTGGTGGTTAATATAATATAGTTGAGATCATACTCATAGGCTTAAGCTTTTGTGTTAAGTAGTTTTTATTGTTATGAATTTTGAATTGTTCGTAAATATATATTTTTTTTAAAAAAAACAAAATAAAAATTATCAAACAAGGCCAATGGTATCTTGCATTCTTTTCATGCATACAAAGACTAGGAGATCCATGTAAACAGTGGTGTACCTAGCCTTGTGAATATGGGGCCAAATTGGAAAAAAAAATAAAATTTGGGTGGGGGCAAAACTAAAAAAATAAAAAAAGTTATGGATAAAATTTAATTTTTTTTTTTTACAAAAAGAAAAAATTTGGGAGAATTTGGGGCTTGGGAGGCCAGGCCCCCCTTGGCCCCATGTAGGTCTGCCACTGTCTGTAAAATATGGTTTTTTGTTTTTTTTTTTTCTTAATTTTTGTGAACCAAAAATCAGATTTGACCTAGTGGGAGCCAATATGGTTGCTAGACATGTTAGGTAAAAAGAATTCAACGATTTTGACAAATTAAAATTACAGAAAATGATAGGTAGAATAAAATTCTTTTAAAAAACGTCAAATTTTAAAAGTCTTCCCTGCCTAAAGATCTTGGCTATAGTCATATATATGAATATGCGCAAATTGTTAGGAAAATCACATAACATGTTAAAAGTCTTCCATGCCTAAAGATCAGTTGGTACATTGATCGATTGGTAAATTTACATGAAAAAAAGAGGAAGAAAAAAACAGAAAGAAGATAAAGCAAAGATGGCATGCATTGTAATTCAGTGAGGACACGCAAGTCTAACTCAAAGACCAATTAGCTGTTTTTTTTTTTTTGAGGGGGGGCTTAATTTTAATTTTTTATTTAGTTTAATAAGTTATGTTTTGTCTTTAGCTAATTCTTGCATATGAAAGGAGAAAATTGATTACATTCTATATGAAAACGAATTTCAGAAAAAAAGAAAAAAAAAACGAAGAAAGAAAGAAAGAAAGAAGAAGAAGAAGAAAGACGGACGTAAATAGTTTTTGTTGATATGTTGCTTATTTTGCCATTTGGGAGATCATCTCAAATCACCTCATTTAGAGTAATATAATCTCACTAAATTCTCCTCAAATCATTTTGAAGTAGTAGACACCAAAGCTGATTAATGATTATTAAATTATTTTTTAGCATTACCCTCTAGATTAATTAGTACCTAGATTTATTAGTACGATCGATTTTGAAGGGGTTGAGTGTTGTTATGACTGAATCAGAATGTTGAAATGAATTTTTAATTGGATTAATTAACATCCCACAACTAACAACGTTTTCTTTCTTTCTTTCTTAATCAAAGAGAAATAAAAAAACAAAAGTAACAAGTTTGACATGAACATAATTGTTTATGAAATGCAAATATCTTTATTGCGGGTGCAAAAAATTGGGAGACTTACAATATGATGAACTGGAATTATGCTCCAGCAAAATATAACAAACAAATAAAAAATTTACAATTTTTTCCCATCTTTTGAGAGACACCAACAGCAAAACAAAAACACTCCGTTTTGATATGAACAATTTGCCTCAATTCATTGTAGCCTTTAGGCAAATAAAGTACATATGTCACCATCCCAAAAATCCTCCAATGTCCCTTGCGGCAGATCTCCACCCTCTGGGGGCACGATGTTCATGAAGGTTTCCCAATTAAACTCTGAATCAGAGTTATCACCAGCTGGTAGACAAAATTCCATATGGGTTTCCAAATCAGTCTCGGGCGTTCCTTCCATATGGGTTTCCGAATCAGCGTCGGGCGTTCCATAGTTTGCTTGAGGCCCATCGGATTGAACAATTTCACAGCAAACCCTCTTTCTTTGCTGGGATCCATCCTCACGGCGCCTTTTGATCCCAATCCTTGATTCTGATCCTTTCTTTTGAAGGGTACAGAGGACCCAACTGGTACTCGGTTCATGCTCCCCAACGAGTGAAAACTCGTGCATTAACCAGTCCGATCTCTTCATGGTCGAGCCATCTTTAACCTTGAAACAAAACAATTTCCTGGCCCCAATAACATCACCCTCCTCATCATATATATGATGAGAAGAGTTCTCATGCCAAACCCCAGATCCGGCAGTTCGTGCCACTCGACTTTTGTTTAGTTTTCTCAGTTTCGCGAAAAAGTAAACCTTCTCACCCTCCAGATCGCCGCAGATTTCCCAGGGAGGCTTTTCACCGTATATATCGCACTCACCGATGCCGTCCCAGGGAAGCTCTTCACCCATCGCCTTCTTCAACAAGTAGTCTCGTACAAGCTCTTCATCGCTGGGACAAAAGCGGAACCCCGCCGGTAGAAACACAGCCATTAACTCCACTCTTATCTTTTCTCCTTGATTGATAACAACAAGGACTTCTATCAGGGTTTTACTTGGAAACAAAGCCTAAACCCTAGATGTATTTATTAGCCCTGCACTGACCGACTTGTCTAATTAAATAAACAAACAAATAAAAATAAAAACAAACAAATAAATAAAGGCAAGCCTACCGTTTAAGCCCTTCGTGCTGCGTCGTTTAACCCTTAAGCGGTCATAATTTTATTTCCTTTTTTGCCCTTACAGCTCTGAAAAAGGGTTTGCCTTCGGTCGTGGAGCTTGAAGGGTAAGCAGCGGGTACCCGTGTGGGCTCACCGGGAGTGAAAGATTTAGGGAAGAGTTTTGAAGGTGGTTTGACGTGGAGCTTCTCCGAGACAGCGGACGAGCCGGTCGGCGTCTGGACTAGTGTGTCTGCTTGGACAAAGGTTGTTGCTGTTGGAGATGATGGTGAAGTCATGGTGTTGTGTTTTTCCATTTTTGAGGGGGAGAGAGAATGGTGATCGATTTGCAGAAGATAAAGAATAATGAGAAGACGGGGAGATAGTTGAAGTTCAAACACCCAAATGAGCTAGTTGAAGGCTTGGGGAAATAGACCGAATGGGGAATAACCTGCATCCATCCAAGGTTCTCCATTGTTTCACAGTTCATGCATTGAAATTGAAGAAACACAGGGCTCAAGAATGATAGGCACAGAAGTACAACAATTATTCCCATAAGCCTACCATCTGACCCTTGTCTTCTCAAGAAAAATTATACTTTTTGTCTTCCCGAGAACCAGACTTAATCCCTTGAAATACTTAAAAAAAAAAGAAAAAAAAGAAAAAAGCCTATTATACAAATGTTCAATTTTGTCCGAACCTTGCATGCTTATTATACAGATTGGGTTGCTTAGAACCTTCTTGAAAAGTTATTTAATGTCTCATTATCTACCTAACAAAATGCTGAAATTAATAAAAAAAAAAAAGCTTAAACGTGCTAGAATATATTGATTGTCTAATGTCAGAAAATTATAGAAAGAGATTCTGACCCACGACGTCCACATTCAACTACTGGAGTCTGGACCATCCGTGAACAGTGCTTGCTGATTAAAATTAACACCTACTAATTGCGTGATTACTGTTGATCACCACGCGCTTTGACGGTGCGTGTACCTTGGAGCCAGATTAAAGCGGTTTGGTTAAAAGTGATTGGTGAGGGTGAGTAGTGTAACGCGGTGACAGAAAAGTTCTCAATTCATAATATAGTATTATGATTAATAATATAGTATTTTTTTTTTTTTTTTTTCAAATTTTTGATTATATGTTGATTCCCCTTCTTTTTTTTTTTTCTCAAATTTTTGATTATATGTTGATTTGCCATTTTTTTTTTATTTAACAACACAAAAAGCTTGATTTGTGCTAAGTTCCTATATAAATTAAATAACTAAACATTTGTCTATAAATTATTCTTAAAAATAAATATAGTATACGGTCAGTTGTGGACCCAGGCTAATAAACATGAAGGGTCCAAATTGAAAAAAAAAAAAAATTTGAGGGAGCAAAACTAAAAAAATTAAAAAATTAGGGAGTAAAATTTTAATTTTAATTTTAATTTTAATTTTTTTTTAAAAAAAAAAAAAAATTGGAAGAAAGTTTTGGGGCTTGGGGGCCCTATGCAGGTCCGCCCTGTCTACAGTGAGAATGAAACGAATGACACTTTTATATCGGATTAGTAAAAAAAGGGAAAGAATGGAATAATTGAATCATTTTATTGACACTTCAAAATCAATTACGAAAAAATGGTTATTAGTTCATATTAAAAATTATTAATATTTTTATGTATGTTTATACGATTAGTTATTTTTATTAAATAAAAAAATTATCATAAAAAAAAAAAATTAGAGGACGAGTCTATGGGCACGATAGATTGATTTTTTATGAAAAAAAAAATGAACTTTTTATCATAGTATAAATGTATTATGGACAGGAATTTGGTATTTTTCTATATATATAAAACATTTATATATACGTGCGTGTTTGAGAAATGGTAACCAGTGAATTTTTATGACAAAATACGCCCACTTTGATGCTAAGATAAGGGGGCAGAAAATGAGTTGTCCCTAAATTTCTTAGTTTTGATTGGCTTTATAAATAACAATTGTTGATTTTTTTTGTCAGTATGAAACTTTGGAAATAGCCAATTCTGCAATCCGGTGAATAAGGCATAGGTCTTCAAATGTAGCGCCGGCTAGTTGAGAAAAACACTTGATATCCGGACATTTCGAGCTAGGTGGAACGAATTCGTGGGTATCGGGGTAGTTTGGCCACGTCCTAACCCCAGTGTTTTTATTTCTTTTACATTTGTTAAAATATTTTTTTAGAGGAATGATTGATATTTTCCATGATTTTTGTTAAGAAATTAATGGAAAATATGAGGTAAAAATCTAATTAAAACTCAAAATTATAATTATTCTTAAAATTTGAAACCTAGAGAGCTTTTTCAAACGACTAAAAACTCTAGGATGGTAACTTAGGTTTTCCCTGTTGCTAATTGCATTCCTCGAAAATGCAACAAACTTTAACCCATTTCACCTTTTAACCTAAAATTACTAGAAAAACCCACGTATAAACTCTGAATATTATGCATATAACCAAGTCCAAAGAGCCGAGTCGGGCCTGCCGACCCGATTCGGGTCGTAGCCCTTGGCCCCTTGTACCCGAAACAAACAACACCTGGGAAAAATGACAAAATAAAAAAAGAAAAAAAGAAAAAGAAAAAGAAGATATAAACCCCTTATTCCACTGACAACCTTAAACCCTGCTGCCCCTTCCATGCCAATTATCATGATTTTGAAGCTCGAAAGCTTTCCCTCAACAAAATCACTCTCTCATTGCCTCGAGCTCTGCAACTTGCGTGCTTGTTATCTATGCTCAAAGATGATGCCTTTCTACAATTCCTTTCCTCACCTTTCCAACCAAACCCAGCAAACCAATGCTTCCGCTGCTCCATCTCGTCAGCAGGTAACTCTCTCTCTCTCTCTCTCTCTCTCTCCCTCTCAATCATATAGATGTTTTGACGATTGAATTTACCACTTGCAAGAGAGACTCTGAGGACAGTGATAGAGAGGCCACACTACGAAAAGCGGTATAATAACTTACCTTTTATCTTTCTTTTGTCCTTTTTCTTTGGTATTTGTGTTCATTGCATGAAATTTGAGCAATCGTTTAACTCAATCTTACCAAACTTTGGCCAACTAAAGCAGAGCTCCTTACATGTAAAGAAATACACATATTCAATGAAGGGCATTGTATGGACAAAGCCTCGTGTCTCTCTAATCACTTGGTAAGTGGGAGAAAGGAAGGGAGAGATCCACGAGGATGACAAAGGTGTTTACCTTGTTTGGTTGGATGGAAATGGAATGAGGGAGGGGAGAAGGTTGTTTCTTTCCTATTCCATCAACTCATCAAGTGCGATGGAAAGAAAGAGTTGTGATAGAGAATCTATTTTTAATTCTATTTTAATCTATATAGCCCCCGCCACTTACTTTCTCTGCTATTTGTGGTCAATAAAACACATGAAGATGAGCAATGATAGGCCGGGGAAGCCTGCCGGCCCCCGGCCCTTTTCATTTAAATTGAATTTTTTATTAAAAAAGTCGGCTGAAGTATCATCATTTGATTCATTTCCGTGAAGAGAGGGTAATTTTCATTCCTCCCTCTTTACTTTACTTGCTTCATTTCCTCCCACAGGCAAGGGGAATTTTTTTTCCTCTTTTTTGTATGTTAAATTAAAAAGGTGAAAAAGAGGATCAAAATCCACTAGGAAGTATACTAGAGGAATACATTAAAAAAAAAAAAAAAAAAAATACTATGGCCTAAAGTTTAACATACTATGGAGCAAATTCATTTTTCCAACACGTCAACATCACAATGGGCGTGTTTGGCAAGGGTAAATTTTTTTTTTTCCTTCCTCTCTTTATTTATTTAAAAAATAATCAACTTCAAAACATTTCAACTTTATATCACATTAATAATTTTTTATCATTAGTTACACTATAAAATAATTTATTTATTTTTTTTTTTCACTTTTTTATATAAATTCTTTTTATTTTATATCACTTCTACCTTTTCCGACTATTACAACTAATTTTTCTTCTTTTACCAAATAAGGTCAATATATATATATCTAATCAACACGTGCATGAAGGTGAGCCTAAGCTATCATCGTGTCTTCTGACCCTTCTCTTCTCAAGAAAAACTTTTTGTCTTCCCGAGATTTTCGTCAACCAGGCCTTCTTCTCCGTTGGGAGAACTACTCCGACGAAATGTCTGAAGCACCATTTACAGCAAGTTGTACACTGCATGCCGTGTGAAATGATGTCCAATCACCATTCAAAATCACCCTCCACCGTTTATTTTCCTCGAACTCCTCCCTCCCACACCATAGCACCGTTCAATATACACTACAGATTTTGCACGTTGGAAAACTCAAACGCTTCCTACAATCCAAAACACTAAGATCATTTTCAACGACGAAAGTTAAAATAGTTATCGAAAAAACACAATTCTCTACTTTAATCACGATTTATCTTATATTCTCTCAAACAGTTCATTCTTTACTTTTTTAAAATATTATTTTTTAATCATTTTTTTTTTTTCTCTCACTCTCCGGTCTCCCCAATCCCAACAGAGCCGAGCGATTACCGGTCGACTTTTGATGCACGTCATCGTGGACTAGTACTGCCTCATCGCCTTCCTCGCCTTTATCATCGTCTCCGCCTTCTACTAGTACTTGGAGGATCGGCGCGTGCGCCTGAAGCTTGTCTCATCCGGGAAGCTGCTGGCACAGATTGAGGCACCTCTGCTGCAGGGAAAGACACCCGAAGGAGGGGGGATGTGGTGGCGAGGATTGGTGGGGCTGTGCTCTTCAAGGTGAACTCGGCCATTGGGTACCTGCTTATGCCAGCGGTTATGTCCTTCAACAGAGGGGTCTTCGTGGCTATGATGCTGGGCCTCGCGGATCTCCTGGATCCATCTCTCCGGTTATGTCTTTCAACAGGGAGGGACAGAGAGGGCCGGAGAGCCACAGAGAGAGAGAGAGAGAAAAAAAAATTAATAAAAAAATGTGTAAACAGATGAACAGTGAATAGCCAATAATGCCTATTTACTGTTCGTGAAGTTAGGAAAAAAAGTTAGAATGGCTATTCTGCTGGAAGAATAAAAAGAGACAAAAATAACTAAATTTAACTTTTTCGTTAAATGTAACTTTTCCAAGATGCTCTAAAGAATCTCTCAAATTCATCCATATGTTGTCTTTAGCATATGGCAATGAGTAAAAATGACACGTGTTATTAAAATAAGTAAGAAACGAAAAACGTATGAAAAATCACATAAAAAGGAACTAAACTGTATTTAATAAAGCATACATCATACATAATATACATGCATATCATATAACTTTATCTTTATTATTTCCGATTCGTAATTAATTGGAACACTTGAGAGGTTATTCTGAGTGTTGATGAAATGTCACTTTATATTATGCTGTACATCTTCCATTCATCTCCGTTTACATGGTTTCCTTTCTTATATTTTTTCTTCTTTTTATTTTTTTTAAAATAAAAAATGAGCCGGAAGCTTTTACTAGACAAAGACGTAAATGGTTTTGTTGATATGTCAGCCTATTTTGCTATTTTGACATTTGAGAGAGAGGATCATCTCAATTCTCAAATCACCTCATTTGGAGTAATATAGAGTTTGTTTGTCAAGGAACAATACATTACAGTACTGTTTATGTACTTTTTTTCTCATTTTTTTTTTAATATTTTTCACTACTAATCAACATCAAAACATTCCCACTTTTTTCACTTTTTTATATTACATAAATAATTTTTTATTACAATTCAAATAAAAAAATTCACTACAATACAAAACTTTTTCACTTTTTTATACAAATTCTTTTTATTTTATATCACATCATCACTTTTTACTAATTTCAAAAACTAACAACCCACTACTCTGTTCTGTTCTGTACATGTCTTTGCCAAACAAACCCATAATTTCACTAAATTCTGATTAATTAATAGATATATTTTATAATTAAAAAAAAAAAAAAATCTACGGCATTTAGATTTATTGGGTTTGTTTGTTAAGCTCAGGGACAATACAGAATAGTGCTGGTCACTATTCACTTTTTTTTTTCTTTTTTTTTCACTTTTTATATCACATCAATAATTTTTTATTACTATTCAAATAAAAAAAATTCACTACAATACAAAATTTTTTCATTTTTTTATACAAATTCTTTTTTATTTTATATCATATCATCATTTTTTACTAATTCCAAAACTAACAACCCACTACTCAGTTATGTTCTTTGCCAAACAAGCCTAGTAGTACAATTTTTAAGGGGTCGGGCGTTGTTGACCGAATAGAATGCTCATACCGTAACTTTTGGTAATTCGACAATGGCATTGCAAAAGCCGTAATGTTTTATAATATAAATTTAACTTTGTCATGAAAAATATTTTAAATATTTACCTAATTAAACAGATAAGAGGGAATTGTGTATATGTATATATATGTTATAAGTATATGTTCATAGGAACTCAATTTTGGATTGTATTGAATACTCATTTAGTGGCAACAAATTATTAAAACAGGGTCGTTAATTTTGATTTTTAAATGTTCATAAATAAAAACTAGTTTATCTAATTAATTCAAATGATGATGAATTCATAACGGAGAAAAAACAAGTAAAATAATATATGTGCTATATATACTTAAAAAAAATCTGTCTTTTTGACATATTAATATGTTATTGCTGCAGTTGGATTTCCCATCTGTACGTCTTACCTTTTTGAATCAAAAAGCTTTGATAAAATCTGAACCAAAAAAATATCAAAAAGCATTCAGAGAATCAGAGTTGAAGTGAAATGTTTTAAAGTGTTTGCATATCATTAAAAGTTGATTAGATCGACTAGCCTTCAACCCACCCAGCCAACCACAATAAACCAGTTTTGCTTCAGCCTTCAGTGACGGTCCTAGCTCACTGCTCAGATGGATGCGTCAACCATAGATTAGCCGGTAGGAATTCGGCTTGCATTAATTAAACGCCTTTTGCCGTGTGAAATGACAGTCATTGCACATCTTGAATTTGCTTGCTTTTTCAACACTTGAACTCATTTTCCGTAAACTTGCAAATATATGTAATATTTTATTAATGCAAGTCCGAACCCTAATTAAAATTGGGTTTTATTTATTTTTTTTTAAAAAAAAAAATTAGTAAGTGCAGGAACTGTGCTTGATTTTTTTTTTTGGTGATCCTAGCTAACCAACTAACAAGGATTAAGCAAAAATAAAAAATATATAAAAAAAAAATTTAGTCTTCTTATATATCACGAAACTTTTTAAAAAATAATGCTGGATCCCTGAACTTTTATTAATTACGTTATTTCTAACATCTTATGTTATGCCATTTATGTCAAATTTAACCAAAAAATAAAAAATAAAAATTTATCACTACTAACACCTGGACACCAATTACCCAAAATGTGCCCTTTTTTAAAGGTTCATTTGTCCAAATTATCCCTAAAAAATAAAAAATAAAAATAAAAAAACCTTGAAATGTGTCCCAAAAAATGGCATTTACTTTTAGCTAAATAGTCCATTGTATCAATCATAAACATCATAATTTTTTTTTTTTTTAAAAAAAAAAATCATAGATTTTAAAATTGCACTTCTTAAAAATGTAAATCCAGACAAATCCTTAGCTTAGTCTACCATTTTAAAAATATTTTTAAGATGAAAATTTTAAAAATATAATTATGCATATAATATTAAAAATACTGTTCCTTATTTGTGGTTTGTTGTACACATGCACATGCACACCATGTATTGTTTCTTTTTCACTCTCAAACTATATCCAGAATGCAAGTTGGGTTTATACCATATTGAAAGTTAACGTTATATCCTATATGTTATCTTGCATGATATCATAACCATGTAATTTTGTATTAATCAACTTATGACTAATACAAAATTACATGGTTATGATATTATGCAAGAACATATTGGATATATATACTATATCATATATGTTATCAGGCCAGTTAGAAAAACAAAAAAAATATGTTATCAGGCCTTCTCGATGGGCAGAACTACTCCAACGAAGAATCATACTCCTTCCAATGAGATACTCCAACGAAATGTCTGAAACTTCATTTACCGCAAGCTGTACACTGCATGCCGTGTGAAATGACAGTCTTGACACGTCTTGAATTGCTTGTTTTTTCAAACACTCGAGATGAGCCTTTTAATTTTTTTTCTTTCAATTAATTTTATTATTATTTTAAATTGACATGCCTTTTAAAATTACTATTTAATCTAAATTTAACTGTAATAAATCTCAACTTGAATAATAATTTTAAAAATCACATTAATTTTTTTTTTAAAATCATAAATTTTAAAATCACATTTTTTAAAAATGCAAATCCAAACAAATCCACAACTAAGTTTATCATTTTCGAAATATTTTTCAAATGAAAATTTTAAAAATATAATTAAACCTATAATAAAATTATAGGTTGAACATGTTATTTATCAAACCTTTTTTAAAAAAAAGTTTTTTTTTTCTTCATTTTTTTCTTCTTTTGGTTATAGCATAATATGATATTTATAGCTAACCTAATTTACAAATTGCTTTATATGGTATAAAAATTAATTCAAAAGTTGGTGTTTTAGAGAAAATAACAACTTACTCTTTAAAGTTAATATTCATCCGTAACTTAACAAAATTCGTTTGGTATAACCATTAAAACAGCTCAAATGTTTGAAATTACGCTTTCCCGTAAACCAACCTAAATGCTTACAATTTAAAAGCTAGATACTACTTTTTTCTTTTTTCTTTTTAAAAAAAGAAAAAGAAAAAGAAGAGAGAGTAGATTTTATATAAATTTGCAGAAAAAACTGAGATTAGAGTGTAAGGGTACAAGATTCCCTACAAACAATACTGTAAATTACTTTTGAAATTCCTTCCATTAATTCATAATCTATGATATGAATGGTAGCTTCGCGGGCAAAACCAACAACTACTAAGGAAGCATCTCTTTTGACATGTACAAAAACTATAAGATTTAAGGGTGTTTAAACTGGATTGGATATCCTCCATAAAAAGACCATAATTGTTGATATAGCACGACATAAGAGGTATTTAATTATTTATATAGCACAACTGTAATATAAATAACGAGAAGTGATATATACACAATAAAAATATACACAACAACAAGACATATAGATGGAACATGCAGGTTATTAATGTTTCACATTTGTGTACGTCGCCACCTCATTGCCTTTCTTGTCGTCTTCCGCCTGCGCCGATGCCACCCAAGTTTCCAACGGCCAACTTTAGGCCGGCGTGTGTGGGTCACATCCCGCCTCCTCCATTCGGCCATCCGCCAGTTCTTGATGTTCTGTGTTTGTATTGCTTATGTTATTATTTTTCCTTTTCTTTTTTTTGAGCTTTTTTGTTGCATCTTTATTTCCATGTTCACCTATTTAGTGGTGTTTGTATCCTTGTGATCTAGTTTTGTGGCATCCGTGTCTGAAACTATTGGGCCCGCATCTCCAAAAGTATTATCCTTACATAATTTCGTTCTTAGTTTTGATTTTGAATTGTACGGCTCGTGTTGTATTTTTTCTTTCTTGTTGTAATTTGTTCTTGTATTTTTTTTTTTTTTTTTAAAAAAGAAAAGTTTGTTGTACAACTACTCACATGAGTGAGACCACTTACTAAGTGGGTCCTACTCATGTGAGTAGGTTGTACACAACCTGTTGTGGAAGAACAAATTTCAAAAAATAAAAAAAATCAACATTTGCGTACGTCCATTGAAGAGCTGGACCTTACTTGAACATGATCTGTTCTATAGCCTCGTACCTCTGGACTTGTTTGATAACCTACGGAACATTACACAATAGTGGTTGGCACTATTCATAATTTTTTATTTTATTTTTACATTTTTTAATAACAATCAACATCAAAACATTTTCACTTTTTATATCACATCAATAATTTTTTATTACTATTCAAATAAAAAAATTCATTACAATACAAATTTTTTTTCACTTTTTTATACAAATTCTTTTTATTTTATATCACATCATTACTTTTTACTAATTTCAAAACTAACAACCCACTACTCTGTTATTTTCTGTTCTTTGCCAAACAAACCCTCTGTGTCCTTGTGTTGTAAAAAGGGAACAAGAGCCTTAGTATCCTATTTTTTTTTAAAAAAATATATATTTTTTTTAAATCGTACTTTTTAAACATTAAATTCAAATCACTCTTAATTTTTTTAAAAATAATTATAATTTTTTAAAATGTAGTTAAACATATAATTTTTTAAAAATAATAATTATAATTTCTGTCAGTCCGCCAAAGGATTCTGACGGCAATCTCACTGCAAACGAAGACTAGGAAAGGACCTTTTAGTCAAGCATGTCTCCTAACAATCACGCTGAACAATCCTAAAAGAGTTATTGTGCGTTTGGGTATTGAATTTTGAGAATTAGAATTGAATTCTAATTCTATTTACAAATATCGAGGTAAAAAATTGTGTTTGGATGTTGAATTTTGAGATTGAAAAATATTATATTTTAATGGTAAAAAATGATTGGAAGTTTAAAAAGTTGTGTATAATGATTGGTATTTTGAAAAGTTGTGTAAAATAATAATTTAAATAATAATAATTTATTATATATTGATTATTTAATTAAAAAATAAATAAATAATTTTTTTTTTTTTAAAAAAAAAATTAAAATTTAAAAAAAAAAAAATGATGCAGGGGTGGCTGCCGGGGGTGGCCGCGCGGCCACCCCTTGTGTTTTTAATTAAGTTTTTTTTTTTTTTTTTATCTTATTTAAATTTGTATTATTTTATTATTTATATGTGGGACCCACGCGCTTTTTGGGAGACAGTTTGTTCTGCGTGTGGGGCCCAGCCAGTACTCAAATTATCAGCTTAAAATTCAAACAAAATTCGGGTCAAATTCGGGTATTCGGGCGGGTGGGCGGGTTTTAGGAAAAATCCGAGTGGAATATTTATTCTACTCGGTTGCCAAACACATCATAAAGGGAGATGATACATGTACAATAAGTGTATCCCCCAATGTGCCTAGGTGGAATCCAGACTATTTTTCTTTTTGCTGAAGACTTACAATATATAAATATATTTTAGGAGAGGGAGAAAATCACTTATAGTCAAAGAATAAGATTACATTGAAGCATTAGCTATTTATATAAACTAATTAGACAATTGATATAAAAGATTAGTTGACTTGGTGCCAAATATGTGTAAACAGAATAATGCTCAATTATTGCTATATAACTGAAATGATGTATTATTGATTAAAGGGTTTTAATTTTTTATGACACGTTATCACGTTGTTTAATAATCGTATACCAATTTAATAAGTAATATTATACTCTATATAAATTAGTTTGTGTTTATAAAAAGTATTCATTTCGAAAATACTCGTAAAAACACATAAAAGATTCGAGGGCTAATTGTGGGATGGGATCAGAGTCATAAATCACGAGTTCGAACTCACTTTAAGCCTCCTGTTGAGGAATATGAAAATGGTTGTCTCGTGCACCACATTCATCCGCATTCGGTCACTCTCTGGTTAGATGGATAAGTAGACTAGGAACAAGTATGGGTGACAACTGTGTTCGCATGTCGAGACATGAAGATTGAGTATATAAGTAAACTTTAACTCAACATATTTAATTAAACGGATCAGATCCTTCAATCTTAAACTACTATATAGGTTAATCTTAACTCAATTCATTTAATTAAATGGATCAGACATCTCGACTCTAATTTACTAATTTCGTATTTAATTTATAACGAATTTGTAGGTCATGTAAAAAATTGTCAAACTCTAAAAACAAGGATAGTTCTACCTTTAAAAAGCATGGTGGCAAGGTTTGTGCTCTCTCTCTCTCTTGTAAATGTAAGGCTGAAGTAAGGAGGTATATCTATTATTATGTCAAAATTTAATTATTTGATTCAGAAATTCGCTGGATAAAAAAGGTTATACACTTATACAATGATGGATCTGTTCGAAGATCTGATCAGGTAAGAATATGTTTGTTAATAAGTCCACAAGCGACAGGAAAAAGGTTGTATGTTTGGGAACAAGTAGAATTTTAATTCTATTTACTATAGTGTTTCGATTTTTTTAAAATAAATTATATTTTATCTTACTTTTTCTAATTTTATCTCAGAAAAGACAAATTATTCAAACACTAGATCATAATTGAATTCAGATTTCAAAAATCCAACACCCAAGCGTAGAATATGCAAAATTCAATCTACTAACATCGAATCACCCAATACGGCATAAATAAAGGTTTGCATAATAATTAAATCCGCCTAACAAAGTTTAAAATGAAACCAGGTGGATGCTGGTAATTACCAATGAGTATCACTATGTTTCTATTTTCAAAAAAAAAAAAAAAAAAAAAAAATATATTTCCTCTAAATTTATAGTATATTAATTAAATGTATTTAAACTAAAAAAAAAAAAAAAAAAAAAGCTCATAAATCATAATTGCCCATCTGGCAATTCATGGAGTTAAAAAGTGGTAAAAAGAAAAGCTTATTACCCACTTGTCCCTCTTTCCCTGCGCATAATCACTTTGTTAATTTTTTGGCTTAGAACATATATTTTATTCCGAAATTCATATATTTTTGGGTTGTGTGTCTTTTGGCGGAATAATGCTTAGCGTCACCTTCTACTTTTAAATTTTTAATAGCATAGGCGTAAACTCACCTTTTTTTTCTTTTTTTTTTTTTTTTTTTTTTTTTTTCTTTTTTTTTTTTAAATACACTTTTGATCTTTGACAATTTATTTTTTAGTCACTGAGTTTCAATTCGCATTACAGATGGTACCTCAATTTTGAAAAAAGACCGAATTGGTACCTCAGTCAAGTTTTCTATCCAAAAAACTAACAGCTTGCTACGTGAGGTTGACACGTGGCACTATATAAAAAAATTAAAAATCTTTTAAAATTAAAAAATTAAAAAAATAAAAAAATAACAAAAATTAAAAAAACAAGAAGGTGGCTAGACCAAAATGGGGGTGGCCCTTGGCCGGTCTGGGTGTAGTTCGGCCACCCCTTGACAAAAAAATAAAATAAAATAAATTCAAGATCGATTTTGGCCCTTGGGGGAGGTTCGGCTACCCCAGATCGGCCAAGGAGCCACCCCATTGTTTTTATTTTATTTTATTTTTTTAATTAATTTTTAGAGATTTTTTATTTTTTATTTTTTTTATATAGTGCCATGTGTCAACTTCAGAGGTTGACACGTGGCAGACCGATAGTTTTTGGGCGAAAAATTTAATTGAGGTACTAATTTGATCTTTTTTCAAAATTGAAATATCATCTGTGATGTGAATTGAAACTTAAAAATTAAAAAATAAAGTTGTCAAAACTTAGGAACCAAAAACATGTTTAACCTATTTTTTTTTTTTTAGAGAAGTCATAAAAAAAAGTAATATTACTCTTAACATATATATATATATATATATGTTACATCGGCTGATTTAAGTGAGTTTTTTATAACACAATATAAAAAGTCACTTAAAATACGTTACTTTTGGCCGATTTCACATTGTGCATAGTAGTATTACTAGAAATAATTGAAAAAAAAAAAATTATTACAACGGATGAGCAACATAGAGTTAATGCAATACTGGAAAATAATAATAATAATAATTTATTTATTTTTTTTAAAAAAAAAGAAGAGGAAAGGACCATAATATATATATATATATATATGAAAAATTATAATTAGCCCTCCAAACAAATAGTCGTTTTGCAAGAAGCCTTACGAACTATATACCAACGCTTGAACTTTGGTCCCTTAAACTATAAAAAAGTTTTAAGAAGATACATTTTGTCAAAATATGCTTATAATACTATTTTCACGTGTTATTTTTTAATTAAAAAATAACTTGTATCAGGAATATTATAGATATATTTGGACAAAATTGGCAGATGCTGTTCTTTCTGAAAGGGTCTCTAGTTTTCCCCGTCGGATTGATTGAATTAAAAAGTTGGGCTTGTTGGGCATGTACTATTTGGTATCGATATTCCTCTCAAAAAAAGAAAATGGTATCGATATGAGCAGTCAATTTGTAGCTTCATAAGTTTCAGTTTTATTTTATTTTATTTATTTTTTTTAGAGAAAAATAAAAAATAAAAATGGTTCATGGTTCTTCTCCAAGTTTGTTGTTGGGCTTAAACTGAAGCCTTTGCATGCAAGTGTGAGAAAAGGGTGTACTGACTTGAAGTCACAGAACAGAGTAGAACATATTGGGCTTTCCTAGACAATTAGGCCCATCCAATTAATGTCTCATGGGCTGCCTCTGGTACATAGTACAAAATCAACAACAATTTACACGTGACCTCGAACAAAGAACACACTCACCACTCAATAAAGAAATATAACTCAGAGATATAGAACAATCACAAAAAAAAAAATAAAATAAAGAAAAAATATAAAAAAGTTATGTGAACTAACAGCTAATTTTAGATTAGCTCTTTGAATTTTCAAGTACACTAATGTAATTTCTCAAAACTATGAAAGTGTGGCAAAAAGTCAACTTTTATCGAAATATTCGTATAATGTCCTTATTCTCTTAAAATCAAAAATAAAAAATGAATAAAGAACTTTTTTTTTTTTTGAAAAAATTTTGAAAAATTATTAATATAAAACTAAGAAGTTAAAGAAATTAAAAAAATTGAAAACTTAAAAAATTAAATTTTTTTAATTAAAAAAGGAAAAAAGTTTAATTCAATTTTTTTTTTTGTAAGAGTGACATATATTATTATTTTATTAGTACTAATGTGGATACTAACATAATCCGTCAAGTATTTTGACGAAATTTGACTATAATGATTAAATTATTATTTTTTTGCCTACCTTGAATACCTTTGAATTATTTTTTATTCCACAGTGAACGATTTGTAATTTAAGCTAACTACATGGATTGATTTTGTATTTATCATTTTTTTTTTTAAAAAAAATAGTTTTGTTATTATTATTATTATTTTTTTTTTTAAAGTTTTTAAGAGAATAGATGTATTATAGAAATATTTCGATAAAAGTGATTTTTTTGGAACACTTTGATAGTTTGATGGGTCACATTAGAATACTTGAAAATTTATGGGGCCATTCTAAAATTGGCTATTAGTTTATGGAGCTTTTTTTTTTTTTTTTTTTTCTTCAAAACAAAAGAATCCTAAAATTTGGAGATAAAAAACTTAAAAAAATAAAATAAAATTGAAGAATTAATTGGGTGGTAAAATTGAAAATTTATGGGGCCATTCTATAGTTATTACGTGGCACATAATGACTTTGTAAACTTTTTTAACGGTAGGGACCATTTTTTTTTTCTTACCTTAGAGAGTGATTAATCATGTTTTAAAACTTAGGGTGTTATTTGTCAAAACCTCATTACAAATTCTTTTATCCCTTTATTTTTTTAAGAAAAAAATAAAAAAAATTTACCTCATATTTTGGGGGCAATATGAGAAATGAGTTTTTCTCTTCTTTAAAATAATTAATTCTCTTACAAACATATGAGTACCACGTGTATATGAATAATATCGTAGCATTTTTAAACTTTAATCATAAAATAAGAACATAACACGTGGTAACACACATATATAACGAAACTTTATAGCATGGATAAAATAATAATCATGAAAACGTTTTCATAACTTGGATAAAAGCATAATTAACCTTTTATCAAAGCATAACATAAAACATGTACGGAAAAAGGGTAAGAAATATCACTTACCTCATATGAGAATCAACTCCTAAGAATTTGAGTCACAAGTCACAAGACCCAACATATTGGCATTATAAAAAGAGATATGCTATCTTACGTTTTTAAGAATTGATTGGTACATAAATATGTTGTATAATTTGTGTATAACACAAGATATATGAAGTGGAGTCCATGTGAGCAGGTCCCACTCAGGAACGGAGGGAGGGGGCTCGCAGGCCATGACCCCCCCTCCCTCACCAATTTCTTAAAAAAAAAAATTTATAAGGTGGAATTTTTTTTTTTTCTAAAAAATTAAAAAATATAAGGTAAAAAAAAAAAATTTAGCCTACTGACCCCTACCATTTTTTTTTTTTTTTGTCACTAGCCTCTGCCCATAAGAACTTCTGACTCCGTCCTTGTCCCCTGGTCCCATTCACATGGGTCTCATCCCATGTGTTTGGTGTAGTGCAGAAGTTGTATAATGCTGTTGTGTAAGAATATTTTCCCTCCATTTTTTGGTTTACCTATTGTTCATCTCCTTGCAACTTTTTTGCAAGCCAATAATTGATTTGTTGAATTTACTGTGAGTTTTACGTATCTAATAATTAATTTCTAAAAGAGATGTACGTGAGAATGCAAATAAGCATTTCTCTTATAAAAATCTTTCTTTGAATAAATTAAGCTTAGGGATAATTTAATTTGGCCAAAACCTTTTTTCCCTTCCTTTTTGGAAATTAATTCCCAAAATAATTGTGGAATATGTCATGTAAGTTCTGATTGGCTATGATTGATTTATTTATGGGTTAGTCCCAAAAAGCCTTTTTTGATGATCCCTTACTTCATTCCCTGGTAAACAATCTTGGAATCCATAAAGGGGGGAGGGACAAGAATGAGAAGAACAAGTAAAGCATAAAGTGGAAAGAGGTATTTAATTAATTAATTATATATACGTACACCTACGCCCATATGATATGAAATGGAAAAAACGTTGAAGTTCCCGTTTGAGGTGAGCTTTCAGTCTCTCAACATGTTTAAGTTACCGTTTGAGTCCATGCAAATACCCGATGCCGAGCTGCGAGGGCTAGCCGTTGCTCTTGCTTTGGTTGGCGTTTCTGCTGGCTTTTTATATTACGCCAACATAAACAGAGGTATGACTAAGCATCTTCTCATATTTGTATTTGGGCATATTTGATGGGATACCATTTTCAAGAAATAATAAAGAAAAGAAAAGAAACTTTGATATTGGAATGGCGATATTTAGTTTAATTTATATGAGTATTGTTATAATAAGGTTTTCATGAAATAGTTTTGTTTGATTAAAATCGTTAATACAAGTGTAAGGTATTGTAATTAGTGACATTTAGGCCCAAATTTTTAAGCATAGACTTTTGAATTAAATGATGTCTCGACATGTTATATTATGGTTCGATATGTCAATATTTAGGACAAAAGTACAATTTTAAACAAAATCACAAAAAATATGTTGTTTGGGAGTGTGTTTTCTTCTTCTTCTTCTTCTTCTTCTTCTTCTTTTTTTTTTTTTTTTTTTTCAAATTGTAGTTTGAAAATGTAGCAAAATTTGCGTTTTTAAATTGCATGCTAGGGGATACATTTCTAAAAACACACAGTTTTAATGCTAATTAAGCAGCGATTTTAAAGGACAAATCACAATTTTACTAAACGTTTAATTACCTTTAAAAGAATCATGTTTCTAAATTTAAATCGTACGTTTTGAAATCACCATTTTTAAAATTATACTTTTTAGAACACGGATTCCTAATATGAACATACTGGTATGGAAGACTCGTATATGAAGGAGGAGATTGTTGGAGGATACAACTGTGAATAAATTCTATGATGTTTTTGCACAGCCTTTGGATCTTTCACTGTACTTGTTTCTCATATTCTTGGAGGTTAATGTCAACTCCGCATTCATTTTCTGGCTTTTTTGTAGTTTTGTACATGCCTGGTGCAACATGGAAATTATCAAACAAAACAATCATTATTCCTTGTTTGTTTTTCTAATGGTCTTAATTCTTGTTTGCCCAAAAACTGATTACTTGAATGATCTGTCTTTCTAGGTTGCTTAAATCCTAAGAAGTTCATTGAATTCAAACTTGTTAAGAAAACTCAGCTGAGCCACAATACTGCAAAGTTCAGATTTGCTCTTCCTACAGCTTCTTCAGTATTGGGTCTTCCTGTCGGACAACATGTACTATGCAGGTTCAAGTAACTGCCTCTGTTAGTTTCTAAAATTTTACCTTTCGTTTTCTGTCCGCCATACTACTACTCTTCTACAAAACTTTGGTGTTTCATTGTTCTACATACGAGTGACGGTAGTTTTGTTCCGTTTGTTTGGACGTGAAATGTTTTTAGAAAAATGTTTTTCAAGAAAATGTTTTCGGCGAACCACCACTAAGGTCAATAAGAGTGGTTTGGCCGCCCTAGACCAGTCATAGGGGTGGCTTTTTTATTTTTTATTTTTTTAAGGAATAATTGCACCATTGGTCATTGGGCATGCCATAATTACAAATCACTCTCTATGGTTTAAAAAGTTCACGGGAGGTCTTTGTGGTAAACTATAATTACAAATCGATTCTTGGAGTTAAATTCCGTTAAATTTTTTGATAGATTCTGTTAAATGCCACGTTAGCATCACATCAAATCAATAAGATGACGACACATGTCTATCTTAATAAAAAAAATATAAATTTATTAAAAAAATAAATAAATAAACTTATATTTTTTTTTAAAAAAATAAAATTAAAAAAAAAAAGAAAAGAAAAAAAGCCACCCCCTCGCCACCTTTGGGGGTGGCTGCAGCCTCCCTAGAAGGTCCAGGGGTGGCCCGAAGGCCAACCTAGAAGGTCCTTCGGGCCACCTTTTTTTTTTTTTTTTTTTTTTTTTTTTTTTTAAATAGGTTTATTTATTTCTTTTTTAATAAATATATTTTTTTATTCAGATGGACACGTGTCACCATCTTATTGGTTTGGTGTAACGATGACTTGGCATTTAACAGAATCTGTTAAATTTTTTAATGGAATTTGACTTAAGGGATCAATTTGTAATTATAGTTTATCACAAGGACCTCTCATAAACTTTTTACACCATATGGAGCGTTTTGTAATTATAGCATATCCCAGAGACCAGTGGTGCAATTATCCATTTTTTATAATGTTTTTAATATTTTTAGTTTTTTTAGTTTACTATCTTTTCTTTTTCTTTTATTATTTTTAATGAAGCATAGACTACTTGTTGGTTTTTTAAGGGCATTGACGTGGATTTTCGTCAATATATGAAAGGAAGTTGAAAGTAGGTACCATCTACATTAGTACATTACAAAATAAAACATAGGCGGGAAAAAAATTCAGTTGTTAAACCATACGTGGGTGAAAGGTATTTAACCCTTTTAAAAAAGGGATTATTTTTATTTCTTATATTTTATTTCTTATTTTTATATTATTCAATATAAATTATTATCTAGATATATATTATTATTTATTCTTTATATTAAATTCTATTTGTTATAATAAAATTGTTAATATTATATATTAAAATTAAATTGTATATTCATTTGCACTCTTTATTTTTTTCTCGGAAATTATGATCAAGGATAACCATTTAACTGAAATTAAAGAAAGTTTTTCGTTGGCCGAAAACGTTTTTAGATGGACTAAGATTTTTGGTCGTACCAAATACTAAAAAATTAAAAAAATGACCTTAAAAAACTTTTAATGTTGTAACAAACAGAACCTTAAAGTTTGCTTTTGATTCTCTATATATGTTTATGGAGCTTAACTGAACCAAGCTTGTTCACGAGTAACCTTGTTCATTTACAGCCGTAATGACGAGTGATGATACTAAAAACCATTTGTGTTCCATTTAGTAAAGCAGGGGAAAGGACAGTGAAGGTGAACAAGTCGTTAGACCATACACCCCAATCACTTTGGACTCTGATGTTGGTTACTTTGAATTGGTTGTAAAGGTATATGATGTCCCACCTCTCCCATAATGTTTTTCAGTTGGAACTCAGTTTCTTATTTGATTTTTTCCTGTGGAAGATGTATCCCAAGGGAAAAATGTCCCACCATTTCAGAGAGATGCAAGAAGGTGATTGCCTGCCTGTTAAAGGCCCCCAGGTACATGGTATATTTATGGAGATAATCACATGTTAAGCAATATATGTAATCAATAAATCTAACATTACTCTTCCTCAAAATATGTTGTCAAGTAAATTTTCCAATCAGTCATTGTTACTGGAAGAAGTTTGAGATATATGCAGGTTTAATTACAGCACTAGTATTTATAATAATTTATTTGATCCAAAAATACTCTACGCCTTTTGAGCTAAACAAACAAACCCTGCGTTGGGAATTATTAGCTTGCTTCTTTCTTTCTTTCTTCTTCTTCTTCTTTTTTTTTTTTTTTTTTTTTTTTTTTTTTTAATTGGCAATAAGAAAACTCCACAGAATTTAGATATGCAGGACAATAAAGTATAACACGGATGGCTCTAATAATTCAGGACAGCAATTAAGCCACTGGGAGCTCAATATCAGTTGCCACCACCGGGGCCCGGAAGTGTTCCTCTTCCTCCTTGGGAGTGTGGATGGTAACCAGATCGGGTATGGGCTTGGTGGGGCCGACCTTTCCCAATCAAGAATGATCTTGACCTTGATACCAAGCACCCCTGTATGACAATTTGATAAGAAACAGAATCACTATATAGAAAGAAATGTGATTATCACATGCATTTTAAACTACTGTTAAGCAAGATAATCACATGTTAAGCGAGACAAAGTTTTCTTCCAAGCTAAGTTAGAAGAAATTCTTTCAATTTAATCTATAAATCACATGTATTTTAAACACATATGAATCATAATATAACGCTACTATATATAGTTTATCAATGAAAAATTAATGGTTCTAAGCTTCCATTCAAAATGCAGTTATAAATTGTTAGAACAGTTTTCGGTTCGATGTGAACCGCATGTTCTTAGATGTTTTTCATGCTCCCACGACCAGTGCCAAACAACTAAAATTAAGATACCATGCCGAGGGTCTCTTAAATACAGTTGGGATTTCATGTTTTGTTTACAAATACATTCATTAGAACCTAAACTTTCTAATTTCTTTGTTTGAGCATTTTAATATCAAATTTTCATGCTTGAAAGGGGCGTTTTAAATACAAACCTGGCCAAGCTCGAGCTTTTGGAATGCTTGCTGGTGGCTCTGGCATAACCCCGATGTTTCAGGTACATATGTGAGCTTTTAAAAAGCAAGAACTTCTGTTTTTTGTCTTCTGACTTCTTCTTCTTCTTGCTTATGGTTATTTTATTGTTCTTTTATTTTATTTTATGTTTTTTTTCAAGTATTTGCTGGTTTCAAGGTTCTCATATCTACTTCTCTTTCTTTGTCTCTTTGTCCACCTTCTGGGGCTCCAGCTCATTCAAGCCATACTAAAAAACCCAAAAGATAAGACCAATGTGCATCTTATTTATGCCAACGTCACGGCGGATGACATTCTCTTGAATGTAATTTGGCTTGCTTCACTTTCTTTTATGTATTTCAAATGCAACTTCATTTCAATTAAATATTTCACATACATAAATGAGAGTGTTAAAGTATTAATTCAATTGATTAAATTTATCTATTCCTATTAGCTTAAGCTTTTGAGATAAGTGGTGGTTTAATAATTTCTAAGGAGCCCTTCTACACATCCTCTACTCATCCCCCTTTCATCACCCTTTTATAATAAAAAAATTTATTTTTATTAAAAAGTTGTCTCTGATGTGACATCAGAGACAACTTTTTAATAAAAATCAATTTTTTAAGGAAAAGAGGGTGATGAAGGGGATGAGCGGAGGATGTTTAGCATTTCCCATTTCTAAGTCATTAATCTTTATGCAAGAAAGCAACTCTTAATCTCAAATCAGAAACAGTAACTTTGTCTACAACCTCTTCATCTTTGCACACTTGCATATGATTACTGGAGTTTTCTCTCCCATCCAAATATGATATGTAAAAGGCCTTCCAAACCAGTTGAACAACACCCCAATAAAAGCCAGACCCTTTCAAGCCTTTGACATCCAATAGAGCTCAACCAAACAGTTTTGTAGTAACCTCCTCCAAATCATTCAGGAAACATACTCATAAAAAAGGTGATTTCTGGTTTCCATAAATAATCCCCTCAAATATTGTAGACAATGATCCCATTATAGCCCCTCAAATCAAACTGTCTTCGGTGGAGACCCTATTTTAAATAGTTAACTAGGCAATAGAAGAGTGCCTTGGAACAGCTTTCAGAGACAGATGACTCTCCAACAAAGAACTCTAGAAATTGAACCTATTACTACAAACCAAGTAGCTGAACATAAACTCCTGATTTGAGGATTCCTAAGCAGCTGAATCTTCATCAATAAGCAAATTTAAGCATTTGCATTTATACATCAACCAAAACTTCAGATCTAGCAGGTTGTCAGTGCCAGTTACCTGCTAAATAACACTTTAGACAGTAACCCTCAAGATTGTTCTTTGACCACATTTTTACATAAGAGGTCCATCTGAGTGCCAATATCATGCAAATCTACTGCTTAAGAAAGGGCCCTGCTACCTCTTAACCCTAGGAGACACACAAAGCTTTGAACACCAACAAGAAACTTCTCACATTCTCCATATGGCCACAAAAGTATTGATCTATTGGCATTTGAGGGGAGGTTATCAATCCTTTTGCTTCCATTAAGCAGCTTTAACATCTTTAAAAATGCATATATAATATGACAATGAATCTGCGAGCTTTGACAGCATTGGAATATATGAAAATCCTGCCTGTTTAGCTTTACTAGTTGAATAAGTGAATATGAAATCCAGAGCTTAAAAGCAGATTTGTCTTTGCCTTCTTAAGTTTTCATTCTTGTCATTGGTTTTTGCATGTTTAATTCTAGTTTTTTCCAGTTCAATACTAGGAAGAACTTAAGAAGTAATTATCACCAAGAGTCTCAGAAAACTGCCTTGATGCACAACATGGTCTTTCTGATCTCTTTTCTGTATATGCTGTAGCTATTATGTCTGTTCAAAAGTCTCTAAATCATGTTTCCTTCTGCAACCAATCTACTTACATATAAAAGACGATGGACCAAATCTATAAGAAATTACCCGGTATCTTTGTCTCTATGTAAGGCAAACATGCTGAGAACACATCATGGTGGCTCACTTTTAAGTTACTTATGATAGATAGGCAGGCCATAGTATTCCTATTTCTTTTCAATATGAGACGAAGTCAGATCTCTTTCTTTAAAGCTTTTCTCCTAATTTCCAATTAAAACCAATACTTTATTGTAATACAGAAAGTCTTCAACTTCTGTTTTATCTGATGTACTATTGATGGGAATGCACTTGTTCTGGACTTTCTGCAGGAAGAGCTAGATGCCTTCGCTAGCAAATTTCCTAGCCGCTTCAAAGTCTATTATGTTTTGAATCAGGTTGGTTCCTTTGCTACGACATTTCTTTTAAATTTATCTTTCATCTTATTTTTCGGTGCTTTAGGTAACGCTAGTCAAAGATATCCACTTGGCGTGTATATGTGTCACATGTGTTAATAAAATGACTACGCATGTTTAGCCCACAACACAAGAATCTTGCAAGACAACAAAGGGTTAGAGTGGCGTGTTGTTGGGGCGGTGGCATCACCTCCGATGCTATAGTAGTAACAGAATGAGAGGAAAATGAGCTTGAAAGAGATATATGAGAATAGTAGAGCATATCAAAGCCTAGTCTCCTCTTGGTCTTATATAGGCTAAGTCTTGTTTTGGTCGTGTGTTTGAGTAAGGGAATTGTCATAAATTAATCCCTTAATTTTGGCTGTTGAATCGTCGATTATGCTAGAGATTTTCCTTTGTGATCTGCCCTTAGCTTTGGTAATTTTTGCCTTTCTTGGATGCTCAACGGATACTGCTTTCTTGGGAAGGGTTGATATCAATAGAATATCAACAGTTTCCCATTCCCTTGGGCTATTACTGTAGGCCAATGAAAATTACGTCTGAGGCTGTGGGTCTCCATTTCAGCAGTTCTATGGGCCTCCATTCCAAAATGTCTGCTGACTCATCTGAAATTTGCAACAAATTATCCAATTGGGGGATGAGTATGAGACCTTCATTGCTTACACCCTGCCTCGAGGAAGAAAAAGGAAAAATTATACATCTTGCCTCATTTTAGTTAACATTTATATTTCCTTTCATAGCTTAGTCGTTAGTAGCAAAATGTTTATCACTGATACTCACTCTAACCCATTATTGCCAGCCTCCTGTGCCATGGAATGGTGGCACTGGATTTGTATCCAAGGAAATGATTCAAACTCATTGCCCCGCACCAGCCAAAGATATTCAGGTTGGTATAAAATATTTAATTCCAAAATGTCATGCCACTTGAATTGTCTGTTTAGTAGAGTCACAATTCATTGAGCTTAAAACTGATTGTTTGCAGATACTGAGGTGCGGCCCACCAGCCATGAACAAGGCTATGGCAGCTCACCTGAATGAGCTTGGATATACATTAAGGATGCAGTTCCAGTTCTAATTTATTAATACTTGTCCTTTTTTTTTTTTTTTTTTCAGTATGTGTTTTTTTATATATGTAGAACTGGATCTTAATTCCTTCAAAGCATTTGAAGCTGTCCCTAAAAAACAATTTCACAAAATAACAAAATAATTTGTTAAGAATGATAAATATATAGTATACATTAAGAAAAAAAGAAGGCCAATGGTGTTTATTAAAAAAAAAATACACCTATCAAGACCATGTTTATTTATTTATTTATTTTTCAGTATTTATTTTTTTTTATAGAGAAAAGTACACATATCCTCCAAAACTACTAATTGTGTTAATATCTCATCTCAAACTACCGAAATATGTCAATGTCCCTCGGCCCCTCCTAAGAGTCTAAGATCAACAAAAAGACATAAATGACCATAATAGTTTTTTAATAAGACAAAAATGTCCTTATAATTTTTTTTTTTTTTAAAAAAAAAAAACTAAAACTAAAAAAAAAAAAAAGCTTTTTAAAAAAAAAATTTAGAAAAAAAAAATTTAAAAAATTAAGGAAAAAAGGAAAAGAAAAGAAAAATTAAAAAAAGAAAAAGAATGATTTTTTTTTTTTTAAAAAAAAAGAAAAAATAACTGATTTTTTTTTTTTTTTTTTTTAAAAAACCATTATTTACTATTTATTTTAATTTTAATTTTTGTTTTTATTATTTTATATATATTTTTTGAAAAAAAATAGTTTTTTAATTAAAAAAACTTAATAATTTTATAAAGGGTATTTTTGTCATTAGGGAGGACATTGACATTTTTCAGTAGTTTAAAGGAGATGAGAGAGGGGGGGGGGGACTAACATAATTGATAGTTTGTGGGGACAGTGACAATGAATGGATTATGTGTACTTCTCCTTTTTTTTTTCTTTCTTTTTTTCTTTATATATATATATATATATATAGAACGGGATCTTAACTCCTTTAGAATATCTAAAGCTGTCCCTAAAAAACAATTTCACAAATAACAAAATAATTTGATGAGAATGATAAATAAATAGTATACATTAAGAAAAAAAGGTCAATTGTGTTTATTCAAAAAAAAATAAAATACACATATCAAGACAATGTATTTAAATGTATGAGAGAAAAGTACACTTTAGCCCTCCCAACCACACACGCTTTCCCCTAGTCCGTGCGGAAGTATGATGACTTTTGAACTACTATACTGTGACAAGTTAGTTTATCTATTAAGGTTTTTTTTTTTTTTTTTTTTTTTTTTTTTTTTTTTTTTTTGATGTAATGTGAGTCACTTGTGTTGTAAAAATGCTCCATAGGGTAAAGTACTAAAGTGTTAAAAAAAAAAAAAATTAGAATGAAAAAATCAAAAAAAAAATAATAAAAATTGGAGGTAGCTCAACCACCCCATGGTCATTGGGGGTGGTTTGGTCACCCCCAAATGGCCAAATGAGGGGAGGCTTGGCCACTTCCAACTAATCAAGGGGTGGTCGAAACCACCCTCATTTGGCCATTTGTTAGTGGCCAAACCACCCCATGGGTCGTGGGTGGTTCTTCATCCTAGTTTGACCAAATAGGGATAACCAAGCCACCTCCAAACCATTTAAGAGTAGTTTCGGCCATCCCGATTCCCCCATTTTATCATTTTGGGGTGACCAAACCACCCTATGAATTGTGGGGGTGGTTCTTTATCTATAGTTCTGCCAAACAAGGGTGGCTGAGCCTCTCCCAAACCATTTAAGGGTGGTTTTTCAGCCACCCCCATTTGTCCATTTGAGGGTGGCCGAACCACCTTCTTCTTCTTCTCTCTCTTTTTTTTTTTTTTTTTTTTTTTTTCTTTAATTTATTTTACCTTACCCCATGGGCATTTTTGGGAGTTTAGATGGTTAGAAGTCAACTGCAACCCACGTGACTGACATTCCATCTAAAAATACGAAAAAACTTAATGGAGGGGATAATATGTTACAGTTTGGTAATTTGTGGGGGTTGCATTTCACTTTTTTAACTTTAGATGCTAAAATATTAAAATCATCACATTTTGGGGGTAAAGTATCTTTTTCCTAGGGTTATTTTTGAAATTTTAGGTCACGTGCGATGCACATGATTTACATTCTATCTAAAATGACAAAAAAACTTAATGGATGGGCTAACTTGTCACATTTTGGTAGGTTATAAGGGTTGGATGTCACTTTCTAAACTTTGGAGGTTGAAACACAAAAGTGGTCATACTTCCGCAAGCGTGCGCAGGGGGAATGTAAAGTGTATTTTCCCTCGATGTATGATGATTTGAAGAACATATGAATCTTTCATGTCGTATCTTCCTATTTTCTCAAACTTGTTTTGGTTTCTCCCTTTTCTAACCAATGCCCTTCTGTTCCATTCATTTCTATTCTATTGTTTCTCTGATGCTGAGAGATACTATGGTGGGGAAACTCTGCAACTTCAACTCCCAAGTTAATAGTTAGCATTTTTTACTATGTTCGATGCAAGAAACAACTTGAATTCACATAATTTCAAAAATTGTTGTTGACCCTTATATTTTTTAGAGGTTGAGTTGTAGAAACTCTTGCAACTTAATTTGTAAAATAGTTCTGTCAATTCTTGCTCCCTTCCACGCATGGGAACACTATCAACTTGACCACAGTTTAGCCATTACCACTATTACCCCTTAATTTTCTCTTTTATTCTTTTTGAGTCTCTTTAAAGAGCATTAGTGAATGGATAATTATTGCCTTAGTCAAATCCTATTTTAGGAGTAATGTTCGATACTCAATTCCCATATCACTCTCATCTTATTGAGTTGATATAACAGTTCTCATCAGCCCTTAGATCAGCCTTTATTAAAAAATAAATGGAAAAAATTCAAGGGTTGATGGGTATTGGTATATCAACCTAGTGGGATGAGAGTGAGATGTGAGTTGAGTATTTATAATTATTCAAAAGGGTTTATGTGTAACTTACTCTCCTCGTTATTTTTCTTTTTTATTAAGTCTCACTCACTTAGATGGGTACTTCCTTATTTTGACACTATTTGACTTTACTAATGCTATATGCTACACTCAAATCCTACTGAACTGATGTGGCAATGTTCGTTACTCTTTGGATCAACCTTTTTAAAAGAAAAAGAAAAATCCAAATGCTGACAACTATATCAACTCAGTATAATGAGGTAAGATATATGTATGATATTCAGTAGGTAAAAAAAATAATAATTTTAAAAAAAAATAGCCCAGTGGCCCCTATCAACAAATTTTTTCGCCCTTAACCCCTGTCCATAAGATTTGTTGGCTCCATCCCTGCAAAAGAATAGTACTATATACCACATCAGCTCATTGAAATGGGGTGAGATGTAGGTATAATATTTAGTATTGCTCATTTCGGTTACATAAAAGAGTAATCTTATATACCAAATCCCTATCTCGTCATTATCCTATTATGCTTACGTGATATTATTGATCTAAAAGTGAATTCACAATGCCACACATATTCAAATAGTAATGGGATAGAGATGTAGTATATAGCAGTTCACCGTACAAAATGGCATCTTATTTGAAAAAAAAAAAAAAAGAATAAATAAATCAAGTTTGAAGAAATGAAGGTGGAAGTTGAATTGGATCCCTAAACATGATCCATCACACACAAGTAATGATATTGAATCTGCCAAGGTAAGTGCACCAACCACGACGAATGCGACTGGATGGAGAGCAAGTGTAGTTTTTATTTTATTTTATTTTTTGGTTTTTCTTTTTGGAACAAGGGAAATGCTACCTTATACACTGAGATCCCACCCCTCCTACGTGGACATCATTTTTTTCACTTATTTTATTGTTTAAATAAAAACAAACCAAAAAAATAAACAGAACCAAATGGGCGGACAAATTGAAGAAAAAGAAAACAAAATTCAAAATTTACTCTCTGACTCTCTGACTCTCTCTCTCTCTCTCTCTCTCTCTCTCTCTCTCTCTCTCTCTCTCTCTCTCTCTCTCTCTCTCTCTCTCTCTCTCTCTCTCTCTCTCTCTCTCTCTCTCTCTCTCTCTCTCTCTCTCTCTCTTCGGCACTCCCTCTTCCCGGTCCGTCGGCCGTCCTTCTTCACCGGATTCCGTCTCCACCGGCCGGCATCTCTCTCTCTCTCTCTCTCTCTCTCTCTCTCTCTCTCTCTCTCCTTTCCCCAGCCAGCCGTTCTTCTTTACCTTCGGCTTCTCCACTGGCGAGGACCTTTCCCCCAACTCAGCCAGCCACATCTCTCTGAATGAAGGTTAGATTTTTTGATTTTTTTTTTTCCCTTTTTTTTTTTTTTGAACATTTTCTTTGTTCTGGGTTTGATTCAGTTCATGGGTGGAAGATGAAAGAGCCTAGCGTTGGGTGATACATTTTTACTCTCTGGGCATCAAGAAGGTATTTTTTTTTATTTTTATTTTTTTTCCCTGCAAGAGCAAACACTAAAATGAGAATGTGAAAAAAGAGAAATCTTTTTGTTCTATTGCTTCTGGGTTTTCACAAGTTTTCATTTTCTATCTTATTTTGTTTGAATTTCAATTCTTGTTTATGAGTTGGGTGGTGTTGGGTGATACATTTTGACTCTCTGGTGTTGGATATTGTCTGTAGTTCCTTTCCTTTTGAGCCAAGGAGTACTGCTCTATCTTTTGTGGCAATTAGCTTGTAATATTAGTAACAACCTATCCCAAAAACTTGCTTGGATGACAGTCGTGGCCAATGCAATAATTCCAACCGACCCAGCGATTGCAGTGCATGGGCAACCCATCTTATTTCAAGTCTATAACATTCTCAACCCATCTTGGTTAGAACTTGTTGAGTTGCCTTTGTATTTGAACAATGTGCAATGACAACACAGGGAAAAGTGGCATCAACGTATGTTTAGAGAATTAATATCTATTTTTATTTTGGTTGGAGGCTTGCATGGGCGTGGTGGGGTTATAATCAGGTGCATGCAACTTAAGTTTGATGATAAGTCTTCCACATATGTAAATTTTTGATAATTAATAAGCAACAGATCTGTGCTAATAGTAAACATGTATTGATCAATACACATCAACCTCTTGTGCAAAATTCAAAGTCAAGTCGCATTGTACATTCTTACTCCTATTACATATAAGGTGAAGCCATTTACAAGTACGAATGGTTACAAAAAGTTAACTAACTTACATGCTGTCTAGCTTATGTGTAAAAAGCATCATATCAATAAAGATCATCATATCCCATCTAGACCAAGCCATCATATTAATCAATTTGTTATAACCATTTAGGTGTTAGCATGACCTTGGTGGTAGTTGAAGTCCACTGGAAACTAAATTCTCAACAAGCCTTGAAGCTTGAAGCCATTCATGAGTATGGCACACTTGACCTTCTAAAATCAAATTTTAATAAGTCGTGTACTCATTTATATTGCCTACCGCCTCTAAACTGTAAGAATTTGAATAAAATTTGAAAATGAGAGTTTATCCTAGTATGCCGATCATAATTTCTATTAATAATCAACAATGTACAATTGAAATATATAATGTACCTGTTAAGTTAAAAGATTACAATAGATAAGTTATAACTCAAAGTATAGTTACAGAAGTCAATTACAAAAAATACAAGCTATATTGTATTTTTTGAATGCTGTGACTCTTGCAACTCATCCCTTTGCTTCCAAGAATTCATAAAGTGACTTTTGCAACTCATCATACAATTCCCTGTAAAAAGCCAATTACAAAAACCACATCAAACCAAAGTTTCATAACCCAACCTTTGAATGTAGTGAAAGCAAAGAACAAGAATATGTTATTTATTCTATACACAATCTTGTATTTATTCTATATAATATAAGGAAAATGATTAAAAAGATCAAAAGAAATCACATTTGATTAAAAAAAGAAAACCCAAAAGCAATAGAACAACAAAAAGATTTCTCATTTTTCACATCCTCCAGCAAACGGCCAACATCCAGAAGCAATAGCAGAAAAATTTAGTTTGCACTTGCAGAAAAAAAAAAAAAAAAACTTTCTTAAATAAGTCACTAAGTCAAGTATTGCAAATCAATCAATATCCTAATTTGATGATCCATGCCCGTTAAACAAGCTGAGTAGCAAATCAACATCTAAAGTCAGTGAGATTTGTATAAAAGTAAGCATTCTTGTAGCAACTTATATCTAGTGCACATATTTTGATAGAATCCATCTACTGGACAGCCAAACATGGTACATATTGCAAATTTTAAAGCATAATAACCGTAGTATGCCGAGTAGAAAACTTTCTTCTGACTTCATAACTAACTTTTTGACATTTACCCGCAAGAATGTCCATAATGAGATTTGCCAGCTGAGATATAAGTTGCATAGGATCAATCCTATGCAACTTAGTGTTTGCACTTGCAGAAAAATTTAGTGTTTGCTCTTGCAAAAAAAGAAAAAAAGAAAAAAAAAAAACCTTAAATGTCTTTTCCTAATTTATCAAAGTTATAAAAGATATATAGACCAAGCACATAACAACTATGTCTAGAAAAGAAATAACTGGGCTAGGCAATAGGAGGGGTAACATCTATAAAATTGACATGAATAACAGATAAGATCTTAGCACAACAAAACAACAAATTTAATCTGTATTTCAGTCATTGTTTCAATCAAAATTTGTAATAAATGATAGGATTAACCATATATGTAAATTGTGACAAAATCATAAACAGGAACTGAAATTCAAACAAAATAAGATAGAAAAAGTGAAAACTTTTGAAAACCCAGAAGCAATAGAACAAAAAGATTTCTCTTTTTTCACATTCTCATTTTAGTGTTTGCTCTTGCAGGGAAAAAAAAAAAAAAAATACCTTCTTAATGCCCAGAGAGTAAAAATGTATCACCCTACTCTAGCCTCTTTCATCTTCCACCCATGAACTAAATCAAACCCAGAACAAAGAAAATGTTAAAAAAAAGAAGAAGAAGAAGAAGAAGAAGAAAAAGAAGAAGGTCGTGCCTTATGTTAAAAAAAAAAGGGAAAAAAAAAAAAATCAAAAAATCGAACCTCCATTCAAAGAGATGTGGCTGGCTGAGTTGGGGGAAAGGTCCTCGCCGGTGGAGACACCGCAGGTAAAGAAGAACGGCTAGCTGGGGAGAGGAGAGAGAGAGAGAGAGAGTTTATCGCCGGTGAAGTACGGATGAGAGAGAGAAAGATGGCGGCTGTTGGAGACGGAATCCGGTGAAGATGGACGGCCGATGGGCAGGGAAGAGGGAGTGCCGGAGAGAGAGAGAGTCAGAGGAGTAAATTTTGAATTTTGTTTTCTTTTTCTTCAGTTTGTCCGCCCATTTGATTCTGTTTATTTTTTGGTTTGTTTTTTATTTAAGCAATAAAATAAGTGAAAAAAAGCTGTCCACGTAGGAGGGGTGCGATGGGGGTGGGATCTCAGCATACAAGGTAGCATTTCCCTTGAAACAAACTCTGCACTTAAAAAGAAGATTCCCATATTGATGAAGGGTTAATTAGTTAAGATGAAGAAAGGACAAATAAGTAGAGATGAGAGAGAGGCCAATTTAAATACTACTGAACGCATATTTCGAAAAAGAATTAAAAATTATGTCAGAAAGAACAGAAAATAAAAAACACTCCTAATTTAGTTCTTCTTAGGGAAAAAAAAAAAAAAATCTTAAATCAATTCTACTTAATATGCTACTCCTAAGTAATACTGATTTTACAAATTCCTAAAAAATGTCTAAAACATGGAATAAAGCTTCGTACAACATTTTTATGATGTAAAAAGTATTTAAGCTCCCTTTATTTTGATGTAAAATGATTTTAAAAAATTATCTTCATCAGTTGAAAGCATTTTACGACGTTTGACTCGTATGAAAACTAGCGACTACAGGCAAATGTTGATGACGGCAAAAGACAATCAGTAACTTCTAGCAAACATCGGTGGCAGATTTCGACGACTTTCGGTGTCGAAATCTAGTGAATTAAGGCCAGAATCCAGCTACCTTCAGCAAGAATCCAACCGCAGCCGGCAATCTCTAGCAACCTTCAGCGGTGGTAGCGAATAAATTGTGAGAGAATACGTACGAGAAGCTCAAACTCAAAAAATGATTTACGATAATAAAAAAAGGGAAACCATTTTCAAAAGATTAAAAAAGCTTTTTCGCTCAAACCGAAAACATTTTTGGGTCGCACCAAACACCGAAAAATACGAAATTTTTTTTCCAAAAATATTTTACGCCGAGACAAATAAAGTTAAACATATTTTTTTAGGAAAATTACTAATTTTTCAATGTTTAGCTATCATCTTTAAGCCTCGTTTGATTTTCGGAATAGGCCCTTAGAATAGAATGACTAGTCCATAGGAATAATCATTCTTTTAATTGGTAGGAATTTATTCATTAGAATAATTATTCTCTTACCAAGAGGAATAGGTCTTCCTCTAAGAAATGAGAGGAACAACTATTCTTAAAAGAATAGACTTTATTTTCCAAAAAAAAAACCACATACATTATTTTTTATTTTCTTTCAATTTTTTTTTTTTTTTTAAAGAAAAAAAAAAAACTGTGTGAATAGTGTGGTTGGCTGACTACTCATTGCGACCACCCCCAGTGCATTTGGGGGTGGCTTGGGCCACCACCGATAGCCTTCGGGGGTGGCCATGACCACCCTCGAAAACCTTCAAGGGTGGCCTGACACTCACCAGTATTCATGTTTTCTTCTTCTTTTGTTAATGTGAGTTTTTTTTTAAAAAATAATGTGGGGTTTTTTTTTAGTAATTTTGATTTGATTCCAATTAAAGTATATATGTTGTCACCAAACCTATAAAGAGTAGGAATAACAATTTCATTTCACTCTCTTTTATTCTCAATAATAAATACTCTCCTTCTCAATGGAATAATGAATTTGCAAACCAAACCATACCTTAAAATATTGGCGTTTAGGGTATGTCACGATGTGAAAAAAGCAATTACAAGTAATATGCTTGCCTTGTATATAATACAATGATTAAAAACTATATAAACATGATATACCCCACCAACTTGCACAGAAAAATAACGCCCACTAGCTCATGGTTTGAACTTAGGGTGTCCTTCCAGTAAATTCAATCAGTGCCAAATTCTGTTACCAAAAGAATTAACATGTTTGTTCATGTCACGAAGCTTTCATATTTTAGTGCTAGATGAATTTGACACTAACGCTACTTTTTGTTTTTCATACTCATTTTTCATATTCATTTTTACATATGTTAATGTGCCGTGATTTAAATGAATAATTTTTAATAATTAACATAAAAAATCATTTAAAATACGTTATGTAGCCCATGCAAAAAAATAACGACTCTCGTTTTGAAGAGCGGAAAGATGACAATATCCTCGGCCATTGAAAGGTCCTAAAAAGTTCACCATATCTATGTGGCAAACATTACTAAGATGATTAGTATTTGGTTCTTTAAATTTTCAAGAAAAGTTTAACTTTTTTCATTTTATTTTAAAGATTCACTTTCACAAATACTCTACATCATATTCTTTATTGTATTAAAATAATTTTTCTCATTTTAATATATTTTAGTGAAAATTTCAATTATAATTTCAATTATATATATATATATATATATAATTTTCAAAGATTCAGATAGATAATAAATATATATAATATTTTCAAAGATTCATTCATAGATATTTTATTATTATTTTCCTTTTTGCTAAATGCATTTTCATCAAGTGCGGATAATAAATAATTGTATATAATAAATGCAGGCAGTTAATATCTGCCTACATATACAATCCTAAGAACACTAAGAGATGCTCTAACATTTTTCACAATCCTAATATATGCTAAGAAGCTGACACCCTGTCGCCCTTCTAATATTTTCACACACTCACGAATGGCATGTTTAATTAGTGTGACCCGATTTGCACGAATGAATTTCCAGGAAATGAGTAGTGATCAACAGTTTCTACCCCATAAAAAAAAAAAAAATTAAAAAAAAATAAATAAAATTGGCAAAAATAGTCATTTTTGGAGTTGGACATAACCAAGTTGACTCTCAAGTCTTATGTGAAAAATGAAAAATCTTTCAACTAAATTTTTGACAAAATGTGACTTTGAATTTTGGTGCCAGATGAATTTGACACAAATGCTTCTTTTTTTTTTGGTCTTTCATGATTTTTCAAAGCCGTCATCCTTTCAAGCAGTCACTTTACCGGCTTACCCCCTTCTTCTTGCCTTCCTTTAAAGCTGTCCTTTTCAGGTAGTGATTGGGGGATGCCATTGACCGGCTCCCTCTCCTTTATATTAAAAAAATCCTCTTTTAATCCAAAAGAAGGAATAAAATAATATAAAAAATAAAAAGTGGATTAAAAGTAAGTTTTTTTAATATAAAGGGGGAGTGAGCCGATCAATGGCCTCCCCCCAATCACTACTCGTCCTTTTCTCTCATTTCCAGACTTGCAGTATTTTATTAGGCTCCTTACCCCTTTCTTCTTGTAATTCTTTATTCGCTCATATTCTCATTGATGTGAATTCTTTATTCGCTCATATTCTCCCTTTGTTTCACACCTTGACGATCGATATATAATACAAACTTTCTTTTTACACTTGGTGTCGTGTGAGTTTGGGCTTGTTTGGCAAATGCTTGTAGATAATAAAGTAGTAGGTTGTTAATTTTAGAATTAATAAAAAGTGATGATATTATATAAAGTAAAAAAAATTTGTATAGAAAAATAAAAAAGTTTTATATCATAGTGAATTAAAGTAAGAAATGATTTGATGTTCATTATTATTAAAAAAAATGTGAAAAAGTGAGAAAAAAAGAAAAGAAAATTATTGTAACCCATTATCATGGCATGGCAAGTTCATGGCCTAACAAGCCCTTTGTTTCAGACCTTTCATCAAACAATGAGAGGGCTATATGCTGGATTGCTACCCTGTACCAAACGCAGTAATTCAGAGGTCACTTTCAGATGCATAGAGGACGAAACACAAGCATTACTCATATTTGCTCAAAGATACAGAAGTACGAGCCTATACAACAGATCCTGTTCAAGTAAGGTCGTGACCTTCTAATCAGAAATCCCACTATATAAACACCTCTTTGTGTTTCAGAAGTTTTCGATGTGGTACGCTAATGACTAGTGCGCTTGATTAGTTTCGTCATTTAGGTTAACTGTAACGGCTATGCATGCATTGCGTACAATACATTGCATAAAAAGCTCATCTAAATAGTATTATTGTGTGCTCCAGGTCATATATATATAAGTTTGATTTTTTTTTTTTTTTATTAAGTTAAATTTGACCTCTCATTCATGTTTTTGACTCCTCTAGATAGAAAATTTTGGCTCTGTTCCCATTTCTTTGGGTAATAGTGTATGATAAGTTTCAAAATCTTTATGATATATAAAATTAGTGGAACAGTTGATAGGGTATGTAAAGTATTTCATCCTAAACAATTGTAATATTTTTATCCATCTCAAGCGTCTTCATTATACTTATAATCCAACTATTTTAGGACTCTGCCGTAAATAGAAAGAGGCTGAACAACCTTACAGGTACATAATTTCAGAGGCTGCTAGAATTACATTAGCTGTCTTCAAGACGTCTGCAAAGTAAATAAAAAAGAAGGCATAAGAGCTTGTCGGAGCGAGCGGCAGAAGATAGTTTTAATGCCTAAATTAGCATATTTGTCCAGGAGAGAAATGAAGTGAATGTTTTCTGATATGAAGGACTCATTTTCTATATGGATATGAGGAAGAGAGAGAGAGAGGGCACTTACCTACTTCTTATTCCCCTTTTATCCATTGTTTTCCTTGTCTGCTGGCCAGGTGGCGAATAGTAGCGACCGGGTGGGCCAGGTGTCAAGTTGTGGTGACAAGAGGCTGCTTTGCTGTGAAGTTCCCTAGAGTCCTATCCGCATTCGCATCACGCGATTATTATCCGCGTGATTATTGAATACAGTTATTATCCGTTATCAGCATATCAAGCAATGAGCTTTTTAGGCCTGTTTTAGTCTTTTGGGTATTCTTTTGGTATTTATTAAGACATATTTTAAACAATTTTGAAATTACTTTAGGCATGTTTTTAGTGTTTTTTGAAGCCCTAGTATTTTAGATGAAATCTATATCTTGATTTCACATTCCAACTTAAAAATAACAAAGAAAATACAAACACCTCATAATGGGTTTATTAAAAAAAAAATAACAAACATACAAATTACAAAGGGCAGTTGTTCAAATGTAAATCCAACAACATTACAAATATTCTAACAAACATAAAAAAAAAAAACATAAATTACAAATCTATCAAACATTAAAAATAAATGTTATATATAAATTAAAGGGTACGAAGATAGTAATTTTTGATAATCGCATTCATCTATACAGATAGCAGATAGTTATAAATAACAGATTAGTTATAGTTAATATCCGTCGCATGTAAATAGATAAGTAATTTATGTTGTGCTGTTGGATTTATTAGAATTGTTTGAACGGCTACCTTTTAAAAAAGTAGTAAGTATACAAAAATGTTGCTTTTAGACGATGGGCCACAACTTTTTTTTAGGAGAACATCCGTGAGTTTAGAAAATATATTTCCTAATTACGTATAGACATATATATACAGGAACCACAAACAAAACAATGCACTTTAAGAAAAAAATTATTCTTAAGGCGAAAATAATAGCTTTAAAAAAAATCAAAATTTATATTACCATTACAATTTATAGAGGACAGCCAACAACGAACTACAAGCATGAAATATTTGAAATAAAGGACAATTATTGGGAACACCATTTCTACCTTGACAGAAGGTTTTCTTGTTAGCATTGAGCCTTGAAGTTTCTCTGTAATTTGGCCATGCAGACGGTTATTATTTCATAGAGCCTATCTCCTATTCTCTCTAGGTACCGGAAATACGTATAACTCCAAGAACTCTTCAATAGCAACAATCCACAAACACCAAAAACTCCAACAATGAATCCGAGTGCAATGGTAATATAAAACCCTAGACATTCATTGGAGTTTGTGCCTTCTTGGTTGCCACCAATTTGAGGACCTTGAGTTGCTTCATCTCCTAAACACCTTTTCAAAATAGGCAAGCCGCAAAGATCTCGGTTACCTTAATATGAAGAAGGACTAAAGCTCTGGAGCTGTGTACCTGTTGGGATTTTACCTGACAAGTTGTTGTTTGACAAATTCAAATGGCCCAAAAAGCTCAAAGTAGCCAAGCTTTGGGGAATTATGCCTGAAAGGAGATTTCTTGACAAGTCTAAAGACTCTAATCTCTCCAGGTAACCAATATTCTGAGGGATGATGCCAGTCAACAAGTTTCTAGATAGATTTAACCCAATCAATCTTGAGAGACTTGTTATTTCTTTTGGAATTTCTCCTTTTAATTTGTTGTTCGAAAGATCGATGGCTTTTACTAGTCCCAGAGTTTTGCTATACTCGAGATTTTTTTCTTTGGAAGTCACTAATAAATTGTCAACGTAGTCAGAAGTGAGAGGAAAGGAGGTCCCAGAAGGAGAAACATATGGATGAGGAACACTTACATAAGAACTTTGTGTTTGAGCCATGGCAGTGAAGTTATTGAGGCATGGAGGTATAGTCCCTGTAATATTGTTGTGAGAGAGGTCCAAGATTTGAAGAGATGTTAGATGACATAATTGTAATGGTATGCAACCTATTAACAAGTTTGATGACAGCCGAAAAATCATCAAATGGGGTAGGCATGTGCCTATCCATGTTGGTATCCTCCCAGAAATTATGTTTTCTCCAAGATCAAGTAGCCTCAACGAAGAGCAGTTTATCATTGTTTTGGGCAGTTCTCCAATGAAACTGTTGTTTTGCAAATGCAACGATTGAATTCCATGTCTCGTAGAACCGCAAATAGAATCAGGGATTCTTCCTGAGAGATTATTGTTTGCCAAATTAAGCACTGTCAAGGACACCATATTTCCCCAACAGTAAGGGAGTTCTTCGGATAACAAATTATCTGAAAGATCAAGGTAACTCAAAACTGAAGGCGTATAATTGGTGTTAGCGGACCCATTTGTCTCACATATGAATGTAATGGATCCTTTGAACAGATTATTGGAGAGATTTAGCACAGTCCAATCAAAATTAAGTTGGGGCAATAGACCACCAAAACGGTTAAAACTCAAATCTATTACAGGATAACCAATAAATTGTGACAAAAACCATTGAAGAGGTATGGTACCAGTGATCTGGTTGCGGGAGAGATTTAAGAACCCTACATTGTAAGAAAGGTTCCTGCATCAGACATATCAAGCCGCGTAAAATTCTTTTGTGTTTGAAGCCATTCAGGAAAAGTTGGTCCTAATTTGCAAGACCTCAATGCTATGGTATCCAGATTAAATGGTGGAATCCAGTCTGAATTAAACTTCAAAGACAGAGAATTAGAAGAGAGGTCCAATAGGTTTAAGCTGGAAAGATTCGACAAATGTGAATCAGTGATATCACCTTCGAAAGAATTTGAAGACACATCTAGAATCTGGAGTTTGGAAAGTTTTCTCATGCCTTTGGTTAAACTCCCATTTAGCCGATTCTTAGATAGATGCAACTCTCTCAACAAAGGGAAGTTTGAAAGATCAGGCACCTCTCCACTTATGCTATTGTTTGATAAGTCTAATACTTGTAAATTGTGAAGATTCTCCAAAGTTTGGGGTATCATGCCCTCAAGGTTGTTAGAAGACAGGTCAAGATGAACAAGAGCTACCATATTCCCAAAAGCTTTTGGAATCGAACCTTCTAACTTGTTCAAGCTGAGATCAAGAGAAATCAAGCTTGAGAGATCTCCAAGCTGCTGTGGAATGTTTCCAACTATATTGGTTTTGGAAAGATTGAGATATTGCAATTTAGTGAGTGAACCAATGAAGTTTGGGAGGATGGAGAAATGATTGAAACTTAAGTCCAAGTAAGCCAAATGCTGCAATCCCAGTAACGAAGAGGTTATCTCACCTTGTAGATTCCGATCACCAGGCCGGAGATCAAGCGTGACAACATGTCCTGTCCTGTTGCTGCATTTGATTCCTTTCCATTTGCAACAATCTTCCTGGCTGCCCCAAGAAGACAGCAGGCTGTAATTATCTTCAAGGTCTTGTTTGAATATGAGTAATGCTTGTCTTTCTTCCTCTATGCATCTGGAAATGACCTCTGAATTACTGCGTTTGGTACAGAGTAGCCCAAGTATGAGCAGCAGCAATCCAGCATAACGCCCTCTCATTGTTTGATGAAAGGTCCGAAACAAACTCACACGACACCAAGTGTAGAACGAAAGTTTGTATTAAATATCGATCGTCAAGGTGTGAAACGAAGGGAGAATATGAGCGAATAAAGAATTCACATCAATGAGAATATGAGCGAATAAAGAATTACAAGAAGAAGGGGATAAGGAGCCCAATAAAATACTGGAAAGTAGCGAAAAGGATTGCTCGAAAGTCGAAAGGATGGTTGGCAGCTTTGAAGAATGAGATTTTTTTATTTTTTATTTAATAATAAAACTTAAAAAAAAAAAAAAAAATTATATGAGTAATTGGGAGTGGTTCAGCCACCTCTTTTTTCTTTCTTTTTTTTTTTTTTTTCCAATTTTTAATTTTTAATTTTTTTAAGTTTTATTATTTTTAATTTCTATTTTTTGAATTTTATTTTTTTACATTGTGCCATGTGTTAACACCTGAGTGTAGACACATGGCAATCCGTTAAATTTTAGATAAAAAATGAACGGAGATACCGTATTCGTCCTTTTTTTAAAACCCAAGTATCATTTGCTATGCCAATTAAAATTGAAGTACCAAAAAGTAAAATTTTTCAAACCACAAATACCAAAAAGCCTTTAACCCTTAAATTTATTGGAAGAACACCGAAAGTTCAAACCATGAGCTAGTGGGTGTTATTTTTCTGTACAAGTTGGTGGGGGTATATCATGTATATATAGTTTTTAATCATTGTATTATATACAAGGCAAAAATATTACCTGTAATTGCTTTTTCCATGTTCACATTAACGCGCAAAACATTTTTTTATCCACAACTTTTTTCTTTCAGCCTCCTTCACATCGTGACATATTCTAAACTCCAATATTTTAAGGTCTTTGGTTTCCATATGCAGTATTTTATTGGGAACATGAATATTTATTACTAGAAATATAAGATAAAGGAGAATAGAATAGTTATTCCGACTAGAGGCCGAGCTAGGAATTTTTTCAAGTAGGGGCAAAATTTGAATGATAAAATAAATCGTAAAATATAATAAAAAAACTTCTCAAAAGATGCTAATATTGTTCTTATGTTAATAAGAAAACAATTATAATAAAAAAATAATAGTTAATCAATCACATAAATGTACAATAAATAATCAAAAATATTGTTGTCATAATTTTTTTTTAAAAAAAATTATGAATACACCACAAGTGGATAATATTAAAATTATTCAAATAGTCTACTAGATTAGTCTTTACAGATTATTCTACAAGGCTAATCTATATACTGATTATTCAAATAAAATAAAAATAATTTTTTTTTTATATTTTTCTAGACTAGCCTATTAGTCGACCATTCTTAGCCAACCTATCAATATCAATATCACATATGATAAAGTGAAGTCTTAAAAGACTAGTTAGTCTAGTCTACACGGTACACGGACAAAGTGAAAGACTAGTTAGTGTTGTTTACACGGTACGCGTACACAGTACCCATCACACAAAGGCCAAAGCTGAAATATTCGGATTCAGATCCCCACAATTTCAAAGAAATTGCCCTTCACAATTTTTTTAATCTAAGCCGTCAATTTAAAACAATGGCTCTTAAGAGGACACCTCATTGATTCGCGACCAAACCTTAGAAAAACATGGCTTGTTTGGTAAACTGATTTTTGTTTTGAGTAATGATTCACTACCACCTAAATATACAACTTTTCACCACCTTGTCTATGTGGCAAGGTGGTCCCTCACCTTAATTTATTTTTTAAAAACAAAAAAACTCAAAAAGTAGTGGGGGACCACCTTGCCACATAGGCAAGGTGGTGAAAAACTGTATATTTAGGTGGCATTGAATCATTATTATTTTGTTTTTGTGTTTGAGAATTGTTTTCAAAAATAAAAACAAAAAACTGTTTTTTGTTGTTTTTTTTGTTAAAAAACTGTTCGGCAACTGTTTTTGAAAACAATTTTTAAAAACAGAAAACAATATCTAAGGTGTTTGGACAATTATTTTCAAAACAATTTTCATTTAAAAAGAAAATAGAATGGGAAATGCTAAACGTAAGCCTTTTGTCCGTCCCTCTTCCGTCTCTTTCCACCGTGGCACTGACAATGAACTTAAAATTTTGAACTCAACTCCAACTCAATGTCAACCCATGGGAAAGACTCAGTATACTGACAGTATTTTGCTCCATTAGACAACATTTTCCCCCCAATTTTTCTTCCCTTTCTCTTTCCCTCAAAAATCTCTCCTTCCCCATTTTTCGGTCGATCTCTTTGCCCCCATTTTTCGGCCGATCACTTCCCTTTTCCGGCAGCGACCGAGCTTCACTATTTTCGGCCGATCTCCCGCTTTTTCGGCACTTTACCCCCATTTTCCGGCCGCGACCGAGCTGCCCTATTTCCGGCCGATCTCCCGCTTTTCCGGCACGAGCTCCCCTATTTCCGGCAGATCGTTGCCCCATTTTCTGGCCGATCTCCTCCACTTTTCGGCGGCGATTGAGCTCTCCTACTTCCGGCAGGAGCAGAACTCCCCCTTTTCCGGCGTCGTCTCCACCATTGACCGAGCTCTCCACTTCCAGCGCCGATTGATCTCAGCCCGTCTCAAGTTCCTTCTCAAAGAAGCTCTTCAGAGGTAAAACAACCTTTCCTCTCCGTTACTATTTCCTGTTGATTTTTTTACTTGGGTGTTTTGAGCTTTTGTTTGTTGGTTTTGGCTCGTTGGTGCTTTTGAGAACAATCATTTCCTTCCCCATAAACAAAGGGGGTGCATTTCTTTCTAGCATGATGTATATGGGGATTTACTCTGCCTGATGAGTTGAAAGCCCGGGTTGACTACTCATGCACCATCTGTTTTGTTTTAGACTTTCAGGAATTCACAACTATCATGTCCTGTTGAAGGAGATTTCATATACTTGTCGTAAGTATTTGGTTTTTTATCATTTTATTCAAATTTGGTCGTTTTTATTGCTATTGTTTAAGGTGTACTTACATGTTATTTCAGGTGATATTCTTGATCGAATTTTTTGGTGCTACTGTGTTCCAATTTTCCTTTTCCCCTGTCCTTTGTAAGTAAAATAGAAGCTAGTTGTTAATTGTTCCTCAATAGTGTGCAATGGTGGAAAAAGCTAGTTGTTAATGTTACATGTTATTTCAGGTTATCAGTTAATGTTACATGGTGGAAAAAGCTAGTTGTTAATGTTACAAGAACGTTCTCGTGGACGAGCTACTGCCTCCAAGCATTTAGTTAGTTCAGCCCTTGTTTACATTAATATCTTCTGGAGTTATGATTTTCTCATATGTTAATGTGTGATACAGAAAATTCTGAAACAGTAAAACCATACTTTTTGGTTTGGAATATTATAGTGTTCAGCTTTACCATCTTTTGGTGTGACAACATAAATTCTTAAAGCTATGGATTCCTACTTAATTACCATTTTTTTGTTTTGTGATATGTTGAAACCTGGAACAATACATAGTGTTAAATTCTGATGGCTCTTTGGGTTGCAAATTTTGCAAAACTGAATAGATGCTGCTGCTTGCATTCATTATACTGACAGAGTAAATACATTTCCTCTGATAACTTCCTAGGTCCTGAAGTTTGATCTTACGGAATCTGGGCTTTTTTGTGTTTTGCCTTGGCTTACAATGGCATTTTCTGCAAATCTTGGAGGGTGGATTGTAGATACACTTGTTAGCAGATTTTATTATGCATTTGTCATTTTTATTTGCTTTGTCCCACTGAAGTATCTTGATTATGATGCATTGCTCTATTTTGGTCTTTAGGTTCTAACATAACTAAATATATGTGTTGTTTCCATGCAAAATCAGTGGCAATTTGAACCCCAAAACTGATTCCTAGAAGTTGCCACTCGCTGTCCAGCTTTTAATCAAGATTTTGGGAAGTGTTTTCAACTATTCTTTCAAGTTTTTGAGAGTTAATTTTCAACAAATCTGAGAAAAACTTCTCCTTTGTGTTTTCTCTAATTCTTATGTTCTGAAGTTTGTAAAAACAATACAAGATACTGATTTTTGAACAGAAAGCTTGCTGCCAAAGAGGAAAACATATTGTGCAGCACTATTGAAATGTATTCTCATTTGAATAGAAACTGTTGATTATTTCAATGATTATTCCTTATTCATTTTGTTTTTTTTTTTTTTTTCCCTCCAGTTGTGATGCAAACAGATGGTTTTGACTAGAAGACTGTTAAACAAACACCCGTTGACAATCATTGTTCGCTGCCTTCAGATGATATCAACTCATCCAACAATTTCACCAATATATGGATAAAAAGATTTCATATTGCTGTATATCTTTTGACTGAGAAAATGTTGAGAATCTGCTTCTCTTTTTTTTCTTTTTTCTTTTTTTGTCCTTAGAAATGTAAGCCTAATGAAGATTGTGAAACTGAAGTGTGAAGTGGTTTTAAGGGTATGGATTGTATGTGTAAATTTGTTTTTGAGCAATTTCTATTAAATGGATGTTCCAAATCCTTTGAAATCATCCAACTATCCCTTTTATGGAAAGCTTTAAGTTAAGTTTCTCCAAAATGTCTCAAAGTGTAACACTCAGCCTCAAGAAGCTTCATCCAATAATTATCAAGTATCACCAAAAACATGAGCTTCTAATTAAATTTCCCAGGATTTAAACAAAAATTGTCTAAGAAGAATCTACCTTCTACCAAAGCAAAATTTTATGATTTATGCAAAATATATTTGAGTACTACGATTCATTTGCAAAGAACCATTTGAAGGGTAGACTATCATATTACATTAAACCAAAAGTGTAATGATATTACATTCAACCAAATTTACTAGACTTGTTCACCAATTTCAAAATAACATTCCTCTTCCAAAATAAAAACCAAGTGACCACATTACAATCCAACAGACCATAATACAATACATCCCAACTTGATACATACCTCATTTTCTTTTAGTTTAACATCAAGTATCTCGAGATCCACCATAGCCACTAAAGTAAAAAACTAAAAGCAAAATGACCACTACTATTATAGCCCGAAACATTCGGAAAATCCTCCCATTAGTTTGACACAACTCCAGCTCCCGTCGAAGTTTAACATATTGATCATTATATTTTTTTTTTTTCAATTAGCTTCTCAAGTTTAACATATTGATCATTATATTTTTTTTCAATCAGCTTCTCAATTCTATCACTATCTGCCTTTCTTCTATCGCCTAGGACTTTCAGGCGTTCCATTATCTTTGTCTCGTACGTAGTCATTTCATTATTAGCCCATGTAAAAAAATCACAATCACCCGTTCTCTGCATGACAAAGAAAGAGTAAATTATAATGTCATCACCTACTAGCAATTAAACAAAGTATAACACAACATTAATTTCAAAAATTACCTTATAATTTTCACAGCCATACCACTTTCTGGCGGTATTGGTATCAGTCCAAGAATACCTTACACGTGCAGGCACTCCACAATAACATAACGGATGTGCACTTGACGCACCACTATTTACCGACATTTTCTCATGCCTATATAAAAGACCTAAATAAAACATAAAACCTCAGAAAGTATCATTCAACTAACCAACCAATCTAAGCATGCGAGCATGTCAAACAAGCATGTCAAATAATCACCAATCAAAAGAATATTAGAACAAAGAATAAACAAACCCCCAAATGAATATCAGAATATCACTAAATAAAGAAGAAAAGTAAATAGTAACAAAAGTGAAGCTTTGCAAATATCCAAATGAAAATACAGCTAGGGTTCTTTGAACCTTTAAAAGAAGCAACAATGAGTAAATTGTTTTGATGATTCTCGGCATATCTCTAATTGAAATGTCAGTTCCAAGCAGTCTAGTAAACAAAGACAAAATGTGGAAGAAGAAAATTGCACAGAGCATTCAAATTCTGTAATCTATGTAGGTCCATGGCTGTAATTAGAACATACCAAATGCTGTAATCAGAATATGTTATGGACTTCAACCAGCCACAACATTATCCAAATATTTATCACTGTCACTGTCAGCATGTAGAATATGACAAACCCTACTTTTTAAGCAAAAGATGAGTAAAAACAAATCAAAAGCAAAACTTCTAATGAAATTTTTTCTGCCTATTGTTCTAACAACCTGAAAAAATATGAAATCCAAGCATAGAAGAATGAATGTTTGAAACTAACCCATTATCCTCACTAACCTATACAACCAAACCCACATCAGCATGCAACTAATTTTGATCTTTTCACCTAAAAAAATTCACACAAAACGAAAAGAAACTCTATTTACAAGAAAATAAAACTGACTCATTTATCTACACAACAAAACCAATCCCAAATACCTAAATAAAACTAAAGCAGATCACATATCTCCATAAGAGCCTCAAAAAAGGATACAACCATAACCTGATTCACAACACGAACCAAAAAACAAAAGAACAACCCAATTCATAATACCACCCAAAATTATATACCCTTCAACACTTTTTTTGGTTCTTAGTATGACCATAGGAATGCAACAAAAAATCACACAAGTTACAACAAAACAAGATCCAGATGATCAAACAACCCATAAATCCAACAAAAACCGCAACACCCACCAGCTGATTCAAAACCTTTAAACTAAAACCCAACACTTAAAAAATCCAACGAAAGCCTATTACCTTAGTCCAACTATTAGAATTAGTTCAATTTATCTTTCACATTCTCTTGTGAGTGGGTGGCGGTAGGCGTTGCTGGTCGATGGTGTGGGAGGAAGCTGAAACACTGTCGGTGAGGGAGGGGGAAGCTGAAACGATCAAGAGAGAGAGAGAGAGATACCGTAGAGAGAGAATACGGTGGTTGCCGGCTCCTGGTCTGTGAGAGAGCTGGGTCCGACAGAGCTAGGCGGGTGGGTCGTCGGTGGGCCGGTCCTCTGGGTTTGAGAGAGAGATCTGGGACGGCCGATCGGTGGGTCCTCGAGAAACCCGGTCTGCTGGTTCGGTGTCGGTCTGTGAGAGAGCTGGGAAAGAAATGGTGGGCCGGTATGCTGGGTTCGACGTCGGCGTCAGACCTGGGCGGTCGGTTTGTGCTGGGTCCGACGGAGAAAGAGCTGGGTGTCGGATGGGAGAGCGAGCGGCGTTGGCGTTCGTTGGCAAGGGCGTCGGATTCGGATTTTCGGCCGGTGGGCCGGTCTGCTGGTTTCGAGGGACTCCGAGAGAGAGAGCGAGCGGCGTTGGCAAGGACTCCGGCGTCGGCAAGGGAGTCGGTGATCTAGTCGGGGGGAGGGGGGGGAGGGCACAGTGGAGAGGGGGAGATTTGAGAAAGACAAATGGGGGAAATTTTGAAAATGGAACGTGAGACACCCGCGTTTTGATTGCTTTTTTTGTTAAAAAAGAAAAAAAAAAATAACACGTGGAAAAAAGACTGAAGAGCGACGGATGCATTGCGCATGCGTAGAAGCTCTCAAATAGAATAGAACTTGGCATTTGAAAATAAATAATAATAATAATAAATAATAATCTTTATTTCAAGAAAGAAAGCTAAAAGTATATATAAAAAAAAAATAAAGAATAATAAAACCAAGAGAAATCCGTTCCTCTTTCATAGAAATCTGTAGAATTCCCAATTGCCTTTTGATTTCATTCCACAAATCTCCCAACTCGATGATTTCAATTTTCTTTTTGTTGGGCTCACAACCATTTGTAATTTGTATTTCACAAAGCCATATCGATTATGTTCTAGAAGCTTCATGAATCCACTGGTTCCACATCGCTACCAAGCCTTCTCCCTCTTCATGGATCACCCTTACGGTGCCTGAGTTGCGTAGTCGAGCACGCACGAACCAGGCATCCAACAACCCTGATCCGAACTTGATTACCCAACAACCACCCCAACCCAACAACAAGAACAAGCTCCTTACCATTGGAACTCGCTTGAGAAGGGGAACCAGACGAGTAACAAGAACGCGATCGGCGTCAGTGTGAGGAGGAGAGGCCTCAAGGTCGTCACCGAAACGAGGTCGTTGAAGGATGAAGAAGGATGAGGAGGGCATTAGAGTTTTGGGGGAGGAAGTTGAGGACAAAGCCATGGATGATTGCGATAGTGGCGGCATCGGAGGCCGGAGTGGTGATAAGGGCCCGGGGCGGAGGATGAAGGCAACATTGCTCCTCTCCCTGAGAAGGTTGTAATGGCTCTATAGAAGGGATGGTGTAAGCACTGGAAGGCTGCATGTGAAAAAAATCAAAACATTTCATACCCATTCCGTGCGATTCGAACTGAGGATGGGTTATTGTGCACTTAAATTTCAACCCATTCTGCACATGTTTTTTTTTTTTTTTTGAACAAATAGAAACTTCATTCAATAACACTGACAAGAACAAAAATGATCCCACCGAAATGAGGATCTAGGGACAATGTTGTTCCCTAAAAACAATATCACTAACACAACTAGGAGTTTCTTCCAACCAACAAAGATCCAAAAAATTATAAGAAGCCTCCTTAGCTAGAGTATCAGCTGCATTATTACAACCATGTGGAATATAAGAAAATTGGCTGTCCTGAAGCTCCGCATTTCAATCTGGATACATTCTAGTAAATGGCCTATACGAGAAAAAGAAGAATGCTCAGATTGGATTTCCTTCATTACTTGAGCTTCATCACCTTCAAACATTACATCCATAAACCCCACTTCTTTACTAAATTGCACCGCTAATAATGCTGCCATAACCTCTGCTGTTTTTGGAGATACCTACATCTGCTTTGTTACACTTCTAGCTCCCAAACAAAAACCTAAATTGTCCCTTGCAATTATACCCAAACCAGTCCAACCTTTTGACACATTTAAGGAAGCGTCCCAGTTCACTTTAATGACACCTTCAGGGGGTGGAAGCCATGAGGACAAAGTGGCCCCTTGATCCTCTAAATCTTGTGGGGCTGGCAGTGTTTCCTTCAAATTGCACCTTCTAAACTCATCAAGGGACACAGCTGCTTCAAGATATAGGCCATTAGGATGATCAAATTTACCTTCGAAAACATAAGCATTCCTTCTCAACGATATGCGTCGGGCCACCACTGCCATAAGGGCAAGATCTTTCCTGTCAAAGCGCTCCATACAATGTTCAAACAGCAAGCTGAAATTTGTACCTCCATATGAACACTTTTGGAACTGAGAATTTGCACATCCCCACACATCCTTGGCAGCCAGACATGTCCAGAGAGTATGAAGTGTACTTTCTTCTTCTATTTGGCAGCATGGGCAACACTTGGTCTCAGTGATTTTCCTTTGAGAAAGGTTTACCCGGGTAGGCAATACATCGTTACAAGCTCTCCACAAGAATATTTTCACATAATTAGGAACCTCTAAAGCTCAAAGAGTTTTCCATATCACCAGCCCTTTATCTTTATTCGAACATTGTTTTGCAGCATCTTCTTGAATCTCCTTGCCTAGATGATAGGCACTTCGGACAGTGAATTCACCATGTGTAGTCCCTCTCCAAATTAGTTTATCCTTGGGCAACAACGGACTTAAAGGGATGTTGGCGATGGTCTTTGCCTCTTCCTCTGTGAAGACCTCCTGTAAAAGAGGCAATTTCCAGATCCTTTGCTCCTGATCAATCAAAACAGCCACATGGGAGGAGACATCAAGAATTCTCGGACAGGATTGGACAGAAAAGGAAGTTGGCGTGGGCAGCCACCTATCCCCCCAAATCTTAACTGAGTTGCCGTCTCCTATTCTCCACACAAGTCCTTGGCTTAAGAGGTCTTTAGCATTACAAAGGCTTCTCCAAGCAAATGATGGCTTTGATCCCATTGGAGCTTCTAAAAAATTCGAAGAGGGGAAGTATTTGGCTTTCAAAATCTGCGTTGCCATGGAGTTCGGTTCCTGCATTATTCTCCAACCTTGCTTTGCTAGAAGGGCTTTATTAAACACCACCAAATCCCGAAAGCCCAGCCCCCTAATGGATTTAGATCTCCCCATTTTAGTCCAACTCATCCAATGAATTTTGGAGTTGTTGGACATATGGCTCCACCAAAAATTCTGCATCAATTAATTCAACTCCTTACACAAAGAGATTGGGAGTTGAAGTACTCTCATACTGTAAGTCGGAATTGCTTGAACCACCGCCTTCAAGAGCACCTCTTTTCCAGCTTGAGAAAGGAATTTGACTTTCCAATTTTCCAACTTGCTGGACACCTTCTCCAAAATATATTTGAAAGCCTCATTTCTGGATCTTCCCACAAAAAAAGGCAGCCCAAGATACTTATCTATTCGGTGAGCCTCTGTCAAACCTGGCAGCATTAAGATTTCCTGTTTTCTCTCCATGCTCATATTTCTGCTGAAAAAGAGGAAAGTCTTATTCAAATTTAATTTCTACCCAGAACCTGCCTCATACACCCCCAAAATTCTGATGAGTCTCCTCCATTCCACTGAATTGGACTTGCAAAATAACATACTGTCGTCTGCAAAAAAGAGATGGCTCAGCCTCGGGCCCCAAGGAGACGTAGGCACCCCTGTGATAACTCTTCGAATTTCTGCCCTTTGGAGGAGTGCACTAAGAAATTCAGCACAAAGGAAGAAAAGATAGGGAGAGATAGGATCCCCCTGCCTAATCCCCCTAGAGGGCCAAATTAGTTCCACTAGATTTCCATTCACTACAACCAAATAGGACACAGTTCTGATGCAGGTCATCACTAACTTCACCCATATCTCCGCAAAACCCAGCTGGATCATGACTGCTTCCAAGAAAGGCCACTCAACTCGATCATAAGCTTTGCTCATGTCGAGTTTAATGCCCATGAATCCCACCTTACCCCACATCCGTGTCTGCATTGAGTGCAAAGTTTCATAAGCGACAAGGATGTTGTCTGTGATTAGTCTACCAGGAATGAAGGCACTTTGAGTGGGAGAAATTATATCTGGCAACACTGCTTTCAATCTATTATCCAAAACTTTAGAAAACAACTTGTAATTACATAGACTAATAGGGCGGAATTCAGTAACACTTCTTGGCTGGGCAGTTTTTGGAATAAGGGCTATGTGGGTTTTATTAATACTGTCATCCATCATACTAGTATTTAGGAAATGAAGGATGGTAGAACATACCTCAGGATACACTGTGGTCCAATTCTGTTGATATAAGCATGAAGAGAACCCATCGGGACCCGGAGACTTAAGCGGAGACATTTGTTGGAGAGCAAGAGAAATCTCCTCCACTTTAAATTCAGCCAACAGCTTGGCATTCATGTTGGTAGATACCCTACTATCTAGGGCTGCACTACAATTGTCCACGCCCAGATTTGCCCCACCCTTGAACAACTCATTGAAATAATGCACAAAAGCACCTTTGATTTCCTCCTTTGAAGAGCAAAGCTGGCCCTCTTTATCTCTGATAGTTGATACCCTACTGCGTCTATGTTTTTGGTTTAAACAAGCATGGAAGAATCTTGAATTACGGTCCCCAAATCTCAGCCAATCCTCCTTAGCTCGTTGCCTCCATTTGAAATCTTCCTGCTCTAGCAAATCATTTAGTTCTTCCTTAATAAGGTCCTCTTGGCTAGAGGTATCCCTATTTTCTTGCAATTGTATCAACTGGAGCTCTTGTTCCTTTTGATTAATTTATTCTTCCATTGTATTTACCTGTTTCCTCACCCAAATCTTCAAGGATTTCCTGCATCTGCTGAGTTTGTCTTTAAAATTTCTCCAGGGCTCATTAGACTTTTGCTTGACCCTCCATACTTGTTTAATGACTGCCTAAGGTTCGTTCATCTTGGATCAACTAGCTTCGTAATTAAAAAATATGCTCTTGTTCCACTGAATGTCTCTAGTGTTAGAGAAACTCACTAGAAGGGGATTGTGATCTGAAATGCATCTAGCCAGAACTTGTACCTCTACCACATCAAATAAGTTTGTCCATCCCCCTTTGGCTACTGCTTGGTCTAGACGCTCCATTGTGAAATCATCCCCACTCTGAGCATTGCACCAAATAAATTTAGGTCCCAAAAAACCCAAATCATAAAGATTTCCATCTGCCAAGGCCTACTTAAACTCCTGCATTTGCCTGGGAGGTCTAAAAGAGGAGTTTGATTTCTCTGAAAGAGATATGATCTCGTTAGAGTCTCCTACACAGAGCCATGGGTCAGGTTCCAATCCACAAAGAAAACGAAGAAGACCCCAAGAGGCTGACCGATGGATCACTTCAGGATGGCCATAAAGGCCAATAAATTTCCATTCCTTCCCCACCATGCCAGAGTTGATTACAGCATTTATGAGCCTCCTACTATAATTTTGTATATGAACTTGAGCGTTTGACTTCCATAATAAAGCCAATCCACCACTACGTCCTACCAAATCCACCATAAAAAGGCCATCAAATTCCAGTTTTATTCTCACTGATTCCACCTTCCTTCCTAACTGTTTGGTCTCCATGAGGAAGACCAAACTGAGTTTCTTCACTCGCACCAAACGGTGGAGAGTACGAACTGTCCGGGGGTTCCCAAGCCCCCGACAGTTCCAACTCAAAACATTCATTGGATTGGGCGGGGCTAGAACCTAGCCTCCGCCTGTTCAGTCTGCTGCTGATATGAAATTGACCCAGATTTTTTATCTTTCTTATTTTGTTTGGCTGCCTCCATCTCTGTCCCTATCTCCACTTTCCTCTTCCCTTCCATTGTTCCATCCGGGTCATGCTTCTCCTGCGAAGCCCCAACTCGGTGAGCCCTCTTGTTCCAAGTAGTGACTGAGCCGGAATGATCTCGAGAGTGATCGGCATGAAGATTGGGAAAAAATCATTGATTGGAGTCGTCGCACACTCTCCGTAGGGAACCCAACTTTCCTCTCTAGATTCAAGTTCAGGAACTATGTTGGAGATTTTACGTCCCAACTCAACACGTGGATGATAGGTGTTAGTAGTAGGGTCTTTTGCCAGCAAAGCATCACTAGAATCATCCTCAAGTGGCTCATAAGTCATGCGACCCAGAGCTGAATTCCATTGCCCCAAGAATTTTTGTTTGGGCCCACTAAAGAGCCCCGAGGCACTCCCTTAGCTCTATTTTCCTCCTTTTTAGCATTCCTTTCGTTAGACCCCAGTTCTTTCCTTTTCTGGCATTCTGTTGACTCGCCTAACGCTTCCTTAGTCATAATGGGATTTCCACTAGGTGTTTTAGGAAATGCCAGCTTTCCTTCTTTGGCCACCCAGACTTTCCTTTTTTTTTCCCAATCACTGTATCGCAAGGTTCCTTTTCTTCATTCATCAACAGATTTTTCGCCGTAAAACCCGCCTTCCCATATTTGTCACTTTCCATTCCAGCTGCCGCCATGATGGGGCTAGGGTTTTCAGAGAAACCCCGTCGTCATCGGAGCCATGATCGTTGTTCATTGAACTCTGATGTGTAAATTTTAATACTCGCAAGCGCACGAATCGTTTGCAATATAGTGTATGTGCAAGTGCGAGATCGTATCTACAGGGAATTGCGTTGTAAAAATTAATTTCTATTTAAACTAATTCTATTTTAACCTAGTTCCAAATTTGGTGAATAATAGAAAAATAAAATAAAACAAAAAAAAAAATGTACTAAGGTTTTAGAATCCACACCCACCAAATCACAGCAACATATTCTCATGTTCGTTAATACACATCCGAAGTTCTCTCTGTAAAAATCTTATGAATGTTCTACTATGCTTCAAAAATTAATTAAATCATTCAATGAATCCGTTCTTTGCACAAATCACAAAAGATATCCGGTTTAAACCGAATCATCAAATGCATCCGCAGAACGAAACACAATGAATATCAATATTTTGATAAATGAAAAATCCAAGTAATCAATTAAATGAAACTATTCTCAAATCATCACATGTATCCGGAAATCACAATAGATATCCAAGAAATCATATCAAAAATTGAAAAGAAGTAGAACATTGAAAATATTAAATCCAATAAAATCGGATAGCAAAAACTCTCATGAAAATATAGTTGCTCTTCTAAGGTGAGGTTTCATTCTCAACCTTAGTTGAAAAATTAGCTACTCATTACTAAAAAGAAAATACTAAATTTCATTAAGAACATAAAAATAAAAACTTACAAAGAATAGAAACCAAAGAACCCAACTGCTGCTATGTACAATGTTGAGATGTATCTTCTAAGTGGTGCATAGCATGGGGTATTTATAGCAGAAAATTAGGTTAAACCCAATTTTTACAAAATGGAACCTCTACCCTTCTAAACCCTAATAGGAGAAAAGAACGCTAGGGTTTAGGGCCATATTTTCAAAATGGCACCTCTACCCTTCAAAAACCCTAATAAGATAAAAGAATGGTAGGGTTTGGAGTGTCTGCAACCGCCAGAAACAAGGAAATTCGAGCTCTTATATTGTGGGGCATTTATGACGTAGTAGACTTTCGAATTAGGAAAATTCTATTTCAAAATGATTTGTAGCATTTTGAATTATCTTTCCAACGCCACTGATTTCTCTTTAATCCAATGTTTGAGCTGAAAGTTATTATCAAAATACTATAACTGGTGCAGAACTTGAAATTTGATCCAATCCGATTTTGACTTCCAAACTTTGCATTTTTTCACTTAAAAATTACCGTTTTCTCTCTATGATCTGTAAAATACCAAAAACATTAGAAAATAACTAAGCTAAAGGTCCAATTAATGCAAATTAAGGGGTCCAAATATACAATATTTGGCACTCATTAAACTCGGCTTCCAATTCTCTTCATTCCAGTTTCCAGAGAACTTATAATTATGTCCTCCATTTGGATCACCATCGAAATGATTTCTACCGTATCTATTCTCTCCGCCATTCTCCTTCTAGTCGGATATTGGACCCGGAGCCAGGGTCCATACAGTTGCACCCCCTCCGTTTTGGCCTTCGATTTGTTTCCTGGCTTGTGACATCCCTGGTGATCATGTTTGATAATGCCGCAGTCAAAGTAGAACTTAGGGTGTTTTTCATACCGGAAAGCCACCCAGTTTGAGCGGCCTTGAATGTGTAGCATTCTTTCCCTGGCCAAAGGTTTAGTCATATCAATTACGATCTTTGCCCATAAGTATTCCCCCCAGCTTGCGTCGCCATTGTACACGTCCACTTCCTCCACAAGACCAACAGATGAGCCAATTTTTTCTCCAGTGACTTTACCCATACAAGCAAGAGGTAAATTATACATTCGAATCCAAAAAGCCGCATGATCAAAATTCAGTTTTGCCGGCGATGTAAGGCCGTTAAACTCTGCAAGAGCCACCAAATTACCATCGAAAAGCCACGGACGGCCTTCCATGATTCTGGTCCCATTCATACTCAAATTCCACAATAAACATATTTTCACCAATCACATTAAAAGTTATCTCTCCCATCGGTTGCCAGACGCGAGTCAAAGGAGCCTTGTAGAACTCCTTTGGAATTATGCGATCTGTCACCAATTTACCCACTAAGCATGTCTTTCCCTGGGTCACCAAAGGATCAATCTCCGGAATATCCAAAGAGAACCCCACGTTTTCTTCTTCATCAAGGGTAAACTTACCCCACACAGTCGAGAGTTTTTCCATCTTTCCCCATCTAGACCAACACTTTCAGACCACAATATCCTTTCCACAAATAGTACCACAAAACCCTTTCAACCAGATCAACTCTACGTCCGTGAGGGACTAGAGAGCAACAACTTCACCCCTTTTGTTTCTAGAGAGAAAACGCAAAGGGAAGATTGAGTCATGAGTACTATTATCTCACTTTTTCTTCCATTCCGCGCATGTTTTTGGTACTGTAGCAGAGAATGGTTTTAAGGAAACAGGTCAAACCTGTTTCCTTAAAACCTGTTTCAAACCAAAACGTGTTTCATCCTTTTTGTTTTAAAAACAAGTTGCCAAATGAATGAGAATTGTTTTCAAACACTACTTTCTATTTTGGAAACAAAAAAGTGTTTCCAAAACAGGTTACCAAACAGGCTCATATCTTCTCACTCCCGAATACATTATGCGTCTCTCTCTCTCTCTCTCTCTCTCTCTCTCTCTCTCTCTCTCTCATTCTTCTCCTTCTCTCAAATCTTAGCTCAATCGGCGAACAATGTAACCTCTAAGAGGCAGAGACGGTTTTAGGGGTGGCCGATATGGCGTAGGTGGTTTGCAGTGGTGGGATTCGCGACTAGAGCCAATCGGAAGAAGTCGTAGGTCTGCTACTTTTACAGTTTGGTTGCTGAGAAAGCATAGGAAAATATTTTGTTGAGTAACTAAAAGTCATGGGTTCTGTGTTGCTTTCTTTTTTAGTACCTCTTTTCTACTGATTTTTCCCTTGTGGTTGGTTTCTAAGGAGTCATAGGAAAATATTAGCCACGTGTTTGATGTTGCCGGCATTTGAATTTGTGGATTAACTCACGGTTCTCAGATGTTCAACCTAATCTAGACTATGAAAGGAGCGTTGAACGATATTTTAGACTCCAAATAGCCCATAGTTCCCAATATCTCTCATTTTTTTTTTTAATTACTTTTCCTTAGTGGCCAATTTGGAACATCTAAGGTCTGACATTTTTTCAACACTAACTGATCAAAATTACGTTGCTCCAACTTTCATTCCATGATAATCTAAAATCACAGCTTTGTCTTCTTTTTTCGCTATCACCATTACTCTAACAAAAAAACATGTTTTATTTTTTTTTTTTTGGATGAATATAATTTTTTGTCAAATACTTGAGCTGTATGGTGAAGTAATCCTTGGTGAACTACTTTTGCTTCTTACAAAATGCTATCTGGGTTGAGCTTAAACTTGATGTTCATTATGTGATGTTTGTTGATGCTATTTTTAGCCTGATGATGTAGCAGCTTTCGATTCGTTTCTTTGCCTATAACCTTCAACAAAGCAAAGGCTCGTTGGGGGTTGGCTGGCGAAGCCTTATCTGACGAAGCCTTCTTTGAAAGTGTGAGAGGGAAAAATGATCATCATATTAGATACCTCTTTACCTCTTAGATGATGGGTATATATATAGGCTCCATTCTACTGTTGATGCAAAGTAAAAAGTCTTATTATTGTACAATGTGAACAGTGACCAGTAAGGTGTGTAGATCTCAGGTATGGTGCTTCACACTGACTTTTGATTTGACTTGACAAGGGTTGGAGATCCTCTTAAATGTTGAGAATTTTGGTCATTCCTGACCAAATATACAATCCCGACTAAACATATAACCTCGAACATACATATCATCCGAGTAGTCATTCCCGATTGAGCATATAATCTAGACCAAACATACCATCCTGAGTGTATAACCTGAGTACCGTACAACCCATGTGTAATCCGAGTGGGGGATAAAAATTCCCCAACAGTTACTCGCCAATTCTTTTATCTCGTATTTTGAGATAAATGAATTAAGCAAGGGAATTATGTAAACTGATGTGTCGGAATTCTAGAATCTCAAACTTCCGCATTTCTTGAATTTCCTTTGATAAATTGACTTTTCCTAAGCTTTCATCGGGTTTCCAAGTTTTTGCAGCCCCCCGAGACTTCTTATAATAATTCCACAAATTCATTGATGCCGAACTCATAGAGCTTATTGTAGTCTTCATGAAAATTCGAAAAATTTATATTAGCTATTTCCCATTAGATAAGATGGGTGTCTTGAGCTTTGAGTGTACTTCCTGACCGACAACCCTACTCGACCACTCCCAACCCTTTTTATAACCTCGGGGAAGGAAAACATCTCTGGAATCAGATTAAGATTCCCGACTGACAACCCGCTTGACCACTCTCAGCCTTCCTTATAACCTCGAGTAAAGAGGATACCTTGGGAATGCCGGGCTTAAGGAGTCGCTTTAATGGCGTGTGCTGATGCGATCCTCGAGTGTGTAGGGGATCCAATGTACATGTGATCTCCAGCCCTTGGTCCCGATATGGTTAAAAGAGAACACATAGTTTTTCTAGCATCAGGAAAGATGCGTACTCTTCACGTGTCTCGTCTTGTGGATTTTCGACCGACGCCAAAGCTGCTCATTTCGAGATTGTTTGCATTTTTTGAATTTCCTGCAATGGAATTTGTTCTTTAATAAAACATTTGCTTCACCTGCTGAGGATTGTGATGTGTCATTGACAAAGGCTTCGGTGAGTTGAAATCCAAGGAAGAGGCTGACCAGCTTATCCGAGCTACCCCCTATTCGATGGGGTAATTAAGTGGAGCCGATCTTGGCCATATCGGTTTTGAGCTGAGAGCATCCTGTCATCTATGCCACTAAAAAAACCAAAGTGTTGTGTTTTCTTTATGCCATGTGAGGATTCTCTGCCAGAATCATGAAGTCGGGTCATCAATCCATCTTCATGTCCGAGAAAATGCCATACACCATTACACTGGTTTTGGTCCTACTTCACCCCCCAACTTCCAAGCACCAGCCTGATGCTATCACAGAAGAGGACAATGTAATAAAGACCAAGATTGCGGGGACTGTGATGACCCAATTTTTTTTTTTTTTTGAAAACATAAAATGAATCATTACAGTGGCACGACTACATGTCGCTCAGCCAACATACGATACATTCCATAACATGTACCTGACAATCAGAGTTACATCTACGCAGTGAATAACACATAATAACATTATCAACATAGCGGAAGGTACATCTATAAACAACAGTTAATCACAATAAAAGAGCCATTAATATGTCTATCTATTTAAGACTTTTACATATCGTTGATTGCAAGGAGTTCACTCTTGTGATAAGAAGATGAATATATTGTGGACGTAGGTGACCATCAGTGACGGTGACTATGTAGATTTGTAATGTCTTTGAGTATTTGGTTATTTGGGTTTGTTTGGTTTTGGAATTTGGAGTATGTGGATTTGTTCGGTTTTGAAATTTGGAGTATGTGCCTATGTGGTTATTTGGATTTGTAATTTTTTGGTTTTGAATTTGGTTATTTGGATTTGTAAAATTAGATTTGGATTTGGTTATATGGTTATTTGTTTGTGTTTTGGATTTGTAATTTTGTATTTAGATTTGTTAATTTTGTACCAAAGGACAAAAGACCCAAAAAGTATTCAATTTTTTTTTTTTTTTTCTTGAAAAAATTAAAACCTGTACAAAAATGGGCCCAAAACCAGTGTAAACTTGGCCCAAAATTGGTGTAAACATAGCCCAAAACCGGCCTAAACCCTGCCCAAAACCGGAATTCAAAAACGGTTTTAAAACCGCCGGTTATTAAGGTAATAACCGCTAACCGGCGGTTATAAAAATAACCGCCTCCGCCTAGGCGGTTAGCGGTTGCGGTTGGCAAAATAAAATAACCGCTAGGCAGTTAGCGGTTTTAGCCAATAACCGCCGGTTATAACCGCTTGTACACCCCTACTCCAAACTACCAAAAAGTTTTAAAAATGCCCGATTTGACAAAAAATGCCTCTAATACCCCTACCACGTGTCATTTTTCAATTAAAAACTAAAAAACTAAAAAAAAAAAAAAGTAAATCTAAAAAAAAGTAATGCCCCATAATTATGATATAATTCTTTCATAATCTGGTGTATATATCAAATATAATATGTAGTTTTTTTTTTCTTTTTCTTTTTCTACCATTTTAGGTATATAAAAGCATAACTCTTTTTTTGTCTATTTTATAAAAACCTTGATTAAATTGAATGAAAACATAATTTAGATCGCAAATTTTGGATAAAGATTTTATTAAAATTAGTCAATAGATTCGGTATGCAATATTTTAAGATCAATTTTTAGTTTATGTGGCTTTTTTATATTTTTCCCTAATATATATATATATATGGGAAATGATAAATATACAACCCCATCACAACTTTGGCACAACCCCCACACACAATGATGGCAAGACCTTGTCGGCTCAACTTTGCAGGATATTTATTAAATGCTTATGTGATATGTAGCATTATTTATATTAATAAATAACAAAGAACATTATGGAAGTTGATATGGAAACTAATGTCTTGTTTGGTTTGCGGAATAGCTATTCCATTAAGAAAAGGAATAGCTATTCCTATGAATAGAAGCCCATCGGTGGTGGCCCAGGTCACCCCCAAATGCACCGAGGGTGGTCGCAATGGATGTTCAGCCAACCACACTATTCACACAGTTTTTTTTTTCTTTTAAAAAAAAAAGTTTGAGAGAAAATAAAAAATAATGTATGTGTGTGTTTTTTTTTTGTGTAAAATAAAGTCTATTCTTTTAGGAATAGCTGTTCCTCTCATTTCTTAGAGGAAGACCTATTCTTCTTGGTAAGGGAATAATTATTCTAATGAATAAATTCCTACCAATTACAAGAATGACTATTCCTATGGACTAGTCATTCTATTCGAAGTGTTTATTCCAAAAACCAAACGAGGCCTAAAGATGATAGCTAAACATTGAAAAATTAGTAATGTTCCTGAAAAATATGTTTAACTTTGCTTGTTATGTATAAAATGTTTTTGGATTTTTTTTTTTTTTTTTTTTTGTATTTTTCGGTATTTGGTGCGACCCAAAAATGTTTTTATGTGAGCGAAAAAGCTTCTTTAATCTTCTGAAAATGGTTTCCATTTTTTTATTATCGTAAACCATTTTTTGAGTTTGAGCTTCTCTTTCTTGTACACATTCTCTCACAATTTATTCTCTGCTACCGCCGAAGGTTGCTAGAGATTTCCGGTTGCGGTTGGATTCTTGCTAAAGGTAGCTGGATTCTGGCCTAAATTCACTAGATTTCAGCACCGAAAGTCGTCGAAATCTGCCACCGATGTTTGCTGGAAGTTGCTAATTGTCTTTTGCCGTCATCGGCATTTGCCTTCCGTTGCTATTTTTCATACGAACCAAATGCACTAAAATGCTTTCAACCGACGAAGATAATTTTTTAAAAACATTTTACATCAAAATAAAGGGAGCTTAAATACTTTTTACATCAGAAAAATGTTTTACGAAGTTTTATTTCCATGTTTTAGACATTTTTTAGGAATTTGTAAAATGAGAATTACTGAGGAGTAGCATATTAAGTAGAATTGATTTAATATATTTTTTTTTCCCTAAGAAGAACTAAATTAGGAGTGTTTTTTATTTTCTGTTCTTTCTGACATAATTTTTAATTCTTTTTCGAAATATGCGTTTAGTAGTATTTAAATTGACCTGTCTCTCATCTCTACTTATTTGTCCTTTCTTCGTCTTAACCAACCTTTCATCAATATGGGAATCTTCTTTTTCAATGCAGAGTTTGTTCCAAAAATAAAAACAAATAAAATAAAATAAAAACTACACCTGCTCTCCATCCGGTCGCATTCGCCGTGGTTGGTGCACTTACCTTGGCAGATTCATACCTATATCTCACCCCGTTATACTGAGCTGATATAGTTGTCAGCCTTTGGATTTTCTTTATTCTTTTAAAAAGGTTGATCCAAAGAGTAACAAACATTGCCACATCATTTCAGTAGGATTTGAGAATAGCATATAGCATTAGTAAAGTCAAATAGTGTCAAACTAAGGAGGTACCCATCCAAGTGAGTGAGACTTACTAAAAAAGAAAAATAACGAGGAGAGTAAGTTACACATAAACCCTTTTGAGTAATTATAAATACTCAATTCACATCTCACTCTCATCCCACTAGGTTAATATATCAATACCCATCAATCCTTAAATTTTTTTCATTTATTTTTTTAATAAAGGCTGATAAGAACTGTCATATCAACCCAATAAGATGAGAGTGATATGGGAATTGAGTATGAACATTACTCCTAAAATAGGATTTGATTAAGGCAATAATTATCTATTCGCTAATGCTCTTAAGAGAGACCCAAAAAGAATAAAAGAGAAAATTAAGGGGTAATAGTGGTAATGGCTAAACTGTGGTCGAGTTGATAGTGTTCCCATGTGTGGAAGGGAGCAACAATTGACAGAAATATTTTACAAATTAAGTTGCAAGAGTTTCTACAACTCAACCTCTAAAAAATATAAGGGTCCACAACAATTTTTGAAATTATGTGAATTCAAATTGTTTCTTGCATTGAGCAGAGTAAAAAATGCTATCTATTAACTTGGGAGTTGAAGTTGCAAAGTTACCCCACCATAGTATCTCTCAGCATTAAAGAAACAATAGAATGGAAAGGAATGGAACAAAAGGGCATTGGTTAGAGAAGGGAGAAACCAAAACAAGTTTGAGAAAATAGGAAGATACGACATGAAAGATTCATATGTTCTTCAAATCATCATACATCGGGGGAAAATACACTTTACATTCCCCCGCGCGGAAGTATGACCACTTTTGTGTTTCAACCTCCAAAGTTTAAAAAGTGACATCCAACCCCTATAAACTACCAAAATGTGATAAGTTAGCCTATCTATTAAGTTTTTTTGTCATTTTAGACAAAATGTAAATCATGTGCATTGCACGTGATCTAAAATTTCAAAAATGACCCTAGGAAAAAGATACTTTACCCCCAAAATATGATGATTTTAATGTTTTAGCATCTAAAGTTAAAAAAATGACATGCGACCCCCAAAAATTACTAAACTATAAAATATTATCCCCTCTATTAAGTTTTTTCGTCTTTTTAGATGGAATGTCAGTCACGTGCATTGCAGGTGACTTCTAACCATCTAAACTCCCAAAAATACCCATGGGGTAAGGTAAAATATATATATTTTTTTTGACAAAAAAGGTGGTTCGGCCACCCTCAAATGGACAAATGGGGGTGGCCGAAAAACCACCCTTAAATGGTTTGGGAGTGGCTCAGTCACCCTTGTTTGGAAGAACTATGGATAAAGAACCACCCCCACAATTCATGAGGTTGTTTGGCCACCCTAAAATGACAAAATGGAAGAATCGGGATGGCCGAAACCATCCTTAAATGGTTTGGGGGTGGCTTGGTTATCCCTATTTGGTCAAACTAGGATGAAGAACCACCACAATCCATGGGGTGGTTTGGCCACCAACAAATGGCCAAATGAGTGTAGTTTCGACCACCCTCTGATTAGTTGAGGGTGGCCAAGCCTCCCCTCATTTAGCCATTTGGGGGTGACCGAACCACCCCCAATGATCATGGGGTGGTTGAGCTACCTCCAATTTTTATTTTTATTTTTTGGATTTTTTCATTCTATTTTATTTTTAACACTTTAGTACTTTACCCTATAGAGCATTTTTACAACACAAATGACTAACATTACATCCAAAAAAAAAAGACTTAATAGTAAGCCAACTTGTCATAGTATGGTAGTTCAAAAGTTATCATACTTCCGAACAGCCTGGGGGGAAGTGTGTGTGTGGGGAGGGCTAAAATGTACTTTTCTCTCATACATTTAAATACATTGTCTTGATATGTGTATTTATTTTATTTTTTTTAATAAACATGATCGACCTTCTTTTTTTCTTAATGTATACTATTTATATATCATTCTCATCAAATTATTTTGTTATTTGTGAAATTGTTTTTTAGGGACAGCTTCAGATATTCTAAAGGAGTTGAGATCCCGTTCTACATATATATAAAAGAAAAAAAAAATAAATGAGAAGTACACATAACATAACCCATTTATTGTCACTGTCCTCACAAACTATCAATTATGTTAGTCTTCCCATCCCCCCCAAATCTCCCTTAAACTATCGAAAAATGTCAATGTCCCCCCTAATGACAAAAACACCATTTATAAAATTATTAATTTTTTTTAATAAAAAACTAATTTTTTTCAAAATACATATATAAAATAATAAAAAAAAATTAAAATAAATAAATAAATAAAGGTTTTTTTTTAAAAAAAAAAAAAAATCAGTTAGTTTTTAATTTTTTTTTTTAACTTTTCGTTCTTTTTCTTTTTTTAATTTTCTTTTCTTTTCCTTTTTATCTTAATTTTTAAATTTTCTTTTTCTAATTATTTTTTTAAAAAAGCTTTTTTATTTTTTTTTAGTTTTAGTTTTTCTTTTTCAAATTTATAAGGACATTTTTGTCTTATTGAAAAAAATTTATGGTCATTTATGTCTTTTTGTTGATCTTAGACTCTTAGGGGGGACATTGACATATTTTGGTGGTTTGAGATGGGATATTAACACAACTAGCTCGTAACCCGTGCTATGCGCGGGATTCTTCTATATAATTTAGTTTCATAATAATAATAAAAAAAAAAATGGAAGAAGAGAAGCATAGAAAATATAGATAAAAAAATGAAAACTGAAAAACACTAATATAATATAATAGGGACAAAAATTTCTTATAAGAAATTTTCAACAACTCACATTTTAAAAAGACACATATCCTTTAAACATGTGAGAAGCACATGCTTTTTTATTGATGCTATTTTTTTTTCGTACATGCTATTTAAATAACATATGTTTCTCACATGCCAAATGACATATGTCAATCTTATATGTGGATCGTAAGAAATTTTCTACAAACCGGTTTGTAGGAAATTTCTGTTCATATAATAGTGTTATCTTTTTTATATTACACAAAGTAATAAAAAACTACTTAATAAACATAATACGCTAAAAAATCATCATACCCCGTATAAAAAACAACCATAGGAAACTCTTTCTCACCATCATTTTCTTGAATTTAATGTAAAATTTACAAAAGATAAAATAAGCAATTTGAATGAAAAATAATATATTAATTACATAAAAAAAAATAAAAAAAAAAAAATAAAAGAAGAAAAAGAATAAGAAAATGAGAGAAAATGAAATAAGAGAACCATAGAAAATATAGACAAAAAAAATGAAAAATGAAAAATAACAATAGAATAAATTAAAGTTTTATTTTCCATATATTTTTCTGGTTCATATGAAACCTTGAAAATCAATATTGTCTATCAATTAAGCACATTAACAATGTGCATTATACATTGAAAAAAAAAAAATCAATGAACAATATAAATTAAAAAATCGTCATACCTCGTACTCAAAACAACAATTAATGTAAACTCTCTCTCTCCATGGTTTCCTTGAATTCAATGTAAAATTTAGAAAAGGAAAAAGAAAAAAAAAAAAAAAAAAAAAAAAAAAAAAAAAAAAAAAAAAAAAGAAAAGAAAAGGAAACTACGGTTAGATAGATATTTTTTAATTCGACCATCATTCTTATATATAGCGTAAAAGAAACTACTTTTCCAACAAAAAAATAATAATAATATAAATTATCAATGCAAAAATAAGGATAGAAAATCAAATCAGAAAAACAGAAGCATATAAAATAAATACAAACATATTATTTACAATTTTATTGAACACAGCCCCGACAAACTTGAAAGGCAAACTAAAAAAAAAAAAGGCTATAGCAGTATTACAAACAAAAAGGTTCCAACAATAGCAAAAACTCCGCTCTCTTTACTTTGAGCACCACTCTCCGGTAATGTAAACAACATTGCAGTTTTGCATAGCCACAAACCATTACTTCTCCATATATTTATTTGAGAAAGCGAGAGATATTAGAGTGACTTTTGACATTTCCCAAAGAAAAAAAAAAAACTGACATTTGACTCTTTGAAGTTTAGTTTGTAACGGACATTTAGTGGGAGGGGAAGCAGTATTGGAGTAAAAGATTTTACTTGAAGGAAGAGAGAGAGAGGTAGAAATTACTGAGAATTTAATGACAACAAAATTAAATGTTTCTATTCATTTTCTATTCAATGGAAGAGATTTGATTAGGAATATTAAACGCACCGTTTATTTCACTTGAAATATATGGAGCAGTTCAATTTTACTCTTTTTTTTTTTTTTTTTTTTTTCCTCTCTTTGCTTTGAGCACCACTCTCTGGTAATGTAAACAACATTGCAGTTTTGCATAACCACAAACCATTACTTCTCCATATATTTATTTGAGAAAGCCATAGATATTGGAGTGACTTTTGACATTTTCCAAAGAAAAAAAAAAACTGACATTTGACTCTTTGAGGTTTAGTTTGTAACGGACATTTAATAAGAGGGAAAACGGTATTGGAGTAAAAAATTTTACTTAAAGGAAGAGAGAGAGAGAGAGAGAGAGAGAGAGAGAGAGAGGTAGAAATTAGTGAGAATTTAATGACAACAAAATTAAATGTTTCTATTCAATAGAAGAGATTTGATTAGGAATATTAAATGCACCGTTTATTTCACTTGAAATACATGGAGCAGTTCAATTTTACTTTTTTTTTTTTTTTTTTTTTTCTAGTTTTACTTAAAGGAAGAGAAAGAGGTAGAAATTAGTGAGGATTTAATGACAAAAAAAATTTGACGTTTCTATTCATTTTTTATTCAATATAAGATAGTTAATTAGTCATATTAAATGCACCATTTATTTACTTGAAATACACAGACTGGTTTAGTTTTACTTAAATTACCAGTTTTTTACTCAAATGGCCGGTTCAATATTTAAAAAGTATGGATTTATGTCACGTGTCCTAATTCTAGGCCAACTCTAAGTTGGAACTCGGCTTTTAAATATATTCATTTTTTATTTAATATAAGATAGTTAATTAGTCATATTAAATGCACCATTTATTTACTTGAAATACACAGACTGGTTTAGTTTTACTTAAATTACCAGTTTTTTACTCAAATGGCCGGTTCAATATTTAAAAAGTATGGATTTATGTCACGTGTCCTAATTCTAGGTCAACTCTAAGTTGGAACTCGGCTTTTAAATATATATGATATAATATGATATGTTTCAATAAAAATAAAATCCATATAATTTTGAACATTAAAAAAAGAAAAAAAAAACATTTCAAATTTAATGCTTAATTAACTCTTTAGTGTTTTAAAAGCATTTATATTCCTTTTGTGTGCAATAATCAAATAAAATTTTACATTTTTTGACTTTCAAAAGCAGAATAACACTTGCAAAAAATAATTGAAAATCGTAAAAATCACATAAAAGAAAAACAATCATCTCATAAAACATTTAAATGAATTAATACATAAGGCCTTTATTTTTAGTTTAATTCATGTAAATTAAAACATGTTAAAATATTTGTTCACATAGGTGTAGTTTAGAATGAAAATAAGTATGAAAAAGAAAAATAGTAAGAAGAAAACCACGATTTTGATTATCAAAATATAGAATAGAAAATTAGTAGGAATTCTTTTTAATGTTGGTGTGATACCTATTATATTCCAATCCTATATAATTCTAAACATTCGAAAAAGCAAATGAACAAAAAAAAAAATCTCATAAACATTCAAATGAAGAATTGTTCAATCACAAATTTCAAATCCATATAATTTTGAAAATTAAAAAAAAAAAATCAAATTTAATGCTTAATTAACTCTTTAGTGTTTTAAAAGCATTTATATTCCTTTTGTGCACAACAATCAAATAAAATTTTGCATTTTTTGACAGTGAAAATCGTAAAAATCACATAAAAGAAAAACAAATATCTCATAAAACATTTAAATGAATTAATATATAAGACCCTTATTTTTAGTTTAATTCATATAAATTAAATGAACAAAAAAAATTTCATAAACATTCAAATGAAGAATTGTTCAATCATAAATTTCACAAACAAAATGGAAACATATTTAGATTTCAACCAAAAATATAAAAATACCAAATTGTCATACTTAAATCATTAATTGAGAGAGAGAAGCTACTTGTATCATTAATAGAGAGAGAGAGAGAGATTAAATAGACCGGTTATATTTAGATTTCAACCAAAAATATAAAAATACCAAAGAGTCATACTTAAATCATTAATTGAGAGAGAGACTACTTGTATCATTAATAGAGAGAGAGAGAGAGAGAGAGAGAAAGTGAGAGATTAAATAGATAGATTATATTTAGATTTCAACCAAAAATATAAAAATACCAAAAAGTCATACTTATATCATTAATTGAGAGAGAGAGAGAGAGAGGCTACTTGTATCATTAATAGAGAGAGAGGGAGAGATTAAATAGACCGGTTCAATTTTATTTAAAAGACCGGTTCAGTATTTAAATGACCGGTTTAGTCAATAAAAAGTATAGGTTCATGCCACGTGTCACTATTCTATGTCATTCTAAGGAAAAACTCAGCTTTTATATATATATATATATATATGATATATGATATATGATATGATAGAGAGAGAGAGAGATTAAATAGACCGATTATATTTAGATTTCAACCAAAAATATAAAAATACCAAAGAGTCATACTTAAATCATTAATTGAGAGAGAGAGAGAGAGGCTACTTGTATCATTAATAGAGAGAGAGAGAGAGAAAGGGAGAGATTAAATAGACCGGTTATATTTAGATTTCAACCAAAAATATAAAAATACCAAAGAGTCATACTTATATCATTAATTGAGAGAGAGAGGCTACTTGTATCATTAATAGAGAGAGAGAGGGAAAGATTAAATTGACCGGTTCAATTTTATTTAAAAGACCGGTTTAGTCAATAAAAAGTATGAGTTCATGCCACGTGTCACTATTCTATGCCATTCTAAGGAAAAACTCGGCTTTTATATATATATATGATTAGTAGTTTGGGAGTGTATGTGTACTTTTATCTATAAAAAAAACAAATACCGAAAAATAAATAAATAAACAAACATGGTCTTGATAGGTGTAATTTTTTTTTTTTTTTTTTTAATAAACGCCATTGGCCTTCTTTTTTTCTTAATGTATACTATATATTTATCATTCTTAACAAATTATTTTGTTATTTTGTGAAATTGTTTTTTTAGGGACAGCTTCAAATGCTTTGAAGGAATTTAGATCCAGTTCTACATATATAAAAAAACACATACTGAAAAAAGAAAGAAAAAAAAAAAGGACAAGTATTAATAAATTAGAACTCGAACTGCATCCTTAATGTATATCCAAGCGCATTCAGGTGAGCTGCCATAGCCTTGTTCATGGCTGGTGGGCCGCACCTCAGTATCTGCAAACAATCAGTTTTAAGCTCAATGAATTGTGATTCTACTAAACAAACAATTCAAGTGGCATGACATTTTGGAATTAAATATTTTATACCAACCTGAATATCTTTGGCTGGTGCGGGGCAATGAGTTTGAATCATTTCCTTGGATACAAATCCAGTGCCACCATTCCATGGCACAGGAGGCTGGCAATAATGGGTTAGAGTGAGTATCAGTGATAAACATTTTGCTACTAACGACTAAGCTATGAAAGGAAATATAAATGTTAACTAAAATGGGGCAAGATGTATAATTTTTCCTTTTACTTCCTCGGGGCAGGGTGTAAGCATTGAAGGTCTCATACTCATCCTCCAATTGGATAATTTGTTGCAAATTTCAGATGAGTCAGCAGACATTTTGGAATGGAGGCTCATAGAACTGCTGAAATGGAGGCCCATGGCCTCAGACGTAATTTTCATTGGCCTACACTAGTAGCCCAAGGGAATGGGGAACTGTTGATATTCTATTGATATCAACCCTTCCCAAGAAAGCAGTATCCGTTGAGCATCCAAGAAAGGCAAAAATTACCAAAGTCAAGGGCAGATCACAAAGGAAAATCTCTAGCATGATCGACGATTCGACAGACAAAAGCAAGGGATTAATTGATGACAATTCCCTTACTCAAACACACGACCAAAACAAGACTTAGCCTATATAAGGCCAAGAGGAGACTAGGCTTGGATATGCTCTACTATTCTCATATATCTCTTTTAAGCTCATTTTCCCCTCATTTTGTTACTGACTATAGCACTGGAGGTGGTGCCATCACCCCAACAGCGCGCCACTCTGACCCTTTGTTGTCTTGCAAGATTCTTGTGTTGTGGGCTAAATGTGCGTAGTCATTTTATTAACACATTTGACACATATACACGCTAAGTGGATATCTTTGACTAGTGTTACCTAAAGCACCGAAAAATAAGAGGAAAAAGAAATTTAAAAGAAATGTCGTAGCAAATGAACCGACCTGATTCAAAACATAATAGACTTTGAAGCGGCTAGGAAATTTGCTAGCGAAGGCATCTAGCTCTTCCTGCAGAAAGTCCAGAACAAATCCATTCCCATCAATAGTACATCAGATAAAACAGAAGTTGAAGACTTTCTGTATTACAATAAAGTATTGATTTTAATTGAAAATTAGGAGAAAAGCTTTAAAGAAAGAGATCTGACTTTGTCTCATATTGAAAAGAAATAGGAATACTAAGGCCTGCCTATCTATCATAAATAACTTAAAAAGTGAGCCACCATGATGTGTTCTCAGCATGTTTGCCTTACATAGAGACAAAGATATCGGGTAATTTCTTATAGATTTGGTCCATCGTCTTTTATATGTAAGTAAATTGGTTGCAGAAGGAAACATGATTTAGAGACTTTTGAACAGATATAATAGCTACAGCATATACAAAAAATAGATCAGAAAGACCATGTTGTGCATCAAGGCAGTTTTCTTGGACTCTTGGTGATAATTACTTCTTCAGTTCTTCCTAGTATTGAAGTGGAAAAAACTAGAGTTAAACATGCAAAAACCAATGACAAGGATGAAAACTTAAGAAGGCAAAGACAAATCTGCTTTTAAGCTCTGGATTTCATATTGTCACTTATTCAACTAGTAAAGCTAAACAGGCAGGATTTTCATAGATTCCAATGCTGTCAAAGCTCGCAGATTCATTGTCATATTATATATGCATTTTTAAAGATGTTAAAGCTGCTTAATGGAAGCAAAAGGATTGATAACCTCCCCTCAAATGCCAATAGACCAATACTTTTGTGGCCATATGGAGAATGTGAGAAGTTTCTTGTTGGTGTTCAAAGCTCTGTGTGTCTCCTAGGGTTAAGAGGTAGCAGGGCCCGTTCTTAAGCAGTAGATTGGCAATGGGGAGTCAAATTTTTCTTTTCCATGATATTGGCACTCAGACGGACCTCTTATGTAAAAATGTGGTCAAAGAACAATTTTGAGGGTTACTGTCTAAAGTGTTACTTAGCAGGTAGCTGGCACTGACAACCTGCTAGATCTGAAGTTTTGGTTGATGTATAAATGCAAATGCTTAAATTTGCTTATTGATGAAGATTCAGCTGCTTAGGAATCCTCAAATCAGGAGTTTATGTTCAGCTACTTGGTTTGTAGTAATAGGTTCAATTTCTAGAGTTCTTTGTTGGAGAGTCATCTGGTCTCTGAAAACTGTTCCAGGGCACTCTTCTATTGCCTAGTTAACTATTTAAAATAGGGTCTCCACTGAAGACAATTTGATTTGAGGGGCTATAATGGGATCATTGTCTGCAATATTTGAGGGGATTATTTATGGAAACCAGAAATCACCTTTTTTATGAGTATGTTTCCTGAATGATTTGGAGGAGATTACTACAAAACTGTTTGGTTGAGCTCTATTGGATGTCAAAGGCTTGAAAGGGTCTGGCTTTTATTGTGGTGTTGTTCAACTGGTTTGGAAGGCCTTTTACATATCATATTTGGATGGAAGAGAAAACTCCAGTAATCATATGCAAGTGTGCAAAGATGAAGAGGTTGTAGACAAAGTTACTGTTTCTGATTTAAGATTAAGAGTTGCTTTCTTGCATAAAGATTAATGATTTAGAAATTGTTAAATCACCACTTATCTCAAAAGCTTAAGCTAATAGGAATAGGTAAATTTAATCAATTGAATTAATACTTTAACACTCTCATTTATGTATGTGAAATATTTAATTGAAATGAAGTTACATTTGAAGTACATAAAAGAAAGTGAAGCAAGCCAAATTACCTTCAAGAGAATGTCATCCGCCGTGACGTTGGCATAAATAAGATGCACATTGGTCTTATCTTTTGGGTTTTTTAGTATGGCTTGAATGAGCTGGAGCCCCAAAAGGTGGACAAAGAGACAAAGAAAGAGAAGTAGATATGAGAACCTTGAAACCAGCTAATGCTTGAAAAAAACAAAAAACAAAATAAAAGAACAATAACAATAACCATAAGCAAGAAGAAGTCAGAAGACAAAAGTTCTTGCTTTTTAAAAGCTCACATATGTACCTGAAACATCGGGGTTATGCCAGAGCCACCAGCAAGCATTCCAAAAGCTCGAGCTTGGCCAGGTTTGTATTTAAAATGCCCCTTTCAAGCATGAAAATTTGATATTAAAATGCTCAAACAAAGAAATTAGAAAGTTTAGGTTCTAATGAATGTATTTGTAAACAAAACGTGAAATCCCAACTGTATTTAAGAGACCCCCGGCATGGTATCTTAATTTTAGTTGTTTGGCACTGATCGTGAGAGCATGAAGAACATCTAAGAACATGCGGTTCACATCATACCGAAAACCGTTCTAACAATTTGTAACTGCATTTTGAATGGAAACTCAGAACCATTAATTTTTCATTGATAAACTATATATAGCAGTGTTATATTATGATTCATATATTTGTTTAAAATACATGTGATTTATAGATTAAACTGAAAGAATTTCTTACAACTTAGTTTGGAAGAAAACTTTGTCTCTCTTAGCATGTGATTATCTCGCTTAACAGTAGTTTAAAATGCATGTGATAATCACATTTTTTTTCTATATAGTGATTCTGTTTCTTATCAAATTGTCATACAGGGGGTGCTTGGTATCAAGGTCAAGATCATGCTTGATTGGGATCCTAAGGGAAAGGTCGGCCCCACCAAGCCCATACCCGATCTGGTTACCATCCACACTCCCAAGGAGGAAGAGGAACACTTCCGGGCCCCGGTGGTGGCAACTGATATTGAGCTCCCAGTGGCTTAATTGCTGTCCGGAATTATTAGAGCCATCCGTGTTATACTTTATTGTCCTGCATATCTAAATTCTGTGGAGTTTTCTTATTGCCAATTTTGGTTTCTAAGGACTTGTGATGGGTTGTTTGATATCTTCTTTTAGGATGTTTCCCTAATTTTGGTATATCTTAAATCACTATTTTTCCTTGGATTTATTTATATTTATTTAATTTATATTTTTTTTTTTATCATTTTCTTATTTTCTTGTTCTTGACAACCATTTTTTCTTTAATTTCATGGCAAAGAACTGACAGATGGCCACTTTGTATTGAAAAATCTAGCACTAGTTAATTGTTGGAAATTTGGTGGCTGCTTTCAGGACCTAATGTTGTTTCGAGTGTTACTAGTTTATTATAACTGGTTTAATTTCAAAGACTGGATTTTCGTGCAAGCAAACGAAAGCGAAATTTATTTCCTATAATTGGCTGTTTGAATTACATGCAATTAGAATAATTCCCAAAAATGAGTTTAAAAAAAAAAAAGCAAGAATAATTCCCAAAGCAGGGTTTGTTTGTTTAGGGTGCGTTTGGGATTGCGATTTCGTAGACAATAAGTGCAATTTTAAATCAAATCGCAGAACATAGATCGTTTGAGAACTGAGTTTTTAAGAATTGCGATTTGAAAACGCAAAAAATCTGCTTTTCAAATCGCAGATAAGATGGTGTTTTTTTGAAAACGCAGAATTTTAAAGGTAAATTCGCGATTTTAAAGGCTAAACTACGATTTTGCCAAACGCTTAACTGCGTTTTTAAAAATCACTTTTTTCAAATCGCACTTTTTGAAATCGCAAACCCAAACGGACCCTTAGCTCAAAAGGCGTAGAGTATTTTTGGATCAAATAAATTATTATAAATACTAGTGCTGTAATTAAACCTGCATGTATCTCAAACTTCTTCCAGTAACAATGACTGATTGGAAAATTTACTTGACAACATATTTTGAGGAAGAGTAATGTTAGATTTATTGATTACATATATTGCTTAACATGTGATTATCTCCATAAATATACCATGTACCTGGGGGCCTTTAACAGGCAGGCAATCACCTTCTTGCATCTCTCTGAAATGGTGGGACATTTTTCCCTCGGGATACATCTTTCACAGGAAAAATCAAATAAGAAACTGAGTTCCAACTGAAAAACATTATGGGAGAGGTGGGACATCACATACCTTTACAACAAATTCAAAGTAACCAACATCAGAGTCCAAAGTGATTGGGGTGTATGGTGCAATGACTTCTTCACCTTTACTGTCCTTTCCCCTGCTTAACTAAATGGAACACAAACTGTTTTTAGTATTATCACTCGTCATTACGACTGTAAATGAACAAGGTCACTCGTGAACAAGCTTGGTTCGGTTAAGCTCCATAAACATATATAGATAATCAAAGGAGAACTTTAAGGTTCTGTTTGTTTCGACATTAAAAGTTTTTTGAAGGTCATTTTTTCAATTTTTCAATATTTGGTACGACCAAAAATCTCAGTCCATTTGAAAACGTTTTCGGCTAACCAAAAACTTTCTTTAATTTCCATTAAATGGTTATCCTTGATCATAATTTCTGAGAAAAAATAAAGAGAGCAAATGAATATATAATTTAATTTTAATATATAATATAAACAATTCTATTATAACAAATAGAATTTACTATAAAGAATAAATAATAAATATATATCTAGATAATAATTTATATTGAATAATATAAAAATAAGAAATAAAAATAATCCCTTTTTTAAAAGGGTTAAATACCTTTCACCCTTATATGGTTTGACAACTTGATTTTTTTTCCTGCCTATGTTTTATTTTGTAAGGCAAATGGTAAAAGAGATGATACATGCTTTCAACTTCCATTCATATATTGACGGAAATCCACGTCAATGCCTTAAAAATACTAACACGTGGTCTATGCTTCATTAAAAATAATAAAAGAAAAGATAGAAAACTAAAAATATTAAAAACATTATAAAAAAATGGATACTTGCACCATTGGTCCCTATAATTACAAATTGATCCCTTGAGTCAAATTCTATTAAAAAATTTAACAGATTCTGTTAAATGCCACGTCAGTGCCACACCAAACCAATAAGATGGCGACACATGTCCATCTGAATAAAAAAATATAAATTTATTAAAAAAGAAATAAATAAACTTATTAAAAAAAAAAAAAAGGTGGGGTGGCCCTAAGGACCTTCTAGGGTGGCCTTTGGCCACCCCTGGACCTTCTAGGGAGGCTGCGGCCACCCCTAAAGGTGGCCGGGGGTGGCCAAGACACCCCCTTCCCTTTTTTGTTTTTGTTTTTTTTTTAAAAAAATTAAGTTTATTTTTTTAATAAATTTATATTTTTTTTATTAAAATGGACATGTGTCGCTATCTATTGATTTGATGTGACGCTGACGTGGCATTTAACAGAATCTGTCAAAAAATTTAACGAAATTTAACTTCAGGAATCGATTTGTAATTATAGTTTACCACAAAGACCTCCCTTGAACTTTTTAAACCATAGGGAGTGATTTGTAATTATGGCATGCTCAATAACCAATGGTATAATTATCCCTTAAAAAAAAAATAAAAATAAAAAATAAAAAATAAAAAAAGCCACCCTTATAACTGGTTTGGGGCAGCCAAACTACTCTTATTGACCTTAGTCGTGGTTCGCTGAAAACATTTTGTTGAAAAACATTTTTCTAAAAACATTTTACGTCGAAACAAACGGAGCAAAAACTCCTGAAGTGTAGAAACTAACAGAGGCAGTTACTTGAACCTGCAAAGTACATGTTGTCCGACAGGAAGACCCAATACTGAAGAAGCTGTAGGAAGAGCAAATCTGAACTTTGCAGTATCGTGGCTCAGCCGAGTTTTCTTAACAAGTTTGAATTCAATGAACTTCTTAGGATTTAAGCAACCTAGAAAGACATATCATTCAAGTAATCAGTTTTTGGGCAAACAAGAATTAAGACAATTAGAAAAACAAACAATGAATAATGATTGTTTTGTTTGATAATTTCCATGTTGCACCAGGCATGTACAAAACTACAAAAAAAGCCAGAAAATGAATGTGGAGTTGACAACCTCCAAGAATACGAGAAACAAAGTATAGTAAAAGATCCAAAGGCCGTGCAAAAACATCATAGAATTTATTCACAGGTGTATCCTCCAACAATCTCCTTCATATATGAGTCTTCCATACCAGTATGTTCATATATACTATGAATCCGTTTGAATCTGTGCTTCTAAAAAGTATAATTTAAAAAATGGCGATTTCAAAATGTACGATTTGGATTTAGAAACATGAATCTTAAAAAGGTAGTTAAACGTTTAGTAAAATTGTGATTTGTCCTTTAAAATCGCAGCTTAAAATTAGCATTTAAAGCCGTGTGTTTTTAGAAATGTATCCCCTAGCCTGCAATTTAAAAACGCAAATTGCACTTTTGTTTAAAAACGCAAATTGCACTCCCAAACAACACATTTTTTTTTGTAATTTTGTTTAAAATTGCACTTTTCTCCTAAATATGGACATCGAACCATGAGCTCCCTTGCCTCGTCTAACCCTTCAAATGAGGCCTTAATATAACATGTTGAGACATCATTTAATTTAAAAGTTTTAGCTTAAGAATTTGGGCCTAAATGTCACTAACTACAATACCTTGCACTTGTATTAATGCTTTTAATCAAACAAAACTATTTCATGAAAACCTTATTATAATAATACTCATATAATTCACAAGGGGTAGCTCAATCGGTTGGGGAATACACCTCATGAAGCGGAGGTCACTATTTCGATTCTCCATTCCCCCCTCTTGTGTGGACGTGTCAAAATAATAATAATAATACTCATATAAATTAAACTAAATATCGTCATTTCATTATCAAAGTTTCTTTTCTTTTCTTTTCATTTTTCTTTATTATTTTTTGAAAATGGTATCCCATCAAATATGCCCAGATACAAATATGAGAAGATGCTAAGTCATACCTCTGTTTATGTTGGCGTAATATAAAAAGCCAGCAGAAATGCCAACCAAAGCAAGAGCAACGGCTAGCCCTCGCAGCTCGGCATCGGGTAATTGCATGAACTCAAACGGTAACTTAAACATGTTGAGAGACTGAAAGCTCACCTCAAACGGTAACTTCAACGTTTTTCCAATGGATTACAATTTCATATCATATGGGTGCGTATATATAATTAATTAATTAAATACCTCTTTCCACCTTATGCTTTACTTGTTCTTCTCATTCTTGTCCCTCCCCCCTTTATGGATTCCAAGATTTTTTACCAGGGAATGAAGTAAGGGATCATAAAAAAGGCTTTTTGGGACAAACCCATAAATAAATCAATCATAGCCAATCAGAACTTACATGACATATTTGACAATTATTTTGGGAATTAATTTCCAAAAAAGAAGGAAAAAAAGATTTTGGCCAAATTAAATTAAACCCTAAGCTTAATTTATTCAAAGAAAGATTTTTATAAGATAAATGCTTATTTGCATTCTCACTTAGATCTCTTTTAGAAATTAATTACTGGATCTATGAGACTCTCAGTAAATTTAACAAATCAATTATTGATTTGTAAAAAAGTTGTATGAAAATGAACAATAGATAAACCCAAAAAATAAGGAAAAATATTCTTACACAACAGCATTGCACAACTTAGACAATATCGTTGTGCACCAATTACTCCTAAAAAATGTAAGGTAACATATCTCTTTTTATAATGCTGACATGTTGGGTCTTGTGACTCAAATTCTTACAAGTTGATTGTCCTACTAGCACCTATGAGGCAAGTGAATTAAAATACATATATATATATATATATATATATATATATATGTATTTTGGTTTTGTTCCTGCTTCTTTGGGTAAAATTAGTAGAACAATTGGTAGGGTAGGTAACGTATTTTGTCCTAAATAATTGTAGTATTTTTAGCCATCTCAGCATCTTCATGATACCTAGCTATAATCTTGCTATTTTCAAACTATGCCTAGAAATGTAAATAGAAAAAACTGAACAACCTCGTGGGTACATAATTTCATAGGTTGCTAATTGGGCCTTCAAGACGTCTACAAAGGAATTAAAAGAGAAGGCATAAAAGGTTGTCGGGGCGAGCAGTCGGTGGGAGATATTTTAATGCCTGAATTAGTGTCTTCTTTTGAAAAAAAAAAAAAAAAAACTTGAAGTAGTGTATTTGTGCAGGAGAGAAATGAAGCGAATGTTTTCCTTATTCCCCTTTTATCCATTGTTTTTCATGTTTGTGGGCTAGGTAGCGAGTAGTACTAGTAGTGACCGGAGGGGTCAAGTGTCTATAGGCTGCCTTGCTGTGAAGTTCCCTAGGTCATGTCCGCATTCACATCATGCGATTAGTATTCGCGCGGTTATTGTAATTATTGAATACTGTTATTATTTGCTATCAGAATATTAGGTAATAGGCATTTTGGACATATTTTAGTATATATATTAGGTATCTATTAGGGTTTATTCTAAACGATTTTGAAATTATTTTAGGCAAATTTTTAGTGTTTTTTTAAACCCTAATGTTTTAGATGAAATCCATATCTTGATTTCACAATCTTACTTGAAAATAACCAAAAAAAATAAATACAAACACAAATTCACTTTCTTAGATTTTAAAATTTTACTTTGACAGCTTAAATTTTTTGCGGATTTGAAATTTGTCATTTCGTGCATTTTTTTTTTTTGTCCAATTATGCTACGTCTATTAGTGCTACATTACATTAAAATATTATTTTTTTATATTTTATAAAAAAAAATGGAAAATTTTTTACTTAACCCTCTAATCTTCAATTTTAATTACAATTACTTTTTAAACTTCAAAAACTTTTAATTTAGTGTATTCATTTTTCAATCTTTTTTAATTTCACCATTCCGTTATGATTTTTCGTAAAATCATAACCGATGGGTGTAGAAATTTCCAAAATAACCCTCATTTTTATGAGGGGAAAAAAATTGTTAGGATTCAAGTGTATTAACTCTCAATTTAGTGTATTAATTTTTTCAGTTTTTTTCAATTTCATCATTCTGTTAAAATTTTTAGTAAAATCATAACAGAGGGGTGTCAAAATTCCCAAAACACCCCTCTTTTTTATGAAGGGAAAAAAAATTGTAAGGATTTAGATATTGATCAGGAAGAATTGTATCTATCTTTTAATTTTTTTTTTAATAAAAAAAAGTAGTATTTTATAAATTTTGATAGGATTCGATGAAAAATCTTACAAGATAAGTAAAATTAAAAGATAGATACATGAAATTGAGAGTTTGAAGTCTGTAGGTATAATTGTAAAAACAATAACAATTCTGAGAAGGTTAATTGAAGTTTCTGATAAAAGTAAGAAAAAGAAATAAAAATAAAATTTAATAGATAAAAAAATAATAATAAATAAATTTGAAGCTTGTGATTATGAAAATGTAAGAAGTAGATATCTAAAGCTGAATTTATAGGTGTGGTTGTGGATTCTTTTGGAGTTCATTACAAAAAGAAAGAAGTGTGAATTGTTTTCTGTAGTGAATTAAAATCTAAGCGAGGGAAATAAATTGCGATTTTCATTTGGAACTTGTGAATTGGAAGGTTTGGTAACAGGTTGTGATGATTTTTCTTTTAATGTAGATAGATATTTTAATTTGTCCCAAGTGTTTGACAAAGCGTATTGGGGTGGGAGGAGGGGAAGTGTGACGTGGGCATGACGGGTAGAAGACACGTAAGAGGAAGAGAGAAGGCAGAGGGAAAGGATCTAAGTGAAGGGGTGATGGGAGGCGGGTAATGATTGAGAGAAGCATTATTTCCGGAATTCATCCGGAAATATTGCTTGGCCATGGCAAAATTGTAATATAATAATATTACAATTTTGCCATGGCCAAGCAATATTTCCGGATGAATTCCGGAAATAATGCTTCTCCCTAGCACTACTCGATGGGAGGCATAGAGGCTGAGCAGTGGTACTACTTGGACTGAGGCAAAGATTTGATTTGATGGGTTTGGTGTGGGGGCCTCTACACGTCAAATCATCGTGGTAGCTTGTACGGATATAAGAAACCAAAAAGATCTGCGCCTTACAGTATCACCCAAAAAAACAAAACAAAAGGTTATTATTTAATAGATTGTTATATGTTTATTATATAATTAAAATAATGTAATATTAAAAGTAAAGGATTTTTAATGTTATGTTATTAAAAGTTATTTGGTAGTAATATAACAATCTAAGGAATTGTCCCTAAGCTTTGTTTGATAGAATTTTTTAGACGGTAATTTTTTGTTTAATTTGAAAACCGTTTTTGTATTTTTAAAAATGTTTTGTATTTAAGTTATTTGTTTATATAATTATTGATAAAATGTGAATCGTGAGGCATACATTTGGTTTGTTAATTTTATTTTGAGTGTGAATTAAGCTCGATTTATGGTGCTGACGTGACATTTAACAAAATTTATCAAAATTTTTAACGAAATTTGACTTCATGTATCGATTTATAATTCTAATTTACTACAAGGTCTTCCCATTAATTTTTTAAATCATAAAAATTGATCTGTAATTATAATATACCTCAGAAATTAACGATGTATTTATCCTTAATTTTTACACCATATAAAACAATTTGTAAATTAGGTTAAGTATAAGAACTCAATCATTGTATGCTATAACTAGAAGAAAAAAAACTATAGAAAAAATTTTAAAAAAACAATTATTAATAACCGAAATTTATATAAACAAAACCAAAATAAAAAAACCAATTTCTATTTTTTTATATTTTATATTTTTATTTTCACACTAATTTTCATAATTCTAATAATTTTGTAACATAATTTTCATTGAAAAAACACTATCATACAGTTAGCACTCAAATATGGTTTCAGGAATTTTATTACTTTAATTTACGCTCCCAAACATATTTTATAAATATAATATAAAAATATCTAAATCATTTAAATATCTTTTTAAAATTATTATTTTCTTTTTTGGCTTTCATGTAGTAAAATATAGTAAAAAAAAATCGAAATCGAATACACAAACGACGCAACAGATTTTTTCTCATTTTTAAACACTCTTAAACGGATCACTTTTGCAATTTTTAAACACTCTTAAACGGATCACTTTTGCAATTTTGTTTAACGATGCAGTAAATTAATTAGAGAGGGCAGTAAATATGAGCAGTGCTTGAGAAGACAAAAATGTTTTTGTTGACAAGACAAGGCATGATGGGAAGCGTAAAAGCAAAACACCTTCATAGTTCATACAAAGGATGCTCTCTCTGTGCCTGTCATTCTCGAGCCCTGAGTTTGTTCCCAAAAGAAACTGCGTTTAATTCATATATTCGCCTTTCTCTTCAATTTCGATGCATTAACTAGCATCCATTCCTGGCTATCCCCATTCGGTTTATTTCCCCAAGGTCCTAAGCCATCAACTACAGCTCATTTGGATGTCTAAGCCAACTTCAATTATCTCCGGTCTTCTCATTCTTCTCTTTTCTTCCGCCATAGCTCGGTACACCCACAACACCGGCACAGCAATTAAACCAAGCCAGTCTTCAACGGCACCGCCTTATTTAAACTGTTGGTTTGCATGCTTTTATTTTTGTTTTTATTTTTTATTTTTTTTAATTGATCTATTATCCATTTAGGTACGTCGGTCAGTGCATGGCTTATAAATATGTCTTCGATTTGCCCTGGATTTTCCATTTACGCACTGAGAAAAATCCATGGGTGCGAATCGTGCGATGCTGCCGTTAGGGTTTCGGTTCATGCCCACCGATGAGGAGCTCATAAGCCACTACTTGGTGAAGAAGGTCAAGGGCGAAGAACTTTCCTGGGATGGCATCCCCGATTGTGATCTATACGGTGAAAAGCCACCCTGGGAAATCTGCGGCGATCAGGAGAAGGTTTACTTTTTCACCACGTTGAAGAAACTAAGCAAAAATCGTGTTTCACGAACAGCCGGTTGTGGGGTTTGGCATGAAAATTGTACTGTCAAGATTTATGATAATCGGGGTGATATTATCGGGGCCAGGAAACTATTCAATTTCAATGTAAAAGAGGGCTCGACAACGAAGAACTCAAACTGGATCATGCACGAGTTCTCCCTCGTTGGTGAGCAGCAACAGGGTACCAACTTGGTCCTCTGTAGCCTTCAGAAGAAAGGATCAGAATCATCAAGTGGGGTCAAAAGACGCTTCGAGGAGGAATCTCATCAGAGAAAGAGGGTTTGCTGCAATATTGTTGAATGTCCACCGCCTCAGGCAATATGGATCCCAGCGGAGTCTAATATGGAAACCATCATGGGCTGTCTACCGTCCAGTGATCCCTCTGATTTTAATTTTGATTTGGAAACCATCAGGAGCATACAGCCGCCAGAGGTTGGAGATCTGCCGCCAGAGGGTGGAGATCTGCCGATTCTTCCTCCATTGGAAGATTTTTGGGATGCTGACTGGGATGCGTTATTTGCCTAGAGAGATCAATACAGTGATTAGGAAAAAATTGTAATTTTTTATTTGTTTTTTTTTTTGCAATTTTGTTGTAGCATATTGGTTAACTTTCTCAACTTTGTTTGAGATATCATCAAAATAATATTTTAATTTCATGTCTTGATTTTGTTTTTTTGTTCGAGTTCATGATCTATGGGATTTTTGCATTATATCCACACGTTTTAATTGGATTAATTAACCCTAAAGGACCGATCCAAAAGTTCAATTTTTAATTGGATTGATTAGAATCCCAACTAATAACAACGTTATCTTTCTTTATAGGTAAATGAGTTTGAATTGGGTACGTTGTTTATGCCCCCGTTTTTTGGGATTCTAATCAATCCAATTAAACGCATTGAAATATCAACACTGATTCAGTTAACAATGCTCGACCCCTTAAAAATCGTACTAATAAATCTAAACACCGTGGATTTTTTTTATTTTTTAATTATAAAATATATCTATAAATTATTCAGAATTTAGTGAGATTATATATTACTCTCAAATGTCAAAATAGTAAAACAGGCAACATATCAACGAAACCATTTGAGATGATGCTTTATTAAATAGGGTTTAGTTTTTTTTTGTTCTGTGATTTTTTATACGTTTATCGTTTTTTACTAAAAAAATATTTGATTTACAACACCAACATAACAAGTGCACAACAATTCGTTCAAAAAAAAAAAACAAGTGCACAACAACTCTCTACATGAAGGTGGACCCTAATATGTAGGACCCACCCTCATGTGAGGGATTATTGTACACTTGTTGTGATGATGTAGTGTAGAAATCAAATCTCTTTTTACTCGTTGCCATATACTTAAGACAACAAAATGAATCTTGCTAATTAATATCATTCTAGTCTTTCAAAACGAAAGCATTCAATTATTATAGGCCGCAGGCTTTATCCTTTTTTTCATTGAGAAAAACCAAATTTGAGGACAATGTTTTAAAAAAAAATCAAATGCATTTTAAAATACATAATATTTTAAATGTTTAACCCTAATTTTATTATACTCTTAACAATATTTTTAAATTTTCATTTTGAAAATATTTCGAAAATGGTAGATTAAATTAAGAATCTGTTTAGATTTGCATTTTTAAAATTTATGATTTAAAAAAACATAATAATTTGGTTTTTAAAATTACTATTCAAGTTGAGATAGATTACAATTAAATTTAGATTAAATAAAATTTTTAAAAGAAATATCAATTTTTTTTTTTTTTTTTTTTTTAAAAAAAAAGAGAGACTTTGTATTACTCATTTTTTAACACAACTTTGATGCACTCAAATATTTTTTATAACTCTTTAACACGATTCGTTCTAAAGGTGATTGGATGACGAGATTTATATAGATTTTTAATTCATATAGACTTTAAAAAAAAAAACAAAAAACAAAAAACAAAAAAAACAGTGCGATGGCGTGGGAAAATGAACGGTGGAGGGTGGTTTTGAATGGTGATTGGACGTCACATCAAGGCTGCTCTATGTCTGGATCACTGCTCTGCACTTACAAGCTATACATATGAAAAATCTTACTAAATTTAAAAAAAAATATTCCAAAACTATTTTTAGTTAGGACTTGTATTATAAAATATTACGTATATTTGCAAGCAATATAACGCTCCTGCCCCTCATCTCGAGTGCTGAAAGCAAGCAATTCAAGACGAGCCAGGGGCCAGGGCTGTCATTTCATTGCATGCAGTGTACATGATACTTCGTTGGAGGAGTTCTCCCAATCAATGGAGAAGGCCTGGTCGACGAAAATCTCGGTATGACAAAAACTTTTTCTTGAGAAGACATGATGGTAAACTCAGGCTCACCTTCATCCACGTGTTGATTAGATAATGCGTGAATATTGTGTGTGTATATATATATATATATATGAAAGTTCAAGTTCCCGTTCACAAAAAAAAAAAAAAAAAAAAAAACACTAACTTGCATTCCAGATATAGTTTGAGAGTGAAAAAAGAAACAACACATGGTGTGCATATGTCCTCCAACCCACAAATAAGGTGCCTTTTAATAAACACAATATTTTAAATAAGTTTATCTATATTTTTAAAATTTTTAATTTGAAAATATTTCGAAAATGATATACTATATTAAGGATTTGTCTGGATATACATTTTTAAAAAGTACGATTTTAAAATTTATGAGCTAAAAAAAATTGAAAATTTATTATGTTTATGATTTATACAAGGAACTATTTAACTAAATGTAAATGCCATTATTATGTTTATGATTTATACAAGGAACTATTTAACTAAATGTAAATGCCATTTTAGGGGGAAACATTTCAAGGCGTTTTTTGTTTTTTAGTTGTTTTTATCGTTAATTTCGACAAATGAACCTCAAAGGAAAGGCACATCTTGGGTAATTGGTGTGATGGATTTTTTTATTTTTATTTTTTGTTAAATTTGGGGATCAAGCATTATTCTAAAAAAGTTTGGTGATATATAAGAGGGCTATATATATATATATATATAGTTGCTTAATCCCAGTTAGTTGGTTAGGATCACCAAAAAAATGAAGCACAGTTCCTGCACTTACAAATTTTTTTTTTTAAAAAAAAAATTTCCAAAACTATTTTTAGTTAGGGTTCGAACTTGCATTAATAAAATATGGGACATACAGATGGGAACGGAAGTAAATCCAACTGTCAGATAATATATTAATATGTCAAAAATACAGATTTTTTTGAATTCATCATCTGACACGTTAAGAACAAAATTCATCATAAAACTAAATGCAGCTAGCTTCTAACTAAAACACAATTTCTCAGAATATTATTATGACATAATTGAGTTTTGGTAAGAGAGAAAAAAAAAAGAAACAAATAAAAAAATAAATACATATGTAAATAGTGCAACATGCACCAACATGTGCATATTACACTATTGACAAATGCATTTTACATTTAATTTGCACAATTGGACAGGATGAAAAGAGTTTTTAGTAAATTTGTTAGCAATTTTAATATGAAGTTGAAAATTTCCTATGCCAATGAGAATGCTCAGGGGAGTCGGGGACAAGAAAATAAGTCTGTGTTCTATTTTTATTTTTTATTTTTTAAATCATCCCTTTTAAAATTGCACTTTTTAAACATTATATCCAAACCAATCTTAGTTTAGTCTACCATTTTCAAAATGCAATTTTAAAAATGTAATTATAAGTGTCTAGTAAAATAAAGGTTCAATATTTAAAATTGTGTATTTTTTAAAATGCACCCATTAAATCTGATTTGAATGCCTAAATTTTTTTCATTTTCATGTTGCCACTTTCTTTTTTTTCAAACATTCTTAAAACGGATTATTTCTTGCAATTTTGTTTAGAGTAATGCTAGAGATACTAATTCTTTTACTAAAAGATAGATATTAAGATTGAAAAATTGAAATGACTTCTAAAAGTAAAATGTGTGCATAAGTGTCAACAAAAATTAAGGTACAACGGAAAGTAAATGACACAAGGATTTTGTTGACGAAGTGGAAACTCAGTTAAGAGAAAAACCACTCCGGGGCAGCCAAACCCAGGAATTCCACTATTCAGAAGACAAAGCTAGATACAAGATAGTAACACTCACATGTACCGATGCAGTGGTCGTACCTTGCTCTCTAACGTGTAACCCAACACGAACGCTTCCCAACCAGGTTCACCTACCTGAAGGGGTCTTCAATGGAACTCCTTACCTTAGAGCCGACTTCTAAGATAGACTTCGGTTTACAGCGCAGCACACTTGAAAAACGGTTCTAAAGGAAATAACATGTCTCTGAGCTCTAATGGAATTCACACCAAATTCTTGCAGCTCTAAGTACCCAAGGACCCCTATTTATAGTCTGGGGGTCAGAATGAGCGTCAGGCAAAATAAGCCTGTGGGCTGTCCGGACGGTGGATCATGATCGTCCGGACGGACAACTGTGAGACAGGATTTTTCGAAATTTTCGTGGAGAAATCTTTCCTGTATAAGAACATCGTCCGGACGGGATGGCTCGATCGTTCGAACGGACGCACGTCCGCTGCAAGTAATTTCCATAACAGGCTTCGCGCGTCCGGACAAAGAGGCAGGAGCGTTCGGATGGCTAAACTTTAGCACGCAATTTCCATAACTGATGCATGTGCGTCCGGACCATAAGGGGGAGACGTCCGGACGGCTAAACTTCAGCACGCAATTTCCATATCTGATGCGTGTGCGTCCGAACCATAAGGGGGAGACGTCCAGACGGTTGAAGTCGAATCGTCAGTTACCATATACGATGCACCAGCGTCCGAACCACAGCTGTCAGATGTCCGGACGATTCATTTTGAACTGCAATTCTTACCTTACGGAGATACGCGTCCGGACGGTATATCACATCGTCCGAACGGTTGATTGATCTTCCCTTTCTTGGAATTTGAAAAGAATCAGTAAACTGTTCGAGAACTGATAGGCGTCCGGACGTGCTGCTGAAACGTCTGGACGAAGCAAGCTGGCACAGAAGCTTCTCGATACAGTGAAGTGTCCGGACGGAAGAAGCACGTCGTCCGGACGGATGATGCTAGAGTGTCTGGCGTCCGGACAGGATGACATATCGTCCGGACAAATGGAGCAGTAGACAGATGGGCGTCCGGACGGAATGACACATCGTCCGGACGGCTGACAGGGAACTTTGAAATTCTTCTGACTTTACTCTGAACAGTGGAATCCCTGTTTGCAGCATCCTTACATATAAGTGATTTTGTCCAAACACAGAATGGGGCCAAAATACTAACAAAGATGATGTGGAGCTTATTCATTAGTATCCGTAGCATATCTTTTTATTAATTATTTTGATAATTTCTAATTAATAAACTCCACATCATCTTAGTATCCATTTAGTACCTCTAACATTACTCTTTTTGTTTAACAATGCACCTTTTTATTTTATTAAAAAAATTAAATTTAGTTGGATTTGTATGGTAATAAATAGAGAGACTAGTAAATTTGAGGCTGCAAAGGAAATACATAGGAGGTGAAAACCAAATGTTTTATATAGTACATTTCTTTGGAGTATTTCAAGCAATTAGTTCTTAGAAATACAAAAAGTTGAATTTTTCTTGAGAAGACAAGGGTCAGATGGTAGGTTAAGGGTCAGATGCTAGGTTTATGAGAAGCATAAAAGCAAAACATGTTTCATTCTAGAATAGTTGGTAAATTGGCTTATTTAATTCCTATAAGCCCATTGACATATATTTAATGATTAAGGCCTATCTAGAAGTGATTTTACAAGAAGTTCAGAAGCATCAAATTTCGAGATATTCAGGCTACCCGTGTTACTGGGTGCTAGTGATCACAAAGATTCTCTCAATAATTAGTAGAGAAATAATAGTTAGAGTGAACAGTGAAAATGATAGTAGAAAAGTTGAGCAAAATGTATATGCTTTGAAAGAGTAGGTAGTTAAAACATAAAAATATATAGATAATATGAGAGTATTTCTTTCCTACGTTTTATTTTGGAGAAAGTTTGTTTATTTCTGCTTCGGTGAAAAGGAAAGTAGTTCATTAGAAGTAGAAAATATGGATTGAATTCTTTTTCACTTTTGTAAAACACAGAAAATAATTCATTTTCAGCTCGTTGATGTCTATGTGAAGTTAGTTGAATTTGAAAATGTGAAAAATAAAATAATATATATATATATATATATATATATATATATATACACATCCAAACAACATATAAGGGTGTGTTTTAAAAAATACAAGATTTTAAATATTGAACTGTGATTTTACTATACACTTAACTATATTTTTAAATTTTCACTTTCAAAATATTTCAAAAATGGGAGATTAAACTAAGGGTTGGTTTGGATTTACATTTTTAAAAAGTGCAATTTAAAATCTATGCTTTTTTTTTTTTTGAAAAAAAAAAATACAAATCTATGATGTTTGTGATTGATCAAAGGAACTATTTAGCTTAAAGTAAATGCCATTTTTTGGGGACAGATTTCTATGTGGTTTTCTTTTTAAAAAAATAAAAATAAAAATTTAGGGATAATTTGGACAAATGAACCTTAAAAAAAGGCCACGTCTTGGGTAATTGGTGTCTAGGTGTTCGTAACTTATGCATTTTTTTTTTTTTTTGTTAAATTTGACATAAATGGTAACATAAGATGTTAACAATAACGTAATTAATAGAAGTTTGGGGATCAAGCATTATTTTTTAAAAAGTTTGGTGATGTATAATGTTGGATATAATTTTGGATGGTGCACAAAATTCTGATTTGAAATAAAATAATATCAATTTGAAAATTAGAAATTAAATAAATTACTGTTACATAAATAATTGGTTGAAGATATTCTTGTTCATAATAGACCATATTAATCCAAAATAATAATAAAAAATAAATATAGTATAAGTGATTAAAATTAAAACAATGAAAGATTTCACAATGCTATAAAATTATGTAAGAGTGTTGTTTTGAAATGTTAATTCATGCCTCTTGGAATATATAACTTGGTGTGATTGGATCTCTTAACACGCAACTTTTCATGATTAGACTATAGCGTTTATCTTCGTTAATGACATACTTCTAAAAACGAAGATACGATCAAAGTGAATGAGGGACTCCAAAACATATTTTTCTTGTTAAAAAAACTAATAATATAATATATAGCCTCATGCCTTGAAATACTTATTTTGTAACACTCTGTACCTTTTTTCATTTTGGTACTAAAGTCTTTGTAAGTTGTGTGTGTGTGTGTGTGTGTGTGTGTGTGTGTGTGTGTGTGTGTGTGTGTGTGTGTGTGTGTGTGAGAGAGAGAGAGAGAGAGAGAGAGAGAGAGAGAGAGAGAGATAAAAAATTAAAAAAGAAAGAAAGAAAGAAAGAAAAAGAATAAGAAAAAAAAAAAAAACAACCAAATGCCATATGACCGTTCGAAGAACAAAACCATAAAAGAAAATTTTAATAACCAACGGTCAACTGAGCATTAATGTTTTTCTTTTCTTAAATGCCATAAAAAAAAAAAAAAAAAAAAAGATTTTAATGATCACCAACGGTAAAAACATTTCCTGTTTTTTTTTTTTTAAGGCTCAAACAAAACGTAGATATTTTTTTTTAATAAAATCAAGAAGATGACTTAATGTCAAAGGGTAAAAAAAAAAGTCAATGAACAATATTTGTAATATTACAAATAAAAAAAAAAGTCAAATTTTGTTGGTGCAGTTTTCGGCTTGTCTTGTGATTCGCTTTATCCAAGATCTACAAAATAGAGTATTTTTTTTATAGGAAAGTAAAAAGTAATTTTGTTTCCAAAATATAAAAAAATTCATTGAGAATCTACTGCTGGTGCTCTAACATATATACATACACACAATTTCCTCTTATCTGTTTAAATAGTTAAATATTTAAAATATTTTTCATCACAAAGTTTTAAATTTATATAATAAAATATCACGGCTTTTGCAATGTCATTGTTGAATTATCATAAGTTACAATATGAATATTCTATTTTCTAGCCCTTTTTAATTTCACCCATTCCATTTAGTTTGCATTAGCACAAACAGTTAGTTAACTTCAGTAAAATGTCTCTTGTACTCATTGAAATGTTATAAAAATTTAAATTTATCCTTAATCAAAAATTACAAATTGAAAAAAATAAAAAACTAAACCAGGCATGTCAAAATTAAAAGGAGTTGAAAAATAAAATACCCACACATGCCCTAAATGATCAACAAACATTTCAAAGCATTTCACTTCAACTCTGAATGTGTATCACCCATCACTGAGAGCACTCCGAAGGGTGGTAACTTGTCATTTTGAGATCCTTTGCTGAGAGCACTCTGGTGGTTGGCAGCCATCTCTTCTTTTCTTTTTAATATAAAATGTTTTTCGTGTTATATATTTATATTTTTTTTAATAAAGAGTTACAAGTGTCGTGCTTTTATTAGACTTATGTAGTAACCAAACGAAAACGAATTCTGTGAAGTTATGGACGAAAATTGATTTTAGAAAGTAGTTATTTTTGCCTACGACAATAAGGACACCAACTTTTGAATTAATTTTTACACCATATAAAACAATTTGTAAATTAGGCTAGCTATAAGAACCCCATCATATTATGCAATAACCAGAAGAAGAAAAAATGAAGATAAAACTTAAAAAAATTAAAAACAGATTTTTTAATTTTTAATTTTTTTTAAAAAAAAACGTTTGATAAATAACAGAAAAAAAAAATTAAAAAAAAAAAGGGAAAAAAAAAAAAAAAACCTGTTTCTATTTTTTAATATTTTATATTTTTATTTTCACACTAAATTTTCTAACATGATTTTTTTGTGAAAAAACACTATCATACAAATAACACCAAACACATGATTTCAGAATTCTAAACACATTATTTTACACTCTCAAACATATTTTTTAAATATAATTTAACAAGATCTAAATCATTCAAACATCTTTCTAAACACTCCTCCGGTGGTGTGGAGATGGGTGGGTGGAGAATAGAGATGACCAAACCGCGTGAGGTTGAGAGAGATCAGCCGGATAGTGGGCAGCGGCACTGCTTGGTGGTAGGCGGAGGCACTAGATGGCGGCGGCTACACTGCTTGGTGGTGGCCGGCACTGCTTGGTGGGAGAACTAGGCACACCCACAACACATGCAGGGGCAGTTATGAAACAAGCCAATCTTCAGCAACAACGAAGAATGGAAGAATCAGGTTGAGTCGTACAGGGCAATATGGCACCAGCTTACTTAAACGGTAGGCTTGCATGGTGTTATTTTTAATTTTTTTAAAATTTTTTTTATCAATTATCTATTTATCTATGTCTGTCGATGCAGAGCTTACAAATATATCCCTGGGTTGCCCTGGATTTTTCATTTACGTACTGAGAGAAATCTTTATTCTTATCGTTCAAGGAGAAAAGAAAGATTAATGGAGTTTATGGATGCAATGCTGCCGTTAGGTTTTATTTCTTTCTTCACCAAGTAGTGGCTTATGAGCTCCTCATCGGTGGGCTTGAACCGAAATCCTAACAACAGCATCGGATCCATGGACTCCATTAATCTTTATTTTCTCCTTGAACGATAAGAACAAAAATTTCTTTCGGAAAAATTCAGGGCAACCCGGAGATATATTTGTAAGTCCTGCACCGACAGACGTAGATAAATAGATAATTAATAAATTTTAAAATAAAAATAAAAAATAACACCATGCAAGCCTACCGTTTAAATAAGGCGGTGCCGTATTGTCCTGTACGACTCGGCCGGATTCTTCCATTCTTCTTCGTTGCTGCTTAAGATTGGCTTGTTTCATAACTGCCCCTGCATGTGTTGTGCGTGTACTGGGCTATGGCAGAAGAAAAAGAAGAGTGAGAGACAGATTATCCAGATCTGCTAGTTAATGCATTGAAATTGAAGAAAAGGGGGTGCAGTTTCTTTTGGGAACAAACACAGGGCTCGAGAATGACAGGCACAGAGAGAGCATTTCGAAAACATTTTTACTGCTCTCTAATTTTTCATTTTCATTGGGATGAACAAAGGAATCTTACTACCGATTAGGTAAAGCTTTGTATGATTGTATCCGTTGGATGAACGTGTTTTGCTTTTGCGCTTCTCATCGTGCCTTGGGTAATTGGTCTCCAAGTGTTCGTAGTGATGAATTTTTTTTCTTTTTTGTTAAATTTGACATAAATGGTAACATAAGATGCTAGAAATAACGTAATTAATAGAAGTTTGGGGATCAAACATTATTTTTTAAAAAGTTTTGTGTTATTTAATTTTGAGTAATCCCAGTTAGTTGGTTAGGATCACCAAAAAAATAAAGCACAGTTCCTGCACTTATTAATTTTTTTAAAAAAAATTCCAAAACTATCTTTAGTTAGGGATCGAACTTGCATTAATAAAATATGGGACGTACAGATGGAAACGGTTGTAAATCCAACTGCCAGATAATATATTAATATGTCAAAAATACAGATTTTTTTGAATTCATCATAAAACTAAATGTATCTAGCTTCTAACTAAAACACAATTTCTCAGAATATTATTATGACATAATTGAGTTTTGGTGAGGGAGAAAAAAAGAGAAACAAATAAAAATAAATAAATACATATGTAAATAATGCAACATGCACCAACATGTGCATATTACACTATTAACAAATGCATTTTGCATTTAATTTGCATAATTGGATAAGATGAAAAGAGTTTTTAGTAAATTTGTTAGCAATTTTAGTATGAAGGTGAAAATTTCCTAAGCCAATGGGAATGCTCAGGGGACAAGAACCTAAGTCTGTGTTCTATTTTTTTAAAAATATTTTTTATTTTTTTTAAATCATCCCTTTTAAAATCGCATTTTTTAAACATTATATCCAAACTAATCTTAGTTTAGTCTACCATTTTCAAAATGCAATTTTAAAAAAATGTAATTATAATTGTTTAGTAAAATAAAGGTTTAACATTTAAAATTGTGTATTTTTTAAAATGCACCCATTACATCCTATTTGAATGCCTAATTTTTTTTACTCTTTTTGTTTAACAATGCACCTTTTATTTTATTAAAAAAATTAAAATGAGTTGGATTTGGACGGTAACAATTAGAGAGACCAGTAAGTTTGCGGTAGCAAAGGAAATACGTAGGGGGTGAAAACCAGATGTTTTATATGGTACATTTCTTTGGGGTATTTCAAACAATTAGTTCTCGAAAAGACAAAAAGTCATATTTTTCTTGAGAGGACAAGGGTCAGATGGTAGGTTTAAGGGAAAGCATAAAAGCAAAACACGTTCTATTCTCGAATAGTTAGTAAATTGGCTTATTTAATTCTTATAAGCCCATTAATATATATATTTAATGGTTAATGCCCATCGAGAAGTGATTTCACAAAAAGTCTAGAAGAATCTCAGAAGCATCAAATTTCGGGATATTTGGACTGCCCGTGTTGCTGGATGCTAGTGATCAAAAAGATTCTCTCAATAATTATTAGAGAAAGAATAGTTAGAGTGAACAGAAAAAATGATAGTAGAAAAGTTAAGCAGAATGTATATGCTTTGAAACAGTCGGTAATTAAAATAGAAAAATATAAATAACAGGAGAGCATTTCTTTCCTACGTTTTATTTTGGAGAAAGTTTGTTTATTTCTGTTTCGGTTAAAAGGAAAGTAGTTCATTAGAAGTATAAAATATTGATTGAATTCTTTTTCACTTTTGTAAAAGACATAAAATAATTCATTTCCAACTAGTTGATGTCTATGTGAAGTTAGTTGAATTTGAAAATGTGAAAATATATATAGACACACACACACTTCCAAACCGCAGATAAATGTGTGTTGTAAAAAACATAAGATTTTAAATATTGAGCCGTAATTTTATTATACACTTAAACTATATTTTTGTGTTTGATGGGGCTGTAGGGGCTTTAGAGAAATATAGACGTTGTATGCAGCTGGATTGGAAATTGGTAGATAAAGAGCAGGCAGTTATCAAGGCCATAGATAAGAAGTGGACTCCTCCCCCTATTGGAAAAATTAAGGTAAATTGGGAAGCTTCTGTAAATGCAAAGGGTGGGTGCATTGGACTGGGTATTGTAGCAAGGGATTGCAGGGGGATTTTTTGGGTGCTAAATGTGTCAGAAAGCCAATCTTTGTTGAACCAAAGATAGCCGAAGCTATGGTTGCCCTTTGGGCTATTCTTTTTCGTAAAGAGGTGGGATTTTTTAAGGTAGTCTTCGAAGGAGATTTTGCACAAGTAGAGGGAGAGATCCTTTCCAATCCCCCCTATCTGTCTTCGAGTGGCCACTTAATTGAAAGTATAGCCCAAGAGTGCAACAATGTTGCACATATTTTGGCAAAGGAAGGGGTTGAACGATATGAGGACATATGTTGGCTAGAGGAGACACCGGACTGTATTGGAAGTATTATTCTTAGGGAATGTGTTGGTCCGTAGATTCCAATTACTGGAATCAATTATTATTTCTCTTTGGTTTTGTTTTTACAATGATATGCAGTGATAATTCTGTTAAAAAAAAAAAAACTATATTTTTATTAAACTAAGGGTTGGTTTGGATTTGCATTTTCAAAAATCGTGATTTTAAAATCTATAATTTTTTTTTTTTTTTTAAAAAAAAAAAAAAAAAAACAAATCTATGATGTTTATGATTGATAAAATGAACTATTTAGCTTAAAGTAAATGTCATTTTTTGGGGACACATTTCTATGTGGTTTTCTTAAAGGCCACATCTTGAGTAATCGGTGTCCAGGTGTTCGTAGCTGATTCATTTGTTATTTTTTTTTTTTGTTAAATTTGACATAAATGGTAGCATAAGATGTTAACAATAACATAATTAATAGAAGTATGGGGATCAAGCATTATTTTTTAAAAAAGTTTGGTGATATATAATTTTGGATGGTGCACAAAATTCTTATTTGAAATAAAATAATATCAATCTAAAAATTAACAATTAAATAAATTACTGTTACATAAATAATTGGTTGAAGATATTCTTGTTGATAATAGACCATATTAATCCGAAATAATAATAAAAAAAAAAAATGTAGTATAAGTTATTAAAATTAAAGGAAAGATCTCGCAATGCTATAGAATCACGGAAGAGCGTTGTCCTGAAAGGTTGATTCATGCCTCCCAGAGTATATAACTCGATGTGATCGGATCTCTTGACACGCAACCTCTCAGGATTAGATTATAACGTCTATCTTTGTTAATGACACACTTCCAAGAATGAAGATCCAATCAAAATGGATAAGGAACTCCGAAAAATATGTTTCTTTGTAAAAAAACCTAATAATATAATATATGGCCTCATGCCTTGAAACAAGTATTTTGCAACACACTGTACCTTTTTCTTTTTGGTAAGCTACATGTATATACACATACATTCACGTCGGAAAGCAAGAGAAAAGAATAATTAAAAACTGAAGTCTTTGGTAAGTTTTATATATATACGTGAATGATCATAAATGAAAACCAAATGCTCATGACCATTAATGTTTTTCTTTTCTTAAATACCATAAAAAAAAATAAAAAAAATAAAAAAAAAAATTGATTTTCATGATCACCAACGGTAATAACATTTCCTGTTTTCTTTAAGGCTCAAACAAAACGTGAGCTATTTTTTTTAATAAAATCATGAAGATGACTTAATGTCAAACGGTAAAAAAAATCAATGAACAATATTTGTAACATTACAACATATGGGTTAAATATATATATATATATATATATATATATATATATATATATATATATATTTTGCTTTATCCCAGTTAGCTAGTTAATAGGATCACCGAAAAAATAAGCACAGTTCCTACTCTTATTAATTTTTATTTTTTTAAAAAAAAAAAATCCAAAACTAGACTTCCATTAATAAAATATTACGTATATTTACAAATTTAAAGAAAATGAGTTAAGGTAGTCGTCCAAATTAAACCAAACTATGGACGCGGCAAGTTTTTGCTTGCTGCATGCGATCTCCTGCAGGTGTGATCTACGGTGAGCTCTTTTTATTGCTGGGCCCCGCGTCTATCTCAACCGTTGGTTGATTTTTCACTTTCATCTAATGGTGCATAAAAGACAAAAGACTGCCCAAGTATCTCATATAACGCTACCCCTAATCTCAGAGTGTTGAAAAAATAAGCAATTCAATACGTGTAGCGCTGCTATTTTACAAGAGAGTGTATAGCTTGCGGGTGTGATCTCCTGTAGACATGTGCACCAGAGACGCGATAACCCCACATATCCTCATCTATCTCAACCGTTTGATTGAAGAAAACTGTCATCTAGTGGACGAAAATAATCAACTCCCATTCCAGTAGAAATCTGAAGTCTTAGCCTAGCAAACCCTTGACCTCGAATGGCAAAAAATCCTTGAATATTTGGATTGCCCAGATCCCGGGTAGCCCGGAATAAAATCTCAGGATTAGGGAGTTACTTCACACCTTATTCAAAGTGAACAGTTGAAATCTCGTCTATAAATAGGTACAAATCACTAGGTGTTCTTCAGATAAATTTTTAATATATAGACTTGATTTGAATTCTCTTAAAAAGGCAGAGTTAAGCATCGGAGTGGGTCCGGCCAAACTACCAGACATTCTACAGATAGCCCTCCAAACTAAGGGTGTACAAACGGAGCGGTTATGACCGCTAACCGCTTATAACCGCTTAAAACCGCTAACTGCTAACCGCTAGGCGGAGGCGGTTAGCGGTTATAGGGTTTGAAAAAAGCGGTTAATAACCGATAACTGCTTATATATATATATATAAAAATAAAAATCTGGGATGTTGTTGACTTGCTGGGAGAGGGGCGTCATTTTGGGCATTCAGCAATGCCCAAAACGACGCCGTTTTAGACAATCTATATATACAATGTTTTAGGTTTAGGGTTTCGTCACTTTCACTTTCAAATTTCAATTTCATTTTAAGTTTTGGTCTCCTAGCCTTTGCCGCCGCCCAGCCTCTCCTCTCCAGACCTCTCTGGCTCTCCGCTGCCACTCGTCTCCGCCTCCGCTCGTTTCCACCGCTGCTACACTGTAAGCTTCTCTACCAGTTCTAAATCTCATTTTCTCTTGCTTTTTCGGGTTACTCCCCCTTGCCTAATCCTGTTTTTTTTTTTTTTTTTTTTTTTTTGCTTTCCCCCCTTCCTTTTTCTTTGATTTTTGAGCAGTGTCCTTTACTCAAAAGAAGTTTCTGCCCACCAACTGAGGAAGATATTCCAGAAGGTTTAAGAGTTTGATAATCTTGCTTTTGCTCCACATATTTTCGTAGATCTTTTTTGTTTTGTTTTTTGTTATGTTGAGTTTGGTTGCTGAGAAAATGTGAGGAAAGTAAAGTTTCACTATTGTGAGACATTGAGAGTTATCAGTTATGTTTTGTTTTCATCCGTTTGTTACTTTGCTTGCCACCGGAACTCTGGAAAATCCGTTTGCTACTTTGTTTTCATCCGTTTGCTACTTTTCATCCGTTTACTTTTCTTTTTTTCCTCTCCATTTCCGGGAATAAAATAGGGGAATTATTTTTGTTTGTAACTTTGTATATCTTTGATTGCAAGGAGTTCACTCTTGTGATAAGAAGATGAATATATTGTGGACGTAGGTGACCATCAGTGACGGTGACTATGTGGATTTGTAATGTCTTTGAATATTTGGTTATTTGGGTTTGTTTGGTTTTGGAATTTGGAGTATGTGGATTTGTTCAGTTTTGAAATTTGGAGTATGTGCCTATGTGGTTATTTGGATTTGTAATTTTTTGTTTTTGAATTTGGTTATTTGGATTTGTAAAATTAGATTTGGATTTGGTTATATGGTTATTTGTTTGTGTTTTGGATTTGTAATTTTGTATTTAGATTTGTTAATTTTGTACCAAAGGACAAAAGGCCCAAAAAGTATTCAATTTTTTTTTTTTCTTGAAAAAATTAAAACCTGTACAAAAATGGGCCCAAAACCGGTGTAAACTTGGCCCAAAATTGGTGTAAACATAGCCCAAAACCGGTCTAAAGACTCTAAAACCGGTCTAAACCCTGCCCAAAACCGGAATTCAAAAGCGGTTTTGGAACCGCTGGTTATTAAGGTAATAACCGCTAACCGGCGTTTATAAAAATAACCGCCTCCGCCTAAGCGGTTAGCGGTTGCGGTTGGCAAAATAAAATAACCGCTAGGCAGTTAGCAGTTTTAGCCAATAACCGCCGGTTATAACCGCTTGTACACCCCTACTCCAAACTACCAAAAAGTTTTAAAAATGCCCGATTTGACAAAAAATGCCTCTAATACCCTTACTACGTGTCATTTTTCAATTAAAAACTAAAAAACTAAAAAAAAAAAAAGTAAATCTAAAAAAAAGTAATGCCCCATGATTATGATATAATTCTTTCATAATCTGGTGTATATATCAAATATAATATGTAGTTTTTTTTTTATTTTTCTTTTTCTACCATTTTAGGTATATAAAAGCATAACTCTTTTTTTTGCCTATTTTATAAAAACCATGATTAAATCGAATGAAAACGTGATTTGAATCGCAAATTTTGGATAAAGATTTTATTAAAATTAGTCAATAGATTCGGTATGCAATATTTTAAGATCAACTTTTAGTTTATGTGGCTTTTTTATATTTTTCCCTAATATATATATATATATATATATATATATATATATACATACAATGACGGCAAGACCTTGTCGGCTCAACTTTGCGGGATATTTATTAAATGCTTATGTGATATGTAGCATTATTTATATTAATAAATAACAAAGAACATTATGGAAGTTGATATGGAAACTAATGTCTTGTTTGGTTTGCGGAATAGCTATTCCATTAAGAAAAGGAATAGCTATTCCTATGAATAGAAGCCCATCGGTGGTAGCCCAGGTCACCCCCAAATGCATCGAGGGTGGTCGCAATGAATGTTCAGCCAACCACACTATTCATGCAGTTTTTTTTTTTTTCTTTTAAAAAAAAAAAGTTTGAGAGAAAATAAAAAATAATGTAAGTGTTTTTTTTTTTTTTTTTTTTTTTTTTTAAAAAAATAATTTATTCTCTGCTACCGCCGAAGGTTGCTAGAGATTCCCGGTTGCGGTTGGATTCTTGCTAAAGGTAGCTGGATTCTGGCCGAAATTCACTAGATTTCAGCACCGAAAGTCGTCGAAATCTACCACCGATGTTTTCTGGAAGTTGCTAATTGTCTTTTGCCGTCATCGGCATTTGCCTTCCGTTGCTATTTTTCATATGAACCAAATGCACTAAAATGCTTTCAACCGACGAAGATAATTTTTTAAAAACATTTTACATCAAAATAAAGGGAGCTTAAATACTTTTTACATCAGAAAAATGTTTTACGAAGTTTTATTTCCATGTTTTAGACATTTTTTAGGAATTTGTAAAATGAGAATTACTGAGGAGTAGCATATTAAGTAGAATTGATTTAATATATTTTTTTTTCCCTAAGAAGAACTAAATTAGGAGTGTTTTTTATTTTCTGTTCTTTCTGACATAATTTTTAATTCTTTTTCGAAATATGCGTTTAGTAGTATTTAAATTGACCTGTCTCTCATCTCTACTTATTTGTCCTTTCTTCGTCTTAACCAACCTTTCATCAATATGGGAATCTTCTTTTTCAATGCAGAGTTTGTTCCAAAAATAAAAACAAATAAAATAAAATAAAAACTACACCTGCTCTCCATCCGGTCGCATTCGCCGTGGTTGGTGCACTTACCTTGGCAGATTCATACCTATATCTCACCCCGTTATACTGAGCTGATATAGTTGTCAGCCTTTGGATTTTCTTTATTCTTTTAAAAAGGTTGATCCAAAGAGTAACAAACATTGCCACATCATTTCAGTAGGATTTGAGAATAGCATATAGCATTAGTAAAGTCAAATAGTGTCAAACTAAGGAGGTACCCATCCAAGTGAGTGAGACTTACTAAAAAAGAAAAATAACGAGGAGAGTAAGTTACACATAAACCCTTTTGAGTAATTATAAATACTCAATTCACATCTCACTCTCATCCCACTAGGTTAATATATCAATACCCATCAATCCTTAAATTTTTTTCATTTATTTTTTTAATAAAGGCTGATAAGAACTGTCATATCAACCCAATAAGATGAGAGTGATATGGGAATTGAGTATGAACATTACTCCTAAAATAGGATTTGATTAAGGCAATAATTATCTATTCGCTAATGCTCTTAAGAGAGACCCAAAAAGAATAAAAGAGAAAATTAAGGGGTAATAGTGGTAATGGCTAAACTGTGGTCGAGTTGATAGTGTTCCCATGTGTGGAAGGGAGCAACAATTGACAGAAATATTTTACAAATTAAGTTGCAAGAGTTTCTACAACTCAACCTCTAAAAAATATAAGGGTCCACAACAATTTTTGAAATTATGTGAATTCAAATTGTTTCTTGCATTGAGCAGAGTAAAAAATGCTATCTATTAACTTGGGAGTTGAAGTTGCAAAGTTACCCCACCATAGTATCTCTCAGCATTAAAGAAACAATAGAATGGAAAGGAATGGAACAAAAGGGCATTGGTTAGAGAAGGGAGAAACCAAAACAAGTTTGAGAAAATAGGAAGATACGACATGAAAGATTCATATGTTCTTCAAATCATCATACATCGGGGGAAAATACACTTTACATTCCCCCGCGCGGAAGTATGACCACTTTTGTGTTTCAACCTCCAAAGTTTAAAAAGTGACATCCAACCCCTATAAACTACCAAAATGTGATAAGTTAGCCTATCTATTAAGTTTTTTTGTCATTTTAGACAAAATGTAAATCATGTGCATTGCACGTGATCTAAAATTTCAAAAATGACCCTAGGAAAAAGATACTTTACCCCCAAAATATGATGATTTTAATGTTTTAGCATCTAAAGTTAAAAAAATGACATGCGACCCCCAAAAATTACTAAACTATAAAATATTATCCCCTCTATTAAGTTTTTTCGTCTTTTTAGATGGAATGTCAGTCACGTGCATTGCAGGTGACTTCTAACCATCTAAACTCCCAAAAATACCCATGGGGTAAGGTAAAATATATATATTTTTTTTGACAAAAAAGGTGGTTCGGCCACCCTCAAATGGACAAATGGGGGTGGCCGAAAAACCACCCTTAAATGGTTTGGGAGTGGCTCAGTCACCCTTGTTTGGCAGAACTATGGATAAAGAACCACCCCCACAATTCATGAGGTTGTTTGGCCACCCTAAAATGACAAAATGGAAGAATCGGGATGGCCGAAACCATCCTTAAATGGTTTGGGGGTGGCTTGGTTATCCCTATTTGGTCAAACTAGGATGAAGAACCACCACAATCCATGGGGTGGTTTGGCCACCAACAAATGGCCAAATGAGTGTAGTTTCGACCACCCTCTGATTAGTTGAGGGTGGCCAAGCCTCCCCTCATTTAGCCATTTGGGGGTGACCGAACCACCCCCAATGATCATGGGGTGGTTGAGCTACCTCCAATTTTTATTTTTATTTTTTGGATTTTTTCATTCTATTTTATTTTTAACACTTTAGTACTTTACCCTATAGAGCATTTTTACAACACAAATGACTAACATTACATCCAAAAAAAAAAGACTTAATAGTAAGCCAACTTGTCATAGTATGGTAGTTCAAAAGTTATCATACTTCCGAACAGCCTGGGGGGAAGTGTGTGTGTGGGGAGGGCTAAAATGTACTTTTCTCTCATACATTTAAATACATTGTCTTGATATGTGTATTTATTTTATTTTTTTTAATAAACATGATCGACCTTCTTTTTTTCTTAATGTATACTATTTATATATCATTCTCATCAAATTATTTTGTTATTTGTGAAATTGTTTTTTAGGGACAGCTTCAGATATTCTAAAGGAGTTGAGATCCCGTTCTACATATATATAAAAGAAAAAAAAAATAAATGAGAAGTACACATAACATAACCCATTTATTGTCACTGTCCTCACAAACTATCAATTATGTTAGTCTTCCCATCCCCCCCAAATCTCCCTTAAACTATCGAAAAATGTCAATGTCCCCCCTAATGACAAAAACACCATTTATAAAATTATTAATTTTTTTTAATAAAAAACTAATTTTTTTCAAAATACATATATAAAATAATAAAAAAAAATTAAAATAAATAAATAAATAAAGGTTTTTTTTTAAAAAAAAAAAATCAGTTAGTTTTTAATTTTTTTTTTTTAACTTTTCGTTCTTTTTCTTTTTTTAATTTTCTTTTCTTTTCCTTTTTATCTTAATTTTTAAATTTTCTTTTTCTAATTTTTTTTTTAAAAAAGCTTTTTTATATTTTTTTAGTTTTAGTTTTTCTTTTTCAAATTTATAAGGACATTTTTGTCTTATTGAAAAAAATTTATGGTCATTTATGTCTTTTTGTTGATCTTAGACTCTTAGGGGGGACATTGACATATTTTGGTGGTTTGAGATGGGATATTAACACAACTAGCTCGTAACCCGTGCTATGCGCGGGATTCTTCTATATAATTTAGTTTCATAATAATAATAAAAAAAAAATGGAAGAAGAGAAGCATAGAAAATATAGATAAAAAAATGAAAACTGAAAAACACTAATATAATATAATAGGGACAAAAATTTCTTATAAGAAATTTTCTACAACTCACATTTTAAAAAGACACATATCCTTTAAACATGTGAGAAGCACATGCTTTTTTATTGATGCTATTTTTTTTTTCGTACATGCTATTTAAATAACATATGTTTCTCACATGCCAAATGACATATGTCAATCTTATATGTGGATCGTAAGAAATTTTCTACAAACCGGTTTGTAGGAAATTTCTGTTCATATAATAGTGTTATCTTTTTTATATTACACAAAGTAATAAAAAACTACTTAATAAACATAATACGCTAAAAAATCATTATACCCCGTATAAAAAACAACCATAGGAAACTCTTTCTCACCATCATTTTCTTGAATTTAATGTAAAATTTACAAAAGATAAAATAAGCAATTTGAATGAAAAATAATATATTAATTACATAAAAAAAAATAAAAAAAAAAATAAAAGAAGAAAAAGAATAAGAAAATGAGAGAAAATGAAATAAGAGAACCATAGAAAATATAGACAAAAAAAATGAAAAATGAAAAATAACAATAGAATAAATTAAAGTTTTATTTTCCATATATTTTTCTGGTTCATATGAAACCTTGAAAATCAATATTGTCTATCAATTAAGCACATTAACAATGTGCATTATACATTGAAAAAAAAAAATCAATGAACAATATAAATTAAAAAATCGTCATACCTCGTACTCAAAACAACAATTAATGTAAACTCTCTCTCTCCATGGTTTTCTTGAATTCAATGTAAAATTTAGAAAAGGAAAAAGAAAAAAAAAAAAAAAAAAGAAAAAAAAAGAAAAGAAAAAAGAAAAGGAAACTACGGTTAGATAGATATTTTTTAATTCGACCATCATTCTTATATATAGCGTAAAAGAAACTACTTTTCCAACAAAAAAATAATAATAATATAAATTATCAATGCAAAAATAAGGATAGAAAATCAAATCAGAAAAACAGAAGCATATAAAATAAATACAAACATATTATTTACAATTTTATTGAACACAGCCCCGACAAACTTGAAAGGCAAACTAAAAAAAAAAAAGGCTATAGCAGTATTACAAACAAAAAGGTTCCAACAATAGCAAAAACTCCGCTCTCTTTACTTTGAGCACCACTCTCCGGTAATGTAAACAACATTGCAGTTTTGCATAGCCACAAACCATTACTTCTCCATATATTTATTTGAGAAAGCGAGAGATATTAGAGTGACTTTTGACATTTCCCAAAGAAAAAAAAAAAAACTGACATTTGACTCTTTGAGGTTTAGTTTGTAACGGACATTTAGTGGGAGGGGAAGCAGTATTGGAGTAAAAGATTTTACTTGAAGGAAGAGAGAGAGAGGTAGAAATTACTGAGAATTTAATGACAACAAAATTAAATGTTTCTATTCATTTTCTATTCAATGGAAGAGATTTGATTAGGAATATTAAACGCACCGTTTATTTCACTTGAAATATATGGAGCAGTTCAATTTTACTCTTTTTTTTTTTTTTTTTTTTCCTCTCTTTGCTTTGAGCACCACTCTCTGGTAATGTAAACAACATTGCAGTTTTGCATAACCACAAACCATTACTTCTCCATATATTTATTTGAGAAAGCCATAGATATTGGAGTGACTTTTGACATTTTCCAAAGAAAAAAAAAAAAACTGACATTTGACTCTTTGAGGTTTAGTTTGTAACGGACATTTAATAAGAGGGAAAACGGTATTGGAGTAAAAAATTTTACTTAAAGGAAGAGAGAGAGAGAGAGAGAGAGAGGTAGAAATTAGTGAGAATTTAATGACAACAAAATTAAATGTTTCTATTCAATAGAAGAGATTTGATTAGGAATATTAAATGCACCGTTTATTTCACTTGAAATACATGGAGCAGTTCAATTTTACTTTTTTTTTTTTTTTTTTTCTAGTTTTACTTAAAGGAAGAGAAAGAGGTAGAAATTAGTGAGGATTTAATGACAAAAAAAATTTGACGTTTCTATTCATTTTTTATTCAATATAAGATAGTTAATTAGTCATATTAAATGCACCATTTATTTACTTGAAATACACAGACTGGTTTAGTTTTACTTAAATTACCAGTTTTTTACTCAAATGGCCGGTTCAATATTTAAAAAGTATGGATTTATGTCACGTGTCCTAATTCTAGGCCAACTCTAAGTTGGAACTCGGCTTTTAAATATATTCATTTTTTATTTAATATAAGATAGTTAATTAGTCATATTAAATGCACCATTTATTTACTTGAAATACACAGACTGGTTTAGTTTTACTTAAATTACCAGTTTTTTACTCAAATGGCCGGTTCAATATTTAAAAAGTATGGATTTATGTCACGTGTCCTAATTCTAGGCCAACTCTAAGTTGGAACTCGGCTTTTAAATATATATGATATAATATGATATGTTTCAATAAAAATAAAATCCATATAATTTTGAACATTAAAAAAAGAAAAAAAAAACATTTCAAATTTAATGCTTAATTAACTCTTTAGTGTTTTAAAAGCATTTATATTCCTTTTGTGTACAATAATCAAATAAAATTTTACATTTTTTGACTTTCAAAAGCAGAATAACACTTGCAAAAAATAATTGAAAATCGTAAAAATCACATAAAAGAAAAACAATCATCTCATAAAACATTTAAATGAATTAATACATAAGGCCTTTATTTTTAGTTTAATTCATGTAAATTAAAACATGTTAAAATATTTGTTTACATAGGTGTAGTTTAGAATGAAAATAAGTATGAAAAAGAAAAATAGTAAGAAGAAAACCACGATTTTGATTATCAAAATATAGAATAGAAAATTAGTAGGAATTCTTTTTAATGTTGGTGTGATACCTATTATATTCCAATCCTATATAATTCTAAACATTCGAAAAAGCAAATGAACAAAAAAAAAAATCTCATAAACATTCAAATGAAGAATTGTTCAATCACAAATTTCAAATCCATATAATTTTGAAAATTAAAAAAAAAAATCAAATTTAATGCTTAATTAACTCTTTAGTGTTTTAAAAGCATTTATATTCCTTTTGTGCACAACAATCAAATAAAATTTTGCATTTTTTGACAGTGAAAATCGTAAAAATCACATAAAAGAAAAACAAATATCTCATAAAACATTTAAATGAATTAATATATAAGACCCTTATTTTTAGTTTAATTCATATAAATTAAATGAACAAAAAAAATCTCATAAACATTCAAATGAAGAATTGTTCAATCATAAATTTCACAAACAAAATGGAAACATATTTAGATTTCAACCAAAAATATAAAAATACCAAATTGTCATACTTAAATCATTAATTGAGAGAGAGAAGCTACTTGTATCATTAATAGAGAGAGAGAGAGAGAGAGAGAGAGAGAGAGATTAAATAGACCGGTTATATTTAGATTTCAACCAAAAATATAAAAATACCAAAGAGTCATACTTAGATCATTAATTGAGAGAGAGACTACTTGTATCATTAATAGAGAGAGAGAGAGAGAGAGAGAGAGAGAGAGAGAGAGAGAAAGTGAGAGATTAAATAGATAGATTATATTTAGATTTCAACCAAAAATATAAAAATACCAAAAAGTCATACTTATATCATTAATTGAGAGAGAGAGAGAGAGAGGCTACTTGTATCATTAATAGAGAGAGAGGGAGAGATTAAATAGACCGGTTCAATTTTATTTAAAAGACCGGTTCAGTATTTAAATGACCGGTTTAGTCAATAAAAAGTATGGGTTCATGCCACGTGTCACTATTCTATGTCATTCTAAGGAAAAACTCAGCTTTTATATATATATATATATATATATATATATATATATATATATATATGATATATGATATATGATATGATAGAGAGAGAGAGAGATTAAATAGACCGATTATATTTAGATTTCAACCAAAAATATAAAAATACCAAAGAGTCATACTTAAATCATTAATTGAGAGAGAGAGAGAGGCTACTTGTATCATTAATAGAGAGAGAGAGAGAGAGAGAGAGAAAGGGAGAGATTAAATAGACCGGTTATATTTAGATTTCAACCAAAAATATAAAAATACCAAAGAGTCATACTTATATCATTAATTGAGAGAGAGAGGCTACTTGTATCATTAATAGAGAGAGAGAGAAAGATTAAATTGACCGGTTCAATTTTATTTAAAAGACCGGTTTAGTCAATAAAAAGTATGAGTTCATGCCACGTGTCACTATTCTATGCCATTCTAAGGAAAAACTCGGCTTTTATATATATATATATGATTAGTAGTTTGGGAGTGTATGTGTACTTTTATCTATAAAAAAAACAAATACCGAAAAATAAATAAATAAACAAACATGGTCTTGATAGGTGTAATTTTTTTTTTTTTTTTTTTAATAAACGCCATTGGCCTTCTTTTTTTCTTAATGTATACTATATATTTAACAAATTATTTTGTTATTTTGTGAAATTGTTTTTTTAGGGACAGCTTCAAATGCTTTGAAGGAATTTAGATCCAGTTCTACATATATAAAAAAACACATACTGAAAAAAGAAAGAAAAAAAAAAGGACAAGTATTAATAAATTAGAACTCGAACTGCATCCTTAATGTATATCCAAGCGCATTCAGGTGAGCTGCCATAGCCTTGTTCATGGCTGGTGGGCCGCACCTCAGTATCTGCAAACAATCAGTTTTAAGCTCAATGAATTGTGATTCTACTAAACAAACAATTCAAGTGGCATGACATTTTGGAATTAAATATTTTATACCAACCTGAATATCTTTGGCTGGTGCGGGGCAATGAGTTTGAATCATTTCCTTGGATACAAATCCAGTGCCACCATTCCATGGCACAGGAGGCTGGCAATAATGGGTTAGAGTGAGTATCAGTGATAAACATTTTGCTACTAACGACTAAGCTATGAAAGGAAATATAAATGTTAACTAAAATGGGGCAAGATGTATAATTTTTCCTTTTACTTCCTCGGGGCAGGGTGTAAGCATTGAAGGTCTCATACTCATCCTCCAATTGGATAATTTGTTGCAAATTTCAGATGAGTCAGCAGACATTTTGGAATGGAGGCTCATAGAACTGCTGAAATGGAGGCCCATGGCCTCAGACGTAATTTTCATTGGCCGGCCTACACTAGTAGCCCAAGGGAATGGGGAACTGTTGATATTCTATTGATATCAACCCTTCCCAAGAAAGCAGTATCCGTTGAGCATCCAAGAAAGGCAAAAATTACCAAAGTCAAGGGCAGATCACAAAGGAAAATCTCTAGCATGATCGACGATTCGACAGACAAAAGCAAGGGATTAATTGATGACAATTCCCTTACTCAAACACACGACCAAAACAAGACTTAGCCTATATAAGGCCAAGAGGAGACTAGGCTTGGATATGCTCTACTATTCTCATATATCTCTTTTAAGCTCATTTTCCCCTCATTTTGTTACTGACTATAGCACTGGAGGTGGTGCCATCACCCCAACAGCGCGCCACTCTGACCCTTTGTTGTCTTGCAAGATTCTTGTGTTGTGGGCTAAATGTGCGTAGTCATTTTATTAACACATTTGACACATATACACGCTAAGTGGATATCTTTGACTAGTGTTACCTAAAGCACCGAAAAATAAGAGGAAAAAGAAATTTAAAAGAAATGTCGTAGCAAATGAACCGACCTGATTCAAAACATAATAGACTTTGAAGCGGCTAGGAAATTTGCTAGCGAAGGCATCTAGCTCTTCCTGCAGAAAGTCCAGAACAAATCCATTCCCATCAATAGTACATCAGATAAAACAGAAGTTGAAGACTTTCTGTATTACAATAAAGTATTGATTTTAATTGAAAATTAGGAGAAAAGCTTTAAAGAAAGAGATCTGACTTTGTCTCATATTGAAAAGAAATAGGAATACTAAGGCCTGCCTATCTATCATAAATAACTTAAAAAGTGAGCCACCATGATGTGTTCTCAGCATGTTTGCCTTACATAGAGACAAAGATATCGGGTAATTTCTTATAGATTTGGTCCATCGTCTTTTATATGTAAGTAAATTGGTTGCAGAAGGAAACATGATTTAGAGACTTTTGAACAGATATAATAGCTACAGCATATACAAAAAATAGATCAGAAAGACCATGTTGTGCATCAAGGCAGTTTTCTTGGACTCTTGGTGATAATTACTTCTTCAGTTCTTCCTAGTATTGAAGTGGAAAAAACTAGAGTTAAACATGCAAAAACCAATGACAAGGATGAAAACTTAAGAAGGCAAAGACAAATCTGCTTTTAAGCTCTGGATTTCATATTGTCACTTATTCAACTAGTAAAGCTAAACAGGCAGGATTTTCATAGATTCCAATGCTGTCAAAGCTCGCAGATTCATTGTCATATTATATATGCATTTTTAAAGATGTTAAAGCTGCTTAATGGAAGCAAAAGGATTGATAACCTCCCCTCAAATGCCAATAGACCAATACTTTTGTGGCCATATGGAGAATGTGAGAAGTTTCTTGTTGGTGTTCAAAGCTCTGTGTGTCTCCTAGGGTTAAGAGGTAGCAGGGCCCGTTCTTAAGCAGTAGATTGGCAATGGGGAGTCAAATTTTTCTTTTCCATGATATTGGCACTCAGACGGACCTCTTATGTAAAAATGTGGTCAAAGAACAATTTTGAGGGTTACTGTCTAAAGTGTTACTTAGCAGGTAGCTGGCACTGACAACCTGCTAGATCTGAAGTTTTGGTTGATGTATAAATGCAAATGCTTAAATTTGCTTATTGATGAAGATTCAGCTGCTTAGGAATCCTCAAATCAGGAGTTTATGTTCAGCTACTTGGTTTGTAGTAATAGGTTCAATTTCTAGAGTTCTTTGTTGGAGAGTCATCTGGTCTCTGAAAACTGTTCCAGGGCACTCTTCTATTGCCTAGTTAACTATTTAAAATAGGGTCTCCACTGAAGACAGTTTGATTTGAGGGGCTATAATGGGATCATTGTCTGCAATATTTGAGGGGATTATTTATGGAAACCAGAAATCACCTTTTTTATGAGTATGTTTCCTGAATGATTTGGAGGAGATTACTACAAAACTGTTTGGTTGAGCTCTATTGGATGTCAAAGGCTTGAAAGGGTCTGGCTTTTATTGTGGTGTTGTTCAACTGGTTTGGAAGGCCTTTTACATATCATATTTGGATGGAAGAGAAAACTCCAGTAATCATATGCAAGTGTGCAAAGATGAAGAGGTTGTAGACAAAGTTACTGTTTCTGATTTAAGATTAAGAGTTGCTTTCTTGCATAAAGATTAATGATTTAGAAATTGTTAAATCACCACTTATCTCAAAAGGTTAAGCTAATAGGAATAGGTAAATTTAATCAATTGAATTAATACTTTAACACTCTCATTTATGTATGTGAAATATTTAATTGAAATGAAGTTACATTTGAAGTACATAAAAGAAAGTGAAGCAAGCCAAATTACCTTCAAGAGAATGTCATCCGCCGTGACGTTGGCATAAATAAGATGCACATTGGTCTTATCTTTTGGGTTTTTTAGTATGGCTTGAATGAGCTGGAGCCCCAAAAGGTGGACAAAGAGACAAAGAAAGAGAAGTAGATATGAGAACCTTGAAACCAGCTAATGCTTGAAAAAAACAAAAAACAAAATAAAAGAACAATAACAATAACCATAAGCAAGAAGAAGTCAGAAGACAAAAGTTCTTGCTTTTTAAAAGCTCACATATGTACCTGAAACATCGGGGTTATGCCAGAGCCACCAGCAAGCATTCCAAAAGCTCGAGCTTGGCCAGGTTTGTATTTAAAATGCCCCTTTCAAGCATGAAAATTTGATATTAAAATGCTCAAACAAAGAAATTAGAAAGTTTAGGTTCTAATGAATGTATTTGTAAACAAAACGTGAAATCCCAACTGTATTTAAGAGACCCCCGGCATGGTATCTTAATTTTAGTTGTTTGGCACTGATCGTGAGAGCATGAAGAACATCTAAGAACATGCGGTTCACATCATACCGAAAACCGTTCTAACAATTTGTAACTGCATTTTGAATGGAAGCTCAGAACCATTAATTTTTCATTGATAAACTATATATAGCAGTGTTATATTATGATTCATATATGTGTTTAAAATACATGTGATTTATAGATTAAACTGAAAGAATTTCTTACAACTTAGTTTGGAAGAAAACTTTGTCTCTCTTAGCATGTGATTATCTCGCTTAACAGTAGTTTAAAATGCATGTGATAATCACATTTTTTTTCTATATAGTGATTCTGTTTCTTATCAAATTGTCATACAGGGGGTGCTTGGTATCAAGGTCAAGATCATGCTTGATTGGGATCCTAAGGGAAAGGTCGGCCCCACCAAGCCCATACCCGATCTGGTTACCATCCACACTCCCAAGGAGGAAGAGGAACACTTCCGGGCCCCGGTGGTGGCAACTGATATTGAGCTCCCAGTGGCTTAATTGCTGTCCGGAATTATTAGAGCCATCCGTGTTATACTTTATTGTCCTGCATATCTAAATTCTGTGGAGTTTTCTTATTGCCAATTTTGGTTTCTAAGGACTTGTGATGGGTTGTTTGATATCTTCTTTTAGGATGTTTCCCTAATTTTGGTATATCTTAAATCACTATTTTTCCTTGGATTTATTTATATTTATTTAATTTATATTTTTTTTTTTTTATCATTTTCTTATTTTCTTGTTCTTGACAACCATTTTTTCTTTAATTTCATGGCAAAGAACTGACAGATGGCCACTTTGTATTGAAAAATCTAGCACTAGTTAATTGTTGGAAATTTGGTGGCTGCTTTCAGGACCTAATGTTGTTTCGAGTGTTACTAGTTTATTATGACTGGTTTAATTTCAAAGACTGGATTTTCGTGCAAGCAAACGAAAGCGAAATTTATTTCCTATAATTGGCTGTTTGAATTACATGCAATTAGAATAATTCCCAAAAATGAGTTTAAAAAAAAAAAAGCAAGAATAATTCCCAAAGCAGGGTTTGTTTGTTTAGGGTGCGTTTGGGATTGCGATTTCGTAGACAATAAGTGCAATTTTAAATCAAATCGCAGAACATAGATCGTTTGAGAACTGAGTTTTTAAGAATTGCGATTTGAAAACGCAAAAAATCTGCTTTTCAAATCGCAGATAAGATGGTGTTTTTTTGAAAACGCAGAATTTTAAAGGTAAATTCGCGATTTTAAAGGCTAAACTGCGATTTTGCCAAACGCTTAACTGCGTTTTTAAAAATCACTTTTTTCAAATCGCACTTTTTGAAATCGCAAACCCAAACGGACCCTTAGCTCAAAAGGCGTAGAGTATTTTTGGATCAAATAAATTATTATAAATACTAGTGCTGTAATTAAACCTGCATGTATCTCAAACTTCTTCCAGTAACAATGACTGATTGGAAAATTTACTTGACAACATATTTTGAGGAAGAGTAATGTTAGATTTATTGATTACATATATTGCTTAACATGTGATTATCTCCATAAATATACCATGTACCTGGGGGCCTTTAACAGGCAGGCAATCACCTTCTTGCATCTCTCTGAAATGGTGGGACATTTTTCCCTCGGGATACATCTTTCACAGGAAAAATCAAATAAGAAACTGAGTTCCAACTGAAAAACATTATGGGAGAGGTGGGACATCACATACCTTTACAACAAATTCAAAGTAACCAACATCAGAGTCCAAAGTGATTGGGGTGTATGGTGCAATGACTTCTTCACCTTTACTGTCCTTTCCCCTGCTTAACTAAATGGAACACAAACTGTTTTTAGTATTATCACTCGTCATTACGACTGTAAATGAACAAGGTCACTCGTGAACAAGCTTGGTTCGGTTAAGCTCCATAAACATATATAGATAATCAAAGGAGAACTTTAAGGTTTTGTTTGTTTCGACATTAAAAGTTTTTTGAAGGTCATTTTTTCAATTTTTCAATATTTGGTACGACCAAAAATCTCAGTCCATTTGAAAACGTTTTCGGCTAACCAAAAACTTTCTTTAATTTCCATTAAATGGTTATCCTTGATCATAATTTCTGAGAAAAAATAAAGAGAGCAAATGAATATATAATTTAATTTTAATATATAATATAAACAATTCTATTATAACAAATAGAATTTACTATAAAGAATAAATAATAAATATATATCTAGATAATAATTTATATTGAATAATATAAAAATAAGAAATAAAAATAATCCCTTTTTTAAAAGGGTTAAATACCTTTCACCCTTATATGGTTTGACAACTTGATTTTTTTTCCTGCCTATGTTTTATTTTGTAAGGCAAATGGTAAAAGAGATGATACATGCTTTCAACTTCCATTCATATATTGACGGAAATCCACGTCAATGCCTTAAAAATACTAACACGTGGTCTATGCTTCATTAAAAATAATAAAAGAAAAGATAGAAAACTAAAAATATTAAAAACATTATAAAAAAATGGATACTTGCACCATTGGTCCCTATAATTACAAATTGATCCATTGAGTCAAATTCTATTAAAAAATTTAACAGATTCTGTTAAATGCCACGTCAGTGCCACACCAAACCAATAAGATGGCGACACATGTCCATCTGAATAAAAAAATATAAATTTATTAAAAAAGAAATAAATAAACTTATTAAAAAAAAAAAAAAAAGGTGGGGTGGCCCTAAGGACCTTCTAGGGTGGCCTTTGGCCACCCCTGGACCTTCTAGGGAGGCTGCGGCCACCCCTAAAGGTGGCCAGGGGTGGCCAAGACACCCCCTTCCCTTTTTTGTTTTTGTTTTTTTTTAAAAAAAATTAAGTTTATTTTTTTAATAAATTTATATTTTTTTTATTAAAATGGACATGTGTCGCTATCTATTGATTTGATGTGACGCTGACGTGGCATTTAACAGAATCTGTCAAAAAATTTAACGAAATTTAACTTCAGGAATCGATTTGTAATTATAGTTTACCACAAAGACCTCCCTTGAACTTTTTAAACCATAGGGAGTGATTTGTAATTATGGCATGCTCAATAACCAATGGTATAATTATCCCTTAAAAAAAAAATAAATAAATAAAAATAAAAAAATAAAAAAAGCCACCCTTATAACTGGTTTGGGGCAGCCAAACTACTCTTATTGACCTTAGTCGTGGTTCGCTGAAAACATTTTGTTGAAAAACATTTTTCTAAAAACATTTTACGTCGAAACAAACGAAGCAAAAACTCCTGAAGTGTAGAAACTAACAGAGGCAGTTACTTGAACCTGCAAAGTACATGTTGTCCGACAGGAAGACCCAATACTGAAGAAGCTGTAGGAAGAGCAAATCTGAACTTTGCAGTATCGTGGCTCAGCTGAGTTTTCTTAACAAGTTTGAATTCAATGAACTTCTTAGGATTTAAGCAACCTAGAAAGACATATCATTCAAGTAATCAGTTTTTGGGCAAACAAGAATTAAGACAATTAGAAAAACAAACAATGAATAATGATTGTTTTGTTTGATAATTTCCATGTTGCACCAGGCATGTACAAAACTACAAAAAAAGCCAGAAAATGAATGTGGAGTTGACAACCTCCAAGAATACGAGAAACAAAGTATAGTGAAAGATCCAAAGGCCGTGCAAAAACATCATAGAATTTATTCACAGGTGTATCCTCCAACAATCTCCTTCATATATGAGTCTTCCATACCAGTATGTTCATATATACTATGAATCCGTTTGAATCTGTGCTTCTAAAAAGTATAATTTAAAAAATGGCGATTTCAAAATGTACGATTTGGATTTAGAAACATGAATCTTAAAAAGGTAGTTAAACGTTTAGTAAAATTGTGATTTGTCCTTTAAAATCGCAGCTTAAAATTAGCATTTAAAGCCGTGTGTTTTTAGAAATGTATCCCCTAGCCTGCAATTTAAAAACGCAAATTGCACTTTTGTTTAAAAACGCAAATTGCACTCCCAAACAACACATTTTTTTTTGTAATTTTGTTTAAAATTGCACTTTTCTCCTAAATATGGACATCGAACCATGAGCTCCCTTGCCTCGTCTAACCCTTCAAATGAGGCCTTAATATAACATGTTGAGACATCATTTAATTTAAAAGTTTTAGCTTAAGAATTTGGGCCTAAATGTCACTAACTACAATACCTTGCACTTGTATTAATGCTTTTAATCAAACAAAACTATTTCATGAAAACCTTATTATAATAATACTCATATAATTCACAAGGGGTAGCTCAATCGGTTGGGGAATACACCTCATGAAGCGGAGGTCACTATTTCGATTCTCCATTCCCCCCTCTTGTGTGGACGTGTCAAAATAATAATAATAATACTCATATAAATTAAACTAAATATCGTCATTTCATTATCAAAGTTTCTTTTCTTTTCTTTTCATTTTTCTTTATTATTTTTTGAAAATGGTATCCCATCAAATATGCCCAGATACAAATATGAGAAGATGCTAAGTCATACCTCTGTTTATGTTGGCGTAATATAAAAAGCCAGCAGAAATGCCAACCAAAGCAAGAGCAACGGCTAGCCCTCGCAGCTCGGCATCGGGTAATTGCATGAACTCAAACGGTAACTTAAACATGTTGAGAGACTGAAAGCTCACCTCAAACGGTAACTTCAACGTTTTTCCAATGGATTACAATTTCATATCATATGGGTGCGTATATATAATTAATTAATTAAATACCTCTTTCCACCTTATGCTTTACTTGTTCTTCTCATTCTTGTCCCTCCCCCCTTTATGGATTCCAAGATTTTTTACCAGGGAATGAAGTAAGGGATCATAAAAAAGGCTTTTTGGGACAAACCCATAAATAAATCAATCATAGCCAATCAGAACTTACATGACATATTTGACAATTATTTTGGGAATTAATTTCCAAAAAAGAAGGAAAAAAAGATTTTGGCCAAATTAAATTAAACCCTAAGCTTAATTTATTCAAAGAAAGATTTTTATAAGATAAATGCTTATTTGCATTCTCACTTAGATCTCTTTTAGAAATTAATTACTGGATCTATGAGACTCTCAGTAAATTTAACAAATCAATTATTGATTTGTAAAAAAGTTGTATGAAAATGAACAATAGATAAACCCAAAAAATAAGGAAAAATATTCTTACACAACAGCATTGCACAACTTAGACAATATCGTTGTGCACCAATTACTCCTAAAAAATGTAAGGTAACATATCTCTTTTTATAATGCTGACATGTTGGGTCTTGTGACTCAAATTCTTACAAGTTGATTGTCCTACTAGCACCTATGAGGCAAGTGAATTAAAATACATATATATATATATATATATATATATATATATGTATTTTGGTTTTGTTCCTGCTTCTTTGGGTAAAATTAGTAGAACAATTGGTAGGGTAGGTAACGTATTTTGTCCTAAATAATTGTAGTATTTTTAGCCATCTCAGCATCTTCATGATACCTAGCTATAATCTTGCTATTTTCAAACTATGCCTAGAAATGTAAATAGAAAAAACTGAACAACCTCGTGGGTACATAATTTCATAGGTTGCTAATTGGGCCTTCAAGACGTCTACAAAGGAATTAAAAGAGAAGGCATAAAAGGTTGTCGGGGCGAGCAGTCGGTGGGAGATATTTTAATGCCTGAATTAGTGTCTTCTTTTGAAAAAAAAAAAAAAAAACTTGAAGTAGTGTATTTGTGCAGGAGAGAAATGAAGCGAATGTTTTCCTTATTCCCCTTTTATCCATTGTTTTTCATGTTTGTGGGCTAGGTAGCGAGTAGTACTAGTAGTGACCGGAGGGGTCAAGTGTCTATAGGCTGCCTTGCTGTGAAGTTCCCTAGGTCATGTCCGCATTCACATCATGCGATTAGTATTCGCGCGGTTATTGTAATTATTGAATACTGTTATTATTTGCTATCAGAATATTAGGTAATAGGCATTTTGGACATATTTTAGTATATATATTAGGTATCTATTAGGGTTTATTCTAAACGATTTTGAAATTATTTTAGGCAAATTTTTAGTGTTTTTTTAAACCCTAATGTTTTAGATGAAATCCATATCTTGATTTCACAATCTTACTTGAAAATAACCAAAAAAAATAAATACAAACACAAATTCACTTTCTTAGATTTTAAAAATTTACTTTGACAGCTTAAATTTTTTGCGGATTTGAAATTTGTCATTTCGTGCATTTTTTTTTTTTGTCCAATTATGCTACGTCTATTAGTGCTACATTACATTAAAATATTATTTTTTTATATTTTATAAAAAAAAAATGGAAAATTTTTTACTTAACCCTCTAATCTTCAATTTTAATTACAATTACTTTTTAAACTTCAAAAACTTTTAATTTAGTGTATTCATTTTTCAATCTTTTTTAATTTCACCATTCCGTTATGATTTTTCGTAAAATCATAACCGATGGGTGTAGAAATTTCCAAAATAACCCTCATTTTTATGAGGGGAAAAAAATTGTTAGGATTCAAGTGTATTAACTCTCAATTTAGTGTATTAATTTTTTCAGTTTTTTTCAATTTCATCATTCTGTTAAAATTTTTAGTAAAATCATAACAGAGGGGTGTCAAAATTCCCAAAACACCCCTCTTTTTTATGAAGGGAAAAAAAATTGTAAGGATTTAGATATTGATCAGGAAGAATTGTATCTATCTTTTAATTTTTTTTTTAATAAAAAAAAGTAGTATTTTATAAATTTTGATAGGATTCGATGAAAAATCTTACAAGATAAGTAAAATTAAAAGATAGATACATGAAATTGAGAGTTTGAAGTCTGTAGGTATAATTGTAAAAACAATAACAATTCTGAGAAGGTTAATTGAAGTTTCTGATAAAAGTAAGAAAAAGAAATAAAAATAAAATTTAATAGATAAAAAAATAATAATAAATAAATTTGAAGCTTGTGATTATGAAAATGTAAGAAGTAGATATCTAAAGCTGAATTTATAGGTGTGGTTGTGGATTCTTTTGGAGTTCATTACAAAAAGAAAGAAGTGTGAATTGTTTTCTGTAGTGAATTAAAATCTAAGCGAGGGAAATAAATTGCGATTTTCATTTGGAACTTGTGAATTGGAAGGTTTGGTAACAGGTTGTGATGATTTTTCTTTTAATGTAGATAGATATTTTAATTTGTCCCAAGTGTTTGACAAAGCGTATTGGGGTGGGAGGAGGGGAAGTGTGACGTGGGCATGACGGGTAGAAGACACGTAAGAGGAAGAGAGAAGGCAGAGGGAAAGGATCTAAGTGAAGGGGTGATGGGAGGCGGGTAATGATTGAGAGAAGCATTATTTCCGGAATTCATCCGGAAATATTGCTTGGCCATGGCAAAATTGTAATATTATTATATTACAATTTTGCCATGGCCAAGCAATATTTCCGGATGAATTCCGGAAATAATGCTTCTCCCTAGCACTACTCGATGGGAGGCATAGAGGCTGAGCAGTGGTACTACTTGGACTGAGGCAAAGATTTGATTTGATGGGTTTGGTGTGGGGGCCTCTACACGTCAAATCATCGTGGTAGCTTGTACGGATATAAGAAACCAAAAAGATCTGCGCCTTACAGTATCACCCAAAAAAACAAAACAAAAGGTTATTATTTAATAGATTGTTATATGTTTATTATATAATTAAAATAATGTAATATTAAAAGTAAAGGATTTTTAATGTTATGTTATTAAAAGTTATTTGGTAGTAATATAACAATCTAAGGAATTGTCCCTAAGCTTTGTTTGATAGAATTTTTTAGACGGTAATTTTTTGTTTAATTTGAAAACCGTTTTTGTATTTTTAAAAATGTTTTGTATTTAAGTTATTTGTTTATATAATTATTGATAAAATGTGAATCGTGAGGCATACATTTGGTTTGTTAATTTTATTTTGAGTGTGAATTAAGCTCGATTTATGGTGCTGACGTGACATTTAACAAAATTTATCAAAATTTTTAACGAAATTTGACTTCATGTATCGATTTATAATTCTAATTTACTACAAGGTCTTCCCATTAATTTTTTAAATCATAAAAATTGATCTGTAATTATAATATACCTCAGAAATTAACGATGTATTTATCCTTAATTTTTACACCATATAAAACAATTTGTAAATTAGGTTAAGTATAAGAACTCAATCATTGTATGCTATAACTAGAAGAAAAAAAACTATAGAAAAAATTTTAAAAAAACAATTATTAATAACCGAAATTTATATAAACAAAACCAAAATAAAAAAACCAATTTCTATTTTTTTATATTTTATATTTTTATTTTCACACTAATTTTCATAATTCTAATAATTTTGTAACATAATTTTCATTGAAAAAACACTATCATACAGTTAGCACTCAAATATGGTTTCAGGAATTTTATTACTTTAATTTACGCTCCCAAACATATTTTATAAATATAATATAAAAATATCTAAATCATTTAAATATCTTTTTAAAATTATTATTTTCTTTTTTGGCTTTCATGTAGTAAAATATAGTAAAAAAAAATCGAAATCGAATACACAAACGACGCAACAGATTTTTTCTCATTTTTAAACACTCTTAAACGGATCACTTTTGCAATTTTGTTTAACGATGCAGTAAATTAATTAGAGAGGGCAGTAAATATGAGCAGTGCTTGAGAAGACAAAAATGTTTTTGTTGACAAGACAAGGCATGATGGGAAGCGTAAAGGCGAAACACCTTCATAGTTCATACAAAGGATGCTTTTACCTGCTCAACACTTTGAAAATGAAAAACTTTTTTCGAAATGCTCTCTCTGTGCCTGTCATTCTCGAGCCCTGAGTTTGTTCCCAAAAGAAACTGCGTTTAATTCATATATTCGCCTTTTTCTTCGATTTCAATGCATTAACTGGCATCCATTCCTGGCTATCACCATTCGGTATATTTCCCCAAGGTCCTAAGCCATCAACTATAGCTCATTTGGATATCTAAGCCGACTTCAATTATCTCCGGTCTTCTCATTCTTCTTTTTTCTTCCGCCATAGCTCGGTACACCCACAACACCGGCACAGCAATGAAACCAAGCCAGTCTTCAACGGCACCGCCTTATTTAAACTGTTGGTTTGCATGCTTTTATTTTTGTTTTTATTTTTTATTTTTTTTAATTGATCTATTATCCATTTAGGTCCGTCGGTCAGTGCATGGCTTATAAATATGTCTTCGATTTGCCCTTGATTTTCCATTTACGCACTGAGAAAAATCCATGGGTGCGAATCGTGCGATGCTGCCGTTAGGGTTTCGGTTCATGCCCACCGATGAGGAGCTCATAAGCCACTACTTGGTGAAGAAGGTCAAGGGCGAAGAACTTTCCTGGGATGGCATCCCCGATTGTGATCTATACGGTGAAAAGCCACCCTGGGAAATCTGCGGCGATCAGGAGAAGGTTTACTTTTTCACCACGTTGAAGAAACTAAGCAAAAATCGTGTTTCACGAACAGCCGGTTGTGGGGTTTGGCATGAAAATTGTACTGTCAAGATTTATGATAATCGGGGTGATATTATCGGGGCCAGGAAACTATTCAATTTCAATGTAAAAGAGGGCTCGACAACGAAGAACTCAAACTGGATCATGCACGAGTTCTCCCTCGTTGGTGAGCAGCAACAGGGTACCAACTTGGTCCTCTGTAGCCTTCAGAAGAAAGGATCAGAATCATCAAGTGGGGTCAAAAGACGCTTCGAGGAGGAATCTCATCAGAGAAAGAGGGTTTGCTGCAATATTGTTGAATGTCCACCGCCTCAGGCAATATGGATCCCAGCGGAGTCTAATATGGAAACCATCATGGGCTGTCTACCGTCCAGTGATCCCTCTGATTTTAATTTTGATTTGGAAACCATCAGGAGCATACAGCCGCCAGAGGTTGGAGATCTGCCGCCAGAGGGTGGAGATCTGCCGATTCTTCCTCCATTGGAAGATTTTTGGGATGCTGACTGGGATGCGTTATTTGCCTAGAGAGATCAATACAGTGATTAGGAAAAAATTGTAATTTTTTATTTGTTTTTTTTTTTGCAATTTTGTTGTAGCATATTGGTTAACTTTCTCAACTTTGTTTGAGATATCATCAAAATAATATTTTAATTTCATGTCTTGATTTTGTTTTTTTGTTCGAGTTCATGATCTATGGGATTTTTGCATTATATCCACACGTTTTAATTGGATTAATTAACCCTAAAGGACCGATCCAAAAGTTCAATTTTTAATTGGATTGATTAGAATCCCAACTAATAACAACGTTATCTTTCTTTATAGGTAAATGAGTTTGAATTGGGTACGTTGTTTATGCCCCCGTTGTTTGGGATTCTAATCAATCCAATTAAACGCATTGAAATATCAACACTGATTCAGTTAACAATGCTCGACCCCTTAAAAATCGTACTAATAAATCTAAACACCGTGGATTTTTTTTATTTTTTAATTATAAAATATATCTATAAATAATTCAGAATTTAGTGAGATTATATATTACTCTCAAATGTCAAAATAGTAAAACAGGCAACATATCAACGAAACCATTTGAGATGATGCTTTATTAAATAGGGTTTAGTTTTTTTTTGTTCTGTGATTTTTTATACGTTTATCGTTTTTTACTAAAAAAATATTTGATTTACAACACCAACATAACAAGTGCACAACAATTCGTTCAAAAAAAAAAACAAGTGCACAACAACTCTCTACATGAAGGTGGACCCTAATATGTAGGACCCACCCTCATGTGAGGAATTATTGTACACTTGTTGTGATGATGTAGTGTAGAAATCAAATCTCTTTTTACTCGTTGCCATATACTTAAGACAACAAAATGAATCTTGCTAATTAATATCATTCTAGTCTTTCAAAACGAAAGCATTCAATTATTATAGGCCGCAGGCTTTATCCTTTTTTTCATTGAGAAAAACCAAATCAAACCCACTTCGGGGCAGCCAAACCCACTTCGGGGCAGCCACTTCGGGGCAGCCAAACCCAGGAATTCCACTATTCAGAAGACAAAGCTAGATACAAGATAGTAACACTCACATGTACCGATGCAGTGGTCGTACCTTGCTCTCTAACGTGTAACCCAACACGAACGCTTCCCAACCAGGTTCACCTACCTGAAGGGGTCTTCAATGGAACTCCTTACCTTAGAGCCGACTTCTAAGATAGACTTCGGTTTACAGCGCAGCACACTTGAAAAACGGTTCTAAAGGAAATAACATGTCTCTGAGCTCTAATGGAATTCACACCAAATTCTTGCAGCTCTAAGTACCCAAGGACCCCTATTTATAGTCTGGGGGTCAGAATGAGCGTCAGGCAAAATAAGCCTGTGGGCTGTCCGGACGGTGGATCATGATCGTCCGGACGGACAACTGTGAGACAGGATTTTTCGAAATTTTCGTGGAGAAATCTTTCCTGTATAAGAACATCGTCCGGACGGGATGGCTCGATCGTTCGAACGGACGCACGTCCGCTGCAAGTAATTTCCATAACAGGCTTCGCGCGTCCGGACCAAGAGGCAGGAGCGTTCGGATGGCTAAACTTTAGCACGCAATTTCCATAACTGATGCATGTGCGTCCGGACCATAAGGGGGAGACGTCCGGACGGCTAAACTTCAGCACGCAATTTCCATATCTGATGCGTGTGCGTCCGAACCATAAGGGGGAGACGTCCAGACGGTTGAAGTCGAATCGTCAGTTACCATATACGATGCACCAGCGTCCGAACCACAGCTGTCAGATGTCCGGACGATTCATTTTGAACTGCAATTCTTACCTTACGGAGATACGCGTCCGGACGGTATATCACATCGTCCGAACGGTTGATTGATCTTCCCTTTCTTGGAATTTGAAAAGAATCAGTAAACTGTTCGAGAACTGATAGGCGTCCGGACGTGCTGCTGAAACGTCTGGACGAAGCAAGCTGGCACAGAAGCTTCTCGATACAGTGAAGTGTCCGGACGGAAGAAGCACGTCGTCCGGACGGATGATGCTAGAGTGTCTGGCGTCCGGACAGGATGACATATCGTCCGGACAAATGGAGCAGTAGACAGATGGGCGTCCGGACGGAATGACACATCGTCCGGACGGCTGACAGGGAACTTTGAAATTCTTCTGACTTTACTCTGAACAGTGGAATCCCTGTTTGCAGCATCCTTACATATAAGTGATTTTGTCCAAACACAGAATGGGGCCAAAATACTAACAAAGATGATGTGGAGCTTATTCATTAGTATCCGTAGCATATCTTTTTATTAATTATTTTGATAATTTCTAATTAATAAACTCCACATCATCTTAGTATCCATTTAGTACCTCTAACATTACTCTTTTTGTTTAACAATGCACCTTTTTATTTTATTAAAAAAATTAAATTTAGTTGGATTTGTATGGTAATAAATAGAGAGACTAGTAAATTTGAGGCTGCAAAGGAAATACATAGGAGGTGAAAACCAAATGTTTTATATAGTACATTTCTTTGGAGTATTTCAAGCAATTAGTTCTTAGAAATACAAAAAGTTGAATTTTTCTTGAGAAGACAAGGGTCAGATGGTAGGTTAAGGGTCAGATGCTAGGTTTATGAGAAGCATAAAAGCAAAACATGTTTCATTCTAGAATAGTTGGTAAATTGGCTTATTTAATTCCTATAAGCCCATTGACATATATTTAATGATTAAGGCCTATCTAGAAGTGATTTTACAAGAAGTTCAGAAGCATCAAATTTCGAGATATTCAGGCTACCCGTGTTACTGGGTGCTAGTGATCACAAAGATTCTCTCAATAATTAGTAGAGAAATAATAGTTAGAGTGAACAGTGAAAATGATAGTAGAAAAGTTGAGCAAAATGTATATGCTTTGAAAGAGTAGGTAGTTAAAACATAAAAATATATAGATAATATGAGAGTATTTCTTTCCTACGTTTTATTTTGGAGAAAGTTTGTTTATTTCTGCTTCGGTGAAAAGGAAAGTAGTTCATTAGAAGTAGAAAATATGGATTGAATTCTTTTTCACTTTTGTAAAACACAGAAAATAATTCATTTTCAGCTCGTTGATGTCTATGTGAAGTTAGTTGAATTTGAAAATGTGAAAAATAAAATAATATATATATATATATATATATATATATATACACATCCAAACAACATATAAGGGTGTGTTTTAAAAAATACAAGATTTTAAATATTGAACTGTGATTTTACTATACACTTAACTATATTTTTAAATTTTCACTTTCAAAATATTTCAAAAATGGGAGATTAAACTAAGGGTTGGTTTGGATTTACATTTTTAAAAAGTGCAATTTAAAATCTATGCTTTTTTTTTTTTTTGAAAAAAAAAAATACAAATCTATGATGTTTGTGATTGATCAAAGGAACTATTTAGCTTAAAGTAAATGCCATTTTTTGGGGACAGATTTCTATGTGGTTTTCTTTTTAAAAAAATAAAAATAAAAATTTAGGGATAATTTGGACAAATGAACCTTAAAAAAAGGCCACGTCTTGGGTAATTGGTGTCTAGGTGTTCGTAACTTATGCATTTTTTTTTTTTTTGTTAAATTTGACATAAATGGTAACATAAGATGTTAACAATAACGTAATTAATAGAAGTTTGGGGATCAAGCATTATTTTTTAAAAAGTTTGGTGATGTATAATGTTGGATATAATTTTGGATGGTGCACAAAATTCTGATTTGAAATAAAATAATATCAATTTGAAAATTAGAAATTAAATAAATTACTGTTACATAAATAATTGGTTGAAGATATTCTTGTTCATAATAGACCATATTAATCCAAAATAATAATAAAAAATAAATATAGTATAAGTGATTAAAATTAAAACAATGAAAGATTTCACAATGCTATAAAATTATGTAAGAGTGTTGTTTTGAAATGTTAATTCATGCCTCTTGGAATATATAACTTGGTGTGATTGGATCTCTTAACACGCAACTTTTCATGATTAGACTATAGCGTTTATCTTCGTTAATGACATACTTCTAAGAACGAAGATACGATCAAAGTGAATGAGGGACTCCAAAACATATTTTTCTTGTTAAAAAAACTAATAATATAATATATAGCCTCATGCCTTGAAATACTTATTTTGTAACACTCTGTACCTTTTTTCATTTTGGTACTAAAGTCTTTGTAAGTTGTGTGTGTGTGTGTGTGTGTGTGTGTGTGAGAGAGAGAGAGAGAGAGAGAGAGAGATAAAAAATTAAAAAAGAAAGAAAGAAAGAAAGAAAAAGAATAAGAAAAAAAAAAAAAACAACCAAATGCCATATGACCGTTCGAAGAACAAAACCATAAAAGAAAATTTTAATAACCAACGGTCAACTGAGCATTAATGTTTTTCTTTTCTTAAATGCCATAAAAAAAAAAAAAAAAAAGATTTTAATGATCACCAACGGTAAAAACATTTCCTGTTTTTTTTTTTTTTAAGGCTCAAACAAAACGTAGATATTTTTTTTTAATAAAATCAAGAAGATGACTTAATGTCAAAGGGTAAAAAAAAAAGTCAATGAACAATATTTGTAATATTACAAATAAAAAAAAAAGTCAAATTTTGTTGGTGCAGTTTTCGGCTTGTCTTGTGATTCGCTTTATCCAAGATCTACAAAATAGAGTATTTTTTTTATAGGAAAGTAAAAAGTAATTTTGTTTCCAAAATATAAAAAAATTCATTGAGAATCTACTGCTGGTGCTCTAACATATATACATACACACAATTTCCTCTTATCTGTTTAAATAGTTAAATATTTAAAATATTTTTCATCACAAAGTTTTAAATTTATATAATAAAATATCACGGCTTTTGCAATGTCATTGTTGAATTATCATAAGTTACAATATGAATATTCTATTTTCTAGCCCTTTTTAATTTCACCCATTCCATTTAGTTTGCATTAGCACAAACAGTTAGTTAACTTCAGTAAAATGTCTCTTGTACTCATTGAAATGTTATAAAAATTTAAATTTATCCTTAATCAAAAATTACAAATTGAAAAAAATAAAAAACTAAACCAGGCATGTCAAAATTAAAAGGAGTTGAAAAATAAAATACCCACACATGCCCTAAATGATCAACAAACATTTCAAAGCATTTCACTTCAACTCTGAATGTGTATCACCCATCACTGAGAGCACTCCGAAGGGTGGTAACTTGTCATTTTGAGATCCTTTGCTGAGAGCACTCTGGTGGTTGGCAGCCATCTCTTCTTTTCTTTTTAATATAAAATGTTTTTCGTGTTATATATTTATATTTTTTTTAATAAAGAGTTACAAGTGTCGTGCTTTTATTAGACTTATGTAGTAACCAAACGAAAACGAATTCTGTGAAGTTATGGACGAAAATTGATTTTAGAAAGTAGTTATTTTTGCCTACGACAATAAGGACACCAACTTTTGAATTAATTTTTACACCATATAAAACAATTTGTAAATTAGGCTAGCTATAAGAACCCCATCATATTATGCAATAACCAGAAGAAGAAAAAATGAAGATAAAACTTAAAAAAATTAAAAACAGATTTTTTAATTTTTAATTTTTTTTTTTAAAAAAACGTTTGATAAATAACAGAAAAAAAAAATTAAAAAAAAAAAGGGAAAAAAAAAAAAACCTGTTTCTATTTTTTAATATTTTATATTTTTATTTTCACACTAAATTTTCTAACATGATTTTTTTGTGAAAAAACACTATCATACAAATAACACCAAACACATGATTTCAGAATTCTAAACACATTATTTTACACTCTCAAACATATTTTTTAAATATAATTTAACAAGATCTAAATCATTCAAACATCTTTCTAAACACTCCTCCGGTGGTGTGGAGATGGGTGGGTGGAGAATAGAGATGACCAAACCGCGTGAGGTTGAGAGAGATCAGCCGGATAGTGGGCAGCGGCACTGCTTGGTGGTAGGCGGAGGCACTAGATGGCGGCGGCTACACTGCTTGGTGGTGGCCGGCACTGCTTGGTGGGAGAACTAGGCACACCCACAACACATGCAGGGGCTGTTATGAAACAAGCCAATCTTCAGCAACAACGAAGAATGGAAGAATCAGGTTGAGTCGTACAGGGCAATATGGCACCAGCTTACTTAAACGGTAGGCTTGCATGGTGTTATTTTTAATTTTTTTAAAATTTTTTTTATCAATTATCTATTTATCTATGTCTGTCGATGCAGAGCTTACAAATATATCCCTGGGTTGCCCTGGATTTTTCATTTACGTACTGAGAGAAATCTTTATTCTTATCGTTCAAGGAGAAAAGAAAGATTAATGGAGTTTATGGATGCAATGCTGCCGTTAGGTTTTATTTCTTTCTTCACCAAGTAGTGGCTTATGAGCTCCTCATCGGTGGGCTTGAACCGAAATCCTAACAACAGCATCGGATCCATGGACTCCATTAATCTTTATTTTCTCCTTGAACGATAAGAACAAAAATTTCTTTCGGAAAAATTTAGGGCAACCCGGAGATATATTTGTAAGTCCTGCACCGACAGACGTAGATAAATAGATAATTAATAAATTTTAAAATAAAAATAAAAAATAACACCATGCAAGCCTACCGTTTAAATAAGGCGGTGCCGTATTGTCCTGTACGACTCGGCCGGATTCTTCCATTCTTCTTCGTTGCTGCTTAAGATTGGCTTGTTTCATAACTGCCCCTGCATGTGTTGTGCGTGTACTGGGCTATGGCAGAAGAAAAAGAAGAGTGAGAGACAGATTATCCAGATCTGCTAGTTAATGCATTGAAATTGAAGAAAAGGGGGTGCAGTTTCTTTTGGGAACAAACACAGGGCTCGAGAATGACAGGCACAGAGAGAGCATTTCGAAAACATTTTTACTGCTCTCTAATTTTTCATTTTCATTGGGATGAACAAAGGAATCTTACTACCGATTAGGTAAAGCTTTGTATGATTGTATCCGTTGGATGAACGTGTTTTGCTTTTGCGCTTCTCATCGTGCCTTGGGTAATTGGTCTCCAAGTGTTCGTAGTGATGAATTTTTTTTCTTTTTTGTTAAATTTGACATAAATGGTAACATAAGATGCTAGAAATAACGTAATTAATAGAAGTTTGGGGATCAAACATTATTTTTTAAAAAGTTTTGTGTTATTTAATTTTGAGTAATCCCAGTTAGTTGGTTAGGATCACCAAAAAAATAAAGCACAGTTCCTGCACTTATTAATTTTTTAAAAAAAAATTCCAAAACTATCTTTAGTTAGGGATCGAACTTGCATTAATAAAATATGGGACGTACAGATGGAAACGGTTGTAAATCCAACTGCCAGATAATATATTAATATGTCAAAAATACAGATTTTTTTTGAATTCATCATAAAACTAAATGTATCTAGCTTCTAACTAAAACACAATTTCTCAGAATATTATTATGACATAATTGAGTTTTGGTGAGGGAGAAAAAAAGAGAAACAAATAAAAATAAATAAATACATATGTAAATAATGCAACATGCACCAACATGTGCATATTACACTATTAACAAATGCATTTTGCATTTAATTTGCATAATTGGATAAGATGAAAAGAGTTTTTAGTAAATTTGTTAGCAATTTTAGTATGAAGGTGAAAATTTCCTAAGCCAATGGGAATGCTCAGGGGACAAGAACCTAAGTCTGTGTTCTATTTTTTTAAAAATATTTTTTATTTTTTTTAAATCATCCCTTTTAAAATCGCATTTTTTAAACATTATATCCAAACTAATCTTAGTTTAGTCTACCATTTTCAAAATGCAATTTTAAAAAATGTAATTATAATTGTTTAGTAAAATAAAGGTTTAACATTTAAAATTGTGTATTTTTTAAAATGCACCCATTACATCCTATTTGAATGCCTAAATTTTTTTACTCTTTTTGTTTAACAATGCACCTTTTATTTTATTAAAAAAATTAAAATGAGTTGGATTTGGACGGTAACAATTAGAGAGACCAGTAAGTTTGCGGTAGCAAAGGAAATACGTAGGGGGTGAAAACCAGATGTTTTATATGGTACATTTCTTTGGGGTATTTCAAACAATTAGTTCTCGAAAAGACAAAAAGTCATATTTTTCTTGAGAGGACAAGGGTCAGATGGTAGGTTTAAGGGAAAGCATAAAAGCAAAACACGTTCTATTCTCGAATAGTTAGTAAATTGGCTTATTTAATTCTTATAAGCCCATTAATATATATATTTAATGGTTAATGCCCATCAAGAAGTGATTTCACAAAAAGTCCAGAAGAATCTCAGAAGCATCAAATTTCGGGATATTTGGACTGCCCGTGTTGCTGGATGCTAGTGATCACAAAGATTCTTTCAATAATTATTAGAGAAAGAATAGTTAGAGTGAACAGAAAAAATGATAGTAGAAAAGTTAAGCGGAATGTATATGCTTTGAAATAGTCGGTAGTTAAAATAGAAAAATATAAATAACAGGAGAGCATTTCTTTCCTACGTTTTATTTTGGAGAAAGTTTGTTTATTTCTGTTTCGGTTAAAAGGAAAGTAGTTCATTAGAAGTATAAAATATTGATTGAATTCTTTTTCACTTTTGTAAAAGACATAAAATAATTCATTTCCAACTAGTTGATGTCTATGTGAAGTTAGTTGAATTTGAAAATGTGAAAATATATATAGACACACACACACTTCCAAACCGCAGATAAATGTGTGTTTTAAAAAAACATAAGATTTTAAATATTGAGCCGTGATTTTATTATACACTTAAACTATATTTTTGTGTTCGATGGGGCTGTAGGGGCTTTAGAGAAATATAGACGTTGTATGCAGCTGGATTGGAAATTGGTAGATAAAGAGCAGGCGGTTATCAAGGCCATAGATAAGAAGTGAACTCCTCCCCATATTGGAAAAATTAAGGTAAATTGGGAAGCTTATGTAAATGCAAAGGGTGGGTGCATTGGACTGGGTATTGTAGCAAAGGATTGCAGGGGGATTTTTTGGGTGCTAAATGTGTCAGAAAGCCAATCCTTGTTGAACCAAAGATAGTCGAAGCTATGGTTGCCCTTTGGGCTATTCTTTTTCGTAAAGAGGTGGGATTTTTTAAGGTAGTCTTCGAAGGAGATTTTGCACAAGTAGAGGGAGAGGTCCTTTCCAATCCTCCCTATCTGTCTTCGAGTGGCCACTTAATTGAAAGTATAGCCCAAGAACGAAATTGTTTTCGGTCGGTAAGTTTTGTTCACGTTAATAGAGAGTGCAACAATGTTGCACTTATTTTGGCAAAGGAAGCGGTTGAACGATATGAGGAGATATGTTGGCTAGAGGAGACACCGGACTGTATTGGAAGTATTATTCTTAGGGAATGTGTTGGTCCGTAGATTCCAATTACTGGAATCAATTATTATATCTCTTTGGTTTTGTTTTTACAATGATATGCAGTGATAATTCTGTTAAAAAAAAAAAACTATATTTTTATTAAACTAAGGGTTGGTTTGGATTTGCATTTTCAAAAATCGTGATTTTAAAATCTATGATTTTTTTTTTAAAAAAAAAAAATACAAATCTATGATGTTTATGATTGATAAAATGAACCATTTAGCTTAAAGTAAATGTCATTTTTTGGGGACACATTTCTATGTGGTTTTCTTAAAGGCCACATCTTGGGTAATCGGTGTCCAGGTGTTCGTAGCTGATTCATTTGTTTTTTTCTTTCTTTTGTTAAATTTGACATAAATGGTAGCATAAGATGTTAACAATAACATAATTAATAGAAGGATGGGGATCAAGCATTATTTTTTAAAAAAGTTTGGTGATATATAATTTTGGATGGTGCATAAAATTCTTATTTGAAATAAAATAATATCAATCTAAAAATTAACAATTAAATAAATTACTGTTACATAAATAATTGGTTGAAGATATTCTTGTTGATAATAGACTATATTAATCCGAAATAATAATAAAAAAAAATGTAGTATAAGTTATTAAAATTAAAGGAAAGATCTCACAATGCTATAGAATCACGGAAGAGCATTGTCCTGAAAGGTTGATTCATGCCTCCCGGAGTATATAACTCGATGTGATCGGATCGCTTGACACGCAACCTCTCAGGATTAGACTATAACGTCTATCTTCATTAAGGACACACCTCCAAGAATGAAGATCCAATCAAAGTGGATAAGGGACTCTGAAAAATATGTTTCTTTGTAAAAAAACTAATAATACCTTTTGCAACACACTGTACCTTTTTCTTTTTGGTAAGCTACATGTATATACACATACATTCACGTCGGAAAGCAAGAGAAAAGAATAATTAAAAACTAAAGTCTTTGGTAAGTTTTATATATATACGTGAATGATCATAAATGAAAACCAAATGCTCATGACCATTAATGTTTTTCTTTTCTTAAATGCCATAAAAAAAAAAAAAAAAATAAAAAAATTGATTTTCATGATCACCAACGGTAAAAACATTTCCTGTTTTCTTTAAGGCTCAAACAAAACGTGAGCTATTTTTTTTAATAAAATCATGAAGATGACTTAATGTCAAACGGTAAAAAAAATCAATGAACAATATTTGTAACATTACAACATATGGGTTAAATATATATATATATATATATATATATATATATATATATATATATATATATATATATATATATATATATATATATATATATATATATATATTTTTTTTTTTTTGCTTAATCCCAGTTAGCTAGTTAATTAGGATCACCGAAAAAATAAGCACAGTTCCTACTCTTATTAATTTTTTTTTTAAAAAAAAAAAATCCAAAACTAGACTTCCATTAATAAAATATTACGTATATTTACAAATTTAAAGAAAATGAGTTAAGGTAGTCGTCCAAATTAAACCAAACTATGGACGCGGCAAGTTTTTGCTTGCTGCATGCGATCTCCTGCAGGTGTGATCTACGGTGAGCTCTTTTTATTGCTGGGCCCCGCGTCTATCTCAACCGTTGGTTGATTTTTCACTTTCATCTAATGGTGCATAAAAAACAAAAGACTGCCCAAGTATCTCATATAATGCTACCCCTAATCTCAGAGTGTTGAAAAAATAAGCAATTCAATACGTGTAGCGCTGCTATTTTACAGGAGAGTGTACAGCTTGCGGGTGTGATCTCCTGTTTTCATGTGCACCAGAGACGCGATAACCCCACTTATCCTCATCTATCTCAACCGTTTGATTGAAGAAAACTGTCATCTAGTGGACGAAAATAATCAACTCCCATTCCAGTAGAAATCTGAAGTCTTAGCCTAGCAAACCCTTGACCTCGAATGGCAAAAACTCCTTGGATATTTGGATTGCCCAGATCCCGGGTAGCCCGGAATAAAATCTCAGGATTAGGGAGTTACTTCACACCTTATTCAAAGTGAACAGTTGAAATCTCGTCTATAAATAGGTACAAATCACTAGGTGTTCTTCAGATAAATTTTTAATATATAGACTTGATTTGAATTCTCTTAAAAAGGCAGAGTTAAGCATCAGAGTGGGTCCGGCCAAACTACCAGACATTCTACAGATAGCTCTCCAAACTAGGGGTGTACAAACGGAGCGGTTATAACCGCTTTAAAATCGCTAACCGCTTAAAACCGCTAACCGCTTAAAACCGCTAACCGCTAACCGCTAGGCGGAGGCGGTTAGCGATTATAGGATTTGAAAAAAGCGGTTAATAACCGCTAACTGCTTATATATATATATATATATATATATATATATATATATATATATATATATATATATATATATATATATATTAAAATATAAAAATAAAAATCTGGGATGTTGCTGACTTGCTGGGAGAGGGGCGTCGTTTTGGGCATTCAGCAATGCCCAAAACGACGCCGTTTTAGACAATCTATATATACAATGTTTTAGGTTTAGGGTTTCGTCACTTTCACTTTCAAATTTCAATTTCATTTTAAGTTTTGGTCTCCTAGCCTTTGCCGCCGCCCAGCCTCTCCTCTCCTGACCTTTCTGGCTTTTCGCTGCCACTCGTCTCCGCCTCCGCTCGTTTCCACCGCTGCTACACTGTAAGCTTCTCCACCAGTTCTAAGTCTCGTTTTCTCTTGCTTTTTCGGGTTACTCCCCCTTGCCTAATCCTGTTTTTTTTTTTTTTTTGCTTTCCCCCCTTCCTTTTCTTTTGATTTTTGAGCAGTGTCCTTTACTCAAAAGAAGTTTCTGCCCACCAACTAAGGAAGATATTCCAGAAGGTTTAAGAGTTTGGTAATCTTGTTTTTGCTCCACATATTTTCGTAGATCTTTTTTGTTTTGTTTTTTGTTATGTTGTGTTTGGTTGCTGAGAAAATGTGGGGAAAGTAAAGTTTCACCATTGTGAGACACTGAGAGTTATCAGTTATGTTTTGTTTTCATCCGTTTGTTACTTTGCTTGCCACTGGAACTCTTGAAAATTCGTTTGCTACTTTGTTTTCATCCGTTTGCTACTTTTCATCCGTTTACTTTTCTTTTTTTCCTCTCCATTTCCGGGAATAAAATAGGAGAACTATTTTTGTTTGTAACTTTGTATATCTTTGATTGCAGGGAGTTCGCTCTTGTGATAAGAAGATGAATATATTGTGGACATAGGTGACCATCAATGACGGTGACTATGTGGATTTATAATGTCTTTGAGTATTTGGTTATTTGGGTTTGTTCGGTTTTGAAATTTGGAGTATGTGGATTTGTTCGGTTTTAAAATTTGGAGTATGTGCCTATGTGGTTATTTGGATTTGTAATTTTTTGGTTTTGAATTTGGTTATTTGGATTTGTAAAATTAGATTTGGATTTGGTTATATGGTTATTTGTTTGTGTTTTGGATTTGTAATTTTGTATTTAGATTTGTTAATTTTGTACCAAAGGACAAAAGGCCCAAAAAGTATTCAATTTTTTTTTTTCTTGAAAAAATTAAAACCTGTACAAAAATGGGCCCAAAACCGGTGTAAACTTGGCCCAAAATTGGTGTAAACATAGCCCAAAACCGGTCTAAAGACTCTAAAACCGGTCTAAACCCTGCCCAAAACCGGAATTCAAAAGCGGTTTTAAAACCGCCGGTTATTAAGGTAATAACCGCTAACCGGCGGTTATAAAAATAACCGCCTCCGCCTAGGCGGTTAGCGGTTGCGGTTGGCAAAATAAAATAACCGCTAGGCGGTTAGCGGTTTTAGCCAATAACCGCCGGTTATAACCGCTTGTACACCCCTACTCCAAATTACCAAAAAGTTTTAAAAATGCCCGATTTGACAAAAAATGCCTCTAATATCCCTACCACGTGTCATTTTTCAATTAAAAACTAAAAAACTAAAAAAAAAAAAATATATTTTATTTTATTTTAAAAAAAAACAGGTTGTCCACCTTCACAGTTCTTTGTTGTAGGTCGTTGGATTGATAAGGTTATAAATCTCTATGAATTTTTCAGTTAGTAAATCTAAAAAAAAGTAATGCCCCATGATTATGATATAATTCTTTCATAATCTGTGTATATATCAAATATAATATGTAGTTTTTTTTTTCTTTTTCTTTTTCTACCATTTTAGGTATATAAAAGCATAACTCTTTTTTTTGTCTATTTTATAAAAACCTTGATTAAATTGAATGAAAACGTAATTTGGATCGCAAATTTTGGATAAAGATTTTATTAAAATTAGTCAATAGATTCGGTATGCAATATTTTAAGATCAATTTTTAGTTTATGTGGCTTTTTTATATTTTTCCCTAATATATATATATATATATATACATACAATGACGGCAAGACCTTGTCGGCTCAACTTTGCGGGATATTTATTAAATGCTTATGTGATATGTAGCATTATTTATATTAATAAATAACAAAGAACATTATGGAAGTTGATATGGAAACTAATGTCTTGTTTGGTTTGCGGAATAGCTATTCCATTAGAAAAAGGAATAGCTATTCCTATGAATAGAAGCCCATCGGTGGTGGCCCAGGTCACCCCTAAATGCACCGAGGGTGGTCGCAATGGATGTTCAGCCAACCACACTATTCACGCAGTTTTTTTTTTTTTCTTTCTTTTAAAAAAAAAAAGTTTGAGGGAAAATAAAAAATAATATGTGTTTTTTTTTTTTTTTTTGTAAAATAAAGTCTATTCTTTTAGGAATAGCTGTTCCTCTAATTTCTTAGAGGAAGACCTATTCTTCTTGGTAAGGGAATAATTATTCTAATGAATAAATTCCTACCAATTACAAGAATGACTATTCCTATGGACTGGTCATTCTATTCGAAGGGTTTATTCCGAAAACCAAACGAGGCCTAAAGATGATAGCTAAACATTGAAAAATTAGTAATGTTCCTGAAAAATATGTTTAACTTTGCTTGTTATGTATAAAATGTTTTTGGATTTTTTTTTTTTTTGTTGTATTTTTCGGTATTTGGTGCGACCCAAAAATGTTTTTATGTGAGCGAAAAAGCTTCTTTAATCTTCTGAAAATGGTTTCCATTTTTTTATTATCGTAAACTATTTTTTGAGTTTGAGCTTCTCCTTCTTGTACACATTCTCTCACAGTTTATTCTCTGCTACCGCCGAAGGTTGCTAGAGATTTCCGGTTGCGGTTGGATTCTTGCTAAAGGTAGCTGGATTCTGGCCTAAATTCACTAGATTTCAGCACCGAAAGTCGTCGAAATCTGCCACCGATGTTTGCTGGAAGTTGCTAATTGTCTTTTGCCGTCATCGGCATTTGCCTTCTGTTGCTATTTTTCATACGAACCAAATGCACTAAAATGCTTTCAACCGATGAAGATAATTTTTTAAAAACATTTTACATCAAAATAAAGGGAGCTTAACTACTTTTTACATCAGAAAAATGTTTTACGAAGTTTTATTTCCATGTTTTAGACATTTTTTAGGAACTAAATTAGGAGTGTTTTTTATTTTCTGTTCTTTCTGACATAATTTTTAATTCTTTTTCGAAATATGCGTTTAGTAGTATTTAAATTGGCCTCTCTCTCATCTCTACTTATTTGTCCTTTCTTCGTCTTAACCAACCTTTCATCAATATGGGAATCTTCTTTTTCAATGCAGAGTTTGTTCCAAAAATAAAAACAAATAAAATAAAATAAAAACTACACCTGCGCGCTCTCCATCCGGTCGCATTCGCCGTGGTTGGTGCACTTACCTTGGCAGATTCAATATCATTACTTGCGCAAGTAATCGATCATGTTTAGGGTCGAATTCAACTTCCACCTTCATTTCTTCAAACTTGATTTATTTATTCTTTTTTTTTTTTTTTTTTTTTTTTTTTTTTAAAATAAGATGCCATTTTGTACGGTGAACTGCTATATACTACATCTCTATCCCATTACTATTTCAATATGTGTGGCATTGTGAATTCCCTTTCAGATCAATAATATCACGTAAGCATAATACGATAATAATGAAATAGGGATTTGGTATATAACATTACTCTTTTATGTAACCCAAATGAGTAATACTAAATATTATACCTACCTCTCACCCCATTTCAATGAACTAATGTGGTATATATTACTATTCTTTTGCAGGGACGGAGCCAACAACTCTTATGAACAGGGGCCAAAAAAATTTATTGTAGGGGCTAGTAGGCTATTAATATTATTATTATTATTTTACCTACTGAATATCATACCTATATCTCACCCCATTATACTGAGCTGATATAGTTGTCAGCCTTTGGATTTTCTTTTTTCTTTTAAAAAGGTTGATCCAAAGAGTAACAAACATTGCCACATCATTTCAGTAGGATTTGAGTGTAGCATATAGCATTAGTAAAGGCAAATAGTGTCAAACTAAGGAGGTACCCATCCAAGTGAGTGAGACTTATTAAAAAAGAAAAATAACGAGGAGAGTAAGTTACACATAAACCCTTTTGAGTAATTATAAATACTCAACTTACGTCTCACTCTCATCCCACTAGGTTGATATACCAATACCCATCAACCCTTGAATTTTTTCATTTATTTTTTAATAAAGGCTAATCTAAGGGCTGATAAGAACTGTCATATCAACCCAATAAGATGAGAGTGATATGGGAATTGAGTATCGAACATTACTCCTAAAATAGGATTTGATTAAGGCAATAATTATCTATTCGCTAATGCTCTTAAGAGAGACCCAAAAAGAATAAAAGAGAAAATTAAGGGGTAATAGTGGTAATGGCTAAACTGTGGTCGAGTTGATAGTGTTCCCATGTGTGGAAGGGAGCATCAATTGACAGAAATATTTTACAAATTAAGTTGCAAGAGTTTCTACAACTCAACCTCTAAAAAATATAAGGGTCCACAACAATTTTTGAAATTATGTGAATTCAAATTGTTTCTTGCATTGAGCAGAGTAAAAAATGCTATCTATTAACTTGGGAGTTGAAGTTGCAAAGTTACCCCACCATAGTATCTCTCAGCATTAAAGAAACAATAGAATGGAAAGGAATGGAACAAAAGGGCATTGGTTAGAGAAGGGAGAAACCAAAACAAGTTTGAGAAAATAGGAAGATACGACATGAAAGATTCATATGTTCTTCAAATCATCATACATCGGGGGAAAATACACTTTACATTCCCCCGCGCGGAAGTATGACCACTTTTGTGTTTCAACCTCCAAAGTTTAAAAAGTGACATCCAACCCCTATAAACTACCAAAATGTGATAAGTTAGCCTATCTATTAAGTTTTTTTGTCATTTTAGACAAAATGTAAATCATGTGCATTGCACGTGATCTAAAATTTCAAAAATGACCCTAGGAAAAAGATACTTTACCCCCAAAATATGATGATTTTAATGTTTTAGCATCTAAAGTTAAAAAAATGACATGCGACCCCCAAAAATTACTAAACTATAAAATATTATCCCCTCTATTAAGTTTTTTCGTCTTTTTAGATGGAATGTCAGTCACGTGCATTGCAGGTGACTTCTAACCATCTAAACTCCCAAAAATACCCATGGGGTAAGGTAAAATATATATATTTTTTTTGACAAAAAAGGTGGTTCGGCCACCCTCAAATGGACAAATGGGGGTGGCCGAAAAACCACCCTTAAATGGTTTGGGAGTGGCTCAGTCACCCTTGTTTGGCAGAACTATGGATAAAGAACCACCCCCACAATTCATGAGGTTGTTTGGCCACCCTAAAATGACAAAATGGAAGAATCGGGATGGCCGAAACCATCCTTAAATGGTTTGGGGGTGGCTTGGTTATCCCTATTTGGTCAAACTAGGATGAAGAACCACCACAATCCATGGGGTGGTTTGGCCACCAACAAATGGCCAAATGAGTGTAGTTTCGACCACCCTCTGATTAGTTGAGGGTGGCCAAGCCTCCCCTCATTTAGCCATTTGGGGGTGACCGAACCACCCCCAATGATCATGGGGTGGTTGAGCTACCTCCAATTTTTATTTTTATTTTTTGGATTTTTTCATTCTATTTTATTTTTAACACTTTAGTACTTTACCCTATAGAGCATTTTTACAACACAAATGACTAACATTACATCCAAAAAAAAAAAGACTTAATAGTAAGCCAACTTGTCATAGTATGGTAGTTCAAAAGTTATCATACTTCCGAACAGCCTGGGGGGAAGTGTGTGTGTGGGGAGGGCTAAAATGTACTTTTCTCTCATACATTTAAATACATTGTCTTGATATGTGTATTTATTTTATTTTTTTTTAATAAACATGATCGACCTTCTTTTTTTCTTAATGTATACTATTTATATATCATTCTCATCAAATTATTTTGTTATTTGTGAAATTGTTTTTTAGGGACAGCTTCAGATATTCTAAAGGAGTTGAGATCCCGTTCTACATATATATAAAAGAAAAAAAAAATAAATGAGAAGTACACATAACATAACCCATTTATTGTCACTGTCCTCACAAACTATCAATTATGTTAGTCTTCCCATCCCCCCCAAATCTCCCTTAAACTATCGAAAAATGTCAATGTCCCACCTAATGACAAAAACACCATTTATAAAATTATTAATTTTTTTTAATAAAAAACTAATTTTTTTCAAAATACATATAATATAATAGGGACAAAAATTTCTTATAAGAAATTTTCTACAACTCACATTTTAAAAAGACACATATCCTTTAAACATGTGAGAAGCACATGCTTTTTTATTGATGCTATTTTTTTTTCGTACATGCTATTTAAATAACATATGTTTCTCACATGTCAAATGACATATGTCAATCTTATATGTGGATCGTAAGAAATTTTCTACAAACCGGTTTGTAGGAAATTTCTGTTCATATAATAGTGTTATCTTTTTTATATTACACAAAGTAATAAAAAACTACTTAATAAACATAATACGCTAAAAAATCATCATACCCCGTATAAAAAACAACCATAGGAAACTCTTTCTCACCATCATTTTCTTGAATTTAATGTAAAATTTACAAAAGATAAAATAAGCAATTTGAATGAAAAATAATATATTAATTACATAAAAAAAAATAAAAAAAAATAAAAGAAGAAAAAGAATAAGAAAATGAGAGAAAATGAAATAAGAGAACTATAGAAAATATAGACAAAAAAAATGAAAAATGAAAAATAACAATAGAATAAATTAAAGTTTTATTTTCCATATATTTTTCTGGTTCATATGAAACCTTGAAAATCAATATTGTCTATCAATTAAGCACATTAACAATGTGCATTATACATTGAAAAAAAAAAAATCAATGAACAATATAAATTAAAAAATCGTCATACCTCGTACTCAAAACAACAATTAATGTAAACTCTCTCTCTCCATGGTTTCCTTGAATTCAATGTAAAATTTAGAAAAGGAAAAAGAAAAAAAAAAAAAAAGAAAAAAAAAAGAAAAAAAAGAAAAGAAAAGGAAACTACGGTTAGATAGATATTTTTTAATTCGACCATCATTCTTATATATAGCGTAAAAGAAACTACTTTTCCAACAAAAAAATAATAATAATATAAATTATCAATGCAAAAATAAGGATAGAAAATCAAATCAGAAAAACAGAAGCATATAAAATAAATACAAACATATTATTTACAATTTTATTGAACACAGCCCCGACAAACTTGAAAGGCAAACTAAAAAAAAAAAGGCTATAGCAGTATTACAAACAAAAAGGTTCCAACAATAGCAAAAACTCCGCTCTCTTTACTTTGAGCACCACTCTCCGGTAATGTAAACAACATTGCAGTTTTGCATAGCCACAAACCATTACTTCTCCATATATTTATTTGAGAAAGCGAGAGATATTAGAGTGACTTTTGACATTTCCCAAAGAAAAAAAAAAAACTGACATTTGACTCTTTGAGGTTTAGTTTGTAACGGACATTTAGTGGGAGGGGAAGCAGTATTGGAGTAAAAGATTTTACTTGAAGGAAGAGAGAGAGAGGTAGAAATTACTGAGAATTTAATGACAACAAAATTAAATGTTTCTATTCATTTTCTATTCAATGGAAGAGATTTGATTAGGAATATTAAACGCACCGTTTATTTCACTTGAAATATATGGAGCAGTTCAATTTTACTCTTTTTTTTTTTTTTTTTTTTTCCTCTCTTTGCTTTGAGCACCACTCTCTGGTAATGTAAACAACATTGCAGTTTTGCATAACCACAAACCATTACTTCTCCATATATTTATTTGAGAAAGCCATAGATATTGGAGTGACTTTTGACATTTTCCAAAGAAAAAAAAAAAACTGACATTTGACTCTTTGAGGTTTAGTTTGTAACGGACATTTAATAAGAGGGAAAACGGTATTGGAGTAAAAAATTTTACTTAAAGGAAGAGAGAGAGAGAGAGAGAGAGAGAGAGAGGTAGAAATTAGTGAGAATTTAATGACAACAAAATTAAATGTTTCTATTCAATAGAAGAGATTTGATTAGGAATATTAAATGCACCGTTTATTTCACTTGAAATACATGGAGCAGTTCAATTTTACTTTTTTTTTTTTTTTTTTTTTTTTTTCTAGTTTTACTTAAAGGAAGAGAAAGAGGTAGAAATTAGTGAGGATTTAATGACAAAAAAAATTTGACGTTTCTATTCATTTTTTATTCAATATAAGATAGTTAATTAGTCATATTAAATGCACCATTTATTTACTTGAAATACACAGACTGGTTTAGTTTTACTTAAATTACCAGTTTTTTACTCAAATGGCCGGTTCAATATTTAAAAAGTATGGATTTATGTCACGTGTCCTAATTCTAGGCCAACTCTAAGTTGGAACTCGGCTTTTAAATATATTCATTTTTTATTTAATATAAGATAGTTAATTAGTCATATTAAATGCACCATTTATTTACTTGAAATACACAGACTGGTTTAGTTTTACTTAAATTACCAGTTTTTTACTCAAATGGCCGGCTCAATATTTAAAAAGTATGGATTTATGTCACGTGTCCTAATTCTAGGTCAACTCTAAGTTGGAACTCGGCTTTTAAATATATATGATATAATATGATATGTTTCAATAAAAATAAAATCCATATAATTTTGAACATTAAAAAAAGAAAAAAAAAACATTTCAAATTTAATGCTTAATTAACTCTTTAGTGTTTTAAAAGCATTTATATTCCTTTTGTGTGCAATAATCAAATAAAATTTTACATTTTTTGACTTTCAAAAGCAGAATAACACTTGCAAAAAATAATTGAAAATCGTAAAAATCACATAAAAGAAAAACAATCATCTCATAAAACATTTAAATGAATTAATACATAAGGCCTTTATTTTTAGTTTAATTCATGTAAATTAAAACATGTTAAAATATTTGTTCACATAGGTGTAGTTTAGAATGAAAATAAGTATGAAAAAGAAAAATAGTAAGAAGAAAACCACGATTTTGATTATCAAAATATAGAATAGAAAATTAGTAGGAATTCTTTTTAATGTTGGTGTGATACCTATTATATTCCAATCCTATATAATTCTAAACATTCGAAAAAGCAAATGAACAAAAAAAAAAATCTCATAAACATTCAAATGAAGAATTGTTCAATCACAAATTTCAAATCCATATAATTTTGAAAATTAAAAAAAAAAAAATCAAATTTAATGCTTAATTAACTCTTTAGTGTTTTAAAAGCATTTATATTCCTTTTGTGCACAACAATCAAATAAAATTTTGCATTTTTTGACAGTGAAAATCGTAAAAATCACATAAAAGAAAAACAAATATCTCATAAAACATTTAAATGAATTAATATATAAGACCCTTATTTTTAGTTTAATTCATAGAAATTAAATGAACAAAAAAAATCTCATAAACATTCAAATGAAGAATTGTTCAATCATAAATTTCACAAACAAAATGGAAACATATTTAGATTTCAACCAAAAATATAAAAATACCAAATTGTCATACTTAAATCATTAATTGAGAGAGAGAAGCTACTTGTATCATTAATAGAGAGAGAGAGAGAGAGATTAAATAGACCGGTTATATTTAGATTTCAACCAAAAATATAAAAATACCAAAGAGTCATACTTAAATCATTAATTGAGAGAGAGACTACTTGTATCATTAATAGAGAGAGAGAGAGAGAGAGAGAGAGAGAGAGAGAGAGAGAAAGTGAGAGATTAAATAGATAGATTATATTTAGATTTCAACCAAAAATATAAAAATACCAAAAAGTCATACTTATATCATTAATTGAGAGAGAGAGAGAGAGAGGCTACTTGTATCATTAATAGAGAGAGAGGGAGAGATTAAATAGACCGGTTCAATTTTATTTAAAAGACCGGTTCAGTATTTAAATGACCGGTTTAGTCAATAAAAAGTATGGGTTCATGCCACGTGTCACTATTCTATGTCATTCTAAGGAAAAACTCAGCTTTTATATATATATATATATATATATATATGATATATGATATGATAGAGAGAGAGAGAGAGATTAAATAGACCGATTATATTTAGATTTCAACCAAAAATATAAAAATACCAAAGAGTCATACTTAAATCATTAATTGAGAGAGAGAGAGAGGCTACTTGTATCATTAATAGAGAGAGAGAGAGAGAGAAAGGGAGAGATTAAATAGACCGGTTATATTTAGATTTCAACCAAAAATATAAAAATACCAAAGAGTCATACTTATATCATTAATTGAGAGAGAGAGAGGCTACTTGTATCATTAATAGAGAGAGAGGGAAAGATTAAATTGACCGGTTCAATTTTATTTAAAAGACCGGTTTAGTCAATAAAAAGTATGAGTTCATGCCACGTGTCACTATTCTATGCCATTCTAAGGAAAAACTCGGCTTTTATATATATATATGATTAGTAGTTTGGGAGTGTATGTGTACTTTTATCTATAAAAAAAACAAATACCGAAAAATAAATAAATAAACAAACATGGTCTTGATAGGTGTAATTTTTTTTTTTTTTTTTTAATAAACGCCATTGGCCTTCTTTTTTTCTTAATGTATACTATATATTTATCATTCTTAACAAATTATTTTGTTATTTTGTGAAATTGTTTTTTTAGGGACAGCTTCAAATGCTTTGAAGGAATTTAGATCCAGTTCTACATATATAAAAAAACACATACTGAAAAAAGAAAGAAAAAAAAAAGGACAAGTATTAATAAATTAGAACTCGAACTGCATCCTTAATGTATATCCAAGCGCATTCAGGTGAGCTGCCATAGCCTTGTTCATGGCTGGTGGGCCGCACCTCAGTATCTGCAAACAATCAGTTTTAAGCTCAATGAATTGTGATTCTACTAAACAAACAATTCAAGTGGCATGACATTTTGGAATTAAATATTTTATACCAACCTGAATATCTTTGGCTGGTGCGGGGCAATGAGTTTGAATCATTTCCTTGGATACAAATCCAGTGCCACCATTCCATGGCACAGGAGGCTGGCAATAATGGGTTAGAGTGAGTATCAGTGATAAACATTTTGCTACTAACGACTAAGCTATGAAAGGAAATATAAATGTTAACTAAAATGGGGCAAGATGTATAATTTTTCCTTTTACTTCCTCGGGGCAGGGTGTAAGCATTGAAGGTCTCATACTCATCCTCCAATTGGATAATTTGTTGCAAATTTCAGATGAGTCAGCAGACATTTTGGAATGGAGGCTCATAGAACTGCTGAAATGGAGGCCCATGGCCTCAGACGTAATTTTCATTGGCCTACACTAGTAGCCCAAGGGAATGGGGAACTGTTGATATTCTATTGATATCAACCCTTCCCAAGAAAGCAGTATCCGTTGAGCATCCAAGAAAGGCAAAAATTACCAAAGTCAAGGGCAGATCACAAAGGAAAATCTCTAGCATGATCGACGATTCGACAGACAAAAGCAAGGGATTAATTGATGACAATTCCCTTACTCAAACACACGACCAAAACAAGACTTAGCCTATATAAGGCCAAGAGGAGACTAGGCTTGGATATGCTCTACTATTCTCATATATCTCTTTTAAGCTCATTTTCCCCTCATTTTGTTACTGACTATAGCACTGGAGGTGGTGCCATCACCCCAACAGCGCGCCACTCTGACCCTTTGTTGTCTTGCAAGATTCTTGTGTTGTGGGCTAAATGTGCGTAGTCATTTTATTAACACATTTGACACATATACACGCTAAGTGGATATCTTTGACTAGTGTTACCTAAAGCACCGAAAAATAAGAGGAAAAAGAAATTTAAAAGAAATGTCGTAGCAAATGAACCGACCTGATTCAAAACATAATAGACTTTGAAGCGGCTAGGAAATTTGCTAGCGAAGGCATCTAGCTCTTCCTGCAGAAAGTCCAGAACAAATCCATTCCCATCAATAGTACATCAGATAAAACAGAAGTTGAAGACTTTCTGTATTACAATAAAGTATTGATTTTAATTGAAAATTAGGAGAAAAGCTTTAAAGAAAGAGATCTGACTTTGTCTCATATTGAAAAGAAATAGGAATACTAAGGCCTGCCTATCTATCATAAATAACTTAAAAAGTGAGCCACCATGATGTGTTCTCAGCATGTTTGCCTTACATAGAGACAAAGATATCGGGTAATTTCTTATAGATTTGGTCCATCGTCTTTTATATGTAAGTAAATTGGTTGCAGAAGGAAACATGATTTAGAGACTTTTGAACAGATATAATAGCTACAGCATATACAAAAAATAGATCAGAAAGACCATGTTGTGCATCAAGGCAGTTTTCTTGGACTCTTGGTGATAATTACTTCTTCAGTTCTTCCTAGTATTGAAGTGGAAAAAACTAGAGTTAAACATGCAAAAACCAATGACAAGGATGAAAACTTAAGAAGGCAAAGACAAATCTGCTTTTAAGCTCTGGATTTCATATTGTCACTTATTCAACTAGTAAAGCTAAACAGGCAGGATTTTCATAGATTCCAATGCTGTCAAAGCTCGCAGATTCATTGTCATATTATATATGCATTTTTAAAGATGTTAAAGCTGCTTAATGGAAGCAAAAGGATTGATAACCTCCCCTCAAATGCCAATAGACCAATACTTTTGTGGCCATATGGAGAATGTGAGAAGTTTCTTGTTGGTGTTCAAAGCTCTGTGTGTCTCCTAGGGTTAAGAGGTAGCAGGGCCCGTTCTTAAGCAGTAGATTGGCAATGGGGAGTCAAATTTTTCTTTTCCATGATATTGGCACTCAGACGGACCTCTTATGTAAAAATGTGGTCAAAGAACAATTTTGAGGGTTACTGTCTAAAGTGTTACTTAGCAGGTAGCTGGCACTGACAACCTGCTAGATCTGAAGTTTTGGTTGATGTATAAATGCAAATGCTTAAATTTGCTTATTGATGAAGATTCAGCTGCTTAGGAATCCTCAAATCAGGAGTTTATGTTCAGCTACTTGGTTTGTAGTAATAGGTTCAATTTCTAGAGTTCTTTGTTGGAGAGTCATCTGGTCTCTGAAAACTGTTCCAGGGCACTCTTCTATTGCCTAGTTAACTATTTAAAATAGGGTCTCCACTGAAGACAGTTTGATTTGAGGGGCTATAATGGGATCATTGTCTGCAATATTTGAGGGGATTATTTATGGAAACCAGAAATCACCTTTTTTATGAGTATGTTTCCTGAATGATTTGGAGGAGATTACTACAAAACTGTTTGGTTGAGCTCTATTGGATGTCAAAGGCTTGAAAGGGTCTGGCTTTTATTGTGGTGTTGTTCAACTGGTTTGGAAGGCCTTTTACATATCATATTTGGATGGAAGAGAAAACTCCAGTAATCATATGCAAGTGTGCAAAGATGAAGAGGTTGTAGACAAAGTTACTGTTTCTGATTTAAGATTAAGAGTTGCTTTCTTGCATAAAGATTAATGATTTAGAAATTGTTAAATCACCACTTATCTCAAAAGCTTAAGCTAATAGGAATAGGTAAATTTAATCAATTGAATTAATACTTTAACACTCTCATTTATGTATGTGAAATATTTAATTGAAATGAAGTTACATTTAAAGTACATAAAAGAAAGTGAAGCAAGCCAAATTACCTTCAAGAGAATGTCATCCGCCGTGACGTTGGCATAAATAAGATGCACATTGGTCTTATCTTTTGGGTTTTTTAGTATGGCTTGAATGAGCTGGAGCCCCAAAAGGTGGACAAAGAGACAAAGAAAGAGAAGTAGATATGAGAACCTTGAAACCAGCTAATGCTTGAAAAAAACAAAAAACAAAATAAAAGAACAATAACAATAACCATAAGCAAGAAGAAGTCAGAAGACAAAAGTTCTTGCTTTTTAAAAGCTCACATATGTACCTGAAACATCGGGGTTATGCCAGAGCCACCAGCAAGCATTCCAAAAGCTCGAGCTTGGCCAGGTTTGTATTTAAAATGCCCCTTTCAAGCATGAAAATTTGATATTAAAATGCTCAAACAAAGAAATTAGAAAGTTTAGGTTCTAATGAATGTATTTGTAAACAAAACGTGAAATCCCAACTGTATTTAAGAGACCCCCGGCATGGTATCTTAATTTTAGTTGTTTGGCACTGATCGTGAGAGCATGAAGAACATCTAAGAACATGCGGTTCACATCATACCGAAAACCGTTCTAACAATTTGTAACTGCATTTTGAATGGAAACTCAGAACCATTAATTTTTCATTGATAAACTATATATAGCAGTGTTATATTATGATTCATATATGTGTTTAAAATACATGTGATTTATAGATTAAACTGAAAGAATTTCTTACAACTTAGTTTGGAAGAAAACTTTGTCTCTCTTAGCATGTGATTATCTCGCTTAACAGTAGTTTAAAATGCATGTGATAATCACATTTTTTTTCTATATAGTGATTCTGTTTCTTATCAAATTGTCATACAGGGGGTGCTTGGTATCAAGGTCAAGATCATGCTTGATTGGGATCCTAAGGGAAAGGTCGGCCCCACCAAGCCCATACCCGATCTGGTTACCATCCACACTCCCAAGGAGGAAGAGGAACACTTCCGGGCCCCGGTGGTGGCAACTGATATTGAGCTCCCAGTGGCTTAATTGCTGTCCGGAATTATTAGAGCCATCCGTGTTATACTTTATTGTCCTGCATATCTAAATTCTGTGGAGTTTTCTTATTGCCAATTTTGGTTTCTAAGGACTTGTGATGGGTTGTTTGATATCTTCTTTTAGGATGTTTCCCTAATTTTGGTATATCTTAAATCACTATTTTTCCTTGGATTTATTTATATTTATTTAATTTATATTTTTTTTTTTATCATTTTCTTATTTTCTTGTTCTTGACAACCATTTTTTCTTTAATTTCATGGCAAAGAACTGACAGATGGCCACTTTGTATTGAAAAATCTAGCACTAGTTAATTGTTGGAAATTTGGTGGCTGCTTTCAGGACCTAATGTTGTTTCGAGTGTTACTAGTTTATTATGACTGGTTTAATTTCAAAGACTGGATTTTCGTGCAAGCAAACGAAAGCGAAATTTATTTCCTATAATTGGCTGTTTGAATTACATGCAATTAGAATAATTCCCAAAAATGAGTTTAAAAAAAAAAAAGCAAGAATAATTCCCAAAGCAGGGTTTGTTTGTTTAGGGTGCGTTTGGGATTGCGATTTCGTAGACAATAAGTGCAATTTTAAATCAAATCGCAGAACATAGATCGTTTGAGAACTGAGTTTTTAAGAATTGCGATTTGAAAACGCAAAAAATCTGCTTTTCAAATCGCAGATAAGATGGTGTTTTTTTGAAAACGCAGAATTTTAAAGGTAAATTCGCGATTTTAAAGGCTAAACTACGATTTTGCCAAACGCTTAACTGCGTTTTTAAAAATCACTTTTTTCAAATCGCACTTTTTGAAATCGCAAACCCAAACGGACCCTTAGCTCAAAAGGCGTAGAGTATTTTTGGATCAAATAAATTATTATAAATACTAGTGCTGTAATTAAACCTGCATGTATCTCAAACTTCTTCCAGTAACAATGACTGATTGGAAAATTTACTTGACAACATATTTTGAGGAAGAGTAATGTTAGATTTATTGATTACATATATTGCTTAACATGTGATTATCTCCATAAATATACCATGTACCTGGGGGCCTTTAACAGGCAGGCAATCACCTTCTTGCATCTCTCTGAAATGGTGGGACATTTTTCCCTCGGGATACATCTTTCACAGGAAAAATCAAATAAGAAACTGAGTTCCAACTGAAAAACATTATGGGAGAGGTGGGACATCACATACCTTTACAACAAATTCAAAGTAACCAACATCAGAGTCCAAAGTGATTGGGGTGTATGGTGCAATGACTTCTTCACCTTTACTGTCCTTTCCCCTGCTTAACTAAATGGAACACAAACTGTTTTTAGTATTATCACTCGTCATTACGACTGTAAATGAACAAGGTCACTCGTGAACAAGCTTGGTTCGGTTAAGCTCCATAAACATATATAGATAATCAAAGGAGAACTTTAAGGTTCTGTTTGTTTCGACATTAAAAGTTTTTTGAAGGTCATTTTTTCAATTTTTCAATATTTGGTACGACCAAAAATCTCAGTCCATTTGAAAACGTTTTCGGCTAACCAAAAACTTTCTTTAATTTCCATTAAATGGTTATCCTTGATCATAATTTCTGAGAAAAAATAAAGAGAGCAAATGAATATATAATTTAATTTTAATATATAATATAAACAATTCTATTATAACAAATAGAATTTACTATAAAGAATAAATAATAAATATATATCTAGATAATAATTTATATTGAATAATATAAAAATAAGAAATAAAAATAATCCCTTTTTTAAAAGGGTTAAATACCTTTCACCCTTATATGGTTTGACAACTTGATTTTTTTTCCTGCCTATGTTTTATTTTGTAAGGCAAATGGTAAAAGAGATGATACATGCTTTCAACTTCCATTCATATATTGACGGAAATCCACGTCAATGCCTTAAAAATACTAACACGTGGTCTATGCTTCATTAAAAATAATAAAAGAAAAGATAGAAAACTAAAAATATTAAAAACATTATAAAAAAATGGATACTTGCACCATTGGTCCCTATAATTACAAATTGATCCATTGAGTCAAATTCTATTAAAAAATTTAACAGATTCTGTTAAATGCCACGTCAGTGCCACACCAAACCAATAAGATGGCGACACATGTCCATCTGAATAAAAAAATATAAATTTATTAAAAAAGAAATAAATAAACTTATTAAAAAAAAAAAAAAAAAGGTGGGGTGGCCCTAAGGACCTTCTAGGGTGGCCTTTGGCCACCCCTGGACCTTCTAGGGAGGCTGCGGCCACCCCTAAAGGTGGCCGGGGGTGGCCAAGACACCCCCTTCCCTTTTTTGTTTTTGTTTTTTTTTTAAAAAAATTAAGTTTATTTTTTTAATAAATTTATATTTTTTTTATTAAAATGGACATGTGTCGCTATCTATTGATTTGATGTGACGCTGACGTGGCATTTAACAGAATCTGTCAAAAAATTTAACGAAATTTAACTTCAGGAATCGATTTGTAATTATAGTTTACCACAAAGACCTCCCTTGAACTTTTTAAACCATAGGGAGTGATTTGTAATTATGGCATGCTCAATAACCAATGGTATAATTATCCCTTAAAAAAAAAAAAAAAAAAAAAAAAGCCACCCTTATAACTGGTTTGGGGCAGCCAAACTACTCTTATTGACCTTAGTCGTGGTTCGCTGAAAACATTTTGTTGAAAAACATTTTTTTAAAAACATTTTACGTCGAAACAAACGGAGCAAAAACTCCTGAAGTGTAGAAACTAACAGAGGCAGTTACTTGAACCTGCAAAGTACATGTTGTCCGACAGGAAGACCCAATACTGAAGAAGCTGTAGGAAGAGCAAATCTGAACTTTGCAGTATCGTGGCTCAGCCGAGTTTTCTTAACAAGTTTGAATTCAATGAACTTCTTAGGATTTAAGCAACCTAGAAAGACATATCATTCAAGTAATCAGTTTTTGGGCAAACAAGAATTAAGACAATTAGAAAAACAAACAATGAATAATGATTGTTTTGTTTGATAATTTCCATGTTGCACCAGGCATGTACAAAACTACAAAAAAAGCCAGAAAATGAATGTGGAGTTGACAACCTCCAAGAATACGAGAAACAAAGTATAGTGAAAGATCCAAAGGCCGTGCAAAAACATCATAGAATTTATTCACAGGTGTATCCTCCAACAATCTCCTTCATATATGAGTCTTCCATACCAGTATGTTCATATATACTATGAATCCGTTTGAATCTGTGCTTCTAAAAAGTATAATTTAAAAAATGGCGATTTCAAAATGTACGATTTGGATTTAGAAACATGAATCTTAAAAAGGTAGTTAAACGTTTAGTAAAATTGTGATTTGTCCTTTAAAATCGCAGCTTAAAATTAGCATTTAAAGCCGTGTGTTTTTAGAAATGTATCCCCTAGCCTGCAATTTAAAAACGCAAATTGCACTTTTGTTTAAAAACGCAAATTGCACTCCCAAACAACACATTTTTTTTTGTAATTTTGTTTAAAATTGCACTTTTCTCCTAAATATGGACATCGAACCATGAGCTCCCTTGCCTCGTCTAACCCTTCAAATGAGGCCTTAATATAACATGTTGAGACATCATTTAATTTAAAAGTTTTAGCTTAAGAATTTGGGCCTAAATGTCACTAACTACAATACCTTGCACTTGTATTAATGCTTTTAATCAAACAAAACTATTTCATGAAAACCTTATTATAATAATACTCATATAATTCACAAGGGGTAGCTCAATCGGTTGGGGAATACACCTCATGAAGCGGAGGTCACTATTTCGATTCTCCATTCCCCCCTCTTGTGTGGACGTGTCAAAATAATAATAATAATACTCATATAAATTAAACTAAATATCGTCATTTCATTATCAAAGTTTCTTTTCTTTTCTTTTCATTTTTCTTTATTATTTTTTGAAAATGGTATCCCATCAAATATGCCCAGATACAAATATGAGAAGATGCTAAGTCATACCTCTGTTTATGTTGGCGTAATATAAAAAGCCAGCAGAAATGCCAACCAAAGCAAGAGCAACGGCTAGCCCTCGCAGCTCGGCATCGGGTAATTGCATGAACTCAAACGGTAACTTAAACATGTTGAGAGACTGAAAGCTCACCTCAAACGGTAACTTCAACGTTTTTCCAATGGATTACAATTTCATATCATATGGGTGCGTATATATAATTAATTAATTAAATACCTCTTTCCACCTTATGCTTTACTTGTTCTTCTCATTCTTGTCCCTCCCCCCTTTATGGATTCCAAGATTTTTTACCAGGGAATGAAGTAAGGGATCATAAAAAAGGCTTTTTGGGACAAACCCATAAATAAATCAATCATAGCCAATCAGAACTTACATGACATATTTGACAATTATTTTGGGAATTAATTTCCAAAAAAGAAGGAAAAAAAGATTTTGGCCAAATTAAATTAAACCCTAAGCTTAATTTATTCAAAGAAAGATTTTTATAAGATAAATGCTTATTTGCATTCTCACTTAGATCTCTTTTAGAAATTAATTACTGGATCTATGAGACTCTCAGTAAATTTAACAAATCAATTATTGATTTGTAAAAAAGTTGTATGAAAATGAACAATAGATAAACCCAAAAAATAAGGAAAAATATTCTTACACAACAGCATTGCACAACTTAGACAATATCGTTGTGCACCAATTACTCCTAAAAAATGTAAGGTAACATATCTCTTTTTATAATGCTGACATGTTGGGTCTTGTGACTCAAATTCTTACAAGTTGATTGTCCTACTAGCACCTATGAGGCAAGTGAATTAAAATACATATATATATATATATATATATATATATATATATATGTATGTATTTTGGTTTTGTTCCTGCTTCTTTGGGTAAAATTAGTAGAACAATTGGTAGGGTAGGTAACGTATTTTGTCCTAAATAATTGTAGTATTTTTAGCCATCTCAGCATCTTCATGATACCTAGCTATAATCTTGCTATTTTCAAACTATGCCTAGAAATGTAAATAGAAAAAACTGAACAACCTCGTGGGTACATAATTTCATAGGTTGCTAATTGGGCCTTCAAGACGTCTACAAAGGAATTAAAAGAGAAGGCATAAAAGGTTGTCGGGGCGAGCAGTCGGTGGTAGATATTTTAATGCCTGAATTAGTGTCTTCTTTTGAAAAAAAAAAAAAAAAACTTGAAGTAGTGTATTTGTGCAGGAGAGAAATGAAGCGAATGTTTTCCTTATTCCCCTTTTATCCATTGTTTTTCATGTTTGTGGGCTAGGTAGCGAGTAGTACTAGTAGTGACCGGAGGGGTCAAGTGTCTATAGGCTGCCTTGCTGTGAAGTTCCCTAGGTCATGTCCGCATTCACATCATGCGATTAGTATTCGCGCGGTTATTGTAATTATTGAATACTGTTATTATTTGCTATCAGAATATTAGGTAATAGGCATTTTGGACATATTTTAGTATATATATTAGGTATCTATTAGGGTTTATTCTAAACGATTTTGAAATTATTTTAGGCAAATTTTTAGTGTTTTTTTAAACCCTAATGTTTTAGATGAAATCCATATCTTGATTTCACAATCTTACTTGAAAATAACCAAAAAAAATAAATACAAACACAAATTCACTTTCTTAGATTTTAAAAATTTACTTTGACAGCTTAAATTTTTTGCGGATTTGAAATTTGTCATTTCGTGCATTTTTTTTTTTTGTCCAATTATGCTACGTCTATTAGTGCTACATTACATTAAAATATTATTTTTTTATATTTTATAAAAAAAAATGGAAAATTTTTTACTTAACCCTCTAATCTTCAATTTTAATTACAATTACTTTTTAAACTTCAAAAACTTTTAATTTAGTGTATTCATTTTTCAATCTTTTTTAATTTCACCATTCCGTTATGATTTTTCGTAAAATCATAACCGATGGGTGTAGAAATTTCCAAAATAACCCTCATTTTTATGAGGGGAAAAAAATTGTTAGGATTCAAGTGTATTAACTCTCAATTTAGTGTATTAATTTTTTCAGTTTTTTTCAATTTCATCATTCTGTTAAAATTTTTAGTAAAATCATAACAGAGGGGTGTCAAAATTCCCAAAACACCCCTCTTTTTTATGAAGGGAAAAAAAATTGTAAGGATTTAGATATTGATCAGGAAGAATTGTATCTATCTTTTAATTTTTTTTTTAATAAAAAAAAGTAGTATTTTATAAATTTTGATAGGATTCGATGAAAAATCTTACAAGATAAGTAAAATTAAAAGATAGATACATGAAATTGAGAGTTTGAAGTCTGTAGGTATAATTGTAAAAACAATAACAATTCTGAGAAGGTTAATTGAAGTTTCTGATAAAAGTAAGAAAAAGAAATAAAAATAAAATTTAATAGATAAAAAAATAATAATAAATAAATTTGAAGCTTGTGATTATGAAAATGTAAGAAGTAGATATCTAAAGCTGAATTTATAGGTGTGGTTGTGGATTCTTTTGGAGTTCATTACAAAAAGAAAGAAGTGTGAATTGTTTTCTGTAGTGAATTAAAATCTAAGCGAGGGAAATAAATTGCGATTTTCATTTGGAACTTGTGAATTGGAAGGTTTGGTAACAGGTTGTGATGATTTTTCTTTTAATGTAGATAGATATTTTAATTTGTCCCAAGTGTTTGACAAAGCGTATTGGGGTGGGAGGAGGGGAAGTGTGACGTGGGCATGACGGGTAGAAGACACGTAAGAGGAAGAGAGAAGGCAGAGGGAAAGGATCTAAGTGAAGGGGTGATGGGAGGCGGGTAATGATTGAGAGAAGCATTGGAGCTGTTTGGTAACCAATCCATCCCATTTCAATTTCCATTTCACTTCTCCCAAAAAAATCAAATCAAAAACATTCCAACTTTTTTACACTTTTTACATCACATCAATAATTTTTTATTACTATTCAAATAAAAAAACTCACTACAAAACAAAACTTTTTCACTTTTCTATAAAACATTCTCAAATTCTATATCACATCAATCATTTATTACTACTATTCAAATAAAACATCCCATTTTCCACAACTTACCAAACAGGTCCATTATTTCCGGAATTCATCCGGAAATATTGCTTGGCCATGGCAAAATTGTAATATTATTATATTACAATTTTGCCATGGCCAAGCAATATTTCCGGATGAATTCCGGAAATAATGCTTCTCCCTAGCACTACTCGATGGGAGGCATAGAGGCTGAGCAGTGGTACTACTTGGACTGAGGCAAAGATTTGATTTGATGGGTTTGGTGTGGGGGCCTCTACACGTCAAATCATCGTGGTAGCTTGTACGGATATAAGAAACCAAAAAGATCTGCGCCTTACAGTATCACCCAAAAAAACAAAACAAAAGGTTATTATTTAATAGATTGTTATATGTTTATTATATAATTAAAATAATGTAATATTAAAAGTAAAGGATTTTTAATGTTATGTTATTAAAAGTTATTTGGTAGTAATATAACAATCTAAGGAATTGTCCCTAAGCTTTGTTTGATAGAATTTTTTAGACGGTAATTTTTTGTTTAATTTGAAAACCGTTTTTGTATTTTTAAAAATGTTTTGTATTTAAGTTATTTGTTTATATAATTATTGATAAAATGTGAATCGTGAGGCATACATTTGGTTTGTTAATTTTATTTTGAGTGTGAATTAAGCTCGATTTATGGTGCTGACGTGACATTTAACAAAATTTATCAAAATTTTTAACGAAATTTGACTTCATGTATCGATTTATAATTCTAATTTACTACAAGGTCTTCCCATTAATTTTTTAAATCATAAAAATTGATCTGTAATTATAATATACCTCAGAAATTAACGATGTATTTATCCTTAATTTTTACACCATATAAAACAATTTGTAAATTAGGTTAAGTATAAGAACTCAATCATTGTATGCTATAACTAGAAGAAAAAAAACTATAGAAAAAATTTTAAAAAAACAATTATTAATAACCGAAATTTATATAAACAAAACCAAAATAAAAAAACCAATTTCTATTTTTTTATATTTTATATTTTTATTTTCACACTAATTTTCATAATTCTAATAATTTTGTAACATAATTTTCATTGAAAAAACACTATCATACAGTTAGCACTCAAATATGGTTTCAGGAATTTTATTACTTTAATTTACGCTCCCAAACATATTTTATAAATATAATATAAAAATATCTAAATCATTTAAATATCTTTTTAAAATTATTATTTTCTTTTTTGGCTTTCATGTAGTAAAATATAGTAAAAAAAAATCGAAATCGAATACACAAACGACGCAACAGATTTTTTCTCATTTTTAAACACTCTTAAACGGATCACTTTTGCAATTTTTAAACACTCTTAAACGGATCACTTTTGCAATTTTGTTTAACGATGCAGTAAATTAATTAGAGAGGGCAGTAAATATGAGCAGTGCTTGAGAAGACAAAAATGTTTTTGTTGACAAGACAAGGCATGATGGGAAGCGTAAAAGCAAAACACCTTCATAGTTCATACAAAGGATGCTCTCTCTGTGCCTGTCATTCTCGAGCCCTGAGTTTGTTCCCAAAAGAAACTGCGTTTAATTCATATATTCGCCTTTCTCTTCAATTTCGATGCATTAACTAGCATCCATTCCTGGCTATCCCCATTCGGTTTATTTCCCCAAGGTCCTAAGCCATCAACTACAGCTCATTTGGATGTCTAAGCCAACTTCAATTATCTCCGGTCTTCTCATTCTTCTCTTTTCTTCCGCCATAGCTCGGTACACCCACAACACCGGCACAGCAATTAAACCAAGCCAGTCTTCAACGGCACCGCCTTATTTAAACTGTTGGTTTGCATGCTTTTATTTTTGTTTTTATTTTTTATTTTTTTTAATTGATCTATTATCCATTTAGGTACGTCGGTCAGTGCATGGCTTATAAATATGTCTTCGATTTGCCCTGGATTTTCCATTTACGCACTGAGAAAAATCCATGGGTGCGAATCGTGCGATGCTGCCGTTAGGGTTTCGGTTCATGCCCACCGATGAGGAGCTCATAAGCCACTACTTGGTGAAGAAGGTCAAGGGCGAAGAACTTTCCTGGGATGGCATCCCCGATTGTGATCTATACGGTGAAAAGCCACCCTGGGAAATCTGCGGCGATCAGGAGAAGGTTTACTTTTTCACCACGTTGAAGAAACTAAGCAAAAATCGTGTTTCACGAACAGCCGGTTGTGGGGTTTGGCATGAAAATTGTACTGTCAAGATTTATGATAATCGGGGTGATATTATCGGGGCCAGGAAACTATTCAATTTCAATGTAAAAGAGGGCTCGACAACGAAGAACTCAAACTGGATCATGCACGAGTTCTCCCTCGTTGGTGAGCAGCAACAGGGTACCAACTTGGTCCTCTGTAGCCTTCAGAAGAAAGGATCAGAATCATCAAGTGGGGTCAAAAGACGCTTCGAGGAGGAATCTCATCAGAGAAAGAGGGTTTGCTGCAATATTGTTGAATGTCCACCGCCTCAGGCAATATGGATCCCAGCGGAGTCTAATATGGAAACCATCATGGGCTGTCTACCGTCCAGTGATCCCTCTGATTTTAATTTTGATTTGGAAACCATCAGGAGCATACAGCCGCCAGAGGTTGGAGATCTGCCGCCAGAGGGTGGAGATCTGCCGATTCTTCCTCCATTGGAAGATTTTTGGGATGCTGACTGGGATGCGTTATTTGCCTAGAGAGATCAATACAGTGATTAGGAAAAAATTGTAATTTTTTATTTGTTTTTTTTTTTGCAATTTTGTTGTAGCATATTGGTTAACTTTCTCAACTTTGTTTGAGATATCATCAAAATAATATTTTAATTTCATGTCTTGATTTTGTTTTTTTGTTCGAGTTCATGATCTATGGGATTTTTGCATTATATCCACACGTTTTAATTGGATTAATTAACCCTAAAGGACCGATCCAAAAGTTCAATTTTTAATTGGATTGATTAGAATCCCAACTAATAACAACGTTATCTTTCTTTATAGGTAAATGAGTTTGAATTGGGTACGTTGTTTATGCCCCCGTTTTTTGGGATTCTAATCAATCCAATTAAACGCATTGAAATATCAACACTGATTCAGTTAACAATGCTCGACCCCTTAAAAATCGTACTAATAAATCTAAACACCGTGGATTTTTTTTATTTTTTAATTATAAAATATATCTATAAATTATTCAGAATTTAGTGAGATTATATATTACTCTCAAATGTCAAAATAGTAAAACAGGCAACATATCAACGAAACCATTTGAGATGATGCTTTATTAAATAGGGTTTAGTTTTTTTTTGTTCTGTGATTTTTTATACGTTTATCGTTTTTTACTAAAAAAATATTTGATTTACAACACCAACATAACAAGTGCACAACAATTCGTTCAAAAAAAAAAAACAAGTGCACAACAACTCTCTACATGAAGGTGGACCCTAATATGTAGGACCCACCCTCATGTGAGGGATTATTGTACACTTGTTGTGATGATGTAGTGTAGAAATCAAATCTCTTTTTACTCGTTGCCATATACTTAAGACAACAAAATGAATCTTGCTAATTAATATCATTCTAGTCTTTCAAAACGAAAGCATTCAATTATTATAGGCCGCAGGCTTTATCCTTTTTTTCATTGAGAAAAACCAAATTTGAGGACAATGTTTTAAAAAAAAATCAAATGCATTTTAAAATACATAATATTTTAAATGTTTAACCCTAATTTTATTATACTCTTAACAATATTTTTAAATTTTCATTTTGAAAATATTTCGAAAATGGTAGATTAAATTAAGAATCTGTTTAGATTTGCATTTTTAAAATTTATGATTTAAAAAAACATAATAATTTGGTTTTTAAAATTACTATTCAAGTTGAGATAGATTACAATTAAATTTAGATTAAATAAAATTTTTAAAAGAAATATCAATTTTTTTTTTTTTTTTTTTTTTTAAAAAAAGAGAGACTTTGTATTACTCATTTTTTAACACAACTTTGATGCACTCAAATATTTTTTATAACTCTTTAACACGATTCGTTCTAAAGGTGATTGGATGACGAGATTTATATAGATTTTTAATTCATATAGACTTTAAAAAAAAAAACAAAAAACAAAAAAAAAAAAAACAGTGCGATGGCGTGGGAAAATGAACGGTGGAGGGTGGTTTTGAATGGTGATTGGACGTCACATCAAGGCTGCTCTATGTCTGGATCACTGCTCTGCACTTACAAGCTATACATATGAAAAATCTTACTAAATTTAAAAAAAAATATTCCAAAACTATTTTTAGTTAGGACTTGTATTATAAAATATTACGTATATTTGCAAGCAATATAACGCTCCTGCCCCTCATCTCGAGTGCTGAAAGCAAGCAATTCAAGACGAGCCAGGGGCCAGGGCTGTCATTTCATTGCATGCAGTGTACATGATACTTCGTTGGAGGAGTTCTCCCAATCAATGGAGAAGGCCTGGTCGACGAAAATCTCGGTATGACAAAAACTTTTTCTTGAGAAGACATGATGGTAAACTCAGGCTCACCTTCATCCACGTGTTGATTAGATAATGCGTGAATATTGTGTGTGTATATATATATATATATGAAAGTTCAAGTTCCCGTTCACAAAAAAAAAAAAAAAAAAAAAAAAAACACTAACTTGCATTCCAGATATAGTTTGAGAGTGAAAAAAGAAACAACACATGGTGTGCATATGTCCTCCAACCCACAAATAAGGTGCCTTTTAATAAACACAATATTTTAAATAAGTTTATCTATATTTTTAAAATTTTTAATTTGAAAATATTTCGAAAATGATATACTATATTAAGGATTTGTCTGGATATACATTTTTAAAAAGTACGATTTTAAAATTTATGAGCTAAAAAAAATTGAAAATTTATTATGTTTATGATTTATACAAGGAACTATTTAACTAAATGTAAATGCCATTATTATGTTTATGATTTATACAAGGAACTATTTAACTAAATGTAAATGCCATTTTAGGGGGAAACATTTCAAGGCGTTTTTTGTTTTTTAGTTGTTTTTATCGTTAATTTCGACAAATGAACCTCAAAGGAAAGGCACATCTTGGGTAATTGGTGTGATGGATTTTTTTATTTTTATTTTTTGTTAAATTTGGGGATCAAGCATTATTCTAAAAAAGTTTGGTGATATATAAGAGGGCTATATATATATATATATATAGTTGCTTAATCCCAGTTAGTTGGTTAGGATCACCAAAAAAATGAAGCACAGTTCCTGCACTTACAAATTTTTTTTTTAAAAAAAAAAATTTCCAAAACTATTTTTAGTTAGGGTTCGAACTTGCATTAATAAAATATGGGACATACAGATGGGAACGGAAGTAAATCCAACTGTCAGATAATATATTAATATGTCAAAAATACAGATTTTTTTGAATTCATCATCTGACACGTTAAGAACAAAATTCATCATAAAACTAAATGCAGCTAGCTTCTAACTAAAACACAATTTCTCAGAATATTATTATGACATAATTGAGTTTTGGTAAGAGAGAAAAAAAAAAGAAACAAATAAAAAAATAAATACATATGTAAATAGTGCAACATGCACCAACATGTGCATATTACACTATTGACAAATGCATTTTACATTTAATTTGCACAATTGGACAGGATGAAAAGAGTTTTTAGTAAATTTGTTAGCAATTTTAATATGAAGTTGAAAATTTCCTATGCCAATGAGAATGCTCAGGGGAGTCGGGGACAAGAAAATAAGTCTGTGTTCTATTTTTATTTTTTATTTTTTAAATCATCCCTTTTAAAATTGCACTTTTTAAACATTATATCCAAACCAATCTTAGTTTAGTCTACCATTTTCAAAATGCAATTTTAAAAATGTAATTATAAGTGTCTAGTAAAATAAAGGTTCAATATTTAAAATTGTGTATTTTTTAAAATGCACCCATTAAATCTGATTTGAATGCCTAAATTTTTTTCATTTTCATGTTGCCACTTTCTTTTTTTTCAAACATTCTTAAAACGGATTATTTCTTGCAATTTTGTTTAGAGTAATGCTAGAGATACTAATTCTTTTACTAAAAGATAGATATTAAGATTGAAAAATTGAAATGACTTCTAAAAGTAAAATGTGTGCATAAGTGTCAACAAAAATTAAGGTACAACGGAAAGTAAATGACACAAGGATTTTGTTGACGAAGTGGAAACTCAGTTAAGAGAAAAACCACTTCGGGGCAGCCAAACCCAGGAATTCCACTATTCAGAAGACAAAGCTAGATACAAGATAGTAACACTCACATGTACCGATGCAGTGGTCGTACCTTGCTCTCTAACGTGTAACCCAACACGAACGCTTCCCAACCAGGTTCACCTACCTGAAGGGGTCTTCAATGGAACTCCTTACCTTAGAGCCGACTTCTAAGATAGACTTCGGTTTACAGCGCAGCACACTTGAAAAACGGTTCTAAAGGAAATAACATGTCTCTGAGCTCTAATGGAATTCACACCAAATTCTTGCAGCTCTAAGTACCCAAGGACCCCTATTTATAGTCTGGGGGTCAGAATGAGCGTCAGGCAAAATAAGCCTGTGGGCTGTCCGGACGGTGGATCATGATCGTCCGGACGGACAACTGTGAGACAGGATTTTTCGAAATTTTCGTGGAGAAATCTTTCCTGTATAAGAACATCGTCCGGACGGGATGGCTCGATCGTTCGAACGGACGCACGTCCGCTGCAAGTAATTTCCATAACAGGCTTCGCGCGTCCGGACCAAGAGGCAGGAGCGTTCGGATGGCTAAACTTTAGCACGCAATTTCCATAACTGATGCATGTGCGTCCGGACCATAAGGGGGAGACGTCCGGACGGCTAAACTTCAGCACGCAATTTCCATATCTGATGCGTGTGCGTCCGAACCATAAGGGGGAGACGTCCAGACGGTTGAAGTCGAATCGTCAGTTACCATATACGATGCACCAGCGTCCGAACCACAGCTGTCAGATGTCCGGACGATTCATTTTGAACTGCAATTCTTACCTTACGGAGATACGCGTCCGGACGGTATATCACATCGTCCGAACGGTTGATTGATCTTCCCTTTCTTGGAATTTGAAAAGAATCAGTAAACTGTTCGAGAACTGATAGGCGTCCGGACGTGCTGCTGAAACGTCTGGACGAAGCAAGCTGGCACAGAAGCTTCTCGATACAGTGAAGTGTCCGGACGGAAGAAGCACGTCGTCCGGACGGATGATGCTAGAGTGTCTGGCGTCCGGACAGGATGACATATCGTCCGGACAAATGGAGCAGTAGACAGATGGGCGTCCGGACGGAATGACACATCGTCCGGACGGCTGACAGGGAACTTTGAAATTCTTCTGACTTTACTCTGAACAGTGGAATCCCTGTTTGCAGCATCCTTACATATAAGTGATTTTGTCCAAACACAGAATGGGGCCAAAATACTAACAAAGATGATGTGGAGCTTATTCATTAGTATCCGTAGCATATCTTTTTATTAATTATTTTGATAATTTCTAATTAATAAACTCCACATCATCTTAGTATCCATTTAGTACCTCTAACATTACTCTTTTTGTTTAACAATGCACCTTTTTATTTTATTAAAAAAATTAAATTTAGTTGGATTTGTATGGTAATAAATAGAGAGACTAGTAAATTTGAGGCTGCAAAGGAAATACATAGGAGGTGAAAACCAAATGTTTTATATAGTACATTTCTTTGGAGTATTTCAAGCAATTAGTTCTTAGAAATACAAAAAGTTGAATTTTTCTTGAGAAGACAAGGGTCAGATGGTAGGTTAAGGGTCAGATGCTAGGTTTATGAGAAGCATAAAAGCAAAACATGTTTCATTCTAGAATAGTTGGTAAATTGGCTTATTTAATTCCTATAAGCCCATTGACATATATTTAATGATTAAGGCCTATCTAGAAGTGATTTTACAAGAAGTTCAGAAGCATCAAATTTCGAGATATTCAGGCTACCCGTGTTACTGGGTGCTAGTGATCACAAAGATTCTCTCAATAATTAGTAGAGAAATAATAGTTAGAGTGAACAGTGAAAATGATAGTAGAAAAGTTGAGCAAAATGTATATGCTTTGAAAGAGTAGGTAGTTAAAACATAAAAATATATAGATAATATGAGAGTATTTCTTTCCTACGTTTTATTTTGGAGAAAGTTTGTTTATTTCTGCTTCGGTGAAAAGGAAAGTAGTTCATTAGAAGTAGAAAATATGGATTGAATTCTTTTTCACTTTTGTAAAACACAGAAAATAATTCATTTTCAGCTCGTTGATGTCTATGTGAAGTTAGTTGAATTTGAAAATGTGAAAAATAAAATAATATATATATATATATATATATATATATATATATATATATATATATATATATATATATACACATCCAAACAACATATAAGGGTGTGTTTTAAAAAATACAAGATTTTAAATATTGAACTGTGATTTTACTATACACTTAACTATATTTTTAAATTTTCACTTTCAAAATATTTCAAAAATGGGAGATTAAACTAAGGGTTGGTTTGGATTTACATTTTTAAAAAGTGCAATTTAAAATCTATGCTTTTTTTTTTTTTGAAAAAAAAAAATACAAATCTATGATGTTTGTGATTGATCAAAGGAACTATTTAGCTTAAAGTAAATGCCATTTTTTGGGGACAGATTTCTATGTGGTTTTCTTTTTAAAAAAATAAAAATAAAAATTTAGGGATAATTTGGACAAATGAACCTTAAAAAAAGGCCACGTCTTGGGTAATTGGTGTCTAGGTGTTCGTAACTTATGCATTTTTTTTTTTTTTGTTAAATTTGACATAAATGGTAACATAAGATGTTAACAATAACGTAATTAATAGAAGTTTGGGGATCAAGCATTATTTTTTAAAAAGTTTGGTGATGTATAATGTTGGATATAATTTTGGATGGTGCACAAAATTCTGATTTGAAATAAAATAATATCAATTTGAAAATTAGAAATTAAATAAATTACTGTTACATAAATAATTGGTTGAAGATATTCTTGTTCATAATAGACCATATTAATCCAAAATAATAATAAAAAATAAATATAGTATAAGTGATTAAAATTAAAACAATGAAAGATTTCACAATGCTATAAAATTATGTAAGAGTGTTGTTTTGAAATGTTAATTCATGCCTCTTGGAATATATAACTTGGTGTGATTGGATCTCTTAACACGCAACTTTTCATGATTAGACTATAGCGTTTATCTTCGTTAATGACATACTTCTAAGAACGAAGATACGATCAAAGTGAATGAGGGACTCCAAAACATATTTTTCTTGTTAAAAAAACTAATAATATAATATATAGCCTCATGCCTTGAAATACTTATTTTGTAACACTCTGTACCTTTTTTCATTTTGGTACTAAAGTCTTTGTAAGTTGTGTGTGTGTGTGTGTGTGTGTGTGTGTGTGTGTGTGTGTGTGTGAGAGAGAGAGAGAGAGAGAGAGAGAGAGAGAGAGAGAGATAAAAAATTAAAAAAGAAAGAAAGAAAGAAAGAAAAAGAATAAGAAAAAAAAAAAAAACAACCAAATGCCATATGACCGTTCGAAGAACAAAACCATAAAAGAAAATTTTAATAACCAACGGTCAACTGAGCATTAATGTTTTTCTTTTCTTAAATGCCATAAAAAAAAAAAAAAAAAAAAAAGATTTTAATGATCACCAACGGTAAAAACATTTCCTGTTTTTTTTTTTTTAAGGCTCAAACAAAACGTAGATATTTTTTTTTAATAAAATCAAGAAGATGACTTAATGTCAAAGGGTAAAAAAAAAAGTCAATGAACAATATTTGTAATATTACAAATAAAAAAAAAAGTCAAATTTTGTTGGTGCAGTTTTCGGCTTGTCTTGTGATTCGCTTTATCCAAGATCTACAAAATAGAGTATTTTTTTTATAGGAAAGTAAAAAGTAATTTTGTTTCCAAAATATAAAAAAATTCATTGAGAATCTACTGCTGGTGCTCTAACATATATACATACACACAATTTCCTCTTATCTGTTTAAATAGTTAAATATTTAAAATATTTTTCATCACAAAGTTTTAAATTTATATAATAAAATATCACGGCTTTTGCAATGTCATTGTTGAATTATCATAAGTTACAATATGAATATTCTATTTTCTAGCCCTTTTTAATTTCACCCATTCCATTTAGTTTGCATTAGCACAAACAGTTAGTTAACTTCAGTAAAATGTCTCTTGTACTCATTGAAATGTTATAAAAATTTAAATTTATCCTTAATCAAAAATTACAAATTGAAAAAAATAAAAAACTAAACCAGGCATGTCAAAATTAAAAGGAGTTGAAAAATAAAATACCCACACATGCCCTAAATGATCAACAAACATTTCAAAGCATTTCACTTCAACTCTGAATGTGTATCACCCATCACTGAGAGCACTCCGAAGGGTGGTAACTTGTCATTTTGAGATCCTTTGCTGAGAGCACTCTGGTGGTTGGCAGCCATCTCTTCTTTTCTTTTTAATATAAAATGTTTTTCGTGTTATATATTTATATTTTTTTTAATAAAGAGTTACAAGTGTCGTGCTTTTATTAGACTTATGTAGTAACCAAACGAAAACGAATTCTGTGAAGTTATGGACGAAAATTGATTTTAGAAAGTAGTTATTTTTGCCTACGACAATAAGGACACCAACTTTTGAATTAATTTTTACACCATATAAAACAATTTGTAAATTAGGCTAGCTATAAGAACCCCATCATATTATGCAATAACCAGAAGAAGAAAAAATGAAGATAAAACTTAAAAAAATTAAAAACAGATTTTTTAATTTTTAATTTTTTTTAAAAAAAAACGTTTGATAAATAACAGAAAAAAAAAATTAAAAAAAAAAAGGGAAAAAAAAAAAAAAAACCTGTTTCTATTTTTTAATATTTTATATTTTTATTTTCACACTAAATTTTCTAACATGATTTTTTTGTGAAAAAACACTATCATACAAATAACACCAAACACATGATTTCAGAATTCTAAACACATTATTTTACACTCTCAAACATATTTTTTAAATATAATTTAACAAGATCTAAATCATTCAAACATCTTTCTAAACACTCCTCCGGTGGTGTGGAGATGGGTGGGTGGAGAATAGAGATGACCAAACCGCGTGAGGTTGAGAGAGATCAGCCGGATAGTGGGCAGCGGCACTGCTTGGTGGTAGGCGGAGGCACTAGATGGCGGCGGCTACACTGCTTGGTGGTGGCCGGCACTGCTTGGTGGGAGAACTAGGCACACCCACAACACATGCAGGGGCAGTTATGAAACAAGCCAATCTTCAGCAACAACGAAGAATGGAAGAATCAGGTTGAGTCGTACAGGGCAATATGGCACCAGCTTACTTAAACGGTAGGCTTGCATGGTGTTATTTTTAATTTTTTTAAAATTTTTTTTATCAATTATCTATTTATCTATGTCTGTCGATGCAGAGCTTACAAATATATCCCTGGGTTGCCCTGGATTTTTCATTTACGTACTGAGAGAAATCTTTATTCTTATCGTTCAAGGAGAAAAGAAAGATTAATGGAGTTTATGGATGCAATGCTGCCGTTAGGTTTTATTTCTTTCTTCACCAAGTAGTGGCTTATGAGCTCCTCATCGGTGGGCTTGAACCGAAATCCTAACAACAGCATCGGATCCATGGACTCCATTAATCTTTATTTTCTCCTTGAACGATAAGAACAAAAATTTCTTTCGGAAAAATTCAGGGCAACCCGGAGATATATTTGTAAGTCCTGCACCGACAGACGTAGATAAATAGATAATTAATAAATTTTAAAATAAAAATAAAAAATAACACCATGCAAGCCTACCGTTTAAATAAGGCGGTGCCGTATTGTCCTGTACGACTCGGCCGGATTCTTCCATTCTTCTTCGTTGCTGCTTAAGATTGGCTTGTTTCATAACTGCCCCTGCATGTGTTGTGCGTGTACTGGGCTATGGCAGAAGAAAAAGAAGAGTGAGAGACAGATTATCCAGATCTGCTAGTTAATGCATTGAAATTGAAGAAAAGGGGGTGCAGTTTCTTTTGGGAACAAACACAGGGCTCGAGAATGACAGGCACAGAGAGAGCATTTCGAAAACATTTTTACTGCTCTCTAATTTTTCATTTTCATTGGGATGAACAAAGGAATCTTACTACCGATTAGGTAAAGCTTTGTATGATTGTATCCGTTGGATGAACGTGTTTTGCTTTTGCGCTTCTCATCGTGCCTTGGGTAATTGGTCTCCAAGTGTTCGTAGTGATGAATTTTTTTTCTTTTTTGTTAAATTTGACATAAATGGTAACATAAGATGCTAGAAATAACGTAATTAATAGAAGTTTGGGGATCAAACATTATTTTTTAAAAAGTTTTGTGTTATTTAATTTTGAGTAATCCCAGTTAGTTGGTTAGGATCACCAAAAAAATAAAGCACAGTTCCTGCACTTATTAATTTTTTTAAAAAAAATTCCAAAACTATCTTTAGTTAGGGATCGAACTTGCATTAATAAAATATGGGACGTACAGATGGAAACGGTTGTAAATCCAACTGCCAGATAATATATTAATATGTCAAAAATACAGATTTTTTTGAATTCATCATAAAACTAAATGTATCTAGCTTCTAACTAAAACACAATTTCTCAGAATATTATTATGACATAATTGAGTTTTGGTGAGGGAGAAAAAAAGAGAAACAAATAAAAATAAATAAATACATATGTAAATAATGCAACATGCACCAACATGTGCATATTACACTATTAACAAATGCATTTTGCATTTAATTTGCATAATTGGATAAGATGAAAAGAGTTTTTAGTAAATTTGTTAGCAATTTTAGTATGAAGGTGAAAATTTCCTAAGCCAATGGGAATGCTCAGGGGACAAGAACCTAAGTCTGTGTTCTATTTTTTTAAAAATATTTTTTATTTTTTTTAAATCATCCCTTTTAAAATCGCATTTTTTAAACATTATATCCAAACTAATCTTAGTTTAGTCTACCATTTTCAAAATGCAATTTTAAAAAAATGTAATTATAATTGTTTAGTAAAATAAAGGTTTAACATTTAAAATTGTGTATTTTTTAAAATGCACCCATTACATCCTATTTGAATGCCTAATTTTTTTTACTCTTTTTGTTTAACAATGCACCTTTTATTTTATTAAAAAAATTAAAATGAGTTGGATTTGGACGGTAACAATTAGAGAGACCAGTAAGTTTGCGGTAGCAAAGGAAATACGTAGGGGGTGAAAACCAGATGTTTTATATGGTACATTTCTTTGGGGTATTTCAAACAATTAGTTCTCGAAAAGACAAAAAGTCATATTTTTCTTGAGAGGACAAGGGTCAGATGGTAGGTTTAAGGGAAAGCATAAAAGCAAAACACGTTCTATTCTCGAATAGTTAGTAAATTGGCTTATTTAATTCTTATAAGCCCATTAATATATATATTTAATGGTTAATGCCCATCGAGAAGTGATTTCACAAAAAGTCTAGAAGAATCTCAGAAGCATCAAATTTCGGGATATTTGGACTGCCCGTGTTGCTGGATGCTAGTGATCAAAAAGATTCTCTCAATAATTATTAGAGAAAGAATAGTTAGAGTGAACAGAAAAAATGATAGTAGAAAAGTTAAGCGGAATGTATATGCTTTGAAACAGTCGGTAATTAAAATAGAAAAATATAAATAACAGGAGAGCATTTCTTTCCTACGTTTTATTTTGGAGAAAGTTTGTTTATTTCTGTTTCGGTTAAAAGGAAAGTAGTTCATTAGAAGTATAAAATATTGATTGAATTCTTTTTCACTTTTGTAAAAGACATAAAATAATTCATTTCCAACTAGTTGATGTCTATGTGAAGTTAGTTGAATTTGAAAATGTGAAAATATATATAGACACACACACACTTCCAAACCGCAGATAAATGTGTGTTGTAAAAAACATAAGATTTTAAATATTGAGCCGTAATTTTATTATACACTTAAACTATATTTTTGTGTTTGATGGGGCTGTAGGGGCTTTAGAGAAATATAGACGTTGTATGCAGCTGGATTGGAAATTGGTAGATAAAGAGCAGGCAGTTATCAAGGCCATAGATAAGAAGTGGACTCCTCCCCCTATTGGAAAAATTAAGGTAAATTGGGAAGCTTCTGTAAATGCAAAGGGTGGGTGCATTGGACTGGGTATTGTAGCAAGGGATTGCAGGGGGATTTTTTGGGTGTTAAATGTGTCAGAAAGCCAATCTTTGTTGAACCAAAGATAGCCGAAGCTATGGTTGCCCTTTGGGCTATTCTTTTTCGTAAAGAGGTGGGATTTTTTAAGGTAGTCTTCGAAGGAGATTTTGCACAAGTAGAGGGAGAGATCCTTTCCAATCCCCCCTATCTGTCTTCGAGTGGCCACTTAATTGAAAGTATAGCCCAAGAGTGCAACAATGTTGCACATATTTTGGCAAAGGAAGGGGTTGAACGATATGAGGACATATGTTGGCTAGAGGAGACACCGGACTGTATTGGAAGTATTATTCTTAGGGAATGTGTTGGTCCGTAGATTCCAATTACTGGAATCAATTATTATTTCTCTTTGGTTTTGTTTTTACAATGATATGCAGTGATAATTCTGTTAAAAAAAAAAAACTATATTTTTATTAAACTAAGGGTTGGTTTGGATTTGCATTTTCAAAAATCGTGATTTTAAAATCTATAATTTTTTTTTTTTTTAAAAAAAAAAAAAAAAAAAAAAAAAAACTATGATGTTTATGATTGATAAAATGAACTATTTAGCTTAAAGTAAATGTCATTTTTTGGGGACACATTTCTATGTGGTTTTCTTAAAGGCCACATCTTGAGTAATCGGTGTCCAGGTGTTCGTAGCTGATTCATTTGTTATTTTTTTTTTTTGTTAAATTTGACATAAATGGTAGCATAAGATGTTAACAATAACATAATTAATAGAAGTATGGGGATCAAGCATTATTTTTTAAAAAAGTTTGGTGATATATAATTTTGGATGGTGCACAAAATTCTTATTTGAAATAAAATAATATCAATCTAAAAATTAACAATTAAATAAATTACTGTTACATAAATAATTGGTTGAAGATATTCTTGTTGATAATAGACCATATTAATCCGAAATAATAATAATAAAAAAAATGTAGTATAAGTTATTAAAATTAAAGGAAAGATCTCGCAATGCTATAGAATCACGGAAGAGCGTTGTCCTGAAAGGTTGATTCATGCCTCCCAGAGTATATAACTCGATGTGATCGGATCTCTTGACACGCAACCTCTCAGGATTAGATTATAACGTCTATCTTTGTTAATGACACACTTCCAAGAATGAAGATCCAATCAAAGTGGATAAGGAACTCCGAAAAATATGTTTCTTTGTAAAAAAACCTAATAATATAATATATGGCCTCATGCCTTGAAACAAGTATTTTGCAACACACTGTACCTTTTTCTTTTTGGTAAGCTACATGTATATACACATACATTCACGTCGGAAAGCAAGAGAAAAGAATAATTAAAAACTGAAGTCTTTGGTAAGTTTTATATATATACGTGAATGATCATAAATGAAAACCAAATGCTCATGACCATTAATGTTTTTCTTTTCTTAAATACCATAAAAAAAAAATAAAAAAAATAAAAAAAAAAATTGATTTTCATGATCACCAACGGTAAAAACATTTCCTGTTTTCTTTAAGGCTCAAACAAAACGTGAGCTATTTTTTTTAATAAAATCATGAAGATGACTTAATGTCAAACGGTAAAAAAAATCAATGAACAATATTTGTAACATTACAACATATGGGTTAAATATATATATATATATATATATATATATATATATATATATATATATATATATATATATATATATATATATATATATATATATATTTTGCTTTATCCCAGTTAGCTAGTTAATAGGATCACCGAAAAAATAAGCACAGTTCCTACTCTTATTAATTTTTATTTTTTAAAAAAAAAAAAATCCAAAACTAGACTTCCATTAATAAAATATTACGTATATTTACAAATTTAAAGAAAATGAGTTAAGGTAGTCGTCCAAATTAAACCAAACTATGGACGCGGCAAGTTTTTGCTTGCTGCATGCGATCTCCTGCAGGTGTGATCTACGGTGAGCTCTTTTTATTGCTGGGCCCCGCGTCTATCTCAACCGTTGGTTGATTTTTCACTTTCATCTAATGGTGCATAAAAGACAAAAGACTGCCCAAGTATCTCATATAACGCTACCCCTAATCTCAGAGTGTTGAAAAAATAAGCAATTCAATACGTGTAGCGCTGCTATTTTACAAGAGAGTGTATAGCTTGCGGGTGTGATCTCCTGTAGACATGTGCACCAGAGACGCGATAACCCCACATATCCTCATCTATCTCAACCGTTTGATTGAAGAAAACTGTCATCTAGTGGACGAAAATAATCAACTCCCATTCCAGTAGAAATCTGAAGTCTTAGCCTAGCAAACCCTTGACCTCGAATGGCAAAAAATCCTTGAATATTTGGATTGCCCAGATCCCGGGTAGCCCGGAATAAAATCTCAGGATTAGGGAGTTACTTCACACCTTATTCAAAGTGAACAGTTGAAATCTCGTCTATAAATAGGTACAAATCACTAGGTGTTCTTCAGACAAATTTTTAATATATAGACTTGATTTGAATTCTCTTAAAAAGGCAGAGTTAAGCATCGGAGTGGGTCCGGCCAAACTACCAGACATTCTACAGATAGCCCTCCAAACTAAGGGTGTACAAACGGAGCGGTTATGACCGCTAACCGCTTATAACCGCTTAAAACCGCTAACTGCTAACCGCTAGACGGAGGCGGTTAGCGGTTATAGGGTTTGAAAAAAGCGGTTAATAACCGATAACTGCTTATATATATATATATATATAAAAATAAAAATCTGGGATGTTGTTGACTTGCTGGGAGAGGGGCGTCATTTTGGGCATTCAGCAATGCCCAAAACGACGCCGTTTTAGACAATCTATATATACAATGTTTTAGGTTTAGGGTTTCGTCACTTTCACTTTCAAATTTCAATTTCATTTTAAGTTTTGGTCTCCTAGCCTTTGCCGCCGCCCAGCCTCTCCTCTCCAGACCTCTCTGGCTCTCCGCTGCCACTCGTCTCCGCCTCCGCTCGTTTCCACCGCTGCTACACTGTAAGCTTCTCTACCAGTTCTAAATCTCATTTTCTCTTGCTTTTTCGGGTTACTCCCCCTTGCCTAATCCTGTTTTTTTTTTTTTTTTTTTTTTTTGCTTTCCCCCCTTCCTTTTTCTTTGATTTTTGAGCAGTGTCCTTTACTCAAAAGAAGTTTCTGCCCACCAACTGAGGAAGATATTCCAGAAGGTTTAAGAGTTTGGTAATCTTGCTTTTGCTCCACATATTTTCGTAGATCTTTTTTGTTTTGTTTTTTGTTATGTTGAGTTTGGTTGCTGAGAAAATGTGAGGAAAGTAAAGTTTCACTATTGTGAGACATTGAGAGTTATCAGTTATGTTTTGTTTTCATCCGTTTGTTACTTTGCTTGCCACCGGAACTCTGGAAAATCCGTTTGCTACTTTGTTTTCATCCGTTTGCTACTTTTCATCCGTTTACTTTTCTTTTTTTCCTCTCCATTTCCGGGAATAAAATAGGGGAATTATTTTTGTTTGTAACTTTGTATATCTTTGATTGCAAGGAGTTCACTCTTGTGATAAGAAGATGAATATATTGTGGACGTAGGTGACCATCAGTGACGGTGACTATGTGGATTTGTAATGTCTTTGAATATTTGGTTATTTGGGTTTGTTTGGTTTTGGAATTTGGAGTATGTGGATTTGTTCAGTTTTGAAATTTGGAGTATGTGCCTATGTGGTTATTTGGATTTGTAATTTTTTTGTTTTGAATTTGGTTATTTGGATTTGTAAAATTAGATTTGGATTTGGTTATATGGTTATTTGTTTGTGTTTTGGATTTGTAATTTTGTATTTAGATTTGTTAATTTTGTACCAAAGGACAAAAGGCCCAAAAAGTATTCAATTTTTTTTTTTCTTGAAAAAATTAAAACCTGTACAAAAATGGGCCCAAAACCGGTGTAAACTTGGCCCAAAATTGGTGTAAACATAGCCCAAAACCGGTCTAAAGACTCTAAAACCGGTCTAAACCCTGCCCAAAACCGGAATTCAAAAGCGGTTTTAAAACCGCTGGTTATTAAGGTAATAACCGCTAACCGGCGGTTATAAAAATAACCGCCTCCGCCTAAGCGGTTAGCGGTTGCGGTTGGCAAAATAAAATAACCGCTAGGCAGTTAGCAGTTTTAGCCAATAACCGCCGGTTATAACCGCTTGTACACCCCTACTCCAAACTACCAAAAAGTTTTAAAAATGCCCGATTTGACAAAAAATGCCTCTAATACCCTTACTACGTGTCATTTTTCAATTAAAAACTAAAAAACTAAAAAAAAAAAAGTAAATCTAAAAAAAAGTAATGCCCCATGATTATGATATAATTCTTTCATAATCTGGTGTATATATCAAATATAATATGTAGTTTTTTTTTTATTTTTCTTTTTCTACCATTTTAGGTATATAAAAGCATAACTCTTTTTTTTGCCTATTTTATAAAAACCATGATTAAATCGAATGAAAACGTGATTTGGATCGCAAATTTTGGATAAAGATTTTATTAAAATTAGTCAATAGATTCGGTATGCAATATTTTAAGATCAACTTTTAGTTTATGTGGCTTTTTTATATTTTTCCCTAATATATATATATATACATACAATGACGGCAAGACCTTGTCGGCTCAACTTTGCGGGATATTTATTAAATGCTTATGTGATATGTAGCATTATTTATATTAATAAATAACAAAGAACATTATGGAAGTTGATATGGAAACTAATGTCTTATTTGGTTTGCGGAATAGCTATTCCATTAAGAAAAGGAATAGCTATTCCTATGAATAGAAGCCCATCGGTGGTAGCCCAGGTCACCCCCAAATGCATCGAGGGTGGTCGCAATGAATGTTCAGCCAACCACACTATTCATGCAGTTTTTTTTTTTTTCTTTTAAAAAAAAAAAGTTTGAGAGAAAATAAAAAATAATGTAAGTGTTTTTTTTTTTTTTTTTTTTTTTTTTTTTTTTTTTTTTAAAAAAAATTTATTCTCTGCTACCGCCGAAGGTTGCTAGAGATTTCCGGTTGCGGTTGGATTCTTGCTAAAGGTAGCTGGATTCTGGCCTAAATTCACTAGATTTCAGCACCGAAAGTCGTCGAAATCTACCACCGATGTTTTCTGGAAGTTGCTAATTGTCTTTTGCCGTCATCGGCATTTGCCTTCCGTTGCTATTTTTCATATGAACCAAATGCACTAAAATGCTTTCAACCGACGAAGATAATTTTTTAAAAACATTTTACATCAAAATAAAGGGAGCTTAAATACTTTTTACATCAGAAAAATGTTTTACGAAGTTTTATTTCCATGTTTTAGACATTTTTTAGGAATTTGTAAAATGAGAATTACTGAGGAGTAGCATATTAAGTAGAATTGATTTAATATATTTTTTTTTCCCTAAGAAGAACTAAATTAGGAGTGTTTTTTATTTTCTGTTCTTTCTGACATAATTTTTAATTCTTTTTCGAAATATGCGTTTAGTAGTATTTAAATTGACCTGTCTCTCATCTCTACTTATTTGTCCTTTCTTCGTCTTAACCAACCTTTCATCAATATGGGAATCTTCTTTTTCAATGCAGAGTTTGTTCCAAAAATAAAAACAAATAAAATAAAATAAAAACTACACCTGCTCTCCATCCGGTCGCATTCGCCGTGGTTGGTGCACTTACCTTGGCAGATTCATACCTATATCTCACCCCGTTATACTGAGCTGATATAGTTGTCAGCCTTTGGATTTTCTTTATTCTTTTAAAAAGGTTGATCCAAAGAGTAACAAACATTGCCACATCATTTCAGTAGGATTTGAGTATAGCATATAGCATTAGTAAAGTCAAATAGTGTCAAACTAAGGAGGTACCCATCCAAGTGAGTGAGACTTACTAAAAAAGAAAAATAACGAGGAGAGTAAGTTACACATAAACCCTTTTGAGTAATTATAAATACTCAATTCACATCTCACTCTCATCCCACTAGGTTAATATATCAATACCCATCAATCCTTAAATTTTTTTCATTTATTTTTTTAATAAAGGCTGATAAGAACTGTCATATCAACCCAATAAGATGAGAGTGATATGGGAATTGAGTATCGAACATTACTCCTAAAATAGGATTTGATTAAGGCAATAATTATCTATTCGCTAATGCTCTTAAGAGAGACCCAAAAAGAATAAAAGAGAAAATTAAGGGGTAATAGTGGTAATGGCTAAACTGTGGTCGAGTTGATAGTGTTCCCATGTGTGGAAGGGAGCAACAATTGACAGAAATATTTTACAAATTAAGTTGCAAGAGTTTCTACAACTCAACCTCTAAAAAATATAAGGGTCCACAACAATTTTTGAAATTATGTGAATTCAAATTGTTTCTTGCATTGAGCAGAGTAAAAAATGCTATCTATTAACTTGGGAGTTGAAGTTGCAAAGTTACCCCACCATAGTATCTCTCAGCATTAAAGAAACAATAGAATGGAAAGGAATGGAACAAAAGGGCATTGGTTAGAGAAGGGAGAAACCAAAACAAGTTTGAGAAAATAGGAAGATACGACATGAAAGATTCATATGTTCTTCAAATCATCATACATCGGGGGAAAATACACTTTACATTCCCCCGCGCGGAAGTATGACCACTTTTGTGTTTCAACCTCCAAAGTTTAAAAAGTGACATCCAACCCCTATAAACTACCAAAATGTGATAAGTTAGCCTATCTATTAAGTTTTTTTGTCATTTTAGACAAAATGTAAATCATGTGCATTGCACGTGATCTAAAATTTCAAAAATGACCCTAGGAAAAAGATACTTTACCCCCAAAATATGATGATTTTAATGTTTTAGCATCTAAAGTTAAAAAAATGACATGCGACCCCCAAAAATTACTAAACTATAAAATATTATCCCCTCTATTAAGTTTTTTCGTCTTTTTAGATGGAATGTCAGTCACGTGCATTGCAGGTGACTTCTAACCATCTAAACTCCCAAAAATACCCATGGGGTAAGGTAAAATATATATATTTTTTTTGACAAAAAAGGTGGTTCGGCCACCCTCAAATGGACAAATGGGGGTGGCCGAAAAACCACCCTTAAATGGTTTGGGAGTGGCTCAGTCACCCTTGTTTGGCAGAACTATGGATAAAGAACCACCCCCACAATTCATGAGGTTGTTTGGCCACCCTAAAATGACAAAATGGAAGAATCGGGATGGCCGAAACCATCCTTAAATGGTTTGGGGGTGGCTTGGTTATCCCTATTTGGTCAAACTAGGATGAAGAACCACCACAATCCATGGGGTGGTTTGGCCACCAACAAATGGCCAAATGAGTGTAGTTTCGACCACCCTCTGATTAGTTGAGGGTGGCCAAGCCTCCCCTCATTTAGCCATTTGGGGGTGACCGAACCACCCCCAATGATCATGGGGTGGTTGAGCTACCTCCAATTTTTATTTTTATTTTTTGGATTTTTTCATTCTATTTTATTTTTAACACTTTAGTACTTTACCCTATAGAGCATTTTTACAACACAAATGACTAACATTACATCCAAAAAAAAAAGACTTAATAGTAAGCCAACTTGTCATAGTATGGTAGTTCAAAAGTTATCATACTTCCGAACAGCCTGGGGGGAAGTGTGTGTGTGGGGAGGGCTAAAATGTACTTTTCTCTCATACATTTAAATACATTGTCTTGATATGTGTATTTATTTTATTTTTTTTAATAAACATGATCGACCTTCTTTTTTTCTTAATGTATACTATTTATATATCATTCTCATCAAATTATTTTGTTATTTGTGAAATTGTTTTTTAGGGACAGCTTCAGATATTCTAAAGGAGTTGAGATCCCGTTCTACATATATATAAAAGAAAAAAAAAATAAATGAGAAGTACACATAACATAACCCATTTATTGTCACTGTCCTCACAAACTATCAATTATGTTAGTCTTCCCATCCCCCCCAAATCTCCCTTAAACTATCGAAAAATGTCAATGTCCCCCCTAATGACAAAAACACCATTTATAAAATTATTAATTTTTTTTAATAAAAAACTAATTTTTTTCAAAATACATATATAAAATAATAAAAATAAATTAAAATAAATAAATAAATAAAGGTTTTTTTTTTTTAAAAAAAAAAATCAGTTAGTTTTTAATTTTTTTTTTTAACTTTTCGTTCTTTTTCTTTTTTTAATTTTCTTTTCTTTTCCTTTTTATCTTAATTTTTAAATTTTCTTTTTCTAATTTTTTTTTTAAAAAAGCTTTTTTATTTTTTTTTAGTTTTAGTTTTTCTTTTTCAAATTTATAAGGACATTTTTGTCTTATTGAAAAAAATTTATGGTCATTTATGTCTTTTTGTTGATCTTAGACTCTTAGGGGGGACATTGACATATTTTGGTGGTTTGAGATGGGATATTAACACAACTAGCTCGTAACCCGTGCTATGCGCGGGATTCTTCTATATAATTTAGTTTAATAATAATAATAAAAAAAAAATGGAAGAAGAGAAGCATAGAAAATATAGATAAAAAAATGAAAACTGAAAAACACTAATATAATATAATAGGGACAAAAATTTCTTATAAGAAATTTTCTACAACTCACATTTTAAAAAGACACATATCCTTTAAACATGTGAGAAGCACATGCTTTTTTATTGATGCTATTTTTTTTTCGTACATACTATTTAAATAACATATGTTTCTCACATGCCAAATGACATATGTCAATCTTATATGTGGATCGTAAGAAATTTTCTACAAACCGGTTTGTAGGAAATTTCTGTTCATATAATAGTGTTATCTTTTTTATATTACACAAAGTAATAAAAAACTACTTAATAAACATAATACGCTAAAAAATCATCATACCCCGTATAAAAAACAACCATAGGAAACTCTTTCTCACCATCATTTTCTTGAATTTAATGTAAAATTTACAAAAGATAAAATAAGCAATTTGAATGAAAAATAATATATTAATTACATAAAAAAAAATAAAAAAAAAAATAAAAGAAGAAAAAGAATAAGAAAATGAGAGAAAATGAAATAAGAGAACCATAGAAAATATAGACAAAAAAAATGAAAAATGAAAAATAACAATAGAATAAATTAAAGTTTTATTTTCCATATATTTTTCTGGTTCATATGAAACCTTGAAAATCAATATTGTCTATCAATTAAGCACATTAACAATGTGCATTATACATTGAAAAAAAAAAAAATCAATGAACAATATAAATTAAAAAATCGTCATACCTCGTACTCAAAACAACAATTAATGTAAACTCTCTCTCTCCATGGTTTCCTTGAATTCAATGTAAAATTTAGAAAAGGAAAAAGAAAAAAAAAAAAAAAAAAAAAAAAAAAAAAAGAAAAAGAAAAAAGAAAAGAAAAGGAAACTACGGTTAGATAGATATTTTTTAGTTCGACCATCATTCTTATATATAGCGTAAAAGAAACTACTTTTCCAACAAAAAAATAATAATAATGTAAATTATCAATGCAAAAATAAGGATAGAAAATCAAATCAGAAAAACAGAAGCATATAAAATAAATACAAACATATTATTTACAATTTTATTGAACACAGCCCCGACAAACTTGAAAGGCAAACTAAAAAAAAAAAAGGCTATAGCAGTATTACAAACAAAAAGGTTCCAACAATAGCAAAAACTCCGCTCTCTTTACTTTGAGCACCACTCTCCGGTAATGTAAACAACATTGCAGTTTTGCATAGCCACAAACCATTACTTCTCCATATATTTATTTGAGAAAGCGAGAGATATTAGAGTGACTTTTGACATTTCCCAAAGAAAAAAAAAAAAACTGACATTTGACTCTTTGAGATTTAGTTTGTAACGGACATTTAGTGGGAGGGGAAGCAGTATTGGAGTAAAAGATTTTACTTGAAGGAAGAGAGAGAGAGGTAGAAATTACTGAGAATTTAATGACAACAAAATTAAATGTTTCTATTCATTTTCTATTCAATGGAAGAGATTTGATTAGGAATATTAAACGCACCGTTTATTTCACTTGAAATATATGGAGCAGTTCAATTTTACTCTTTTTTTTTTTTTTTCCTCTCTTTGCTTTGAGCACCACTCTCTGGTAATGTAAACAACATTGCAGTTTTGCATAACCACAAACCATTACTTCTCCATATATTTATTTGAGAAAGCCATAGATATTGGAGTGACTTTTGACATTTTCCAAAGAAAAAAAAAACTGACATTTGACTCTTTGAGGTTTAGTTTGTAACGGACATTTAATAAGAGGGAAAACGGTATTGGAGTAAAAAATTTTACTTAAAGGAAGAGAGAGAGAGAGAGAGAGAGAGAGAGAGGTAGAAATTAGTGAGAATTTAATGACAACAAAATTAAATGTTTCAATTCAATAGAAGAGATTTGATTAGGAATATTAAATGCACCGTTTATTTCACTTGAAATACATGGAGCAGTTCAATTTTACTTTTTTTTTTTTTTTTTTTTTTTTTTTTTTAGTTTTACTTAAAGGAAGAGAAAGAGGTAGAAATTAGTGAGGATTTAATGACAAAAAAAATTTGACGTTTCTATTCATTTTTTATTCAATATAAGATAGTTAATTAGTCATATTAAATGCACCATTTATTTACTTGAAATACACAGACTGGTTTAGTTTTACTTAAATTACCAGTTTTTTACTCAAATGGCCGGTTCAATATTTAAAAAGTATGGATTTATGTCACGTGTCCTAATTCTAGGCCAACTCTAAGTTGGAACTCGGCTTTTAAATATATTCATTTTTTATTTAATATAAGATAGTTAATTAGTCATATTAAATGCACCATTTATTTACTTGAAATACACAGACTGGTTTAGTTTTACTTAAATTACCAGTTTTTTACTCAAATGGCCGGTTCAATATTTAAAAAGTATGGATTTATGTCACGTGTCCTAATTCTAGGCCAACTCTAAGTTGGAACTCGGCTTTTAAATATATATGATATAATATGATATGTTTCAATAAAAATAAAATCCATATAATTTTGAACATTAAAAAAAGAAAAAAAAAACATTTCAAATTTAATGCTTAATTAACTCTTTAGTGTTTTAAAAGCATTTATATTCCTTTTGTGTACAATAATCAAATAAAATTTTACATTTTTTGACTTTCAAAAGCAGAATAACACTTGCAAAAAATAATAGAAAATCGTAAAAATCACATAAAAGAAAAACAATCATCTCATAAAACATTTAAATGAATTAATACATAAGGCCTTTATTTTTAGTTTAATTCATGTAAATTAAAACATGTTAAAATATTTGTTCACATAGGTGTAGTTTAGAATGAAAATAAGTATGAAAAAGAAAAATAGTAAGAAGAAAACCACGATTTTGATTATCAAAATATAGAATAGAAAATTAGTAGGAATTCTTTTTAATGTTGGTGTGATACCTATTATATTCCAATCCTATATAATTCTAAACATTCGAAAAAGCAAATGAACAAAAAAAAAAAATCTCATAAACATTCAAATGAAGAATTGTTCAATCACAAATTTCAAATCCATATAATTTTGAAAATTAAAAAAAAAAATCAAATTTAATGCTTAATTAACTCTTTAGTGTTTTAAAAGCATTTATATTCCTTTTGTGCACAACAATCAAATAAAATTTTGCATTTTTTGACAGTGAAAATCGTAAAAATCACATAAAAGAAAAACAAATATCTCATAAAACATTTAAATGAATTAATATATAAGACCCTTATTTTTAGTTTAATTCATATAAATTAAATGAACAAAAAAAATCTCATAAACATTCAAATGAAGAATTGTTCAATCATAAATTTCACAAACAAAATGGAAACATATTTAGATTTCAACCAAAAATATAAAAATACCAAATTGTCATACTTAAATCATTAATTAAGAGAGAGAAGCTACTTGTATCATTAATAGAGAGAGAGAGAGAGAGAGAGAGAGAGATTAAATAGACCGGTTATATTTAGATTTCAACCAAAAATATAAAAATACCAAAGAGTCATACTTAAATCATTAATTGAGAGAGAGACTACTTGTATCATTAATAGAGAGAGAGAGAGAGAGAGAGAGAGAGAGAGAGAAAGTGAGAGATTAAATAGATAGATTATATTTAGATTTCAACCAAAAATATAAAAATACCAAAAAGTCATACTTATATCATTAATTGAGAGAGAGAGAGAGAGAGGCTACTTGTATCATTAATAGAGAGAGAGGGAGAGATTAAATAGACCGGTTCAATTTTATTTAAAAGACCGGTTCAGTATTTAAATGACCGGTTTAGTCAATAAAAAGTATGGGTTCATGCCACGTGTCACTATTCTATGTCATTCTAAGGAAAAACTCAGCTTTTATATATATATATATATATATATATATATATATATATATATATGATATATGATATGATAGAGAGAGAGAGAGATTAAATAGACCGATTATATTTAGATTTCAACCAAAAATATAAAAATACCAAAGAGTCATACTTAAATCATTAATTGAGAGAGAGAGAGAGGCTACTTGTATCATTAATAGAGAGAGAGAGAGAGAGAGAGAAAGGGAGAGATTAAATAGACCGGTTATATTTAGATTTCAACCAAAAATATAAAAATACCAAAGAGTCATACTTATATCATTAATTGAGAGAGAGAGGCTACTTGTATCATTAATAGAGAGAGAGGGAAAGATTAAATTGACCGGTTCAATTTTATTTAAAAGACCGGTTTAGTCAATAAAAAGTATGAGTTCATGCCACGTGTCACTATTCTATGCCATTCTAAGGAAAAACTCGGCTTTTATATATATATATGATATGATTAGTAGTTTGGGAGTGTATGTGTACTTTTATCTATAAAAAAAACAAATACCGAAAAATAAATAAATAAACAAACATGGTCTTGATAGGTGTAATTTTTTTTTTTTTTTTTAAATAAACGCCATTGGCCTTCTTTTTTTCTTAATGTATACTATATATTTATCATTCTTAACAAATTATTTTGTTATTTTGTGAAATTGTTTTTTTAGGGACAGCTTCAAATGCTTTGAAGGAATTTAGATCCAGTTCTACATATATAAAAAAACACATACTGAAAAAAGAAAGAAAAAAAAAAGGACAAGTATTAATAAATTAGAACTCGAACTGCATCCTTAATGTATATCCAAGCGCATTCAGGTGAGCTGCCATAGCCTTGTTCATGGCTGGTGGGCCGCACCTCAGTATCTGCAAACAATCAGTTTTAAGCTCAATGAATTGTGATTCTACTAAACAAACAATTCAAGTGGCATGACATTTTGGAATTAAATATTTTATACCAACCTGAATATCTTTGGCTGGTGCGGGGCAATGAGTTTGAATCATTTCCTTGGATACAAATCCAGTGCCACCATTCCATGGCACAGGAGGCTGGCAATAATGGGTTAGAGTGAGTATCAGTGATAAACATTTTGCTACTAACGACTAAGCTATGAAAGGAAATATAAATGTTAACTAAAATGGGGCAAGATGTATAATTTTTCCTTTTACTTCCTCGGGGCAGGGTGTAAGCATTGAAGGTCTCATACTCATCCTCCAATTGGATAATTTGTTGCAAATTTCAGATGAGTCAGCAGACATTTTGGAATGGAGGCTCATAGAACTGCTGAAATGGAGGCCCATGGCCTCAGACGTAATTTTCATTGGCCTACACTAGTAGCCCAAGGGAATGGGGAACTGTTGATATTCTATTGATATCAACCCTTCCCAAGAAAGCAGTATCCGTTGAGCATCCAAGAAAGGCAAAAATTACCAAAGTCAAGGGCAGATCACAAAGGAAAATCTCTAGCATGATCGACGATTCGACAGACAAAAGCAAGGGATTAATTGATGACAATTCCCTTACTCAAACACACGACCAAAACAAGACTTAGCCTATATAAGGCCAAGAGGAGACTAGGCTTGGATATGCTCTACTATTCTCATATATCTCTTTTAAGCTCATTTTCCCCTCATTTTGTTACTGACTATAGCACTGGAGGTGGTGCCATCACCCCAACAGCGCGCCACTCTGACCCTTTGTTGTCTTGCAAGATTCTTGTGTTGTGGGCTAAATGTGCGTAGTCATTTTATTAACACATTTGACACATATACACGCTAAGTGGATATCTTTGACTAGTGTTACCTAAAGCACCGAAAAATAAGAGGAAAAAGAAATTTAAAAGAAATGTCGTAGCAAATGAACCGACCTGATTCAAAACATAATAGACTTTGAAGCGGCTAGGAAATTTGCTAGCGAAGGCATCTAGCTCTTCCTGCAGAAAGTCCAGAACAAATCCATTCCCATCAATAGTACATCAGATAAAACAGAAGTTGAAGACTTTCTGTATTACAATAAAGTATTGATTTTAATTGAAAATTAGGAGAAAAGCTTTAAAGAAAGAGATCTGACTTTGTCTCATATTGAAAAGAAATAGGAATACTAAGGCCTGCCTATCTATCATAAATAACTTAAAAAGTGAGCCACCATGATGTGTTCTCAGCATGTTTGCCTTACATAGAGACAAAGATATCGGGTAATTTCTTATAGATTTGGTCCATCGTCTTTTATATGTAAGTAAATTGGTTGCAGAAGGAAACATGATTTAGAGACTTTTGAACAGATATAATAGCTACAGCATATACAAAAAATAGATCAGAAAGACCATGTTGTGCATCAAGGCAGTTTTCTTGGACTCTTGGTGATAATTACTTCTTCAGTTCTTCCTAGTATTGAAGTGGAAAAAACTAGAGTTAAACATGCAAAAACCAATGACAAGGATGAAAACTTAAGAAGGCAAAGACAAATCTGCTTTTAAGCTCTGGATTTCATATTGTCACTTATTCAACTAGTAAAGCTAAACAGGCAGGATTTTCATAGATTCCAATGCTGTCAAAGCTCGCAGATTCATTGTCATATTATATATGCATTTTTAAAGATGTTAAAGCTGCTTAATGGAAGCAAAAGGATTGATAACCTCCCCTCAAATGCCAATAGACCAATACTTTTGTGGCCATATGGAGAATGTGAGAAGTTTCTTGTTGGTGTTCAAAGCTCTGTGTGTCTCCTAGGGTTAAGAGGTAGCAGGGCCCGTTCTTAAGCAGTAGATTGGCAATGGGGAGTCAAATTTTTCTTTTCCATGATATTGGCACTCAGACGGACCTCTTATGTAAAAATGTGGTCAAAGAACAATTTTGAGGGTTACTGTCTAAAGTGTTACTTAGCAGGTAGCTGGCACTGACAACCTGCTAGATCTGAAGTTTTGGTTGATGTATAAATGCAAATGCTTAAATTTGCTTATTGATGAAGATTCAGCTGCTTAGGAATCCTCAAATCAGGAGTTTATGTTCAGCTACTTGGTTTGTAGTAATAGGTTCAATTTCTAGAGTTCTTTGTTGGAGAGTCATCTGGTCTCTGAAAACTGTTCCAGGGCACTCTTCTATTGCCTAGTTAACTATTTAAAATAGGGTCTCCACTGAAGACAGTTTGATTTGAGGGGCTATAATGGGATCATTGTCTGCAATATTTGAGGGGATTATTTATGGAAACCAGAAATCACCTTTTTTATGAGTATGTTTCCTGAATGATTTGGAGGAGATTACTACAAAACTGTTTGGTTGAGCTCTATTGGATGTCAAAGGCTTGAAAGGGTCTGGCTTTTATTGTGGTGTTGTTCAACTGGTTTGGAAGGCCTTTTACATATCATATTTGGATGGAAGAGAAAACTCCAGTAATCATATGCAAGTGTGCAAAGATGAAGAGGTTGTAGACAAAGTTACTGTTTCTGATTTAAGATTAAGAGTTGCTTTCTTGCATAAAGATTAATGATTTAGAAATTGTTAAATCACCACTTATCTCAAAAGCTTAAGCTAATAGGAATAGGTAAATTTAATCAATTGAATTAATACTTTAACACTCTCATTTATGTATGTGAAATATTTAATTGAAATGAAGTTACATTTGAAGTACATAAAAGAAAGTGAAGTAAGCCAAATTACCTTCAAGAGAATGTCATCCGCCGTGACGTTGGCATAAATAAGATGCACATTGGTCTTATCTTTTGGGTTTTTTAGTATGGCTTGAATGAGCTGGAGCCCCAAAAGGTGGACAAAGAGACAAAGAAAGAGAAGTAGATATGAGAACCTTGAAACCAGCTAATGCTTGAAAAAAACAAAAAACAAAATAAAAGAACAATAACAATAACCATAAGCAAGAAGAAGTCAGAAGACAAAAGTTCTTGCTTTTTAAAAGCTCACATATGTACCTGAAACATCGGGGTTATGCCAGAGCCACCAGCAAGCATTCCAAAAGCTCGAGCTTGGCCAGGTTTGTATTTAAAATGCCCCTTTCAAGCATGAAAATTTGATATTAAAATGCTCAAACAAAGAAATTAGAAAGTTTAGGTTCTAATGAATGTATTTGTAAACAAAACGTGAAATCCCAACTGTATTTAAGAGACCCCCGGCATGGTATCTTAATTTTAGTTGTTTGGCACTGATCGTGAGAGCATGAAGAACATCTAAGAACATGCGGTTCACATCATACCGAAAACCGTTCTAACAATTTGTAACTGCATTTTGAATGGAAGCTCAGAACCATTAATTTTTCATTGATAAACTATATATAGCAGTGTTATATTATGATTCATATATGTGTTTAAAATACATGTGATTTATAGATTAAACTGAAAGAATTTCTTACAACTTAGTTTGGAAGAAAACTTTGTCTCTCTTAGCATGTGATTATCTCGCTTAACAGTAGTTTAAAATGCATGTGATAATCACATTTTTTTTCTATATAGTGATTCTGTTTCTTATCAAATTGTCATACAGGGGGTGCTTGGTATCAAGGTCAAGATCATGCTTGATTGGGATCCTAAGGGAAAGGTCGGCCCCACCAAGCCCATACCCGATCTGGTTACCATCCACACTCCCAAGGAGGAAGAGGAACACTTCCGGGCCCCGGTGGTGGCAACTGATATTGAGCTCCCAGTGGCTTAATTGCTGTCCGGAATTATTAGAGCCATCCGTGTTATACTTTATTGTCCTGCATATCTAAATTCTGTGGAGTTTTCTTATTGCCAATTTTGGTTTCTAAGGACTTGTGATGGGTTGTTTGATATCTTCTTTTAGGATGTTTCCCTAATTTTGGTATATCTTAAATCACTATTTTTCCTTGGATTTATTTATATTTATTTAATTTATATTTTTTTTTTTATCATTTTCTTATTTTCTTGTTCTTGACAACCATTTTTTCTTTAATTTCATGGCAAAGAACTGACAGATGGCCACTTTGTATTGAAAAATCTAGCACTAGTTAATTGTTGGAAATTTGGTGGCTGCTTTCAGGACCTAATGTTGTTTCGAGTGTTACTAGTTTATTATGACTGGTTTAATTTCAAAGACTGGATTTTCGTGCAAGCAAACGAAAGCGAAATTTATTTCCTATAATTGGCTGTTTGAATTACATGCAATTAGAATAATTCCCAAAAATGAGTTTAAAAAAAAAAAAGCAAGAATAATTCCCAAAGCAGGGTTTGTTTGTTTAGGGTGCGTTTGGGATTGCGATTTCGTAGACAATAAGTGCAATTTTAAATCAAATCGCAGAACATAGATCGTTTGAGAACTGAGTTTTTAAGAATTGCGATTTGAAAACGCAAAAAATCTGCTTTTCAAATCGCAGATAAGATGGTGTTTTTTTGAAAACGCAGAATTTTAAAGGTAAATTCGCGATTTTAAAGGCTAAACTGCGATTTTGCCAAACGCTTAACTGCGTTTTTAAAAATCACTTTTTTCAAATCGCACTTTTTGAAATCGCAAACCCAAACGGACCCTTAGCTCAAAAGGCGTAGAGTATTTTTGGATCAAATAAATTATTATAAATACTAGTGCTGTAATTAAACCTGCATGTATCTCAAACTTCTTCCAGTAACAATGACTGATTGGAAAATTTACTTGACAACATATTTTGAGGAAGAGTAATGTTAGATTTATTGATTACATATATTGCTTAACATGTGATTATCTCCATAAATATACCATGTACCTGGGGGCCTTTAACAGACAGGCAATCACCTTCTTGCATCTCTCTGAAATGGTGGGACATTTTTCCCTCGGGATACATCTTTCACAGGAAAAATCAAATAAGAAACTGAGTTCCAACTGAAAAACATTATGGGAGAGGTGGGACATCACATACCTTTACAACAAATTCAAAGTAACCAACATCAGAGTCCAAAGTGATTGGGGTGTATGGTGCAATGACTTCTTCACCTTTACTGTCCTTTCCCCTGCTTAACTAAATGGAACACAAACTGTTTTTAGTATTATCACTCGTCATTACGACTGTAAATGAACAAGGTCACTCGTGAACAAGCTTGGTTCGGTTAAGCTCCATAAACATATATAGATAATCAAAGGAGAACTTTAAGGTTTTGTTTGTTTCGACATTAAAAGTTTTTTGAAGGTCATTTTTTCAATTTTTCAATATTTGGTACGACCAAAAATCTCAGTCCATTTGAAAACGTTTTCGGCTAACCAAAAACTTTCTTTAATTTCCATTAAATGGTTATCCTTGATCATAATTTCTGAGAAAAAATAAAGAGAGCAAATGAATATATAATTTAATTTTAATATATAATATAAACAATTCTATTATAACAAATAGAATTTACTATAAAGAATAAATAATAAATATATATCTAGATAATAATTTATATTGAATAATATAAAAATAAGAAATAAAAATAATCCCTTTTTTAAAAGGGTTAAATACCTTTCACCCTTATATGGTTTGACAACTTGATTTTTTTTCCTGCCTATGTTTTATTTTGTAAGGCAAATGGTAAAAGAGATGATACATGCTTTCAACTTCCATTCATATATTGACGGAAATCCACGTCAATGCCTTAAAAATACTAACACGTGGTCTATGCTTCATTAAAAATAATAAAAGAAAAGATAGAAAACTAAAAATATTAAAAACATTATAAAAAAATGGATACTTGCACCATTGGTCCCTATAATTACAAATTGATCCCTTGAGTCAAATTCTATTAAAAAATTTAACAGATTCTGTTAAATGCCACGTCAGTGCCACACCAAACCAATAAGATGGCGACACATGTCCATCTGAATAAAAAAATATACATTTTTGAAAAAAGCAAAAAATAAACTTATTAAAAAAAAAAAAAAAAAAAAAAAAAGGTGGGGTGGCCCTAAGGACCTTCTAGGGTGGCCTTTGGCCACCCCTGGACCTTCTAGGGAGGCTGCGGCCACCCCTAAAGGTGGCCGGGGGTGGCCAAGACACCCCCTTCCCTTTTTTGTTTTTGTTTTTTTTTAAAAAAAATTAAGTTTATTTTTTTAATAAATTTATATTTTTTTTATTAAAATGGACATGTGTCGCTATCTATTGATTTGATGTGACGCTGACGTGGCATTTAACAGAATCTGTCAAAAAATTTAACGAAATTTAACTTCAGGAATCGATTTGTAATTATAGTTTACCACAAAGACCTCCCTTGAACTTTTTAAACCATAGGGAGTGATTTGTAATTATGGCATGCTCAAGAACCAATGGTATAATTATCCCTTAAAAAAAAAATAAAAAAATAAAAAAAAAAATAAAAAAAGCCACCCTTATAACTGGTTTGGGGCAGCCAAACTACTCTTATTGACCTTAGTCGTGGTTCGCTGAAAACATTTTGTTGAAAAACATTTTTCTAAAAACATTTTACGTCGAAACAAACGGAGCAAAAACTCCTGAAGTGTAGAAACTAACAGAGGCAGTTACTTGAACCTGCAAAGTACATGTTGTCCGACAGGAAGACCCAATACTGAAGAAGCTGTAGGAAGAGCAAATCTGAACTTTGCAGTATCGTGGCTCAGCCGAGTTTTCTTAACAAGTTTGAATTCAATGAACTTCTTAGGATTTAAGCAACCTAGAAAGACATATCATTCAAGTAATCAGTTTTTGGGCAAACAAGAATTAAGACAATTAGAAAAACAAACAATGAATAATGATTGTTTTGTTTGATAATTTCCATGTTGCACCAGGCATGTACAAAACTACAAAAAAAGCCAGAAAATGAATGTGGAGTTGACAACCTCCAAGAATACGAGAAACAAAGTATAGTGAAAGATCCAAAGGCCGTGCAAAAACATCATAGAATTTATTCACAGGTGTATCCTCCAACAATCTCCTTCATATATGAGTCTTCCATACCAGTATGTTCATATATACTATGAATCCGTTTGAATCTGTGCTTCTAAAAAGTATAATTTAAAAAATGGCGATTTCAAAATGTACGATTTGGATTTAGAAACATGAATCTTAAAAAGGTAGTTAAACGTTTAGTAAAATTGTGATTTGTCCTTTAAAATCGCAGCTTAAAATTAGCATTTAAAGCCGTGTGTTTTTAGAAATGTATCCCCTAGCCTGCAATTTAAAAACGCAAATTGCACTTTTGTTTAAAAACGCAAATTGCACTCCCAAACAACACATTTTTTTTTGTAATTTTGTTTAAAATTGCACTTTTCTCCTAAATATGGACATCGAACCATGAGCTCCCTTGCCTCGTCTAACCCTTCAAATGAGGCCTTAATATAACATGTTGAGACATCATTTAATTTAAAAGTTTTAGCTTAAGAATTTGGGCCTAAATGTCACTAACTACAATACCTTGCACTTGTATTAATGCTTTTAATCAAACAAAACTATTTCATGAAAACCTTATTATAATAATACTCATATAATTCACAAGGGGTAGCTCAATCGGTTGGGGAATACACCTCATGAAGCGGAGGTCACTATTTCGATTCTCCATTCCCCCCTCTTGTGTGGACGTGTCAAAATAATAATAATAATACTCATATAAATTAAACTAAATATCGTCATTTCATTATCAAAGTTTCTTTTCTTTTCTTTTCATTTTTCTTTATTATTTTTTGAAAATGGTATCCCATCAAATATGCCCAGATACAAATATGAGAAGATGCTAAGTCATACCTCTGTTTATGTTGGCGTAATATAAAAAGCCAGCAGAAATGCCAACCAAAGCAAGAGCAACGGCTAGCCCTCGCAGCTCGGCATCGGGTAATTGCATGAACTCAAACGGTAACTTAAACATGTTGAGAGACTGAAAGCTCACCTCAAACGGTAACTTCAACGTTTTTCCAATGGATTACAATTTCATATCATATGGGTGCGTATATATAATTAATTAATTAAATACCTCTTTCCACCTTATGCTTTACTTGTTCTTCTCATTCTTGTCCCTCCCCCCTTTATGGATTCCAAGATTTTTTACCAGGGAATGAAGTAAGGGATCATAAAAAAGGCTTTTTGGGACAAACCCATAAATAAATCAATCATAGCCAATCAGAACTTACATGACATATTTGACAATTATTTTGGGAATTAATTTCCAAAAAAGAAGGAAAAAAAGATTTTGGCCAAATTAAATTAAACCCTAAGCTTAATTTATTCAAAGAAAGATTTTTATAAGATAAATGCTTATTTGCATTCTCACTTAGATCTCTTTTAGAAATTAATTATTGGATCTATGAGACTCTCAGTAAATTTAACAAATCAATTATTGATTTGTAAAAAAGTTGTATGAAAATGAACAATAGATAAACCCAAAAAATAAGGAAAAATATTCTTACACAACAGCATTGCACAACTTGAAAAATATTGTTGTGCACCAATTACTTGTAAAAAATGTAAGGTAGCATATCTCTTTTTATAATGCTGACATGTTGGGTCTTGTGACTCAAATTCTTACAAGTTGATTGTCCTACTAGCACCTATGAGGCAAGTGAATTAAAATATATATATATATATATATATTGGTTTTGTTCCTGCTTCTTTGGGTAAAATTAGTAGAACAATTGGTAGGGTAGGTAACGTATTTTGTCCTAAATAATTGTAGTATTTTTAGCCATCTCAGCATCTTCATGATACCTAGCTATAATCTTGCTATTTTCAAACTATGCCTAGAAATGTAAATAGAAAAAACTGAACAACCTCGTGGGTACATAATTTCATAGGTTGCTAATTGGGCCTTCAAGACGTCTACAAAGGAATTAAAAGAGAAGGCATAAAAGGTTGTCGGGGCGAGCAGTCGGTGGGAGATATTTTAATGCCTGAATTAGTGTCTTCTTTTGAAAAAAAAAAAAAAAAACTTGAAGTAGTGTATTTGTGCAGGAGAGAAATGAAGCGAATGTTTTCCTTATTCCCCTTTTATCCATTGTTTTTCATGTTTGTGGGCTAGGTAGCGAGTAGTACTAGTAGTGACCGGAGGGGTCAAGTGTCTATAGGCTGCCTTGCTGTGAAGTTCCCTAGGTCATGTCCGCATTCACATCATGCGATTAGTATTCGCGCGGTTATTGTAATTATTGAATACTGTTATTATTTGCTATCAGAATATTAGGTAATAGGCATTTTGGACATATTTTAGTATATATATTAGGTATCTATTAGGGTTTATTCTAAACGATTTTGAAATTATTTTAGGCAAATTTTTAGTGTTTTTTTAAACCCTAATGTTTTAGATGAAATCCATATCTTGATTTCACAATCTTACTTGAAAATAACCAAAAAAAATAAATACAAACACAAATTCACTTTCTTAGATTTTAAAAATTTACTTTGACAGCTTAAATTTTTTGCGGATTTGAAATTTGTCATTTCGTGCATTTTTTTTTTTTGTCCAATTATGCTACGTCTATTAGTGCTACATTACATTAAAATATTATTTTTTTATATTTTATAAAAAAAAATGGAAAATTTTTTACTTAACCCTCTAATCTTCAATTTTAATTACAATTACTTTTTAAACTTCAAAAACTTTTAATTTAGTGTATTCATTTTTCAATCTTTTTTAATTTCACCATTCCGTTATGATTTTTCGTAAAATCATAACCGATGGGTGTAGAAATTTCCAAAATAACCCTCATTTTTATGAGGGGAAAAAAATTGTTAGGATTCAAGTGTATTAACTCTCAATTTAGTGTATTAATTTTTTCAGTTTTTTTCAATTTCATCATTCTGTTAAAATTTTTAGTAAAATCATAACAGAGGGGTGTCAAAATTCCCAAAACACCCCTCTTTTTTATGAAGGGAAAAAAAATTGTAAGGATTTAGATATTGATCAGGAAGAATTGTATCTATCTTTTAATTTTTTTTTTAATAAAAAAAAGTAGTATTTTATAAATTTTGATAGGATTCGATGAAAAATCTTACAAGATAAGTAAAATTAAAAGATAGATACATGAAATTGAGAGTTTGAAGTCTGTAGGTATAATTGTAAAAACAATAACAATTCTGAGAAGGTTAATTGAAGTTTCTGATAAAAGTAAGAAAAAGAAATAAAAATAAAATTTAATAGATAAAAAAATAATAATAAATAAATTTGAAGCTTGTGATTATGAAAATGTAAGAAGTAGATATCTAAAGCTGAATTTATAGGTGTGGTTGTGGATTCTTTTGGAGTTCATTACAAAAAGAAAGAAGTGTGAATTGTTTTCTGTAGTGAATTAAAATCTAAGCGAGGGAAATAAATTGCGATTTTCATTTGGAACTTGTGAATTGGAAGGTTTGGTAACAGGTTGTGATGATTTTTCTTTTAATGTAGATAGATATTTTAATTTGTCCCAAGTGTTTGACAAAGCGTATTGGGGTGGGAGGAGGGGAAGTGTGACGTGGGCATGACGGGTAGAAGACACGTAAGAGGAAGAGAGAAGGCAGAGGGAAAGGATCTAAGTGAAGGGGTGATGGGAGGCATAGAGGCTGAGCAGTGGTACTACTTGGACTGAGGAAAAGATTTCATTTGATGGGTGTGGGGCCCTCTACACGTCAAATCATCGTACGGATATAAGAAACCGAAAAGATCTACGCCTTACAGGATCACCCAAAAAAAACAAAACAAAAGGTTATTATTTAATAGATTGTTATATGTTTATTATATAATTAAAATAATGTAATATTAAAAGTAAAGGATTTTTAATGTTATGTTATTAAAAGTTATTTGGTAGTAATATAACAATCTAAGGAATTGTCCCTAAGCTTTGTTTGATAGAATTTTTTAGACGGTAATTTTTTGTTTAATTTGAAAACCGTTTTTGTGTTTTTAAAAATGTTTTGTATTTAAGTTATTTGTTTATATAATTATTGATAAAATGTGAATCGTGAGGCATACATTTGGTTTGTTAATTTCATTTTGAGTGTGAATTAAGCTCGATTTATGGTGCTGACGTGACATTTAACAAAATTTATCAAAATTTTTAACGAAATTTAACTTCATGTATCGATTAATAATTATAATTTACTACAAGGTCTTCCCATTAATTTTTAAAACTATAAAAATTGATCTGTAATTATGACATACCTCAGAAACTAACGATGCATTTATCCTTAATTTTTACACCATATAAAACAATTTATAAATTAGGTTAAGTATAAGAACTCAATCATTGTATGCTATAACCAGAAGAAAAAAAAGTATAGAAAAAATTTAAAAAAAACAATTATTAATAACCGAAAGTTATATAAACAAAACCAAAATAAAAAAAAAACCAATTTCTATTTTTTTTATATTTTATATTTTTATTTTCACATTAATTTTCATAATTCTAATAATTTTGTAACATAATTTTCTTTGAAAAAACATTATCATACAGTTAGCACTCAAATATGGTTTCAGGAATTTTAGTACTTTATTTTACGCTCCCAAACATATTTTATAAATATAATATAAAAATATCTAAATCATTTAAATATCTTTTTAAAATTATTATTTTCTTTTTAGGCTTTCATGTAGTAAAATATAGTAAAAAAAAATCGAAATCGAATACACAAACGAAGCAACAGATTTTTTCTCATTTTTAAACACTCTTAAACGGATCACTTTTGCAATTTTGTTTAATGATGCAGTAAATTAATTAGAGAGGGCAGTAAATATGAGCAGTGCTTGAGAAGACAAAAATGTTTTTGTTGACAAGACAAGGCATGATGGGAAGCGTAAAGGCGAAACACCTTCATAGTTCATACAAAGGATGCTTTTACCTGCTCAACACTTTGAAAATGAAAAACTTTTTTCGAAATGCTCTCTCTGTGCCTGTCATTCTCGAGCCCTGAGTTTGTTCCCAAAAGAAACTGCGTTTAATTCATATATTCGCCTTTTTCTTCGATTTCAATGCATTAACTAGCATCCATTCCTGGCTATCACCATTCGGTTTATTTCCCCAAGGTCCTAAGCCATCAACTATAGCTCATTTGGATATCTAAGCCGACTTCAATTATCTCCGGTCTTCTCATTCTTCTTTTTTCTTCCGCCATAGCTCGGTACACCCACAACACCGGCACAGCAATGAAACCAAGCCAGTCTTCAACGGCACCGCCTTATTTAAACTGTTGGTTTGCATGCTTTTATTTTTGTTTTTATTTTTTATTTTTTTTAATTGATCTATTATCCATTTAGGTACGTCGGTCAGTGCATGGCTTATAAATATGTCTTCGATTTGCCCTGGATTTTCCATTTACGCACTGAGAAAAATCCATGGGTGCGAATCGTGCGATGCTGCCGTTAGGGTTTCGGTTCATGCCCACCGATGAGGAGCTCATAAGCCACTACTTGGTGAAGAAGGTCAAGGGCGAAGAACTTTCCTGGGATGGCATCCCCGATTGTGATCTATACGGTGAAAAGCCACCCTGGGAAATCTGCGGCGATCAGGAGAAGGTTTACTTTTTCACCACGTTGAAGAAACTAAGCAAAAATCGTGTTTCACGAACAGCCGGTTGTGGGGTTTGGCATGAACATTGTACTGTCAAGATTTATGATAATCGGGGTGATATTATCGGGGCCAGGAAACTATTCAATTTCAATGTAAAAGAGGGCTCGACAACGAAGAACTCAAACTGGATCATGCACGAGTTCTCCCTCGTTGGTGAGCAGCAACAGGGTACCAACTTGGTCCTCTGTAGCCTTCAGAAGAAAGGATCAGAATCATCGAGTGGGGTCAAAAGACGCTTCGAGGAGGAATCTCATCAGAGAAAGAGGGTTTGCTGCAATATTGTTGAATGTCCACCGCCTCAGGCAATATGGATCCCAGCGGAGTCTAATATGGAAACCATCATGGGCTGTCTACCGTCCAGTGATCCCTCTGATTTTAATTTTGATTTGGAAACCATCATGAGCGTACAGCCGCCAGAGGTTGGAGATCTGCCGCCAGAGGTTGGAGATCTGCCGCCAGAGGGTGGAGATCTGCCGATTCTTCCTCCATTGGAAGATTTTTGGGATGCTGACTGGGATGCGTTATTTGCCTAGAGAGATCAATACAGTGATTAGGAAAAAATTGTAATTTTTTTTTTGCAATTTTGTTTGAGATATCATCAAAATAATATTTTAATTTCTTGTCTTGATTTTGTTTTTTTGTTCGAGTTCATGATCTATGGGATTTTGCATATTGGTTAACTTTCTCAACTTTGTTTGAGATATCATCAAAATAATATTTTAATTTCTTGTCTTGATTTTGTTTTTTTGTTCGAGTTCATGATCTATGGGATTTTTGCATATATCCACACGTTTTAATTGGATTAATTAACCCTAAAGGACCGATCCAAAAGTTCAATTTTTAATTGGATTGATTAGAATCCCAACTAATAACAACGTTATCTTTCTTAATAGGTAAATGAGTTTGACTTGAGTACGTTGTTTATGCCCACGTTGTTTGGGATTCTAATCAATCCAATTAAAACGTTGTTAGCTGTAGGTTGCCGTATCAACACTGATTCAGTTGACTGTCGGTTATTAATAATTGTTTTTTTAAAATTTTTTCTATAGTTTTTTTTCTTCTGGTTATAGCATACAATGATTGAGTTCTTATACTTAACCTAATTTACAAATTGTTTTATATGGTGTAAAAATTAAGGATAAATGCATCATTAGTTTCTGAGGTATGTCATAATTACAGATCAATTTTTATAGTTTAAAAAATTAATGGGAAGACCTTGTAGTAAATTATAATTATAAATTGATACATGAAGTCAAATTTCGTTAAAAATTTTGATAAATTTTGTTAAATGTCATGTCAGCACCATAAATCGAGCTTAATTCACACTCAAAATGAAATTAACAAACCAAATGTATGCCTCACGATTCACATTTTATCAATAATTATATAAACAAATAACTTAAATACAAAACATTTTTAAAAACACAAAATCGGTTTTCAAATTAAACAAAAAATTACCGTCTAAAAAATTCTATCAAACAAAGCTTAGGGACAATTCCTTAGATTGTTATATTACTACCAAATAACTTTTAATAACATAACATTAAAAATCCTTTACTTTTAATATTACATTATTTTAATTATATAATAAACATATAACAATCTATTAAATAATAACCTTTTGTTTTGTTTTTTTGGGTGATACTGTAAGGCGTAGATCTTTTTAGTTTCTTATATCCGTACGATGATTTGACGTGTAGAGGGCCCCACACCATCAAATCAAATCTTTGCCTCAGTCCAAGTAGTACCACTGCTCAGCCTCTATGCCTCCCATCACCCCTTCACTTAGATCCTTTCCTTCTGACTTCTCTCTTCCTCTTACGTGGCTTCTACCCGTCTTGCCCACGTCACACTTCCCCTCCTCCCACCCCAATACGCTTTGTCAAACACTTGGGACAAATTAAAATATCTATCTACATTAAAAGAAAAATTATCAAAACCTGTTACCAAACCTTCCAATTCACAAGTTCCAAATGAAAATCGCAATTTATTTCCCTCGCTTAGATTTTAATTCACTACAGAAAACAATTCACACTTCTTTCTTTTTGTGATGAACTCCAAAAGAATCCACAACCACAGCTATAAATTCAGCTTTAGATATCTACTTCTTACATTTTCATAATCACAAGCTTCAAATTTATTTATTATTATTTTTTTATCTATTAAATTTTATTTTTATTTCTTTTTCTTACTTTTATCAGAAACTTCAATTAACCTTCTCAGAATTGTTATTGTTTTTACAATTATACCTACAGACTTCAAACTCTCAATTTCATGTATCTATCTTTTAATTTCGTATCAGACGATGAATTCAAAAAAAATCTGAATTTTGTTCTTATCTGACAGTTGGATTTACTTCTGTTCTCATCTGTATGTCCCATATTTTATTAATGCAAGTTCGAACCCTAACTAAAAATAGTTTTGGAAATTTTTTTTTTTAAAAAAAAATTAGTAAGTGCAGGAACTGTGCTTCATTTTTTTGGTGATCCTAACCAACTAACTGGGATTAAGCAAATATATAAATATATATATATATATAGCCCTCTTATATATCACCAAACTTTTTTAAAATAATGCTTGATCCCCAAATTTAAAAAAAAATAAAAATAAAAAAAATCCATCACACCAATTACCCAAGATGTGCCTTTCTTTTGAGGTTCATTTGTCGAAATTAACCCTAAAAGCAACTAAAAAAAAAAAACGCCTTGAAATGTTTCCCCCTAAAATGGCATTTACATTTAGTTAAATAGTTCTTTGTATAAATCATAAACATCATAAATTTTAAAAACGTACTTTTTAAAAATGTAAATCTAGACAAATCCTTAATATAGTCTATCATTTTCGAAATATTTTCAAATTAAAAATTTTAAAAATATAGATAAACTTATTTAAAATATTGTGTTTATTAAAAGGCACCTTATTTGTGGGTTGGAGGACATATGCACACCATGTGTTGTTTCTTTTTTCACTCTCAAACTATATCTGGAATGCAAGTTAGTGTTTTTTTTTTTTTTTTTTTTTTGGTGAACGGGAACTTGAACTTTCATATATATATATATATATATATATATATATATATATATATATATATATATCACACACACAATATTCACGCATTATCTAATCAACACGTGGATGAAGGTGAGCCTGAGTTACCATCATGTCTTCTCAAGAAAAAGTTTTTGTCATACCGAGATTTTCGTCGACCAGGCCTTCTCCATTGATTGGGAGAACTCCTCCAACGAAGGATCGTGTACACTGCATGCAATGAAATGACAGCCCTGGCCCCTGGCCCCTGGCTCGTCTTGAATTGCTTGCTTTCAGCACTCGAGATGAGGGGCAGGAGCGTTATATTGCTTGCAAATATACGTAATATTTTATAATACAAGTCCTAACTAAAAATAGTTTTGGAATATTTTCTTTAAAATTTAGTAAGATTTTTCATATGTATAGCTTGTAAGTGCAGAGCAGTGATCCAGACAGAGAGCAGCCTTGATGTGACGTCCAATCACCATTCAAAACCACCCTCCACCGTTCATTTTCCCACGCCATCGCACTGTTTTTTTTTTTTTTTTTTTTTTTTTTTTGTTTTTTTTTTAAGTCTATATGAATTAAAAATCTATATGAATCTGTCAAAGTCATCCAATCACCTTTAGAACGAATCGTGTTAAAGAGTTATAAAAAATATTTGAGTGCATCAAAGTTGTGTTAAAAAATGAGTAATACGAAGTCTCTCCTTTTTTTAAAAAAAAAAAAAAAAAAAATTTGATATTTCTTTTAAAAATTTTATTTAATCTAAATTTAATTGTAATCTATCTCAACTTGAATAGTAATTTTAAAAACCAAATTATTATGTTTTTTTAAATCATAAATTTTAAAAATGCAAATCTAAACAGATTCTTAATTTAATCTACCATTTTCGAAATATTTTCAAAATGAAAATTTAAAAAATATTGTTAAGAGTATAATAAAATTAGGGTTAAACATTTAAAATATTATGTATTTTAAAATGCATTTGATTTTTTTTTTAAAACATTGTCCTCAAATTTGGTTTTTCTCAACGAAAAAAAGGATAAAGCCTGCGGCCTATAATAATTGGGATCCGGCTTCCATGCTGTTGAGAGAAGTACCGGATATCTGCTGTAAAATAAATAAACGGTCCAGATTCATCTCCAACATATTTTAACTCAAACGACGTCCCAGAGAAACGTTTGATGAAACACACCTTAACGCCGTTTCAAAGGGAAGAAAAAAATACATTCACGTTGTTCTACAGAACCCAAACATAGGCACGCATGAGGCTGCAACTTCATGCTTCACGTCCTTTGTCAACAGAGCTTTTCATGGAATTTTCTTCCTTATTTACAGAAGTATTCACTTACTTACACCCGCCAAAAAGCCCTTAATACTTGTTTTCGTTTTGAACAACAGATCAATAACTTACTCAAACATGTCTACCTCTTTTATACTTGGTAAGCAATTCATTGACACTGAAGCTTTGCTTTACCAAGCCCAAAAATTATACTCTTCTTTTTTTGTTTTTCACTTTAATAAGTAGCTAACACAAAACCCATCACAAAGAAAAAGGAAATGAAGGAGATAATGATAAGAATTAAAATATAAAAAACTTCATTTACTGTGATTCAGAATTGAAGAACATAAAAGAGAGAGAGAAATCTGTCTACGTATGCTAGCTCAATAGCTCTCAACACCTCTCTCACTCTGTCACTCACCAATAAAAGGGACCTCTTCCTCTTCAGTCGTCCCTTTCGTCTTTCCTTCACATTAGCCTCTCTCTTCTTCCCCAACACTCTTCCTTTTGTTCCTTGTTATATAACTATATATATTTCAAGCTCAAACACAGAAATAAGAACCAACCCATAATATTTGTTTAGATTTGTTTACCAAATAGACTGAAAGATCGGAAAGAAGACGGGGTGCCCTCAGCAGGGTTTTCTTCTCATGGTTTTCTGCTTTCTACAAGTGCTTCTTGTCACACATGAATTTGCTAATCATGGCCTTTGATAAAGGGTATACCCAGCTTTTTGGGTATGATAATCAGGTCGTTCTTGAGGACGGGAAAACGGTTCATCTTTCTCTGGATGAGAGGGCAGGTTGTTTCTTGGTTTAAAATTGTTTGGTATGTTATATCATATATGTGTCTGGTTGTTGGGACTTTTGACTAAAATGGAAGGGTTACTAACTTGGAAGAGATTCGAAGACCCATTCCTATGTGTTAAAAGGAGCAAGATAAAACATGCAGAGAGTTTTAAGCAACTAAAGTTGGCCTCTACCGAAGACCTGAGATATGTAGTTTACGGGGAAAGTTATTGTGCCACTTCATGCGTGGCCTCTGCGAGGCAACGAATGTATTTTTTCCTTCCCTTTTAAACGGCGTCAAGGCGTGTTTTATTAAATGTTTATCTGCGACGTCGTTTGAGTTAAAATATGTTGGAGATGAATCTGGACCGTTTATTTATTTTACAGCAGATATCCGGTACTTTTCTCTACAGAATGGAAGCCGGATCCATTTGCCTAGAGAGATCAATACAGTGATTAGGAAAAAATTGTAATTTTTTTTTTGTTTTTTTTTTTGGCAATTTTGTTGTAGCATATTGGATAACTTTCTCAACTTTGTTTGAGATATCATCAAAATAATATTTTAATTTCTTGTCTTGATTTGTTTTTTACTTTTTTTGTTCGAGTTCATGATCGATGGGATTTTTGCATATATCCACACGTTTTAATTGGATTAATTAACTCTAAAGGACCGATCCAAAAGTTCAATTTTTAATTGGATTGATTAGAATCCCAACTAATAACAACGTTATCTTTCTTAATAGTAAATGAGTTTGACTTGAGATAGTTGTTTATGCCCGCGTTGTTTGGGATTCTAATCAATCCAATTAAAACGTTGTTAGCTGTAGGTTGCAGTATCAACACTGATTCAGTCAACGATGCTCGACCCCTTAAAAATAGTACTAATGGGGTTGTTCGGTAAAGATAGATATAGAACAGAGTAGTGAAGTTATTAATTTTAAGAGTAGTGGGGTTGTTAATTTTAAAAATAATAAGAAATGATGATGTGATATAAAGTAAAAAGAATTTGTGTAGAAAAGTAAATTTTTTTTGTATTTTAGTGAATTTTTTATTTAAATAGTAATAAAAAATTATTGATGTGATATAAAAAGTGAAAAAAGTGAGAATGTTTTGATGTGAATTATTGTTAAAAAAAACGAAAAAGTGAGAAAAAAAAAAGTACAATAAATAGAGTAATTCTATACGGCGATCAGATGTCCATCAAAAGTCCATCTTTGCTGATGTGGCACTATGCCACGTCAGTTTTTTTTTTTTTTTTTTTAAAAAAAAAAATTTAAAATCCATCCTTAACAGTACGCATCCATTTTCTTTTCCCCAAAAGTTTTCCCCCCAATCTTTCCCTCCCTCTCTCCATCTCCTCCCTCAACCCCACCGACCGCCACCCACGAGCCGGCCACCGTCGTCCACCAGCTACCACCGCCACCGGACGTTCAGCTCCATCTTCGGATCTCCGGCCAAAAGGTACCGTGCGTACTCCATTTCCTTCGCTATTTCTCTAGTAGTTGCATTGACCTTGTATTGTTCGATAAAATTACTATGTCAGTCTTAAACCCATCGTCGTCGCCTTCGGGAGCTTCCAGAATGAGGGCTTGCTATCCACCGACACCACAGCCAGTGAAGCCGAGTTCGGCTTCTCTCGCCCTGACTTTTGGAGGAGCCAACTCGCCGGGACCGTCGAGTTCTACCAGCGCCACGTCTTCCTTTACTACAAGAACCCCAAGGTCTAGCCCCCCAGAATCGAGTCCTCCGAGTTCGATCGCGTGCCGAGGCTGCTCTCCGCTGCTGTGATGCCCATGAAGGCCGATATGAAAAAAGAGGTATGTGTGTCTGATTTTGTTGGTTTTAGTGAAATGAAAAGGGTTATGTGTGCTCTGTAGACCGGTTTTGTTTGAGGGGTGATTTGGAGCCTTTTGGTTTCATTTCTGATATGGGTTCAATGTCAATTTAGTGAAATGAAATGGGTTTTGTGTGTTTTGAGGATTGATTGTGTTTTAGGAGTCAAATGGAGGTTTTTGGTTTCTCTTTTGATTATGGGTTGATTTGGAATATGGTTATTTGAAATGGGTATTCCGTGCTTTGTGTGTTAGGAGTATTCTGGAAGTCAGATTTTTTTTTAAAAAAAAAAAATTATGGAGGTTTGGTTATGAATTTGGTGAGTTCAGTTGGGTTTCGAGTGTTTTATAAATTGGTTTTGTTCTAGGAGTCATTTAGGGATTTCTGATTATTGTGGAATTATTTGTTTTTAGGGGTTTGAAGTGGGGTTTTTGGCGTCTGGTAGATTGATTGTGTTTCTGGAGTGATGTGAGGATGTGGATTGTTGGGGATTTAGAAGATTGGTAAGAGATTTACAACGGAGGTTGCATTTTGGGAAAATTTGGTGATTGAGAATTATCAAATCAAATATTGAGAGTTATATATATCAAACTCTAGTATGAAGCCCGTAAATGATGTACAACAAGCTATAGGTTCTGAGTATATGTGTGTGTCAATAATTCAGTAAATATTTCTCATGCATTTTCGATTCTACTGGCTCGTGTGTAGTATAACATCAACTTATTGTTTCATCATATGAAATGCAAGCTATTAATTTTATTTCTCATGCATTTTCGATTCATTTTATTTTGCCTTCATTTTCTCTTTTAGGAATAATAATACTCATGACATTCTTTTTTTTGCCTTGTATTAGGCGTGTTAATGCCAATCTATATGCTTTAGGTGCTCTGGTACATTGAACTTGGAGGTGCTGATCCACGGGAAAGAAGAAAAGATATGCTGTTGTGTTGTGTTGTGAATGTGGAAAAAGTTTTTACTTTGTGTCATCTTTTGAAACTATGTGCTTGTTGAATAGCCTGAGCTTTTAGGCAAGTGAGCTTGTAAGCAAGTTTGATGTTTGAATCGTTGTTAGGAGGAAGATAAAGATTATCCTTATCTTGCAGCTGGAAATGTTCACAATTGTAATTTTTATTTGCTGCATAGACGCATGGATGTAAGCTTATTGCATAGATGCATGGATGCAAGCTTTTGATGTCTTATATCTCACTTATAAGCATAGAGGCATGGATGTAAGCTTTTGATGTCCAGCTCATCTTAATATATATAATTTGATGTTCTTGTTATCAGATTTTGATCATGGATATAAGCTTTTGGTGATTCATTTCATTAAAAAATCCATTTCTTTTTCTTATTGTGTAGATACTTATGTTCTTGCTTGATTGAAATGTCATCTATTATCAGCTATGTGCAGTTTGAAGAGGCTTTGAGATCAATGAAATTTAAGGATGTGTTGTTTTCACTGCAGGGGAATGTCACTCATGCTTCATTTTCGCAACATGATGGCCACACAATAAAGTAACATATTTTGCCATTGAAAAAATATCATTTTCATGTAATGTCTTCCTTTTATTGTGAAAAAGTGTCTTCCCTTTTGATGGCATAAATATTTTTGGGTTAATTATGCAACATTATATATAATGTCAAGGTGTGCCATTTGTCCAGTTCTTTTGATAATTTGTAATAGAGAGCTTCTTGAGAATTGCTTACTTTCCTAAATATTAAGCATTGTGTTCTTCATCGTCAAAAAAATAAAATGGAAAATTCAATCATTTTTTTGTACATGCTTTTCTCAACTAATACAAGTTTCCTGTACTTCCTTTCTGGATTAATTAAATATGTAAAATAGAACAAACCAAATTCGTGCACAAAAACATCACATAACAGCAAGTTCCTAGGTAAGGTAGAAGGCAAGTTAGCCATGCTTTTACATCTTCCAAAATACATGAATCTAATGGCTTTTTCCTAGAGTAAAAGCTCAAAAACAGTTCATTCCAAAACAATTTTACAATTTTTGGACCCTCTAGAGAGCTCTATCAATTGTTCGCAGTGGTTCTTTTGCTTCTCTATGTACCATGCAAAATATTCTTGAATTTGGACAAGGTCTTTGCTCTTTTTGCCTCGTATTGTATTTCCAAACAGAGGACAACTGCAACAGGAAAACAACATTTTTATCTTGGCTCATCATGCAAATTCATATTTTATGCATAAGTTCAAAGAACACAAATTCTGGCTGAACAAAAAACTAGTGATAATCAAAATAAATAAAAAGGCAAGATGAGGGCACTAACCAATTGAATCCCTCCAAAGAGTGGTTAAATGAGCACAACTGCAAGAGTAGAAATATGTTAGAGAAACTTATAACTCAAACTTAACGATTACAAAACCAGCATCAACTTTCATTCATGAGATTTAAGTTCCCACCATCTTCCCTTCATCTTTAGCATTTCTTTACACAAAACTCTTAAGTGCATGTTCTGTGGAAGTGGCAAATTTGCATCTTATTTATTACAATATTTTTCACTAGACAAGGATTATAAAATTTGACAAACTTCCAAAACTTTCAAAAGCCATTTTGCCATTCAAACACTAACCACATAGTCCATCGTTTTGAGGTCTCACTTTCAAACCATTTTACCGAAGTAAACAATCTAAAGTTTCTATACAAACCTTAAAATTATGAGATTCAGACCCAACTAGATTGTTCTAGATCCAAAAACAACTCAAAAAACCAAATCCAAAAATAAGAAGTGAATCTCAGCCATGATGCTACTCCCATTTGATAAGTAAAATACATCCATTTGATAAGGACAAAGAAATAAGTTTGTTTTACTGTGATAGCCACAACTTTCTTCCAAGGTATAGATGGTATTTTTTTGATAAGATAAATATTTTTTTTTTGATAAGAAGGTATAGATGGTATTATTATGACTGATATTTGATTGATTTCCCACATTGATTTGGTAATTTAGCAGCATTGTTAGTGTTCTTGATTTCTAAAATAAATAACACAATATAACCAAAAAAATTCAAGTCATGGTAAAATATAAACTACCACAAAGTCAGCACCATTTAGATGAAAAAGAAAAAGAAAAAAAAGCAATTGAAGTGCCAACACTATGACTTCCCGTTTCAAAGCATACCACACTCTGCATTTCACATGAAATATACATATACAGTTAACACTGCAATTTCTCTACTGAAACAACATAATCAACACTTTTTACATCAACAAAACACCATGTCACTTTGCTTAATTTATAAAATGTGTACCCTATATATCAATGTTCACATAAACCCCTAATCATCAATCTCATATGTGAATACTTCAATGTATAAATTTTACTTTTTACCCAAAAAAGCTATAAATAATTACATGTACATGTATCCAAGCATCAAATATTTCTTCTGCATATTATTCCTCATTCTTTCAATGTAAAAGCAAACGCATACCATTAGATAGACAATATCCAATACACAAAATCTGGGCACATGATTTAAGCACAAGACATCATGCATTTAATGAGGCAAAACTAATGACTCATATTCTGCACAAACATTTTTGCAAAATTTTAATGATCTCCCAACAAGATTACGCTCTCTGGAATTGCTTACAATTACTAATATACCCAAAATTTCAGTTTAAATCAACCATCCACCAAGTCCAATCTAAGGAGAAATGGTCGGCTGCTAAAAAAGATACCCAATCTCCAATCTCCAATCTCTTCTCCACCACTACAATCTATATTGAAGAAAAAGAAAAAAAGGGGCAAAAAATAAAGACCAAAGTCGGACAAATAACTTTGGCCATGTTTCTGGTTTTTCATCACAAAGGTAGCCCGCCACCCACACTCAAGTTTCTTGACGCTAGGATGAGAAAAACAGAGAAAGGAGAACAATAAGCAAAACTCTATACCAATTCAAACCCATGCTAAAAATAAGACCCAAAAAACAACAACGAGAATGATAAAATGGGGTTGAACCATAGCCTCTCGTTACAATGCAATGAAAATCACTAAAATAACTATATAAACCCAGAATCCAAGTGAGATTTCTATTTTTCTACAGCCAAATACACTAGAAAAAAGTCTTGAACTTTAAGAAAGCGAACCAAGACAGTACCAAACAACAAAACCAAAAGAAACCAAAGCAACCTGGTCGTCGATTTTCCAGCGGGAAACGCTTTATTCGACGGCTAGGATGGTCCCGGAACACTCGATGCCCAGGTAGGGGCTCGCACCCTCAAGAGGAGGTGGGTGCGAGCCTTTCCGCCGAAAGGTATCGGCTCGGTTCAGCGCGGCGGCTTCGACCCTTATCAGAACGTCGTCTTCTCGTTGAAATTAAGGATCCTCCTCCTTTGGCCAAAGAATCGGCGATGGAGCTGGACGTACCGGTGGCGGGCTCGTGCTCGTGGGTGGTCGACGATGGGGTTGAGGGGAGGAGATGGAGAGAGGGAGGAAAAGATTTGGGGGGGGGGGGGGGGGAAATGATTTTGGGGAAGAAAATGGCTCGGTTCACTCCATTTCATCGCTGGTTTTTCAATTTTTTTTTTTTTTTTTTTTTTTTTTTTTTTTTTTTTTGTAAATGAGGCTGACGTGGGGTGGTGCCACGTCAGCCGCGATGGATGAGTGATGGACTTCTGATCGCCTTGTAGAATTACTCCAATAAATAGTGCCAAGCACTATCCTGTTTTGTAACAAGCCTTAACAAACAAGGCCAATAAATCTAAACATCATTGATTTTTATTTTTTATTTTTTAATTATAAATATATCTATAAATTAATCAGAATTTAGTGAGATTATATTACTCTAAATGAGGTGATTTGAGATGATCCTCTCTCAAATGTTAAAATAGCGAAACAGGCAACATATCAACAAAACCATTTACGTCCTCACAATAACCTCTTTAGTGTTTTAATTAATTACGAAATGGAAATAATAAAAATAAAGTGATCTGATATGCATGTATATTATGTATGATGTATGCTTTATTAAATAGAGTTTAGTTTAGTTTTTTTTTTTTTTCTGTGATTTTTTATACGTTTATCGTTTCTTACTTTTTTTAATAACACGTCATTTTTACTCATTGCCATATACTCAAAAACAACAACATGAATCTTGCTAATTAATATCATTCTAGTCTTTCAAAACGAAAGCATTCAATTATTATAGGCTGCAGGCTTTATCGTTTTTTTCGTTGAGAAAAACCAAATTTGAGGACAATGTTTTTTTAAAAAATCAAATGCATTTTAAAATCCACAATATTTTAAATCTTTAACCCTAATTTATTATACGTTTAAAAATATTTTTAAATTTTCATTTTGAAAATATTTCGAAAATGGTAGATTAAATTAAGAATATGTTTGGATTTGCATTTTTAAAATTTATGATTTAAAAAAAAAACATAATAATTTGGTTTTTAAAATTACTATTTAAGTTGAGATAGATTACAATTAAATTTAGATTAAATAAAAATTTTAAAAGAAATATCAATTTTTTTATTTTTTTTTAAAAAAAGTGAGACTTCGTATTACTCATTTTTTTAAGACAATTTTGAAGCACTCAAATATTTTTTATAACTCTTTAACACGATTCATTCTAAAGGTGATTGGATGACTTTGAGAGATTCATATAGACGTTTAATTCATATAGACTTCAAAAAAAATAAAAATAAAGCACAGTGCGATGGCGTGGGAAAATGAACGGTGGAGGGTGGTTTTGAATGGTGATTGGACGTCACATCAAGGCTGCTCTCTGTACTTACAAGCTATACATATTTAAAATCTTACTAAATCTTTTTAAAAAATATTCCAAAACTATTTTTACGGGGTTGGGACTTGTATTATAAAAATATTACTTATATTTGCAAGCAATATAACGTTCCTGCCCCTCATCTCGAGTTTTGAAAGCAAGCAATTCAAGACGTGCCAGGGGCCGGGGCCGTCATTTCATTGCATGCAGTGTACATGATCCTTCGTTGGAGTAGACTGTAGTTCTGCCAATGGAGAAGGCAAAAAGTTTCTCTTTTTTTTTTTTTTTTTTGAACAAGATAGCATGTATTACCATATATTACTGAAAGCCCCAAGGGCGAGTACAAGGATAAAGGTACAAGATCTCCCTAAACCTTAAGTCAGAAACAAGTCTGACTTGAAGCAGTTGCCTAAATACAATTCACAACTATTACAAGGACACCAAATAAACTGGCCTAGTCTACCCCAGACACCAAATAAGTCCATGAATATTTGTGCATTACAAAAAGACAAACTGTGATCCACAGTAGACACAAAGGAATGTACAAAGAAAACAGAGAAAACCCAAAGCAGCTGTCGACAGTGAGCAGTGGCGGATTCCGCCGGAGACGGCGGCGCGTGGAGGACACGCGCCGTCACCAATACCACCCAGCAGAGGATCGACCACCGTAGACCCCATCCAACACCGTGCACGGCCAGGAAAGGTGGAGCGTAGCCCACAAGCGCGCCGAAGAGCAACAAGCTCTCTCTGGCGCATGCCGGCCACGAGCCGCGACCGATTACCGACGTGGCCTGAGCTTCCGGCGGCTGGAGCGGACGACGACGGTGAACACGGCTGGGTGGCGCGTGTCTTGGAATAATCGCCGGAGGTGTGTAGATCTGGCTCCAAAGTTGAAGAAGAAATATTGACACAACCGACCAAAACCTCCATTAAAGACACAAAACCCGCCGCACACCCAAGCTAGAACACCTCCATTTGGGCCTTCCTGCTAAGAACAAAAGAAAGGGAAAAGAAAACACAGAAAACAAGCCACCATAGCCTAACAAGGCTAGGGGACAACAACTCCACAGCCTTAATGGCTGGGAGAAAACTAGCCTCCACTGAAAAAAATTCAGGAGGAAACAAAACCTTAGTCTAACAGGACTAAGGGACAAGAACAAAGCCGGGGGGAAAAGGAGGGTGGCCTCCCTCCCCCAGCAAAAAGTTTCTCTTGAGAAGACATGATGGTAACTCAGGCTCACCTTCATCCACGTGTTGATTAGACAATGCGTGAATTTATATATAGATTTTTATACTATATGAAAGATAACATATACGATATACGATATAACTTCAGTATAGTATAAACCCAACTTGCATTCCAGATATATATTGAGAGTGAAAAAAGAAACAACACATGGTGTGCATGTGTACATCAAACCACAAATAAGGGTGCTTTTAAAAAACACAATATTTTAAATGTTGAATTGTAATTTTAGTATTATAAGCTTGACTATATTTTTAAAATTTTCATTTTCAAAATATTTCAAAAATGATAGACAATATTTTAAATTCTCTCGATTTGCATTTTTAAAAAGTACAATTTTAAAATTTATGATCTAAAATAAATTGAAAATTTATTATGTTTATGATTGATACAAAGGAACTATTTAGCTAAAAGTAAATGTCATTTTTTGGGAAAACATTTCGAGGTTTTTTTTTTTTTTTTTTTTTTTTTTTTTTTTTTTTTTCTCTAATTGTTTTTAGGGATAATTTCGACAATTGAACATTAAAAAAAGGACACATCTTGGGTAATTGGCCTCCAGGTGTTCGTGGTGATATATATATATTTTTGTTTTGTTAAATATGACATAAATGGCAACCTAAGATGTTAGAAATAATGTAATTAATAGTAGTTTAGGGATCAAGCATTATTTTTAAAAAATTTTGGTGATAAATAAGAGGGCTATATATATATATATATTTGATTAATCCCAATTAGAGCATTTGTAGAGAAGTCGTCAAACCGACGAAATCACCAAAATCAACTGATCTTTCACAAAAACACGCACACAGCAAGCTCTCTACTGCTACACTAAATCAGCCGATTGTCAGAACGCCTCGTCTCTTTAGCGGAATCGATTTCACTCGTCTCTTATTATTTTTCCGTTTTTTATTCCATTTTTGCAGGTTCGACAAACCAACTGCCTTGTCTCTTTTCTGTCGTCAAGGAAGCCAAGGTCGCCGAAGGAGAAGCCAGTCGTTGAGGGTCTAGTGGATCTTGGCTTGGGTCTGCTAGAGGAGAAGTCGGAGAACGGGTTGGGTTCGAAGATAGGCACAATGGCAGGGCCGAGTGTTACAAGTGCGGCAATCCAAGGCTAGGGATTAGGGTTTCGGTGGATATAGAAGCAGAGGATGTCTTCTTCAGCTGATCTTTCATTTTCTCGGTTCGGCGAAGGTAGATAAGAAGTCGGCCGTTGAGGAAGAGCCAGTTGTCGAGATCTTGTCGGTCGTTATCAGGAAGCCGGCGTCGAGGGTTGGGTCATGAGAAGGAGAACGGGTTGGGTCCAATGGAGGTCGGTTGAAAAGTGATTGTTTTAATTGTAATAAAAAAATAATATTTATTTGAAGTAGAGAATATTTGGGAAGTTTGTTATTTAAAGTTCTTGAAAACTAGGTAGCTAAATTAACAAAAGTGATAATTTTAGTCAAAATTTATTAAAATTTTGATAATTTCACTACAAATGCTCTTAGTTGGTTAGGATAAAAAATAATAAAAAATAAAATAAAATAAAGCACAGTTCAATCCCAGTTAGTTGGTTTTGGTTAGAGATAAAAAAAAAGAGAAACAAATTAAAAGAATAAATACATATGTAAATAATGCAACATGCACCAACATGTGCTTGTTATGGGGAAGCGTAATTTCACACAATTGAGAGTAGGGTTGGCAATTTTTGACACGACCCGCGAACCCGGCACGAACACGACACGAAAAAACTGGGTTTGAGTTTGTTATAATCGGGTTCGGGTCATAATCGGGTCAACCCGATTATGACCCGAATATAATCGTGTTTGGCGGGTCAACCCCAACACGATTACGCGGGTTGACCCGCTAACACGGTTACCCGCCAACACGATTATAACCCGATTACGCGGGTTGACCCGATCATAACCCGATTAAAAAAAAAAATTGAAGGTAAAAACTAAAATTGAAGGTTGAAACATGTGAAAACAGTGAAATTGTTGCCGTGTCGGGTAAACGGGTGACACGCTTATTAGTCGTGTTTGTCGGGTCGTGTTCGGGTCGCGTGTCACAACCCGATTAATAATCGGGTTGGGTTCGTGTCAGACCCGTTTATGTGATCGGGTCAGTCGGATTGACACGAACCCGACCCGCGAACCCGAATTGAGAGCTGGCTATACATTTTCGGGTAAAACTTGGATGGGGCAAAACTTTCGGAAATCATCAATATTTACAAAAATGTCATTGATAGGCAAAACTTCCGGATGATCGTAGCACTGCTCATACATTTTCTCCATGGACGGGGGAACATGAATTGACGAGTGAGAGGTGTAAGGAGTTCGGTTCATTTACTTTTTGAATAACGTGGAAATATGGCATACACGTACAATTAACTAATAAAGAGAGGTTCTTTGTTGTACGCACTTCTAATTCTTGTATTTGTTTTAATAGCCGCTTTTAAGTTAGTTTTTGGCTTTATGTTTAGAGGGTCTTTTTAAGAAGTCTTTCTATATACTGTAATTTGACCCTTTAGAGTTTTTAATTTTTTAATGAGGATGGTATTCCTGATCAAAAAACTAATAAAAACAATTCGTTTCCTAAAAACAATTTTTATTTCAATTAACTAATAACACGTCATTTGTTTTCATTGCCTGATATACTAACTAAAGACAACAATATCAATCATGCTAATTAATGTCATTCAAGTCCTTCAAAACCAAAGCATTCAATAATTAATTATCGTTTTCTTCGTTAACAAAAAAAAAAAAAAAAAAAAATTGAGGACATTGTTGAAAATTTAATCATATCTTAAATGAAAGAAATTAACTTTCTGGTTCTACTTTTTAAATATAAAGCAAGTAAAATTTCTTTTATGCATGTATGGAGCAACTTCATGCATGCAGAATATCATGAATATATAACTAAGAATATGTCCGTTAGTTTATTTATTAATTAAGAAGAAAGATGCAATATCTATTTCATGTTGAATTATTTAACATTACAGAACACAAAACAAGTGCTTTTTTAGGATAAATCTCCTTGCATCGATGATTTGTGGGTGGCAAGATAAAATATAGGTAACACGAGAGTATTTTCTTCCTATGTTTTATTTTGTAAAAAGTTTGTTTATTTTTTGTTTGGGTGAAAGGAAAAGTAGTTCATTAGAAGTAGTAAATATTAACTGAATTCTTTTTCACTTTTGTAAAAGACAGAAAATACTTCATTTCAAACTGGTTGCTATCTATGTGAAGTTAGTTGAATTTGAAAATGTGATATATACAATGAACTTTTTAGCTAAAAGTAAATGTCATTTTTTGGGACACATTTTCTTTATTTTTTATTTTTAAAACAAATTATTTTTAAGGATAATTTCAACAAATGAACCTTAAAAAAAGGGCACATCTTGGGCAATTGATGTCTGGGTGTTCCTAGTTGTTCGGGCCACCCCCGAAGGGGTGGCATTTTTTAAAAAATTTTAATTTTAATTTTAATTTTTTTAAAAAAATAAGTATATTTATTTATTTATTAATAATTTTTTTTTATTAAGATGAACATGTGTCACATTCTTATTGGTTTGACGTGGCGCTGATGTAGCATTAAACGGAATTTGACGCCAGGGATAGATTTGTAATTATTGCTTACCACAATGATCTCCAATGAACTTTTTAAACCATAGGGAGTGAAAAATAATTATGGCATACCACATAAATCAATGATACAATTATCCCAAAAATAAAACAAGAAAGAAGAAACCGGTGCCACGAATTTTTTTCCTATAAAATATGTTTGGAAGTGTAAAATAATGTATTTAAAATTCTGAAATCATGTTTAGGTGCTAATGGTATGATAGTGTATTTTTACAGAAAATCATGTTAAAAAATTAGTTAGGAAAATTAGTTTGAAAATAAATAAATATATATATATATATATATATATATATATATATATATATATTTTAAAAAAAGAAACCGATACCTCTGGAAGCTTTGGACGACGAGCTTGGTCTACCACCTTCTAGGAATTCTTTAAGTGAGGAGGTGAAGAACTCAGAGACCGACTTGGGCCGGTTATGTAACGTGTTTCTTAAGATTTTAGGGATTAATTGAATTGGAGTGGAAATTGGGAGCGGAAATAATGGATTGATTCAAGGGAAATACTGAAAATTAAGATATGGCAACTTCAAGGGTGCCTGTCCTCCAATGAGCATTCGAGGTGCTCAGCCTCCAATTACAAACAACTAAGATTCAGATAATGTCTCCTTAACCTAACATGGCCTTATATAATGGCCTTACAAGAGGAGAAATCCCAAAACGACATACTCTATTAACCAAACGCAACTTGTAGCTAAATACCCAAAACGACACTCAGTAGCCTACCAAAACGCACGGCTCAGCACGTCCTCCACACACCGTTTAGCCCACTGCCTTTATTCCTCCTGCTGCCTACTGCCACGTGTTCCTTTCCTAGCCGTTCCTCTGCTGGGCAGTTCTAGAACTCTCAAACTCTTTCTCTCTTCACTTCACTTCACGCCATCTCCTTCATCTCTCTTCAACTCAAAGCTCCAACTTTTAAGCTCCCCTTCCACGGTCATGGCCAGAGAAATGGCCATGACAATATCCTCCCCTTTAAAACACCTTGCCCACAAGGTGTGGGTAGGCGTCTTTCAACACATGGAACTCCTCCCACGTGGCGTCATCCGTCGTTTGCCCCTCCCATCGGACCAGAATCTCGGTGAAGGCCCGATTGTTCTTTGGCCGAGATTGGCGGTCTAGGATCTGTGCCGGCTCGGGTCGAATCGCGCCCTGGTTGTTGATTGGTGGAAGTTGGGGTAGAGCAGAGCAAGCCGAACCCAGTTTGGGTTTAAGCTGGGAAATGTGGAAGACGGGGTGGATGCGGGCCTCCGGTGGCAGATCCAATTCATAGGACACAGCTCCCACCCGGCGGAGGATGGTGAAGGGCCCATAGGAGCGGGGGGAGAGTTTGAGGGACCGGCGGTAGGCCGCTGACATCTGCCGATATGGTTGTAGCCGCAGGTAAACTCTCTGGCCCACTGTAAAGGTTCTTTCAGTTCTGTTGAGGTCTGCGTAGCGTTTCATCCTCTGTTGAGCTTGTTGCATGTGTTGTTGGAGGAGGCCGAGGATTTGCTCGCGGTTGCGCAGCACCTCATCCACGGCTTCAACCCTAGTAGTCCCCGGAATATAGGATAGCAACCTTGGTGGGGGTTGTCCATAAATGGCCTCAAAGGGGGTCATTTTGATCGAGGAGTGCCATGTAGTGTTGTACCAATACTCCGCCCATGGCAGCCAATTAGTCCAGTGCTTGGGGCTATCCTGAGCGAAGCATCTCAGGTAGTTCTCAAGGCACTTGTTGACTATCTCTGTTTGACCGTTGGTCTGCGGATGATAACTTGTGCTTAGCTTGAGAGTAGAACCCTGCAACCTGAACAGCTCGCTCCAGAACAAACTAGTAAATATAGGGTCTCGGTCCGAAACAATGGATTGGGGCATTCCATGAAGCTTAAACACTGTAGAAATGAAGAGTTGAGCCACCACAGCCGCAGTATAGGGGTGGGAGAGTGAAACAAAATGGCTGTACTTAGACAGCCTATCGACCACCACCATGATCACTGAATGCCCCCTGGACAGGGGCAACCCCTCCACGAAATCCATGGAGATGTCTGTCCAAACCCGGGTAGGAATAGGAAGAGGCTGCAGCAGCCCCGCAGGGGAGGTGTTTTCAGACTTGTTCCTCTGACAAACCTCGCACTCCCTAATAAATCGTTTAATATCCCCTCTCATCCCCTTCCAGTAGAAGTCCCTCTTAGCTCGGTGTAGGGTTTTCTCATAACTCGAATGCCCGGCTGAAGGATCACTGTGGATAAAATTCAACACTTGATCCTTTAGCTGTGGTGATTGTCCCAATAGGATCCTATGTTTGTACAGTAGCAGCCCATCTCTGAGGGAGTATCTCTGGGAGTCTAACTCATGGTTGTGCCACTGTGACATCAACTGTTTGAGGTCCTCGTCCTCCTCATACTGCTGTTTCAAGTCTGCTGTCCAACTAGGGGTCAGAATGGATAGTATGGATAGGGTTATTTCCTCACCCCAATCCTCCCTCCTGGAAAGAGCATCTGCAACACGGTTATCCACCCCTTTCTTATACTCCACTGTGAAGTCATAGCCCAGTAGTTTAGTCACCCATTTTTGCTGGAAAGGTGTTCCAACCTTCTGCTCAAGCAGGAACTTGAGGTTTTGCTGATCGGTCCGTACGACAAAGGGTTGCCCTAGGAGATAAGGCCTCCACTTCTGGAGAGTTGTCACTAGGGAAAACAACTCATTTTCGTAGGTTGACATGTGAAGAGCCTTTCCCTTGAGGGCCTTACTCAGGAAAGCTATAGGGCGCCTGTTTTGCATAAGTACTGCCCCGATTCCCATTCCACTAGCGTCACATTCGATGACAAATGGTTGTGAAAAGTCGGGTAAGGCTAGAACTGGGGCTCGGGTGATAGCCACCTTCAAGGCATGGAAAGCCTCATGTGCTGCAGTATTCCAGCCAAAGGAATTCTTCTTGAGCATAGCGGTCAATGGGCTGGCTATGGAGCCGTAGCCCTTGATGAATTTCCGATAATAGCCCGTGAGCCCTAGGAACCCCCTTAGGGCCTTGATATTCTTAGGAAGAGGCCAGTCCACCATAGCTGCAATCTTTCCTGGGTCTGCACGCACTCCTTCTACCGTGACAATGTGCCCTAGGTATTCCACCTCTTCACAACCAAACTTGCACTTAAAAGACTTGGCAAATAGTTGGTTCTGCCGCAAGAGATCTAAAGCCGTCCTTAGGTGAGTGGTGTGTGTCTCCATATCCCCACTATACACCAAGATGTCATAAAAAAAGACAAGTATAAATCTTCTCAAGTAGGGTTTAAAAATCTGGTTCATGAGTCCTTGGAAAGTGGAGGGGACGTTAGTTAGCCCAAAGGGCATAACTAGGAACTCGTAGTGGCCTTCATGAGTTCGGAAGGCTGTCTTTGGAACATCCTCCTCTACCACCCGGATTTGGTGATATCCTGACCTTAGGTCCTGCTTTGAAAATACCTTAGTCCCCCATAGCTCGTCTAGGAGCTCATCTACCACAGGGATAGGAAATTTATCCTTCATGGTCACCTTGTTTAGGGCCCTGTAATCCATGCACATTCACCACGAACCATCCGCCTTTCGAACCAGTAGCATCGGGGATGAGAAGGGGCTGTGACTGTGCCTTATCACTCCAGACTCCAAGAGCTCCTTCACAATCTTCTCTATCTCTTCCTTTTGGTAGTAGGGGTATCTATAGGGCCGAACGGAGACTCGTTGCGCCCCGGGCTGGAGGGTGATGGAATGGTCATGAGACCGAGCTGGTGGGAGTCCCTTGGGTTCCTGGAAAACGTCCTCATATTCCTGCAGAATGGAGGATAGTGGACCAAGGAGGTCTGGTCGGGGGGTAAGAGAAACTGCTGAACTTTGCAAGGCCCAACAGTGAGGTGAATGAGGGATCACTTGCAGTAACACCCCTTTCTGTTCCTTTTTAGGCAATCTGAATGAGTCCCCTACCTCAAAACTCACACTCGGGCCCCTCTTCAACCCAAGGAGCACGCACTCCTTGCCCCCATGCTGGAACACCATCTGGAGCTTGCTGAAGTCCCACATAATAGGCCCTAGAGTTCGAAGCCACTGAATTCCCAGGACAACGTCACATCCGGCCAGTGGCAAAATGAAGAGGTTGGAGCGGAACACACTCCCCTGCATCTTGATCTCTCTACCTCTCTACTCTGGCCTGGGTTCACAACTTCCTGCCCATTGGCTACCTGTACCCGAATTCCTTCCTGAGGTTGCGGCTGAATCCCCAAGGTGGCAGCTAATTTTGCATCCACAAAATTATGGGTGCTGCCTGAGTCGATCAGGATGATCACCTGGTGGAGCCTCAAAAATCCAACTATCCTCATTGTTTTTAGGCTCGGTGTGCCAGTGATGGCGTTTAGGGAAATCTCGGGGAACTCCTTTAGGAAGAACTCTCCCGGATCCTCTTCACCCGCAGCTTCCATCTTGCCCTGCGTCTTTTCAACTTCCTCAAGAGCTTCAATTAGGAAAAGCTTAGGCGCCGCACATACATGGCCTCGGGTCCATTTGGAATCGCATGAGTAACAGAGGCCTTCTCGCCGCCTCTCGTCCATCTGGGCTGGTGTAATTTTCTGCACAGGGACTAGTGCTTGATTCGGGTGGGCTTCCCCTCTACCCGGGGACCCTATCCCTGTCTGGGGCACAAAACCCGATCTGCCATGTCCAGGCGCGTTGTTCTGGGTAATGTTAGGGGGTCTGTTGCTCTTTGCAAATCCCACCGGTAACTTGGTGCTCCAACCTTGTCTGGATTGGTGCACCTGGTTCGAATTCCAACTAAGGCGGGCATTTCGTCGACCAGTCACCAGACACTCATCCTGCATTCTTGCTAGTGAATAGGAGGCATCAATCAAACTCTTCGGATTAAACATCCTCACCCTAACATGGATATCATCACGGAGTCCCCTCAAAAAACAGTTGAGCTTATGGCTGTCAGGTAACCCGTGAACCTTGAGGGCCAGTGTGTCAAACTGGTCCTTATAGTCCTTCAGTGTGCCTTCTTGCTTCAATTTCGACAGGGTTTCCATCGGATCATTGTAAGAGCTTTGTCCAAAGCGGATCTGCATGGAACGAACAAACTCATCCCATGTTTTCACTGAGTTGCTAGCTCTCAGCTCTCTGTACCAAACCAATGCTTTCCCGTCCATGTGGAAAGAGGAAAGGGCAATCCGGTGCTCCGTAGGGGTGTTATAGAAGTCAAAGAACTGCTCAGCTCGGCAGCTCCAGGTCTTGGGATCTTCATTATCAAACCTGGGAAAGTCCAATCGGACTGTCTTGGCCTTGATGATTGCGTCCCCAGAGGCAGATCCTTCCTGAAACGAGGTCTCCTCAGCAAATTGAACTGTCTTGGCCTTGACAACTGCGTCCCCCGAGGTAGATCCTTCATAAAACGAAGTCTCCCCGGTAGCTCCAAATCCCGTTCCGTGACCACCTCTATTAGCTAACATCTCCTGAATCTGCGCCAGCATTCGTTGCTCCTGGCGCTGCATCTGTTCCTCCAGTCGGTTAGCCCGAGTCTCCTGCCTGGCCTCTTCAGAAGCCGCTTGGGCCTTTAAGGACTGCATAGCCACCTGCAAATCCTCCATTGATACCATCACCTGCTCCATCTGTGTTACCCGTTCCTGCAATTCTCTAACACTTTGAGCTTCTTCTGCCATGGTTTGGGATCTAGTTTTCATGAGCTTCAGATTTGGGCTCTGATACCAATTGTAACGGGTTTCTTAAGATTTTAGGGATTAATTGAATTGGAGTGGAAATTGGGAGCGGAAATAATGGATTGATTCAAGGGAAATACTGAAAATTAAGATATGGCAACTTCAAGGGTTCCTGTCCTCCAATGAGCATTCGAGGTGCTCAGCCTCCAATTACAAATAACCAAGATTCAGATAATGTCCCCTTAACCTAACATGGCCTTACAAGAGGAGAAACCCCAAAACGGCATACTCTATTAACCAAACGCAACTTGTAGCTAATTACCCAAAACGACACTCAGTAGCCTACCAAAACGCACGGCTCAGCACGTCCTCCACGCACCGTTTAGCCCACTGCCTTTATTCCTCCTGCTGCCTACTGCCATGTGTTCCTTTACTAGCCGTTCCTCTTCTGGGCAGTTCTAGAACTCTCAGACTCTTTCTCTTTTCACTTCACTTCACGCCATCTCCTTCATCTCTCTTCAACTCAAAGCTCCAACCTTTAAGCTCCCCTTCCACGGTCATGGCCAGAGAAATGGCCATGACAGGTTACGTCCTATTCATCCAGAATCGACGAGATTTGGTTAAGGTTATCTTGTTTGTACTGTTTGCAGTATGCAAAGCCCTGGACAGATTCTTGCCACGACAGCACAAGCATTAGCATCACCAAAACCTCGGCGAGCCCCCAAGACGAGCTTCAAATTCTACGCACCCAAGAAGGGTCCGGGACTCCAGCGAGGGATTATGGAAGCTCTACCTCTTCCCTGAGCAGGCATGGATGAACACGATGAGGTAGTTCTAATGGCAATTATGAGCCCAGCAAGAACCACGGGCAGAACAACCCCAGAGCTCCACTATTGCAAACGCTAGAGCAAGCACCATTTCTACTGATCTTTGAGATGAGTACTGGCTTGTATTGTAAGATATTATTCCTTTATGTGGCCTTTATATCACATATTACGGTGTTTATTATATTTATTATAAATATAATATACGGTATTATGGTTATGGTAATTTCTATTAATTTAGATTACCGTAATGGAATTGTTTAATTGATTTAAAATCAATTAATAATATTGTTTCCTTGATGGGAGGAACAATATGGTATTTACCATATTTGAGGGTCCCTGACCTAACCTATAAATTAATACCTTGTGTACACCATCAGTACGGCAATACAGTCATAGGCATAGGTTAGAAGATCCCTCAGATAACTTATTTTTGTTCTTCAGATGAATCGTGGAAACGCTTGAGCAAATATGGCTAGAGATAAGCCTAGATCCCTGTTTTATTTATTTCCACTGCGCATGTTAGTTTAAACAATATATTGAATATTTCTAACATGTGGTATCAGAGCAACTTCTATGCTATTTTGTTCAGCATTAAGTGTTTTGTTGAATCCATTAATTTCCTATGTGAACATAATTTGTTTATAACATAATTTGTTGTTCACGTACCGTTGGAAAGCATAAGGGTTTAAGGATATTTTCATTTGTTTATATTGTCTGTTTTGTGAAGAACTGCATCTATGCCTAAACAGATTTTGTTTTGCATTTGTTCATGTTCATATACGGTCATATGGTTGAAACCCATGTACTTACCTTTGTAAAACCCACTGTGCAATGCTTTTTGAAACCCATGGCCGATTGCTTCTCTGCACAGGCCATTCACCGGCGGTTTTGACCCGCATAAAGTTGGTGCTGGCTCTTTTCGTGGTCGGCATCGTTTCGACGTCGAGTATTTTCTGTAATCAAATTTTGCCTTGCGAAATTTTTTAAATTTTTTTTTTTTTTTTTTTTTTTTTTTTTTTTTTTTTTCTGGAGTAAAGGAATTTTCTCCTTCACACAATCAGGTTTTGTAGACGCCGCTGGGCACAGCGGCGTCGTTGCCGTTCGTGGAGAGGCCGCTTCCTATGGCCTCTCCCTGTTACCATCACTGGCGTGACATTGTTGCTGTGCAAGGGGAGGCTGCAGCAAGCGGCCCCTCCTCGTCATTGTCACCGGCGGCTCTTGCGGGCCACTTGGGTTCTGGGAAACAGCGACCCACAGGGGTCGCATGGCTGCTGAGCAACGGCCCTTCGTTACCGCTGCATAAAGAACGACGGCGGCTGGCATGAGGAACGACGGCGGCGACACTCAACAGGGGTGGCGGCTGGGTTTGATTTTAAGGTTTCAACCCATCAAGTTAATTCAAGTCGGGATTGGGCATCTGGAGAGTAAAAAAAAAAAAAAAAAAACTGAAGAAGAAGGAGAAACGGCGCAGGTGCAAAAGTTTTTCAGGTAGGGTTTCAACTCATCAGAAAATCCGGGTCGGGTCAGCATATGGGTAATTTCGGGTCATCATATATGTGAATCCGGGTCGGGTATCGGGTATATGGCATGGGTTTAAACCCATAAGCCCACCCGGTTGTTAAGTGGGTTGACCCATTCGGGTCAGCCCAGTCCAGAAACCCAATAGGCCCTATCCAGTTAAAAAAAAAAAAAAAGAAGGGCCATTTAAGTGGGTTTGACCCAACCCTATAAAGAGATCCACTAGCCCAATGCAACAACCCATCAAGTCCTTATGGTGTTTAGAACTTGGGTTCACCAAGTGTAAAGGGCCTTGGCCACCTACTAAACCATTGGGCCATGTATTTTATTATGTCCTCATATTGCAGTTTTATTCCACTTATTATTTACAGTGTTGTATATTAAGATTATTGTTTCTTTAATACATGAATTGAGGAATATATTTTAATTATTGAATTTATATTGTTTAAATATAAATTGCTTGATGCCTAGACCTAAGAATAATTAACAATACCATATACGCTGGTGTGTTTACAGTAATATCTAAGAATGCAATGTCTATAAAAGTTATGGCTAGGAAAGTATTGGGATTTTAGTGTGTCCATGTGACCCCCCTCACTTTCCTGGGAACTCACCTGGTTGCACCTTGAAAAATGCTGTTTACCCCATTTAGGTATTGGTTTGTTATATTCCTGGGGCTATTAAGGGGGCATCTATAAAGTTGTTAGATGTTAATGAAGTCGCAATTATCATGATAATTTTGGGAGAGCCATAGCATCCTATTTTTTAATGATAACTACATCAGGATTACATGTATGAACATCAAAAGGAACTTTATTAGATGTTCATGAATTACAGCGTGATTATTATGATTTTGGTAGAGCCACAACATCTCGATTTTATAATAATTGCATAAAGATCATACACATGAACTTCATATAGGTAAATTAACATCGTCTTGTAATTAATTCATAAATTTAATTACTTATCCCCACATGGAAGTTTTTATTTTTATGACTTAATTAGAATAAGATAACAAATTTAATATTGAAAGTAAAATTTCTCTCGGTTTCCCACAGGTACGGAGAATTTTATTTATTAATATTTAAATTTGCTTTAGTCTTATTAATAAAGAGTAAATTTCATGCGTGATGCAACCTTTGCCCACAGGTAGGTTAAAATTTACTATTTAAATTGGCATTGGCTAATTTAAAATAAAGTTAATTCATAGCATTAAAGTATTTATTTTCTTGGTTATTGCAGCTATTCATATTACTCTACTTTGGTAGTTTTATATTTCAATACTTTATGGTAATATTTTTCTGACTGGAAAAAGATTAATATACTTTTTCATTTGAGTGTTTCTAATTCCATTATGGGAATGAAGGATAATATAGCTTAGCTTAAGTCCATAAAGATTGAGATTTTTTGAGTCATTATTGGTCTATTTCATTTTTTGAATTCTTTCTTCTAAGTGTAGAATTTTATCTTGTAACATACGTAAGGATAAATGGTTGGTAAATGAACTTCTAACTGTGTGTGTTTAAGAATATGAGAGAATCCATAAAGTATTCACATGGTTACTCATGTCAAGGGAAGGACCGATAAATGCAATCATAACCAACAATTAAAGCATGAGAATAAGGTGCTAATAAAGTATTATGGCAATCAAGATACCACTTTCTCATGCAATAAGGAAAATTAAGGGCATATAAAGAAAGATTGCATGAAGTATAAGAAATGACTTAAAATAAAGATAATCCCATATATCTAATATGTCGTGAATCTCTTTTAGTGACTCATTCAAATATGTTGTGGATTGATTATGGTTTAACAATCTCTTTTAGTGACTCATTCAAATATGTTGTGGATTGATTATGGTTTAACAATCCATGTTATCAACACAAATGCAGAGTCTTTTTAAAATGAATAACACGTGTTTATAATTTGAGGTTGTTGGGATCTATAGGTTGATTTTGAGATTCAGTTATATTTTTTACCTCAAAAATGATTTATATTCCATAATTTTTTAGAAATTTATTTTCTAGTTTGGCTTGTTAAAAATTTCAATTTTATTTTAAACTTGAAATTTTTCTTATTTTGGATGAAATATTGGTTGGGGGTTTATTTAAAGTCAATTTAAAATTGACCTATGTTCCAACTTTTGAAATAAAATTATTTGTTTATTTCTGCATACTAATGTTGACGTAAAGTAGAGTCTTTGAGAATTTTTTTTTTTTTTAAAAAAAATGCTCTTGTTATGGCTTTGGAGATTGAAATATATCTCCATACAGAAAATAAAAGTCGGTAATTTACTGACTTTGGTACTTGTGTGGACTGCATAAGGGAAAGCATACCAACAAGACCACTAGAGGTGCCAAAGAGAGCCTTTTGAGATTCTTGAGATCATGTACATTGAAAGGTGTTGATCTTTTTATACTCATTGCCTAAATGGTCAGAGATATTTTTATCTCTATTAGTGATGACCATATAAAGTTTATGTATCTCTATCTTCTAAATATTAAAGCTGGGGTATTGAATGCTTTTAATACCTATGAGGAAGAAGAAGAGAAACAACATGAAGATCATAAGATCTGATATAGGCATAGAGTATAAAGGTAGGTACACACAAAAAGGGAAATGATTAGTAATACTAATCTGCTATTACCCTTATAGAGTAAAGCTTTGAAGACTGTTGTGTATATGTTGAACAGGATTCCATTTAAGGTTGTCCTTAAGACACCTTTTATGAAATAAATGGAAGCCAAGTTTAAATTATTTACATATATAGGGTTGCCTTGCTAAAGAGGGGATTTATAATCCTCGCCTAAGGAAATTAGATTCAAGGACAACCAGCGGATCTTTTATAAGCAATCTAGTAAACTTTAAAGGGTTTTAATGTTTTATTATCCTTCATATAATCCTAGAGTTGTTGATTGTAAAATTTCTAAAGGATGTGGAACCTAGTGGGAGTGCTCATTCACATAAATTGGAATTTGAGGAAGCACTAGAGTTGGCCAAATCTCCTCCTCATAGAGGATGATTGATTGTATTCAGGGAAAATCAGATTGATTATCCTGAGCCACAATCAGTTCTAGAACAACCAACTCATACAGAACCGGTTCAAAAGTCTATTCTTCCATTGCAAAATGCAGAGGAAGTAGAATTAAGAAAATCCTATAGAATAAGGAGATCAACAATTCTTAGTGATCATGTTGTATATCTCCCAGAGTCTGATGTTGACATTGGACATAAAGATGATCCAAAATTGTTTTCACATGCTATGAGTGGAGAAAAATCCACATTGAGATTCAGTGCCATGACGTAAAAGATAAATCCATTGCTCAAAAGTCAAGCTAGACTCGTAGCCAATGGTTTTACTCATAAGGAAGGCATTGATTATCATGAAACATTCTCTCCAGTGTCTAAGAATGGTTCATCAAGATAATCATAGCATTAGTAGCTCATATTTTGATCTAGAGCCACATCAAATGGATGCGAAAACAACTTTTCTGAATGAGGATCTTAAAGATGAGGTTTACATGAAACAACCAAAAGGTTTTATAAATAACAGTCAGAAAGCTTGCAAATTAAAGAATTCTATTTATGGGCTGTGATAGATCTCTCATTGGTAATATACTTTTTACAAGGTTATTGTTTTATTGAAAACCTTGTTAATTAGTATATATACCTTAAGGTCAGTGGGAGTACAGTAATCTTTCTAGTCCTATATGTAGATATTATTTTTTGCAAGTGGTGATTTAGGTTTGCTACATAAAGTTCATTTCATAAAACTTTGAAATGAAGGATTTGGGTGAAACCTCTTATGTCTTTTGACATAGAGATTCACAGAGACATAAAGAATATTAACATTGTCTCGGAAGGCCCACATTGAAAAAGTTTTGGGAAGATTTAGAATGAAAGATTATGCACCTTCAGTAGCAATTAAGAGGGACCAATTAAATATAGATTAATGTCCCAAAAGGTATTGGAATAAAGGCAGACGAAAAGTTTTTCTTTAAGCATTTGCATTATGCATAACCATATGACTGACAATAAGAATATTGGGTCAATAAAGTGCTGCAAATAAAGTCTTGCGGTATATGCAAGGAACCAAGAAGTACAACTTAACCTAAGGATACACTTTCCATTTGAAGATGGTTAGTTGTTCAGATTTGAGTTTTGCTGATTGTGTAGATATTAGAAAGTCTACTTTAGGGTATATATCTTTTTATTGAGAGATATATCTTAAAGATGCAGTATGTAGACTATGGTTGCTACGTCTACCAAGAAAGCTAAAATTCTAGCGTGCTATGAATTTAGTACACAGGCATGATGGATGAGACATTTTGTTGAAAGTCTCAATGTTGTCGATTTTACAGTTAGACCATAAAGATACTCTGCGATAATTCTATTATAATCTTCTTTTATAAGAATAAAGAGTAGAAGCAGAAGTAAATCGACATAAAGTATCTCAGTACGAGAGATAACATTAAGAGACATAAAGGGTCTATTGAGCATATAAGTACTGAATTAATGATTGCGGATCCCATGACTTAAAGTTTACCGGTAAAGAAAGAATAAAGTCATGTGGAGTATATGAAACTCATTAATTCATTTTTTGCTTGGTTAAATTGGTTTGTTTCTTTTTGGTCTATAGACATAAAGTTATTATAATAAAGATTTTGTGCACATTTGTTATTTTATCCATGAGAATAAATAAAGTTGGACTTGAATGACTTATAGGAAGTTCATTCATAAAGCTTGATTATATATAAGGTACTCATGTAAGGAGTGTTTTACATTGTGATACATGGAAGGGACGACCTAATTTTATAATGGTTTTACCGCCATGATTCATGTAAACATTTCTTATCTAAGTTGGAGGATTCCATAAATGATTGGCTAAACTAAAGAACCTAATATCATAAGGTCATGTGTCATAAAGGCCAAGTGGGAGAATGTAAGATATTATTCTCTTATGTGGCCTTTATATCACATATTACGGTGTTTATTATATTTATTATAAATATAATATACGGTATTATGGTTATAGTAATTTCTATTAATTTAGATTACCGTAATGGAATTGTTTAATTGATTTAAAATCAATTAATAATATTGTTTCCTTGATGGGAGGAACAATACGGTATTTACCATATTTGAGGGTCCCTGACCTAGCCTATAAATTAATAGCTTGTGTACACCATCAGTACGGTAATATAGTCATAGGCATAGGTTAGAAGATCCCTCAGATAACTTATTTTTGTTCTTTAGATGAATCGTGGAAACGCTTGAGCAAATATGGCTAGAGGTAAGCCTAGATCCCTGTTTTATTTATTTCCGCTGTGCATGTTAGTTTAAACAATATGTTGAATATTTCTAACATGTATAACTATACGTATCCATTGGTGAAATTGAAGATAAATTGCCGGAAATATATATAGGGGGGAGATGACAGAATTGGAGAAGGAATCTAAACTGGAATGCTTGGCGCCAGAAATGTGCCGATGGCACTGAGATGCGATTTGTGGCGCCGGAGACTAGAGGTGTACAAGTGGTTATAATTGGCGGTTATTGGCTAAAACCGCTAACCGCCTAGGCAGTTATTACATTTTACCAACCGCAACCGCTAACCGCCTAGGTAGAGACAGTTATTTTTATAACTGCCGGTTAGCGGTTATTGACTAAATAACTGGCAGTTATATAACTGTTTTTAATTTGGGCTTTCAGCCCATTTTGGACCAGGTTTTTGCCACTTTTGGGCCGGTTTTTGTCACTTTTGGGCTGATTTTAAATCCAAAATCTAAAACAAATCCAAATCCAAAAATTCAAATACAAATACAAATCCAAAACCTAAACATTACAACCAAAACATAACAAGTCTAAATAACCAAATACAAACAAATCTAAAACCCAAACATTACAAATCCAAAACATTACAAATTTAAAACCACATTACAAAAATGTTTCGATTTCAAATAAAACACTTTTCTTTTCCTTTTCCAAATAAATCAATATGAAGCGTTCAAGAGGAAGCTAATTCTTCGAGAAAGATCCACCAAAGAACTTGAGCACACAAAAAGAAAAGTCATATTTTCCCGAAATGCCTTGCTGTTCCTTTCCACCAGCGAAGCACCGGATCTCCATCCCCTACCTTCTAACAATGCCTTGTCGTTCCTCCTCGAGTCTTAGCCTGAGAGATCACCAAGAAAACTCCATCTCTTGAGAAGCAAAACCAAACCCTAGAAGATTCGCTAGGAATTGAAATTCAGTTCATATTTTTATCCCTAATTGCTTTAGGAGCTAGCGAGTGAGAGAGAGAGAGATTGGGAAAAACAAATTGAAAGAGAGAGGACAAGAATGGGACCTAGCCAACCTTTTGCGGTTTGAAGCGCTCACTGACCTGAGGGTGAAACGTGAAAGCCTGAAAGGTGAGAGGTTAGAAGTGAACGAAAATGAAGAAAGAAGTTTGGGTTAAGCGGCGCAGGGAGGGAGGGACTCTGGGGTTAAGCGGCGCAGTGATGGAACGAAAATGAAGAAAGAAAGATGTAACGGCTGGGAAGGGAGGGAAAGTGTGCGGCCAAGGTGAGGGGTGAGGTTGACTACTGGTTGAGTGACGACGAGAGGGAACGAGAGGTGAGGAAATGAAACCTAAACCTAAAAGATGGTTATATATATTGTCCAAAATGGCATCATTTTGGGCTTTGTTGAATGCCCAAAACGACGCCCCTCTCCTAGCATTTTTAATTTTTAATATATATATAAGCTATTAGCGATTATTAACCGCTTTTCCTAAACCCTATAACCGCTTTTAAAAGCGATTAGCGATTATAAACAGTTAGCAGTCAACGGTTATAAGCGGTTATAACCGCTCCGTTTGTACACCCCTATGAGAGACTTGAGAGACAGAGAGAGTGAGCCAAGAGTGAGAAAGTGAGACTTGAAAAGTATTGATAAAATAATAAAGAATACAAAAGTATAAAGAAAAAGTAATAAGAAAATAATATTTAATTTATATAGGAAAAATGATTGGGAAGATGTTGTGGAGCGTTTTTTGAGAGGGAAGCAAAAAGTAGTTTTGTTTCCTATATTTAGGAAAAATGAATGGGAAGGGAAGGAAAGTTGTTAAGAATACTCTTACCTAATCGACAGTAAGATTCCTTTGTTCATCCCAATGAAAATGAAAAATGGTTATTTTTTTATGAGCTTGATGAAAACTTTTTATGTTTTCGAAATGCTCTGTACCTATCATTCTCGAGCCCTGTGTTTGTTCCCAAAAGAAACTGCGTTTACTTCATCCTCCTTTTATCTTCAATTTCAATGCATTAACAAGCATCCATTCCCCAAGGTCCCAAGCCATCAACTAGCTCATTTGGTATTTGGATATCTGAACCAACTTCAATAATCTCCGGCCCTCTCATTCTTCTTTTTCTTTCTCCATAGCCTGGTACACCCACAACACATGCAGGGGGCAGCTATAAAACAAGCCAGTCTTCAACAGCAATGAAAAAGAATGGAAGGACTAGGCCGAGTCGTACAGGGCAATACGACACCGCCTTACTTAAATGGTAGGCTTGCATGGTGTTATTTTTATTGTTTTTTAAAATTTATCAAATATCTATTCTGTCAATGTAGGGCTTACAAATATATCTCCGAGTTGCCCTGGATTTCCCATTTATGTACCAAGAGAAATCCTTGTTCTTATCGTTCAAGGAGAAAAGAAAGATTAATGGAGTCCATGGATGCGATGCTGCTGTTAGGATTTCAGTTCATACCCACCGATGAGGAGCTCATTAGCCACTACTTGGGGAAGAAGGTCAAGGGCGAAGAACTTTCCTGGGATGGCATCCCTGATTGTGATCTATACGGTGAAAAGTCCCCATGGGAAATATGCGGCGATCAGGAGGATAAGGTGTACTTTTTCACCAAGTTAAAGAAGCTAAGCAAAAATCGTGTGGCACGAACAGCTGGTTGTGGGATTTAGCATGAAAATTGTTCTGTCAAGATATTTGATAATAAGGGTAATATTATCGGGGCCAAGAAACTTTTCAATTTCAATGTAATAGCGGGATTGACCACGAAGAACTCAAACTGGATTATGCACGAGTTCTCCCTTGTTGATAAGCAACAACAGAGTACCAACTTGGTTCTTTGTAGCCTTTAGAAGAAAGGATCAGAATCATCAAGTGGGGTCAAAATACGCTACGAGGAAGAATCTCATCAGAGAAAGAGGGTTTGCTGCCATATTGTTGAATGTTCGTTGCAACAGGAAATCTGGATCCCAACGGAGACTGATTTGGAGACCAACATGGGCTGTCTACCGGCTAGTGATCACTCTGATTTTAATTTTGATTTGGAAACCATCATGAGCATGTTGCCACTAGAGGGTGGAGATCTACCGCTTCTTCCTCCATTGGAGGATTTTTGTGATGCTGACTTTGATGCTTTCTTTGTCTAGAGAATATAATTAGGTCATGATCAATACAGTTATTATGAAAAAATTGTAATTTTGTTCTTTTTGTTTTTGCAATTTTGTTGTAGCATATTGGTTTACTTTCTCAACTTTGTTTGAGATATCCTCAAAATAATATTTATAATTTCTTGTCTTGATTTGTTTTTTGTTCAAGTTCATGATCGATGAGATTTTTGCGTATATCCACACGTTTTAATTGGATTAATTAACCCTAATGCACCGGTCCAAAAGTTAAATTTTTAATTGGATTGATTGGAATCCCAACTAATAACCTTTTCTTTCTTTCTTAATCAGGAGTTTGAGTCCTAGCTTGGTTGAACTTTAACCATATCTTCAGGGAATTCGAATAAGATTGTAGAGTCCGAAGTTGATTGCGTTTGTACCTCTTTAAACTTGATTCCGTATCAATAACTACCTTATCCCATTAATTATGGAATTGTGGTTTATCCCTGATCTTCTGGGATTCTATCCTTATTGCATTCTAAGACGACTGCGGTACACTTCAGCCAACCTTCGAGGTGATGATACCCGAGATATGTTCGCTCCGACTTGGAGATCTCGGGATATCGCCGCACCATAACAGGGTTGTGTAAGGCCGAGATGTTATTACTCCGAGACGTTGTCGCACCGACTTGATATCACACCGACTCGATATCACCCCGAGGCGTTATTACCCCGAGGCGTTATTACTCCGAGACGCAAATATCCGAGATTTGTTCGCTCCGATCAGACTAGGAGATCTCGGGATATTTTATATACCGTAACCTGGAATGTTAAGACCGAGACGTCTTTATACCTAGACGATCTTTTCTTTGTTGGGTCGGAACGAGTGTCCGAGACTTAACTCTGAGATGTTTCTGAATCCACGTGTCTCTAGGGTTAATTTTATCCCTAACAGTTACCCCCCTAATTCTCTAATTTTAGAAATAAATGGAAATAAGAGAATTATTTAAACCTGCCAACCTGTACCTGCTACTGTGAAGGGTGCGTCTTTTCAACAGTTCAAACATTTGAACGTTGCCACTTCTTTTTCCAATGACGATGTCAGCTATGAACCGCTGTCCTTTGTCACCATGAAACGGTACTATCGAGGAAGCGCATTTAATTCTTGAGTACGAAACGCGCGCCTTTTCAATCTTCGGAGATCTTGAAATGATGGCGCCTTTTGATATTTTGGACACGTAGGGGAGGGGGTATTTAAAGTTTTGAACACTTTCACTGTTCATTCCTCGTCATTTACTTGTTCTCTCTCTCGATCCTCCATTGTTGCCTTCTTCTTAAACTCTTTTCTTTCTCTGTATCCTCTGTTTCTTCTTTTCTTCTTTTCTTCTTTTTTCCATGGCTTCTAAAAGGGCTGCTTCGACTGTTCCTGTTACGTCTCGGGCTCGGACAAACAGGTCCGACGGCTTCGTGGATCTCTCTCCCCTGAAGAGTAGGGAGGAAACCGCCCTTTTTGCAAAGCATGAGGGTGTTCTTCGTCTGAACTACGAAATTCCTCCAACAGTGAGGATGTTCTATCAAGCACCTGGAGCTTGGCTTATTGATGGCGGCGACATCACCTTGTTTGAAAGGATGTTTCTTGCTGGACTCCGGTTGCCATTTCCGGAGATCGCTCGGGATTTCGTCCTTTTTCTGATGGTTGCACCCAGTCAGATCATTCCTAATGCCTGGAGGTATTTGTTCGCTTCGTACATCCTTTGGAGGCTCGTGCTGAAGAATGAGGTGGATATCCTGCAGTTTTTCAACATCTACAGACCGAGGCAAACTTCAGAGGGGATGATTGAACTGTGTGTTCGTCACCCGCCTATCTTCATCAAGCTCAAGAGTGGGCTAACAAACAACAAATTCTGGGAAATGCAATTTTTCATAGTTTCTGGGGAGTGGGAATGCCCTGAAGGTACTCTTCTGCCCGAGAATAGTAGGATGCCTCGGACCTGGCAATTGCTAAGACCTGACCGAAGCGACCCTCCTTCACTCAGCGTATCCGACCAGGAGGATGTCAAGAAGATAAGTGGGTGGTCCGCTGTTAGGGTCAAGGCTGACAAATTTGAGGAAGTTGATTTTGACAATCTTGTCACCGAGTAGAACTTAAGGCGATTTCTCGGATACGACATCCCGAGAGACAAACAGCTTATTACCAAGAGAGGGGCTATTAAGAAGAGGAATGATGCCCCTCCATCTCTGAGGCCTGTTACTAAGAAGAGGCCATTTAAAAGTACTGAAGAAGTTCCCGAAGATGTCCCTTTATGGAAGAAACAGAACCTCCCTCTAGCTGCCTTGGGTGAAAGGAGAACTCCCCATTCGGTACCGTCATCTGGAGTAAACATTGAAGAGGGATCTGCAAGTTTTCGGGGTTTCATTCTAGAAGTTTCCCCTACACCAGAAGCTAGTGCTGCTCCTTCCTTTGTTTTAAGGGATGAGTCTTGCTCCGAGGCATCGTATCAGGGTGAACAGGGTGCAGAAACTTCTTTTGAGGAACCTTCTCTCGGAACTTCTACAGTGATTGCCCCGGAACCAAAGAGATTTGGAGAAGGAGATGACCTGAGGCCCGAGACATACAAGCTACGCGCAGGGTAAAACATCCGGCTAGAAAGCGGAAGTTCACAGCCCAGGACCGAATTGCTGAAAAGATCTCACTACAAGAAATTTGCACATTAGCGGCCAACTTTTTAGCGGCGACACCAAAGTCGCCGCTAAAGACACCTCATTAGCGGCGACATCTAGAGGTCGGCGCTAATGAATGATCTTTAACGGCGACCTTCCTATTGCCGCTAAAAAGTTGCCGCAAATATACATTAGATCTTTAGCGGCGACCACTTGTCGCTGCTAATGATCCTTCATTAGCAGCGACCCTTGTTGGTCGCCGCTAATAATGGGTCAATAGCGGCGATAATTGGAGTCGCTGCTATTAACCCTACAGAATAAAAAAAATATAATAATAAATCATATTCATTAGCGGCGACATCTGAATGTCGCCGCTAATAATTGGTCAATAGCGGCGACAATTGGGGTCGCCGCTATTGATCCTACAGAATAAAAAAATAGAAAAAAATAATAAATCATATTCATTAACGGCGACTTCTAAAGTCGCCACTAATGCTGGATCAATAGCGGCGACAATTGGGGTCGCCGCTATTGATCCTACACAATAAAAATAATAATAATAATAATAAATCATATTCATTAGCGGCGACTTCGAAAGTCGCCGCTAATGCTATATTAATAGCGGCGACCTTCAGATGTCGCCGCTAATAATTGGTCAATAGTGCTGACAATTGGGGTCGCCGCTATTGATCCTACACAATAAAAAAAATAGTAAAAAAATAATAAATCATATTTATTAGCGGCAACTTCGAAAGTCGCCGCTAATAATTGGTCAATAGCGGCGACAATTGGGGTCGCCGTTATTGACCCTACACAATAAAAAAATAGAAAAAAAAAATAATAATGATAGAATAATAGGATCCTTTTGTAGTGATTGTCTGGTCAATCATGATAGAATAATAGGATCGATAGACCATCCGACCTTGTGCATTAGTCTGATCGATCATGATAGATTTTAATTATTTTTAAACAAAAATAATCTATGTGTTCGATCGTGGTATGATCTATGTGTTCGATTGTGGTACGATCTATGATCAATTATGGTACGATTAATGTGATCAATCGTAGTACGATCTATGTGATGGAACGTGGTACGATCATGTGATCGATCATAGTACGATCTATGTGATCGGTCATGGTACGATCTATGTGATTGAACGTGATACGATCTATGTGATCGAACATGATACGATCATGTGATCGTTCATGGTATGATCTATGTGATCGAACGTGGTACAATCTTTGATTGATCGTGGTACGATCTATCTGATCGATCGTGGTACAATCAATGTGATCGATCGTGGTATGATCTATGTGATCGATCGTGGTATAATCTATGTGATCGATCATGGTATGATCTATATGTTCGATTGTGTTACGATCTATGATCATTTATGGAACGATCAATGTAATCGATCATGGTACGATCAATGTGATCCTGCGCGCTGTACCCCAAAATTTAGAGCCATTTTTGAAGAAAATGATTTCAGATGGAGACGTTTTCTTCCAAAACGGCTCCAGATAGAGCCGTTTTGAAAAACGGCTCCAATCAATTACAAATTTGAAAATAATATAAAAATAAAATAATATATATATATATATATATATATATATATATATATATATATATATATATATATATATATATATATATATATATATATATATATATTAAAAAACAAATTAAAGAAAAAATAATTAAAATAAAAAACAAATTTTTGTTTAAAAATAATTAAAATCTATCATGATCGATCAGACTAATGCACAAGGTCGGATGGTCTATCGATCCTATTATTCTATCATGATTGACCAGACAATCACTACAAAAGGATCCTATTATTCTATCATTATTATTATTATTTTTCTATTTTTTTATTGTGTAGGGTCAATAGCGGCGACTTTCGAAGTCGCCGCTAATAAATATGATTTATTATTATTATTATTATTTTTTATTGTGTAGGGTCAATAGCGGCGACCCCAATTATCGCCGCTATTGACCAATTATTAGCGGCGACTTTCAGAAGTCGCCGCTATTGACCAATTCTTTCAAGAGGGCTCTGAATTTTGGGCGGGACACGAAAAAAATTTCGTGTCCCGCCAGCACGGCCAAAAAAACTTCAACTTTTTGAATTTGAAATTTTTTTTTTTTCCTTTCACTCCCTCATTAAAAGTCAAGATCTCTTCTTTCATCACTCTCAAAACTCCATAACTCTCCATCATCTACCTTTCTCTTTTTTTTTTTCTTCTCCTTTCTTCCTCGCTCTCTTCGATCACTGTCTACGTGGGTCTCAAGAGACCCACGTATAGGGTCCCAAGAGACCCACGCCTGGGTCTCACACAGAGACCCGCGCGGGTCTCTGCCACAGAGGCGCGCAGGGGTCTCTGCCACAGAGGCGCGCGTGGGGGTCTCTGCCACAGAGGCCCGCGCGGGGGTCTCTCCACAGAGACCCGCACGGGTCTCTCAGTCGTGGGTCTCTCTTGAGAGACCCACGATACACCAGTTAAACTTCTTAATTTTTTTTTTTTTTTTCTTTTATTATTATGCAGATGCCGAGGGTGTCTCAATTGCAATAAACAATGCAGGTTTGATCGCAGTATTCTTAGTTTTAACCGAATGTTTTTTGATTTTGTTTTTGTTTTGGTGTTTTTGATGGATTGAGCTATGCATATGATTATGCTTTTGACTGTTTTTTTGATATTCTGACAAGTTGTGTTTTGTGGTATTGTGTATTGTGGTCTTGATGATGTGATAAATTTAGATTAGTATTTGTGGGTTTGGTTTGTGATGAGAGGAATTTTAATTTGGGGTTGTTTTGATCTGATCGGAAAGGGATTTTGAAAGAGCATATTTTTTATTTTGATTTTTTTTTTTTAATTTTTTTTAATATCATTAGTGGCGACCTGTATGTCGCCGCTAATAATTTTTTTTTTTTTAATTTTTTTATATCATTAGCGGAGACTCATTTGTCGCCGCTAATAATCTTTTTAAAATTTTTTTTCATATTTTTAGCGGCGACCCGTATGTCGCCGCTAATGATAGCACATTAGCGGCCACTTTGGTGTTGCCGCTAATGATAGATCATTAGCGGCGACAACTGGCCTCCATTCTATAATTTTTTCGCGGCGACAAAAAAATATTATTAGCTGCGACAAATGTCGCCTCTATTGAGCGAACATTAGCGGCGACTCTATATGTTGCCGCTATTGATCTTTAGAGGCGGAGTATATGCGGCGACCGCATTAGCGGCCACATGTCGCCGCTATTGATCAATAGCGACGACAAAAAGACTTTTAGCGGCGACTTTTTGTCGCCGCTAATGATCTTTTTTTTTGTAGTGTCTTGGAGGCCGAGCGGATGTGGGGCAAGGCGGTTATAAGACCTTCTGATGCTGAGGAGGTGCGTTAAGAGCCCGCTGCTTCAAGTGGTGAATCTCTTGAAGAGAGGGATGAAGAAGCTGGCACCCCTCGAGATGAGCCTTTTATTTAGGAGTTTGAGGCCGAAGGTACTCCCTGGACTCCTTTCTTGGAACGTCCAGAAACTCCACCACCTCCCGAGGAAAACCGTGAAACGGGGCATGCCACCCCCCAAGCACCATGTTCTACACCTGTACAACCTGAAACTCATACTGGAGCACCTGAGGTTGAAAATATCGAAGAGCCTAGAACTTCTTGAGAAGCGGTTGATCAGGATATGCCGGGCGCCGCTTCTGAAGTATAGGGTGCAAATCAACCCGAATTAACTCCCCATCTCGGAGTGCCTGAAGGGTCTCGGATCGACTCCGAGAACATCATTCTTGAGGCAGGTGTGCTTCCCGAGTCTTCTACTAGGAGCGGGTCTCGTGTTGAGGCCAGCCCTTCCAGATTAAGATCTGATGGGTCCGATGCGGCTCCAAGTACAGGGGTTGTACCTCCTGTGGGTCCTAGCTCCTCTTCTAGGGTCTCAGCTGGTTTTGAAGTTTTGGGCAGAGGCCTTCTGGGTCATCCAATGGAGGCCATAAAGAACCTAATTCCCGCGGGGTATCTGGGAAATGCAGGGGTGTCTTCTCCCGAGAAGATTGCTCAAGGCATTCTTATCTCTCATTATCAGGTAAGTTTATGAAACCAGGCCTTTTCATTCTATCCAATTTTCGGTTTTTGATTCTGAATTTGCTTACTTTTCTCTTTATAGCTTCTTGTGAAGATGACAGCTCTTTGGCAGAAGTACGAAAATCGTCCGGCGCCCCCTCCTGTTCCTGCCCCCGAAGTGCAAGCTCGCATCTCGGGCTTGGAGAACGAAGTTACGGCACTGAAGGCCCTTCTTCAATCTAAGGATGAGGAACTCGCATCTCGGGATTCGACTATATCCGAGATGCATTCTGCCAATGCTCTTTTGAAGAAAGAAGTACTGGAGGCCAATGAGCGGTACACACGTTCTGTTGCAAGCCTTTCTACCTAGTTGGACCGTACAGACCAGTTGTCCATTCGTTTGTCGGCCGTGCAAAATGAATGCTCCGAAGCGTACAAAAACGCTCTGAATGCCGAAGCCGAAAAGGATAAACTGAAGGCTGAAATTGAACGTCTTGAGGCCAAGAGAAATAAAGCTGTTAAGGCGCAGGACCATTCGGAGAGCCTCTTAATTAGGCTTAGGGCCAGATATGACACGGATCGGGCAAAGCTCAAGCGTTATCTTCAACAATTGAGGTATGTACCATTCCTTCGGGACCAGAGTTGGGCTCGGGGGTGCAATTGGGGTTTCGAAAATTTTCGAACTTTGGTAACGAATCCCCAGTATAAATTCGATCCCGAGACGGGTGGGCTGCTGCTTGTTGGTTTTCCTGAAGAAGCCATCTTAGAGATGGAAGAGTTCGGTAAGGACTTTATGCCCGATGTTCCGAGTTGGGGTGATGATGCGCCAGATCCTCAAGAGGATCCTCTTGACAATCCTGCAAGCTAGAAGCTGTCCTCTGGCCTGAATCTTTCTTTTTCTTTTTATCAACCTGTAAAGGACTTCAAATATGAAATGAAATCTTTTGAATGAAACTCTTACCTTTTGATTCTCTCTTTTTTGATCTTGAATAATCATAGCATTCGGAGGAGCCTTTTACTTTGATATTCTTTCTGTAGTCTCTTCAAGTCATCTGAGGAATAGACTATCTTGAATGCTCTTTCCCTTTAGATCTTCTAACTTTGTCGTGGTATCCTTTCCATAACCCTTTCGGGTCGTCCGAGGAAAGGATTTGAACCAGTTTTTAATCTTATCCCTTTGGAAACCCCCAACCGAGGGGTTTCTTCCCACTGAATCCTTTCCATGACCCTTTCAGGTTGTTCGAGGAAAGGATTCGGGCGGATTCTAATCGGGATATCCATCATCTTATCCTTCGGAAACCTCCAACCGGGAGGTTTCAACCCTTTGTATCCTTTCCCTGACCCTTTCGGGCTGTTCGAGGAAAGGATCCAGGTGGATTCTTATTTGGATATCCTTAGCCTTATCCTTCGGAAACCCCCAACCGAGGGGTTTCAACCCTTTGTATCCTTTCCATGACCCTTGCAGGTTGTTCGAGGAAAGGATTCGGGCGGATTCTAGTCCTCATCCTTCGGAAACCTCCAACCGGGAGGTTTCAACCCTTTGTATCCTTTCCCTGACCCTTTCGGGTTGTTCGAGGAAAGGATTCGGGCGGATTTCTTTCCCGAACATCCCCACCATAACTCTTTCGAGTCGTTCGAGGTGGGGAGTCAGATGGACACTGATGTAGCTTGATCATCTTTGGGGAAGTTTGATGAAGAAGTCCTTCTATGCTATTCCGAACTGCTGCTCATAGATTGATCGAATCTAGGAGACTCTCTGTTCTTTCTTGTTCTCGGTGGTGGACTAACCGAGAAGCTTCGGATATTCTCAGTCTTCCCGTAACCCCTAATCGAGGGATTTCTTTCTACTGCATCCTTTCCATGACCCTCTCGGGTTGTTCGAGGAAAGGATGCAAGTGGATTCTTTTCTAAGTATAACTCAAATTGATTCTCGGATTTCTGCAATTGTTAATATGTACTGGAAGTAAACATTCTTTATTGAATATGAAATTGTTTGGAAAAAGCAATAAATTACATAAAATATTTCTTCAGGTGCTCGGCATTCCATGATCTCGGGAGTATCTTCCCTGTCTCGGTCATTAAGCGATAAGCTCCCTTCTGATAGCATCCTACTACCTTATTGGGACCTTCCCATCCGGGTCCCATTTTGCCTTCCGCTGGATCTTTCGTCATTAAGCTCACCTTCCTGAGTACCCAATCTCCAAGCTGGAACTTTCTGGGTACCACCTGTTTGTTAAAGTACTGAGCCGTTCGATTCTGATATGCTGCCCATGTGACGTGAGTGTCGTCTCTTTTCTCCTGCAAAAGATCCAGGTGTACCTTAGCTTTTTCGTCATTGAGTCCTGGATTGTAGTGAGCTACACGGAAGCTTGGAGATCCTACTTCGACTGGTATCACCGCCTCGGTTCCATACGTAAGTGAGAATGGTGTCTCGCCTGTTGGAGTTCTTCTTGTGGTTCGGTACGACCACAGCACCTCTGGAACATATTCAACCCATGCTCCTTTCTTCTTATCAAGCTTTTTCTTCAAAGTCTTTACCAGGGTCTTATTCGTCGCCTCTACCTGACCGTTTGCCTTTGGGTATAGTACCGAAGCATAATGGTTTCGGATACGGAGCTCCGAACACCACTTCCGAAATGGTTCACAGTCAAACTGCTTCCCATTATCCGTGACGAAAGCATGAGGAATCCCAAACCGGCACACCACCGACTTCCAGAGGAAAGTTATGATATTCGCTGTGGTTATAGCTGCTAATGCTTCTGCTTCCGTCCATTTAGTAAAATAGTCTACAGCTACAACCAAGAACTTCCATCCACCTTTCCCTACCGGCATTGGGCCAACTATATCCACCCCCCATTTCGCAAATGGCCATGGAGAAGTGAGGGGGGGTGAGCTTCTCGGGACTTGCTTTCATAATTCTTGAGAACCTCTGGCACTTGTCACAGGTTTTGACGAGAAGAGCCGAATCTTTTTTGATCGTAGGCCAATAGTAGCCTACTCGGATGGTTTTTTGCGCCAGCATCCTTCCTCCTGAGTGGTCTCCGCACACACCTTCATGGATTTTCCTAAGATCATAATTCGACTCGGCCTTGGAGAGGCATTTGAGCAGGGGTTCGAAATATCCTCTTTTGTACAGTATCTCCCCGAGAAGGCAAAACCGTGCTGCTTGTATCTTCACCCTCCGAGCCGCGACCTTGTCTTCGGGCAGCAACCCATTTATGAGGAACTGAATAATGTCCCTTGCCCATTCTGGTTCATCTGGTGCTGAATCTGCTTCCATAACCTTTGTCCTCGGGGCTATCGACGGCTCGGTTAGAACAATAATTTGCCTCCTTGATGCTTCAATCTCCTCTTCCGTTCCCGATGCAATCTTCGAGAACTCATTGGCTCGGATGTTTTCCTCCCGAGGTATCTTTGTGATGACAAACCTTTCGAAATAGGATTGGAATCGCCGTACCTCTTCCAAATACCTGGCCATTCAGTCTTCTTGTGCTTCGAATTGTCCTTGGACTTGGCCTACGACCACCTGAGAGTCACTCCGGATTTCGACATTAGTTGCCCCCATCTCTCGGGATAAAGCCAAACCCGCTATCACCGCTTCGTACTCAGCTTCATTGTTCATCGTAACGAAGTCCAGTTTTACAGCAAAACCGAACTCTTGTCCTTCGGGATTCCTGAGGAGGACTCCTACTACGCTTCTGCCCTGTGTGGAAGAGCCATCTACAAAAACAACCCAGGTTGACTCCTTAGGAAGTTCTTCTGCTTCAGGAATGTTGCAGAATTCTACCAGAAAATCTGCCAGAACCTGTCCTTTGATAGCTGTCCGAGGATGAAACTCGATATCAAATTGTCCGAGTTCCATCGCCTAGTTGACTAATCTTCCAGAGAGGTCAAGTTTTTGCAACACCTTCTTCATTGGATACTTGGTTAGAACTCTGATAGCGTGAGCCTGAAAGTATGGCCTCAATCTTCTGGCTGAAATAATCAAAGCGAATGCCAACTTCTCAATCCGAGGATACCTTTCTTCCGCGCCATGCAATGCTTTACTTCTAAAGTAAACTGGTTTCTGAACTCCTGAATCTTCTCGGACTAGCGCCGAGCTTACCGCTGAGGGAGATACTGCCAGATAGAGATAAAGTATCTCCCCTTCGGTTGGGCGGCTCAACAGTGGTGGGTTGGCTAGGTATTCCTTTAACTTCCTGAAAGCCTCCTCACACTCCTTACTCCACATAAATGCTTTTCGTAAAATCTTAAAGAAAGGAAGGCACTTATCTGTTGACCGTGATATGAACCGATTCAGAGCCGCTATCCTTCCTGTCAGCTGTTGGAGTTGCTTTGTTGTTCTCGGGGCTTCCATTTCAAGGACGGCCCTGACCTTCTCTGGATTAGCTTCAATGCCCCTCTGTGACACCATGAACCCCAAAAACTTGCCTAAAGAAACTCCGAAGGCACACTTCGTGGGGTTGAGCTTCATGTTGTATTTTCTTAGAATCCGAAATGTCTCTCGGAGGTCTTCTATGTGTCTGTTTGCCCGGATACTTTTAACCAGCAGGTCATCTACGTATACTTCAACGTTTCGGCCAATTTGATTTTGAAACATCCGGTTCACAAGTCGCTGATACGTGGCTCCAGCATTCTTCAGACTGAAGGGCATCATCTTATAGCAGTAAAGTCCTTGGTCTGTGATGAAAGCAATTTTTTCTTGGTCTGCTTCTTCCATGTGAATCTGATTGTATCCCGAGAAGGCATCCATAAAGCTTAAGAGTTCGTGTCCGGTCGTCGAATCAACCAATAAATCTATCCGAGGCAGAGGAAAGCTATCCTTCGGACATGCTTTATTCAAGTCAGTGAAATCTACGCACATCCTCCACTTGCCATTAGACTTCTTTACCAGCATCACATTGGCCAGCCACTCGGGATAATCCACCTCTCGGATGAATCCAGCTTTCAGTAACTTCTCTACCTCTTCTGCAACAGCCATGTTTCGTTCGGCGGCAAAAGCCCTCATTCTCTGTTTCACAGGGCGATGATTTGGGTCCACATTTAGCTTATGGACAATAACCGAGGGATCAATCCCTGGCATATCTTCATGGCTCCAGGCAAATACATCATTGTTGCGCCTTAAGAACGCCACCAGATCTTCCTTCATAGGTTGAGGGAGTTGTGAGCCTATATGAACTTTCTTTCCTGAGTCACTTATTTCGAACTCCTCCAAGGCTTCCACAGGCTCCCCCAACGATGATTGCTATTTACCATCTTCCTTAGTTTTCTCCCCCAGACTGTGCTACCTCGAGGTATCTTTTAAGGACAGATTGTAGCATCGTCTAGCTTCCCTCTGGTCTCTCTTCACCTCTCCAACTCCTTCTTCTGTTGGAAACTTCATGCTGAGATGCGGTGTTGAAGTCACAGGTTTGAAGTCGTTGAGAGCTGTCCGTCCTATGATGGCATTGTAGGCCGAGACTTTGTCAACTATCAGGAACTTTACCATAATGACTTTTTGCCTCAGATAAGTCCCTGCCGTCATAGATAGATCAATAGAACCGAGAGGCAGCACCTTTTTTCCAGCAAAACCCTGTAACTAGCATGAGACTGGGACCAGCTTTTCTCGTGGAACACCCATGTAATCGAAAGCTGATTTGAACAAAATATCAGCTGAGCTTCCTGTGTCAACGACGATCCGCCGAGTCTGATAATTCGCTATGGTCAAGGTGACCACAAGGGCGTCTGTGTGCGGAAGCGAGACCCCAGCATAATCATCATCAGAAAACCCTATGACCAGAGGGTTATATTTTCGAGACTTTGGGGGCTTCTGGACCGAATATACTTCAAAATCGTCCAGCTGCCTGGCATACGCCTTCCGAGCCGAGTTGGACTCTCCTCCTCCAAATCCTCCCGAGATGGTGTGGATGATAGGGAGATTACCTTGCTGCGCCACCCGAAGTCTGCTCCTACTTCTCTCCCTTCCTTCATCCCTCCGAGGTCGAGGTGCTGGCTCTCGGCTTCTTCCTCTTCTTTCTTCTTGTCTCGGTTGATAATTCCTCCTTTCATTCCGATCCTCCTCCCTCCTTGGCCGCGGATAATGGTCTCGCTCTTGATGATTCCTCTCATTGACAAGAAATCGGACTAGTTTCCTATTCTCGATGAATTTCTCAATCAATTGCCTCAATGATACACATTGCTCGGTCAGATGACCATATGAATTATGGAAGGCACAATATTTGTGCGCCAAACGCAGGGGAGGATCTCCTGGAATGGGTCTCGGTCTCTGGTAATTCGGATCTTTTTTGAGTTCCATCAGCACCTCGGTGAGAGAGGCGTTCAATGGTGTCCACATGTAATCTCTGAAATTCTTCTTCGCCTTCTTGTATTCTCCGGGACCGGCGTCCTGTATGGGTTCAGGATTCTTCTTTTTCTTGGGCTTCTCGATGGATGGCTGTTGCTGTTGATGGGAGTTATCGAGAAGGGCTCGGAGCGTTTCTTCCTGATTGATGTACCTGTCCATCTTTACCATAAAGGTATGAAGATCTTTCGGTGGTTTCAACGCCAGTTCTGCCATTAGAGGTCCATCTTTCTTCAAGCCTTGGAAGATTGCTCCGTAGATGAAATCATCTGGTGCACTCTCTGTGTCTAGCTTTTCCTAGTTGAATATCCATAGATAGTCTTTTAGAGACTCGTTTGGCCCCTGCCGTACAGAGAGTAGGTATCCTTGGGGTTTTCTTCTAGCTCTCCCGGACACAAACTGGGCCAGGAATTTCCTTCCAAGGTCGTCGAAACAATCAATCGACCTCGGTGGGAGATTTCTGAGCCAGTCTTGGGCCTTTCCTGACAAGGTGAGAGGAAAAGCTCGGCATGCCACAGCATCTGGTGTCTTGTGCAGGGAAACATGGGATCGGAAATTGTCTAAGTGCTCCACCGGATCTTCACTGCCAGAAAAAACAGGGATGTCAGGTACCTTAAATCTTCCGGGCAGGTCGAAGTTGGATACTTCTTCGGTGAATATCGACTCCTTGTGCTGAAAGAGGTTGTCAACGATAGACTCCTTCCCATCACGCTTTTGATCAATTGTTTTTGACAGTGCATCATATTTTGCGCCCAGGTCCTGAACCATCTTCTGCAACCTCCTTTCTGATTCTGTTGGTGGAGTCGGATTGGCGGGCTCTCCATGATCTTCGTTCCGCGGCCCGGCTTTCTCTCCTGACCCTTCGGGGTTGCCACCAAGGTTTGTCCCTTCGACTGCATCATGATTGAACGGCGGCGGAGTCTGAGCAGCTAGGAGCAGAGCATTTTGAGCCAGCAAATCCTCCACATTCTTTTGTGCCTGGGCCAACTGTTGACTTAGTTGGTTTATTCTGGCCTCTGGTCTAGCAGATTCTACTTCTCCACGAACATCGTCTCGGCTAGTAGGTGGCACCTCTTCTCGTGCATCGTTTTGAACCGACTTGGAACGTCTCATAGTCACCATCAAGGATTTGTTTTTCGTAAGAACAACTTATCGTTCCCACAGACGGCGCCAAACTGTTGGTATAGTTTCCGGTATGGTGACGTGTCGCCTGGTGATTCGCTGCTGATCCTGATCTTGATCTACAACTTCGATCCTGCAAAAAGAACAAAGACTCGTCGGGGGTGCCGACTACGCCCACTCCGATGCCTAAGTCAGTTCAAATCAATTTTCTGAAGAGTTTTTTCAATCTCAAGAGCTCAGAGAATTCGTAGTCTCATACCTGGTGCGACGGTCTTATTTATAGGCCAGACTTGCGGTCTTACCAGAATTCTTGACGCCTAGTTGGATTAAGAGTTTGAGTCCTAGCTTGATTGAACTTTAACCATATCTTCAGGGAATTCGAATGAGATTGTAGAGTCCGAAGTTGATTGCGTTTGTACCTCTTTAAACTTGATTCCGTATCAATAACTACCTTATCCCATTAATTATGGAATTGTGGTTTTATCCCTGATCTTCTGGGATTCTATCCTTATTGCATTCTAAGATGACTGCGGTACACTTCAGCCAACCTCCGAGGTGATGATACCCGAGATATGTTCGCTCCGGCTTGGAGATATCGGGATATCGCCGCACCATAACAGGGTTGTGTAAGGCCGAGATGTTGTTACTCCGAGACGTTGTCGCACCGACTTGATATCACACCGACTCGATATCACCCCGAGGCGTTATTACTCCAAGACGCAAATATCCGAGATATGTTCGCTCCGATCAGACTAGGAGATCTCGGGATATTTTATATACCGTAACCTGGAATGTTAAGACCGAGACGTCTTTATACTTAGACGATCTTTTCTTTGCTGGGTTGGAACGAGTGTCCGAGACTTAATTCTGAGATGTTTCTGAATCCACGTGTCTCTAGGGTTAATTTTATCCCAAACAGTCACAATTCTAATTAATTATGAAATGAAAATAATAAAAATAAAATTATATGATATGTATATTATGTATAATGTATGCTTTATTAAATATAGTTTAGTTTTTTTTTTCTGTAATTTTTTTTTATATGTTTTTCGTTTCTTACTTTTTTTAATAACACGTGTCGTTTCTCTCTCTCTCTCTCTCTCTCTCTCTCTCTCTCTCTCTATATATATATATATATATATATATATATATATAAAGATAACAACATGAATCATGCTAATTAATGTCATTTTAGTCTTTCAAAACCAAATTACAAAAGAAAAAAGAAAAAAAAAAGAAAAGAAAAAGGTCTTTCAAAACCAAAGCATTCAATATATAATTATAGGCTACAGGCTTTATCGTTTTCTTCATTGAGAAAAACCAAATTTGAGGACATTGTTCTTAAAAAAAAAAAAATCAAATGCATTTTAAAATACACAAGATTTTAAATGTTTAAGTGTAATTTTATTATACATTTGACAATATTTTCTGATCTCCTGCATATATGTGCACCATAGACATAACCCCACATATCCTCATCTATCTCGACCGTCTGATCGAAGAAAACTGTCATATAATGGACGAAAATAATCAACTCCCATTCTAGTAGAAATATGAAGTCTTAGCCTAGCGAACCCTTCACCTTGAATGGGGAAAAATCTCGGGATACTTCAGCTGCCCGGATCTCAGGTAGGCCGGAATAAAATCTCAGGATTAGGGAGTCAGTTCTCACCTTGTTCAGAATGAACGGTTGAAATCCCATCTATAAATGTGTACAAATCACCAGATATTCTTCAGATGAATTTTTGATATTTATATTTAGAAGAAAAAACAAATATATGTGGAGTATTGGAGTCTTGGCAGTTGGCATGGAACGGATGCCGTGGTTTAAGATCTTGTTTTCATGAACTTCATACTGAGAGGCAGTGATAGAGTCCACAACGATGTGGCGTTTCTGTGATGATCCTAGCATTTGTGGCCGTGATTCAAGTCGTCAGGGACAAAAGTGATGTCAAGTAGGATGACGCCGGGGTCATTAGGGAGGTACACTCTCTCCCAATCCGAAAGTGCATCTTCAGACCTTGCTGGGGGAGCTGCTAGAAGAGAAATTGAAATAGCCGCAGTTTGCGATACGAATTCTCTTAGACTCAGGGAAGAAGAAGAAGAAGAAGAATGTTGGAGAGAGGCTTTGGGAGGTGATCGAACTACGAGGCAGAGTTCGGTAATCTTGTTGGCGAGGCCGAGAAGAGCTGGGAAGGAGAGAGTTCAAGGACGGCTTTAGCACGATCACTGGATACATGTACTCGCTCAGCTGCAGCAGACTCGCCATTGATCCAAAAAAAACGTGGGAAGAAGATGACGACAACGTAGAGTGTGATTTTTTATTCAAACATGGCGTTTTTATTCAAAGGAGGCATGGTTTTTGTTTTTAGTTTTTTTGAGAACTTTGAGGGGCATAAAGGGAAGAAATGCTTAAGTAAATCACGTGAAACGCACGTATTTTGGGTTTTGTCATCGATTTAGAATGGAGGGTGACGGAATACCTTGCATTAAATGATTTTGATAAATGTATACACTCAATTGAATGTTTTGCTATATTAGTACCCTTAATTGAAAAAGCGTGATAGTTTGATACCCTTTTATGAGGTTTTTTTGCAGGAATAAAAAAAAAACTTTACAAAAACTTATGTCACTGTGCCAAAAACTTTCTTAACACATAACCTAATTCATTCAAAAGAAAAGATAAAATAAAAGTGGTGGAAAATGTTGTATCCTTTTGGTTGACTCAACGAGGAAATGTTGTATCCTTTTTCTTATAAGAGTGAAATTCTAATTACAAGATGCAATAAAAGGTATGGCGCCCAGGATAGAAAATGCCTTCAAAGAAAACTATAAAGAATAAAGGGAAAAATATAAAAGTTCTTTCTAAATTAACAATTGATTTTAGAATAGCTTTTTGAATTTTTAAGTGTACTAATATGACCTATCAAACTATCAAAGTGTGCCAAAAAGGTCATTTTTGTCGAAATATTTCTATAATACCATTATTCTCTTAAAATTTAAAAAAAAAAAAAAAAACTAAACTAAACTAATTTTTTTTTTTTTTTTTAAAAAAAAAAAAGAAAAATGAATAAATGTAAAATCAATCTATGTAGTTGACCTAAATTACAAATCTCTCACTGCAGAATAAAAAATAATTCAAAGGTTTTCAAAGTAGGCAAAAAAATATCAATTTAGTCATTGTAGTAAAATTTCGTCAAAATACTTGATTCTGTTAGTGTCAACATTAATACTAATAAAATGATGACATCTGTCACTCTAACTAAAAATAATTTAATTAATTTTTTTTTTCCTTTTCTATAGTTTTAAATTTCTTTAGCTTTTTAGTTTTATATTAGTAGTTTTTTTTTTTTTAAAAAAAAAAAAATAGTTTTTTATTTTAAAAGAATAAGGGTATTATAGGAATATTTTCACAAAAGTGATCTTTTTGGCACACTTTAATTGTTTGATGGGTTACATTAGTATACTTGAAAATTGAAAAAACTATTCTAAAACTGGCTGTTGATTCATAGGGCTTTATATTAAATTTTTTTTTAAAATAAAAAGAAAAAGAAAAAGACAAGCAACTAATATTTAGAAAAGAGAAAAACCCATAAAAAAATATTTACAAAAGAGAAAATAATATTGAAAGTAGAATTAAACTAAATTAAGGGTAAGAGCACGTGAGCAATATATTCCATCTCAGGAATAGGAGGTTTTGTAAAAAAAAAAAAAAGTGTGGGCATGATGATCCTATTCCTCTCTCAAATCTCGTCATAATCTTTTTACTTAAGAGATTCTAATTACGAAATTAAAAAAAATAAAAATGAAATTACACAAGTTTATATATGTGAGTATAGCTCGTTTAACAATAAATCCTAATTTTCTAATTAATGCATACATACATATTTGTTTGGAAACCATGAATATAAATTGAGGCTGATTAGCTCCAGCTCCAAATTCTATCAAAAATTTTTGAACTGTTGCACTGACTTACACAACTTCTAGTCAATGATTTCACCCTCGGGTCTCTCAGTCTCAGTTCCCTCACCAATACTACTACATTCTCTTCTAACAAAATAAGATGCTTCTTTTACTTGCGGCATCATTTTCATCATTATCATCGGCATCGCCGTCGTCATCATTTTCTTCTTCACCATTATTATCATGAGTTCATCACCATGAACCTAGCTAAAAACCTACAACAAGCGGCTTTTGTCTCTACTTATATTGGGACTCAGAAGTTTCTGCAGTAGTGTTGGCTTTTTTTTGTTCAAAGAAGCTGCGTTCGATGAACCCTTGTCTGCCAACCTCTGCTTCTTGGAAAACCGGTCTTTTTTTGTCAATTCTTCCTCTTTTATTAAACTTGTTTTGGAACCTCTCTCTTAGTCAATGGCCTACAGTATGATCAATGATGGTACCTCTGCAACTTCAACTCCCAATTCAGCCTGCTTTGCTAGAATCTCCTTGAGTTGCTGGAAACAAAATTTTTATTATATTATTACTAGACATTAAATGCTAATCATGAAAAAAAAAATTAAAGAAAAGTTTGAGAAAACATATCACCCAGAAATTATACTTAGATATAGACCAATGATAAAATGAGGATATATATGAAAAGTCAAGGCAAGTATGGATGTGTTAGACATTTCTTTATTTTTCTCTTCCTTTTCCTCATTTTTTCTCCTTTTTGGTACAAAACCAGTCTCCATACACACAAAAAAACAGTAGACATTTCATGTCCTGCACTCGATTTCTAACTAGAAAACTTTGTCTCTTCTGTTTCCTTTGTTTTTTTTTTTTTTTTTGGATGAATAAAAAAAATAGTTTGTTAGGCAAGTCATTAAGATTCCTGCTCCTAATATTGCATTTCAAGAGGATGGCGAACTAGTTATTGTTAATTTTCTTCTTATGATTTTCTTTTAATATGTTAAACTTTAGGTCACAATGACTGATTTTGTGTTTGTCTCTAAATATTAACTTTATCACTCAATCATATTATGCTATAATTAGAAGAAGAAGAAGAGTATTTAATTAAATAATTAAATTTCTTAAAAAACCAAGAATGGAGTCCTCTCTCTAAGTGTTTTCTCTCTGAGAAGACTTACGAGGTGAGTGTTGTAGTCCCTGGTTAGGCTCGTGCTGACTAGGTGTGTTGGTCTTTCTCCGATCGAGGGTAGGGTATTGGTGTTAGCTGGTATTCTTTCTGTAGAAGGGATGGAAGAGTTAATTGAAGGTGTGTGCAGTAGTATGAAGTTATTGGACAAGGAAAAGGCTGGAATATTGATTACTGAAGATGATATTGCGGAGTTGCGAATGAGGAGTGGCCGATGTCTTGTTGGAAGAATTATGTCCGAAAGGAAAATCCAAAAGGAAGCTTTCAGAACGCTTATGGCTAGGCTATGGAAAACATTTGGGGATGTTGCTTTTAAGGAGTTAGATGTTAATCTATGGCTGATTGAGTTTTCTAATGGGGATGATAAACGTAGAGTTTTGGAGGGTCGACCTTGGTTATTTGACAGGAATATTTTGGTATTGAAGGAGGTTGTTGAAGATGTCGCTCCAGTCCAAATGAATTTTTCTAAGTCGTTGTTTTGGATTCAGTGCACGATATGCCTCTCATTTGTATGAATAGGGAAGTGGGTTACAAGATTGGAGCTACTATAGGTGTAGTGGAAGAGGTGGACGTTACTGGGGAGGGAGTTGGTTGGGGTCGTTGTTTGAGAATCCGGGTGGAAGTTGACATTACCAAGCCTTTGGAACGTGGTCGTGTCCTTGACCTCAATGGTAAACTAGTTTGGGTCAGTTTTAGGTATGAAAAATTACCTTATTTTTGTCATTTTTGTGGAAGAATTGTCCATGATAAGGAGTCATGTGATGGTAAAAGGGGTTTTAGACAGAATGCTGGGGATTCATCGAGGCAGTGGGGTTCATGGCTCCGAGCGGATGATCTGAGGAGTCATAAAGGACAGTTCTGGACTGGTGGAGGGAGGTCTGACTGGCAGAGGAGGGGTGTATTGTTCAACTCTGGCGGAGGAGATTCCGGTGATGGGAGGAAGAGTAGTGAACAGGAAAGTGAGGGGGGAGAAGCCGGATGGGGGTCTCTAGAAGCGGTAATTCCAAGAGTGGAGGGTACATCAAGTGTTGGAATGTGTGTGGAGGGGTGTGCTGTACGAGAAACTGATGAAAAGAAGTCACAAGAGATGAGTTCTGTGGTGGAGGGGCGGAATCAGAGTATAAGTGGACAAGGTGATTCAATGCATTTAATAGATTCCAGAACTAAGGAATACGAAGTTGACTATTCAAAAGACTTGGACTCTTTGCCAAATATACCCTTAGTGGAAGCAGAAAATCAATATTCCATGCTTGGTTTGACTAAGGATTATGAGGTGGATCAGGGTAAAGAAGTCAAGTCGACAGGGGATGGACTTAAGCTAGCTACAGAGATCAGCGGGGCACAAGAGCTGGTTTTTCAGCAAGAAGGTGTGACCACTGTTGCTTGTGACGATAATGCTGGAAAATCCAAAGATGAAGGTGCTCACCCTCGAACCTGGGTTCGCAGGGCCAGAATTTAGTCAAAATCTCAGGGGTTGGCAAAAGGGGGTAAAAGAAACATTGAAGATATTCTTCCTGGTGGGGATGATGCAGAGATGCAAGTCAAGAAGGGAAGGTTGGTTCAAGAGGAGTCTACAAAATGGGATTTGGCGGTGGCTGGTCTCCAGCCCCGCCAATCGAAATGAATCTCTTAAGCTGGAACTGCCGGGGGCTTGGGAACCCCCGGACAGTTCGGGATCTTCACCAGATGGTGAAGGAAGGAGGCCCAATTTTGTTTTCTTGATGGAGACTTTGTGTTCAAAGCAGTATATGGACCATATCAAATTGAGACTTGGTTTTGAAAATATTTTTGTGGTGGACCCTGTAGGTAGGAGCGGTGGTTTGGCGTTATTGTGGAATAAGGAGGATAATTTGGAAATTTTTAATTATTCCAGAAGGCACATTAATGCTGTTGTGAAGGACATGGGGGGACAGCCAATTTGGAAGATGACTGGCTTCTATGGTCATCCTGACAGCTCCAAAAGAGATGAGTCTTGGGCTATTCTCCGACATCTGAAGCTCTGCGGTCCGATCCCTTGGCTTTGTGTGGGTGACTTTAATGAAATAGTAGACCAGTCGGAAAAGGAAGGATATGCAGTGAGGAGGGAGGCTCAGATGGTTAGATTTGGGGAAGCTCTGGAGGAGTGTCAACTTGGTGATTTAGGCTTCGTTGGCCCTTTCTTTACGTGATCTAATCGCAGGATGGATGACACATATACTAAAGAAAGACTAGACCGCGCAGTGGCAAACCCGGAATGGTGTTCCATTTTCCTCATTGTCTCGGTGTTGATACTGGCCACTAGAACTTCAGACCACAACCCCATGGTAGTGAAGTTTCAGGAGTGCCCTCCTGAGAGGTGTGCTGTTCGGAGAGGTTTTAAATTTGAGTCTTGTTGGATGAAAGACAGGGAGAGCTTTGAAGTTATTAAAGAAGCTTGGTGTAATAGGGCGGAAGGGGGAGTGTCTATGAGGGCTATCCAGAACAGTTTGGCGGGTTGTCAAGAGGCTTTGTCTAGGTGGAGTTGCCGCAAGTTTGGTAATGTAGAGGACTTGATTAAAAGGAAGTCTGAACAATTGATGGCATTGCAACAAAGTGCTTTACTTTCTAGTGTTGATCAAATTAAATTGCTTCAAAATGAACTTGATGACCTGCTGGAGTGTGAAGAGATGAAGTGGAAACAAAGAGCAAAACATCATTGGTTCAGTCAGGGGGATAGGAATACAGCCTTCTTCCACTCTTGGGCTAACCATAGAAGGAAGATCAATAGTATCCGATGGATTTATGATGAGCAGGGGCAAGTATGGAGAAAGTATAAAGATATTAGCAGGGTTGTTGTGGGGTATTTTAATAGTCTATACACCTCTCAAGGTTCAATCCGGGTAGAAGAATGCTTACAATCAGTGTCCCCCAAAGTTATGCAGGAGATGAATGCTTGGCTTCTACATCCTTTCTCAGAAGTTGAAGTAAGGGCAGCGCTTTTTCAGATGCACCCTCTCAAATCTCCGGGGCCAGACGAATTCCCACCAATCTTTTATCAAAAGAATTGGGATATTGTGGGTAAGGATGTGTGTTGTGCAGTTTTATCTTTTTAAAATGGTGGCCAATTTGACTCCAGTTTGAATGCAACAAATATTGTCCTTATTCCTAAGGTAAGCCCTCCTTCTCAGCTAACTGACTTCAGGCCTATAAGTCTTTGTAATGTTTTATATAAGATAATTTCTAAAGTGCTAGCAAATCGGTTGAAATCTATTTTGCCTCATATCATTTCTCCGGAGCAGAGTGCTTTTGTTCCGGGCCGTTTAATTACTGCTAATGTTCTAGTGGGTTTTGAAACACTTCATACCATGGCAACTAGGCTTTCGGGTAAGGAGGGTTTTATGGCGATGAAACTCGATATGAGTAAGGCATATGATAGAATAGAATGGGACTTCTTGGAGGCAATGTTTAGGAAACTAGGTTTTGCAGGTCAATGGATCAATCTTATTATGCCTTTGTGTTAGAACGGTGTCTTTTTCTATTCTTATTAATGGTAGGCCTAATGGTCAGTTTATTCCATCCCGAGGTCTCAGACAAGGGGACCCCTTATCTCCCTATTTGTTTATCTTATGTGCTGAGGCTTTGTGTTCTTTTATTAATAAGGCTGTGATGGATGGTGATATCCACGGAATACCTATTTCTAGAAAAGGAATTCGTATTAATCAATTATATTTTGCAGATGATTGTCTTCTGTTTTGCAAAGCCAATATGGGAGAATGGAGGAGATTTCAAGGGGTCCTTTCCACCTATGAAGTTGCTTCGGGACAGAAGATTAATAGAGAGAAGACTACCCTGTTTTTCAGTAGGAACACTAAACAGGAGGTGAGGGAGGCTATCTCATAGGAGGTTGGTGCTGGTTGTTCCCAGTAGTTTGAAAGGTATTTGGGTTTACCGACCCTCATTGGCCGTTCTAGGGTTTCATCTTTTAATTATATAAAGGGCAGGATTTGGTCTAAGCTTAATGGGTGGAAGGAGAAGCTTCTTACACATGCTGGAAAGGAAGTTCTTTTAAAGTCAGTCATTCAAGCAATCCCTACCTACACAATGAGTGTGTTCCGTCTCCCAAAAACTTTGACTAAAGAGATTAATTCTCTGATGAGTAAATTCTGGTGGAGCTTTAAAGATAATTTCAACAGAATTTCTTGGTGGTCATGGAAGAAACTGGGACGGAAGAAGGAGTTTGGAAGGATGTGCTTCAGAGAGCTGGATTGCTTTAACATGGCTATGCTAGCTAAACAGGGGTGGAGGTTGTTGAAATTTCCAGATTCTCTTGCAGCCCGAGTGCTTAAGGAGAAATATTATCCGAAGTCAAGCTTCTTGATGTCAAGTTTAGGCAAAAGGCCTTCTTTCGCTTGGAGAAGCATTTGGAACGCCAAACCATTGATTGAAGAAGGGATTATGTGGAGAGTGGGGAATGGGGAATGGATTGAATGTTAAGATTTGGGAAGATAAATGGATTCCATCTTCTGTTTCTCATAAGATTCAAGATCCTGTAAGGGTTTTATCCAGAGATGCAAAGCTAGCGGAAATTATAAATTTGGAACAAAATTGGTGGAATATACCTTTAATCGAGCATATCTTCCAGGCGAGAACGGTAGAGAGGATATGTAGCATCCCCATTTGTCCTCGATCCTAGGAGGACCAGTTGATATGGGTAGGAACCAAATTGGGCCTTTTCTTTGTCCGGAGTGCATACCATCTGGAGGTTGATCGCAGGAGTCGAGAATAGGGCGGTCCATCGAATGGCTCGTCTTCTTCCTCCTTATGGAAGAGAATTTGGAGCTTGAAAATTCCAAGGGTTGTCATTGTGTTTATTTGGAGAGCTTGTAATGAAATCCTTCCTACGAGGGGTAATCTTTTCAAATGGAAGATAGTTCCTGATTCTCTATGCCCGATGTGTGGTCTGGAACCTGAGACGAGTGGTCACATTTTATGGTGGTGTGAGTCGGCCCATGCGGTTTGGAGTTTGAGTGGAGGGTATTTATAGAAGAGTGTGGTGATTTCTGATGGTTTTCTGAGCATTTTTTAGTATCTAAGTGACAGGCATTAACTAGCATCCATTCCCCATTCGATTTATTTCCCCAAGGTCCTAAGCCATCAACTATAGCTCATTTGGATATCTAAAAGCCAACTTCAATTATCTCCGGTCTTCTCATTCTTCTCTTTTCTTCCGCCATAGCTCGGTACACCCACAACACCGGCACAGCAATGAAACAAGCCAGTCTTCAACGGCACCGCCTTATTCAAACGGTAGGTTTGCATGCTTTTATTTTTGTTTTTATTTTGTTTTAATTGATCAATTATCCATTTAGGTACGTCGGTCAGTGCTTATAAATATGTCTCCGGTTTGCCCTGGATTTTTCATTTACGCACTGAGAGAAATCTATGGGCACGATGCTGCCTTTAGGGTTTCGGTTCAAGCCCACCAACGAGGAGCTCATAAGCCACTACTTGGTGAATAAGGTCAAGGGCGAACAACTTTCCTGGGATGGCATCCCCGATTGTGATCTATACGGTGAGAAGCCTCCCTGGGAAATCTGCGGCAATAAGGAGGAGAAGGCTTACTTTTTCACGGAGTTGAAGAAGCTAAGCAAACATCGTGTGGCACGAACAGCCGGTTGTGGGGTTTGGCATGAAAATTGTACTGTCAAGATTTATGATAATCCGAGTGATGTTATCGGGGCCAGGAAACTCTTCAATTTCAATGTAAAAGAGGGCTCGACAACGAAGAACTCAAACTGGATCATGCACGAGTTCTCCCTCGTTGGGGAGCAACAGGGTACCAACTGTGTTCTCTGTACCCTTCAAAAGAAAGGATCAGAATCATCAAGTGGGGTCAAAAGACGCTTCGAGGAGGAATCTCATCAGAGAAAGAGGGTTTGCTGCAATATTGTTGAATGTCCACCGCCTCAGGCAATATGGATCCCAGCGGAGACTGATTTGGAAACCAACATGGGCTCTCTACCGTCCAGTGATCCCTCTGATTTTAATTTTGATTTGGAAACCATCATTAGCTTACAGCCGCCAGAGGTTGGAGATCTGCCGCCAGAGGGTGGAGATCTGCCGATTCTTCCTCCATTGGAGGATTTTTGGGATGCTGACTGTGATGCTTTATTTGCCTAGAGAGATCAATACAGTGATTTAGGAAAAAATTGTAATTTTTTATTTGTTTTTTTTTTTGCAATTTTGTTGTAGCATATTGGTTAACTTTCTCAACTTTGTTTGAGATATCGTCAAAATAATATTTTTATTTCTTGTCTTGATTTGTTTTTTTGTTCAAGTTCTTGATCGATGGGATTTTTGCATATATCCACACGTTTTAATTGAAATTAGATATATGTAATTGGATTGATTAGAATCCCAACTAACAACGTTATCTTTCTTAATAGGTAATAAGTTTGACTTGAGATAGTTGTTTATGCCCACGTTGTTTGGGATTGTAATCAATCCAGTTAAAACGTTGTTAGCTCTAGGTTTTGCCGTATCAACACTGATTCAGTCAACAATGCTCGACCCCTTCAAAAATCGTACTAATAAATCTAAACACCGTAGATTTTTTTTTTATTAATTATAAAATATATCTATAAATTAATTAGAATTTAGTGAGATTATATTACTCTAAATGAGGTGATTTGAGATGATCCTCTCTCAAATGTCAAAATAGCAAAACAGGCAAACATATCAACAAAACCATTTACGTCTTTGTCTAGTAAAAGCTAATCATCCACGTGTTGATTAGACAATGCGTGAATTTTGTGTATATATAAGAAAGTTGTCACCCTATCTTGAGAGAGAAGGTCTGTAATTTCTAGAGAGAGAGAACCCTGTGAGCTCGTTCGCCGGGGGGGGGGGGGGGGGGGGATGCTCCGTGTCTCCCCCTCCGGGTGCTGGTGTTTCCCCTGGCCGTTGGGTCGAGGGTTTTTTTTGTCTCCAAGCCATCTGGCTGTTGGAGTTTTGTTCCTCCCGGTGCTTGAACCGGTGGAGGTTTGTTGGGGTTTTTTCTTTTTTCTGTTGTTTTTCTTGTTGCAAGCAGTGATTTTCAGGTGTTGGCCCGTGAAGAACGGCGGGTGTTGGAGGGTTCCGGTGGAGTTTTGTTTAACGCCAGATCTGTCAGCCTCGACTGGTCTTTCTCCAACAGGAACTTGCCAAGTGCGGTGGTCGGCCTTTTCTGGTCAAATTTGGTTATCTTTTGAGGCCGTGCTGTTCGTCTCCGGTCGGCGTGACCTGCACGCGCCGGCGTTTCAGTTCTGTTTTTAGCGTGTGTGGGCCACAACTGCTCTCTCCGGTCTCGGAAGGTGCCGATCTCTGCTTGTGAAGGTCGTCTGTTGCAAGGGAGGTTCCCGGAGATGGTGCGTGTTTTACACACGCCGTCTCCGGCAGCCGTTTCTTGCCGGTGTTGGCATTCTGAGTTTGCTGTTTGTGTTTTTTATGTATATTCCACCTTTGTACTCACAGTCTACCGTTCTGGTAGCTGCTTCAAATCAGGTGTTCCTGATTTTGTGGGCAGAGATTCATTATCTTTGTTCACTGCGACTGGCCTACGGCCTTTGATTTCTCGCCTTTGGGCGATGTTCCTGGTTATGTACCCCTTTGGGGATGTTTTCTCTGGAATGATATTGAAGAAGATGGTTCTGTGTTCAAATATAGGTGTTTATTATGCCCACGTTGTTACTTGGGATTCTAATTAATCCAATTAAAACGTTGTCAGCCGTAGGTTGCCGTCTTCAACACCGATTCGGTCAACAACGCTCAACCCCTTAGCTGTAGCTGCTTTTTCTTTTTTTGAAATTTTAATTTTAATTTTAAAACATAAATATGAATTAATCAGAATTTAGTGAGATTATATTACTCTAAATCAGTTGATTTGAGATGATCCTCTCTCAAATGTCAAAATAGCAAAACAGGCAACGTATCAACAAAAACCATTAACGTCTTTGTCTAGTAAAAGCTTCTGGCACTTTTTTTTTTTTTTTTTTTTTCTTTAATCTCATTTAAAAAAAAATTAAAGAAAGGGAAACCATGTAAACTGAGATGAATGGAAGATGTACAGCCTCTTAAGTGTTCTAATTAATTACGAAATGGAAATAATAAAAATAAAGTTATATGATATGTATATTATGTATGACTTATGCTTTATTAAATACAATTTTATTTCTTTTTCTGTATTTTTTTTTTTTTATGTATTTCGTTTCTTATTTTAATAACACGTCATTTTTTCTCATTGTCATATATATATATATATATATATATATATATATTTTGAGTCACTCATTGCCGGATACTAAAGACAACAACATGAATCATGCTAATCATGCTAATTAATGTCATTCTAGTCTTTCAAAACCAAAGCATTCAATAATTTTAGGCTGCATGCTTTATCGTTTTCTTCGTTAAGAAAAACCAAATTTGAGGACAATATTTAAAATAAAAAATAAAAAATCAAATGCATTTTAAAATACACAAAATTTTAAATGTTTAACTGTAATTATTATTATACGTTTAACTATATTTTTAAAATTTTCATTTAAAAAATGGTAGATTACAATTAAATTTAGATTAAAATATAATTTTAAAAAACATGTCAATTTAAAAAAAAAAAAAAAAATCGTATTACTCATATTTTTAACACAATTTTGATGCACTAAAATATTTTTTAAAACTCTTTAACACAATTCGTTTTAAAGAGACTTAAAACATTGGGCGGGCGGGTGAATTTTTTTGGAGTTCACTACAAAAAGAAAGAAGTGTGAATTGAAATCTAGGCAAGGGAATTAAAATGCGAATTTCATTTGGAACTTGTGAATTTGGAAGGTTTGGTAACAGGTTTTGATGATTTTTCTTTTAATGTAGATAGATATTTTGTCCCAAGTGTTTGACTCTCTCTCTCTCTCTCTCTCTCTCTCTCTCTCTCTCTCTCACCTTTTTTCGGTGAGGCACATGATGTCTTGTGCTGATGCTTATGTTAAGAGTATATGAAGACAATTGTAGATTGTATTATACTTAAGAAATGTTTATGGCAGAAACAGCTAGAATGAATGTAATTGCCTCATTGAACAAATTTATTGGCACTTGATGGTATTGGGTACTTTTGAATAAAAGGTAATATGCGAGTTTCATGATTTTAGTGTTCCTCCGAATTGTGGGTTTGTAGGAAAGCACTCCCCCTCAATGAAAGGAAAGGGATTGAAAGATGGTAAAAGTAACATGAGAATATTTTCTTTCTACGTTTTATTTTGTAGAAAGTTTGTTTATTTTTGTTTGGGTGAAAGGAAAAATAGTTCATTAGAAGTACTAAATATTAACTGAATTCCTTTTCACTTTTGTAAAAGACAAAAATACTTCATTTCAAACTGATTGCTGTCTATGTGAAGTTAGTTAAATTTAAAAATGTAAATGATACATGAATGAAATATTTAGTTAAGAGTAAATGCCATATTTTGGGACACATTTTAAAAATGGTTTTAAGGATAATTTCAACAAATGAACCTTAAAAAAAGGGCATCTTGAGTAATTAGTGTCCGGGTGTTTGTAATGATGGATTTTGGTTTTTTTTTTTTTTTTTTGGTTAAATTTGACAAAAACATAACATAAGATGTTAACAATAATATAATTAATAGAAGTTTGGGGATAAGCATAATTTTTTAAAAAGTTTGGTGATATATAAAATGGCTAATTTTTTTTTATTTTTCTTTTTATTAATCCCAGTTAGCAAAGAGGCTAAAGCCTGTCTGACGCTTCAACGCATCCCTCTCTCATCTCCATCTCCATACCAATCCATCCTTTATTACAAAGAGAGAGAAGCTTGATTTTGACATCCACCATTAAAGAAAAGACAGAAATTTTTTTTTTGAAATTTTTTATTTTTAAGTGTAGCACATGTTATTATTTTACTTGTCTTTTCTTATGAATTCATCATCTAACACATTTTAAAAAAAAAAGAAAAGAAAAAAAGAAAAAAAAAAATCATCGTAATTCATAAGAGTAAACGTAGCTAGGTTCCAACTAAAACACAATTTCTCAAATTCGGACACAGATATATTGTTATAGCAGAAACTAATTTTTATTAGCGTGAAAAAAAAAAAGAAATAAATAAATGTATATGCAAATAGTATAATATGTGCATGTCGCACAGAGCCACCCCTTGGCTGATCTAGGGTGGACAAGTCGGCTTTGAGGGTGGTTCGGCAACCCTCAAAAGACCAAAAAATAAAACAAAAAAAAAGTTAGGAGTTTGGAAGGTAGCCGTATGGGGTGGTCGAAACCATCCCCAGGCCCTTGGGGGTGGTCCGGCCACCCCCCAAAACCCAAACCCTTTTTTGTTTTTTTTTTTTTTTTTTTTTTTAACAATGAAACATTTAAGAGTGTTTTAAAATAAAATAAATGGCAATTTAAAAATGAGAAAAAATCTATGGCGTCGTTTGCGTATTCGATTTTTTTTATTATATTATATTATATTATATTACATGATATAATTTTAAAAAATCTAATTTTAAAAAGAAGTTTGAATGATTTAGATCTTGTCTTTAGGGAAAATTTCGGCAAATGAACCTTAAAAAAAAAAAAAAAAAAAAAAAAAAAAAAAAAAAAAAAAGGGCAAATCTTGGGTAATTGGTCTCCAAGTGTTCGTAGACCGTAGTGATGAATTTTTTTTTTTCTTTTTTTGTTAAATTTGTTTCGGGATCAAGCATTATTTTTTAAAAAAGTTTGGTAATATATAATTTTGGATGGTGCACAAAATTCTTATTTGAAATAAAATAATATCAATCTAAAAATTAACAATTAAATAAATTACTGTTACATAAATAATTGGTAGAAGATATTCTTGTTGATAATAGACCATATTAATCCGAAATAATAATAAAAAAATAAATGTAGTATATATAAGTGATTAAAATTAAAGTAAGGAAAAATCTCACAATACTATAAAATCACGTAAGAGTGTTGTCCTGAAAGATTGATTCATGCCTCTCGGAGTATATAACTCGATGTGATCGGGTCTCTTGACACGCAACCTCTCAGAATTAGACTATAACGTCTATCTTTGTTAATGACACACTTCCAATAATAAAGATTCAATCAAAGTGGATAAGGGACTCCAAAAAATATGTTTCTTTGTAAAAAAACTAATAATATAATATATGGCCTCATGCCTTGAAACAAGTATTTTGCAGCACACTGTACCTTTTTCTTTTTGGTAAGCTACATGTATATACACATACATTCACGTTGGAAAGCAAGAGAAAAGAATAATTAAAAACTAAAGTCTTTGGTAAGTTTTATATATATACGTGAATGATCATAAATGAAAACCAAATGCTCATGACCATTAATGTTTTTCTTTTCTTAAATGGCATAAAAAAAAAAAAAATGATTTTCATGATCACCAACGGTAAAAACATTTCCTGTTTTCTTTAAGGCTCAAACAAAACGTGAGCTATTTTTTTTTAATAAAATATGAAGATGACTTAATGTGAAACGGTAAAAAAAATCAATGAACAATATATGTAACATTACAACATATAAGAGGGTTAAATATTTTTTTATTTTTTATTTGTGCTTAATCCCAGTTTGCTGGTTAACTAGGATCACCGAAAAAATAAGCACAGTTCCTACTCTTATTTATTTAAAAAAAAAAAAAAAAAAATCCAAAATTAGACTTCCATTAATAAAATATAACGTATATTTGCAAGTTTAAAGAAAATGAGTTAAGATAGTCATCCAAATTAAACCAAACAATGGACGCGGCAAGTTTTTGCTTGCTGCATGCGATCTCCTGCAACTGTGATCTACAGTGAGCTCTTTTTATTGCTAGGCCCCGCGTCTATCTCGACCGTTTGGTTGATTTTTCACTTTCATCTGATGGAGCATAAAAAACAAAAGGCTGCCCAAGTATCTCATATAACGCTGCCCCTAATCTCAGAGTATTGAAAAAAATAAGCAATTCAATACGTTCAGCGCTGCTATTTTACACGTGTACAGCTTGCGGGTGTGATCTCCTGTAGACATGTGCACCAGAGACGCGATAACCCCACATATCCTCATTTATCTCAACCGTTTGATTGAAGAAAACTGCCATTTAGTGGACGAAAATAATCAACTCCCATTCCAGTAGAAATTTGAAGTCTTAGCCTAGCGAACCCTTCACCTCGAATGGCAAAAAATCCCTGGATATTCGGATTGCCCATATCCCGAGTAGCTCGGGATAAAATCTCAAGATTAGGGAGTAACTTCACACCTTATTCAAAGTGAACAGTTAAAATCTCATATATAAATAGGTACAAATCACTAGGTATTCTTCAGATAAATTTTTAATATACAAACTTGATTTTTTGAATTCTCTTAAAAAAATTGAGTTAAGTATCGAAGTGGGTCCGACCAAACAACCGCACATTCTACAAATAGCCCTCCAAACTATCAAAAAGTTTCAAAAATGCCTGATTTGAAGAAAAATGCTTTAATACCCCTACCACGTGTCATTTTTCAATTAAAAAGATAGTGTTTGAGGGGTGGCCTCCCAAACACCAATTTTTTTTTTTAGGTAGATCTTGGCTGTCTACCTTCATAGTTCTTTGTTGTAGGTCGTTGGATTGATAAGGTTATAAATTAGTATGAATTTTTCGGTTAGTAAATCTAAAAAAAAAAAATATAATGCCCCATGATTATGATATAATTTTTTCATAATCTAGTGTATATATCAAATATAACATGTAGTTTTTTTTTTTTTTTTTTTTGTCTATTTTATAAAAACCTTATTAAATTGAATGAAAACTTAATTTGGATCGCAAATTTTGGATAAATATTTTCTTAAAATTAGTCGATAGATTCGGTATGCAATATTTTAAGAGCAACTTTTAGTTTATGTGTTTTTTTATATTTTTCCCTAATATATATACACAATGACGGCAAGACCTTGTCGGCTCAACTTTGCACGATATTTATTAAATGCTTATGTGATGTGTAGATTATTTATATTAATAAATAACAAATAACATTATGGAAGTTGATATGAAAACTTATGATATGTTTGGATATTGAATTTTTAAAATCAGAATTGAATTTTTATTCTCTTTGCGAATTTTGAGGCAAAAAAATATGTTTCGGAGTTGAATTTTTATATTAAAAAATATTATTTTAATATCCCAGCAAGAGTGAGAGTTTTCTTATGGAAGACTTTGTAACAATTTATTGCTAATTAACCAAGGAAAATCTATTAAAAAAAAAAAAGAAAAAAAAAACAGATTGTTATTTATAAAGCCAATCAAAACTAAGGAATTTAGGCGTAAGTCAATTTCTGCCCCCTTTTTTAGCATCAAAGTGAGCTCATTTTTTTTCATAAAAGTTCACTGGTTTACCATTTCTCAAGCGCGCACACATGTATATACTTAGAAAAATACCAAATCCCTGTCCATAAAACATTTATATCATGATAAAAAGTTGAATCTAATCTTAAGATGAAGGTGTATAATAGTTTGTTATATAAAAAAATTAAATAAAGAAATCTGAATATATATATATAGTGAATAAATAAAATTGTGAAACTGTTAGGAGAATTTTAAAAAAATAGCTCACTAAAATAAAAATTAAAAAAAAAAGAAAAAAAAAAAAAGTAACTTTCACTTACTTTAATGAGTAAAATTTAATAAGGCTATTAGAAATGATCTTATCTCGCTGAAATGTCGATACCAAATGGGCAGTGATTACTCTGAATGAGTTTGATTTGGAAACCTTCGTGAGTTTGTTAGTGCTTGTCTTCAAGCGTGACTTGAGGGACATGGCCAATGGTCTCACGGTCAAGACGGCATGTCGTTAGACTTCCACGTGGCAATCACGTGTGATTTGTAAATGTCATTCATGCTGCCACTGTGTACTAGTTTGTTCATATCACCACTGGTATACATTTTTCCATCCAATTAATTGGATGCTAATTAATCCAATTAAAAATTCAACACTCTGATTCAGTCACTGTCCTCAGTGTCTCTCTTGCAAGTGGTAAATCCAATCATCAAAACAGTAAAAAAAAAAAATGGCAAGAAGGTACAACAATAAATTAAACCTTCTCTATGTTGGCATTTGATGGGTAGTTTATTCCTACGTGCTTAATTCACGCCACTGTTGGATTTCTTGTTCTGTTCTGTGTAGTTCAAAGGAAGAGACCTTTTTGTTTAAAAAATTTATGGAAGACATGCACAGGGAAGTAATAAAAAAATTAGATATTGAATAAGTAGGGAGGGACTAATAGATATCTATCGCCCCTCCCCCACAAACCCGCTAAAAAAAAATGAAAGAAAAAGGAGTAGCATCTAAGAATGATACTACTACAAAATACACAACTGATGAGTAAACAAGCCGATTCATGAAATAAATAAATTATAGATTGGATCGGCAGGGCCGGCTGGTCTCTTTGGACTTGGTTTATATGCATGATATGCAGAGTTTATAAGTTGGTTTTTTTTTAGTAATTTTACTCTAAAAAAGGTGAAATGGGTACTAAGACGGAGTCAAAAAGTATTTTGAGCAGATGCTAAAGTGTCAAAACATAAATTACAAATATATTAAAATAGTGGTAGGAGTCAAAGCATGAGTAAACAATATATGAAAATTGAAGATGTCACCAGCATTAGCGTTTGAACTTTGTAATTTTTTCTTTTGAAAAAGTCAAGTATTGTATTTAACTTTTCCATCATCTACAGATAAATTTACATGATTATATTAGAGAATGTAAAGGCAAAAAGTTTTAGTAATTTCTTTCCGAATTATAGATAATTATATGATTTGCAAGAGAATGATCATCCCCAAAGTCTTGTATAAGATTATTCAAAAAAAAAAAAAAAAATTGCTCTTCGTTTTCTTCGTTAATAAAAAACAAAAAGAAATTTGAGGACATCGCTGAAAATTCAATCCTATCTATCTTAAATGAAAGAAATTAACATTCTGGTTCTACTTTTAAAAATAAAGCAAGTAAAATTTCTTATTTTCTTTCATGTATGTATGGAGCAACTTCATGTCTTCATGCATGCAGAATATCATGAATAATTAAGAAGATATCCGTTAGTTTATTTATTACTTAAGGAGTAAGATGCAATTAATATCTATTTCATGTTGAATCATTTAACATTACAAAACACAAAACAAGCCTTCAAGGAGTAGCTCAAGTATGAGTTGGGGCTGTGAGCTGAGGGAGAGTCGAGTGTAAACAATGGATCAGGATCCACGGCTGAGTCCCAGTTTTGATAATCTGTGTTGTTCGTTATATCAAGTCCCCTGCAACTTGACAAGTGTAAAAGTGTCAATTTTCATGAAAAGTTGTACCAGAGCCCTTACGAATCAGAGTTAGGGACAAGAGTAATTAAATGACGTCACAGATAAAATCAACATAATATATTCCACATAAGTAATCATAAAAAAATGTTACAAATTTGAGTAGTTAATATAATATATATCTTTTGAAATTCATCAAGTATTTTGTATAAATTAGTAAGGACAAATCCGTCATGCTCTCAAAATTAAGAGAAACTAAACCATGTGGAAATGGGTATCTTGAAAGTAACATGAGGTCACTTTGCACGTGCCTTCACATGCATGTCCCACCGACTCCCATCTATATGCTGCGAAGAAAAATTTCTGCTGCAATGATCCCATGAACATACTTTTAAGTTATTGGAATCCCAAATATTATCGTTTTCTTCGTTAATAAATAACAAAAAGAAATTTGAGGACATTGTTGAAAATTCAATCTTACCTTAAATGAAAGAAGTTAATATTCTGGTTCTACTTTTTAAATATAAATCAAGTAAAATAACCTCCTGGCATCGGTAATTTGTGGGTGGCAAGATAAAATATAGTTAACATGAGAGTATTTTTCTTCCCACGTTTTATTTTGTAGAAAGTTTATTTATTTTTGTTTGGGTGGAAGGGAAAGTAGTTCATTAGAAGTAGCAAGTATGAACCGAATTCTTTTTCACTTTTGTAAAAGACAAAATATACTTCATTTCAAACTGGTTGCTATCCATGTGAAGTTAGTTGAATTTGAAAATGTGATTGATACAAGAAACTATTTAGCTAAAATAAATGCCATTTTTTGGGAACACATTTTATGTGTTTTTTTAAAAAAAAAAATAAATTGTTTTTAAGGATAATTTCGACAAATGAACAATAAAAAAAGGGCACATCCAGGGTAATTGGTGTCCGAGTATTCGTAGTGATGCCTTTTGTTTTGTCTTTTTGTTTTTTTTTTTTTTTGTTAAATTTGACATGAATGGTAACATAAGATGTTAAGAATAATGTAATTAAAAGAAGTTTGGGAATCGAGCCTTATTTTTTAAAAAGTGTGGTGATATATAATATTAGACGGCTAATTTTTTTTTTTACTATATTTTTTTAAAAAAAAGAAAATTCCAAAACTAATTTTATTTAGGTTTCAGACTTGCATTAATAAAATATTATGTATATTTGCAAGTTTAAGGACAATGAGTTAAGGTGTTGAAAAGGCAAGCAACTAGAGATTTGCGATGGTTGTCATTTCACACAGAAAAAGGGGTGATGGTAAATTTATGGGGAAGCATAAAAGCAATGGAAAATATTTTTTTGCACAATAGTAAAGGAAAATAATTTTTGCATAATTAAAAGTGCACAACATATTATTGAATTGCATGAATGTGAGTTTTTGCACAAGTTTCATCGATATATTTCGATGTGCACAAATTATGGGCTTTTAATTGTGCAAATAACAAATTTCAAAAGCAAAACAAGTTCTATAGCTCATTGTGCACCAATATATTTCGATTGTGTAGAAATTATGAACTTTTAATTGTGTAACTAACACATTTCAAAAGCAAAACAAGTAGTAGAAGGTTGCCAAGGCTTTAGGGGCGGATCAGGTTGCTGGGTTGTGTCACCAAGTTGGGTTTGACAGTTTGTTGACGTTGCAGACGATAATGAAACTGATAAATGTTCTCATTTTTTTGAAAAAAATTTTATTGACTTTCAGTTGGTTCTTTACGGATTGAAAGTTGACACTGCCCCTTTGACTGCACTAAAGTTTTAGTAGCTTGAAGTCTTTTTTGTATTTATATAATGCATTAATATTTTATAATAACGTAATAAAGGGCACATATTGGGGAATTGGGGTCAGGTGTTCCTGGTGATCCATAAATGGTAACTTAAGATGTTAACAATAACGTAATTAATATAAGTTTGGGGATCGTGAAATAACATTTGTTTAATTAGGAGGCAATGAGCTAATTATAAAATTGGACAAATTACTAATTTTCATTTTCCCTAGGCTGTCCCTGGCTCGAGTTCATGAAATTACACCAAATGTTGGGGACCCACGTGTTGATTAGACAAAGCGTATTGGGGGGAGGAGGGGAAGTGTGACGTGGGCATGATGGGTAGAAGCCACGTAAGAGGAAGAGAGAAGGCAGAGAGAGAGATTGAGACCTTGTTTGATAACCTACATAACATTACACAATAGTTGCGGGTACTATTCACAATTTTTTATTTTATTTTTACATTTTTCAATAACAATCAATATCAAAACATTCTCACTTTTTATATCATATCAATAATTTTTTATTACTATTCAAATAAAAAAAATTCACTACAATACAAAATTTTTTTCACTTTTTTATACAAATTCTTTTTATTTTATATCACATCATCACTTTTTACTAATTCTAAAACTTTGGGCTAAATGTTTCTTCTTCTTCTTCTTTTTCGCCAACTGTGAGCTAAATGAGCCTAGGTAACAAGGTTTCGGGTAGTACCTCAAAGGTAAACACATAATGAGCCATCTATGGGCTAAAGAAAATGAGTCAATTATAGGCTGAAATGGGCATGAGTTTTAGAAAATACCTCAAATGCCAAAAGAAAAGAAAGGTGTGGCCATTTATGGGTCAAAGAAAAAGGAACCAACTATGGGCTAAAATGAACATGTGTTTTAAAGAATACCACAAATGCTAAAATAATATGGGCCAAAATAAGAAACTAACAATGGGTTGAGATAGGCCTGGATTTGAAACAATACCACAAATGCCGAGTACAAATAATGGGCCAACAAAGGGCCAAAACAATGCGGATAAGTTTAGCCTCTTTTATGGGCCTTTCTTCTTCTTCTTCTTTTTTCTTATTTTTCATACACTTTATTTCGTTGAAAGTTCGTTTATATTTGTTTGGGTGAAAGGAAAAATAATTCATTAGAAGTACCAAATATTAACTGAATTTTTTTTCACTTTTGTAAAAGACAGAAAATACTTCATTTCATACTAATTGATGTCTATGTGCAGTTAGTTGAATTTAAAAATGTGCTTGATACATGAAGGAACTATTTAGCTAAAAGTAAATGCCATAATTTTGGGACACATTTTTAAAAATGTTTTTAAGGATAATTTCAACAAATGAACCTTAAAAAAGGGGCATCTAGAGTAATTGGTGTCGAGTGTTCGTAATGATGCCTTCTGGGTTTTTTTTTTTTTTTTTTTTTTTTTTTTTGACATAAACATAACATAAGATGTTAACAATAATATAATTAATAGAAGTTTGGGGATAAGCATAATTTTTTAAAAAGTTTGGTGATATATAAAATGGCTAATTTTTTTATTTTTCTTTTTATTAATTCCAGTTAGTAGAGAGGCTAAAGCCTGTCTGACGCTTCAACGCATCCTTCCCTCATCTCCATCTCCATACCAATCCATCCTTCAAGAAGCTTGATTTTGACATCCACCATTAAACAAAAGACAGATTTATTTTTTTTAATTATTTTTTGAAGTATAGCACATATTATTATTTTACTTGTCTTTTCTCCGTTATGAATTCATCATCTAACACGTTAACAAAAAAAATTCATTATAAAAGTAAACGTAGCTAGGTTCCAATTCAAACACAATTTCTCAAATTCGCGCGCGCACACACACACACATATATATATATATTGTTATAACGGAAATTAATTTTTATAGGCGTGAAAAAAACAACAAATAAATAAATGCATATGCAAATGGTATAATATGTGCATGTCGCACACTCGCACTATTTACAAATACATTTGTAGATTTTTGAAAAAACTTTCTAGTAAATTAGTTAACTATTTTAGCCTGAAAGTAAAAAATTTCTAAGCCATTGAAAATGTTCAGAGGCAAGTCTGTGTCCTATTTTTTAAAAAAATATGTTTTTTTTTTTAAATAATCCCTTTAAAAATCGCACTTTCTAAACATTAAGTCCAAACCACTCTTTATTTAGTCTACCATTTTCAACATACGACTTTTAAAAATTAATTACACATCGATTTTTTTTTTATTTTTTAAATGCACCCCTTAAATTGGATTGGAATACGTAAATTTTTTCGTTTCGAACATTCTTAAATGATCACTTTATTGCTATTTTGTTTAACAAAGCACTTTTTGTTTCATTGAAACAATTAAAATTAATTGGATTTGGACGGCAACAATTAGACCACTAAATTTGAGGTTGCAAAGGAAATACGAATTGGGTGGAAACCAAGTCTATGATGTTTATGATTGATAAAAGGAACTAATTAACTAAAAGTAAATGTGCTTTTTTGGGGGACACATTTCTAGGTGGTTTTTTTTATAAATAAAAATTTAGGGATAATTTTGTACAAATGAACCTTAAAAAAGGGCACATCTTCGGTGTCCAGGTGTTTGTAACCGATGCATTTTTTTATTTTTTTTTTATTTTTTTTTGTTAAATTTGATATAAATGGTAACATAAGATGTTAACAACACAAGCATTATTTTTAAAAAAGTTTGGTGATATATAATTTTGGATGGTGCACAAAATTCAATTTAAAAATTTACAATTAAATAAATTATTGTTACATAAATAATTGGTTGAAGATATTCTTGTTGAAAAAAAATCTAATTTAATTCGAAATAATAATAATAAATAAATATAGTATAAGAGATTCAAATGAAAGCAAGGAAATATCTCGCAATACTATAAAATCATGCAAGAGCGTTGTCTTTAAAGGTTGATTCATGCCTCCCAAAATATAAGTCAGGGTGTTGCAATTGGGGCTAAGAAACTCTTCTATTTCAAGGTAAAAGAGGGCTTAACCATGATGGAATCAAACTAGATTATGTACGAGTTTTCACTTGTTGGGGAGCAAGGACACCGTACCAATTGGGTCTTCTGCACCATTAAAAAGAGAGGATTAGAATCAACTATAGGCGTCAAAAGACGGTACGAGGATGGATCCCAGCAAAGAAAAAGAATTTGCTACAATATTGTTGAATGTCCATCGCCTCAGGCAAAATAGATCCCAGCAGAGACTGATTTAGAAACCCACGTGAGCAATGATTACTTTGATTTTGAGTTTGATTTGAAAACCTTCGTGAGCTTCCTACCGCCAGGGGGTTGAGATTTGCTGCTTCGTATCTTGGAGGATTTTTGAGATGCTGACTTTGGTTCTTTAATTGCTTAGAGACACTACAATGAGTTGAGGCAAAATGCTCGGATCAAATCAGAGTTTTGGTTTTTTTTGTTTTGCTGTAGGTGTCACTTAAGAGATGAGAAAAATTGTTAATTTTATTGGTTTATTCAATTTTATTAGAGCATTGGTGTACTCTCTCGACTTTGTTTGAGACACTCTCAAAATAATATTATGATCTCTTGTCTCGATTTGTTTTTCTTTTAATTGAGCCCATGTCTCTACTAGTTCTAAGTCAAAAATCGATGTGATTTTTGTCTATGTCCATACGTTTCATGGTCAACGTATTCCAGTTCACACATTATAAGTTGACAAACTTTACAGAAATGTAAAGTAGATGAAGAACATGAAGAACAAAACAGAGACGTGCGGAAGAAGAAACTGGAAAAGATGAAATTGATCTTCTATTCAATTCAGTTAACTTTACATGGAAGCAAAGAATACTTATATACAATTAATAAGCACGTGTATATGAATCTAACTAACCTACTATCGTGCTGTACAAGTTTGTTAATACAAATCAAAACTACTGACTAAGCATACTGACTAATACAAACTAATACTCCCCCTCAAGATGGATGATGGATATTTAGAACAGACATCTTGGATAAAAGGCGATGGAAGAGAATACTACCAAGAGCCTTTGTGAAAATATTTGCGAGTTGGTGTTGGGAAGGAACATGCAAGGTTTTAATAAGACCAAGTTGAATTTTCTCTCTAATAAAATGACAGTCAACATCGATATGTTTAGTTCTCTCATGGAAAACCGGATTGGCTGCAATATGTAATGCAGCTTGACTATCACAAAACAGAGTTGCAGCTTGAGAATGGTCAATTTGGAGATCATGAAGCAAGGTAAAGAGCCAAAGAAGCTCACAGCCAGTGGATGCCATCGACCTATATTCAGATTCGGCAGAGGATCTAGAAATGGTGAGTTGTTTCTTAGACTTCCAAGAAATTAAGGAAGACCCAAGAAAAACACAAAATCCAGTAATGGATCTGCGAGTATCGAAGCACCCTGCCCAATCAGCATCACAAAACGCCTTGAGTTTAAAATTAGAAACTGCAGGAAAAAAGAGACCTTGGCCAGGAGCAGTTTTAAGATATCTCAAGACACGATGAGCTGCATCAAGGTGTGGCTGCCGAGGAGAGTCCATAAATTGGCTCAGAGTCTGAACCGAATAGGCCAGGTCAGGTCTTGTAATAGTCAAATAAAGAAGCCTACCAATGAGTCTTCTGTAGGATGTGGCATCAGATAACAAAGAACCAACTTCACGAGAAAGCTTCAAATTCTGTTCCATTGGAAAATTAACCAGCTTGGAGGCCAAAAAACCAGTATCCTGCAGAATCTCCAAGCAATATTTTCTTTGAGAAACGGAGATGCCCTTAGTGGAACGGGCAATCTCAAGGCCTAAAAAAAACTTTAAATCCCCAAGGTCCTTGAGACGAAATCTGTCATTGAGAGTGCCAATAAGAGATTTCACAGCAACCAAATCGTTGCTAGCAATAGCAATGTCGTCAACATAAACTAATAAGGCAATAAATGAAGTCCCATGAGTCCAAGTGAACAAAGAATAGTCAGCCTTGGACTGAATGAAGCCAAGATCAACCAGAAAAGTGGAAAACTTAGAGAACCACTGTCTAGAGGCTTGCTTCAAGCCATATAGAGACTTGGTTAATCTACACACTTTGGACTCCCCCTTAGTCCGGAACCCGGGAGGCAACTCCATATATACCTCTTCATCTAAATCTCCATGCAAAAAGGCATTGTTCACATCTAATTGGTGTAAAAACCAATGTTTAGCTGCAGCAATAGCTAAGAGAGTGCGGACAGTGGTCATTTTAGCAACGGGGGAAAAGGTCTCATGATAATCGAGTCCTTCATTTTGAGTGTAACCTTTGGCAACCAAACGGGCTTTATACCTTTCAACACTTCCATCAGCTTTGTATTTGATTTTGTACACCTATTTGCAACCAATGGGATGCTTACCAGGTGGCAAGTCAGTGACTATCCAAGTATGGTTCTCTTCAAGTGCTACAATTTCATTGGCCATGGCATTACGCCAATGATCATGTTTAACTGCTTGGTGATAGTATTAAGGTTCAACAGCAGAGGATATGGAAAGACAAAAATGTTTAAAGGAAGAAGAGAGGTTATTATAAGAAACAGATGAAGAAAGAGGAAAAGAAATACCTGAATTACCAGAAGAAGAAACTTTAGAAACAAATCCGGGTGAAGTAGAAGCCAACTGACAGTGATACTGCTGCAAGTATTCAGGTGGACGACGGACTCTTGTAGATTGGCGAGGAACAGGGTGAGGAGGAACAGAATTAGAAGAATTTGGAGTATCAGAAGTAACAACAAGATGGGGAGAAACAGATTCAGAAGAAGAAGAGGGAGGACTGTCCATTGTGGGAATTTCAAAAAAATCAGTGGGAGAGACAATAGGAAGAACAGAAAGATGGTCTTTTGATGAAGAAGAAGAGGAAGGAGATGGAGGAGGAAAAAGGAAACAACCATCAGAATTTGGGTGAACAAGATTAGAAGCAAAAGGGAAGATATGTTCATGAAAGATAACATGCCTAGAGATGAAAACACACTTGGTGTGAAGGTTATATAACTTGTAACCTTTAATGGCATAAGGGTAGCCAATAAAGACACAAGGGACAGCCCGATGATCAAATTTAGTTCGAGCACGAGTCAAGGAAGAAGCATAAGCTAAGCATCCAAAGACTTTTAAATGGAAATAGAGAGGAGGTGTGGAAAAGAGAAGTTCATGAGGTGATTTATTTGACAAATTGGGAGTGGGGATCCGATTGATAAGATGGGTTGCAGTAAGAACACAATCACCCCAAAAATCTAAGGGCAAATGAGCTTAAAAACGTAAAGACCTAGCCACAGTTAAGAGATGTTGATGTTTCCTCTCAACAACAGAATTTTGTTGAGGGGTTTCAACACAACTCAATTGATGGATAGTGCCTTGTGAAGCAAAGAATTCATACATTTGAAATTCAGCACCATTATCAGATCTTAAGCATTTTATCTTGTGCTGAAATTGAGTAGAAATCATATGAAAAAATTGATGAAGAATTGAACGAGTTTGAGATTTATGTTTCATCAAATGAACCCAAGTAAATTTTGTGTAATCATCAACAATAGTGAGAAAGAAAATGGAACCATTTATTGAACTTGTGGAAAAAGGTCTCCAAATGTCAACATGTATCAAATCAAAAGGAGAACAAGTAATAGATGTACTCTGTGCAAAAGGCAACCTATGTTGCTTTGCAAGAGGGCAAATGGTACAAACTTTATTGGAATCACATGGAATATAAGAAACAAGGTCATGTAACAAGTGTATTCTAGAAGATGAAGGATGTCCGAGTCTATAGTGCCATATATCAGCAGAAGAGGAAGAGGATTTGACTGAAGTGGAAAGAGCCCGAGAGCAGGAATCAGCAGAATCCAAACCTGAAACACTTGACTGCAGCATCAAGAAGTAGAGGCCATTTTGCTCCTTACCCACCCCAATCGTTTTCCAATGGTTCAAATTCTGTATAAAACAGTAATTGGATAGAAAAATGAGAAAACAACAAAGATGTTTAACAAGTTTGCTAGCAGAGATCAAATTGAAAGTAAATGATGGCACACAAAGAACTCCAGTAAGTATAAGAGTTTCTGAAAGCTTGACTGTTCCAATGTGAGTAACCGAAGCTACTGCTCCATTTGGAAGATGAACTGTAGTGGAAATAGTAGCAGTTATAGTAGTAAAGAAAGAAATAGAGCAAACCATATGGTCGGTTGCCCCTATGTCAACAATCCATGGAGGCCTTTTGGAAGAATGAGAAAAAGGATGATCAGAAAAATGAGATGAAAAAACAGAATACTGAAAATTGAGGGCAAATATACCAGATGGAGAGCTTGCAGTATCTGGATGGGATTGTGAAGCAATACGTCCTGCTGAATTAGCTGCAGGCAATGGAGTAGCGCCAGATTGATGCTGAATGAAAGCCATTAGTTGCTGACACTGTTCAAGCGTAATAGGCAATTGTGGAGGTGAAGCAGTTGTGTAATCAGCTCCTTGCACATAACCGACTGAATTAGCTGAAGATTGATTCTTGGTGAACTTAAAACCAGGTGGAAAACCATGAACTCTATAACATTTATCAACTGTATGACCAGGAATTCCACAATGTGAACAGATTGGTTTATCCTTGCGGTTAGTCCATTTTACAGGTTTGTGCATTGGAGCATTAGTCCGGGTCATGAGTGCAGCAGTCTCATGAACTAAAGGAGTGACCGAAATCTCCTTTTGTCTTTCCTCTTGAATTATCAAAAAGGATCATTGAGAAGGATTTGTCCTCGAGTATGAGTAAATGAATCATCAAGACCCATTAAAAACTGAAACACTTGATCTCGGTTGTGTTTCTCATGAACAACTCGCATTCCCCCACAAGTGCATGAAGGAATTGGATCGTAATTGTCTAACTCATCCCATAGACTCTTGATCTTAGTGAAATAGTCACTAACATATAAGTTTTCTTGAGATAGGTTTGCAAGAAGTTTCTGAAGTTGAAAAATTCAAGGACCATTACCTTGAGAGAAGCGATCCTTTAGGTCCTGCCACATTCCGGCACAGGTGGTGATGTAAATCACATTTGAAGCAATGTCTTTCGAAATTGAATTTAGAATTCAGGCAATGATCATGTTATTGCATCGAGTCCACGCATGAAACACTGCCTCATCTGCAGGAGATGGTTGAGGCAAAGAACCATCAATGAATGCCATCTTGTTCTTTGCCGTGAGAGAGACAATCATGGATCTACTCCATGTATTGCAATTATCACCAATGAGAGGTTGAGAAACCAACACGGATCCTGAATGATCACCATTGCTCAAGTAAAAAGGACTTGATGAGTTTTCGATCAAAGAAGAAGAAGATGATATAGCCATTTGATGAAAACAGAGGAAAAAGAAATTTGCGGAGTGAAAAATTGAAGAACAGGATTGAGATGAATCGAAAGAACTTTCACTGATTTGTGAAAAGCTCTGATACCATGACAAACTTTACAGAAATGTAAAGTAGATGAAGAACATGAAGAACAAAACAGAGGCGTGCGGAAGAAGAAACTGGAAAAGATGAAATTGATCTTCTATTCAATTCAGTTAACTTTACATGGAAGCAAAGAATACTTATATACAATTAATAAGCATGTGTATATTAATCTAACTAACCGACTATCGTGCTGTACAAGTTTGTTAATACAAATCAAAACTACTGACTAAGCATACTGACTAATACAAACTAATATAAGTCTCCCATTTTTTTCACCCCCAAAAGAAATATTTGCATTACAAAAGTCTTCAAAAAAAAAAAAAAAAAAAAAAAAAAGGTGTGCATAAACAACTAAGCCCAAGTCAAACTTATTACCTGTTTTTGGATTTCTCTTTGATTAAGAAAGAAAGAAAGAAAACGTTGTTAGTTGGATGCTAATTAATCCAATTAAAAATTCAACATTTGGTTCGGTGGTGGGAGGCATAGCTCTAGGTTGCCTTGTCAACACTGTGATTCAGTCACAACAACGCTCAATCCCTTTAAATCGTACTAATAGATATTTCAGGCCCCATGTAACGAAAAATCTGATAGTAAGAATATTTCAAAGAATGGAAGAGATAACTACATGTGTAAAGTATGTTTCATTTATGTTTGATAAAGCTTTGGAATGTTATTTATTAGGTAACAATTAAATATAAGTATGACCTTAAAACAATAAAATTATAATTGTTTTCCTTATCTCAATGAAACATATACATCCATACAATAAGTGAGTATGGAATTGGGTAAGTTCTCTTTATATGAACCGTCATATTAACTAGCAAAACTAAAAAGAATACAAGCAAGTGCTTTTAGCAATGATTTCTTAGTTTGTTTGTATTTAATTTATTTCCTACATTTTTAATGGGAAAAAGTACAAATAATCTTTTTAAACTACCACTTTATTGTTAATGTCACTCAAACTACCAATTGTGTCAATATATTTCTTATATTACCGAAAAATATCAAATATCCCACAATATCATTTTTTTTTTAAAAAAAAAAAAATTATAAAATTATTATAAAAAAAAAAATCTAAAATAACAAAGTTATAAAATAACTGGTTTGCCTTTCTTCTTTTTTTTTTCCTTTTTTTTAAAAAAAAATAATAAATAAAAAAGAAATTGTTTTTATAATTTTCATTTTTTTTAGTTTAATTTTTCCTTTTTTTTTTAATTTTGGTTTTATAAGGACATTTTTGTCTTATAAAAAAATATTAAGGTTATTTTTGTCTTTTATTAGTTTTACAGGAACATTAATATTTTTTTATAGTTTGAAAGGGGACGTTAACACAAAGTCAAACAATTGATAGTTTGAGGAAAAATATTAACAATTGAGTAGTAATTTGAAAAGCATACTTATACTTTTCCCTAATAAAAACTACAAATAAGTCTATATAACATACTCTTTAATAAATGGTAACTTAATATTTGTCCAAGAGATCTAACAAAATGCCAAGCTTTTCAAACGGAAATTCATGACAATATTCACCCAAAAGACTAAAAATTACATAATTATATCCTCACTCTTTCAAAAATAAAATTTAACCAAAAAAAAAAAATTCTTGTGCATTTTTTTTACAGTAAAATATTTGGAAAAAAAAAAAAAGAAAAAGAAAAAAAAACAAAACTACAGTTTTTAGAGAATGAGATAGAAACTAAAGTGCATACCCATCTGGCAAGACAGATTCTCATGGTCAATTAATAAATGTGTTGCTATGATCAAGCCACGTGAGTTTTTACTTTTCTTATATTTATTCATCTCGGTTTTTTAATCATATTTAAGAGCTATTATTCTAACAAAATTAATGACTCGAATTCCATTTTTCTTAAAAATAAAAAATAAAAAAATATTGAGGATAACTTAAAAGAAGATTGAGTAATTTTTTTTAACAAAAACCAATTGTAATATAATTGTAAAAAAAAATAAAAAAATAAAAAATTGGAAATTAAAATACATCTATACTTTCTTCAGACAAAGTTATAAAATACTTATTTTAGGCGAAATTAATAATTTTTGTAATCTCGGAATAACATAATTGTGGTCCGTTTGGGTGTTGAATCTGAATATTATTCAAATTCATTGCGCAAATTACAAGATTTGACTTTGTGAAATAAAATTTGAAAAAATTTAAATTTTTTTAAAAAAGTTAATTAAAATATAATTTATTTTTTAAAAAAAGTTGAATATTATTCTAAATATTATTCAAAAACAAACACACCCTACCAATTATTTGTTTCTCCATTCTATCAAAAAAGAAGAAGAAATGATTTGGTCGAAGTCCGAATGCAGGAGTCCCATCCTTATCAAAGATGTCGCATTCACCATCATCATCATTAGATCTTTTAATCAAGGTCATGATGCTACCTTCATCCCCACATGCATCTACTTTCTTTAACCATTACTAAAGGAAACTTCAGTGGTTTATCAAGCATATCTTTAAAGAATGAGTTCATCACCATGAACCTAAAAACCTGCAACAATTGGCTTTTGTCTCTACCTATATCGGCTCTCAGAAGTTTCTGTACTAGTGTTAGGGATGAGTTGCACTCTCTAAAAGTAAACATGGTAAGAATGTACTTCAGAATAAGTGGAAGGTGGCAAAGGAAACCAATTAGTATCATCTTAATTGTTAAACATAAAATCAAGTTCCATCACTGAAAGGTTATTTAGTTATAGAAATATTGGGCGTCAATAGGCATTAAGTATTACACAAACATAGCTATTGTCCTGGCAACAAAGTAACATCACGATACAACAACGGTGGATGGGAAACTTTGTCGCTTCTGTCCCGTTGTTTCTGATTATGTGACTTACCAAGAAAGATTGTGATGTTGACATGTTGGAAAGATGAATTTGCTCCATAGTATGTTAAACTTTAGGCCATAGTATTTTTTTTTTTTTTAATGTATTTCTCTAGTATACTTCCTGGTGGATTTTGATCCTCTTTTTCACCTTTTTAATAATTGACATATAAAAAAGATCGAGGGAAAAAAATCCTCTGGTCTGTGGGAGGAAATGGAGGAAGTAAAGAGGGAGGAATGGAAATTACCCTTTCTTCATGTGTTTTATTGACCTCAAAAAGAAAAATAGCAGAGAAAGCAAGTGGTGGGGGCTATATAGATTAAAATAGAATTAAAAATAAATTCTCTATTACAACTCTTTCTTTCCATCTCACTTGATGGAATAGGAAGGAAACAACCTTCCCCCCTCCCTCATTCCATTTCCATCCAACCAAAGGTAAACACCTTTGTCATCCTCATCAATCTCTCATTTCCTTTCCCCCACTTACCAAGTGATTAGAGAGACAAGAGGCTTTGTCCATACAATGTCCTTCATTGAATATGTGTATTTCTTTACATGTAAGTAGCTCTGCTTTAGTTGGCCAAAGTGTGGTAAGATTGAGTTAAACGATTGCTCAAATTTCATGCAATGAACACAAACACCAAAGAAAAAGGACAAAAGAAAGATAAAAGGTAAGTTATTATACCGCTTTTCGCAGTTTGGCCTCTCTATCACTGTCCTCAGAGTCTCTCTTGGAAGTGGTGAATTCAAAACATCTATATGATTGTGAGAGAGAGAGAGAGAGAGAGAGAGAGTTACCTGCTGAGGAGGTGGAGCAGTGGAAGCATTGGTTTGCTGGGCTTGGTTGGAAAGGTGAGGAAAAGAATTGTAGAAAGGCATCATCTTTGAGCATAGATAACAAGCGCGCAAGTTGCAGAGTAAAGCTCGGGGCAATGATAGAGTGATTTTGTTCAGGGAAAGCTTTCGAGCTTCAAAATCATGATAATTGGAAGGGGCAGCGGGGTTTAAGGTTGTCAGTGGAATAAGGGGTTTAGATCTTCTTTTTCTTTATTTTTTTATTTTGTCAATTTTCCCAGGTGTTGTTTGTTTCGGGTACAAGGGGCCAAGGGCTACGACCCGAACCGGCTCTTTGGACTTGGTTATATGCATAATATTCAGAGTTTATAAGTTAGTTTTTTTAGTAATTTTAGGTTAAAAGGTGAAATGGGTTATAATTTGTTGCATATTAGAGGAATGCAATTAGCAACAGGGAAAATCTAAGTTACCATCCTAGAGTTTTTAGTCACCCTCACCAATCACTTTTAACCAAACCGCTTTAAGGCCATCTCCAACAGAATTGCTATTTTAACCGAATGAGTTAAATTTGACTATTATCAGCACTTTCTCTTCTCCAGCAGAATAGCTAGTTTAGCCAAAATTGTAAACACATGAACAGTAAATAGCCATTGTTGGCTATTCACTGTTCATCTGTTTACAATTTTTTTATTAATATTTTCTCCCCCCTCTCTCTGTTAATCCACCACATCCCTCTCCCTAACTGTGCGCCATATCCACACCTTCTTCTCGGCTTGGTCTTGGATGCGGGGAAGAGACCGCGTTGCCGACGAGTTCTGGGAAGGTCCACTGCAAGCTGTTTAGGTAACACCAAAGACTCAACCGTGGGGGAAAGGGCTTCTGGCAAACTGCGCGCCATACCCACAACTCCAAAACTAGACGCTGCCACCTCCTTCTCAACTGGGTTTGGAATGTGGTGATGAGACAACTTTCGACAAGTTCTTGGAAGGACCATCGAAAATTCCTTAACACTCTGATCTTGGCAAGATCTGGGAAGGACCACCGGCAAATTCTAGCCATCCAATTGACGCAGACACCTCCTTTTTGGCAGGGGATGGGTGACGGCGAGAATGGCCACCCGTGAGAAGGGCCACCGCTGAGCTAGTGAAAAAGATGGGTTCGCCCTTTGGGGCTAGAGCTTGAGGCATGTGTGTCTCGTTGAGTCCGTTTCTGACCACAAGGAGGGTTTGTTCTAGCCTCTTTGTCGTCCAACAGAGGATGAGGAGAAAAAAATAATAAAAAAAAAGAATGACAAATAATATTTAAATGAAAGTAGAGAGTAGAATAGAGAACCTGTTGGAGTGAATATAAAAAAAACAGTAGTTAAAGTAAAGAGTTGTACTTTTTCAACAGCTATTATAACTTTTGCTGCTGGAGATGGCCTAATCTGGCTCCAAGGTACACTCACCATCAAAAGGCGTAGTGATAAACAGTAATCACGCAATTAGTAGGTGTTAATTATAATCAGCAAGCACTGTTCACGAATCGTCCAGTAGTTGAATGCGTACGTCATGGGTCAGAATCTCTTAATTTCTATAATTTTCTGACATGAGACTATATATTGGCACATTTAAGGACCAGTTTGACAATCCACTTTTATATTTTTTTTTTTACTTTTTTCAAAAATATCAAACCAAAACATTTTAACTTTTTTATACTTTTTATATCACATCAATTATATTTTATTATTATTCAAAAAAAAAAATTCACTATAAAACAAAACATTTTTACTTTTCTATAAAACATTTTCAAATTTTATATCACATTAATCACTTTTTATTATACAACAAACAAATATTCCAAAACACATTTATAGGGGTGTAAACGAGCCGATCCTGAGCGGGTATTGCCTGTTCGGGCTCGGCTCGTTTAACAAACAGTAGAGCTCGAGCTCGAGCTCGACACGAGCTGAAAAATCTTGTGCGAGCTCGGCTCGCGTAACAAAAACTATTGTCCGAGCTCGAGCTCGAGCTCGGCCATTTTGGTCGATCCCGAGCTCGAGTACTCGGCTCGTATCATAATTTAAATTATTGACTTTAGCAACAAAAAAAAAATTAAAAATTAAACCACAAATTTTCAAAATAATGTGCACTTGCACGTATTAGAATTTTAGAATTTTGTAATAAAAGCAAACAATAAGGCAATTGTCAATGAGTCTAGAATCTGAATTACAATTATCTATTAATCTATAATAAGTAATTAAATATGGTCAAATTGATCATTATGAATTTATGAGTCATAAATCATAATTTATAACTACCTACTAATAATACTAATATTATATGAACATACGATCTAAGTATTATCATATGATAACATATTTAACGTATTAACATGATTTAACAACTCGTATGATCTTAAATCTTAGATCACATGATGTAATGATTATTAAGTATTTAATGATAAACTCATAACATATAATAAAGTGATTGCATATTTTATATTTACATGTCATATGGCACAATGTTATATTATTATATGATCATATAGCCATATAATCTTATTATATAACATGAATAATATGATTAAGTATACAAATTGTCATTATATCATATGACTAATAATTAATTATTGATATTATTCACTTTTATTATTTTATATACCTATAACCAATTAATATATACTAACTAATAACTATTGTTATTTATTACTTAATTTATGCTTACATATAGTATATTATTTATTAATATACTATATTATAAAACTAGTTATATATATATATATATATATATATATATATATATATATATATATACGAGTCGAGCCTTAATAAACGAGTCGATCCTTATACGAGCGGGTTCACGAGCTTTAGTCGAGTCGAGTCGAGTTTATACGAGTTTGCATCGTTTAATAATCGAGTTTGATTTTCGTGTTTACGAGTAGCTCATTTAATAATCGATTCGAGCACGAGTCGAGTTTATTCGAGCCGATCTCGAGTAAGCTCACGAGTAGCTCAACTCGTTTACACCCCTACACATTTACTAACCAAACAAGTCCTAAGCCTTTTTTTATTTTATTTTAGGGTTAAACACTTTTTTAGCCTCTGAGTTTTAGAAATTTTATTTTTTTAATACTTAAATTTCAATTTATATTACAAATAGTACCTTAATTTTGAAGAATTACCGAATAAGTACCTCGGTGATGCACTAAGACAAGGTGCATAGAATCTAAGAAATGCTGACGATTACTAGTATGGCGTGGCGTCATGGCACATGCACTGACACAAGGTGCTCGCGCGCACATCTAGTGGAAGAGAGGTCACGGGTACGACGATATAAAATGCAATGCCCGTGTATTTTCTTCTTTTATCGGTAAAAGATCAGGTAAAAACCTTTTGAGGAAGTCCTAATGCAATGCATGGGTCCATTTTAATCTCAAAACTTGGGGTTTTCTTCGTCAAAATCCTCCATTTTAGCTGTCCGCCTGTCACCGTCAAACGCAAATAAACCCTCTCTCTCCCCGCATTTCGTCAGATTTTACTAATCTGAGTTTTTGTAATTCCATCTTTGCCCCTGATCATTCCTCGCGACCTCTCTATAAATTCAGCCAACACGGTCCTCCCTTTCCATGTCTCGTGTGCCTTCAACAGTAACTCTTTGTCCTATTCCTTAGCTACCATCTACCCTATAAAGCATATAAATACGCACGCAACGTTGAGTAGTTCTCAACTTAATTCATTCTCTTCGACGACGAGAATGGAAGGTTACGGTGCTCCATCTCATCCGGCTCCCATAAGCCCACAGAACTCCCACGGGTATGACCTTGGGAAGGCTGCTTTGCTTGCAATCTTAGGGGTGGTCACCACTGCGTTCTTTAAGAAGTTAACCAATTACTTCATGCGTAACTGGGGGCGAACTAATATTAGGGCCAGGCGTAACCAACAAGTCCTTGCTGAAACTGCCGGCCCATCTACTGTTCAACTGCCACGTCTACCTCCAGAGGACCCCGAAGAGATCGGTCTCGAGCTTTCGATCGTCTTGCCCGCATGCAACTGACCGGCAAAGCTATTGTCGTCGTGATGCTGTTCACTTGACGCAGGACAAGAATAAATGTCATTTAGTTTTAATTAAATTATTAGTTTTTGCTGGACCTGTCCCAAAGTTAATTATTTAAGTTTTAGTTATTTGTCATTTTAAAATTAGGTTTGATCTTGGCCTAAAGTTAGTCACATTAGGGTTAAAGTTAAAGTGTTTATTTAAATATAATATATATATATATATATATATATATATATATATATATATATATATATATATATATATATATATATATATATATATTTTTGTAATAAAGGAGATTATGATGGAATAAAAATTATGTTGTTTCTTAAAGGTGTGATTTCCATGTTCTTTTGGTAGTGAGACTCTAGTTTGTTCTTCCTTATCGTTAATCTGGTAAAATTCCAAATTAGCAAAGGTTTATCTTTATAATTTTTTATTTATTTTAATTTATGCTGCATCATCACTTCTCCACCTCTTATGCCGTTGGTGGATTGTGGTAGTTCGCGGCAGCAAGAGAGAGGTCGTCCAAGGCTAGCGCATGGTCTTTATGTGTCGACAACTCCCAATCCACTGCTGATGTACTTTGTTTGTTTTACCACTTTTATATTTTTGGGCTTTTTTTTTGTTTTATATATGTATCTTCTTTGTGTTCTTTATAATTGTTACGTAACCGCTATTTAGGTACTTTGGACTCTATATACACCTTTAACCAACTTTACTGGTGGTTTGTTCTTGGCATCCGTGCCAAGAATCAATAAGCCCGCGTCTTAATTTGATGCATTATCTCCACGTACTTGCATTCTAAAGTAAATAAAAAAATTAAAAAAAAAAAAAAAAAAAAAAAAAAAAACTTACAACCTCTTATCATTTAAAACTTTTATTAAAAGGTATCCAAACTTTAAAAAATATTAATTTAAGTTACTCATCTTTCAATTTCAATCTACTATTAGAATTTTCTGTTAAATTCTATTAAAATTCTTAAAATATGCTCGTGAATATTTTCTTAAAAAATTTATAAATTTTTTTAAAGATTCAGGCATTAGGTATTTTTACAAATTTCGTTAAATTCCGATCAATAACTAAATTTGAGCATTTTTTTTTCTCTAAATAATTAGGGGTATTTTGAAAATTTTGATAGGATTTAATGGAAGATTGAAATTAAAAAAAAAAAAAAAAAAGAGATCATCTCTTTTTTTTTTTTTTTTTTTACAGTTTAAGTACTTTTTTACAAAATAATAAAAAATTATGGGTTCTAACTCCCAAAATAATAATAGGGAAAATTGCACCGTTGGTCCCTGTGGTATTCCATAATTATTTTTTACTCCCTGTGGTTTAAAAAATTACTGAGAGATCCTCGTGGTAGACAATAATTACAAATCGATCCCTGGCGTCAAATTCTGTTAAATTTTTTAACAGATTCCGTCAAATGCTACGTCAGCGACACGTGTCGCCATCTTATGGCGACACGTGTCCATCTTAATAAAAAAATATAAATTTATTAAAAAAAAAAAATACTTAAAAATCAAAAAAAATCAAAAAAATCAAAAAAAAAAAAAAACTGAACGGTTGGCCACCCATTTGGGGGTGGCCTGGCCGCCCCCAGCCACTGGGGGTGGCCGCGCGCCACCCCCAGACAACTCCGGGGTGGCGCGCGGCCACCCCCAGGCCACTGGGGTGGCTGCGCGCCACCCCCGGATCTTCCAGGGGGGCCCGAAGGCCACCCCCTGTGGCTTGGGGGGGGCCGCGCGCCACCCCCTGCGGCCTCTGGGGGTGGCGCACGGCCACCCCCAGTGGCTGGGGGCGGCCAGGCCACCCCTAAATGGGTGGCCAACCGTTCAGTTTTTTTTTTTTTTTTTTTTTTAAGTATTTTTATTTTTTTTTTAATAAATTTTTATTTTTTTATTAAGATGGACACGTGTCGCCATAAGATGGCGACACGTGTCGCTGACGTGGCATTTGACAGAATCTGTTAAAAAATTTAACAGAATTTGACGCCAGGGATCGATTTGTAATTATTGTCTACCACGAGGACCTCTCAGTAATTTTTTAAACCATAGGGAGTAAAAAATAATTATGGCATACCACAGGGACCAACGGTGCAATTTTCCCATAATAATAAAAGAAGAGAAAACTTGAGAGCCAAAGCTAAAACTTAATAGAAAATTATTTAAAATTTTCTTATTGCGTAGTAAAAAAAAAAAAATCAATTTGATGGAAAGGATTTTATGAAATGAGTCCCCCCAGCCTCATTCAGAGCCTGAGAAAGGAGTCCCCATCCACCCCCAGCCTCAATCATGACACAGGGGCGGAGGCACGTTAGAGGTTGGGGGGGGGCCATGGCCTGATGGCCCCCCCAAAAAAATTTCAACCCTCTTAATTTTTTTTTTTTTTTTTTTTTTTTTTTTTTTTAAGGTTAAGTGTCTATGGCCCCCCCCAAATGAAAATTCTGGCCCCTCCTAAAAAAAAAATTTGTTAAAAACCCAGCAACAAGCAGCAGATTTTTTTATTTTGTTTTTTGTTTTTTGTTTTTGTAAGCAACAGATGTTAAACTAGAAAGAAAAAACAAAAACCCACACAGACGCAGCAGACAATAATAATAATATATAAAATTAAAAATTAAAAAATTAAAAAAAAAATCTGTAGTCAGCAGCAGATCTTCTCCAACACGGCAAGCCAATGTAAATCAAAGAATCACACTGCACAAGAAGAAAAGGAAAGAAAAAAAAAAAAAAAAAAAAAAAAAAAAAAAGGTGCAAAATCTACTTTACAACAAATTACAACAAATCTCACATTTCTCTCCCTCAATCTATGGCCTAGGGGTGGGCGTCGGTTCGGTAGGCGGTTAAGTCGGTTAATTCGGTCGATTAACTGACTTTTGTCGGAATGTAGTCGGTGAATTTATTTCGGTTAAGTCGGTTAAGCGGTTAATAGGCGATCGGTTTAGTCGGTAAAGCGGTTAATAAGCGGTCGGTTAAATCGGTTAACATTCGGATAAAATGGGTAATGAAACGACGTCGTTTTGATTTTTTTAAAAGAAAAAAAAATGATCATACGTTTCGTTCTTACTAAAACGACGTCGGTTCGGTTAATCAGTCGAAATAGAATTCAGTTCGATTACCGCTTAAAAGGCGGTTCGGTTCGGTTCGGCTGCCAATCTGGCTTTCGGAATAAAATTTTATACCGACTACCGAACCGAAATTAGTCGGTTAAAGTCGGTAGGCGGTCGATGGCGGTTCGGTTCGGTTCGGTATGCGGTTGGTAGGCGGTAGGCGGATAATTTGCCCACCCCTACCTCAATCTCACACTGACACACTGTCATCCAACCTCAAGAAAAAAAACGCAGTGCTTGAAAATACCAAGAGGTGAGAGAACTGAGTCCAAGTCTCTGAGAAGAACTACTTTGGAAACACCACGAGGTGTCGAGGTCCACGATCTGGCTGTGCATCCACCGTTGCCCGCCCGTCCATCGATCCACACACCACCAGCAACAATCAACACTCAGGCGTAAGAGTGGTGGGAGCTGTCGGTGGGACCATGTGTCTCTTGAGTCTTGAGAGTATTCTAAACTTTCTAGTGCATTCCTTGTTTTGCTTTTTCTTTCAAAGTATCTCTATACATTTAATTTGTGTTGATATTACTTCAAAAAAAAAAAAAAAAAAAAATATTTGTCTTTCTAGGCGTAGGAGTGGCCACTTGGATTAATTAGATATTTGTGTTTGATTTGTGTTGCTATATTTGTTTTCAATGATAAAATTTTTTTTATATTTTTGTTGCTATATTTCATTTGTCTTTGATTTGTCCAATTAATCAATATGTATTGCTATATTTGTTTTTAATTGATAGAATTTTATATATATATATATTTTAGTATTTATTCTAGTTAAAATTATCGAGAAGCTTACAAAATAAGTACACAAAAATAACAAAACTATGTATGTCCTTTTAAGTAGAAGTACTAATTAAAATACAACACTATAATTATAAATGGAAGAAAAACTCATCCAAGCATGTATAGAAACTAGAAAGACTATATAAACCCCCCCCCCCCCCCTCCAAAAAAATTTCCTGCCTCCGCCCTGATCATGTGTTCGCTGTATTTGGTCTATTATCTCGTATGTTTGGAAAATGCTGGTCAAGGCACACGTGACATGGAAAAGGATCGGAGAACCGTGTCAACGAAGGAGAAAAGTGAAGAGATAGCGCGTGGTCTTTTGGATTATTCAAAGCAATTTGGATTGTTCCAAAGCCATGAGTTGACAATTGACAATTAAATCTTTTTTTCTTTTTCTTTTTTCAGTTGTACGGACATCTGTGCCTGTCATATATTCTCGAGCCCTGGTGTTTGTTCCCATGGTTGACTACCACCTTTTATCCAACCACTTTCACAGAGAGAGAGAGAGAGAGAGAGAGAGAGAGAGACAAAAGAAAACGCTTTTATTACTTCCTCCTCCTTTTTCTTCAATTTCAATGCATTAACTTTGAACAATATAAGGCTATCCCCCGTTCGGTTTATTTTGAACCAAGCCATCTATCTAGGGGTGTAAACGAGCTGAGCTACTCGCGAGCTTACTCGGGATCGGCTCGAATAAACTCGACTCGTGCTCGAATCGATTATTAAATGAGCTATTCGTGAACACGAAAATCAAACTCGATTATTAAACAATGCAAACTCGTATAAACTCGGCTCGACTCGATTAAAGCTCGTGAACCCGCTCGTATAAGGATCGACTCGTTTATTAAGGCTCGACTCGTATATATATATATATGTTAAAAATAAGTTTTAATTTGTTAATATATAACTTATTTGTATAATATACTATATATAAGCATGAATTAAGTAACAAATAAAAATAGTCAATAAATATTAATTGGTTATAATTATTTGGTTGTATCAATATGTATATAAAATAGTAAAAGTGAATAATATTAATACTTAATTGTTAATCATATAATCATATGATATAACGACAATTCAGATACTTAATCATATAATTTATATTATATTATTTATGTAATATAATATGACTATATGATCATATAATAATATAACATTGTGACATATAACATGTAATTATTGATTTACTATATTCAATGTTATAACTTATAAGTATTATTATTAGATACTTATGAATCATTACATCACCGTCATCACGTGATTCAAAATCTAAAATCATATGAGCATACAAATAAAATGATTAAGTATTTAGATACTTAGATACACTGATTGAGTATAATGTAAGATTTTAAGTATCTAATAATTATTAATAATACTTAGAGTCTTAGATACAATGATTAGGTATATAGATTACATACATAAGTATGAATTCATATCAATTATACGAATTATGATAACACTTTTTAAACTTAATCATATTATTCATATATAATGACAATGTAATTCATATAATCTCAAATTAAGTTATTAGGATTGGTCGATTGGTTTAATTGGAATTACTAATGTGTTAATTATGATAATAATTTAGGCGTTATCATTAGAATTTAGATCATATGATTTAACATTGTGCATTTGTGCTACATAACCATTAGATATGAATCATATGATCTAAGAATTATCATTAGACTTTAAAAAAAAAAAAAAAGTTATTATTATCATTTGATATATAGAACTATATGAAAATATAATAATTATAATTATTAATGTTTTAACTTAATATTTACATTGACTATTGTTACATTTTTTTTATTTATAATTAAAGGACATAAATTTCCTACAAACCAATAGGTAAGAAATTTAATACAACTCATATATAAGATTAACATGTGTCCCACATGACCTGACACATAAGACAACTTATTAGACTCGATCTTAATGTGGTTAATTAATCCTCCTTTATTAATTGTTGGTTAATGGTTAATTAATACACCTTAATAAAGTGTTGGTTAATTAACTACAAGAAGTTAATGTTTCTTATTAATTAATTCTAACTTTGATGGAAAGTAGAATTAATGGTAATAAAAGAACAAATGTTAAACTCGTATAAGCTCGGCTCGACTCGACTTGACTTAATTGTTACCGCTCGAACTCGGCTCGAGCTCGTGATGAATAAACTCGAGATCGGCTCGGGCTCGTGATGAATGAGCTCGAACTCGTAATGAATGAGCTCGAGCTCGGTTCTAGCTCGCTCGAGCTCGGCACTGGCTCGCTCGAGCTCGGCTCATTTACACCCCTACATCTATCCATAGTCCTGCCTTCAATTTCAACGTAGCATATGAGGCTTGATTGGCGAGGATAACAAATTTTTCTTTTTCTCTTCATTTATTTAAAAAATAATTAATTTTAAAATATTTTAATTTTAAAATATTTTAATTTTAAATTATATTATTAATTTTTTATTATTATTTAAATAAAAAAACTCACTATAATATAATTTTATTTTATTTTTTTATTTTTTTATACAAATTTTTTTTACTTTACATCATATCTATCACTCCTATCTCTCACAAATAAAGAAAGCCATGGTAAAACCGCATAAATTGGTCTAGGTGTTTTGAGATAAATAGCTACCTTTGGATTGAGGTCATTTTTTCAACACAATGAAATTGAAATGAATCAATAAAAAAAATAAAACAAGAAAGAAGAAACTGGTGCCACGATTTTCTTTTTAAAAAAAATAAATGAAGAAAAAACTAAAAAAGAAAATTAAAACGAAATTTTTTTTAAAACAAAAAAAACCAGTTTCTTTTTTTCTTTTCTATTCTTTTTTATTTTTTATATATATATATTTTATATTTTTATTTTCAAACTAATTTTCATAACTTCAATAATTTTTTAACATGATTTTATGTGAAAATACACTATCATACGACTAGCACCTAAACATGATTTTAGAATTTTAAGTATATTATTTTACACTCCCAAACATATTTTATAAATATGATTTAAAAATATCTAAATTATTCAAATATCTTTGTAAATTTTTTAACGATGCAGTAAATTAGTTGGATTTGGACGGTAAGAATTAGAGAGGGCAGTAAATATGAGCAAAACTCCTTCATACAACCTCACCTAATCAATAGTAAGATTCCTTTGTTCATCCCAATGAAAATGAAAAAGAGCTGTGCTACAGAAATAGTGCTTCTCCATATAATTATATATACTAATTACAAGTGTGCTATGAAAAAGTATTTTTTTTCAGATGAATTTCAAAAAAAAAAATGCATTTTCCCAGCATTACCAAATGAAAAATGGTTATTTAAATTGCCATATACTTTGGTTTTTTTTATTCACTCGTTGCCATATACTAAAGACAACAACATGAATCATGCTAATTAATGTCATTCTAGTCTTTCAAAACCAAAGCATTCAATAATCATAGGCTGCAGGCTTATTGTTTTCCTCATTAAGAAAAACCAAATTTGAGGACAATGTTTAAAAAGAAAAAAAAAAATGAAATGCATTTTAAAATACACAAGATTTTAAATTTTTAACCGTAATTTTATTATACGTGTAGCTATATTTTTAAATTTTTCATTTCAAAAATGGTAGATTACAATTAAATTTAGATTAAATAATAATTTAATTGTCTTCAAGAGGTAATTCAATCGACTGGAGACCACGCCTTATGAAGCGAAGGTCACTTGTTCGAATCCCCCCTCCCCTCTTGTGTGGACATGTCAAATAATAATAATAATAATAATAATTTAATTTAATTTAATTATGTATGCAGTGTACATGATCTCTATCTATAAGAACCATATATATATATATATATATATACACACACACACACACGTGTTGCAACCTGTAAATTGTTGTCTAAGCAATACTTACTGCTTGCAACCCATAAATTGTGGTCCAAGAGTGTTTCAAGGGAGTTATGGTGAATATTATGTATGATTTATGCATTGTTAAATACAATTTAATATATATTTTCTTTTGAAATTTTTTTACGTTCCTTGTGTTTTTGCTTTTTGGTTGTAGATTTATTTCTTTTGATTTTCTTTATTTCTTTTTTGTTTTTTTTAAGAAAAGAAAAGAATATTAATTAGGAAACTAGTTTCTACAAACATCAGTTGTTACAAACAGCCAGTTTACGTACTGCAAAATTGCCATTTTTTTATTTTTTTTTTCTAAACACTCTTACGCGTATCACCTACTTCAATTTTGATTAACAATTCACTTTTTGTTTGATTGAAAAGATTAAATTTTTTTATGTTTGGGAGGTCTGTTTGTAGATGGACTTCGACGGATTTTGGTTGTGATGGATGTAAAGTTAGGGTATGGAGCGGTTTCATTCATGATCGGACTCCAAGAATTTCAATGGTTCTTTGATTTTTATGAGGAAAAAATTTGTCAACACTCTTGTATGATAAAAATAAAGTATAAATACAACTAAGAAAACATTTAAAATTGTGTATTTTTTAAAATGCACCCATTAAAAATCTGATTAATGCGTAATTTTTTTTCCCATTTTCAAATTGCCACTTTTTTTTTTCAAACATTCTTGAACGATCACTTTTTGCTATTTTGTTTAACAATGCAATTTTTATTTTATTAAAAAAAATTAAGATTAGTTGGATTTGGAAAAAATTGTAAATTTTTAAATGTTTGTTCTCTTTTATTGGTGTACTCATAGTCAAAGTATTCCAGTTCATCATTGTTAGGAAAGAAATCTGATTCTGCCCAAATGGGCCAGGACCGTGGCCCATTAAGACTTACCAAAACTATCATATCCAACGGACTCGGTAATCTGCCATAACTACGTAAAGATCAAGGAGGGTTAAAAGCCGATCTGGTCGGTTAAAGACCGACTTGGCAACTTATGACCACCACGAAGGAAATCCCACGACTCCACGATCTCGAGTCGGTTAAAGACCGACTTGGCAACTTATGACCACCATGAAGGACGTCCCACGACCCCACGATCTCAAGTCGGTTAAAGACCGACTTGGCAACTATCGTGGAGAATATATCTCAGTCCCATGATCCGCACAAAACGGAGGTACCTTCACGATCGAAAGCCGGTTGAGGGTTGACTCTGCAATCTTTGCGGAGCTTAAACCACGACGCCACGATTTTCAAGTCGGTTAAAGACCGACTCGGCAACGATCGTGGAGAGTACACCTCAATCCCATGATCCGAGTAGTCGACAAGCACTCCGGACCTAACACGTGGTCCAATGAAAAAGCCGGACCACTCTCGACACTCCCTTTATAAATACCTCACAACTAGACAGGTATAATTTAGATTGCTCACTGCAATTAAGAGTAATAGACACTTGAGATTATACTGACAAAAGCATCGGAGTGGGATTGTCGAACTCCCTTCGACGTAGCTTGCTCTCTTGCAGGTCAGTCAGAGGAGATAGGCTCATCCGATTCATCAACTACCATACCAGAATCTGTTCTAATAGATTGGCGCCATCTGTGGGAAACGACTAACAAGTGTGCGTCGTTTACTATGCAAAAATACATCTAAAATGGTACGAACAAGAGCCACAGCTTCAGGAGCGAATAATCCCCGCAACAAGGTGGAGGGTACATCTCATCAACACACGGCTGAGATGGAGGCTCGAATAGCCCAAATGTCTAGGGACATGGAGGTCCTAACTCAGCAGAACATCAGTCTGTAGAGGTGGCTAGCGGATGAACGAGTTCCTGAAGTACCTAGAGGACACGAAGAAGGAGAAAGCAACACCCACAAGGAAGAAGACAAGGAGAGTAGAAGGCTCACGGAAAGAACTCAACCTGAAAACCGATCTCAACGAGTTGAAGGAGCCGTGAATCCTTCTCCTAGTGAAGGGATGGTGAATCACCATTATGAAGAAAGAAGGCTCAACAAAGCCATCGCCATGCTCAATGAGAAGTATGAAGAAAAGTATAATCAGTTGCAGCTTGAAATCCAGCAAAAGACCAAGGGGAAAATTTCTCGAGTAGACAGTCTCTTGAATAGATCTTCCCCATTCACTGAATGTATCATGGTAGTCCAACTGCCGAAGAAATTCAAAATTTCGGCTATCCAAACTTATACCGGGGTTGAAGATCCTACTGAGCACTTGGACAACTACAAAACGCACATGGATTTGCAGGGAACTCCGCAAGAATTGGCACGCCGAGCCTTCCCCGCTCACCTTGTCCGGTTCTACCAGGGACTGGTTTCGAAAACTCCCACCGGGTTCCATCATGAGTTTTGAAGATCTTGTATGAAATTTATAACCCAATTCCTAGTTGGGTGCAAACGAAAGAAGCTGTCCGGTCAATTAATGGCGATGCGCCAAAAGGGAGACGAATCTCTAAAGGATTATGTGATCCGGTTCAACTAGGGAAAGCTCATGGTTGATAACCCGACCGAGGAGATGGTTTATACCACTCTTTACCAAGGATTACGGGTAGAAGGGCCTCTCATGTCCGAGATTGCTCTTAATCATCCTGAGAATCTGGCCGATCTCACGAACGTGATTGAGAAGTACGTTAATCAGGAGGAAATCCTTGCAGCTCAGAGGGAGTCCCACAAACAAAAGATTGCGGAGTCAAGCAATCTCGGGAAGAAGGAAAAAGCCCAGAAGGAAGAAAAACGAATCGAGACAAAAAATGAGCTTGCAAAGTATTACCAGTTTTCCATTGATGGGTGGACTCCTTTGAACTCTCCAATTAACGAGGTACTGATGGAAATCAAAAGGGACCTGCAGTACGAGAAGCCTTACCCGCTCCACAACAAATACGTGAAAGAAGAAAATAGAAATAAATAATGCGCGTTCCATGATGCACGAGGCCATGTCACCTTGGAATGCCGAAATCTCAGAATCTTGATCGAGAAGTTCATCAAAAACGGAAAACTACTCCGTTTTATTGCAGACAACCAGGGCCAGCCTCAGCAGAATCAGGAGTTCGCGAGCATCAAGACAAAGAGCCAAGGCATAGAGATTGCTCCCCTCAGAAGCACCGGGAAGTTCGTCGAGACAGAAGGAGGGAGGAACCCCGTCGGGAAGAGCCTCGACAGAATTGAAGCAGAATCAACAGCAGAGGCACACGGGGTCTTGACCCACGTAATGAACCAGTTATCACCGATATTCGGGGGCTTTGATGGAGGTGGAGAAACGAGTGCAGATAGAAAGGCCTTGCTCGGCACCAGAAGTTTCAAGAGATTATGACTGTAGACAGACCCCACAAATCCCACCGAAGGGAGTCCATGGTGGTGGGGTTTTCAGATGAAGATTATGCGGGAGTCTCGCTCCCTCATACCAACGCAATCGTGGTCACGCTACAAGTAGCTAACCACAGAATTCACCGAATGTTAGTCGATAACGGAAGCTCGACCGATATCCTATATTGGTCGGCCTTTCAGCACATGGAGATTAGCCTGGAAAAGGTGATCCCGGCTACCTGCCCTTTAGTGGGATTTGCTGGGGAGCAAGTCCAGCCGGTCGGATCTATTGAACTCCCTGTAACGGCCGGGGACTATCCAACCACAAAAACCATCATGGTTAAGTTCCTTCTGATCAACAAACCTTCGGCCTACGATGCGATCCTTGGAAGAACAGCCCTCAACAATCTGAATGCAATTACTTCCACACCACATTTGAAAATTAAATTCCCGACCGAGAGGGGGGTCGAGGAAGAAAGGGGAGAACAGAGCGTGGCATGCCAGTGCTATAACACAACAATGAAAGGAGCCCCCTCACGGGACAATGGTGGGAAAAAAGGCAAACAATAGCAATTACAGTCAGGAGAACCAGCCGAGGAGATGGAAGAATTTGAAGTAGGAGGTAAAGAGAGAAGAGTTAGAGTGGGGTCTCTATTATCTCCGGAGATCAAAGAGTCCTTGATAGCTTTCCTACAAAGTAATTCTGACGTGTTCGCCTGGTGCCATGTCGATATGCCAGGGATTGATCCTTCGGTAATTTCACACAGGCTGAATGTCGACCCAAACTACCAACCCATCAAGCAAAAAAGAAGAAGCTTTGCTTCAGAAAGAAATCAAGCCATACATGAAGAAGTGGAGAGCCTATTGAAAGCCGGTTTCATCCGAGAAGTGGACTACCCTCAATGGCTGGCCAATGTTGTCTTAGTGAAAAAGTCAAGCGGGAAATGGAGAATGTGCGTGGATTTCACCGACCTCAATAAGGCATGCCCAAAAGATATTTTCCCTCTCCCGCGAATGGATGTCCTAATCACTCCACCTCGGGGCCTGAGCTCCTAAGTTTTATAGATGCCTTCTCGGGGTAAAACCAGATCCACATGAGCAAGCTCGATGAAGAAAAAACTTCCTTCATCACTGACCGAGGGTTATATTATTACAATATGATGCCCTTTGGTTTGAAGAATGCCGGGGCAACCTACCAAAGGCTGGTCAACAGAATGTTCAGTGACCAGATCGGGAGAAATGTAGAAGTATATGTGAATGACATGCTGGTAAAAAGTCGAAAAGCAATTAGCCATCTCGCTGATCTCGAAGAAACTTTCAACACACTAAGAAGATATCAGATGAAGTTGAACCCGCCGAAATGTGCTTTCGGTGTCTCATCAGGAAAGTTCCTGGGGTTCATGGTTTCAAGTAGAGGGATCGAAGCAAATCCGGAAAAAATTCGGGCTGTGCTGGAAATGCAAGCTCCCCGCACAACAAAACAACTGCAGCAATTAACCGGAAGGATTACAGCCTTGATCTGGTTCATTTCTCGATCAACGGACAAATGTTTACCCTTCTTCAAGATACTTCGGAAGACATTTGTTTGGAGCAGCAAGTACGAAGAGGCTTTTTGCCAGCTAAAAGAATAACTAGCAAATCCACCACTCCTAAGCTCGCCAGAAGAAGGGGAAATTCTCTACCTATACTTAGCAGTATCGGCTGTCATCTTGGTTCTAGTCCGAGAAGAGTCAGGAGTGTAGAAAACCAGTATATTTCACTAGCAGGGCGCTACACGAAGCCGAAGGAAGGTATCCCCGGATTGAGAAGTTGGCCTTAGCCCTCATCACTTCAGCTCGGAGGTTGAGACCATACTTCCAGGCACATGCCATAAGGGTGCTCATGGAGTATCCTCTGAAAAAAGTATTGCGGAAACCCGACCTCTAGGGTAGGTTGGTAAATTGGGCCGTGGAACTCAGAGAATTTGACCTAGAATTTCATCCGAGAACCACCATCAAGGCCAAAGTTCTGGCAAACTTTATTGCAGAATTTAGCAATATACCTGAAAGCCAAGAAACGCCCGCCGAAGAAGCGTGGATAGCATATGTCAATGGGTCATCCATGAAGTCCCGGAGCGGAGCCGGGGGAGCCTTGATAACACCGGATAAGGAGGAAATTACAGTAGCATTGAAGTTAGACTTTCCAACCACAAACAACGAGGCGGAGTACGAAGCAGTGATAGCAGGCTTCAGCCTGGCGGAGCATCTAGAAGCAAAAAACCTTGAAATTCGAAGCGACTCACAGGTTGTTGTCGGCCACATCCAAGGTGGATCTGAGGCCAAAGGAGAAAAAATGATAAAGTACCTTGCCAAGGTTTTGGGTTTTTGGGACCGCTTCGAACGAGTGGTGGTTACACAGATCCCAAGAACTGAAAATGAATGAGCCGATGCACTAGCTCGGCTAGGGTCAGCAACGGAGAAAAAGATTTCGGCCTCAAAACACCGGGTTATCATTCTGGACAAGCCTTCTGTGGATGACACTGGATCGGTGATGCAGATTGATGACGCCTACGTAATTCCTGAATGGGCAAAGCACGTGATTGAATATCTTAAAATTGGGCAACTGCCGAATGATAAAAAAGAAGCTCGAAAAATCCGGATGCAATCGGCCCGATATACTCCTGTCGATGAAATTTTGTATCTTCAAGGCTATACACTCCCACTCCTGAAATGCCTCTCGACGACTGAGGCCGAGTATGTGTTGAAGGAAATTCATGAAGGAGTCTTCGGCAATCACTTGGGGGGTAGAGTGTTAGCACACAAGGTTGTACGAGCTGGCTACTATTGGCCAACGATGAATCAAGAACCAATGGAATTGGTCCGAAGATGTGACAAGTGTCAAAGGTTTGCAAAGTTACAAACCAACCCCCCCGCAGAACTCAGCTTGGTTTCTTCACCATGGCCGTTTGCCCAATGGGGGGTTGACATTGTAGGGCCCATGCCCACAGGAAAAGGGAATTGTAGATTTCTAGTGGTCCCAGTAAATTACTTCACCAAATGGGCAGAAGCGGGGCCTTTAATGACTATCACAACCGGAGCAATCAAAAATTTCCTATGGAAGGCGATTATATGTAGATTCGGGATACCTTATGCCTTAGTAACTGACAATGGGATGCAGTTTGACTGCAAACCATTCCAGGACTGGTCTGCCGATGTAATAACCCCGACCCTTTTTCAAGGGTAGAATAGTCTTTACCACCTATGAGAATGGATAACTAGACGGGAATAATAAACACATGATTTTACATATGAATTTTTATTTCTTGATATTAATTCATATTTCTTGATATTGAATAACCACTCATATATTTTATTAAAACACCTACTTTTAAATTTAATAAATTTATATCAATTTAAGTTCCACTTTTATATTTTATATTTATATAAAAAAAAAAAAATATGGGGACCAGAGTTTATATTTTTATGCAATTTTATTCTTATTAAAACACATGTTTTATTATATAAAACCCTAGTAGTCAAAGAATAAAACTCTACCCCTATAAGTAAATATCCTGCCGTCACTTTCACTTTCCCCAACCTCAAAACACTCTCAAGCCGTCTCCCTCTCTCGCACAACCGTTCGTAAGGTCTACCAACAACCTAGCTAATATGCTGAATTTAATAACAAAAATAATAAAGATTTTAAAACTCAGAGCTTTAATAAATGCAGAAACAGTTATTTCAAAATGAACAATTATGTTTGATTCAATAATTGAAAATCTAAAGAAAAACTAAATTTATTGTGCAAGTGCACTTATTAAGGTAACTGAGATGCAATGTCCTAATGCTAGCCTAGATCCCATCCCGGCCGCCTAGGTCTCTCTGCTCATAACCTGAAAACAAAACAAAATAAGGGGTGAGCGAAAAATGCTCAGCAAGGTAACCCTCAACCATAAAACGGTTGAGTTAACTTCATTTTCTTTAAAACAATTATTAAAATACACTTGAAATCTAAATTTCTAGAATACAAATAATAAAAAAATTCGGCATTTTACTTAACACATAAAATTACTGGTTGATAAATAAATTCCTCATATGTAGGGCCCATGTACACTATTACGCCCTGTGTACTAGGGTTGCGCGGTCTACTGCGACCTCAGGCAGGTAAACTGTGGCCACAGGCCCTGCCCCGTCAGCTAATTAATTGAAGTGCACTTAGCATGACATAGGGATGGATCCGCTTTCTCTAAGTCCTTGAGCGGTTGCGCTTCCATCCAAGCAACGGTACTGAGCTTAATCTCTGCAAATCTCTGTGAATATATCTGGGGCCAAAATAATAGTCTCCTCCACACACACGTGCCTCATTTTCGAAAATTATTCTTATTCCTTTGATAACTCGGGAGGCCACGTGTGGGGAGGGTTTTTGCTCTCCTTTTCTTATTAATTTAAAAAAAAACTGTAACTTCCCGTCTCGGGAACCAACTACACACAATATACGAATCATTAGAAAAATCCTTTATAACCAAAGCTTCTTTCAAAACAGTGATTTCAAGATTAACATTTATACCAACAATTTTCATCTCAAAACTATTTTTAAAACAGTTCTTCATGCATCAATATAATTTGAAATACGGAACAAGAACAATTAATTTCAAATATGCTAATAAAATGATAAAGAAATAGGACTTAAAACAATTTGAGAAGGGGTAGAGGATCCCTTACATCTCTGATTGCAATAAGTTGCTGGACTATCTCAACTGCTAACTAGTCACCTGGTACAAGTTTAAATAAATCAATACCTCGTGCTAGTCACTAAACTACACACTAACACCACTAGGATTGGTCTTGCTAACCTACTGAGAATGGATTCCTTAGGTATGTTTAACAACAATAATTATTCTAATAATAATTAAATCATTAAATAAGTAATAACACATTTTCTTTTATTGACATTAGAAATACGACTCCATAAAGGTAATTGTCATCAGAAATTGTTTTTATAATTATAGAGTTTAATAAATTCTGATATCACAACTATACCCTTAAGTAAAATAATTTATAAAAATAATCCATGATTTTTAAGGAATTTACAAGAAGATTTGAATGTTTACATTAAACTACTTTGTATCAAAATAGAATTTTCAGGATTAAACATCCATCTGAAAAGAATTTATGGCAACATGTGAGTAGAAAAAAAAGAAACACAATCAAATAAACAACAATTTATAATTTTTTTCCCAAAGTAGCATCCGGTTGAATTGAAAAGGGAGAGAATTTTATAATACAACAAATCTGAATTTGAGTTAGGCCAGGACAAGAAGAGAAAAGAGAAAAAATATATATATATATATACTTCCCGGTAGTGTTTGGAAAAAGAAAGAATAAAGAGAAATTCTTGGGCCTCGCAGGTTATTATAGAAGATTCGTGGAAGGGTTTTCCAAGCTAGCTGCACCCTTAACCAAACTTACCAAGAAGAATGAGGCGTTCATTTGGTCGGAGGATTGTGAAAAGAGTTTTCAAGAGCTGAAACACCGATTGGTCACAGCACCTGTTCTCACTCTCCCATCCGGGACTGGTGGATTCGTAATTTACAGCGACGCTTCCTACAAGGGATTAGGTTGTGTTTTGATGCAAAACGGGAAAGTGATTGCCTATGCCTCAAGGCAACTAAAAGTGCATGAACGTAATTATCCGACTCATGATCTTGAGCTTGCTGCAGTGGTTTTCGCCTTGAAGATTTGGCGACACTATCTTTACGGGGAGCATTGCGAAATTTACATAGATCACAAAGTATTTTTTTACCCAGAAAGAACTCAACATGCGCCAAAGACGTTGGCTGGAACTCCTTAATGATTATGATTGCTCCATCAACTATCACCCTGGGAAAGCAAACGTGGTGGCCGATGCCCTCAGCAGGAAGACTATAGTGGGAAGGGTAGCAGCAATGTTTACAACTCAAAAGGAGTTACTTCTGGATATGGATAGAGCGGGCATTGAACTGTCAGTGGAAGAAGTGCAGTCTTACCTCGAAAAGTTAACCTTGGAACCAACTTTACTAGAACAGATTAGAGTGGCCCAGCTAGCAGATGATGAACTAGTGAAAATCCGGGCGGAAGTCGGTAAAAGTGGACGAGAAGATTTTAGTATTTCTGAAGACGGGGCGCTAAGGTACCGAAACCGTTTATGTGTACCGAAGGAAGACAATCTAAAAAGAGTGATCTTAGCAGAAGCTCACCAATCACTGTATACAGTACATCCGGGAAGCACTAAAATGTATCGGGACTTAAAGGAGCACTATTGGTGGAACGGCATGAAGAGGGAAGTTGCACAGTTTGTAGAACGTTGCCTTACCTGTCAGTGGATCAAAGCAGAACATCAGAAACCAGCGGGAATGCTCAAACCATTAACCATTCCAGAATGGAAGTGGGAACATATAGCCATGGACTTCGTCACAAGTTTACCGAAGACGGTGACGGGATTGGATGCAGTTTGGGTAGTGGTCGATCGTCTGACAAAGTCAGCACATTTTCTGCCCATTAAAACAACATATGACATGAGTCGTTTGGCAAAGGAGTATGTGAGTGAGATTGTACGACTACACGGTGTGCCAATGTCAATCATTTCAGATCGTGTCCCACGCTTTACTTCTCGATTTTGGCAGAGCCTGCAAGCCGCAATGGGAACGAAGCTGAACTTTAGTACTGCATTCCACCCTCAGACGGACGGGCAATCGGAAAGAACAATCCAGACATTGGAAGACATGTTGAGAGCGTGTGTTCTGGATTTCAAAGGTAGTTGGAGTCAGTATATTCCTTTAATAGAATTTGCATACAATAATAGCTACCAAGCAAGCATCAAGATGGCACCATATGAAGCCCTCTACGGAAGAAAGTGCCGATCACCACTCTATTGGGACGAGGTTGGAGAACGACAATTGACAGGACCAGAGTTAATTCAGGAAACGGCAGAGAAGGTTACACTAATCCGACAGAGATTGACCGAGGCTCAAAACCGACAAAAGAGCTACGCGGATCACCGACGGAGAGATCTGGAGTTCGCAAATGGAGATAAAGTATTTCTTAAGGTAGCACCAATGAAAGGAGTGACACGTTTTGGGAAGAGAGGTAAGCTGAACCCTCGATACATCGGACCCTACGAGATATTGGATCGAGTTGGCCTTTTAGCATATCGCTTAGCATTACCGCCATGTTTGTCTGGAGTGCACAATGTCTTCCATGTATCGGCATTACGAAAATATGTCGCAGACCCCTCACACGTGTTGGAGGCTGAAACGATTCCCTTACGGGAAAATTTGTCATACGAGGAGGTACCCATGAAGATCATTGATAAGAAAGAGAACGAATTACGCCGGAGACGGATCCCAATGGTTAAGGTAATGTGGAGTAACCACCAATCGCCAGAGGAAGCTTCGTGGGAATTGGAAGAGACTATGCGTGACAATTACCCACATTTGTTTGCCTAGTAGAATAAGGAAGCTGAGGTAGGTAAAACTAATTTTGGATTTGAGTAGGTCTAGTAGTTAACTATTCGATTAACATGTGCAATAACAACCTCAGGGCGTACACCAGACGAACCAAAGCGCACGGCCTTAGTTCCCGGTCTCGTCAAGCATGGGACTGATTTATTAAGGAGTTGAAGAACAGACTAAGTACGTCTTTAATTTATCAAGTACCTTTCATAGCTACTGTCTTAGTCGATTACCGAATTTCGAGGACGAAATTCTTATAAGGAGGGGAGATTGTAATAACCCCGACCCTTTTTCAAGGGTAGAATAGTCTTTACCACCTATGAGAATGGATAACTAGACGGGAATAATAAACACATGATTTTACATATGAATGTTTATTTCTTGATATTAATTCATATTTCTTGATATTGAATAACCACTCATATATTTTATTAAAACACATACTTTTAAATTTAATAAATTTATATCAATTTAAGTTCCACTTTTATATTTTATATTTATATAAAAAAAAAATATGGGGACCAGAGTTTATATTTTTATGCAATTTTATTCTTATTAAAACACATGTTTTATTATATAAAACCCTAGTAGTCAAAGAATAAAACTCTACCCCTATAAGTAAATATCCTGCCGTCACTTTCACTTTCCCCAACCTCAAAACACTCTCAAGCCGTCTCCCTCTCTCGTACAATCGTGCGTAAGGTATGTAACAATGGCTTTTTCCCATCTTTGCTTCTTATCTTTAATCTCTGTAGCAGGCATACATACCTTTCTCTCTCTACTAGCTATTTTATTACAAAAGTGGACTATTACATTGAATTGCATGATGCCTTTTTCTCTCTCCTTTGTTTTTCCCCAAACACCAACGTCACATGGTCTATTGTCTTACTTTTCTCTTGTTTTTCTTTTTCTTTTTCTTTTCTATCAACCTTTGTCTTCTTCTTTTTCTCTTTATTCTTTCTTTTTCCAAACACCACCGGAAAGTGTATATATATATATATATATATATATATATATATATATATATATATATATATATATATATATATATTTTTTTTTTTCTCTTTTCTCTTCTTGTCCTGGCCTAACTCAAATTCAGATTTGTTGTATTATAAAATTCTCTCCCTTTTCAATTCAACCGGATGCTACTTTGGGAAAAAAATTATAAATTGTTGTTTATTTGATTGTGTTTCTTTTTCTTCTACTCACATGTTGCCATAAATTCTTTTCAGATGGATGTTTAATCCTGAAAATTCTATTTTGATACAAAGTAGTTTTAATGTAAACATTCAAATCTTCTTGTAAATTCCTTAAAAATCATGGATTATTTTTATAAATTATTTTACTTAAGGGTATAGTTTGTGATATCAGAATTTATTAAACTCTATAATTATAAAAACAATTTTTGATGACAATTACCTTTATGGAGTCGTATTTCTAATGTCAATAAAAGAAAATGTGTTATTACTTATTTAATGATTTAATTATTATTAGAATAATTATTGTTGTTAAACATACCTAAGGAATCCATTCTCAGTAGGTTAGCAAGACCAATCCTAGTGGTGTTAGTGTGTAGTTTAGTGACTAGCACGAGGTATTGATTTATTTAAACTTGTACTAGGTGACTAGTTAGCAGTTGAGATAGTCCAGCGACTTATTGCAATCAGAGATGTAAGGGATCCTCTACTCCTTCTCAAATTGTTTTAAGTCCTATTTCTTTATCATTTTATTAGCATATTTGAAATTAATTGTTCTTGTTCCGTATTTCAAATTATATTGATGCATGAAGAACTGTTTTAAAAATAGTTTTGAGATGAAAATTGTTGGTATAAATGTTAATCTTGAAATCACTGTTTTGAAAGAAGCTTTGGTTATAAAGGATTTTTCTAATGATTCGTATATTGTGTATAGTTGGTTCCCGAGACGGGAAGTTACAGTTTTTTTTTTAAATTAATGAGAAAAGGAGAGCAAAAACCCTCCCCACACGTGGCCTCCCGAGTTATCAAAGGAATAAGAATAATTTTCGAAAATGAGGCACGTGTGTGTGGAGGAGACTATTATTTTGGCCCCAGATATATTCACAGAGATTTGCAGAGATTAAGCTCGGTACCGTTGCTTGGATGGAAGCACAACCGCTCAAGGACTTAGAGAAAGCGGATCCATCCCTATGTCATGCTAAGTGCACTTCAATTAATTAGCTGACGGGGCAGGGCCTGTGGCCACAGTTTACCTGCCTGAGGTCACAGTAGACCGCGCAACCCTAGTACACAGGGCGTAATAGTGTACATGGGCCCTACATATGAGGAATTTATTTATCAACCAGTAATTTTATGTGTTAAGTAAAATGCCGAATTTTTTTATTATTTGTATTCTAGAAATTTAGATTTCAAGTGTATTTTAATAATTGTTTTAAAGAAAATGAAGTTAACTCAACCGTTTTATGGTTGGGGGTTACCTTGCTGAGCATTTTTCGCTCACCCCTTATTTTGTTTTGTTTTCAAGTTATGAGCAGAGAGACCTAGGCGGCCGGGATGGGATCTAGGCTAGCATTAGGACATTGCATCTCAGTTACCTTAATAAGTGCACTTGCACAATAAATTTAGTTTTTCTTTAGATTTTCAATTATTGAATCAAACATAATTGTTCATTTTGAAATAACTGTTTCTGCATTTATTAAAGCTCTGAGTTTTAAAATCTTTATTATTTTTGTTATTAAATTCAGCATATTAGCTAGGTTGTTGGCAGACCTTACGAATCTTTGCAGTTTGGTGTATGAAAATGGACGAACCTAACCCTTAGCGGTTTGGGGGCGTTACAGCCGAGCTCAAAATTCGACATTTTTTTCTCATCGGTATATTACCCTCAGTCAAATGGGCAGGTTGAAGCAACAAACTCTGGAAAGATATTGAAGAAAAAAACTCCCGAAGCGTAAGGGAGGATGGGTGGAATATTTGCCGGATGTCATGTGGTTGTACCGCACAACACCCAGCTCGGCAACTTCTGAAACTCCGTACTCGCTAGCATTCGGAGTCGAAGCAGTGATCCCAATCGAAATAGGTTCCCCGAGCTATCGCATTCAGCGTTATAATCCCGAATTCAACAGTGAAGGATTAAAACTGCACCTTGATCTTCTGGAAGAGAAGCAAGAGTCAGAACTTATGCTTATAAAGCAAAAGTAGCCTGGTATTATAACAAAAAAGTAAAGCCCCGATCGTTCAATACAGGTGATTGGGTGCTTCGGAGGGTAACTTCGGCAGCTAAAGACCCCACATAAGGGAAATTGGTGCCAGCCTGGGAAGGACCATTCCGAGTTATCAAAGTCAACCCAAAGGGAGCATACCATCTTGAAGATCCAAACGGGAAAAAGCTGCAACATCCATGGAATGCCGAGCATCTACGGAAATATTATATGTAATTTGCTTATTTTTTGACTTTATCGTTTATCAATGAAATGCAGATTTAGACATCGTATTACATCCATAGACAACATTCGCAAGTTACATGACTCGAATCACGTTGAGGGGATTCAAGCTGGAAAAATAATACGACTAGAATCACATTGAGGGGATTCAAGCCAGAAAAATAATATGACTCGAATCACGTTGAGGGGATTCGAGCCGAGACTTGAATCATGTTGAGGGGATTCAAGTCGGAAAAATAATATGACTTGAACCACGTTGAGAGGGTTGAAGTCGAAAAAATACCAAGACTTGAGCCACGTTGAGAGGGCTCAAATCGGAATAATTCTAAGTGTAAAACTTAGACGATACTAGACATACCAAAATCTACACTTAGCCAAAAATGGCTAAGTGTAAAACTCAAACGGTACTAGTACCACATAAATTGGCTAAGCATAAATTTTGTGCAAAAATGCCAAATGTCATATATATAATAGAAAATGCAAAGTCTTACAAAAACGCCGAAGCTAAGACAGCGAAGTTAAAAAAAAAAAAAAAAAAAAAAAAAAAAAAAAAAAAAAAACTAGCTATGGTTTCTCGGTATTCGGTTCTCCAAAAACTTGAGCAGCAGAAGCTCCGGCTCAATAACCTCACCAACAGGGTCGGCGTCATCACCAACCCAATCTGGGACATCAGGAATCAAGTCTCCCCCGATTCCTCTCAGCTCTAAGATAGCTTCCTCGGGAACGTCCATAAAGTCGGTATAGTTCAGCTCGACAAAATTTGGAGAAGGCGTCTAATGAGTGCCAAATATGTATATTTCGATTGGACCCTTTGATTTACACTAGTTAGACCTTTAGCCTTGTTATTTATGATGTTTTGGTTAGTTTTTATGTTTTTGTGTTTTGTAGGTCAATAAGAGAGGAATGACAAAATTTCATGAGGAAATGCTTGAAAATTCGGAAGTCTTGAAAAGCCGATCAATCGAAATTTTGCCCGAAGTCGATCGATCGACTAAAATTTTGCAGAAGCGCACCAAAATGCCCAATCAAGGGCTTCTCCACGACAAAAAGCAGTCCTCCCTCTGATTTTCGCAGCAGAACACGCTGGTTTCATGACCTTGGTTGTCTATAGCAAGAGAGGAACCCTAAAGAAGGGTAGATGAGTCATTTTACATGGGTTTCTAATCCTAACTTCCTTCTATAAAGCCATAGTCATGCCTCATTGTTGAAGAGCGATACTGAGAGCAGTAGCTAGGTTTAATTTCGTGCATTTTGTAGTTTATTTCAGTAACTCTTTTCTTTAGACATTTGCCTTTGTAAAGCTTTTCTTCTATATTCATATTTGTTCTTCAAGTCTTTGTGGTATTCTTAGTCATGGGAGGCTAGAACTCTCAACTAAGGTTGAAGATGAAACCTCTCCATTGATGACACTCATACTCTTGTAGTACTACTTGCACATTTAATGCTATATCATTATGTTGTTTAAGTTCCATTCATTTAATGCTTTATCTTTTGCGATGAATGTGGTTGGTGGTAGAAATAGGACATTTAATGTGTTTCAACCGATAGATACATTGTTTTATCGGTTTGAAAAATGATATCCATTGTGACTGTCAAAGCTATTTTCGTCGTGATGTTGTTCACTTGACGCAGGACAAGAATAAATGTCATTCAGTTTTAATTAAATTATTAGTTTTTGTTCGACCTAGCCCCAAGTTAGTTATTTAAGTTTAAGTTATTTGTCATTTTCAAATTTGGCTTGATCCTTAGCCCAAAACCAGTCATATTATGGCTAAGGTTAAAGTGTCTATATATATATATATATATATATATATATATATATATATATTTGTAATAAGGGAGATTATGATGGAATAAAAATTATGTTGTTTTCAAGAGGTGTGATTTCTATGTTCTTTTGATAGTGAGACTCTATTAAAGCCAGTGAGACTCTGGTTTGTTCTTCCTTGTTGTTAGTCTGGTGAGATTCCAGGTTAGTAAATGTTTATCTTTATAACTTTCTATTTATTTTAATTTTTGCTACGTTATTACTTCCCCCTCCCCCTCCCCCCTCCCCCCTCCCCACCTCTTTTGCTGTTGGTGGATTATGGTAGTTCACGGCAGCAAGAGAGAGATCGTCCAAGGCTAGCATGTGGTTCTTATGCGCGAGCGACTCCCAATCCACCATTGATGTGTTATGTTTATTTTACCACTTTTGTTATTTTTGGGATCTTTTCTTTTTTCTCTTTTCTTTTCTTCTTTCTTCTTCTTCTTCTTCTTCTTCTTCTTCTTTTTTTTTTTTTTTTTTTTTTTTTTAATGTTTATTCTTTATGTTCTTTGTAATTGTTACACAACTACTATCTGGGTGATTTGGACTAAGGGTGTAAATCCGGTTCCGGTTCTTGATTATTGGCCAAAATCGGGAACTGGAACCGGGGTCCTGGTTATTGGATTTTCAATAACCGGGACCGGATCCGGGTAACTGGGTACCTAAACTGGGATTTTATATATATAGATACATTCTATTTTTTGAGCCTATTTTTAGTATTTTAGGCATTGGGCCTTTTTTTTTTGGGGAGGACTTCATTGAGCTTTATATATTCAGTTATATAAAAATAAATAAATTAATTAATTAATTAAAAAAATGAACGTATAAAATTAGTATATATTTAAATTAATACATAAAAATAAAAAATAAATGAGTTCCAACATAAAAATTTAAATTAATAAAAAAATAAATTATTAATCTAACAGCTTGCAAGGTATATTCTTGCACGTCGATTTCATTAATTAATAAAACATTTTAACGTGATAATTCCCTTTGTCAAAACTCAAAAGAAGCCGAAAGAGGAGAAAAAGATTTGATACGTTGTGAAAAATGATCCACGTGGAAGACATAGAGCCCCAAAAAAATCTGGATCTAGACTACATATATTTCAGACAATTCACGTCGCATGTGGGTATTTTTTTCACATGAATTGTCTGAATATATGTAGTCCAGATCCAGATCTCTGGTCCATGGGGGTATTTTTTTTTTTTAATAATTAACAACCCGATCCCGAGTTTCTGGTTTAACCAGGTCTTTTGAAAACATGTACCTGGGACTGGGTCAGGGTATCTCGGGTACCCGGTTTTAAATAACTGGGTACCTACTCGGATCCCTATTTTTCGGGCCCGGTTAGTGCCCGGTTCCGTATCTGGACTGGTTATAACCGGTCCGAATTTATACCCCTACTTTGGACTCTATATACACTTTTAACAAACTTTACTGATTGCTTGTTTTTGGCATCCGTGCCAATAATCAATAAGCCCGTGTCTTAATTTAATGCATTATCTTCGCGTATTTGCAATTAAAGTAAAAAAATAAATAAATAAGGAAAATTTTACTTACGGCCTCTATCTTTTATCATTTTTACTAAAAGGTACACAAACTTTAAAAAATATCAATTTAAGTTATTCATCTTTCAATTTCAATCCACCATTATAATTTTCTATCAAATTCTATTAAAATTCTTAAAATATGTACGTGTTTGTTTTCTTAAAAAATTTATAAATTTTTTTAAAGATTCAGGCATTACGTATTTTTTTACAAATTTTGTTAAATTTCGACCGATTACAAATTTCTGTCAATTATTTTTTTTTTGGCTTAATCCCAGTTAGCTGGTTAATTAGGATCACTGAAAAAAAAATAAGCACAATTCTTACTCTTATTAATTTTTTTTTTTTTTAAAAAAAAAAATCCAATACTAGACTTCCATTAATAAAAAATTACGTATATTTGCAAGTTTAAGGAAAATGAGTTAAGGTAGTCATCCAAATTAAACCAAACAGTGGACGCGGCGAGTTTTTGCCTGCTGAATGCGATCTCCTGCAAGTGTCATCTATGGTGAGCTCTTTTTATTGCTGGGCCCACGTCTATCTCAACCATTTGGTTGATTTTTCACTTTCAACTGATGGTGCATAAAAAACAAAAGGTTGTCCAATTATCTCATATAGGGGTGGGCAAATTATCCGCCTAACGCCTACCGCCTACCGACCGCTTACCGAACCGAACCGAACCGAACCGCCATCGACCGCCTACCGACTTTAACCGACTAATTTCGGTTCGGTAGTCGGTATAAAATTTTATTCCGAAAGCCGGATCGGCAGTCGAACCGAACCGAACCGCCTTTTAAGCGGTAACCGAACCGAACCGAACCGAATTCTATTTCGACCGATTAACCGAACCGACATAAAACGAAACGACGTCGTTTTAGTAAGAACAAAATGTATGATATTTTTTTTTTTCCTTTAAAAAAATCAAAACGACGTCGTTTCATTACCCATTTTAACCGAATGTTAACCGATTTAACCGACCGCTTATTAACCGCCTTACCGACTTAACCGACCGCCTATTAACCGCTTTACCGACTAAACCGACCGCCTATTAATCGCTTAACCGACTTAACCGACCGCTTATTAACCGCTTAACCGACTTAACCGAAATAAATTCACCAACTACATTCCGACAAAAGTCGGTTAACCGACCGAATTAACCGACTTAACCGCCTACCGAACCGACGCCCACCCCTAATCTCATATAACGCTGCCCCTAATCTCGACTGTCCTAGCAATTCAAAGACGTGCAACGCTGTTATTTCACACGAGAGTATGCAGTTTGCGGGTGTGATCTCCTCTAGACATGTGCACTATAGACGCGATAACCCCACATATCCTTATCTATCTCAACCGTCTGATTGAAGAAAACTATCATCTAGTGGACAAAAATAATCAAATCCCATTCTAGTAGAAATTTGAAGTCTTAGCCTAACGAACCATTCACCTCAAATGGGAAAAAATTCTCATTGGGCTCTTCACTTCAAAAAAATTTACCAAATTTTGGTGAAAGTGCTCAAAAAACACCATACAACAAGCTCTTCAAAATTTCTCTAAAATAGCGAAGATAAGAAACTCTCTCTATATTTAACCTCTAAAATTCTTTCTCTATTTATTTTTTAATCATTTTCTTTCATTTTCCCGCCTCTTTCATCTCTTCCTTGCTCCCCTTTTTCTTTCCTTTTCTTTTTCATTTTCCATTTCCTCTCCAGACGCTTGCCTCCATCTTTAATGGCGTCATTAAAACGAACTACATCTACAAATAGGGAAGACGTTCCAAGTGGATCGATTTTCAGTGGTCTGATCTGGTGGGTTCCGGTGGTCTTGTCTGGTGGTTTTCAGTGATCCGGTCGGGTGGGTGTCAACGATTTTCGGTCTGGTGATTTTCGGTGGTCTGGTCTGCTGGTTTCCGGTGGTTCGAAGATTTGTGGGTTACAACAGGTTAGGTGGACAAATGCGTTTTCGGCGGTTCTGTGCAGTCTTGGCATCTCTTCGCCAATTTTCCAGCGGTCTGTGGTTGCTATTCAATGTCAACAGTTGTTTATGGGGTACTGGTGCAGTGGGTTTTGTTCAGAGAGATCCCCCTGTGAGTGTGGATTCAAAGATTGCTGTTCGGCTGTGAGAGATTAATCCCTTTGTACTATAATTGAACAATGCTGAGTGGCAGTTAAATTAGTTGCTTTCAAAACTATTAAAAAGTAATATTTAGTTAAAATAGAGAAAATTTTACAGAGTTTGATGTAAGAAAATTTTTAAAAGTGATAGTTAAACTCAAAAAAGTAGATTTTTCACTAAAATTTAGTGAAATTTTGAAGAGGCCAATGAGGATGCTCTTAGCGTAACGAACCCTTCACCTCAAAAGGGAAAAAATTCTGGGATATTTGGATTGCCCGGATACCAAGATAAAATCTCAGGATTAGGGAGTTATTTCACACCTTATTTAGAGTAAACGGTTGAAATTTCATCTATAAATAGGTACAAATCACTAGGTATTATTCAGATAAATTTTTGATATACTGACTTGATTTGAATTCTCCTTAAAAGACTAATTTAAGCATTGGAGTAGGTCTGACCAACACTCCTGATGAGCTCCTTGCTGATATTTATTGTTTTACAATAATGAAAAACTTTACAAAAGCTTATGTTACTGTACCAAAAACTGTCTTAACACACATAACCTAATTGGTTCAAATGAAAAGATAAAATAAAATGGGTGGAAAAGGTTGTATCCTTTTGGTTGACTCAATATTAATAGCTGGGAAATGTTGTATCCTTTTTCTTATAAGTTTGAAATTCTAATTACAAGATGCAATAAAAGGTGTGGCGCCCTATTGATAGGGAATGATAGAAAATGCCTTCACCGAAAACTATAAAGAATAAAGCGAAAAATATAAAAAAGACCTCTAAATGTGATTTTAGAATAGTTTTTTAAATTTTTAAGTGTACTAATGTGATCCATCAAATTATTAAAGTGTGTCAAAAAGGTTACTTTCATCAAAATATTCCTATAATACCCTTATTATCTTAAAAGCTAAAAAAAAAAAAAAAAAAAAGGAAAATTATAATTTAGCCATCCAAACTACCAAACATTCTACAGATAGCCCCTAAACATAACTCTTTTTTAGTCTTTTTTTTTTTTTTTTTTCTTTTATAGAAACCTTGATTAAAACGAATGAAAACGTAATTTGGATCGCAAATTTTTGATAAAGATTTTATTAAAATTAGTCAATAGATTTAGTATGCAATATTTTAAGATCAACTTTTAGTTTATGTGACTTTTTTATATTTTTCCCATATATATATACAATGACGGCAAGACCTTGTTAGCTCAACTTTGTGAGATATTTATTAAATGCTTATGTGATATGTAGCATTATTTAACAAACAACATTGTGGAAGTTGATAATGTCTCAGGAATAGTGAGAGTTTTCTTATGGAGGACTTTGTAACATTTGTTGCTAATTAACCGAGGAAAATCTATTAAAAAAAAAAGAAAAGAAAAAAAGATTGTTATTCATAAAGCCAATCAAAACTAAGAAATTTAGGCGTAAGTCATTTTTTGCCCCCTTATTTTAGCATCAAAGTGCACTTATTTTTTCATAAAAATTCACTGGTTACCATTTCTCAAACATACACATATATATACTTAGAAAAATACCAAATCCCTGTCCATAAAACATTTATATCATGATAAAAAGTTTATTTATTTTTTTCATAAAAAATCAATCTATCGTGTCCATAGATTCATCTTCTAATTTTTTTTTTAATTTAATAAAAAGAAATAATCGTATAAACATATATAAAAATATTAATAATTTTTAATATGAACTAATAACCATTTTTTCGTAATTGATTTTGAAGTGTCAATAAAATGGTTGAATTATTCCTTTCTTTTTTATTTTTTTTTTTAAAAAAATACGATATAACTGTCATTCATTCCATTCTTACTGCAGATTATTTTTCTTTTTTAGGATAATTTATAGACAAATGTTTAGTTTTATTTTTTAATTTATATAGGAACTTAAAACAGCTCGGGTCTTTTGTGTCGTCCAATAAAGAAAATGCCACATCAACATACAACTCAAAATTTGAAAAAAAAAAAAATTACTATTTTATTAATCCTAATGTAATGCTATTTTTATTTATTTTTAAAAATTTTTGCATAAAAATATTTTTCATGTTAAAAAAACGTTTTTACGAAACTATGTGTTATATAAAAGCAATAAAATAATACTAGAAACTATATTTTTATTTTATTAGTATCTTATCTTGTTGACACCAATCGTCCAGTAAGAAAATGGGAGATAATACATGCATTGCAAATTCATAACACCAAGATGCACGGAATGAGGCCCACATATGTGAGTTACCCAATGTACATTAGTATTGTGCACTTATAATAAGCTTGTTGTAATTTAATCATTTTCCTAAAAAAGAAATAAGAAAATGGCACTTCAACATGGAGCCAAAAAAACCACAAAAAAGAAACCAAACTGCTGACTCACCCCACCAATCACTTTTAATCAAACTGCTTTAAATTTTAAGGGAGTGATTCCTGCCTCTCTATGCATAGCAAAGCCACTCTCACTAGACACATTGTGGTGGAGTTCAATCTAGGATTGACAATTTTTGACACGACCAGCAAATTCGACACGAACACGACACGAGAAAATAGGGTATAATAGGGTTTGAGTTTTTATGATCGGGTTCGGGTCGAAATCGGGTCAACCCGATCCTGACCCTTTTTCTTTTTTTCTTAAAAAAAAAAAAAGAAAAAGAAAAAGAAAAAGAGAAAACAAGTAAAGAAGTTAAAGGACTGTGATTGATTCTGTGAACCCGAACCGAAGGTCCGAGTGCGACTGTGCGAAGTTGCGAACCCTAGCCCACTGCCCACTACCCAGTAGCCTGCACGCCGCCCGCCCTGAAGCACCGATGGCGTTGGAAGCACGTGAAAGAAGAAGAAGAGGATGCGGCGGCGGTAGAGGAAGCGTCGAAATGTGAGGAGGTGACCTCCACGTGCTCCGCCGGGGAACAATTTGGGCAAGAGGCAATGCCACCAGGGTGCGTCGATGCTGGCGTAGAGAAGGGGCAACTCGCTGTCGTCGGAGTCGAGCGTGACAGCAAACCGGATAGTCCGCGAAGCCGAGCCGGCTGGACGGGGACTCGGACGATCTGGCGGATGGCCGACCAGCAAGGGTCAGAGGAGGAGCGTGCGGCTTTGAGCTTCCAGATCAACTATTTTTGGCCGACCAGCAAGGGTCAGAGGAACGGCAGATTGAACGTGAACAAGGAAGAAGAAGAGAAGACTCTGGAAGCTAGCAAAACGGTGCGTTGAGAGGGAAAGTGCCTGGGTAGAACTCATTAGAAGAGAGGTTTCGGTTACGTGTCTACCAGAGGTTCACGTGATGTTTGGGAGGCTGAAGACTGAAGTGCGGAATGGTGCTGAACAGCTGGGCCTAGTTATGTTTAATTTTAGTTATGTTCAAAAATAAGTAAAATTTTTAGTTAATGTTTAGTTAAGTTTAATTTTAGAGGAACAATTTAGCATTTTTTTTTTTTGTATTCCTCTTAAATTTTAACAGATAATTAAATATTGTTTGTAAAGTGATGTTAAGTTGATATACACATGTTCTCCCTAAAGCTCCAAACTGCAAAACTTTTATGAAAATACCAAAAAAAAACAAAAGAAAAAAAGAAAATAAAAAAAAAAGAAGGAAAGATATGATTAATTGGAAAATGAGTGGTTAAATTACAACCTACCTACCTAGCTAGAATGGTCAAGCTCGACTACAATAGTTTTAAATCCGGTTTGGTATTATATTTTTATCCATTTTGTTATGTATATAGGAAATATTAGGAATTCAAGTGGTTTTCCATTTTGCTTAAATTTTCGATACATTAGTTTTTTTCTGTTTAATTTTGAAAAAAAGGCTGTTGTTTAAAGTTTAAACATAACTTCAAGCTAAAAATGCATTTTGAGGGAAATGAAACCGGCAATTGAAATTTGGAGGTAAAAAGCATATGAAAAAACATGCATATTATGAAATTGGTTTCGGGTCGGGTAAACGGATGACACGATTATTAGTCGTGTTTATCGGGTCGTGTTCGGGTCACGTGTCACAACCCGATTAATAATCGGGTCGGATTCGTGCCAGACCCGTTTATGTAATCGGGTTGACACGAACCCAACCCGAATGCACGAATTGCCTACCCTAGATTCTAAAATTCTCTTTTGGTTAAAATAGATAATAAAAGTGCAAAAGAATTTTCCATTAGCTTATATATTCAAAAGCAAGAATAGATTTAGCTTCTATTTGTGAACATGCAACTCTACATGTGGAGTTGCACTGTTCAAAGATCTATAATTATTTTATTGTTTATTTTTTTACCTTTCACATTTCTTTCACCTTTCAACTTATTAATAAAAAAGAAATTGTGTTTTATGTTGAAACCTAACTACATTTACTTTTATGATGAATTTTTTTTTTTTTTTTTTGTTAACGTGTCAGATGATGAATTCATAACGGAGAAAAAAAGAAGAAGTAAAGTAATCATATGTGCTATACTTAAAAAATAATTAAAAAATAAATAAATAAAATCTGTCTTTTGTGTAATGGTGGTGGATGTCAAAATCAAGATGATTCTCTCTCTTAGTAATAAAGGATGGATTGGTACGCTCTACTTCTGCATGAAGATGCATAATGCTGATTCGATTGAGATTTTTCGTGACGTCGCCAGCGTCTTGGTTTTGATAAAGCGTGTGGCTGTGGAGAACGTGGCTAGGGTTGTGCTTGCAATTACCGAGCTTTTTATCATTGATTCTCTCTTAAGCTTCTTTTTTTTTTTTTTTTTTTCCCAAATTTGATCAATATGATTCATTTTATTATTATTATTATTATTATTTTAAAAAAAGTGAATTACACTTCGGTCTCATAAACTATCATCCATGTGTTACTTATTTGTATAAATTATAATCCAATGCAACATGAATATTATTTTGAAATTTCGGTGTCAATTTGCTTCCTCTGTTTAAATTAGTCATTTCACTGGATTAAAAAAAAAAATTGTGGAATGATTAAATTATCCATTTTATTTAATGTGAAATAGATAGTTTCATTTTCAAATACCCTTTTATATGGATTTTGTTCATCCTAGACAACGCTTTAAACATTTATATGGCTGAATAAATGTAAAACATGTTTGTGAATGACAATTTGGTCATTTCACATGTTTTTTTTTTTTTTTTTTTTCATTTAATTTAACAGTTGTTTTCGACAAAGAAAGTAAAAGTAAATTGACACTGAAACTTTGAAATAAGATCTGAGTTGCACTAAGTTGTCTGTTAAATAATAAAAAATAATAGACTTTATTTAATAATTTCCATTTTTATTTTTGTTGAGTAGCATATGGATTCTTATTCAAGAAATAGAATATTATAGTCCGTTTGGGTGTTGAATACGAATATTATTCGAATATACTGTGCGAATTATGAAGTTTGACTTTGTGAGATAAAATTTGAAAAAATTTAAAAAAGTTAAATAAAATATGATTTATTTTTAAAAAAAGTTGAATATTATTCAACTTTATTCAACGTTTTATACGAACCAAACACACCATTAATATATAAGAGTGGATAGCTGGGGAGATTCGTGATCGGTGCCAAAACGAGTTAAAACTTAAAACCAATGGCATAAAATATTTTTTTATTTAATATTATAATCCAAGGTGGGACTTCGAGTTGATATATATATATATATATACCAATAACAAAAAAAGGCTTTAGGCATGGAGAAATAGGTTGTGGCCGTCCGTGGTGGGGCAGTACTTTGCCCACTTCTATTATCAACGGTAAAAAGCATTCAAATTCAGATTTAATGGGTGCATTAAAAAAAAAAAAAAAATTAGTGTTGAACGTTATTTTACTAGAGGTTTGGATTTAATGTTTGAAAAGTATGATTTTAAAAGGGATGATCTAAACAAATATTTTTTAAAAAAAATAGAACATAGACTTAGGTTCTTGTCCTTAGGAAATTTTTACCTTCATGTTTAAATAGTTAACCAATTCACTAAATTTTTTTTTTTTTCATCCAGTCCAATTATGCAAATCAATTGCAAAACGCATTTGTAAATAGTACATTATCACACGTTGGTGCATGTTGTACTATTCACATTCGTATCTATTTTTTTTTTTTCTCTCACTCACCAAAACTCATTCACCTCATGAGAAATTGTGTTTTAGTTAGAGGCTAGCTAACTTTAGATTTATGATGAATTTTTTTCATGATGTGTCAGATGATGAATTCATAACAGAGAAAAAAAAATGTAAAATAATATATATATATATATTTATGTATTTTTACATATTAATATATTATTATCTAGCATTTGTATTTGGGTTTGGATCCCCAAATACCCCATTAACCATCGCAAACAGAGACTCAAAAACCCATAAAACAAAAGACTCAAAATTCACAAAGAGAACGAGAGAGAAAGCGTACCCGTTTTGAAAACAGCTGAGCCCTGAAATTTGAAGCTGGGGTTAGGGGAGAGAACGACAATGGCTGCTCGGCTGTTCTGCAATAGCAAAGAACGGGAGAGCAAAAATGAAGGGAGAGCCAAAAAACCAGATCTGGTTCAGGAGATTTCGACAGCTTCACTTCTTCATTCGCGCCTATGGTGTTGTTTTCGAGCTGACAAATCTGGTCGTTTTGGAGCTTCAGCGAAAATGAATATAGAGGTAGAGAATGAAAATGGAAGAAAAGTGACAAATTTAAATTTGTTCCGACGTGGCAGTTAAGAGAAACGAGAGGCGTCTGTTTTTAATTTATTTATTTATCTTTTTTAACTCTGACACGGCTTTTTAATTTTGATTTGATAAATGGCCATTTTCAAGCCATTAGATCAAATAAACGGTCAGGATTTCAAAATCTGAGAAACTCAGATTTTCTAAAATCTAAGGGGATCCGAATCCCATATTTACTGCCCTTTCTAATTCTTACGGTCCAAATCCAACTAATTTACTGCATCGTTAAACAAAATTGCAAAAGTGATCTGTTTAAGAGTGTTTGAAAAAAAAAAAATGGCAATTTAAAAATGAGAAAAAATCTATTGCGTCGTTTGTGTATTCGATTTTTTTTACTATATTTTACCACATGAAAACCGAAAAAATTAATAAAAAAAAAAAAAAAAAAAATTTACAAAGATATTTGATTAATTTAGATATTTTTAAATTATATTTATAAAATATGATTGAAAGTGTAAAATAATGTATTTAAAATACTGAAATCATGTTTAAGTGCTAGTTGTATGATAGTGTATTTTCACAGAAAATCATGTTAAAAAATTATTGGAGTTACAAAAATTAGTTTGAAAATAAAAGTATAAAATATGAAAAAAGAAAAAAGAAACTGGTTTTCTTTCTTTAAAAAAAATTAATTTTCAGTTATTTATAGAACATTTTAAAAAAAGAAAAAAAAAATCGTTTTTAATTTTTTTTAGTTTTTTCTTCATTTTTTTTTTTAAAAAAAAATTCTTGGCAACGGTTTCTTCTTTCTTATCTTATTTTGGGATAATTGCATCATTGGTCCTTGTGGTATGCCATAATTATTTTTCACTTCCTATGGTTTAAAAAATTCATGGGAGGTTTTTGTGGTAAGTGATAATTATAAATCGACCTTGGTGTCAAATTCCGTTAAATTTTTTGATAGATTCTGTTAAATGCCAAATTAACGCCACGTCAAATCAATAAAAATGCAATACGTGTCCATCTCAATAAAAAAAATTAATAAATAAATAAATAAACATATTTTTTTAAAAAAAAAATTAAATTTAAATTCAAAAAACAAAAACAAAAAAGCAAGGGATGGCTGACCCCTGGGGGTGGCCCAGCCACCCCCTGCTTTTTTGTTTTGTTTTTGTTTTTTTTTTAAAAAAATTTTAATTTTAATTTTTTTAAAAAAAAAATATGTACATTTATTTACTTTTAATAATTTTTTTATTTTATTGAGATGGACATATGTCGCATTTTTATTGGTTTGGCGTGGCACTGATGTGGTATTTAACAAAATTTGTCAAAAAATTTAACAGAATTTGAAGCCAGGTATCAATTTGTAATTATTGCTTACTACAAGAACCTTTCATAAAAAATAATTATGGCATATCACATTGACTGACTAATGCAATTATTTCTTATTTTTTTATTGATTCATTTCAATAAGAATAACTGGGATGTTGTGAAGTCTGTGGTATGTTCTGTAATCTTCCTTTTTCTCAATACGGGAGTGATGAATGTCAGTATCAATGAAACGTTAATAGCCCTTATTCCAAAAACAAAAAATTCAAGTCATGTTACTGAATTCTGACCTATTAGTTTGCGTAATGTGGTTTACAAAATAATCTCAAAAGTCTTAGCCAACAGGCTCAAAATTGTATTGCCAGAAATTATTTTTTGTCACCAAAGTGCATTCATTCAAGGTCGGTTGATAACAGATAATATCCTTGCTGCATTTGAAACACTGCACTCTATGCAGACAAGGATGTGGGGAAAAATAGGATTTATGAGCCTCAAACTTGACATGAGCAAGGCTTATGATCGGGTTGAATGGCCTTTCCTAGAAGAAGCTATGGCTCATCTGGGCTTTGCTGAAAGATGGGTGCAACTAGTAATGACTTGTGTCCATACGGTTTCCTATTCTGTGATTGTCAATGGCACTCGGGTGGGGAAGATTTGTCCTACTAGGGGCATTCGTCAAGGAGACCCCATATCTCCTTATCTTTTCTTAATCTGTGCAGAAAATTTAAGTGCTTTACTAACACATGCTGAGTATAAGGCGATGATCACAGGGGTTCCAACTTCCCCTAGAGGCCCTAGACTGAGTCACCTATTTTTCGTTGATGACAGTCTACTGTTTTGTGAGGCAAATGCAGTAGAATGGAGGAGATTGCTGAAAACTTTGGGGATCTACAAGACGGGATTAGGGCAAAAGCTGAATTTGAATAAAACTTCCATCATCTTCAGCAAAAACACAAGCAGTAATAGAAGGTAGGAAATCATTAGACTTTCGGGTCTTATTGAGGCCAACAGAATTGATAAATATCTAGTGCTGCCATCCTTTGTGGGGAAGTCTAGAGACTAGGCTTTTAGTTCAATTAAGGAGAGGGTGTGGAATCAGCTCAGTAACTGAAAGGTTAAATTCCTTTCCCAAGTCGGTAAAGAAGTACTATTAAAGGCGGTTGTGCAGGCGATCCCTACATACTGTATGGGAGTGTTTCAGTTGCCTATTTCTCTATGCAGGGATATTAATAAAATGATGGAGTAGTTCTGGTGGAGTCACATGGAAAAAAAAATCCAAAATTCATTGGATGAGTTGAGAGAGAATGGGGCGAGCAAAGTCTATTGGAGGGCTGGGTTTTCGAGATCTTCTCCTTTTTAACAAAGCTCTCCTAGCGAAGCAGGGATGGAGGATTCTTCAACAACCAAATTCTATTGTTGCACAGATTCTACAAGCTAAATATTTTCCTACATCAGGTTTCTTGGAGGCACCACGTGGAGTTCGACCTTCTTTTGCGTGGAGAAGTCTTCTTAATTCTAGAGAACTTCTGAAGCAAGGGCTCTTATGGCGGGTAGGAATTACAGGACAACATTAGGGGACAAAGTTCGGCTAGAATGAAAGAAAATGTAATGCGGAGGACAATCTGGGCGCTGGATGTTCCACATGTAGTTAAATTATTTACATGGTGAGCTTGTAATGATTTGCTCCCTACAAGGGCAAATCTTTGTGAAAAAAGAGTAATGGATGATGGTAAATGCCCTGTGTGTTTGGTGGAAAAAGAAACAACTTGCCATGTCTTATGGAATTGTCCAGCAGCAAGAGATGTATGGGGAGGAGATTCTTCACTCTTCCAAAAATGTGCTGGGGAAGGTTGCAAATTTATGCACCTGTTTGAATACTGTAGTCACTGATTCAATAGAGATGTTTTAGAACTTATGGCTGTGATTGCAAGGAAGATTTGGCTCAGAAGGAATTCTTTGATTTTTGAAGGTGTTTTTGCTGATCTTAATTCCGTATATAAAGAAGGGATCAAGGCATTGGAGGAATTCAAACAGTACAATAAGGAGGAGCCTCCCATCCAAGCTGAGGTACTAGCACTAGCTATAGAAGCTCAAAAATGGAAACCTCCACCACCGAGAGTCATCAAAGTTAATTAGGACGCTGCTCTAAATTTGTCAGCCGGCTGGGTAGGGTTGGGGGTGGTGGCCCGGGACTATATGGGGAAGTGTTTGGGTGCTCGAAGTCTTACACGGCAAATGAGGGTGAAACCGAAGATAGCTGAGATTATGACAGCTTTGTGTGCATTGGATTTTAGTAAAGAAGCCGGTTTTTTTTAAGTTATTTTTGAGGGAGACGCTGCCCAATTAGTTGCAGATATCAACATGGGTTCTCCTAATCTATCCAAAACATGCCATCTAACGGAGAGTATACAACAACAAATGAGGTAGTTTAGAGCAGCTAGATTTGTCCACGTTCGTAGAACTCTTAATTATGCAACTCACACTTTAGTTAGAGAGGCTGCTCATACTGTGATAGATTGTATTTGATTGGAGGAAACTCCACAAAGCATTTCTAGTATTCTTGTTAGGGAATAATATTATCCCTAGATCCGATGCTTATGGGTCACTTTTACGTTGATTTATCAATAAAGAAAAGGATTTATGTTAAAAAAAAAAAAAGAAAAAAAAAAAAAAAGAAGCTATTTATCTTAAAACACGTGAACCAATTTATGCGGTTTCACCATGTCCAACGTTGAAATAGGAATAGTCACGTGTGCCTTGACCAACATTTTCCAACATATGAGACAAAGACCAACATTTTCCAAACATATGAGATAAAGACGAAATACGGCCAACACATGAATGAGGCTGCGGGGGACTCCTTTCTGAGGCTCTGAATGAGGCTGGGCAGCGTTGTCATCGCTCTGTCTCTCTCCCTGTCATCTCTTTCTCTCTTATGGCCGGTTTGCTTTTATCATTTATGTGATAACCAATACGAAAATGAAACAAATATGGAAAATAAAATTGTTTACAAAAATAATTCTTTTTATCTATTCTTTGTTTTTCTATAGCAAATCTTTTCCATCAAATGGATTTTTTTTTTTTTTTTTTTACTACACGATAAGAAAATTTTAAATAATTTTCTAATAAGTTTTAGCTTTTTGGCTCAAAAGTTTTCTCTTCTTTTATTATTATTTTGGGAGTTAAAACCCATGATTTTTCATTATTTTACAAAAAAAATACTTAAACCGTTAAAAAAAAAAGTCAACTTAAGGTATTTATTTTTCATTTTTTCTTAATTTCAATTTTCCGTTAAATTCTGTTAAAATTTTTAAAATACTCCTAATTCTTTAGAGAAAAAAAAAATGCTCAAATTAAGGTATTAGTCGAATTTTAATGGAATTCGTAGAAATATCTAATGCCTGAATCTTTAAAAAAATTTGTAAACTTTTTTAAGAAAATAAATACGGGCATATTTTAAGAATTTTAATAGAATTTAATAGAAAATTTTAACGATGGATTGAAATTGAAAGATGAGTAACCTAAATTGATATTTTTTAAAGTTTAAGTACCTTTTAGTAAAAATGATAATTGATAGAGGTTGTAAGTAAAATTTTCCTTATTTTTTATTTTTCTTACTTTAGAATGCAAGTACGCGAAAATAATGCATCAAATTAAGATGCGAGCTTATTGATTCTTGGCACGAATGCCAAGAACCCAAGCCACCATTAAAGTTGGTTAAAGGTGTATATAAAGTCCAAAGTACCCAAATAGCGGTTGCGTAACAATTACAGATAACACAAAGAAGATACATATACAAATAGGCATGTGTACGAGCCGAGCTCGGGCGAGTAGTGGTTGTCCAAGCTCGGCTCGTTGAGAAAATTTATGAGCTCAAGCTCGTCTGGAGCTCGTAACGGGTATTAGATATGGAGCTTGGCTCGGCTCGCCAAGAGTAAAATCATGTCCAGACTCGAGTTCGAGCTTGGTTTTTTGACGAGCCGAGTGTCTTATCGAGCACTCGGCTCGCGGGTAAAATGGCCTCTCAACCTCTTCTCCTTATTTCACCATCTTCTTCTTATTTTCTTCTTTTCGGCAACACGTCCTCTTAGCCTCGATCTACATTTTCCGTTCGGTAGCTCCCTCTTGATTCTTCACTCTTGAGTGCCCGTGAGACGAAGAGAGGAAGAAAAGGGAAAGGGGAAGTCGGGCATATGAGAGACAGAAAGGAGAGGAGATCAAGGGAGACAACTTAGAAAAGAGAAGGCATTAGGTGTAAGGAGGAAGAAAGAAAGAACAGAAGGAAGCTGTTGAACAGGTGAAGACGTGAAGTGTTCAACCCTTGGACAATGGGTTCAATCCTTGGACAGTGTGTGCGACGTGCGTGAGAAGACTAGTGTAGAAGTAGAAGCTGGACACCTGGCATGGATAAGCAGCTGAATGTGATATGGAGAACAGCTAAGCTAACTCACTTTTTTAGTATTGAAGCAAACCTTCATTTCGTATGACAGTATGAGTGTATTAGTGGTTGTTGACCTGTTGTAAACTTGTAAACAATACGTTAGTGCAACTCAAAATAAAAATAATAAAAAGAAAAATGAAAAAGAAAATAAAAGAACACGTTTGTGACTTTGTGATAGGAATATGGTCCATCTCAGTTTCTAGTAATTTTTGCAAGCTTTGCTTTTTTCAATGCACTATTTATAGTATCTTTTGTTTTATTTTAATCTCATTTTGTTCTAAAAAGAGTAATGATCTCTCCGTTTAAAAAATAAATACATGGAACATTAACAAAGAGAAATGATATTGGGAGTAAATGATATTGGAATTCACCCGCTTTGCTATTTTTTTTTTTTAAGAAACCTGAAGAGTGAAGCGGCAAGCAAGCTTGAAGCAAAGCTGTTTTATTTTTATTTTTTTTAGGAAATAGTCAAACAGTACACTGCTTCACATAACGGGAAGAATAACTCCTGTGAGTCCTGTAGCAAACTAAAATTAATAAATTATAGTTGCCCCTGAATTTTGATATAATCAACATGCTTTTTTTCTTTATATATATATATATATATATATATATTTATTTACTTATATTTTTTGAATTGTTAAAGATATATGCTTGAGACAAATCCACTAATTAATTTATCTATTTTATTCAAATGTTATAACTATATTATAGTTTCATCTTTATTCTTTGCCGTGGATTTTTTTTTTTTTTTTTTTTCATAAACGTTTTTTATTCCTGTAAATAGGTGAAAAAAAAAAATAGAGTTTTGAGAGTTTGAAGAAGGGACGAAGCCGAAGGTGGAAGACAAGCTGAGTTGGCAACAATTTTTATTTTATTTTATTTTTCTCCTAAACACGGCATGTAGCGTCAGAAATTTGTTGAAAAGTCAAGAGTCATCATAACACTCAATAAACTTAGACAACTAGTGTATACTGTGTCTTGCTTTTTCAGACTTCAAAGGGGTAAAAAAGGCAAAAACAAAAAACAAAATAAAATAAAATAAAAAATAATAGAGGAAAGGGTAAAAAAAGGCTCAAAGCAATGGCCTTGTTTGATAACCTACATAACATTACACAATAGTGGCTGGTACTATTCACAATTTTGTATTGTAGTGGGTTGTTAGTTTTGGAATTAGTAAAAAGTGATGATGTGATATAAAATAAAAAGAATTTGTATAAAAAAGTGAAAAAAAATTTGTATTGTAGTGAATTTTTTTATTTGAATAGTAATAAAAAATTATTGATGTGATATACAAAGTGAGAATGTTTTGATGTTGATTGTTATTGAAAAATGTAAAAATAAAATAAAAAATTGTGAATAGTGCCCGCCACTATTGTGTAATGTTCTATAGGTTATCAAACAAGGCCAATATTGCACACTGTGCACGTACAAGGACAGTACACAATGCGAAGAGGGGGGAAAAATTGGGGGGGGTGGGTGGGGGGATTTGTGAGGATTTTCAAATAGTTTTGCCAGAAAGTTTCAAGACAAATTGGCTTAAAAAAATTAATTTTTTTTAAAAAATAAATAACGAAAAAAATTAAAACAACAAAAAATAACGATTTTTTTTTTTTAAAAAAAAAAAAACTGAAAATTATAAAAACATGTTTTTGAAAGAAAGAAAAGAAAAGAAAAAAAAAAAAAGACAAAATAACTGAAAATTATAAAAACCAGTTTCCTCTGGAGCTTCAGTACTGGGGTTGGTGTTTCTTCTCTTTATTAGCTGCCTTCCCAGATAGTGTTTCCTGTTTAATGGTTTGCTCTTAGTCTTAATCGTTTATTTTCTTTCTACATTCTGGTTGAAAAGCAGGGACGCTGGCTAATAGCACTAAAATAAGATAATACAGGATAGTGCGATCACCCCTCATCATGCCAGAACGAGCAAAGGCACTTGGTCTATTCGGAGGCATCCTTCTTTCTTATGCTCCGTTTGTTTCGACGTAAAATAGTTTCCGTCGTAAAATATTTTCGACGAAATCAATTTCAAAAGAAATTATTTTCTCGAAAATATTTTTCGGCGTTTGGTTTGCACGAAAAAATTACCAAAAGTGAAAATGCAACTGTCGCCGGAATCCGGTGAACATGTTTGGCCGGATCCGACCAAAATTGCCGGATTCCGGCGGGAAACCTCCGGGCCCGGTCAGATCCGGCCGGATCCGGTCATTTTGGCCGGATCTCGGTAGGATCATTGGCCGGATCCGGTCAGATCAGGCCAGATCCGGCCCGGTCAGTGTCCGGATCCGGTCATATCCGACCGGGTCAATGTCCGGATCCAGTCATATCTGGCCGGATCAATGGCCGGATCCGGTCAGATCAGGCCTGATTCCGGCCGGTTTTTGTCCATGGCCGGATTCCGGCCAGATTCCGCCGGCATTCGGCGCAGTTGCCGGATGTCGCCGGATTCTGACGATCGGCGGTATTTCGGCATCCGGCGGTATTCTGGTGGTCGGATTTCGACGCCGGCATTATTCCAGTGACTTGAAGATGCCGGATTCTGGTGCTACCTATTTTCGAACGACCGACTATTGTCGGATTCGGACAGTCAAATATCAAACATGCATGTAAGGATGAAGAATATAATTTTGGAAAATGATTTACGGTTTTAAAAATCGTAAATCATTTTCCAAAAATTAAAGAAGGTTTTACGGTCAAACCGAAAATGATTTTCGTTGACCGTTATTTACGTCCCTACCAAACACCGTAAAATATCGAAATCATTTTTTGAAAATTATTTTACGCCGAAACAAACGGAGCATTAATTGAAGACGTGTTTCATTGCCCGATAGGGAACAATTTATCTAACGGACAGTGACACTCGCGGGGAGTGGTTCGGTCTTATCATGGTTCTTGAACGGAAGGTACACCTAGCCTCTGACACATTGTTCTTTTGTATCTTTTTTGACCTGGGGTTGATCACTCTTATCAAAATAATTCAGAAAGTGTGCAAGATCCCCTATTGGGTGGATCCGGTCCTTGTGGTAGTGAGCGATGAAAAGATAACGTACTTGCTATGGAAGCTGGCAAGGGTTGGGCGAACCAACAACCGGGCTAGCCACTCGGTGAACAGGAGAGAAAGATTCGACAGAAGGAGATCGATTTTTTATTAAATTAAAAAAAACGAAAAAAGAACAATTTTTTTAAAAAAAAAAAAAAAAAAAAAAAAACCGAAAAATTATTATTTTTTTAAAAAAATAAATAAATAAATAAACAAACAAAAATTATTTTTTAGAGGAATATTGACATTTTTTTTGTAGTTTAATGGGGACATTGATATAGTTGGTAGTTTGGGAGGTACATTGACAATGATGTGATAATTTGAGGAGGTTATGTGTACTTTTTTCTTAAAAATTATTATTTATACTTAAAAATAATTAATTCTAACTTATAAGTTACATATTGATATAATTATACATTTATACTTAATTAGATAATCTGTTAAATGTTAATCATAAATCCATAATTGGTATTTACACAAATTACATTTAATCATTATTCATTAATTCATAGGCTCAAGAGTAAAAGTTTACAAATTATTAATTATATTTAAACTATAATAATAATAACAATTTACTCATACTTAATTATTATTTTATACTTTGCTAGAATTATCAAATATATATCAAAATTATCTAAGTAACAAGATACTTAATCATTATAATTTATATTAGTTACTTGGTGTGAATTGTATACTTATGAGTCATGACTTAAGTAGTTATGTGACTATGTCATTATGTGGTTATAATAATTTATTGTTATATCTTAATTTTTAATTATATATAGTTATGAATTATGATTCATATCATATAATATGAGATTATTTATGATATGATATGAAAATTATGAATCATACTTAATTACTTATCCTAACTTTATTAGTAGCTAATAATAACATTTATATGACATGTACAACTAAAATTGATAGAACTTAGATAACACTTAATTATAAAATGATACAAAATAAGTATTTTTTATATGATTATTACATAATACATTGTGCCATATAAGATGAGATTTAATATCATATAAATGGTCATATCATGCTTAAATTGAATCAAATGAATTGTTTAATCACATCATTTATTGTTATTACATCATAGTACACTGTTAGAACTTATATCACACTTAATCATATAATAATACAAAATAAGTATTGTTTATATGATTGTTACATTATATAATAAAGATATAATGTGCTATACCACTTAAAATTTAATATCATATAAATTTTAGATCATATGTATTTCATATAAATTCTAGTGATAATACATATGATCATATAATCTAATGATATGAATTTTAATAATTATACTTAATTTGTGATTATAAAAAACACATTGTTGATTTTAATGTTAATCAATTGATATGGGGTTATACCAATTACATTGTCATTGTATAAGATATGATTATTTGAATAATAGATTAAGTATCAAGATTTTCATTAAATTATATGATTAACAATTTATTGTTAATTCAACAATCATTAGATATTTAATTATTAGACTTAGAGTCTTAGTATCTTAGATCATATAAGATATAATCATATTAATTATTTTTTTATAATTAAATTATATATTATATAGATACTTATAAATATAACTAATAATTATATATTGTATAACAATAATTAATTATTGTTAATTAATAAGTGATATATATTTATTAATAAATATGTATATTAATAAATATATACGAGTCGAGCTAATAAGCGAGCTGAGTCTTTTTACGAGTATGTTCGCGAACTTTAAACGAGCGAGTCGGGTTTTATACAGGTATGTATCGTTTAATAATCGAGTATATTTTCATGTCCACGAGTAGCTCATTTAATAACTAAGTGGCGCACGAGCCGAACCTTATCAAGCCGAGCCCGAGCGAGCTCACGGTTAGCTTTGCTTCATTTACATCCCTATATACAAAACAAAAATAAATAAAGCCCAAAAATACAAAAGAGGTAAAACAAACACAACACATCAACGGCAAATTGGGAGTTGTCGGCGCATAAAGACCACGCACTAGCCTTGGACGACCTCTCTCTTACTGCCGCAAACTACCACAATCCACCAACAGCATAAGAGGTGGGGGGGGGGGGGGGGGGGGGGGAGATGATGCAATAGAAATTAAAATAAATAGAAAATTATAAAGATAGCTAACTTGAAATCTCACCAAACTAACGATAGGTGGGGAGTGGGGGGAGGGGGGAAGTGATGATGCAACAGAAATTAAAATAAATAGAAAATTATAAAGATAGCTAACTTGGAATCTCACTAAACTAACGATAAGAAAGAACAAACTAGAGTCTCATTGGCTTTAGTAGAGTCTCACTACCAAAAGAACATAGAAATCACACCTCTAAGAAACAACATAATTTTTATTTCATCATAATCTCCGTTATTACAAAAAAATATTATATTTAAATAGACACTTTAACCTTAACCTTAATGCGACTGACTTTGGACCAAGTCAGGCCAAATTTTAAAATGAAAAATAACTTAAACTTAACTAACTATGGGCCAGGTCCAACAAAAACTAATAATTTAATTAAAACTAAATGACATTTATTCTTGTCCTGCGTCAAGTGAACAGCATCACGACGAAAACAGCTTTGCCGGTCAATTGCATGCGGGCAAGACAACCAAAAGCTCGAGACCGATCTCTTCGATGTCCTCTGGAGGTAGACGTGGCAGTTGAACAGTAGATGGGCCGACAGATTCGGCAGGGACTTGTTGGTTACGCCTGGCCCTAATATTAGTCCGCCCCTGGTTATGCATGAAGTAATTGGCCAGCTTCTTAAAGAACGCAGTGATGACCACCCTGAAGATTGCAAGCAAAGCAGCCTTCGCAAGGTCATACCCATGGGAGCTCAATGGGCTTATGGGGGCCGGACGAGATGGAGCACCGTAACCTTCCATTCTCGTCGTCGAACAGAATGAATTAAGTTGAGAACTACTCACAAACGTTGCGCGCGTATTTATATACTTTATAGGGTAGATGGTAGCTAAGGAAGAGAACAAAGAGTTACTATTGAAGGCACGCGAGACATGGAAAGGGAGGACTATGTTGGCTGAATTTATAGAGAGATCGTGCGGAATGATTAGGGGCAAAGATGGAATTACAAAAACTCAGATTAATAAAATCTGACGAAATGCGGGGAGAGAGAGGGTTTATTTGCGTTTGAAGGGGACAGGCGCACAGCTAAAATGGAGGATTTTGACGAAGAAAACCCAAAGTTTTGAGATTAAAATGGACCCAAGCATTGCATTAGGACTTCCTCAAAAGGTTTTTACCTGATCTTTTACCGATCAAAAAGATCAGGCAAAAGAAGAAAATATAAATACGCAGTCCTCCCTTTCCTTGTCTCGTGTGAGTATATAAATACGCAACTTTTGTAAGTAGTTCTGATCAACTTAATTCATTCTCTTCGATGACAAGAATGGAAGGTTATGGTGCTCCATCTCATCCGGCCCCCATAAGCCCACAGAGCTCCCATGAGTATGACCTTGCGAAGGCTGCTTTGCTTGCAATCTTCGGGGTGGTCATCACTGTGTTCTTTAAGAAGCTGGCCAATTACTTCATGCGTAACCAACAAGTCGCTGCCGAAACTGCCGGCCCATCTACTGTTCAACTGCTACGTCTACCTCCAGAGGACCCCGAAGAGATCGGTCTAAAGCTTTCGGTTGTCTTGCCCGCATGCAACCGACCGGCAAAGCAACCGTCTGCGGCGGCTACTTCACTTCCTTTCTCCTATTGTCTCATTAGTATGAATATATATTGTTTGAATAATGTGTTTTCGTCATGATGCTGTTCCGGCTACTTCACTTCCCCCCCTCCTTTTCTGCTGTTGGCAGATTATGGTAGTTCGCGGCGGTAGATGTTGAAGACCATGTTTGATGTTGAAAAAAAATTTCTAATTCTTTTCGTACAAGCCCCCAGCTTTTCTCACTTTCTCCCTCTACGATTAGATCAACGATCAGATCAATCTCATCGACAACATCCCCGAAGACCAGCTCTGCTTCCAACGGTACCTTCTTCTCCTGCTTTTTCCCCTTCAGTAGACCAGTCCCGTTTAATAACCCCTACCATCTTATTACAGGGAAAAGTGATTGGTGTAATATAAAGTAGAAAAAATTTATATGAAAATCAGTAATTCTACACGGCGATCATCCCTCAAACGTCCCTCACCATCTGATGTGGCATAGGCCTTTTTTTTTCTCAATAAAAAAAAAAAAGGAAAAAAACAGCGTTGAAAAGTAGAAAGACTCCCTTCCCTCTCTCGATCATTCCCCCCCCCCCCCCCCCCCCCCCCAAAAAAAAAAAAATCATTTTTTCCCCCAAAAACCTCCCTCTCTCCATTTCCTCCCTCAACGCCACCGTCAACCTCCTACGAAGCCGCCACCGGTACGTCCAGCTCCATTTCCGGCCAAAAGTCACCGGATCTCCGGCCATTCTCCATCTCCGGTTCGACTCCGACGGTTCTCCATCTCTGGAACGTCTAAGCTCCATCTCCGGCCAAAAGTGACAGGATCTCTTGCCGTTCTCCGCACTTTATCACAAGGTGCTTCCACACTTTACTGGGTATAGATTTTTTTGGTTGAATCATACCTAGTATTAGGTTTAGGGGATCTAATTTGTGAGAGAGGTAGAGAAAGATTGAGAGGCTAAGAGAGTAAAGAGGAACTGAGAAAGACTTGAAACTTGACTGGTAGTGGGTGTGAAGGTAAAAAGTTGAAGTCGTAAGGTGAGGGCCAGGTTTGTGAAAGAACGGAAGGAAGTAGATTACCACTCTACGAGAACCATTTTATCTTCATAGACTCATAAAGAAACTAGTAACTAACAAACAAAAAAGGGCCATCTTCCGGTCAACTAGTCAACTTGAGGAAAAAAAAACAAAAAGAACTATGTAGAAAGTTGTATGTAGAAAGTTGGGGCCATCTTCCAGGCAACTTGAGAAAAAAAACAAAAAGAACTATGTAGAAAGTTGGGGCCATCTTCCAGGCAACTTGAGAAAAAAAAACAAAAAGAACTATGTAGAAAGTTGGGGCCATCTTCCAATCAACTTGAGAAAAAACAAAAAGAACTATGTAGAAAGTTGGGGCCATCTTCCAGTCAACTTGAGAAATAAAAAACAAAAAGAACCATGTAGAAAGTTGGTCTATATAATCGTAGATGATAGAACTCTCTATAAACTAGTATGTAACACTAAAACTTAAAAAACTAGTATTTATATAATAATGCTGGAGTTAATTAGTGTGATGAATTAAAACATAAGTGTGAAATTTATTAGTGTAGTGGTGCTGAAATTTATTTGGCAAGCTTAAAACTAGGCGTACCTTTTTCAATTGAAGTACTAATTAAATAAAATAAAATAAGATAAATCCCTTTTTATTGTGTTCTATCATTTTCTTCTCCTATTTCATTTTTTGTTTTTATTATCTGTAGCATTCGACTAACACCTGATTGTGTATGATTTGTTTTCAAGAACTCTCTCAAGATAATGTTAATTCTATAAAATTTACCAATTTTTCTTAGACCCTATTAATTGTACTTAATTTATTTAGCCATTACTTAATATTATTATGTATTTGTGATGCCATTATATAAAGCTTTTGAATATTTTCTTTGATTTTAGATTTTTTTTTTTTTTTTTTGCTAATTTGATTTTGTATAAATGCACACGCACACATATAAATGAAATATATATACATAAATCCGGACCCCCCAAACAAAATTTCTTAGCTCTGCCCCTGATTAGGTTGATTATTGTCTGAAACCCATTTTCCTTTGGAAATCTCTAATTCTTTTGAAACTTGTTCTACTAATTCTTGATATTTTCCTTCATCTTCTAATAGAATTGAAGGATCTTAGGCAACAACAAATGTTTATGCTTTCTGAATTTGCTTATTTTTATGTTGTTTCTTCAACATTTTCTACTATCTGGACTATGTCTAGAACTTGGGTTTTTAAGATTTTTAAAAATGGACTCATTTGTTAATTTATTTATGAAATTTGACATGATTGCTACTTTAGCTTAGTTTAGATTGTCTGCTTGATGATTTGGACCATTTTGATCTTATTTAACTAAAATGATGACAGAAAATTATTTGTTGATTTGATTTTGCTTGACTTATGAAGTACAACTGTAACGCATGCATAAAATAACAATCATTTAGATCTCTAAGAGATTAACATCTTAGCCTAAACTCCATATACTCTCTTCTTTGGGTGGGACTGATTAAGCCCATGTCATACTTTTGGAATACAATTTTTTAAGTCAAGGAGCTTTAATTTACTAACTTTTAATTACAAGCATCTTGGCTCTTGAACTTGAATTTACATTTGATTAAGTCAGCTCTATGCATTATATATATATATATATATATATATATATTAATTGTTTTACTTTCCATTCAAATACCATTAATTACAAATCAAATTTGAGTAAAATTCAAGGTAGCATTTTTTTCCCTTAGAAAAGTCCCGTATCAAAACAAACCGAAAGCAATATAGAAAAGTTTGAAAGCTTTATTTTGATGCAAGAGTTTCTTCTTGTTGAATTGTTCACCCTTACAAAACAAACTGCTTTTTGGCAACTTGTCATAAAGTTTGTATGTTTATTTATTTACTATTTTTTATAATAACTAGTTAAATGTTTCCGTGGAATAACTTATAGATGGATTTTTCGCCATCTATATTGGGGAATGAATGCGACGATGATCATTCATTGACACAACTTCCAATTGATGATGTTTTGCCTCTTGAAATTGACTCTCAAAATGGTATATTAGACGTTTCATTCTTCATTTAATCTTGCTTCAAATATTAATGAATGTTATTATTCATAGTTGTTCGTCTTAACTTTGTTTTATTCGTTTTGATATAGATCAAAATGAAACTGCAAATGATATAGAATCTGAAGATAATGATGTTATCATGTCAATTGTAAGAATGATATGAAGCTCATAGATGGAGTTGAAAATGTAGAGGAACCTAAGCAAGGAATGGTATTTAACTCCTTAGATGAACTTGCGTTGCATTATAGGAAATATGGAAAGCAATAAGGTTTTGGGGTGGTACAAAAGAATACAAGTGGCATACATGTTATAACCCTCTATCATATGCACGTCAAGGCACCAGAAAAGTCAGTTCAAGTAAGCCTGTTCAAACAACTAGAACAGGGTGCAAGGCATGTTTAAATGCAAGGTTAGTTGATACAAAGTGGTATGTGACTAATGTATCTGCTAAGCATAATCATGATTTAAGCCTAGGCAAAGCTACATACTTTAGATGCAATAAGAATTTGGACTCTACTGCGAAAAGAAATCTTTTAATAAATGATAGAGCTGGAATAAGTATGAGCAAGAGTTATAACTCACTCGCAATTGAAGCGGGGGGGTATGACCACCTCAAATTTGGTGAAAAAGATTGTCGTAATTTCATTGTCAAGTCAAGGCATCTTCATCTTGGCACATGAGGCCTTGGAGCTCTTTGTGACTATTTCAAAAGGATGCAAGCAATTAATAATAATTTCTACTTTGCCATTGATTTTGATGATAATTGTAGGTTGAGAAATGTGTTTTGGGCTGATGCATAAAGTAGGGTATCGTATGATGATTTTAGGGATGTGGTTACGTTTGACACGACCTACTTGACTAATAGATATGAAATGTCATTTGCTCCTTTCGTGGGAGTTAACCATCACGGTCAGTCAATACTTCTTGGGGCGGCATTAATATCAAGTGAGGATACAGAGACATTTGTATGGTTGTTTGAGACATGGTTAAACTGCATGAATGGAAGAGCGCCAAGTGCAATTATAACAGATCAAAATAGGGCTATGAAGAATGCAATTAGAAAAGTTTTTTTAAATACTCGACATAGGTGGTGTTTGTGGCACAAATTGAAAAAGCTTCCAGAAAAATTTGGATCACATTCACAGTACCATGCCATTAAGGGTGCCATACGAAGTTGTGTGTATGAATCTCAAACACGCGATGAGTTTGATGTAAATTGGCAAAGTCTACTTGATTGTTATAATTTGAGGGATAATGTACGGTTGTGTGGGTTATATAGTGAGCGTATTTTTTGGGTATCAGCATATCTAAAAGATGTATTTTGGGGTGGAATGACTACCACGCAACGAAGTGAAAGTATGAATATTTTTTTTTTATGGTTATGTGCACTCATCAACTATATTAAAGGAATTTGTGGATCAATACAGTAGTGCTTTGCGTAGAAAAGTTGAGAAGGAGAATATTGCTGATTCCGTCTCTTTTAATGAGACAATTGCATGTCTAAGCAGGTTTCCTTTTGAGAAAAAATTTCAATAACTTTATATCATCGCAAAGTTCAAAGAAGTACAAGAGGAGATTAAAGAGGTGATGTGTTGTAGTAGTTCTCTTATCACAAGAGAAGGTGCAATGTGTATGTATCAAGTGACTGAACAGGTACAAATTAATGATGTGTACACGAAAAGGTATGTTTTACTGTTTACTACAATGAATCTTTGTGTGAAGTGAATTGTAGTTGTTGCTTGTTTGAATCAAGAGGTGCAGACATGTCATATCTATATTGAATATGGTTGGAGTTTCATCGTTGCCAGAAAAATATTTTCTTAACCGATGGAAGAAGGACTTGAAGCGAAATTATAAACAAATTAACAGTAATTATGATTCAGGTAGTCGTGACCCGAGTGCAGAAAGATATTCTGACTTGTGCAAAGATTTGTATGCTTTAGCAGAAATAGCTTCAAATAGCGTGGAACATTACATGACACTGAAAAAATATGTTCATATGTTAACAAAGCAATTCAGTGGTTTGATCTGTGAACATAGTCCACCTTCTCAAGCATTTGTTAGTGGTTCTACTACTTGTAATTTGTTCATTGATGGTACAACGATGAAAAGTAATAAGGATGGTACGACGGTGGAAAGTAATAAGGTTTGTAGTCCTCTTGTGGTTCAAAGGAGTGGGAAGACACCATCAAAAAGGATGGCTTCTGGAGTCGAAAATGCGGTGAAAAAGATCACAGGAGGAAAAAAAATCAAACAAGTGACACAAATGGTAAACAAAAGAGTAAAACAAAAAAAAGGTAAAGAAGGTTGCTTCTATTCCTTGTGTATAATTATGCTTATTTGAATATTTTTAAAATGCTTTTTTAACATGTTTATATGATTTATTAATTGAAGACTTGCGAAGGAACACAACAATGCGCATTGGACACAAATGAAGCTTTGTTGCCTTCCATAACTAATATTCAATATGTCAATGTATTCGGAACTCAAAATAGTGTAATACTCAGGTATTACAGAATAAAACAAATGATAACTGAGGAACTATATAAAATGATGTTGGTATTGTATATAATGTTTTTATCATGATTTACAGGGATCCCAAATCTTACAGAATCATGTTGTGCCCCGTTTTTCAAACGAAGGTTGATTTTCTAGTTCTCACTTTTGGTAATTGTTATGTTGTTGTGCTTATGAGTTTGTTATGCTCATTTTTATGGTTTCTAGGTTGGGCTTTTTGTACTTTGTAGGATCATTAATTTGTACCTTGTTATCATGTAATTGCTATCGTAAAATTCTGCAGTTGGAATTTTTTGGCGGCTGATCCTTTTCATTTTAACAGAGGTATGCTGGTAAGAAGTCAATTGGATGGGTAGAATGGGTCTCTTGCTTTAGCCAAATGGCCAAGCTAGTCTCTTGTTTCATCTCATGGTCTTGTAATTCTCACTATGTAACAATCTTTAAGAACTTGGGGAATAGTTGTGGAATCTCATTTTTGTGGGGTCTCATTTTTTTTTGTCGAAGTTGTGGAATCTCATTTTTGTGGGTCTTAATTTTTTTTTTTGGATTTGATCTATGATTTGCCACATTTTTTCAGCAATCAAAAGAGCTTGAGGTTGTGATGTTATGACAATTTTAAGTACAAGGAGGAGACAGGAGGGAATTGAAGTTATGACGTTGTAACATATTGTCAATGAATATATACGAATGTGTATGTTTAATTCAGATTTTGCTATTATTATACATGATGTTTTATTTTGATTATAAGATAAGTGAGTACTGAATAGTAGGTTTTTTAGTAATCTCTTGGCCAATGACTGCATGTGTTCCCATGTCCTCTAGTGACATTAAAAAAATAAAAATGGCAGCTACGTGTATTGATGTCTCAAATTTAGTTTTACAAGACCAGTTGACATCTTACATATATGAGAGCATATAAAGGTTCTTTTCATATATGAGAGCATATAAAGGTTATCTAACCCGTGTTTAATGCTAATATTTTTATTTTATTTTATTTTGCTACTTGCTGGGTTAATATTTACCTTTTATTTTGGTCATGAAAAAAAAAAAAAAAAAAGCAAAACCAATCAGTTTTGGTTTTGGTTTGGGTTGAAAATGGAGAACTTTGTTCAATTAAAACTTAAAAAGTCACTTAGTCTTCCCATTCAAAAAAAATAAATAGATAAATAAGAGGCTCTCGGCACATGCAATTTCAAATTGTTGTTTACTTACTAAGATGTAGATTCATTTCCCAATTTCAAATGGCAATTTAAAAACTTTATTTTTTCTACATTTCCAGTTACATTTAAAAGCTTTGTATTCTAATCAAGATTATTCCACCAACCAAAAACCATACAAGCAAAAGAAAGATTCTTCCTCAATATCAAGTAAAATACGTCAAAGTGTCCAAATTTCTATCTTCAAGAAACTACGTAACGAAATAAGAGCCCAATACCAATTTATTGTGCATTATATATATTGCAAGGGAAAATGAGAGCCCTTATAGGATAGCATCAAATAGAACTTTCAAATAGATGAAAATTTACAGATAATTTTGTAGAGTTAGAACCTTAATAAATCCATTTTAGGAACAAAATTACATCAAATATTCCTCAAAAATAAATATTGAATCACCCCAATAGCATTTTCGATGCATGATTCTAACATAATCTCCATGACAAGTAATGTCTCATTGCATGTTTAAAAAATGACCAATATCAGCAGCAAAAACGAAAAAAGAAACAAAGAAAATACAAACTACATTGTGCTGTATAAGTATGATAAACTTTCAATTTAAACAACATACTTACCAAAAGTGACAACTAGAAAATCAACTTTGATTGGTACAGCGTATCACAACTTGATTCTGCATGATTTGTCTTTAAATTATGACAAAAACATTAGTTAAGGAAAAAAAAATAATAAATAAACCAACACTGTAAATGTCTCTAATTCCATTCCACTCACTGAAAAGCAGACAAATATTCCAAATACATTTGAATGAAGCAACATAAGCTTTTTCAAAACGGAAAATAAGCCAAATAGAAAAATCAAATAGTCTCTTATAACTTCTCCCAACAACAAATATGTACTCCAAAGTAAACAAAACCAACAACCCGAAACCACCATTTGTAGAAGAAAACTAGAAACTCAAAAGCAAAAAATACAAGCAAATCTCCAAACACATCAGCTACTAGAAAATGATTGTCACCATCACATGCAAATTTGAGACAACCAAAATATATAATAATAAAAAAAATCCTCCAAATTCAAGCCTAGCTTGGCCATTCGGTGGAAGCAAGAGACCCACTCTTCCCATTTACCTCATCTTCAACCGAAAACCAGTAGCCTATATATTCCCTTGGATTTTTTCATCTCAAGCAAAAATCAAAGCCCTCCATCTCTGGTGTTTTTTCTAACATAATCTCCATGACAAGTAATGTCTCATTGCATGTTTAAAAAATGACCAATATCAGCAGCAAAAACGAAAAAAGAAACAAAGAAAATACAAACTACATTGTGCTGTATAAGTATGATAAACTTTCAATTTAAACAACATACTTACCAAAAGTGACAACTAGAAAATCAACTTTGATTGGTACAGCGTATCACAACTTGATTCTGCATGATTTGTCTTTAAATTATGACAAAAACATTAGTTAAGGAAAAAAAAATAATAAATAAACCAACACTGTAAATGTCTCTAATTCCATTCCACTCACTGAAAAGCAGACAAATATTCCAAATACATTTGAATGAAGCAACATAAGCTTTTTCAAAACGGAAAATAAGCCAAATAGAAAAATCAAATAGTCTCTTATAACTTCTCCCAACAACAAATATGTACTCCAAAGTAAACAAAACCAACAACCCGAAACCACCATTTGTAGAAGAAAACTAGAAACTCAAAAGCAAAAAATACAAGCAAATCTCCAAACACATCAGCTACTAGAAAATGATTGTCACCATCACATGCAAATTTGAGACAACCAAAATATATAATAATAAAAAAAATCCTCCAAATTCAAGCCTAGCTTGGCCATTCGGTGGAAGCAAGAGACCCACTCTTCCCATTTACCTCATCTTCAACCGAAAACCAGTAGCCTATATATTCCCTTGGATTTTTTCATCTCAAGCAAAAATCAAAGCCCTCCATCTCTGGTGTTTTTTCTAACATAATCTCCATGACAAGTAATGTCTCATTGCATGTTTAAAAAATGACCAATATCAGCAGCAAAAACGAAAAAAGAAACAAAGAAAATACAAACTACATTGTGCTGTATAAGTATGATAAACTTTCAATTTAAACAACATACTTACCAAAAGTGACAACTAGAAAATCAACTTTGATTGGTACAGCGTATCACAACTTGATTCTGCATGATTTGTCTTTAAATTATGACAAAAACATTAGTTAAGGAAAAAAAAATAATAAATAAACCAACACTGTAAATGTCTCTAATTCCATTCCACTCACTGAAAAGCAGACAAATATTCCAAATACATTTGAATGAAGCAACATAAGCTTTTTCAAAACGGAAAATAAGCCAAATAGAAAAATCAAATAGTCTCTTATAACTTCTCCCAACAACAAATATGTACTCCAAAGTAAACAAAACCAACAACCCGAAACCACCATTTGTAGAAGAAAACTAGAAACTCAAAAGCAAAAAATACAAGCAAATCTCCAAACACATCAGCTACTAGAAAATGATTGTCACCATCACATGCAAATTTGAGACAACCAAAATATATAATAATAAAAAAAATCCTCCAAATTCAAGCCTAGCTTGGCCATTCGGTGGAAGCAAGAGACCCACTCTTCCCATTTACCTCATCTTCAACCGAAAACCAGTAGCCTATATATTCCCTTGGATTTTTTCATCTCAAGCAAAAATCAAAGCCCTCCATCTCTGGTGTTTTTTCAATTGATGTGGAACCATGGCGTACAAAATATTGGTAGATATTGCAATTGTGTTTTGTTATTGTAATAAAATACTACCGTTTGAGTTTTTTTTTTTTTTTTTTAATTCTATATAGCGTAAAGCACTAACAAAAGATCTTGATTTGTGGGTTCTTAATAAAATGTACACACCATAAGGCCTAAGCTTGCTCCATTGCACTTCTCCCCAGCTATTGTGGACTGAACTCCCTACCTCTCGCTTGTGACGTTTAGACATGTATATGTTTAGGAATAAAAAAAAAATGATGGAACACAATACAGCATGTTTGCCTCGTGAAAAGTGTATTCTTTCCAACTACACACAACATAAATTACTTATGTATTTACATGGGTCGATATTAGTTATAACTAATCTATTATTTAAAGTTATTTGCAATCTGTATAAACAGATGCGTATGCAGATGTAGTTAGTAAAAATCATTATCTTTATAACCTTTATATCGACCATATATTTTTCATGTTTGCTAGATTTGTAATTTTTTTTTTAATTTTTTTTTTTTGGTTATTTTTAAGTTGTATTGTGAAATCAAGATATAAATTTCATCTAAAATACTACAGCTTAAAAAACACTGAAATTAGTCCAAAATAATTTGAAAATCGTTTAGAATATGCCTTAATAGATACCCAATATACTAAAATAGGCTCAAAAAGCCTATTACTTGATAATCTGATAGCGAATAATAATAGTATTCAATAACCGCGTGGATACTAATCGTATGATGCGCATGCGAACATGACCTAGAGACCTATGCAGCAAAGCAGCCTCTAGAAACCTAACCCTTCTTGTCACTACTAGTATTACTCGCCACCTAGCCTGCAGACATGGAAAACAAATGATAAAAAGGGAATAAGAAGCAGGTAATTAGCACCCTCTCTCTCTCTCTCTCTCTCAAATCCATATAGAAAACTACCCCTTAATATCGGAAAACATCCGCTTCATTTCTCTCCTGCACAAATACACTGATTCAAATTTTTTTTTTTTTTTCTACTAATTCAAGTATTGAAATTATCTCCCACCGATTGCTCGCCCCGACAAGCTCTTTTGTTTTTTTAATTCCTTTGCAGACGCCTTGAAGGCCCATTTAGCAGCCTTTGAAATTATGTAATCACAAGGTTGTTTAATGTTTTTCTATTTACATTTCTAGGCATAGTTTGGAAATATTTGGATTATAGGTATGATGAAGACGCTGAGATGGCTAAAATTACTACCATTATTTAGGACAAAATACGTTACATACCCTACCAATTGTTCTACTACTTTTACCCATCATAAAAATTTTGGAACTTATCATACACTCTTTATCCAAAGAAGCTGGAACAAAACCAGAATTTTCTACCTATAAGAGTCAAAGGTCGAATTTAACTTGATAAAAAAAAAATGAAAATCCAACTTCAAAATACACACATGATGTATTATGTACCATCTTTCTTTCTTTTTTCTCCCTTCTCTAGTTACTAACTAAAAATAAAATAAAAAATTGGGAAATAAAAAAAATTATTCCTGAACATATACATCCAATAAGAGAGCCCCTTCTATCAGGCCAAGGCAGAAAACCCTTGTTTTCTGCCCACCAATTACATTTTGACACATCATCTCAACCAAAAAAACTCAGAAATTTCAATTGTTGTTGAAACACAGGATTCCTCCCCTGCCCAAACCGACATTCCGCCACAGCTAGGCCGGACGCCGCCGCACCGCCCAGGCCAGACCACGCCGCCAACGCCCGTAATGGACCCGCTGCCACCAACCGGGTCGGAACACCAGCCAGGCCACCCCCAGGTTGCCAATCCGTTCGTTGCCGATCCGTTCGAGTTCCGACGCCGTGGAGTTGCCGATCAGGCCGTGGAGTTGCTATTGGTGGGCAAAAAAGTGGTGGATTTTGCCACCACCGAATAGAAGTTATTTCCATCCAATAAACCCTATCTCCCACCTTGCCACCTGCAACCAAACCTAAAGGTATTCATGCTTGCATCATATATATGCTTCTTTATGGGTTCGTGTCCCCCAATTTGTACCATTTTTCTTCTTCCTCGTTTCTTTGTTAGTAGTGTGCTTCTTTATGGGTTCGTGTCCCCCAATTTGTACCATTTTTCTTCTTCCTCGTTTCTTTGTTAATAGTGTGAGTTTAAGCCAATGATCCTCTCTGATTCCTCAACATACCTTCTTCTAGTGGGCTGAACCAAAATTTATTTTTAAGAGTCAAAATCATAAAATAATTTTTTTAAAAAAATCAAATTTAAGAAAAAAAAATTATAAATTTTTGGGGCAGTTCTGCCCCTGCTTCCTCTCAAGATCGGTAGACTATCAAACCAATCATATTATAATTAAGGTCCTAATTAAATAAAAACTAAGTAGAACTTTAGTATTAATTCTTTAGTTAGTTTGTATTAGATTATGATAGTGAGGGATGAAATTAGAACAGACCACACACACATATATATTGTCGAGTTTACAAGTATTCAAAGTAAAAAGATTAAGTCCTTCGTGGGAAAAGTGTAATAAATTTTAGTGGTTAATATAATATAATTGAGATCATACTCATATGCTTAAGCCTTTGTGTTAAGTATGTCTCAACATACTATATTATGGTCTTAGAACATCTCTAATAGATCTTTTAAATTGGTTATAAAAACTATATTTAATTATTATTATGTAATTTACCTCTCCAACATAGCTTTTAAAACAAAAGCTTTCCATCCAATTTGCAACAGTAGACAAAAGCAACTCGGACTAATATAAATTAATATTTTAAGAAAGAGATGGAGAAAGGTGAAAAAAATAATAAAAATTGGTTAAAAAATAATATTTAAAAAATGTAAATGACGAAATAGATAGTCTAACTGAAATTCGGATTGAAAAATAACTAGCTAAAAAAAAAAAAAAAAAGAGGGTATTTTGAAAAACTAAAACAACCCTTATTACTAGAAATGCTTTTACTAAAAGACTCTCTAAAATATAAAACTTATTGACGTGACCTAAAAATTAGGCTTTGATCTGTCAAAAATAAACTTAATTGGAGTCTTATATATGGACTTTGGCCTAATAGAAACATGTATAACCATCAATTTTATGGTTCGTACGCAGAGAGACAAAAGAAAACGCTTTCAGAGATGTTTGGTAATTAATTGTGAAATAGAATATTTATTTAAATAGTAATAAAAAAGTATTAATGTGATATAAAATTTAAAAATATTTTATAAAAAAGTGAAAAAATTGTGTTTTGTAGTGAGTTTTTTTATTTGAATAATAATAAAAAAATTATTGATATTATGTAAAAAATGTAAAAAAGTTATAATATTTTTTTATTTTGGGCTTGTTTAACAAACCATTCTCAACTCTGTCTCTTTTTCTTTTCACTTCTCTAAAAAAAATCAAATAAAAAAGTTCTAACTTTTTTACATTTTTTATATCACATCAATCATATTTTATTACTATTCAAATAAAAAAAACTCATTATAAAACAAAATTTTTTCACTTTTCTATAAAATATTATTAAATTTTATATCATATCAATCATTTCTTATTATACAACACACAAATATTTCACAACACAATTACTTATCAAACAAGTTCTAAATTTTTTGAAAGAAGTGTAAAATGTGTTGAAAATTTTAGGATCGTTTGCCAAACAACTTCTTTATTACTTCCTTCTTCTTCTTCTTCTTCTTCTTCTTATTCTTCTTCTTTCTTTTTTTTCTTTTTTTTTCAGTTTCAATGCATAAACTTTGAACAATCTATGTTGTCCCCCATTTGGTTTGTTTTGAACCAAGCCATCAACTACAGTTGATTTGGGTATTTTGAACCAACTTCAGTTATCTTCTCATTCTTCTTTTTTATTCTGCGAAACAAATCACCATACTCCTCTCTCTCTCTCTCTCTCTCTCTCTCTCTCTCCCTCTCTAAAATAGAAAACTACAACACCATGACTTCACCACCATCGTCAACAGTAACAACCACCGTGCAAGCAGACACACACCTTTAGAGAGCTAGTCCGGAGGCTGACAAGTTCGTCCTCTCGCTCAGAGAAGCTCACCGGTGGGCTTACCTGTTCCTGCCGGTCATCCTTCAACTCCACGAGCCAAGGCACACCCAGAATGAGAAAGCTTGAACCGGACACACCGATTCAGACCCATCCTAGTAGTTGTGAACTGGACACCAAAAAAAAAAAAATCCAGCTATTTCCCAGAAATGTTTGAAAGCTAGTGGTATCGAACGTTATAAAAATGGGAATAGGAAACCCTAAAACCCAAATCACTCGTTATGTATTTTGCAGCAACGGAAATGGAGATTGTTGTACGTGAGGTTTGGCAAGACAACCTTGAACAAGAATTCTCTGAAATCGCACGTGCTCCCCCCCATCATCGTTTCGTCGCCTTGGACACTGAGTTCCCAGGCCACGTCTACCTTGCTCCCTGCCGCAGTCACTCTAAACTATCTCTCGTTGAGAATTACCCATCCATAAAGCGCAACGTTGATTCAATTAGGATTATTCAATTAGGTTTGACTACGTGCGATGCCAACGGGGATTCTTACTTTGTGTGGCTGTTCAATTTCAGGGACTTCAATAAGGATACTGGTCTTTTCAATCCGGACTCAATTGCATTACTAGAGCGCCAGGGAATTGACTTCTAAAAAAATCGAGAAATGGGTATAAATTATGTGAATTTTGCGAAGCTAATCATAAATTCTGGTCTATTAAGAAATTCGATCATCACTTAAGCAACTTTCCACAGAGCTTATGATTTTGGTCACCTAATCAAAATCTTAATTGGGCGGGAACTGCCATTTGATTAGATGGCATTTATGGGTCTGGTAGTACATTTTTTTGGGTACAGGGTATTTGATATTAAAAATATGATCAAAATGTGTGGTGGACTATATGGAGGGTTGGAAAAGGTTGCCAAAGCTTTAGGGGTGGATCGGGTTGCTGGGTTGTGTCACCAAGTTAGGTCTGACAGTTTGTTGACGTTGCATACGATAATGAAATTGATAAATGTTCATTTATTTGAAAAAAAATTTATTGACTTTCAGTTGGTTTTTTATGGATTGGAAGTTGACACTGCCCCCTTGACTACAGTCTACACCAAAGTTTCACAAGTTCGAATCCATCATCTTCCCTATTGTGTGGATATATTAAAAAAAAAAAAAAAAAAAAGCGTTTATATAATGCATTAATATTTTACAATAACGTAATAAAGGACACATATTGGGGAATGGGAAATGATTTGTAGAAAAAAATCAAAAGATGTCCTTTAATAGCCACATTAAAAGATATATTTTGATTTTTTTTATTAAAAAATTAATAAAAGGAGGATGGGAAACGGCGAAAACCATGTATAATCTCCCTTAGGGAATTGGGGTAAAGTGTTCCTGGTGATGCATAAATGGTAACTTAAAGATGTTAACAATAACGTAATTAATACAAGTTTGGTGATCGTGAAATAACATTTGTTTAATTAGAGGCAAGGAGCTAATTATAAAATTGGACAAATTACTAATTTTCATTTTCCTTGATAATGTTGGGACCCACGTGTTGATTAGACAAAGCGTATTGGGGGGAGGAGGCATTGGCAGACCTATATGGGGGCTAGGGGAGGGCCTTGGCCCCCCCCAACCCCCAAAATTTCCCCCCCAAAAAAAAAATCTATATATATATATATATAAAAAAAAATTTTACCCTAAATTTTGTTTATTTTTTTAGTTTGCCCCCCCCAAAATTTTCTTCTTTCAATTTGGCCCCTCCATATTTACAAGGCTGGTCCGCCACTGGGAGGAGGCGAAGTGTGACGTGGGCATGACGGGTAGAAAGCCACGTAAGAGGACGTGAGAAGGCAGAGAGGGATAGGATTTGGAGGGAAAGCATCAAAGTGGAGGGGTGATGGGAGGCATAGAGGCTGAGCAGTGGTACTACTTGGACTGAGGCAAAGATTTGATTTGATGGGTGTGGGGGCCTCTACACGTCAAATCATCGTACGGATATAAGAAACCAAAAAGATCTGCGCCTTACAAAGATTGTTTGGTAGTTGTTTGTAGTTCCTTCTAGTTGTGGCCGTTGGATCTCATGACAGTGATGACACCTTGAGCATTGCTCCTGGTATCAACTTAAAAACAAAAGAAAAGGTTATTATTTAATAGATTGTTATATGTTTATTATATAATTGAAATAATGTAATATAAAAATGCTGGATTTTTAATGTTATGTTATTAAAAGTTATTTGGTTGTAATATAACAATTTAAGGAATTGTCCGTAAGCTTTGTTTGATAGAATTTTTTTGACGGTATTTTTTTGTTTAATTTAAAAACCATTTTTGTGTTTTTTAAAAATATTCTGTATTTAAGTTATTTGTTTATATAATTATTGATAAAATGTGAATCGTGAGGCATACATTTGGTTTGTTAATTTCATTTTGAGTGTAAATTAAAGCACGATTTGTGGCGCTGACGTGACATTTAATAGAATCGATTAAATTTTTTAACGAAATTTGACTCCATATATCGATTTTTTATTATAATTTACCACAAAGACCTCTTATTAATTTTTTAAACCATAAAAAGTGATTTTTAATTATGACATACTTCAAGAACTAATGATGCATTTATCCTTAATTTTTACATTATATAAAGCAATTTATAAATTAAGTTAACTATAAGAACTCGATCATTGTATGCTATAACCATAAGAAAAAACTAAAGAAAATTTTTAAAAAAAAAAATTATAAATAACCGAAAATTATAAAAACAAAACCAAAAGAAAAATCAGTTTCCATTTTTTTATATTTTATATTTTTATTTTCACATTAATTTTAATAACTCCAATAATTTTCTAACATGATTTTTTTGAAAAAAAATACTATCATACAGCTAACACTCAAATATGATTTTAGAATTTTAATACTCTATTTTATGCTTTCAAACATATTTTATAAATATAATTTAAAAATATCTAAATCATTTAAATATCTTTTTAATTTTTTTTTTTTTTTTGGTTCTCATGTAGTAAAATATAGTAAAAAAAAAATCGAAATTGTATAAACAAACGACACAATAGATTTTTTCTCATTTTTAAATTGCTATTTATTTTTTTTCAAACGACGCAATAAATTGTTTGAGAATAGATTTTTTTCTCATTTTTAAATTGTTATTTATTCTTCTCTACTTTTTTCAAAAACAAATTATATTTTATTCAACTTTTTAAAATTTTTTTAAATTTTATCTTACAAAGTCAAACCTCAAAATCTGTGCAGTAAATTAAAATTCAATTATAATTCTAAAAATTCAATTTCTAAATTAACCAAAACTGATCACTTTTGCAATTTTGTTTAACGATGCAGTAAATTAGTTGGATTTGGACGGTAAGAATTAGAGAGGGCAGTAAATATGAGCAAAACATCCGCATGCAACGGATACTTCCTTTGTTCATCCCAATGAAAATGAAAAATGGTTATTTTTTTATGAGCTCGATGAAAAGTTTTTATGTTTTCGTAATGCTCTCTCTGTGCCTGTCATTCTCGAGCCCTGTGTTTGTTCCCAAAAGAAACTGCGGTTACTTCATTCTCCTTTTTCTTCAATTTCAATGCATTAACTAGCATCCATTCCTGGATCAGGATCCCCTCAAATTCTTTGCCCGAATTTGATACAATTCGGGCAGGTTGTTGTAAGTAAGCATTTATGAGATTCACCTGACCGGATAAGCAGTTGGGCAGCCCAACTTTTATTTGGTCAGGTGGATCTCATAAATGCTCACTCACAACTACCTGCCCAAATTTTATCAAATTCGGGCAAAGAATTTGAGTGGATCTTAATTCTCCATTCCTGGCTATCCCCATTCGGTTTATTTCCCCAAGGTCCTAAAGCCATCAACTATAGCTCATTTGGATATTATCTATAAGCCAACTTCAATTATCACCGGTCTTCTCATTCTTCTCTTTTCTTTCGCCATAGCTCGGTACAAGCCAGTCTTCAACGGCACCGCCTTACTTAAACGGTAGGTCGTAGGCTCGCATGCTTTTATTTTTGTTTTTATTTTTTAATTGATTAATTATCCATTTAGGTACGTCGGTCGGTGCATGCTTACAAATATGTCTCCGGTAAGCCCTGGATTTCCCACTTACATACCGAGAGAAATCCATGGGTGCGATGCTGCCGTTAGGGTTTCGGTTCAAGCCCACCGACGAGGAGCTCATAAGCCACTACTTGGTAAATAAGGTCAAGGGCGAACAACTTTCCTGGGATGGCATCCCCGATTGTGATCTATACGGTGAAAAGCCTCCCTGGGAAATTTGCGGCGATAAGGACGAGAAGGCTTACTTTTTCACTGAGTTGAAGAAGCTAAGCAAAAATCGTGTGGCACGAACAACCGGTTGTGGAGTTTGGCATGAAAATTGTACTGTCAAGATTTATGATAATCGGGGTGATATTATCGGGGCCAGGAAACTCTTCAATTTCAATGTAAAAGAGGGCTCGACAACGAAGAACTCAAACTGGATCATGCACGAGTTCTCCCTCGTTGGGGAGCAACAGGGTACCAACTGTGTTCTCTATACCCTTCAAAAGAAAGGATCAGAATCATCAAGTGGGGTCAAAAGACGCTACGAGGAGGGATCTCATCAGAGAAAGAGAGTTTGCTGCGATATTGTTGAATGTCTATCGCCTCAGGCTATATTGATCCCAGCGGAGACTGATATGGAAACCAACATGGGCTGTCTACCGTCCAGTGATCACTCTGATTTTAATTTTGATTTGGAAACCATCATGAGCATGCAGCCGCCAGAGGTTGGAGATCTGCCGATTCTTTCTCCATTGGAGGATTTTTGGGATGCTGACTGTGATGCATTATTTGCCTGGAGACTATAATTAGGTCATGATCAATACAGTGATTAGGTAAAATTGTAATTTTTTTTTTTTTATTTTTTGCAATTTTTTTGTAGCGTATTGGTTAACTTTCTCAACTTTGTTTGAGATATCATCAAAATAATATTATAATTTCTTGTCTTGATTTATTTTTTTGTTCGAGTTCATGATTGATGGGATTTTTGCATATATCCACACGTTTTAATTGGATTAATTAACCCTAAAGCACCGATCCAAAGGTTCAATTTTTAATTGGATTGATTAGAATCCCAACAAACAACCTTTTCTTTCTTTCTTAATCGAGAAGGAATTAAAAAAAGGGATAAATACCCCATTGGTACCTGAGTTTTACGTGTTTTTAAATTTAGTACCTCAGTTTTGTTTAATATCATAGGTGGTACCTGAATTAAGGGTAAAAACCCATTTGGTACCTCTGTTAGATTTTCCGTCCAAATTTTAACGCCTCGCCACGTGTCAACCGCTGAGGTTGACACGTGGCACTACATAAAAAAAAAATTAAAAATTAAAAATTAAAATCTTTAGAAAATGATTAAAAATAATAAAATTTTAAAAAAGAAAATTAAAAAAAGAAAAAAGAAGAGGGGTGGCTCCTTGGCCACCATGGGGGTGGCCGGCCACCCCATTTTGCCCAACCACCCCACAGTTGAAAAAAAAAAAAAAAAAAAAAAAAAAAAAAAAAAAAAAAAAATTGAAGGGTTTTGGCCCTAGGGGGTGGTTCGGCCACCCCCTAGGGCCAAAACCCATCAAAAAAAAATTGAGGGTTTGCCCTTGGGGGTGGCCGAACCACCCCCGTGGCCCTAGGGGGTGGTTCGGCCACCCCCGTGGCCCTAGGGGGTGGTTCGGCCAACCCCTAGGGCCAAAACCCTTCAAAACAAATTTTTTTTTTTTTTTTTTTTTTCAACTGTGGGGTGGCCGAACCACCCCATAGGGGGTGGTTCGGCCACCCCAGACCGGCCAAGGGGGTGGCTCAGCCACCCCTCTTCTTTTTTCTTTTTTTAATTTTTTTTTTTAAAATTTTATTATTTTTAATCATTTTCTAAATATTTTAATTTTAAATTTTTAAATTTTTTTTATGTAGTGCCACGTGTCAACCTCAGCGGTTGACACGTGGCGAGGCGTTAAAATTTGGACGGAAAATCTAACAGAGGTACCAAATGGGTTTTTACCCTTAATTCAGGTACCACCTATGATACTAAACAAAACTGAGGTACTAAATTTAAAAACACGTAAAACTCAGGTACCAATGGAGTATTTATCCCTTAAAAAAAGGTAATAAGTTTGACTTGAGATAGTTGTTTATCTCCTCGTTGTTAGTTGGGATTCTAATTTAATCCAATTAGCTCTATATTGCCGTATCAACACTGATTCAGTCAACAACGCTCGACCCCTTGAAAATCGTACTAATAAATTTAAATACCGTAGTTTATTTATTTATTTATTTTATTTTTAAAATTTATATATAAATTAATCAGAATTTAGTGAGATTATATTACTCTAAATGAGTTAATTTGAGATGATCCTCTCTCAAATATCAACAAAACCATTTACGTCTTTGTCTAGTAAAAGCTAATAGCTCTTTTTTTTTTTCATTTAAAAAAATTAAAGGAAAAAAAGAGAAGAAAGAAAAACCATGCATACCAAGATGAGTGGATGATGTACAGCATAATATGAAGTGACATTTCATCAAAACTCACAGTTCTAATTAATCACGAAATGAAAATAATAAAAATAAAGTTATATGATAGGTATATTATGTATGATGTATGCTTTATTAAATACAGTTCAGTTTTTTTTTTTTTTTTTTTCTGTGATTTTTAATACGTTTTTCGTTTCTTACTTATTTTAAAAACACGTGTCATTTTTTCCTCATTGCCATATATATATATATATATATATATATATATTATTCGCTCATTGCTATATTCTAAAGACAACAACATGAATCATGCTAATTAATGTCATTCTAGTCTTTCAAAACCAAAGCATTCAATACTTATAGGCCGCAGGCTTTATCGTTTTCTTTATTAAGAAAAACCAAATTTGAGGACATTGTCTTTTAAAAAAATCAAATGCATTTGAAATACAGAAGATTTTAAATGTTTAACCGTAATTTTATTATACGTTTAACAATATTTTCCGATCTCATGCAGACATGTGCATCATAGACGCGATAAACCCACATATCCTCATCTATCTCGACCGTCTAATTGAAGAAAACTGTCATATAATGGATGAAAATATTCAACTCCCATTCTAGTAGAAATCTGAAGTCTTAGCCCAACGAACCCTTCACCTCCAATGGGGAAAAATCTCGGGCTACTTCAGTTGTCCGGATCCTAGGTAGGCGGAAATAAAATCCTAGGATTAGGGAGTCGGTTCCCACCTTATTTAGAGTGAACGGTTGAAATTTCATCTATGAATATGTATAAATCACCAGATATTCTTCAGATGAATTTTTGATATACAGATTTGATTTGAAATCTATTAAAATGACTAACTTAAGCATTGGAGTGGGTTCGACTGGCACTCCCAACAAGCTTCTTACTGATATTTATTGTTTTACAGGAATAAAAAAAAAAAAAAAAAAAACTTTACAAAAACCTAGGCACTGTGCTAAAAACTGTCTTAACACACATAACCTAATTCATTCAAAAGAAAAGATAAAATAAAAAGGGTGGAAAATGTTGTATCCTTTTGGTTGACTCAATATTAACAGCGGGGAAATGTTGTATATATCCTTTTTCTTATAAGAGTGAAATTCTAATCACAAAGATGCAATAAAAGGTTTGGCGCCCAGGATAGAAAATGCCTTCAAAGAAAACTACAAAGAATAAAAAAATATAAAAAAAAGCCTTCTAAATTAACAATTGATTTTAGAATAGCTTTCTGAATTTTTAAGTGTGCTAATGTGACCTATCAAACTATCAAAGTGTGCCAAAAAGATCATTTTTGTTGAAATATTCCTATAATACCCTTATTCTCTTAAAAACTAAACTAAACTAATTTTTTTTTTTTAAAAAAAAAAAAAAAAGAAGAAAATAAATAAATGCAAAATCAATCTATGTGGTTGACCTAAATTAAAAATCTCTCACTGCGGAACAAAAAATAATTCAAAGGTTTTCAAAGTAGGCAAAAAAATAATAATTTAGTCATTGTAGTAAAATTCTGTCAAAATACTTGACGGATTCTGTTAGTGTCAATATTAATACCAATAAAATGATGACATGTCACTCTTACTAAAAAAAATTTATTAATTTTTTTTTTCCTTTTTCATAATTTTAAATTTCTTTAGTTTTTATATTAATAGTTTTTTTTATTATTTATTTAAGAGAATAAGGGTATTATAGGAATATTTTCACAAAAGTGAAAATTGAAAAAGCTATTCTAAAATTAGTTGTTGATTCATAGGGCTTTATATTATATTTTTTTCAAAAATAAAAAGAAAAAGAAAAAGACAAGCAGTTACTAATATTTAGAAAAGAGAAAAACCCATAAAAAAATATTTACAAAAGAGAAAATAATATTGAAAATAGAATTAAATTAAATTAAGGGTAAGAGCACGTGTGCAATATATTCCATCTCAAGAATAGGAGTAGGGCTGAGCATGGGGCGGGGGGAGCGGGGCTGCCCCTTTTTTGGCACCGCTCCGCACCCCTGCGGGTTGCGAAAATCGCACCTGCAAACGGCACAAAATGGAGAGAACCGTGCGGTGCAGGGTGGGGGTGATGCGGGGCGGGAGGTGCAGGTTTAATACTTAGATCTAAAAAAATGAGAAACCAAACCAAAGTTAGATTTTCTCAGGAACCAAACAAGAAAATCAAATTCAAATAATACCGGATTCAAACAATATCAGATTCAAACAAGAAAATCACAAGCAAATCACAACAACCAGACTCAAACAAATCACAAAAAAGGGATGAGAGGCCACTGACCTCAGGATCGGCGACTCAGCGAGGCCTCTTGAAGCGAGCGTTGACGATCTTCCCACCGTTCCCGGTCTCCTCGCCAACCCTGACGTTCCCACCGTTCATGACGTTCCCACAAAACCGGTGACTAGGCGAGGCCTATCGACTTCCATAATTCCATTGGAGCAGACGCAGCACGACGGAAATCGTGAAGAAGAAGAAGAAGAAGAAGAAGAGGGCAAGGGTGCGGCGCTAGGGATTGGGAGAAAAGAAATGAAAAAATGGGAAAGGGGGGGGGGGGGGGGGGGCACTGCTAGGGTTAGTAGGAATTTTTTTTTTTTTTTTTTTTAACTATGCGGGGCGGGGGGGTCCCCGGGGTTTTTTAAAACTCCAACCCGCCAGCACGGGTATATCAATTTTGAGCCATGCTACACATGCACCCTTTGTCCCCCCTTCATCCCCCTTTTATAATAAAAAAATTGGTTTTAAGGAAAAAGTTGTCTCTGATGTGACATCAGAGACAACTTTTTCCTTAAAACCAATTTTTTTAAGGAAAATTGGGGATGAAGGGGGGACAAAGGGTGCATTTTTAGCATTTCCCATCAATTTTTGACCCGCACCCGCAAAAAATCACCTAAAACCCGAGATTTTAGGAGCGGGTTGGGGCGGGAATGCGGGTATTTGATCAGCCCTAAATAGGAGGTTTCGTAAAAAAAAAAAAAAAAAAAAAAAAAGTGTGGGCATGATTATCCTCTCTCAAATGTCAAAATAGCAAAATAGCAAAACAGGCTTCTGGCTCATTATTATTATTATAATTATTTTCTTTTTCATTTATAAAAATGAAGGAAAGAAAAAGAAAAGAAGGGGGAACCGCTTAAACAGTAATGGATGGAAGACGAAGAAACATTTCTCATATCCATATCAAGACTCATAATAATCTTTTTACTTAAGATATTCTAATCACGAAATTAAAAAAATAAAAATGAAATTACACAAGTTTATATATATATATATATATATGAGTATAGCTCGTTTAACAATAAATCCTAATTTTCTAATTAATGCATACATGCATATTTGTTTGGAAACCATGAATATATATTGAGGCTGATTAGCTCCAGCTCCAAATTCTATAAAAAAATTTGAACTGTTAGACAACTTGAACTTCATACATAGCAGTACAATGCTCAAAGTGGGAGACCTCTAGTCAATGATTTCACCCTCTTCTTCCTCGATCGGGTCTCTCAGTTCCCTCACCAATACTACTACATTCTCTTCTAACAAAATAAGACGCTTCTTTTACTTGCGCATCATTTTCATCATTATCATCGGCATCGCCGTCGTCATCATTTTCTTCTTCACCATTATCGTCATTAGATCTTTTAATCATGGTCATGATGCTACCTTCAACATCTTTCCCCACGGAAGGAGATTTCTCTTCAACCACATTATCCTCACATCCACTTTCTTTAACCATTACTAAAGGAAACTTCAGAGGTTTATCAGTCATATCTTTGAAAAATGAGTTCATCACCATGAACCTAAAAACCTGCAACAAGCGGCTTTTGTCTCCGCTTATATCGGCACTCAGAAGTTTCTGCAGTAGTGTTGGCATTCTTTTGTTCAAAGAAGCCGCGTTCGATGAATCCTTGTCTGCTAACCTCTGCTTCTTGGAAAACCGGTCTTTTTTGTCACGTCTTCCTCTTTTATTAAACTTGTTTTGGAATCTCTCCTTCTTAGTCAATGCCTTCTGGCTTCTGTTCTCTTCCCTTCCACGCCATTACTTCTCTGAATCCGAGAGATAGTATGATGGTTACCTCTGCAACTTCAACTCCCAATTCAGTCTGCTTTGCTAGAATCTCCTTGAGTGGCTGGATACAAAATTTTTATTATATTATTACAAGACATTAAATGCTAATCATGAAAAAAAAAAAATTAAAGAAAAGTTTGAGAAAACATATCACCCAGGAATTATACTTCGATATAGACCAATGATAAAATGAGAATATGAAAAGTCAAGGCAAGTATGGATGTGTTAGACATTTCTTTATTTTTCTCTTCCTTTTCCTCATTTTTCCTCCTTTTTGGGATAAAACCAGTCTCCATACACACAAAAAAACAGTAAACATTTCATGTCCTGCACTCTGTAACTGCTAGATTAACTTTGGCAACATAAGGGACAAGTTGCACTCCCTAATTAAACTGCATGGTAAGAATGTACTTAAGAATGACTGGAACGTGTCGAAGGAAACCAATTTGTATCATGTAAAACATAAAAACAAGTTCCATTACAGAAGGTTATATGGTTATAGAAATATTGGTCTTGACAAATTTAAGTAACATCACACTACAACAGCGGTGGATAAGAAACTTTGTCGCTTCTGTTCCCGTTGTTTTTGATTATGTGACTTACCTTCTAGATTGTGGAGTTGTTGACATGTTGGAAAGAACAGTTTGTTAGGCAAGTCGTTAAGATTCCTACTCCTAATATTGCATTTCAAGAGGATGGCAAACTAGTTATTGTTAATTTTCTTCTTATGATTTTCTTTTAATATGTTAAACTCTAGGCCATAGGTTTTTTTTTGATGTATTTCTCTAGTAGACTTCCTGGTGGGATTTTGATCCTCTTCTTCACCTTTTTAATAATATTTAACATATAAAAAAGAGGTGGGATTTTGATCCTCTTTTTCACCTTTTTAATAATATTTAACATATAAAAAAGAGGAAAACAATCCTATGGTCGAGGGGATGGAGGAAGTAAAGAGGGAGGAATGGAAATTACCCTTTCTTCATGTGTTTTATTTATTATTATTATTATTATTATTTATTTTTGAAGAATAGCAGAGAAAGTAAGTGGTGGGGCCATATAAAGATTGAAATAGAATTAAAAATAAACTCTCTATCACAACTCTTTCTTTCCATCTCACTTGATGGAATTGGAAGGAAACAACCCTTTCCCCCCCTTCCCTCATTCCATTTCCAGCAAACCAAACAAGGTAAACACCTTTGTTATCCTCGTCAATCTCTCCTTTCCTTTCTCCCACTTACCAAGTGATTAGAGAGGCATGAGGCTTTTTCCATACAATGTCCTTCATTGAATGTTTGTATTTCTTTACATGTTAGTAGCTCTGCTTTAGTTGGCCAAAGAGTGGTAAGATTGAGTTAAAGGATTGCTCAAATTTCATGCAATGAACATACGTACAAAAGAAAAATGAAAAAAGAAAGATAAAAGGTAAGTTTGGCCTCTCTGTCAGTGGCCTCAGAGTTTGCTAGCTTCTCAGTCTGCTTCTACAAGTGGTAAATTCAATCATCAGAACATCCATATCCGACGAAAAAACATGGCAAGAAGGTAGTACAATAAATTAAACCTTCTCTATGTTGGCATTTGATGGGTAATTTTTCCTACGTGCTTCACGCTAATGTTGGATTTCTTGTTCCTTGTAGTTCAAAGGAAGAGATCTTTTTGTGTAAAAAAATTATGGAAGACAAGGGGAAATAATCAAAAATTAGATATTGACCAAGCAGGGACTAAAAGATATCCTAGCCCCCACCCCCAACCCACTCAAAAAATAAAATGAAAGGAAAAGTAAGGAGTAGCGTATAACAATGATACTATTAAAGAGGCACTGTGCAAAATACACAACTGATGAGTAAACAAGCGAGTTCATGAAATAAATAAATTATAGACTAGAGTGTCAGAACTAAAACACAAAGAACATCCTATATTTCAAAGTCCTTTTAGGACCACAACATCCACACAAAACATCTGAAAATTCTAGCGTCTTCGTATGCAATAAGAGTTTACTCCTGAATTGATAAGCCATGATATATTATATAGAGATCAAGCAACAATTACCTCTTCAAAGTCCTTTTAGGACCACAATATCCACACAAAACATCTGAAAATTCTATAGCGTCTTCGTATGCAATAAGAGTTTACTCTTGAATTGGAAAGCCATAATATATTATATAGAGATCAAACAACAATTACCTATTCCACTCCCTGGCTTGGTTGGTAGAATTAGCGAGACCAAATTTTCCTGTCCTCTCATTGCTACTAAACCCTGGTTCAGCAATACATAGTAGAGAGAGAGAGAGAGAGAAGGTTGTCAAAGGTAATATAAAAAAAGGGGCATATAGAGGGTTATCATGTAATACCAAATTAATTCAGCAGAAACAAGTTAATGGGCTTTCTTTGAAACTCAAAGTTGTAAAAATGCATGGTCCAAAAAAAAAAAAAAAAAAAGAAGCCAAAAGCATATCGAGAAATTGATCCAACAAGCTATTTTACAACCATATATAGTACTACTGGTGATTTAGACTCGAATGCATGTCAGATAAAATTCAGGGCCCAATATTTTCATTTTCAATCATCAAGTCCTAGTTTTTTTTAAAAAACTAATGGAAATTCGGAAAAATCAATTTCGGAATAAGATTTATTTTACAAGCATAGCTGCCAAATGTCATAAGGTGCGAGTATAAGGAACTGGTACCATGACGTAGGAAGCTAGGGGTTGCATTGCAAATGACTCGTTCATAATACTAAATACATTTCACTGCATCTAATTCCACAAATGTAGAGTTCTAATTTAGTGTTTTGCAGATCAGTAAGCAGAGGGCAGAAACATGCAATAGCCTCCAAAGTAAAGCCAATAACATCAATGATATTTCTAATAACTCCTTTAACCTAATATCATTTTTTTTTTGTAAGTAAAAACAAGTTCAATAAAAAGTGCAAGGGGCACAACCCAAGTACACAAAAAGTATACAAGAGAAAACACCTAGCAAATTAAGAGCTTAAAGCATATTTTCTATGTTGAACCAGTTCAATCAGATGGGTTTAAACAAATTCAACAACAATAAATGGTAGGAACCCCAATTTTTAATGTTAGTTCATTGATATAATTTGAGAAGATTGTTAACTAGATTTACCACATATAGCATATGCACACTTGCAATGCACATTTGAATCACCTTGGATTATCCCCCGTAGGGGATTTCCAAAATATGTTCTCCTATTCCAACCCCACACCATACCCCTTCTCTCACCATTTGAAACCCTCAAACCCTAGGTTTTCTCAACCTTTTGAGTGCAACGAACCCACCCAAACCTATCGTAAAAACTCTAATTTATTGCTGCCAGGAAAATTCCAGCATCCAGTTTTCTCTAAAACCATAACCCACCACCTACTATTACATAAACAGCCATAAACTCAATAATACAAAGCTGTCCTATGTCATAGCATCAACCCATCACAGAAATTTTAAGATCCTAAAATGTACACTGATTTCCTCTCTCACCATAAACACCACATGATGCACAGTAGAAATGCCTTCCACACCACAGTACTTCTGTCCCTAAAGAAAATCTTATTCCAACAAGCTAACAATTCTTCCACTTAAAACTTTAAAAATAGACGGAGAATTCCCCCCCCCCCCCCCCCCCCGTCTTGAAACCCTACATAAAGACCTAAACTCAAATTATGATTCTAGCCATAACATTGTATCACCACCAACCCTGAAGAAATGAAAGCATACAGCCAATATATATATATATAATTCCTACTCTTGGACTGCTCTCACCTCCAAATAACAGCTTGGTGTCAAAACAGCTCTAACATGCTTTGGACAGTTTTCTAACAGAGGCTAATCTGATTCTTAATAATGTCAACTTATGTTATTCAAGTTATAACTTGTAGGTCTTAAGAACTTATCCAAAAAAACTTGTACCTCTTAAGGAAAAAAAAAAAAACTTGAACCTTCTTCTTCGAGGGGGCAGGGGCAGGGGTGTGGATGAAATTTAAACATAACATAGCAGCAAGGTGTAAAACCACAAACCTTTCCCCTTCTGTTCATTAGGAAACCCAAACTTTCTCTTTTCATTTTTCATATGATGAAACTGAGACTTCTGAGATCAACATATGATTTTAAACTGTAAGTAACAAGTCCAAAGTTTTGAAAGTAAAATGATGGAAACAAAAGTAATCCGAAAAAAGAAACATACCCCCCTTGTGGTGCCCCTCTTTTTGGATTCCTTGTGAAGTTTTTGCTTGGTGAATTTTTCCAGTTGGAGCTTGCAGCATTAATCCCACCATTCTTAAAAGGATTGCCCTAAAATAATTGATAAAACATGTGTTAGTTTATAAGTACCAGAGCTCATTCAATATTATGTACACATCAATTATTTTCGTAAAAGATATCATACATAATTATTCTTTCCAAAAGAGAAAATCTGCCCAACAATTCATTTCAAGAGTGCAACATAAAACTACCTGTGACCTTGTAAAAACAGAAGTTTGCAAGTCCTTAGACTGCTGATTGAGAGGCACAGATGAGTTCCCTCGTAATTGAGGAGCCGCAATAGGTGATGGTTTTAATGCATTTGCATCCGTTGTAGGTGGAGCCAAGTTTTGCCGATTCTGGTTACCTTGCTGCCCAACCTGATTGCAATGAACAAGACCAAACTGCATATTTGCCATGAAGGTGGGATTTTGAGGAACCGTGGCCTGAGGTGGTTGATTCAGACCACCCAATAGATAGGGAGGGATGCTGTAAGGACCAACTTGAGAAGAAGTTGGCATTTGCAAGGGCACAAGTTGGTTCATATTTTGAAACATGTTTGGAAAACTGTACTGTTCATTCGGCAAAACCATATTCTGATGGAGTTGCTGAGGAAAATTTGGAAAATTATGCACAAAAGGAGGCTGAGACACATTGACTTGATTAGCACTCTGCGCCAAATTGGAGAATTGTCCATGACCTAGAAACCCTGCAACCGTGTTCCTATTGCATACACTGTTCTGGGACCAAGTGCCAAAAGGGACTGACCCGGTTGAGAACCCAAATGGGTTATACCCATACCCAGACGAGTATTTTGGAAAGGAAGAAGATGGGTAGGTCCATTAATGAAACAAGGTTGAGTTATGGAAGGCCACACACTCGGGCTCAAGTGGGCATTGGAATTACTGAAGAGAACTTGTGTTTGAGCATTGCTCATGCCAAACTGGGGTTGAAATTGCATAGGATTTAGCACTAAATTACAGAATTTACAAGGGAAGGATTAGATGGCATAACTTGATGGGTGAAGAAATTAAAAACGAAAAAAGAAAAAGAAAAAGCAGATTCAAATTAGATAAAAGTCTTTGTTTAAAGCAGATTTAGCACTGTGTATCTGTGCGTGTAAGTAGAGAGATTGAAAGAGAGAGAGAGAGTTACCTGTTGAGGAGGCGTATTAGTGGAAGCATTGGCTTGCTGGGTTTGGTTTACCAGTTGAGGAAAGGAATTGTAGAAAGGCCGCATTTTTTAGCATAGAGAACAAGCCACGCAAGTTGCAGAGTAAAGCTTAGGGAATTGAGAGAGTGATTTTGTTGAGTGATTTTCACTAAAATTATCTTACAATACTCCAGATAAATAAAAATCTTTCTTCATGTATTTTGTACAACAGTAGTTTCTCTAGTTTTTTCACGTCACATGTAATCTTTCTTCATTCTTCCTAAATAAAACCAAAGAGAACCATGAGAGAACAAAACTTGCAAACAGGCCTTAAATGTGTCAAAATTTGGGGAGATAACCAAAGAATCATGTAGATTGCTTTTGGAATCTAGACGGACTGCAAAATTCCTGATATAAATTAAAACCATCTTGCCATTTGGACCATTGCCTCTTCAAACCATTGTATGCTTTCAATTCTTTTGGCCCAAAGTTCTTAACAGAAGCATCAAACTGCAACTCGCTGGAGCACAGATCATCAAATAGTTCTGGTCCAACAGTTTTCGAGTCTCTCTCTAAGACAGTGCCCAGATCGTTACGCCTTTTGTGCGGGTCAGAAACGTTGCCATTAGGAACATGCTTCTTCTCAGACACTTTAAAAATCATGATATCAAATTTCGTGTCTTCAAAGACATTTCCCCTCCCTTGATCCATGGTAGAGCACTTGACTGCAACTGGATGGTATAAACAGAAAGGTTTTGGTTTTTGAGAGGCGCCCCACATATCTTCTCTGTCATCAGCAAGGGATACATCAGGGCCATCATGAAGCTCACAACCAGAATCTGACACGGCCATTTCACTGGCCACCTGCTTGACTTCATCATATCGCAGGTTAAGTTCCTTCTCCAATGAAAATCCACCTGCTTCTTCCATATCAGAATAGCCGTTACGATATTCATGAAGTGTAAGTAGAACAGGAAGAGGAAGAACTGGACCTACAAGAGCATCATCTCGCTGAACTTTCTGTGACCACTTATTGCTACGGCATGAAGGCTTTCTTAAGAAGAAAGGTGGCAACTGAGGTAGGTCTGGAACAACTAGAAATTCCAAAGCTACCTTTTTCTGGTCCACAAGTACTTCAAGGAACTCTGAGTAGTTGGAATAGGCAAGTTGCAATAGTTCCATTGGCAGGCCTGCCCACAATCTCCTCAAAGCAACCTCATGGATGCTTGCTGGCGAGCTGATGCAATTAAAAACAACAGCAACAGCAGGAGATGATCTCAATCGACCGAACCCACAAGCCTTCAACTTCTCGCACAAGATTTCATGAGATTCTGTACTAAAAGAGTTATTCTCTCGAGTACCCTTAAAAGGCTTTTTCATTTTTGAACTCAGGACTTTACTAAGGTTACCATTTAAATATGCCAAGAGGTTATCGAGTTTCAGGTATTTGAATCTTCTGGGAAATCTGTATTCCTCTTCATCCTGAATACAGAGGAAATTATCTTCAAAATGCAACAATTCTCTATGAAATTCTTTCGACTTGCTTACAGAATCCCACGAGGCATGATATCTTTGTAATTCAAGCTTCCCTGAAGACATAAGCCTTATCAGTGTAAAACCACCAAATTCATCTGACCCACAAAGCAGCGGAGATAAACCCTTGTTTAGGATGCCAAAACCCAAAACTATTTCTTTCTTCTGCTGCCAATCAATCCATTCAGGAAGATCATCCTTCAAAATCTCCTCTCTTACAAGACAGCTTCCACATCGACAATCACGGCCTGACAATAAGAGCTCTGAAGGGAGCTCCCATGCATAAACAGTTTTCAAAGCTTCCAAAACTTCAGAAGCAATGCAATCTCTGGGGACTGGCGACGTAGGTCCATAGCAAAAGAGATTAAACTCACAATTCCAAAAAGATCCCAATATAATGCAAAAACCCGATTCTGAAGCCCACCTATATGTATCATCCCTCGAGTTTGATCTCAATTCTGTCAATCTAAACACATCAATGTAGCAAGGTTTATGAAGACCATGACCCCATTGCAAAACCGGCACCATCGGCTTCCGCACATCACAAAGAAGCAACAGACTATCCGAAGCCAACACAAAACAAAAACGATTAGAATCAACCATCGTAAACGTAAGGAACCGTTCGTTTTTAACATTTGCATACAATCTCAACATCTCAACCTTGGCCAAACAACTCACAACACATTCATCAAACCTCAAATCGACCAAAAAAACCGCATTGGACCGCACAACCACCAAAATCCTAGGATGCCAACTGAACTCACAACACAACCATTTATGAGACCCTGAGGTACCCGAATCATCGTCCCAGGGAACCCGCAACCTAGTCCCTCTAAAACGTGCATTCGAAGCACCAGCTTTCGAACAAGACTCCAAATCAAACAAGAACAATTCGCCACTATCCAACAGAACCACACTCTCCTCCAGCAAATGTGGACTCCAACAAGCCCACGCAACAGAGCAACTCTTAAACACCTTACTCCCTAAACAAACCAAACCCGGCCTCTCCAAACTCAAACCAAGCCCTTTAACCTTCACAACAAACCAATGCACAGAATACAACGTAGAAGCCATCACATACCCAACGCTAACAAAGGAACCCGAATTACCTGCCGAAATCGCACCCGAACCAACCACCGGGTTCGCCGAGATCCTGAGAATCCGATACTCGAACCCGGTCCTTTCCCAGAAAACATCGTCGTTTTTATCGAGCCGAACGTCGAAACCCGACCCCGAACCGTTCACGGACAGCCCCAAGAACCCGACTTGCTCGGAGTTGGCACCGGTTGGGAAGAAGACGAGGAGGGAGTTGGAACAGGGAAGTTGTAGGAAGGAGAGGTGGTTGTGGAGGAGATGGGAAGCGGCGTCGTTTTGGAGGGGGCCGAGGAGGGAAGCGACGGAGGAGGAGGTGGAGTGGGTAAGAGAGGAGGAGGTGAGGAGGAATCTTGGCAGAGAGAGGTGGGGAGGAGGGGGGAGAGAGCGGAGGAAGAGGGAAGGGGAGGAGAATATGAGAGTCAGTGTTCGGGGGACAGGGTTGAAGAGGAGAGGGCCGAGGATGGGTTTGGCTGAAGGGCCTGAGAGGAGGAGCGGAGGGGCGAAGACTGTGGAGATTGGGAAGAGGGACTTCCATTCCGACGACAAGTTCATCGTTGGGGAAGAGGAAGAGGAAGAGGAAGACAGCTCTGTTATATTTCCTGTTATAAAGCTACGTCGTTTGGGGTGAGGGAAGTTTTAATCTTAGCCGTAGATTTAAAATGACAAGAAATGTTCTGTGATTTTTCTACAGCATGCCACACTGCCAAGTCTGCCATCTCAAATCTCCCGCCGTCTCAAATTTCCTCAAAATTACAAACTGCTTTTAGATTTCAACACAGCAGTACCAAATTCGAGCAAAAATATCACTTAAAATGACATGTAAATATTGATTTTAGCCATTAACCCTTAGTTTCAACCTTTTCAAAGCTTAATATTGATTTCATATGCAAACATGCACTATGAGGCGATTTTGTAAAACCTGGTTCACATAGTCTCCAATAATGACCACAAAGAAGTAAATTTAAAGTCATACTCGCACATGAAGAGACACAAGACATAATAAGTAATACATGGACTAAATGAATAAATAAAGGAAAAAAAAGCAAAACAAACAAAAATCTAAACTGTCTCCATAAAGCGTATTAGTTCATTTGATTAATATTGATGCTTTTTCGTTGATTCACACACATCAACAATCGAAAACCTTTTCTTTCCAACAATACATTTTAACTTGCAACCTAACCATGAACAATAATACAGTTGCAAAGGATGGTAATGAACCACTAAATAATAAGTTGTTTACCAGAAAGTATAAAATTATGCCAAAACAATGAAAAACAAAACAAAATAATGAAATAAAATATATGTTTTGATATTATATGTGGCATGTCAATTAGAGCACACTATTCATAGAATCATAGATTACCTAAATGTTCTCGTTGGTTGTTTGGTTTCAAACTAAACCTGGGAAAGAGAGAATTTTCAGAAATGTTATTAATCTAGAGGTATATTTTCGATTAACAGTTATAACCCTAGAATGTAGAAAATTCGTGTAAAAAAGGCAAATCCAAAAATAAAACACAAAAACAAAAAGACACTTTTTATTGTAAAAAAGGCAGATCCAAAAACAACTCAAAAAACCAGAAATGGGGGAGATTACTACCGGTGTCGGAAATGAGGGAGATCTAGGTCGAAAATAAGGGAAATGGTCGCCGGAACTGGGGGAGCTCGTTCGGCGGTGGAAATGGAGAGCTCGGTCGGCGAAAGGCCGTGGAAGCTCGGTCGGAGATGGAAGACAGCCAGAGATCGCCACCGGTGCTGGAAATGGGGGAAATGGGTCGGTGGAAATAGGAGAATGTTAGTCGGCGGTGTAGACGGCCAAAGAATGTGGGTTGGAGCCGGAAAAGGGGGGAGAACGGCCGGAACGGGAGAAATCGATCGCCGGACTTGGTGGACATAAATTTTTGGTCTTGCTCGATGGGGGGAAATTTCAGCTTTGGGGGGAAATGGGGAAATGTCTGGTTTTTAGCAAAAAGATTTTTAGGGTTTGCCAGACAGCCCTCTCCATGTAGGAAAGGGCCGACCAGGGGACGTTTAGGAAAATTATATTTTAGTCTTCCAAATTACCACTCGTTTTGTAATTAGGCCCACAAACTGTCAATATTCTGACTTCGGCCTCCCAAACTACCAAAACCTTTGAAAAATGCATCATTTGACAAAATATCCTCATATTACTCCTGCCACGTGTCATTTTTCAATTAAAAAATAATATTTTTTTTTCATTTTTCTTTTTAAAAAAATAAGGAAAATGGGGTGGTCTTTTAATTTTTATTTTTTTTTATTATTATTTTTTAATTGAAACATGACATGTGACAGGAGTAATATGGGGATACTTCGCCAAATGGGGCATTTTTTAAAGGTTTTGGTAGTTTGGGGACCTGAGTTGGAATGTTGGCAGTTTGTGGGGCTAGTTGAAAAATGAGTGGTAATTTGGGAGGCTAAAATGTAATTTTTCCTAAATCTAAATACCGTAGAATTTTTTTTTTTAATTATAAGATATATCTATAAATTAATTAGAATTTAGTGAGATTATATTACTCTAAGATTTCGTTTGGTTCGCGGAATAAGTCATTGGAATGGAATAACTATTTCATTGGAATAGCTATTCTTTTACTTGGTAGAAACTTATTCCTTAAAATAGCTATTCTATGGAAATAACTGTTCTCTTACGGAAAGGAATAGCTTCCTCTCATTTTTTAGAAGAATACCTAATTCTGAGGGAATAGACAACCTTTTTTGAAAAAACAAAAAAACAAATTTTTCTTTAATTTTTCAAAACTAAACTTAAAAAAAAAAAATCAAAAAAAAAAAATCAAAAAAAAAAATTCAAAAAATTAAAAAACAAACAAACAAAGAATTTAGGTTTTTTAAGATCCAACATGTATTATTTATTTTTTTTAAGATTTGAGTTTTTTTGAAAAATAAGAAATTATGTAGGTTTTTTAGTAATTTTAGATCAATTCCAATTGTGATATATGTGATGTCACAAAAGTAAGGAATTGAAATAAGTATTACATTTCACTCTTCCTCATTCCCAGTAATAACTATTCATTTTTCTAATGAATACCTATTTCGTGAACCAAACGAGACCTAAATGAGGTAATTTGAGATAATCCTCTCTCAAATGTAAAAGCTTCCTGCTCATATATATATATATATATATATATATATATATTTTCATTTAAAAAATTAAAAGAAAGGGAAGCCATGTAAACGTAGATGAATGGAAGATGTACAGCATAATATGAAGTGACATTTCATCAACACTCACAATAACCTCCTAAGTTTTCTAATTAATTACAAAATAGAAATAATAAAAATAAAGTTATATGATATGCATGTATATTATGTATGATGTATGCTTTATTAAATATAGTTTAGTTTCTTTTTCTGTAATTTTTTATACGTTTTTCGTTTCTTACTTATTTTAATAACACGTGTCATTTTTACTCATTGTCATATACTAAAGACAACAACATTAATCATGCTAATTAATGTCATTCTAGTCTTTCAAAACCAAACCATTCAATAATTATAGGCTGCAGGCTTTATCGTTTTCTTCATTGAGAAAAACCAAATTTGAGGACAATGTTTTTTTAAAAAAATTCAAATGCATTTTAAAATACACAAGATTTTAAATGTTTAACCCTAATTTTATTATCCGTTTAAAAATATTTTTAAATTTTCATTTTGAAAATATTTCGAAAAATGGTAAATTAAATTAAGAATCAGTTTGGATTTACATTTTTAAAAAGTGTGATGTTAAAATTTATTATTTAAAAAATAATAATTTGGTTTTTAAAAATACCATTCAAGTTAAGATAGATTACAATTAAATTTAGATTAAATACAAATTTTAAAAGACATGTCAATTTTATTTTATTTTTAAAAAAAGAGACTTCGTTTTACTCAAAATTTCAAATGTTATCATAGAAGGCAGACGTTTAATGCTGTTCTGTTGTGAGATGTGTGTTGAAAGGATGTGTTTTTTATTTTGGTATGACACTTTAGGATGTGATTGGGTGTTGGAAAAGTAAATGCCACGTGTATGAGTACAAATGGATGAATTTGAGAGATTCATTTGAGTTGTGGGTTGTAGGAGCCATTTGAGCCAAATAAAAGTTGGGCTGCCCAACTGCTTATCCGGTCAGGTGGATTCCATAAATGCTTACTCACAACTACCTGCCCGAATTCTATCAAATTCGGATAAAGAATTTGAGGGGATCCTGATCCAGTGTATTGAACGGAACTATTGCGTGGGAAGGAGGAGTTCGAGGAAAATAGATGGTGGAGAGTATATTAAAAAAAAAAAATCAAATCAAAAACATTATAACTTTTTTACACTTTTTATATTACGTCAATCATATTTTATTATTATTCAAATAAAAAAACTCACAACAAAACAAAATTTTTTCACTTTTCTATAAAATATTCTAAAACTTTATATCACATCAATCATACAACACACAGATATTTCACAATACAATGCCCAAAAAGTTTCTCTTGAGAAGAGAAGTGCCAGAAGACATGATGGTAGCTCAGGCTCACCTTCATGCACGTGTTGATTAGAAAATGCGTGAATTCATAAAAAATATTTTCATATTTTCAAACAGTGGAAAGGGCCGGTAGGGTTTTTTATTTTCTTCTTGTTTTCTATTAAAACGTCTTTCCCTATAGATCAACGCAATCTACACAATCTAGTGTATTCAAAAACTGAAAAACAACATATACATATCCATATAACCATATATACATAGATATAGAGTTTTCCTTTCAAATCACCTTTCTAGCAAACAAACTTTCCATGTAAACAAACATCAATGAAGCAGTGTCTAGTTTTCTTGGCACTTTATAGGAACATGTGAATTGATTTTAAGACAGAATATCTAGAAAATAAAAATTTCCACTCAAACCGAATCAGAACCAAGCAAAAATTTCATCACAAAATCACCCACTAACAACAAACTACAACCAAAATCAAAACCCAAAATTAAAAAAAAAAAAAAAAATACCCAGTACCAAAACATTTTTGTTTGGGTTTTTTTTTTTCCTCAAACCGAATCAGAATCAAGCAAAATCACCAATACCATCCAACAATCAGCTTATATTATTTCCAACATCAAAACCCAAAATAAATCAAAAGACCTACTGTCCCAAAACAAATAGTTTTTTTTTTTCCCCTCTAAAACTGAATCATATTCAGCAAAATCACTAACATCATCCAACAACAAACAAAAGACCGATTTTTTTTTCCCCTCAACCCGAATCAAAACCCAGCAAAAAGTTCAAACAATATGACGGAGAGAGACAAAGGACAGCGGGAGATCTGTAACATGGAGAAGCATTATACCCATAAAAATGTTAGCTCAACGGGGAAACGGAGAGAGAGGGAGAGAGAGAGCCGTACCTTTTTTTGATTTTGCCGGAGACAGATCCAGCCGCCAAATCCGTCGGAGAAAGAAACGGCCGGCCAGAGAGAGAGAAGGACGGCCTCCTCCTGGACGGAAGTTGAAGAGGCAAACCGGCCGGGAACCGTTCAAGAGGGAGAGAGGGATAGAGGGTTTTGGCCTTTTGGGGGGGGGGGGGGGGGGGATTTGGAGAGGGAGAGAGGTTTTCGTTTGGGGGGGGGGGGGGGGGGGGAATTTCCCCGCTGGTTTCAACTTTCATCTCCTTTTTTAAAAAAATAAAAAATAAATAAAAATAAATGAAGCCATGTCAGCGGAGTTGTGAGTGAGTCGGGGGAAAATAATAAGGGAATTATTTCTATTACATATAAGGAATGCTAGAGTATTTTTTTGGTATACATCTTTTTCTTTTTTCTTTTTTTTTTTCTTTTTTTAAGGAAAGATAAATCTTCATTGATCAAAGAAGGGTACAGAACAAACCACCATATAGGTGTATACAAGACACCTTCAACCAGGTGAATACCCCACCTGAGCCAAAAGACTCAGACCAATACAGACAATAATGCTACAAATAAAAAACCTAGCCAAACAGAATGATGCATCTATGTTAAGATAAACCTTATCTTTAGAGGGAGTCGAACACACATTCTGTGCAAAAAGCAATGATTAGGTTAATCAGCACAAAGCACACTGCCAAAAGAACAACACTAACAACCAATCCCTCTGGATCAACACCGAGGGAACAACAACTCCACCATTAGCTCAACAGACTAAAGGGAAAAACAACAAGACACAAACAAAAATAAAAACAACTACAAATGCAAAAGCCAGACCATTTCTCCCACTTCCCCTTTTTGCACAAACGGTTGGAAGCATCTACTAAGTCTCCAGAAAAATCTGGAAAAGGTCCTTGAATCACGCTCCTAAATAGCACCCAACAAAAAACGCCCTCAATCAAGCACTGTTAGTCCGGATTAAGCGCCGCACGTAGCCCCAATGGCAAGATAACAAGAGAAAAACAAAACCGCCCAAAAACCCTAGATCCCCACTGCTGCAAAACTACCATGAAAACACAACAGAGCTATTTCGTCTCCAGCATGGCTAATCAAACCAGCAGCGGCAAATCAAAACCTCCCATACGAAATCAACATTGTCCGCCCGGAAAACCCATGGAAGAAACCCAAACTTGGACCAATGCGATACTTCTTGCAATTGCGTCTCCGGCAAAACTAGCGACAAATCACGAACTCCTATTTAGAAATCAGCTATCAGGCGCCACAAATCGGGAGACAAACGTCCACCATTACACCCTACCAAGCAAAAAACCACTTTTCCATCCCGGAAAAAGGACGAGATAAAACACATCTACTTCACCTCAGTAGTAGCCGACGACACCCAAAGAGAGAAAATGAAACTTATTTAAAAACAAGACCGAAAACAACCTACTGGGGAGGAGGGAAGCGGAAGGTGCCCCTCCTCCATTACTATGTTCAAAAAGTTCTTGCTCGCAGAGGAAAATCGCCAGAAAGGAGATGAAAATACAATTTCGGTTCCGCCTCTTGGTATACATCTAAAATGGCATAGATGTAATTAAAAATATATAATTAAAAAATCACATCTATATCATTTTGGATGACATATATATAATTTTTTAATAAAAAAATTACATTTATACCATTTCAGATATACACCAAGAGAGAGAGAGAGAGGAGATATAACTTCGGTATAGTATAATTGTATAAACCCAACTTGCATTCAGATATAGTTTGAGAGTGAAAAAAAAGAAACAACACATGGTGTGCATCTGTACAAAATTTTAAAAAATACAAATAAGATTGTGTTTAAAAAAATACAAAATTTTAAATGTTGAACCATAATTTTAGTATTAGAAGCTTAATTATATTTTTGAAAATTTCATTTTGAAAATATTTCGAAAATGGTAGATCCATCTGGATTTACAAATCATTTACAATTTTTTGTTATTTTTTAAAACCACCATTTTTATATATCAAAGACTCATTCTTAACCGTCACCGAAGCAAAATTGGTTTAAATTGTGGGGCATGATTGGGGTACAACTTCATCACAACTTGGACACAACTCTCATCTCAATGGGGTGGGACTCACGTATGTGGGTCCCACCCCATTGTAAGTGAGAGTTGTGCCGTTGTGTCCCAGTTGTACAAAGGAATTGTACATTAGCATTTCTCTTAAAGGAAAATGATATTTACACTTTTTATACACAACAATTACATTCACACAAGATAAATTGGGGTGGAGCCCACACACTGGACCCCACCCCAATATATCTTGTGTAAGTATTATTGTGTAAGTGTAGTTGTTGTGAAGGTGATGTGTAAATAACATTTCCCTTCTTAAATTGTAGGTGGCTACAGGTGGGTGGGTTGAAGACTAGTCTAATCAACTTTTAATGATCTGCAAACACTTTGAAAACATTTCACTTCAACTCAGAGTTTTAATTTTTTTTGGTTCAGATTTTTTATCAAGCTTTTTGATACAAAAAAGTGAGACGTACAGATGGGGAAGGTAGTAAATCCAACTGCCAAATAATAATATTTGAATATGTCAAAAATAAAGAATTGTTTTTTTGAAGTATAGCACATATATATATTATTTTACTTGTTTTTTCTTCGTTATGAATTCATCATCTTACACGTTAAGAACAAAATTCATCATAAAATTAAATGCATATATATATATAAAAGAATATTATTATGACATAATTGAGTTTTAGGGAGAGAAAGAAAAGAGAAACTAATAAAAAGAAATAAATACATATGTAAACAGTACATGTTACATTGTTCACTAATACATTTTACATTTGATCTGCATTATTGGATAGGATGAAAAGATTTTTTAGTGAATTGATTAACTATTTCAGCATAAAAGTAAAAATCTCATAGCTAAGCCATTGTGAATGCTCATGCACAAGGACCTAAGTCTGACTTCTATTTTTTTAAAAAAAAAAAAATTAAATCATCTTTTTGAAAATCGTACTTTTTAAACGTTGAATCCAAACCACTCTTAGTGTAGTCTATTATTTTCAAAATGTAATTTTAAATATAAGTGTAGTAAAATAAAGGTTCAACATTTAAAATTGTGTATTTTTTAAAATGCACCCATTAAATCCAATCTGAATGCGTAATTTTTTTCTCATTTTCAAATTGCTACTTTCTTTTTATTTTCAAACATTCTTAAACATATTACTTTTTGCAATTTTATTTAACAATGCACTTTTTGTTTCATTAAAAAAATTAAAAATTAGTTGATTTGGACGGTAACTATTAGAGAGACCACTAAATTTGAAGTTGCAAAGGAAATACGTATAGGGTGAAAACCAGATGTTTTATATGGTACATTTCTTTGGGGTACTTCAAGCAATTAGTTCTCAGAAAGACAAAAGGTTAATTTTTTCTTGAAAAAACAAGGATCAGATGGTAGGTTTACGAGAAAGCATAAAAGCAAAATACTTTCCATTCTCGAATAGTAAGTAAATTGATTTCACAATAAGTCCAGAAGCATCTCGAAAGCATCAAATTCTGGGATATTCGGCTTGGACTGCCCGTGTTGCAATGCACTAGTGGTCAAAAAGATTCTCTCAATAATTATTAGAGAAATAATAATTAGAATGAACAGAGAAAATGATAGTTGAAAAGCTGAGTGAAATGTATGTGCTTTGAAAGAGGAGGTAGTTAAAATAAAAAAAGATATATAAATTTCAAAAAATAAGTTTAAATATAAAAATATAGGTACATGAGAGTATTTCTTTCCTATGTTTTATTTTTGAGAAAGTTTGTTTATTTCTGTTTTGGTGGAAGGGAAAGTAGTTCATTAGAAGTAGCAAATATTGATTGAATTCTTTTTCACTTTTGTAAAAGACAGAAAATAATTCATTTCAAAATGGTTGATATCTATGTGAAGTTAGTTGAATTTGAAAATGTGAATATATATATATACACACACACACATCCAAACCACAGATAAGTGTGCATTTTAAAAAATACAAGACTTTAAATAATGAACCATGATTTGACTATACACTTAACTATATTTTTAAAATTTTCATTTTAAAAATATTTCAAAAAAGGTAGACAAAACTAAGGGTTTATTTGAATTTGCATTTTCAAAAAAATGCAATTTTAAAATGAATGATTTATGAAAAAAAAAAAATTACAATCTATGATGTTTATGATTGATAAAAGGATCTAATTAGCTAAAAGTAAATGTACTTTTTTAGGGGACACATTTCTTGGTGGTTTTTTTTTAAAAAAAAAAAATTATGGATAATTTGGACAAGAGTAATGCTACATATCACCCCATTATCCTCTTAAAATTGATGTGACTTTTAAAATCACCATTGAATTTATGATAAATCACTATTGAATTTTGATATAATAGTGATTTTAAGAGTTACATCAATTTTAGAGGAACAAAAGGGAGACAAGGGGGTAATATGTAGCATTACTCTTCGGGCAAATGAACCTTAAAAAAAGGGCACATCTTGGGTAATCAGTGTCTAGGTGTTTGTAACTGATGCATTTATTCTTTTTTTTTCTTTTTTTTTTTTTGTTAAATTTGACATAAATGGTAACATAAGATGTTAACAATAACGTAATTAATAGAAGTTTGAGGATCAAGCATTATTTTTTAAAAAGTTTGGTGATATATAATTCTGGGTGGTACACAAAATTCTTTACTGAAATAAAATAATATCAATTTGAAAATTTACAATTAAATAAATTACTGTTACATAAATAATTGGTTAAAGATATTATTGTTGAAAAAAAATCATGTTAATTCAAAATAATAACAATAATAAATAAATATGGTATAAGAGATTAAAATTAAAGCAATGAAATATCTCATAATATTATAGAATCATGCAAGAACGTTATCCTTAAAGGTTGATTAATGCCTCCCGGAGTATAATCAAGGTGTTGCAATTGGGGCCAAAAAACTCTTCTATTTCAAGGTAAAAGAGGGCTCGACCACAATGAAATCCAATTGGATTATGCACGAGTTCTCACTCGTTAGGGAGCAAGGACAGAGTACCAACTGGGTCCTCTGCACCGTTCAAAAGAGAGGATCAGAATCAACTATTCGCATCAAAAGATGGTATGAGGATGGATCTCAGCAAAAAAAAAAAAAGGATTTGCTGCAATATTGTTGAATGTCCATCGCATCAAGCAAAATGGATCCTAGCATAGACTGATTTGGAAACTCACATGAGTAGTGATCACTCTGATTTTGAGTTTGATTTGAAAATTTTCATGAGCTTCCTACCGCCAGAGGGTGGAGATTTGCCTCTTCATACATTGGAGGAATTTTTAGATGTTGATTTTGGTACTTTAATTACTTAGACGAGACTACAATGAGTTGAGGCAAAATGATTCTGATCAAATCAGAGTTTTGGTTTTTTGTTTTGCTGTTGGTGTCGCTTAAGAGATAAGGAAAATTTGTAAATTTTATTTGTTTGTTCAATTTTGTTAGAGCACATTGGTGTACTCTCTCAACTTTGTTTGAGACATTCTCAAAAATTATGATCTCTTGTCTCGATTTTTTTTTTTTTTTTTTTTTTAATAGAGCCCATGTCTCTACTAGTTCTAAGTCAAAAATCGATGTGATTTTTGCATATATCCATACGTTTCATGGTCAACGTATTCCAGTTCATCATATTATAAGTCTCCCATTTTTTTGCACCCCCAAAAGAAATATTTGCATTTCAAAAGTCTTCATTGTTGGTTTCTAACTTGCATGATTTCCTAGATTACAATTAAATATAAGTATGACCTTAAAACAATAAAATTATACTTGTTTTCCTATCTCAATGAAACATATACATCCATACAATAAATGTAACACACCCCGAGTGTTACTTAAGAATATTTCTTGTAATTTTTTATAAAGAACAATGGATTCAATGGATGAAGGTTGTATTGAAAATCAATGGAAATGGAGAATTACAAGTATGATCTGATTCGAGGTAGATCGGACCTCCCATTATCACTAATCTAATCGCTAAGCTATTCAAGAACTAATCACTAAAGCTAATACAAGATCATAACAATTTTCATCCCTTTCTCTAACAAGAAGCAGCCTTTTATACAATTTTCCTCAACCCAACTAACTAACTGAATTGTAACAGTCGCTCAGCCCAATTGCAGTAACCAATTCAACTACTAGCAGCCCATGGCCAACTACACATAGACCTATTACAATAAATGAGTATGGAATTAGGTTAGTTCTCTTTAAAAGGACCGTCATATTAACCAGCAAAACTAAAATGAATACAAGCAAGTGCTTTTAGCACTGATTTCTTAGTTTGTTCATATTTAATTTTTTTTCCTACATTTTTAATAAGAAAAAGTATAAATAACCTCTTTAAACTACCACTTTATTGTTAATGTCACCCAAACTATTAATTATGTTAATATCCCTTCTAAACCACCGAAAAAATGTCAAAATGTCCCACATTATGGCAAAAATAGCCTTTATAAAATTATAATTTTTTTTTAAAAAAAAAACTAAAAAATTATTAAAAAAAATCTAAAATAACAAATTTATAAAAAATGAAAACTGGACTTTCTTTCTTTTTTTTGTTTGTTCTTTTTTTAAAAAAATTGTTTTTATAATTTTCAGTTGTTTTTATAAAGACATTTTTGTCTTATTGAAAAAAAAAAAAAATTAAAGTCATTTTTATTTTTTTGTTGGCCTTACGGAAATATTAACATTTTTTGATAATTTGAGGATGGACATTGACACAAAGTCACACAATTGGTAGTTTTTTTGGGGGGGGGAAGGTTTGGAAGGAAGGTGGGGAACATTGACAATTAAGTGATAGTTTAAAGATAATATGTGTACTTTTCCCTTATAAAAAAAAAAAAAGGAAATTAAAATACATGTATATTTTCTTAAGACAAAGTTATAATATTCTTATTTTAGACAAAATTAATAATTTTTGTATCTCGGAACAACATAAATGAGCCTGCCAATTATTTGTTTCTTCATTCTATCAAAAAAGAAGAAGAAATGATTCAGCCGAAGTTCTGATGCAGGAGTCCCATCCTTATCAAAGATGTCGCATTCACCATTATCATCATTAGATCTTTTAATCAAGGTCATGATGCTTCCTTCGGCCTCTTTCCCCACAGGAGGAGATTTCTCTTCAACCACATCATTCCCACATGCATCTACTTTCTTTAACCATTACTAAAGGAAACGAGAGAGGCTATGATCTGTTTGGATTCATAATAGAATTTAAATTCTATTCTGAATCCAATTCTACCTTCAATGATCACTGGGACTCATGCACAGTGCGTGAGTCCCGTATTTACTTAATAAAATAATAATAAATTATTTTTTTTTAAAAAAATAATAATAATTTTTTTTTTTAATTTTTTTTTAAAAATAATAACTTTATTTTTTAAAAAAAAAAAAAAAAAAAAAAGGCAGGGTGGCTGCCGGTTGGTAGCCACCCCTCAAAGGGGGTGGCGCACTGCCACCACCATAGGTGGCCGGGGGCGCCACCCCCGACACTTGGGGAAGGCCGCGCGGCCACCATTAAATCTAGGGGTTGGCCTCGCGCCACCCCCTGAGGTTGCCGGGGGTGGCAGCGCGCCACCCCCAACCACTGGGGGTGGCCGCGCGGCCTCCCCCGACAACTGGGGGTGGCCGCGCGGCCTCCCCCGACAACTGGGGGTGGTCGCGCGGCCATCCCCGACCACTAGGGGGTGGCCGCGCGGCCACCTTTAAATCTAGGGGTTGGCCTAGCGCCACCCCCTGAGGTTGCCGGGGGTGGCAGTGCGCCTTCCCCAACCACTTGGGGAAGGCCGCGCGGCCTCCCCCGACCACTGGGGAAGGCCGCGCGGCCTCCCCCGACCACTGGGGAAGGCCGCGCGGCCATCCCCGACCACTGGGGGTGGCCGCGCGGCCATCCCCGACAACTGGGGGTGGCTGCCAACCGGCAGCCACCCCTTGCTTCTATTTTTTTTTTTTTTTAATTTTAATTTTAATTTTGTTTTTTCTTTTAAAAAGAAAAAATATTTATTTTTTAATTAAATAATTATTATTTAAATCATTATTTCACATAACTTTTCACAAATACCAATCATTATACACAACTTTTCAAACTTCCAATCATTTCTTACTATTAAAAATAATATTTTTTAATCTAAAAATTCAACACCTAAACACAACTTTTTGCCTCGAACTTCGCAATTAGAATAAGAATTCAATTCTAATTCTAATTCTAAAGATTCTCTCCCCATCCTCTTCTTATACTCTCTTTTTCTTAAAAAAAATTAATTTTTATTAAAAAGTTGTCTCTGATATCACATCAGAGATTCTAATTCTAAAGATTCTCTCCCCATCCTCTTCTTATACTCTCTTTTTCTTAAAAAAAATTAATTTTTATTAAAAAGTTGTCTCTGATATCACATCAGAGATAACTTTTTAATAAAAATTAATTTTTTTATTATAAAAATGTGATAAGAGGGATGACGGGAGGATGTATAGAAGCTCTCAAAGGAAACTTAAGTGGTTTATCAAGCATATCTTTGAAGAATGAGTTCATCACCATGAACCTAAAAACCTGCAACAAGTGGCTTTTGTCTCTACCAATATCGGCTCTCAGAAGTTTCTGTAGTAGTGTTAGGGATGAGTTGCATTCTCTAATTAAACAACATGGTAAGAAATAAGAATGTACTTCAGAATGAGTGGAACGTGTCAAAGGAAACCAATTAGTATCATCTTGTGAAACATAAAATCAAGTTCCATTACTGAAGGTTATTTAGTTATAGAAATATTGGGCGTCAATAGGTATTAAGTATTAAACAAACATAGCTATTGTACTGGCAAAAGAGTAACATCACGCTACAACAACGGTGGATGGGAAACTTTGTCGCTTCTGTTCACGTTGTTTCTGATTATGTGGCTTACCTAGAAAGATTGTGATGTTGACATGTTGGAAAGATGAATTTGCTTCATAGTATGTTAAACTTTAGGCCATAGTATTTTTTTTTTTAATGTATTTCTCTAGTATACATTCTGGTGTATTTTGATCCTCTTTTTCACCTTTTTAATAATATTTAACATATAAAAAAGAGGGAAAAAAAATCCTCTGGTCTGTGGGAGGAAATGGAGGAAGTAAAGAGGGAGGAATGAAAATTACCCTTTCTTCATGTGTGTTATTGACCACAAAAAGAAAAATAGCAGAGAAAGTAAGTGGTGGGGGCTATATGGATTAAAGTAGAATTGAAAATAAATTCTCTATCACAACTCTTTCTTTCCATTTCACTTGATGGAATAGGAAGGAAAGAAACTTCACCCCTCCCTCATTCCATTTCCATCCAACCAAACAAGGTAAACTCCTTTGTCATCTTCATCAATCTCTCATTTCCTTTCTCCCACTTACCAAGTGATTAGAGAGACATGAGGCTTTGTCCATACAATGTCCTTCATTGAATATGTGTATTTCTTTACATGTAAGTAGCTCTGCTTTAGTTGGCCAAAGTGTTGACGCCGGAACAGAATAGTGATTATTCTGTAGGCTAATCAACAAGTAATTTGCAAGGAAGAAACAAGAAAATCACCCAAAAACAGAGAGAAAACTCTGAATTTTGATAATTAATCAATAACAATAATCTGTCGAAAAATGCCCGCAAGCCGGGCTTAAATAGCTGAAAATTAGGTTTAGGAGAATTTTTGCCAAAAATAGCAAAATCCCGAAAACCCTAATAAAATAAAATACGTAATAAAATAATTATTCTGTCGAAAATCTGGCCCAAATCGGGCTCATAATCACCTCCGAAACAATAAACGAAAAGTTACCATAAATGGCAAAAAATATCTAAAATTAGGGTTTTGACAAGGAAAACAGCAGATTTTGGGGCTCGAAACGAGGCGCACTGAGTGAACTTGGTGGCCACGACGTGCGCGCCGAAGAGAGCTTTCCGAATTGGGGTCATTTGCGCGAAACGGATACTCGTAGCCAAAGTTATGGCCAAATTATTGCAACGCACTCGGAAATTGCCCCAATTAGGCCAAATTACGATTTCTTGCCAATTTTGCGCTGATCCGCCTGCTCCAGGTATTTCAGCGCCATTATTGTGCAATCTGACAACTCAGCGTCATCAGACTCGGATCCTCCTGCATCAGTCACCCCGGGTTGGAAAGAACTCGTCCTCGAGTTCACAGCAATATCATCAGAATCCGCAAAATAAGGACTTAAGTGCTTCACATTAAAGACATCAGAGGTCTTCAAATGATTGGGGAGACGCAACCTATAGGCGTTGTCATTGATCTTCTGCAATATTTCACAGGGTCCGATCTTCCGCTCCTTAAGCTTATTATACTCGCCAACAGGGAACCGATTATGAGTTAACACTGCCCAAACAAAATCACCAACATCAAAAAGTACCTGACGACGATGGCGGTCCGCTCGGGCCTTGTACTTGTCATTGCTCTCTTGAATGGCCAGTTTCACCTGCTCATGGATGCCCCGAAGATGGTCGGCCAGCTCATCGGCCTTAGGATTCAAACGATCGACACGTGGAACAGGAGCTAAGTCCAATACTCCGGATGGATTCTGACCATAGACAATCTCGAATGGGCTCATCCCTGTGGTCCTGCTCTTCGACCTGTTGTAGGCAAACTCTGCCTGAGGTAAGGCCAAATCTCACTGCTTTGGCTTAGTCCCTGCCAAACACCGCAAGATGTTGCCCAAACTCCGGTTCACCACTTCTGTCTGGCCATCTGTCTGGGGGTGGTAGGCACTACTGAAGTTCAACTTTGTCCCTAGTTTTCCCCATAAGCTCCTCCAAAAACTACTAATAAATTTGGTATCCCGATCTGAAGTGATGGATCGAGGGACACCATGAAGACGCACAATCTCCCTAAAGTAGAGATGGGCGATCCGAACAGCATCTATGGTCTTCCTGCAAGCTATGAAATGGGCCATCTTGGAAAACCTATCAACCACAACCAAAATGGAATCACAGGCCCGTTGGGTACGGGGTAAGCCCAACACAAAGTCCATGCTGACATCGAGCCACGGAGCGTCAGGAACCGGTAATGGGGTGTACAAGCCTGCATTGGTGAGGACACCCTTGGACCTCTGACACACATAACAACGCTCCACAAAGTGAGCCACGTCACTGGTCAACTTGGGCCAATAGTAGTCAGAGGAGATAAGAGCCAACGTCTTGTCCCGCCCAAAGTGGCCCTCGTTATGAAGTTCACTAATAATCTGTTGCCTTAGTGAACAATCTGGAATGTACAATTGTAACCCACGAAACAGATAACCATTATGTAAAATGAAATCAAAACGGTGACCATTTGTTACCTCTTGAATGATCTTCCCAAAGGAAGGGTCTGCTGCATACATGTCAGTGAAAGCTTCAAACCCTGCGACTCTAGTACTGATGGTGGTGAGGAGCATCGTACGACGGCTCAGTGCATCTACGACACGGTTTAGACTTCCTGCTTGGTGCCTTAGTGCAAAGGTGAATTCCTGTAAGTATGCCACCCACTTGGCGTGCCGTCTACTTAGCTTGTGTTGCCCATTGATGTACTTCAGGGCCTCATGATCGGTAATAAGGATAAACTCTTTGTGTACCAGATAGTGACGCCAATGCTTCAAAGACTGGACGATGGCATAAAACTCCAGGTCGTAGGTGGAGTAATTCTTCTTTGATCCCGATAGCTTCTCACTGAAAAAGGCTATGGGACGCCCCTCCTGACTGAGAACGCCTCCAATGCCAACTCCAGACGCGTCGCAGTTTACTTCGAACACCTTCTCAAAGTCAGGGAGTGCCAAAACTAGTGCCTCGGTCATCTTCTGCTTGACCAGTTGGAAACTGATCTCTGCCTCCTCAGACCACTGGAACTCACGACCCTTGAGGCACTCTGTGATGGGAGCAATCAAGGTGCTGAAATTCCTGATGAATCGACGGTAGAAGGATGCCAACCCATGGAAACTCCTCACGTCGTGTAAGGTCTTTGGCTGGGGCCACTCCAAAACGGCATCTATCTTGGACTGATCTGCATGGACACCATCAGTAGATACAACAAAACCAAGAAAAGTTACCGATGTAGTAAAGAAAGAACACTTCTTCTGATTAACGAAGAGGCGCTCTGTTCTCAATGTACTGAAAACAGCACGGAGGTGCTCAAAATGTGACGTCCAGGTTGGACTATAGATAAGGATATCGTCGAAGTACACCACGACGAATTTCCCCATAAAAGGCCGCAGAACCTGATGCATGAACCTCATGAAGGTACTGGGTGCATTGGACAACCCAAAAGGCATCACCAACCACTCGTACAGCCCATGTTGCGTTTTGAACGCCGTCTTCCACTCATCTCCAGGCCTTATTCTGATCTGGTGGTAGCCGCTTTTAAGATCAATTTTGGAGAAAACCCGAGAACCGGCTAACTGATCCAACATATCATCCAAGCGAGGAATTGGGAACCGGTATTTTACGGTGATCCGGTTGATGGCTCTGCTATCAACACACATGCGCCATGAACCATCTTTCTTTGGTACCAACAGGGCAGGAACGGCACATGGACTCATACTCTCGCGGATGTAGCCTCGCTCCAGCAACTCTACCACTTGCCGTTGCAACTCTTCCGCTTCCTTGGGACTGAGGCGATAGCGATAAGCTGGCCTGTTTGGCAAAACCAACCCAGGAATCAAGTCAATCTGATGCTGGATGTCTCGCATTGGTGGTAGTCCGGGGGAAAAATCTTCTGGCATGAGGTCAGAAAATTCTGATAGCAACCGCTGCACTTCTGGCAGCAATTCTGGAGTCTCGTCTACTGCACTATTCCCACAAGGCAGTAACGCATAAATTCTGTCTTCATGCTCAACTTCGACTAAGAACCTGGACATAGAAAGCAGGTTAGTATTATCGGCTACCTAGGCAGGACTGGCTCCATCCCGACGAGGTGCTAACACAATTTTCTTCCCTTTGATGCTAAGGGTATAGGTATTCTTCCTGCCATCATGCACCACACTGCGATCAAACTGCCAATGTCTGCCTAATAGTATATGACAAGCGTCCATAGATACTACATCACACCAAGCATTATCAAAATACTTCTTGCCTACAGAAAAAGATACTAGGCATCGCCTATCTACTTTTACTTCACTCCCTTTGCTAAGCCACGACAGCTTGTATGGCTTAGGATGATGTTCGGTCTTCAACTGCAATTTCTGGACAGCCTCATCAGACACTACGTTCTCGCAACTGCCACTATCAATGATCATCTTACATACTTTGTCGGCCACCGTGCAAGTGGTATGGAAAATATTGGTTCTCAACCAATCATCTCCAGAGTCTCCCTTGGGAGTCAGCAGACTCTTACGAATGACTAGAGTCTCTTGGCCGTCTCCATACAGCACCTCTTCATCTCCATCTTCGTCATACAATGGATCTTCAGTCTCCTCATACGTGTAATCTGCCACGTCTTCCTCAAGCAGGAGGTTTTTGCCCTTCTGGCTGGCAGGTTTCCTGCATTCACTTGCCCTATGCCCCTGTTCCCCACATCGATAACATTTAATATTAGGGTTAGGATTACCCTGTGTTGGCGGCTGGACAGGACGGGATTCTTGGGGCCGAACCGGACGGTTGCCTTGATCGCTTCTAACCACAGGCCGCTTGTTCTGCTGCTTCTCTGCGACAAGTGCACGCTGATAGGCCTCCGAAACAGTCCACAGTGAGTGTAGGCTGAGGGCATCTTGTAGGGGCTGTCGCAATCCTCCCAAATACCGCGCCACCATCTGCTCTTCTGTCTCCGATAAATCATTCCGCGCGATCAGCTGATAGAACTCCTCGGTGTAATCATCCACTGATCTCATGCCTTGCCTCAACGAGTGAAGTCGCTGAAATAGGGTTTGAGTGTAGCCGAACGGAAGGAAGTGACTTTTCATTTTGATCTTCATCTTCTCCCAATCGGTGATCTTGGCTTTGCCTTGCCTCTCTCTTGACCGCTTCAACTGTTCCCACCACGCAGATGCTCGACCCTTTAATTTGATGGCGACCAGTTTCACTTTGTCGCGATCAGGGACTTCCTTATACTCAAAAATCCGCTCTATCTCATTCAACCAATCGACGAAACCTTCGGCTTGTAACGTGCTAGAAAACTCGGGCAGGTCTACCTTGAAACCGAGGGTCCCATGATGACGTTCCCGACCACGGTGGTCTCGGTTTGGAGCGGGATTGTGATACGGGTTGTCGAAGGTGGAATCGGAATCGGAATCGGAGTTCTCCATCTCACGATTGCCGAATTCCTGCACCGCAAGGCGCTGGGCTAATTCTGCAACTTGCCTCTGCAAATCTTCAATCATCACGTCCTGAACGCTACGATCCGGTGCGGAGCTTCCTCATTCGGAACCTGCCCACGACGACCACTACGACCACGACCACCAGCCATCGAAACTGATGAAGACCACGTCTCAGGAAGGTGCTGAAGCTCTGATACCAATTGATGCCGGAACAGAATAATGATTATTCTGTAGGCTAATCAACAAGTAATTTGCAAGGAAGAAACAAGAAAATCACCCAAAAACAGAGAGAAAACTCTGAATTTTGATAATTAATCAATAACAATAATCTGTCGAAAAACGCCCACAAGCCGGGCATAAATAGCTAAAAATTAGGTTTAGGAGAATTTTTGCCAAAAATAGCAAAATCCCGAAAACCCTAATAAAATAAAATACGTAATAAAATAATTATTCTGTCGAAAATCTGGCCCAAATCGGGCTCAGAATCACCTCCGAAACAATAAACGAAAAGTTACCATAAATGGCAAAAAATATCTAAAATTAGGGTTTTAACAAGGAAAACAGCGGATTTTGGGGCTCGAAACAAGGTGCACCGAGCGAACTTGGTGGCCACGACGTGCGCGCCAAAGAGAGCTTTTCGAATTGGGGTCATTTGCGCGAAACGGATACTCGTAGCCAAAGTTATGGCCAAATTACTGCAGCGCACTCGGAAATTGCCTAAATTAGGCCAAATTACGATTTCTTGCCAATTTTACGCTGATCCGCCTGCTCCAGGTATTTCAGCGCCATTATTGTGCAATCTAACAACTCAGCGTCATCAGACTCGGATCCTCCTGCATCAAGTGTGGTAAGATTGGGTTAAACGATTGCTCAAATTTCATGCAATGAACACAAATACCAAAGAAAAAGGACAAAAGAAAGATAAAAGGTAAGTTATTATACCGCTTTTCGTAGTTTGGCCTCTCTATCACTGTCCTCAGAATCTCTCTTACAAGTGGTAAATTTAATCATCAAAACATCTATATGATTGAGAGAGAGAGAGAGAGAGAGAGAGTTACCTGCTGTGGAGGTGGAGCAATGGAAGCATTGGTTTGCTGGGTTTGGTTGGGAAGGTGAGGAAAGGAATTGTAGAAAGGCATCATCTTTGAGCATAGATAACAAGCACGCAAGTTGCAGAGTAAAGCTCGAGGCAATGAGAGAGAGATTTTGTTGAGGGAAAGCTTTCGAGCTTCAAAATCATGATAATTGGAAGGGGCATCAGGGTTTAAGGTTGTCAGTGGAATAAGGGGTTTAGATCTTCGTTTTCTTTTTTTCTTTCTTTCTTCTTTTTCTTTTCTTCTTTTTTTTTTTTTTGTTTTTTTTTTTTTCCCAGGTGTTGTTTGTTTCGGGTGCAAGGGGCCAAGGGCTACAATCCGAATCGGGTCGACAGGCCCAGCTGGGCTCTTTGGACTTGGTTATATGCATAATGTTCAGAGTTTATAAGTTGGTTTTTTTTCAGTAATTTTACGTTAAATGGTGAAATGGGTTATGGTTTGTTGCATTTTAGAGGAATGCAATTAGCAACAGGGAAAATCTAAGTTATCATCCTAGAGTTTTTAGTCGTTTGAAAAAAGCTCTCTAGGTTTCAAATTTTAAAAATAATTATAATTTTGAGTTTTAATTAGATTTTTACCTCTTATTTTCCATTAATTTCTTAACAAAAATCACGTAAAATATCAATCATACCTCTAAAAAAATATTTTAAAAAATGTAAAAGAAAAAAAAAAATTGGGGTTAGGATGTGGCCAAACTAGTGTGTGTTATATATATATTTTGCAGTTATGGGACGTGGGATGGATGTATATATATATATATGTGTGTGTGTGTGTGTGTGTGTGTGTGTGTGTGTGTGTGTGTGTGTTATATATATTTTGCAGTTATGGAACGTGGGATAGATGTGTATATATATATATATATATATATATATATAGGAAAGAAAATGCCAAGAAAAAGATAATGAATTTTTATTATTTAATATTAAACAACTTTTCCGTGCTTATCATATCATGTATAATTTTATGTGATATAATTCTTATTTTTAGAAAACCCTATATAATTGTTATTATAAACACATGTTAGGGATATCTTCTAAAAATAAGGCTCATATTAATGGAACAATGATTTTATACTTATTAAGACCATGGAAGATTGATGAAACTTGACGGCGTGCTTATTTATCTTTTATTAAGGTGCTTAGGGATTAGGGGTAGGCAGAACCCGCCTGTACCCGTGAATCCATGCCACTCCGCCCGAAATGTCCGGATATCAAGTGTTTTTTCAACTAGTGGGCACTACATTTGAAGACCTGTGCCTTATGGGGCGGATGTAGAATTGGGTATTACCAAAGTTTCATACCGACAAAAAAAATTCAACGATTGTTTTTTATAAAGCCAATCAAAACTAAAGAATTTAGGGGTAAGTCATTTTCTGCCCCCTTATCTTGGCATCAAAGTGGGCATATTTTATCATAAAATTCACTAGTTACCATTTCTCAAATACACACGTATATATAAATGTTATTTATATATAGAAAAATACCAAATTCCTGTCCATAAAACATTTGTATTATGATAAAAGGTTTTTTTTTTTTTTTTTTTTTTTTTTTTTTTTTTTTCATAAAAAATCAATCTATCGTGTCCATTGACTTGTCTTCTTTCTTTTTCTTTTTCTTTTTCTTTTTTATTTTTTTATGTTAATTTTTTTATTTAATAAAAATAACTAATGGTATAAACATACATAAAAATATTAATAATTTTTAATATGAACTAATAATAACCATTTTTTCGTAATTGATTTTGAAGTGTCAATAAAATGGTCCAATTATTTCATTCTTTCTTTTTTTTTATTAATGCGATATAAGTGGCATTCGTTCCATTCTCACTATAGACTATATTTCTTTTTAAGAAAAATTTATAGACAAATATTTAGTTTTATTTTTTAATTTATATATGAACTTAGCACAAATTAAGTTTTTTGTGTCGCCAAATAAAAAAATGGCACATCAACAAACAATCCAAAATTTGAAAAAAAAAAATACTATATTATTAATCTTAATACTATATTGTGAATTGACAACTTTTCTGTCACGCATTACACTACTCACCCTCACCCTCACCCTCACCAGTCACTTTTAACCAAACCGCTTTTACCTGGCTCCAAGGTACACGCACCATCAAAGCGCGTGGTGAACAACAGTAATCACCCAATTAGTAGGTGTTAATTTTAATCAGCAAGCACCGTTCACGGATGGTCTAGACTCCAGTAGTTGAATGTGGACGTCATGGGTCAGAATCTCTTTGTATAATTTTCTGACATTAGACAATCAATATATTCTAGCACATTTAAGCCTTTTTTGTTTTATTAATTTCGACATTTTGCTAGGTAGATAATGAGACATTAAATAACTTTTCAAGAAGGTTTTAAGCAACCCAATCTGTATAATAAGCATGTAAGGTTGAATTTTAAGGCCATTTTCAGTAGTTGGAGTTAAAATAGTTACTCAAAAAGTATCAATCTCTACTTTAACTATTGTTTTTCTTATATTCTCTCCAACAGATTTACTATTCAACTATCCACTTACATTTATATATTATTTTCTATTCTTTTTTTATTATATTTTTTTTTATTCTTTTATTCTCCTCATTTTCCCTTTCCGATCTTTCTTTATTGTTCTTCCTTTCTCTTTTCGTCTGAAACACACTGAGAGAGATCGAGGGATTTAGGGAGAGACCCATGAGAGGAGAGCTGGAGATGGAGAGACCCAAGAGGCCGAGACTAATCCGAGAGAGAACCGCTGAACTCGACGAACCCAGACGAAACTCATTAACCCGATCTTCCATGAGTCGAGCTTCGGTGGCCTGAGACGAGTTCCGGTTGAGCTAGGCGTAGATCCGGCAGAGTCAGAGGTGATTTCCGGTGATTATGAGCGATTACCGAGAGAGAACCGCTGAACTCGACGAACCCAGACGAAACCCATCAACCTGATCCTTCATGAGTCGAGCTCCAGTGGCCTGAGACGAGTTCCGATTGAGCTAGGCGCGGATCCGGCCGAGTTAGAGGTGATTTCCGGCGACTGGTAAAATAGGTTGATAATTTTTAGTTAAACTCATCTGATTTTGAAGTTTGAATGTGTCTCCCTTGTTTCAGTTATATGTATCACGACTAAAGCTATATTTATGGTTGATTTTGATATTTTGGTTGGTTGTTCATGATTTTTGGTTGGTTGTTCCTGGTTTTGTTGGTTGTTCATGGCCGGCAGAGAGGGACGGAGAGGGAGAGAGAAAAAATATTAATAAAAAAAATGTAAACAGATGAATAGTGAATAACCGGTGTTAGCTATTTACTGTTTACCGTTAAGAAAAAGAACTTAAAAAAGCTATTATGCTGAATTGAAAAAAATAGCAAAAACAATTTAAATTTAACAATTCTGGTTAAAATAACAACTCTGGTGAAGATGCCTTAACCCCATATGAACTCAGTCTTTCATCTTAAAAAAATAAAAATAAAAAAATAAAAAAAGCATGTAAAGGTTCGGACAAAATACTACATTTGTATAATAGGCTTTTTTTTTCTTCTTCTTCTTCTTTTTTAAAGTATTTCCAGGGATTAAGTCTGGTTCTCGGGAAGACAAAAAGTATAATTTTTCTTGAGAAGACAAGGGTGATGGTTTGTTGTCCTTCTGTGCCTATCATTCTTGAGCCCTGTGTTTCTTCAATTTCAATGCATGAAATGTGAACAATGGAGAGCCTAGGATGGATGCAGGTTATTCCCCATTCGATTTATTTCCCCAAGCCTTCATCTAGCTCATTTGGGTGTTTGAACTTCAACTATCTCCCGTCTTCTAATCATTCTTTATCTTCTGCGAACCATCTTTTGCAAATCACCATTCTCTCTCTCCCTCTCTAAAATGGAAAAACACAACCCCATGACTTCACCATCATCTCCAACAGCAACAACCTTTGTCCAAGCAGACACACTAGTCCAGACGCTGACCGGCTTGTTCGCTGTCTCGGAGAAGCTCCACGTCAACCCACCTTCAAAACTCTTCCCTAAATCTTTCACTCCCGGTGAGCCCACACGGGTACCCGCTGGTTACCCTTCAAGCTCCACGAGCGAAGGCAAACCCTTTTTCAGAGTTGTAAGGGCAAAAAAAGAAATAAAATTATGACCGCTTAAGGGTTAAACGACGCAGAACGAAGGGCTTAAACGGTAGGCTTGCCTTTATTTATTTGTTTGTTTTTATTTTTGTTTGTTTTTATTTATTTATTTAATTAGACAAGTCGGTCAGTGCAGGGCTAATAAATACATCTAGGGTTTAGGCTTTGTTTCCAAGTAAAACCCTGATAGAAGTCCTTGTTGTTATCGATCAAGGAGAAAAGATAAGAGTGGAGTTAATGGCTGTGTTTCTACCGGCGGGGTTCCGCTTTTGTCCCAGCGATGAAGAGCTTGTACGAGACTACTTGTTGAAGAAGGCGATGGGTGAAGAGCTTCCCTGGGACGGCATCGGTGAGTGCGATATATACGGTGAAAAGCCTCCCTGGGAAATCTGCGGCGATCTGGAGGGTGAGAAGGTTTACTTTTTCGCGAAACTGAGAAAACTAAACAAAAGTCGAGTGGCACGAACTGCCGGATCTGGGGTTTGGCATGAGAACTCTTCTCATCATATATATGATGAGGAGGGTGATGTTATTGGGGCCAGGAAATTGTTTTGTTTCAAGGTTAAAGATGGCTCGACCATGAAGAGATCGGACTGGATAATGCACGAGTTTTCACTCGTTGGGGAGCATGAACCGAGTACCAGTTGGGTCCTCTGTACCCTTCAAAAGAAAGGATCAGAATCAAGGATTGGGATCAAAAGGCGCCGTGAGGATGGATCCCAGCAAAGAAAGAGGGTTTGCTGTGAAATTGTTCAATCCGATGGGCCTCAAGCAAACTATGGAACGCCCGACGCTGATTCGGAAACCCATATGGAAGGAACGCCCGAGACTGATTTGGAAACCCATATGGAATTTTGTCTACCAGCTGGTGATAACTCTGATTCAGAGTTTGATTGGGAAACCTTCATGAACATCGTGCCCCCAGAGGGTGGAGATCTGCCGCATGGGACATTGGAGGATTTTTGGGATGGTGACATATGTACTTTATTTGCCTAAAGGCCACAATGAATTGAGGCAAATTGTTCAGATCAAAACGCAGTGTTTTTGTTTTGCTGTTGGTGTCTCTCAAGAGATAGGAAAAAATTGTAAATTTTTTATTTGTTTGTTATATTTTGCTGGAGCATAATTCCAGTTCATCATATTGTAAGTCTCCCAATTTTTTGCACCCGCAATAAAGATATTTGCATTTCATAAACAATTATGTTCATGTCAAACTTGTTACTTGTGTTTTATTTCTCTTTGATTAAGAAAGAAAGAAAACGTTGTTGGTTGTGGGATGCTAATTAATCTAATTAAAAATTTATTTCAACATTCTGAATCAGTCACAACAACGCCCAACTCCTTCCAAACCGTACTAATAAATCTAGATACCGTAGCTTTTTTTTTATTTATTTTTATTATTATTTTAAAAAAATAAATAGATAATCAGCTTTGGTGTCTCCTACGTCCTCAAAATGATTTGACGAGAATTTGAGAGGGAGAGAGATGAGGTGATTTGAGATGATCATCTCTCAAATGGCCAAACAAACAACATATCAACAAAACTATTTACGTCTGTCTTTTTCTTTCTTTCTTTCTTTCTTTTCTTTTTTTTTTTTTTCTTTTTTTTTTTTTTTTTTTTTTAATATAAACACCAATCTCAGTATTTTTATTTTTATTATTTATGAAATTTATTTTTCATATAGAATGTAATCTAGTTTCTCATTTTATATGCAAAATAGGATCCACCCCCACCCAAAAAAAAAACAGTTAATTGGTCTTTGAATTACAAAGCACGTTTTTTTTTAATCTTTAGGCATGGAAGGCTTTTAACATGTTATGTGATTTTCTTAACAATTTGTGCATATATATATATATATATATATATATATATATATATATATATATAGCGATGATTCTTTTTGAAACTGAAACTTTTCTAAGTTATCGATAATATTAAGACACAAAATTATAACTTTCAAAGGTTTTTATCTTAATTTTCTTCTTAAAAATTTCAATTCGAATGATTGATCATTGATATCCCATAAAATCTGACTTTTTTTAAAACAATTTTATTTTAGATGTAGAAACGACTAAGTTATGATTATTATTATTTTAATAATTTGCGCAAATGTTCCTAATTTTTTCCTATTTGATCAATTGATTGAAAATATAAGAACATCATCAATATAAACAACTGAAAAATGTGTGAATAGAGTAAAAATTTTGTTGGTACAATTTTTGATTTGGTGACGTGTTGCCTTGTAATTCGTCTTTTTCAAGATCTTCAAAATAGTAAACAGCTTGTCAGGGGTGCCAACTGAATCCTACTCAGTGCCTGCTCACCACACCAATTAGTGTGTTATTTGTTTCTTTTTTTTTTTAATATATTTTTATCATATTTCTTTTTTCTTTTGTGTAAATATCAACTACGGGGTCAAGATTTTTATACAAATGAAATGATACTAATAAAAACATTTAAATAAAATTTTCAACCCAGAATTTTATATATTAAAACTATGTTTTTAAAAATAGATTTTTTTATTTGCGGTTTGAATGTATAGATTTTTTCTCAATTCAAACTGTCATTTTTCTTTTCAAACACAATCAAATCAAACAATTTCAGCAATTTTATTTAATTCATATTGCACTTTTTATTTCATTGAAAAAAATTAAAATTAGTTCCGATTGGGGGTAAAAATTAGAGAGACCAGTAAATATGAGCAGCAGGTTGAGGTTGCAAAGGAAATGTACTATGCATACACGTAGGGGTGTATTTTCAATTAACTAATAAAAACAATTCGTTTCCTACTTATTATAATAACACGTGTCATTTGTTATCATTGCCATACACCTTTTTTTTATTTTTTTTTTATTTTTTTATTTTCATTGACATACACCAGAGACAACAACTTGAATCATGCTAATTAATGTCATTCTAGTCCTTCAAAACCAAAGCATTCAATAATTTATTGTTTTCTTCATTAATAAAAAACAAAATTGAGGACATTATTTTAAAAAAATTCAAATACAATTTAAAAACAATAGGATTTTAAATGTTCATTCGTAATTTTATTATACATTTAACTATATTTTTCAAAATTTCATTTTGAATATTTTGGAAAATGATAGACTAAACTAAGTATTCATTTGGATTTACAGTTTTAAAAAACGATTTAAAAAAAAAAATTGAAAATCTATTATGTTTAAGATTGATACAATGAACTAATTAGCTAAAAGTAAAGCTATTTTTTGGGGACACATTTCGAGGTTTTTTTTTGTTTTTTAATTTTTTTTGGGGGATAATTTTGATAAATGAACCTTAAAAAAAAGGCACATCTTGGGTAATTGGTGTTCAGATGTTCGTAGTGGTGATTTTTTTTTTTTTGGTTAAATTTGACATAAATGTTAACATAACGTAACTAATTGAAGTTTGGGAATCAAACATTATTTTTTAAAAAGTTTGGCGGTATATAAGAGGGCTAAGTATTTTATTTATTTATTTTTGCTTAATCCCAATTAGTTAATAAGTTGAGTAGAATGTCTGTGCTTTAAAAGAGTAGGTAGTTAAAATAGAAAAATATAGATAACATGCAGTATTTCTGTTTGAAAAAAATGAAACTATTTTGCATAAATTAAAAAAGATTTTTTGTTTGATTATTATTTTCTATCGCAAAAAACACTGAAAAGTACAAAAATTATTTTATGCCGAAACAAATGAAGCCTCAGAGACCATGTGTTTGGATATCAAACCTTAAAAAATAGCAAACCCAAAAATCATGTCATATAGTTTTGATATTTAGGGTTATTTTTTGTTGCTCTCTCGTTTTATTTGTGTTCAATTTTATGATCACCTACTTTTTGTTGAATGAAAAATAATCCTTTTCGTTTAGTATATAGTCCACCGGTTATATACGGTTGAGGTTTTTTCTTTTTTTTTTTTAAGATTCGGTTGAATTTTTTTATAGCATCCAATACAGATTTTTATATATTAATATTACCTTAGAAATAAACAGGAGTGAAAAAAATATACTTAGTCAATTAAAATATATTAAATCACCATTTGTATTAAAATTTTAATTGAATTTAATCATTTAGTTTATATTTTATATCTATGTACATATATATTAAGCGCATTCGGTGGCATTATCAGTTATTTTGATGGACTAAGTAACTTATTTGACCCATTTTCAACTGCTCTTATGAAGGCTTTGTCGCCTTTGTATTTTATTTTTGTGTAATTTTTATTTTTTTCCTTTTCCCTTGGAATAAAAATTAAAAAAAGAAAGGCTCGGCATTATTAGTTGTTGAAACTTGAAGAAATGTGATTTTTGCAACATTTTTTAATTATTAATTTGTAAATTAAATATCAATAAACTCAATAAACAAAAACCTATGGTTAGAGCAAATTAACTAATTAAATACTGTTTAAATATCACTTTCTTCAAAACAGTAGTGTTGAAATACATAAAGAAAGAAGAAGATTGAAGTTTAAGAAGTGTTTGGTGCACAACACAAAATATATGGAGCGGGAGAATACACAAAAAGAAGGAAATTAAAAATAACAATTCAGAAAATATTAATTGAAGTTTTCAATAAAAAAAATTTAAAAAAATCTAATAGAAAAAAAGAAAAAAAAAATTGTTATTTTTTCTGAAACCAGTCAAAAACTCTCCTATTTTTCTACTAACTCCACAAGGACTCGCAGTCTCTTTTACTTGATATGGTAAACCCCTTCCCTGGAGAATCTCAACATTTCTTGAGAAATGAGTAGACATGAAGGTTGGTTTATGGGGAAGCGTAATTTCACAAGGTTGGTTTATCCATATACTTTATGGTTCGTACACAGTTATCTTCTCTTTCTTGTTTTTCTTTCTGCGAAACTAATCACCATATTCTCTCTCTCTCTCTCTCTCTCCCTCTCTAAAATGGAAAAACACACCACCATGACTTCACCACCATCGCCAACAGCAACAACCATCGTCACCTTCAGAGAGCTAGTCCGGAGGCTGACCGGTTCGCCTGCTGACTCGGAGAAACTCCCCGTCAACCCCACTTCAAAACTCTTCCTTAAAGTGGGCTCACCGGTCCCCGCCGGTCACCCTACACGAGTCAAGGCACACCAGGAATGAGAATGCTTGAACCGGACACACCGGTTCAGACACTCCGAGTAGCCGTGAACCGGACCCAAAAAAAAAAAAAAAAAACCCAGCTATATCCCGGAAATGTCCAAAAGCCGGTGGATCCAATCTTATAAAAAGGGAATAGGAAACCCTAAAACCCAAATCATTCGTCGGAATAGGAAACCCTAAAACTCATATCATTTGTTATGTTATTTGCAGCAACGGCAATGGTGACTCCCCGTCCGATCGTTGTACGTGAGGTTTGGCAAGACAACCTCGAACAAGAATTCTCTGAAATCGGCCGAGCTCTCCACCATCATCGTTTCGTCGCCTTGGACACTGAGTTCCCAGGTCACGTCTTCCCTGCTCCCTGCCGCAATCACTCTAAACTGTCTCCCGCTGAGAATTACCTATCCATGAAGCGCAACGTTGATGCAACTAAGATTATTCAACTGGGTTTGGCTCTGTGCGATGCAAACGGGGATTCTTGCCTTGTGTGGCAGTTCAATTTCAGGGACTTCAACAAGGAGACTGATCTTCTCAATCCGGACTCTATTGCGTTACTGGAGCGGCAGGGAATTGACTTCCAAAAAAATCGAGAAATGGGTATAAACTGTGTGGATTTTGCGAGGCTAATCATAAATTCTGGTCTCTTAAGAAATCCGACCGTCACTTGGGCAACTTTCCACGGAGCTTATGATTTTGGATACTTGATCAAAATCTTGATCGGGAGAGAACTGCCGTTTGATCTGATGAAGTTTATGGGTCTGGTGGTACATTTTTTTGGGTACAGGGTATTTGATATTAAAAATATGATCAGAAAGTGTGATGGACTGTATGGAGGGTTGGAGAAGGTAGCCAAGGCTTTAGGGGTGGATCGGGTTGCTGGGTCGTGTCACCAAGCTGGGTCTGACAGTTTGTTAACGTTGCATACCATAATGAAACTGAAAAATGTACATTTCTTTGGAAAATTTTTGATTGAGTTTCAGTTGGTTCTTTACGGCTTGGAAGTTGACAGAACTAGACTCTTGACTGCACCAAAGTTTCCTAAGATTATTTACGTTATGCATCCTGAAAATTGTTGTCTAAGCATTCCTTACTCCCTGCAACCCATAAACTGTGGTCCAAGATTGTTTCAAGGGAGTTATGGTGGATATTATGTATGATTTATGCATTGTTAAATACAATTTACTGAATTTAGTATATATTTTTTTGTGAATTTTTTTTTACGTTTCTTGTGTTTTTGCTTTTTGGTTGTAGATTTATTTCTTTTGTTTTTTGTTTTTTTAAGAAAAGAAAAAGAAAATTAATTAGGAAACTAGTTACTTACGATAATAGGAAACCAAGACAACAATTACCAACAGCAGTTATCTCTTAAACCAAAACCCACCACCTAATATTACAAACAGCCAGTTTAAGTAACGCAAAATTGCCATTTTTTTTTTTTTTTCTAAACACTCTTACGCGTATCACCTTCTTCAATTTTGATTAACAATTCACTTTTTGTTTGATTGATAAGATTAAAATTTTGATGTTTGGGAGGTCTGTTTGTGGATGGGCTTCGACGGATTTTGGTTGTGATGGATGTGAATTTTTGGTATGGAGCGGTTTTATTCATGATCGGACTTCAAGAATTTCAATGGTTCTTTGATTTTTATGAGGGAAAAATTTGTCAACACTCTTGTAAGATAAAAATAAAGTATTAATACAATTAAGAAAACATTTAAAATTGTGATGAGAAAAAAAAGAAAGAAAGAAAGGGATGGAGTAAACAGTGATGGACGGAAGATGACATTTCTTATATCCATATCAAGACTCGTAATAACCTTTTTACGTGTTTTAATTACAAATTTAAAACAATACAAACAAAGTTATACGAGTTTATATATATGAGTATAGCTCATTTAATAATCGATCATAATTTTATGTTAATGGTCAGTTCAATTATTAAGAACTTTTTTTTTTTTTTTTTAAACAAAATACCCGGAACTACCATGCATTAATATGAAGAGACATGATAGCAAATATAATGAATAGAGACACATTGACACCCTACACACTAAGGCAAAAAAATTTGACTTTAGTGCTGCCCACAAATAAATAAATATTATAAGGGTAGATGTTTGAGCCATTCTTTAACAATAACGCACCCATAACAAAGAAAAGAGAGTTGATCAGGGGCGGAGTTACTCTTTGGCTTGGGCCAAAGGTTCCCCCCCACCCCAACAAAAAAATAAATAAAAAAAAAAAAAAAAAAAAGAAAAAAAGAAAAAGAAAATAAAAGAAAATAAAATTTTACCCCTTATTTTTATTTTTATTTTTTATTTTCTTAGTTTTGGCCCCACCCCAAAGTCTAAAACCTGGCTTTGCCCCTGGGGTTGATCTAGCTAACAAATCATTAAAAATCTAGTAAAATCTGCAAATTTAACAAATAGACTTTCAAAAACTACTATAGAAAAATAGAGAAAAAAACAACTACATAAAACATCCAACACAACCCGATGTCGGTATAGAAATTGCAGGTGTCTTGTAGGAACCAGCGAAAAAACATAAATCTGGCCTCAAAAGTAGATGTAGAAGATGAAAGTTCAGCCAAACTTTCGCTGATGAAATGAACGAAGATGCCACTTTCCTACGAAATGTCTATTGTTAGCTTTCCTGCTTAAAGAAACAAAAAAAAAAAAAAAAACAAAAAAACAAAACAAAAACAAAAACACAAAGCTTTATAACCCTAGAAGGACTACGAGACCCAAAGCTCTATAACCCTAAAAGCTCCACAAGATCTAAGTCTGGAGGAAAACAAAAAAATCTACATGGCTCAAGAAGGACTACGAGAAAAACACAATTGGGGGGAGGAAGGCAGCCTCCCTCCTCCTCAAACACCTCTCTTCTTTCTTCTTTTTCTCTCTAGGGTAGGCTATGTAAGACATAGCACCCAAAAAAAAAGATATTAATTATTAATTACTTGATTGGTGTCTTCTATCACAAAGAATTCAAAATTCATTTTACTCTAATTTCCTTCGCCCTTCTCTCACAAAAAATTCAAAATTCATTTTACTTTTACGATTTATATCATATTAATCAATTTTTATTATTATTTCAAAAAATTAAAAAATGAGAAAAGGGTTTTCCAAACAGCCCCTCATTTTTCACTTTTTATTACCTTAATGGTGTTTTTTTTTTCCTCCGTGTTGTTGAAGTTTTTGGAATATCCCAGTGCCTTTATTGGTTTTTTTTCTACCACCGATATTTATTTTTATTATCATAATGAAAAGGAATTTTTTTTTTTTTTTAGGAAACCTAAAATCAGTGTAAGTAGTTTATTTGATTTGTAATAAATTTTGTGTGGAACAAAATGTTTTGAATGCTTTTGGGTATGCGTAAATAATAAATTTCTTTTTATTAATAAATTCCGTAAAAAATAAAATTTGCAAAATAAAAAAACTATAAATATATAAAAATTAAAAACTATAAGAAAAAAAAAAAATTGTAAGGTGCTAGAACTATAAGAATTGGTGGAATAATTATAAAATAAAAATGTAATATTTTATCATGAATCGTGATTAATCAAGGGGGGCTAGAAGAAGCCATGGTCCCCATCCGGCCACCTACACAATATATATATTTATTTATTTTTTAAAAATGCCTTTAAATTTGTTAAGAACAATATTTTAAGCCTTTCTTTTTTTTAACATTGGCCTGTAAAATAATTTTCAATGCAATCCGACCCCCTACAAGATAAATTCTTAATTTGGTCCTTATCTCTTGCATTAGTCTATATAAAAATGTTTTAGTAACTAACTTAATAAATATTTGTGTTTGTTCCCATGGTTGACTACTTTATGGTTCGTACATATAGAGAGAAAATAAAATGCGTTTATATAATGCATTTAATATTTTACAATAACATAATATAATGGCACATATTGTGTAATTGGGGTCGGGTGTTCTTGTGATCCATAAATGGTAATTTAAGATGTTTGCAATAACGAAATTAATACAAGTTTAGTGATTCTGAAATAACATTTATTTAAGCTAATTATAAAATTGGACAAATTACTATTTTTTATTTTCCCTAGGCTGTCCCTGTATCAAATTACACCAAATGTAGTAGATTTCCATTAAAAAATAAAAAATAAAAATGTAGTAGATTAATATGTTGGGGACCCACGTGTTGATTACACAATGCGTATTTGGGGGGAGGAGGGGATGTCTTGGGAGTGTGACGTGGGCATGACGGGTAGAACCCACGTAAGAGGAAGTGAGAAGGCAGAGAGATTGGATTTGGAGGGAAAGGATCTGAGTGGAGGGGTGATGGGATCGAGGCAGAGAGGTAGAATCAATCAATCGGAGCCGTCCAGCTAGTAAAGAGGCTGAGCAGTGGTACTACTTGGACTAAAGGCAAAGATTTGATTTGATTTGATGGTAAACCCTTGAGATTGTTTGTAGTTCCTTCTAGTTGTGGTCGTTGGATCTCATGACAGTGATGACACCCCTTGAGCATTGCTCCTAGTATCACTTTAAAAACAAAAAAAGAAGTTCTTATTTAATAGATTGTTATATGTTTATTATATAATTGAAATAAAATGTAATAGTGAAAATGATGAATTTTTAATGTTATATTATTAAGTTGTTTGGCAGTAATTTAAGTGTTTAAGTTATTTGTTAATATTTTTGTTCTGATAATATAATTTGTTGATAAATTTGAATAAGGGGGCTAGATTATCCCTTTATGCATGTGAAATTACATATTTTAAGTTTAAATTTGGTTTGTTAATTACATTTTGATTGTGAATTAAGCTCTATTTATGAGCGAGTTAGATGTTGTATTTAAACTTAATTCTTCTTCTCTTTTCTTTTTTTCTTTTTTATTTTTTGGAATGTGTTCCAGCTTATTTATGCTAATTATCAGTTAAGTATTATTTAGATTACATTATTTGAATTAATTTGATAAACCAGTTTTTATTTATGATCATTTAAAAATCAAAATTAACGACCCTGTATTTGTAAGAGATTAATAATTTGTTGCCACTAAATGAGTATACAATACAATCCAAAATTGAGTATTATCTGTGAACATATATCCTTAATTAAAAATGATTTATTTTTAAGTTATAAAAATTTATATTTATTCTTAATTAAAAATTAAAAATAAAAAATTAAAAAAAATAAAAAACCTAAACGACATGTCAAAATTAAAAGGAGTGGAAAAATAAAATACCCACACATGCCCTTAATGATCAGCAAACATTTGAAAACACTTTATACTAAGAACCGTTGGATGCAGATATTGGTTGGATGTAGCGTCTATGTTCAAATCTGGACCTTCTGATCGAAATGCACAGATACAAGTTCTCCACACCCAATACTTTCCCACACGCGATTCACGGGATTTTCTCGTTTTCCTAGGGGAGCTTGGCTTGTGTGTGTTTTACATACAAAATATTAAGGTGAGAGTGACAGAAGGAAACCATTTGATGAAAACATCTCTGATCCAACAGTTGTTGACGGAAACATTTAATACTATTGACCGAGCTTGTTGTCCGCTTGCTTGCACCAGATTTTTTCCTTTGCCTTTCCAGCCGGTTACATCCTCGATTCCCGCCCGGTTATTTTACGCATCCTTCAGAGAGTTCTGCCTTCGACGTTGCATATGGTGAAACCGCATAAATTGGTCTACGTGTTTTGAGATAAATAGCTACCGTTGGATTGAGGTCATTTTTTCAACACAATGAAATTGAAATGAATCAATAAAAGAATAAAACAAGAAAGAAGAAACTGGTTCCACGAATTTTTATTTTTATTTTTTTAAAAAAAATGAATAAAAAAAATTAAAAAAGAAAATTAGAAAAAAGACGTTTGATAAATAACAGAAAATTATAATTTTTTTTAAAAAAAAATTATTTTATATTTTTATTTTCAAACTAATTTTCATAACTCTAATAATTTTTTAACATGATTTTCTGTGAAAATACACTATCATACAACTAGAACCTAAACATAATTTCAGAATTTTAAATACATTATTTTACACTATTAAATATATTTTATAAATATAATTTAAAATATCGAAATGAAATATCTTTTTAATTTTTTTTTCTTTTGGTTTTCCATGTAGTAAAATATATATATATATATAAATAAATCGAATACACAAACGACGCCATAGATTTTTTCTCATTTTTAAATTGCCATTTATTTTTTTTCAAACACTCTTAAACGTATCACTTTGCAATTTTGTTTATCGATGCAGTAAATTAGTTGGATTTGGACGGTAAGAATTAGAGAGGGCAGTAAATATGAGCAAAACACCTACATTCGACGGATACTTACCTAATCGATAGTAAGATTCCTTTGTTCATCCCAACGAAAATGAAAAATGGTTATTTTTTTATGAGCTCGATTAAAACTTTTTATGTTTTCGAAATGCTCTCTCTGTGCCTGTACGTCATTCTCGAGCCCTGTGTTTGTTCCCAAAAGAAACTCCTCGTTTGCTTCATTCTTCTTCTTCTTCTTCAATTTCAATGCATTAACTTGCACGATAAGGAAGCGCATGGAAATGAATAGGATATCTGAACCAACTTCAATAATCTCCGGTCCTCTCATTCTTCTTTTTCTTCCGCCGTGGCCAGGTACAGGGGCGGAGGCAGGGGGGGGTCGAGGGGGGTCATATGCCCCCCCTCAGCCCCCAATTTTTTTTTTTGCCCTAGTAGAAGTTACCCCTCAACCCCTTGTTGCCCACCCTCAATCACTATTTAGGGTGGCAAAAATCTTTCACAGCATTAGGATTCAATACGTGATGTCTCTGTTCTGTATTTTCTTGTTTTATCATTATTTGTGTAATTGTTTGTGTTTCAGATTTTCAAAGGTTTAGGTTTAGGGCTAGAGGACGAACGAAGAAGACAACCCAAGTCTCCTACCAAAATGGTGCGTCTAAGTTTCTAACATAAGTAGAACGTATGTTTCCCCAAGCCTTTCAACCAGCTTATTTGGTGGTTTGAACCAATTTCAATTTTCTTCTGCAAATCTCCATTCTCTCTATCCCTCTCTAAAATGGAAAAACACAACACCATGACTTCACCATCATCTCCAACCTTCGTGCAAGCAGACACACACACCTTCAGAGATTTAGTCCAGACGCTGACCGGCTCGTCCTCGGTCTTGGAGAAGCTCCACGTCAACCCACCTTCAAAACTCTTCCCTAAATCTTTCACACCGGTGACCTCACACCAGTCATCGCCCGTTACCCTGGCTTCATGCTCCACGAGCGAAGGCAAACCCTTTTTCAGAATTGCAAGGGCAAAAAAGGAAATAAAACTATGATAGCTTAAGGGTTAAACGACGCCGCACGAAAGGCTTAAACGGTATGCTTGCCTTTATTTATTTATTTATTTGTTTGTTTTTATTTGTTTAATTAGACAAGTCGGTCAGTGCAGGGCTAATAAATATATCTAGGGTTTAGACATGATTTCCAAGTGAAACCCTGATAGAAGTCCTTGTTGTTATCGTTCAAGGAGAAAAGATAAGAGTGGAGTCAATGGCTGCGTTTCTACCGGCGGGGTTCCGCTTTTGTCCCAGCGATGAAGAACTTGTACGAGACTACTTGTTGAAGAAGGCGATGGGTGAAGAGCTTCCCTGGGATGGCATCGGTGAGTGCGATCTATACGGTGAAAAGCCTCCCTGGGAAATCTGCGGCGATCAGGAGGGTGAGAAGGTTTACTTTTTCGCGAAACTGAGAAAACTAAACAAAAGTCGAGTGGCACGAACTGCCGGATCTGGGGTTTGGCATGAGAACTCTTCTCATCATATATATGATGAGGAGGGTGATGTTATTGGGGCCAGGAAATTGTTTTGTTTCAAGGTTAAAGATGGCTCGACCATGAAGAGATCAGAATGGATAATGCACGAGTTTTCACTCGTTGGGGAGCATGAACCGAGTACCAGTTGGGTCCTCTGTACCCTTCAAAAGAAAGGATCAGAATCAAGGATCGGGATCAAAAGGCGCCGTGAGGATGGATCCCAGCAAAGAAAGAGGATTTGCTGTGAAACTGTTCAATCCGATGGGCCTCCAGCAAAATATGGATCGCCCTATATTGATTTGGGAACCCATATGGAAGGAACGCCCGATACTGATTTGGTAACCCAAATGGAATTTGGCATGCATGCTTGTGATAACTCTAATTCAGAATTTGATTTGGAGACCTTCATGAACATCGTGCCCCCGGAGGGTGGAGATCTGCCGCAAGGGACATTAGAGGATTTTTGGGATGGTGACATATGTACTTTATTTGCCTAGAGACTACAATGAATTGAGGCAAATTGTTCGGATCAAAACGAAGTGTTTTGGTTTTTTGTTTTGCTGTAGGTCAGTCAAGAAATAGGAAAAAATTTACAATTTTTTATTTGTTTGTTATATTTTGTTGGAGCATAATATTCCAGTTCCATCAGATTGTAAGTCTTGCAATTTTTTGCACCCGCAATAGAGATATTTGCATTTCATAAACAATTATGTTCAAGTCAAACTTATTGCTTTTTTTTTTTTTTTTGATTTCTCTGATTATGAAGGAAAGAAATTAATCCAATTAAAAACGCCGTTAGTTGTGGGATGCTAATTAATCCAATTAAAAATTTATTTCAACATTCTGATTCAGTCACAACAACGCTCAACCTCTTCAAAATCATACTAATAAATCTAAATACCATAGCTTTTTTTTTTTTAAAAAAATAATAATTAAATAATTAGCTTTGGTGTCTACTACTTCGAAATGATTTGAGGAGAATTTACTAAGATTATGGGGTTGTTTGGTGAAGACAGGTAGAACGAAGTAATGAGGTTGCTAATTTTAAAATTAATAAGAAATGATGATGTGATATAAAGTAAAAGGAATTTGATTAGAAAAGTAAAAAATTTGTATTTTAGTGAATTTTTTATTTAAATAGTAATAAAAAATTATTGATGTGATATTAAAAGTGAAAAAAGTGAGAATGTTTTGATGTGAATTATTATTGAAAAAAATAAAAAAGTGAAAAAAAAGTACAATAAATAGTGCCAAGCATTATCCTGTTGTGTAACGGGCTTAACAAACAAGGCCCATGTTACTCTAAATGAGGTGATTTGAGATGATCTCTCAAATGGCAAAATAAGCAACATATCAACAAAAACCTATTTACGTCTTTCTCTCTTCTTCTTCTTCTTCTTTTTTTTTTTTTTTTTTTTTATCTTAATTTCATTTTCATATAGAATGTAATCTATCTTCTCCTTTCATGTGCAAGAATTAGCTAAAGACAAAAAATAACTTTTTAAACTAAATAAAAAAAGTCAAAATAAGACCCACTCCCGCCCAAAAAAAAGAAGCTAATTGGTCTTTGAGTTAGACTAGCATGTTATCATTGAATTACAAAGCACGTCGTCTTTGCTTTATTTACTTATTTTTTAAAAAAATAAAAAAATTCTTCTTGTTGTAAATTTACCCACTGAACTTTAGGCATGGAAGACTTTTAACATGTTACGTGATTTTCCTAAAGATTTGCACATATTCATATATATGACTATAGCCATGATTCTTTTGGAAACTCAAACTTTTCTAAGCTATTGATAATATTAAGACACAAAATTATTACTTTCTAAGGTTTTTATCTTAATTTTCTTCTTAAAAATTAGAGAAAAATTGAATTGGTCCATCAATTCGAATGATTGATCATTGATATACCTTAAAATCTAACTTTTTTTAAAACAATTTTATTTTAGATGTAGAAACTACTAAATTATTATTATTATTTTTTTAATAATTTGTACAAAGCTCCTAATTTTTTCCTATTTGATCAATTGATTGAAAATATAAGAACATCACCAACATAAACAATTGAAAAATGTGTGAATAAAGTAAAAATTTTGTTGGTACAGTTTTCGATTTAGTGATGTGTTGCCTTGTAATTCGCTTTCTCCTATATTTAAAAAATAGTAAACAGCTTGTCAGGGGTGCCAACTGCATCCTACTCGGTGCGTGCTTACCACACCAATTAATGTGTTATTCGTTTTTTTTTTTTTTTTTTTTTTTCTATTGTTTAAATATCAGCTACTGAGTCAACATTTTTCTACAAATGAAATGATACTAATAAAAACATTTAAATAAAAATTTCGACCCAGAATTTTATATGTTAATATTACCTTTGAAATAAACCAGAGAGTGAAAAAAATATACTTGTCAATTAAAATATATTAAATCACTATTTGTATTAAAAGTTTATTTTGATAAAAAAAATATCAATTTAATCATTTAATTTATCTTTTATATTTATATACATATATATTAAGCACATTTGTTGGCATTATTGGTTATTTTGATGGGCGAGTCATTTATTGGACCCATTCTCAACTGCTCTTTTGAAGGCTTTATTGCCTTTATTTTTTTTATTTTTGTGTAATTTCCCATTTCCCTTTCCCACATTGAAAAAAAAAAAAAAAAAAGGGTTTTAGGGAATAAAAGTATCCATTAATCACATAAAGTAATGGTTCAACATTTAAAACTGTGTTTTTAAAATGAATTTTTTATTTGCAGTTTGAATGTATAGATTTTTTCTCATTTCAAACTGTCATTTTTCTTTTCAAACAAAATCAAATCAAACAATTTTAGTAAATTTATTTAACAATTCACTGTTTGTTTCATTGAAAAAATTAAAATTAGTTCCAACTGGGGGTAAAAATTAGAGAGACAAGTAATAAATATGAGCAGCGCGTTGAGGTTGCAAAGGAAATGTGCTATGCATACACGTAGGGGTGTACGTATTTTCAATTAACTAATAAAAACAATTCGTTTCCTACTTATTATAATAACACGTGTCATTTGTGATCATTGCCATACACTTTTTTTATTTTTTTTTTTATTTTCATAGCCATATACTAATGACAACAGCATGAATTATGCTAATTAATGTCATTCTAGTTGGAGAACGTATTCGTATATTTTCAAAACCAAGCATTCAATAAAAATAATAAAAAAATAAAAAAAAATCTAATAGATAAAAATATATATATAGTTATTTTTTCTGAAACCAGTCAAAAACTCTCTTATTTTTCTACAAACTCCACAACTTGGGCTCGCAGTCTCTTCTACTTGACATGGTAAACCCCTTCCCTGGAGAATCTCAACATTTCTTGAGAGGAAAATGATAAAATCACAACCCTCACTCACAATAGTGTAGAGCCCATGTATGTGGGTCCCATACTATTGTAAGTGGAATTGTGAGGGAGTTGTGCAAAGGGGTTGTGAGCCAATCATATCCCTTCTTGAGAAATGAGTAGACGTGAAGGTTGGTTTATGGGGAAGCGTAATTTCACACATTTGAGCTGGTTTTATACACTTTCTCCATTGACGGGGGAACATGAATTGACAAGTGAGAGGTTCGTGTTAGAGTATTCACATTGGATTGTGTATGTTTCAATCTAAAATAGCTAATCAAAACTCACTTAATCTAGTTTAGCTAATGGGTTTTAAAAGGCACACTCCATCCGATTATCTATTCTTAACTCTATACTCTTTTTTTTACTCTTATTTTATTCTTTTTATCTCTTTTCTACTTTTTGTCATTTTACTTTTTTCACTTTTTGTATGTAGAAAACAATAAAATAATGGATAGATTGGTGAATAGTGCAACTCCACTTATAGAGTTGCACTTTTCACAAATCTACCAAAACTCTATTTTAGATTTAGGATAGATAATTAATGGAGGAATGTTTTTGTGAGTTTGTTATTTATTATAGATTTAGAGGGGCTTTTACATGATCCAATGTGAGTGCTTAATTTACTTTTACGTAGGGGTCAGGGTCTACTTTCAATTAACTAATAAAAACAATTTTTATTTTAATTAACTAATAACGTGTCATTTGTTCTCATTTGCCTGATATACTAACTAAAGACAACACATGAATCATGCTAATTAATGTCATTCAAAAATCAAAACCAAAGCATTCAATAATTAATTATCGTTTTCTTGCGTTAATAAAAAATAAAAAGAAATGTGAGGACACTGTTGAAAATTCAGTAAGAAATTAACTTTTTGGTTCAATTTTTTAAATATAAAGTAACTATTTGTTCAATTCTTAAAAGGTAGTTTAATCGATTAAAAATTACGCTTTATGAAACGGAGGTCATTAGTTTGAATTTTCCTTCATCCTGTGTAGACATGTTAAAATAAAAAAAATAAATAAATAAAAAGCAACTATTTGTTCGCACTAGATTTGCTGCGTACCATTTGTTCGCAATAAGCGAAAGCATAATTGCTTTTTCAACGAAAATCTTTTGGAAAATAATATATATATTTTACTTTTGGAAAAAAGTAAAATATATATATATATATAGCACACATATATATATATATATATATATATATATATATATATATATATATATATATATTATTTTACTTGTTTTTTTCTCCGTTATGAACAAAATTCTTCGTAAATCTAAATTTAGCTAGCCTCTAACTAAAACACAATTTCTCATATATATATGAGAATATTATTATGAGGTGAACGAGTTTTTGTAAGAGAGAGAAAAAATAAAAAAATAGATACATATGTGAATAGTGCAACATACACCAACATGTGCATATATATTATTTTACAAATGCATTTTGCATTTAATTTGCATAATTAGATTGGATGAAAAATCTTTTTAATGAATTCGTTAACTATTTTAACCATTAGGAATGCTTAGAGGACAAGAACCTAAGTCTATGTTCTATTTTTTTAAAAATATATTTTTAGATCTTCCCTTTTAAAATCACACTTTTCAAACATTAAATCCAAACCACTCTTAGTTTAGTCTACCATTTTGAAAATGTACTTTTCAAAGTGTAATTAAGCCTCTAGTAAAAAAAAATTGTGATTATTTTAAAATGCACCCATTAAATCCGAATTTGTGAGCTTTTTACCATTGATAATAGAAGTGGGCAAAGTACAGCCCCCACCACGGACGGCCACCACCTATCTCCGTGCCTAAAGCTTTTTTTTTTTTTTTTTTTTTTTTTTTTTTTTTTTTGTGGGATATCTAATTATATTACATATATATAAATAAAAATCAACTCAAAGTCCCGCCTTGGATTATAATATTAAATAAAAAAATATTTTATATCACTGGTTTTGTTTGAAGAATTTGAAACATTATTTATTAATATCTCATCATCTATATATGTGGATCACAAACCGCCTCAGCTATCCACTCTTATTAATATTTTATTTCTTAAATAAGAATCCATATGCTGCTCAACAAAAATAGAAATAAAAATAGAAATTATTAAATAAAGTCTATTATTTTTAATTATATGACAGACAACTTAGTGCAACTCAAATCTTATTTCGAAGTTTCAATGTCAATTCACTTCCTTTCGATACATCAACTGTTAAATTAAATGTAAAAAAAAAAAAAAAAACATGTGAAATGACCAAATTGTCATTCACAAACATGTTCGTTATACATTTATTCAGCCATAAAATGTTTAAAACGTTGTCTAGGGACTAGGATGAACAAAATCCATATAAAAGGGTATTTAAAAATGAGACTATCTATTTCACATTAAATAAAATGGATAATTTAATCATTCCACATTTTTTTTTCTTTTAATCCAGCTAAATGACTAATTTAAACAGAGGAAGAAAATTTTCACCGAAATTTCAAAATAATATTCAAGTTGCATTGGATTATAATTTATACAAATAAGTAACACGTGGATGATAGTTGATGAGACCGAAGTGTAATTTACTTTTTTTTTTAAAAAAAAAAAAAGAAAAATGAATCATATTGATTAAATTTGGGAAAAAAAAAACGCTTAAAAGAATCAATGGTAAAAAGCTCTGCAACTGCAAGCACAACCCTAGTCACGTTCTCCACATCCACACTTTATCAAAACCAAGACGCTGGCGACGTCAGCAAAAATCTCAATCAACATGCAACATTAAATCCAAATCACTCTTAATTTAGTCTATCATTCTCAACATGCAACTTTTAAAAATGTAATTAAATATTTAGTAAAGCAAAGGTTCAACATTTAAAATCGTTTTTTTTTAAAATAAAAATAAAAAATGAACCCCTTAAATTCGATTTGAATGCGTAATTTCTTTTTTCAAACATTCTTAAACGATCACTTTTTGCTATTTTGTTTACCAATGCACTTTTTGGCAATTCAAATCCATTTTTTTTTCAGTTGTACCTCTGTGCCTGTCATATTTATTCTCGAGCCTTGTGTTTGTTCCCATGGCTGACTACAACCTTATATATGGTTCGTACACAGAAAACGCTTTTCTTACTTCCTTCTTTTTCTTTTTCTTCAATTTCAATGCATTAACTTTTGAACCAAGCCATCAACTATAGCTGATTTGGGTATTTTGAACCAACTTCAGTTTTCTTCTCTCATTCTTCTTTTTCTTCTGCGAAACAAATCACCGTTCTCTCCCTCTCTCCCTCTCTAAAATGGAAAAATACAACACCATGGCCATGACTTCACGACCATCGCCAACAGCAACAACCATCGTCACCTTCAGAGAGCTAATCCGGAGGCTGACCGGTTCGTCCACTGACTCGGAGGAGCTCCCCGTCAACCCCACTTCAAAACTCTTCCTTAAAGCCTTCCCTCACGGTGGGCTCACCGGTCCCCGCCGGTCACCCTACACGAATCAAGGCACAGCCGGAATGAGAAAGCTTGAACCGGACACACCGGTTCAGACCCCTCCGAGTAGCAGTGAACCGGACACAAAAAAATAAAAATAAAAAAATAAAAAAAAAAAAATAAATCCAGCTATTTCCTGGAAATGTCCGAAAGCCGGTGGGATCCAACGTTATAAAAAGGGAATAGGAAACCCTAAAACCCAAATCATTCGTCGGAATAGGAAACCCCAAAATCCAAATCACTCGTTATGCTTTTTGCAGCAACGGCAATGGAGACTCCCCGTCCGATCGTTGTGCGTGATGTTTGGCAAGACAACCTCGAACAAGAATTCTCTGAAATCGGCCGAGCTCTCCACCATCATCGTTTCGTCGCCTTGGACACTGAGTTCCCAGGCCACGTCTTCCCTGCTCCCTGCCGCAATCACTCTAAACTGTCTCCCGCTGAGAATTACCTATCCATGAAGCGCAACGTTGATGCAACTAAGATTATTCAACTGGGTTTGGCTCTGTGCGATGCAAACGGGGATTCTTGCCTTGTGTGGCAGTTCAATTTTAGGGACTTCAACAAGGAGACTGATCTTCTCAATCCGGACTCTATTGCGTTACTGGAGCGGCAGGGAATTGACTTCCAAAAAAATCGAGAAATGGGTATAAACTCTGTGGATTTTGCGAGGCTAATCATAAATTCTGGTCTCTTAAGAAATCCGACCATCACTTGGGCAACTTTCCACGGAGCTTATGATTTTGGATACTTGATCAAAATCTTGATCGGGCGAGAACTGCCGTTTGATCTGATGAAGTTTATGGGTCTAGTGGTACATTTATTTGGGTACAGGGTATTTGATATTAAAAATATAATCAGAATGTGTGATGGACTGTATGGAGGGGTGGAGAAGGTAGCCAAGGCTTTAGGGGTGGATCGGGTTGCTGGGTCGTGTCACCAAGCTGGGTCTGACAGTCTGTTAACGTTGCAGACCATAATGAAACTGAAAAATGTACATTTCTTTGGAAAATTTTTTATTGAGTTTCAGTTGATTCTTTACGGCTTGGAAGTTGACACTAGACTCTTGACTGCACCAAAGTTTCCTAAGATTATTTACGTTATGCATCCTGAAAATTGTTGTCTAAGCATTCCTTACTCCAGGCAACCCATAAACTGTGGTCCAAGAGTGTTTCAAGGGAGTTATGGTGGATATTATGTATGATTTATGCATTGTTAAATACAATTTACTGAATTTAGTATATATTTTCTTGTGAATTTTTTTTTACGTTTCTTGTGTTTTTGCTTTTTGGTTGTAGATTTATTTCTTTTGTTTTTTGTTTTTTTAAGAAAAGAAAAAGAAAATTAATTAGGAAACTAGCTACTTACGATAATAGGAAACTAAGACAACAATTACCAAAAGCAGATATCTCTTAAACCATAACCCACCACCTAATATGACAAACAGCCAGTTTAAGTAACGCAAAATTGCCATTTTATTTTTTCTTTCTAAACACTCTTACGCGAATCACCTTCTTCAATTTTGATTAACAATTCACTTTTTGTTTGATCGAAAGGAATTAAAATTTTGATGTCTGGTAGGTCTGTTTGTGGATGGGGTTCGACGGATTTTGGTTGTGATGGATGTGAAGTTAGGGTATGGAGCGGTTTCATTCATAATCGTACTTCAAGAATTTCAATGGTTCTTTGATTTTTATGAGGGAAAAATTTGTCAACACTCTTGTGTGATAAAAATAAAGTATAAATACAATTAAGAAAACATTTAAAATTGTGTATTTTTTAAAATGCACACATTAAAAATTTGATTAATGCGTAAAATTTTTTTCATTTTCAAATTGCCACTCTTTTTTTCAAACATTCTTGAACGATCACTTTTTGCTATTTTGTTTAACAACCCACTTTTTATTTTATTAAAAAAATTAAGATTTGTTGGATTTGGAAAAAATTGTAAATTTTTAAATGTTTGTTCTATTTTTATTGGTGTACTCTGTCATAGTCAAAGTATTCAAGTTCATCATATTATAAGTCTCACAATTTTTTGCACCCGCAATAGAGATATTTGCATTTCAATGGTAACAATGCTTGAACAACCATGCCTAATTATTAAGAAAAAAAGAACAAGAAAAGATTTGTTGACCATAGAAGCACCAAGAGAGCAAAGTTCTACAATGACATTTTCGTCTCAAGATATATACACAGATTATATGAAAATTCATATTCACGTCGGGTGTAGGTCATATCGGAGTATATATATGAGTTCAAAACTATATACGTCAATTTTAATCCGACCCATTTAATTAAATAGGATAGACATTTCAACTCTACCCTACAAAATTTTGTATTTGAATCATGTGTGATGTCAAAAAAATGTTAGCCCTTATGTCGTCTATTGGGTTTAGGTCGTGCCGAGTTATAGACATAATACTATATAAGTCTACCTAACTTGATCCATTTAATTAAATGAGTGAGTCCCCTTAACCCTAATCCACTAATTTCGTGTTGGGTTTGTGTCGAGTTCCCGGCTTGTGTAAATTTTTTTTTGCCCCGGTCAAACCAAGGGCGAAGTAACAAAATCCTGCAATAAATAATTACCATGTAAATGAGAAAATTGAATAATGGCTGCACAAGAAGTTAGGCCAAATGGGGAAGTGAATGTTTCATTTTATTGGGATTTTCTATTAAATCCTAACTAATGGGTCACGTGCAAAATATCTTGCGAAAGATAAAAAGTTTAGACAAAAAAAAAAAAAAAAAAAAAAAAAAAAAAAAAAAAAAAAACCTCCCACGGCTGGCCATGGGTTACCTCCTAGTGAAATTTTTTCTTTTCTTAAAAATAAGGGTATATTTCTATTTTACAAATTTTATGAGGGTATAATAGATATTTTATATCACGTGATGCTCTTGCCGTTTAATTTAACGAAAAATTCTCACCGTGATAGACTTTGTAAATGCGTGGGAGATTAATTCAATACACTTCATAAATTAAAAATTTGGGAAGACACTCCAAATTAGATGATAATTTAAAAGCTTTGAGTGTAGTTCGGCCGTGACATGAAGCTCTAATCATCGTATATGAGTATAGTTCGTTTAATAATCGATCATAATTTTATGTTTATGGTCAGCTCAATTATTAAGTACTTTTTTTTTTTTTAACAAAATACCCGGAACTACCATGCATTAATATGAAAAGGCCTGATGGCAAATACAATGAATAGAGCCACGTCGACACCCTACACACTAAGGCAAAAAAATTTGACTTTGGTGCTGCCCACAAATAAATAAATATTATAAGGACAGACTTTTGAGCCACTCTTTAACAATAAAACACTCATAACAAAGAAAAGAGAGTTGATCAAGGGCGGAGTTACTCTTTGGCTTGAGCCAAAGGTTAGAAACTGTGGGTATCTTGTAGGAACCGGCGGAAAAACATAGATATAGCCTCAAAAGTAGATGTCGAAGAAGAAAGTTCAACCAAACTTTCGCCGATGAAATGTACAGAGAGGCTGCTTCCCTACGAGATGTCTATTGTTAGCCTTCATGCTTGAAGAAACTAAAAACAAGAAAAAACACAAAGCTCCATAGCCTTAGAAGGACTATGAAACCCAAAGCTCTATAACCCTAGAAGGATTATGAGAACAAAAGCTCAACTAGATCTAAGTTTGGGGGAAAACAAAAAAATCTCCATGGATCTAGAAGGACTAGGAGAAAAACACAAATGGGGGGAGGAAGGCAGCCTCCCTCCTCCTCAAACACCCCTTTTCTTTCTTCTTTTTCTCTCTAGGGCAGGGGCTACGTAAGACCTAGCACCCCAAAAAAAGGTATTAATTATTAATTACTTGATTGGTGTCTTCTCTCACAAAGAATTCAAAATTCATTTTACTCTTTCCTTCGCTCTTCTCTCACAAAAAGTTCAAAATTCAAAATTCATTTTACTTTTACGATTTATATCATATTAATCAATTTTTATTATTATTTCAAAAAATAAAAAATGGGAAAAAGGTTTTCCAAACAGCCCCTCATTTTTCACTTTCTATTACCTTAATAGAGTGTTTTTTTTTTCCTCCGAGTTGTTGAAGTTTTTGGAATATCCCAGTTTCTTTTTTGGTTTTTTTCTACCACCGATATTTATTTTTATTATCATAATGAAAAGAATAATTTTTTTTTTTACGAAACCTAAAATCAGTGTAAGTAGTTTATTTGATTTGTAATAAATTTTGTGTGGAACAAAATGTTCAGAATGATTTTTGGGTATGCGTAAATAATAAATTGCTTTTATTAACAAATTCTGTAAAAATTAAAAATATGCAAAATTAAAAAATTAAAAAAATATAAAAATTAAAAACTTTAAGAAAAAAAAAATGTAAGGGGCTAGAACTATAAGAATTGGTGGAATAATTATAAAATAAAAATATAATATTTTATCATGAATCGTGATTAATCAACGGGGGCTAGAAGAAGCCATGCCCCCATCCGGCCACCTACACAATATATATTTATTTATTTTTAAAAAAATACCTTTAAATTTGTTAAGAACAATATTTTAAGCCTTTCTTTTTTTAACTTTGGCCTGTAAAATAATTTTCAATACAATCCGACCCCTACAAGATAAATTCTTAATTTTGTCCTTATCTCTTGCATTAGTCTATATAAAAATGAGTGTCACATAAATTACTAAATAATAGTCTATGTTTTAGTGACTAACATAATGGATATTACATAGATTGTCAGGTCGATTTTTAAATGTAGGAAATGACTTTTATACTATCACGTAACAACACACTTTTTAGTAACAGTTGTAATATCAGTTTATTAAAAATTTGTAGTAAAAACAATAACACATGTAATGCAAATATATATACGAGTTTATATATGAGTATAGCTTGTTTAATAATCGATCCTAATTTTATGTTCATGGTGATCAGCTCAATTATTAATTACTTTTTTTTTTTTGAACAAAATACCCAGAATTACCATGCATTAATATGAAGAGGCCTGATGACAAATACAATAAATAGAGACACATCGACATCTTACACATTAAGGCAAAAAAATTTGACTTTGGTGCTGCCAACAAATAAATAAATATTATAAGGACATATGTTTGGCCACTCTTTAACAATAAAGCACCCATAACAAAGAAAAGAGAGTTGGTCAGGGGTGGAGCTACTATTTGGCTTGGCCCCCCGCTAAAAAGAAATTAAAATTTTACCCCTTATTTTTTTCTATTTACTTAGTTTTGGCCCCCCCCCCAAAAAAAAAGAAGCCTAAAACATGACTCTGCCCCTGAGGTTGATCTAGTTAACAAGCTATAAAAAAATCTAGTAAAATCTGCAAATTTAATAGATAGACTTTCAAAAACAACTATAGAAAACAGAAAAGCACCCAACACAATCCGATGTCGGAATAGAAACTGCGGGTGTCTTGTAGGAACCGGCGAAAAAACATAGATTTGGCTTCAAAAGTAGATGTAGAAGAAGAAAGTTTAGCCAAACTTTGGCCGATGAAATATACTGAGAGGCCGCTTCCCTACGAGATGTCTATTGTTAGCCTTCATGCCTGACGAAATCAAAAACAAGAAAAAACACAGAGCTCTATTGCCCTAGAAGGATTACGAGACACAAAGCTATATAACTCTATAAGGACTAGGAGAACAAAAGCTCCACCAGATCTAAGTCTGGGGGAAAACAAAAAATTTTCCATGGCTCTAGAAGGACTAGGAGAGAAACACAATTAGGGGGAGGAAGGCAGCCTCCCTCCTCCTCAAACACCTCTCTTCTTTCTTCTTTTTCTCTCTAGCGCAGGCTATGTAAGACATAGCATCCCAAAAAAAAAAGGTATTAATTATTAATTACTTGATTGGTGTCTTCTCTCGCTAAGAATTTAAAATTTATTTTACTCTTTCCTTCACTCTTCTCTCACAAAAAATTCAAAATTTATTTTGCTTTTACGATTTATATCATATTAATCAATTTTTATTATTATTTCAAAAAATAAAAAATGGGAAAAGGTTTTCCAAACAACCCCTCATTTTTCACTTTTTATTACCTTAATAGAGTGTTTTTATTTTTTCCTCCGAGTTGTTGAAGTTTTTGGAATATTCCAGTGCCTTTATTGGTTTTTTTCTACCACCAATATTTATTTTTATTATCATAATGAAAAGAATAATTTTTTTTTAGGAACCTAAAATCAGTGTAAGTAGTTTATTTGATTTGTAATAAATTTTGTGTGGAACAAAATGTTCTGAATGATTTTTGGGTATGCGTAAATAATAAATTGCTTTTTATTAATAAATTCTGTAAAAAATAAAAATATGCAAAATAAAAAAAAACTATAAATATATAAAAATTAAAAAATATAAGAAAAAAAAAATGTAAGGGACTAGAACTATAAGAATTGGTGGAATGATTATAAAATAAAAATGTAATATTTTATCATGAACCTCGATTAATCAAGGGGGGCTAGAAGAAGCCATGACCCCCATCCGGTCACCTACACAATATATATATTTATTTATTTTTTAAAAAAATGCCTTTAAATTTGTTAAGAACAATATTTTAAGCCTTTCTTTTTTTAACTTTGGCCTGTAAAATAATTTTCAATACAATCCGACTCCCAACAAGTGAAATTCTTAATTTCGTCCTTATCTCTTGCATTAGTCCATATAAAAATGAATGTCACATAAATTATCATGTGATAGTCTATGTTTTAGTGACTAAAATAATAAATATTACATAGATTATCAGGTCGATTTTTGAATGTAGGAAATGACTTTTAGACTATCATGCGACAACACACTTTTTAGTGAAAGATGTGATATCAGTTTATTAAAAACTTGTAGTAAAAACAATAATACATGTAACGCAAATATATATATATAATTAAGTGTCAAGTAAAATAAAGGTTTTAACATTTAAAATTTTGTGTTTTGTAAAATGCACTCCTTAAATTCGATTTGAATGCGTAATTTTTTTTTTTTTCAGTTGTACCTCTGTCCTATAATATTAATTTGACAGTCTCAACTAACATTTAAATCATTTATTATTAAAAACAAATAAACAAACTTTAAGAGTTAATTGAAACTACTATATCAACATTGTAAGATAATTATGGAAAAAAGTTATATATATATATATGCAAACCATTTTTTGTGCGAATTGTATAAGAAACAAACATGTCAGCTCTACACGTGGGTGTCTTATGACATGTCAAGATAAGAGTGGTTGTTCCTTTGCATGAATTTTGGTATAAGAGTAAGAGAAGTTGTTAGAGTTGTGTAAAAGTTGTACAAAAATTGTGTAAGAAACATTACTCTTGGTATAATATCCCGATATCTGACGAAAAATGATCCTTACACTCATTTCTCACAACAGCCCCACAACAAGCTGACGTGGCTGGTAATATTTTATTATTTTTTTACAAAAAGAAATGAAAACAAAACAAAAAAAATAATAAAATATTACCAGCCACGTCAACTTGTTGTGGGGCTGTTGTAAGAAATGAGTGTATGGATCATTTCTCATATTCGACTTCAAAAGCTGCACTCATTTTTAACGGTTCACATTTTTATTTTATTTTATTTTTTTTCAGTTATATATTCGAGCTTTGTGTTTGTTCCCACTACTTTATGGTTCGTACAGAGAGAGAGAAAAAAAAAACGCGTTTAATATTTTACAATAACGTAATACAAGGGCACATATTGGGTAATTTAACATCAATAACGTAATTAATACAAGTTTGGGGATCGTGAAATAACATTTGTTTAATTAGGAGGCAAGGAGCTAATTATAAAATTGGACAAATTACTATTTTTCATTTTCCCTAGGCTGTCCCTGGACCCACGTGTTGATTACACAATGCGTATTGGGGGGAGGAGTGGATGTCTTGGGAGTGTGACGTGGGCATGACGGGTAGAACCCACGTAAGAGGAAGTGAGAAGGCAGAGAGATAGGGATTTGGAGGGAAAGGATCTGAGTGGAGGGAGAGAGGTAGAATCAATCAATCGGAGCCGTCCAGCTAGTAAAGAGGCTGAGCAGTGGTACTAGTTGGACTAAGGCAAAGATTTGATTTGATGGTAAACCCTTTGAGATTGTTTGTAGTTCCTTCTAGTTGTGGTCGTTGGATCTCATGACAGTGATGACACCCTTGAGCATTGCTCCTAGTATCACCTTAAAAACAAAACAAAAAGTTATTATTTAATAAATTGTTATATGTTTATTATATAATAGAAATAAAATGTAATAGTGAAAATGATGAATTTTTAATGTTATATTATTAAGTTGTTTGGCAGTAATTTAAGTGTTTAAGTTATTTATTAATATTTTTGTTCCGATAATATAATTTGTTGATAAAATTTGAATAAGGGGGTTAGATTATCTCTTTAGTCTTTATGCATGTGAAATTAAATATTTTAAGTTTAAATTTGGTTTGTTAATTACATTTTGATTGTGAATTAAGCTCTATTTATGAGCGAGTTAGATGTTGTATTTAAACTTAATTCTTCTTCTCTTTTCTTTTTTTCTTTTTTATTTTTTGGAATGTGTTCCAGCTTATTTATGCTAATTATCAGTTAAGTATTATTTAGATTACATTATTTGAATTAATTTGACAAACCAGTTTTTATTTATGAACATTTAAAAATCAAAATTAACGACCCTGTATTTGTAAGAGATTAATAATTTGTTGCCACTAAATGAGTCTACAATACAATCCAAACAATTATTTAATTTTTTTTAATTTTTAATTTTTATTTTCAAACTAATTTTCATAACTCAAATAATTTTTTAACATGAATTTCTGTGAAAATACACTATCATACAACTAGCAACTAAACATAATTTCAGAATTTTAAATACATTATTTTATACTGTCAAATATATTTTATAAATATAATTTAAAAATATCGAAATGAAATATCTTTTTAAAATTTGTTTTTATTTTTTTTGGTTTTCATGAGTAAAATATAATAAAAAAAAAAAATCGAATACACAAACAACGCCATAGATTTTTTCTCATTTTTAAATTGTCATTTTTTTTTTTTTCAAACACTCTTAAACGGATCACTTTGCAATTTTGTTTAACGATGCAATAAATTAGTTGGATTTGGACATAAGAATTAGAGTGGGCAGTAAATATGAGCAAAACACCTACATACTTACCTAATCGATAGTAAGATTCCTTTGTTCATCCCAATGAAAATGAAAAATGGTTATTTTTTTATGAGCTCGATGAAAACTTTTTATGTTTTCGAAATGCTCTCTCTGTGCCTGTACGTCATTCTCGAGCCCTGTGTTTGTTCCCAAAAGAAACTCCTCGTTTGCTTCATTCTTCTTCTTCTTCTTCAATTTCAATGCATTAACTAGCACGATAAGGAAGCGCATGGAAATGAAGAGGATATCTGAACCAACTTCAATAATCTCCGGTCCTCTCATTCTTCTTTTTCTTCCGCCGTGGCCCGGTACACCCACAACGCATGCAGGGGGCAGCTATGAAACAATCTAGTCTTCAACAGCAACGAAAAAGAATGGAAGAAATAGGCCGAGTTGTACAGGGCAATGCGGTACTGCCTTACTTAAACGTTTAGCTTTATTTGATTTTTTTCAAATAAAAAGAATGGAAGAAAAAGAATGTTGTTATCTTTATTTGATTTTTTTCAAAAAAAAATGATCAATTATCGTTTTAGGTACGTCGGTCGGTGCGGCAAGGCTTACAAATAAACCTCTGGTTTGCCCTAGATTTCCATTTTACGTACCGAGAGAAATCCTTGTTAAGAAAGATTGATGGAGGTTATGCGTGCGATGCTGCCGTTAGGGTTTCGGTTCATGCCCACCGATGAGGAGCTCATAAGCCACTACTTGGTGAAGAAGGTCAAGGGCGAAGAACTTTCCTGGGATGGCATCCCCGATTGTGATCTATACGGTGAAAAGCCACCCTGGGAAATCTGCGGCGATCAGGAGAAGGTTTACTTTTTCACCACGTTGAAGAAACTAAGCAAAAATCGTGTTTCACGAACAGCCGGTTGTGGGGTTTGGCATGAAAATTGTACTGTCAAGATTTATGATAATCGGGGTGATATTATCGGGGCCAGGAAACTCTTCAATTTCAATGTAAAAGAGGGCTCGACAACGAAGAACTCAAACTGGATCATGCACGAGTTCTCCCTCGTGGGGGAGCAACAGGGTACCAACTGTGTTCTCTTTACCCTTCAAAAGAAAGGATCAGAATCATCAAGTGGGGTCAAAAGACGCTTCGAGGAGGAATCTCATCAGAGAAAGAGGGTTTGCTGCAATATTGTTGAATGTCCAGCGCCTCAGGCAATATGGATCCCAGCGGAGACTGATTTGGAAACCTACATGGGCTGTCTACCGTCCAGTGATCCCTCTGATTTTAATTTTGATTTAGAAACCATCATTAGCTTACAGCCGCCAGAGGTTGGAGATCTGCCGCCAGTGGGTGGAGATCTGCCGATTCTTCCTCCATTGGAAGATTTTCGGGATGCTGACTGGGATGCGTTATTTGCCTAGAGAGATCAATACAGTGATTAGGAAAAAATTGTAATTTTTTTTTTTTTTTGCAATTTTGTTGTAGCATATTGGTTAACTTTCTCAACTTTGTTTGAGATATCATCAAAATAATATTTTAATTTCTTGTCTTGATTTGTTTTTTACTTTTTTTGTTCGAGTTCATGATCGATGGGATTTTTGCATATATCCACACGTTTTAATTGGATTAATTAACCCTAAAGGACCGATCCAAAAGTTCAATTTTTAATTGGATTGATTAGAATCCCAACTAATAACAACGTTATCTTTCTTAATAGTAAATGAGTTTGACTTGAGATAGTTGTTTATGCCCGCGTTGTTTGGGATTCTCAATCCAATTAAAACGTTGTTAGCTGTAGGTTGCCGTAAACCCCATAAAAATCGTACTAATAAATCTAAACACCGTAGATTTTTTTTGTTTTTTTTAATTATAAAATATATGTCATCTATTGGAATTCTACACATTCATGTCATCTTTTAGAATTTTATAACATTCATGTAATACATTGATGTAGCCTTTTAATTCATGTCCTATCCTTTCCTATTCCTTAACCTCCCACTATGATTCTATGTCTATAAAATGGAGTATTGGATACTTTGTAAAACACACAAATATAGAGAAGAATCATACATAGTTCCTGAAGAACTAGTTTCATATTTACAATCTCTTTATCTTGTCTTGTTATTTTCATTAATTTTACAACACGTTATCAGCACGAAGCTCTAGCCAGTTGTTGTGTTCTTTTGATCTTCAACATCAAAAGCTATCCGTGGGATATTCTTCAATCATTGTAAGCCTCTTTAAGATTTAGTAATCTTATTATCTATTTTGTTAATTAACATTCTAACATATGCTTAGAAATTTTTATTGTTTTAAGAATCATATTAAAACATATGAATCTTATGATCCATGTGCGATTAATATGAACTAAAATGTTATCATTTTATAATGCTATGAATATTGATGTTATGAATTTTGGAAATACTATTAAGAATAAAAATCAAACATCACAGCAGGATCGTGATAAAGCAATGAATGAAAATCAAGCATCCCTGCAGGATCGCGCTAAAGCAATAATTTTTCTTCGCTATCATCTACATGATGAATTAAATAAAAATGAGTACCTTATAATAAAAGATTCATTGACCTTGTGGAATAATTTGAGGGAGAGATACAAGTACCAGAAGACAGTTATCATCCCAAAAAGCTCATTATTGTTGGATGCACCTGAAGTTGCACTCTTTAAAATCAGCTCACAGTTAAAACTGTGCACTTATGATGATATATACCATATTTCATGCCTCGAATGTGCTCCTGCAGCAGCAATATCGAGAGTGTAATTTTACAAGATATTCTGAACTAATATCTTGTCTTCTAGTGGCTGAGCAAAACAACGAGCTATTAATGAAAAATCACCAATCTCGTCCAACGAGTTCTACACCATTTCCTGAAGCAAATGGAACCTCATTTTGTGGTAATAAAGGAAACCATTATCGTGGACGTGGACGTGGTAGAATATATATATATTATAGAGGTCAATGGGAACGTACTCATAATTTTTACAAAAGAAATTTTCATTTCCACCAGAAGTGGAACCACACTGAGACGAAAGAATATAAAAACAAAGGTTTACAGAATAAACCTACAAAGAACTATTAAGATCGATAAATGTTACAGGTGTAATATGAAAAGACATTTGTCGCGTACCTGCCGTACGCCTAAACATCTGATCGACCTATCAAGCATCCATAAAAGAGAAAGAAAAGTGGATTAAAATGAATTTTGTTAATCACAGTAATCTTGTAGTAATATATATATGTTTTCATTATGTTGTCAATTTTAATTTTATTTTGTTATTTTATTTTGATTAATGAAATTTATTTCATTTATATATGGAGGCATGGGCCATACTGATGGAATGATTAATTCAAAGATGATTGGTGAAGATTTGTGTTTAGCAGACAGTTGTACAACGCACACAATTCTTAGAGATAAGAAATATTTTCAATACTTAATATTAAACAAAGCTAGTGTCAATACAATATCAGGTTCATCAAACCTAATTGAAGGTTCTGGAAGAGCAAATATTATATTGCCAAAAGGAACAAAATTTTGTATTGATGATGCTTTGTATTCTTCTAAATCTAGAAGAAATTTAATCAGTTTTAAAGATATTCGTCTAAATGGTTATCATGTTGAAACCACTAATGAAGGCAGTGAAGAATATCTTTATATTACTTCAATAATCTCGGGCCAGAAGCTCATATTGGAAAAACTGCCTGCTTTCTCTTCCGGGTTGTATTATACAACAATAAGAACAATTGAATCACATGTTGTGATGCACCAGAAGTGCCCTAATCCAAAGATGTTTATGCTTTGGCATGATCGTCTTGGACATCCGGGAACAATTATGATGCGTCGAATAATTGAGAACTCTCATGGGCATCCCTTAAAGAACCAGAAGATTCTTTTACAAAGTGATTATCCTTGTGCTGCATGTTCTCAAGGTAAACTTGTAATAAAACCATCCCCTTCTAAGGTAATTCTTGAATCTCCATCATTTTTACAAAGAATTCAAGAGGATATATGTGGGCCAATTCATCCTCCATGTGGGCCATTTAGATATTTTATGGTTTTAATAAATGCATCAACTAGATGGTCACATGTTTGCCTACTTTCTACTCGTAATGTTGCATTTGCTAGACTTCTTGCCCAAATAATTAGATTACGGGCACAATTCCCTGATTATCCAATTCAATCTATTCGGATGGATAATGCGGGTGAATTTAAATCTCAAGCATTTTATGATTATTTCATGTCAATCGGTATTAATGTTGAGCATCCTGTTGCTCATACACATACTCAAAATGGTTTAGCTGAATCGTTTATTAAACGACTTCAGTTAATTGCTCGACCTTTGCTTATGAAATCAAAACTGCCTGTTTCTGCTTGGGGACATGCAATATTACATGCTGCATCATTAGTTCGGATCAGACCAATATCTTTCCAAAAATATTCTCCTTTACAACTTGCATTTGGTCAACCACCAAATATTTTTCATTTTCGCATTTTTGGTTGTGCTGTATATGTTCCAATTGCTCCACCTCAGCGCACTAAAATGGGACCTCAACGTAGACTTGGGATTTATATTGGTTTTGACTCTCCATCTATTATTAGATACCTTGAGCCTTTAACTGGTGATATTTTTAAAGCACGTTTTGAAGACTGTCATTTTGATGAAAATATATTCCCATCATTAGGGAAAGAAAAGTCGTTGCCAGAAGCACGACAAGAAATCACTTGGAATAATTCGACGTTATCACATTTTGATCCTCGTACAAATCAATGTGAACTAGAAGTTCAGAGGATCATTCATTTACAGAGTATTGCAAATCAATTGCCGGATGCATTTACTGACAACAAGAAAATAATTAAGTCTCACATTCCAGCTGCTAATACTCCAGCAAAGATAGAAGTTCCTGTAGGACAATTAACTAATACAGCAGCAAATGAGTCTAAGGCACGCCTGAAGCGTGGAAGACCTATTGGTGCAAAGGATAAGATTCCCCGGAAGAGAAAAGCACAAGGAAATGAAATCGGCGCTCCTGAAGAGGCCTTACCCACAAAACAGGCAACGGAAATTGATCCATCCAAACTTTCTGTACAAAATTCTCCTGGAAAGAAATCCCCTGAAGAGGAACCTCTTGAAGAGGAATCTCCTGAAGAGTTACCCCCTGAAGAGGAACAGGTACCTGAAAATAATGAGATCTCAATAAATTATATAAGTACAGGAGAAATATTTGATAGAAATAAAATTGTTGTCGACAACATATTTTCATTTAAAGTTGCATTTGACATTACCAGAAGTAATGATGATATTGAACCAAAATCCGTCGAAGAATGTCGACGTAGAAATGATTGGCCAATGTGGAAGGAAGCAATTCAGGCAGAATTGAACTCACTAGCAAAACGTGAAGTATTTGGACCTGTAGTCCAAACACCAGAAGGTGTGTCGCCTGTTGGATACAAGTGGGTATTTGTACGAAAACGTAATGAGAAAAATGAAATTGTGAGATATAAAGCAAGACTTGTTGCACAAGGTTTCCTGCAGAAACCAGGTATTGATTATGAAGAAACATATTCCCCTGTAGTGGATGCAATTACATTTAGATTTTTGATTAGCTTGGTAGTTACAGAAAGTTTGGATATGCGTTTAATGGATGTGGTTACAGCATATTTATATGGATCACTTGATAATGATATATACATGAAAATTCCTGAAGGATACAAAATGCCTGAAGCATGTAATTCAAAATCCCGAAGTATTTATTCTATCAAGCTACAAAGATCTTTATACGGGTTAAAGCAATCCGGACGCATGTGGTACAATCGTCTTAGTGAATATCTATTGAAAGAAGGATTTGAGAATAATCCAATTTGTCCATGCGTTTTCATTAAGAAATCAGAATCTGGATTTGCTATCATTGCAGTTTATGTAGATAATTTAAATCTTGTCGGGACTCCAGAAGAGCTCACAAAAACTGCCATTTATCTAAAAAATGAGTTTGAGATGAAAGATCTTGGGAAGACAAAATTTTGTCTTGGCTTACAAATTGAACATTTTCAAAATGGAATTCTTGTTCATCAATCAACATACACAGAAAAAGTCCTGAAGCACTTTTACATGGAGAAAGCTCATCCTTTGAGCACTCCAATGGTTGTTCGTTCGCTTGATGTGAAAAAAGACCCTTTTCGCCTTCGAGAAGATGACGAAGAAATTCTTGGTCCTGAAGTACCATATCTTAGTGCAATTGGCTCACTCATGTATCTTGCAAATTGCACACGACCTGATATAGCATTTTCAGTTAATTTACTAGCAAGATACAGTTCTGCTCCAACTCGAAGGCATTGGAATGGGGTTAAACATGTTCTACGCTATCTTCGTGGAACAACTGACATGGGATTATTTTATCCAAAATGTTCAAATTCACAGTTAGTTGGATATGCAGATGCGGGTTTTTTTTTCTGATCCACATAAAGGTAGATCTCAAACAGGATATCTATTTACATGTGGAAGTACTGCTATTTCATGGAGATCTGTCAAGCAAACACTTGTTGCTACTTCTTCAAATCACTCAGAAATTATAGCAATTCATGAAGCAAGTCGGGAATGCATATGGCTAAGATCAGTAATTCAACACATTCAAGAAAAGTGTGGTTTATCCACAATCAAAGATAGCCCGACAATATTATATGAAGATAATGCTGCTTGTATCACACAGATCAGAGGAGGATACATTAAAGGTGATAGAACAAAACATATTTCACCAAAATTCTTTTATACACATGAGCTCCAGAAGAGTGGTGATATTGATGTGAAGCAGATACGATCAAGTGACAATTTAGCAGATTTATTTACCAAAACATTACCAACTGCAACATTTAAGAAGTTGGTGAATAACATTGGAATGCGCCGACTCAAGGATCTTTCATCATAAATAATTGAAGCTCTTCATCCTGATGAGGGGGAGTAAAATGATTATGCTGATTGTACTCTTTTTCCTTCGCTAAGGTTTTTCCCACTGGGTTTTCCTTTGCAAGGTTTTAATGAGGCAATCCTAAAGCATACGATGACACACAAGAATAGTGTACTCTTTTTCCTTCGCCACAGGTTTTTTTTTTCCCACTGGGTTTTCATTGGCAAGGTTTTAACGAGGCATATTCTTAGTGTATGGTCATCCAAGGGGGAGTGTTATGAATGCATTCATGCATTTGGTGGATGACCATTTAGTTTCATCTATTGGAATTCTACACATTCATGTCATCTTTTAGAATTCCATAACATTCATGTAATACATTGATATAGCCTTTTAATTCATGTCCTATCCTTTCCTATTCCTTAACCTCCCACTATGATTCTATGTCTATAAAAGGGAGTATTGGATACTTTGTAAAACACACAAATATAGAGAAGAATCATACATAGTTCCTGAAGAACTAGTTTCATATTTACAATCTCTTTATCTTGTCTTGTTATTTTCATTAATTTTACAACATCTATAAATTAATCAGAATCTAGTGAGATTATATTACTCTAAATGCGGTGATTTTAGATGATCCTCTCTCAAATGTCAAAATAGCAAAACAGGCAACGACATATCACCTATTTACGTCTTTTTTTTTTTTTTTTAATTCATTTAAAAAAAATTAAAGAAAAAAAAATAATATGAAGTGACATTTCATCAACACTAATAACCTCTTAAGTGTTCTAATTAATTACGAAATGGAAATAATAAAAATAAAGTTATATGATATAATGTATATTATGTATATTGTATGCTTTATTAAATACAGTTTAGTTTTTTTTATTTTTTATTTTTATATTTTCTGTACGTTTCTCGTTTCTTACTTTTTTTAGTAACACGTCATTTTTACTCATTGCCATATACTTAAAGACAACAACATGAATCTTGCTAATTAATGTCATTCAAGTCTTTCAAAACCAAAGCATTCAATAATTTTAGGCTGCAGGTTTTATCGTTTTCTTCTTTGAGAAAAACCAAATTTGAGGACAATGTTTTTTTTAAAAAATCAAATGCATTTTAAAATACACAATATTTTAAATGTTTAACCCTAATTTTATTATACGTTTAACAATATTTTTAAATTTTCATTTTGAAAATATTTCGAAAATGGTAGGTTATATAAAATGTTTAGCAATAACGTAATTAATAGAAGTTTGAGGATCAAGCATTAATTTTTAAAAAGTTTGGTGATATATATATATATATATATATATATATATATATAGTTGCTTAATCCCAAAAAAATGAAGCATAGTTCCTGCACTTACTAGTTTTTTTTTTAAAAAAAAAATCCAAAACTATTTTTAGTTTGGGTTCTAACTTGCATTAATAAAATATGGGACATAAAGATGGGAACGGTAGTAAATCCAACTGCTAGATAATATATTAATATGTCAAAAATACAGATTTTTTTGAATTCGTCATCTGACACGTTAAGAACAAAATTCATCATAAAACTAAATACAGCTAGCTTCTAACTAAAACACAATTTCTCATATTACACTATTTACAAATGCATTTTACATTTAATTTGCACAATTGGATAGGATGAAAATAATTTTTAGTAAATTTGTTAGCAATTTTAATATGAAGTTGAAAATTTCCTAAGCCCACTGGGAATGCTCAGGGGAGTCGGGGACAAGAACCTAAGTCTGTGTTCTATTTTTAATTTTTTAAAAAAATCATCCCTTTTAAAATTGCACTTTTTAAACATAATATCCAAACCAATCTTAGTTTAGTCTACCATTTTCAAAATGCAATTTTAAAAATGTAATTATAAGTGTCTAGTAAAATAAAGGTTCAATATTTAAAATTGTGTATTTTTTAATATACACCCATTAAATTTGATTTGAATGCCTAAATTTTTTCCATTTTCAAGTTGCCACTTTTTTTTTTTTTGCCAAACAATCTTAAAACAGTTTACTTTTTGCAATTTTGTTTAGAGTAATGTTAGAGATACTAATTCTTTTACTAAGAGATGAATATTAAGATGATTTGGAGCTTATTCATTAGTATCCGTAGCATTTTTTTTTATTAATTGTTTTGATCATTTCTAATTAATAAACTCCATATCATCTTAATATCCATTTAATACATCTAACATTACTCTTTTTGTTTAACAATGCACCTTTTTATTTTATTAAAAAAAATTAAACTTAGTTGGATTTGGACATTAACAAATAGAGAGACTATTAAATTTGAGGCTGCAAAGGAAATACGTAGGGGGTGAAAACCAAATGTTTTATATGGTACATATCTTTGGAGTATTTCAAGCAATTAGTTCTTAGAAAGGCAAAAAGTTAAATTTTTCTTGAGAAGACAAGGGTTAGATGGTAGGTTTTTGGGGAAGCATAAAGGCAAAACATGTTCCATTCTAGAATAGTTGGTAAATTTGCTTATTTAATTCCTATAAGCCCATTGACATATATATAATGGTTAAGGTCTATCAAAAAGTGATTTCACAAAAAGTCCAGAAGCATCCCAGAAGCATCAAATTTCGGGATATTTCTGACTGCCCGTGTTGTTGGGTGCTAGTGATCACAAAGATTCTCTCAATAATTATGAGAGAAAGAATAGTTAGAGTGAACAGCGAAAATGATAATAGAAAAGTTGAGCAGAATGCATATGCTTTGAAAGAGTAGGTAGTTAAAATGAAAAATATATAAATAACATGAGAGTATTTCTTTCCTACGATTTATTTTGGAGAAAGTTTGTTTATTTCTGCTTTGGTGAAAGGGAAAGTAGTTCATTAGAAGTAGAAAATATGGATTGAATTCTTTTTCACTTTTGTAAAAGACAAAAAATAATTCATTTCCAACTTGTTGATGTCTATGTGAATTTGAAAATGTGAAAATAAAATAAAATATATATATACACATCCAAACAGCATATAAGGGTGCATTTTAAAAAATACAAGATTTTAAATATTGAACTGTGATTTTACCACTTAACAATATTTTTAAATTTTCATTTTAAAAATATTTCAAAAATGGGAGATTAAACTAAGGTTGGTTTGGATTTTCATTTTTAAAAAGTGCGATTTTAAAATCTATGATTTTTTTTTTTTTGAAAAAAAAAATACAAATTAAAAGGAACTATTTAGCTTAAAGTAAATACCATTTTTGGGGACACATTTCTATGTGCTTTTCTTTTTAAAAAAATGAAAATAAAAATTTAGGGATATTTAGACAAATGAACCTTAAAAAAAGGCCACATCTTGGGTAATCGGTGTCCAGGTGTTCGTAACTGATGCATTTTTTTTTTGTTAAATTTGACATAAATGGTAACGTAAGATGTTAACAATAACGTAATTAATAGAAGTTTTGGGATCAAGCATTATTTTTTTAAAAAAAGTTTGGTCATAATTTTGGATGGTGCACAAAATTCTGATTTGAAATAAAATAATATCAATTTGACAATTAACAATTAAATAAATTACTGTTACATAAATAATTGGTTGAATATATTCTTGTTGATAATAGACCATATTAATCTGAAATAATAATATAAAATAAATGTAGTATAAGTGATGAAAATTAAAACAAGGAAAAATTTCATAATGCTATAAAATTACAAAAGAGTGTTGTCCTGAAATGTTAATTCATGCCTCTTGAAATATATAATTCGGTGTGATTGGATCTCTTGACCCGTAACCTTTCAGAATTAGACTATAACGTTTATCTTCGTTACGGACATACTTCTAATAACGAAGATCCGATCAAAGTGGATGACGGACTCCAAAAAATATTTTTCTTTGTAAAAAAAACTAATAATATAATATATAGCCTCATGCCTCGAAATAATTATTTTGCAACACTATATATATATATATGTGTGTTTGTGTGTGAATGATAAAAAAAAAAAAAAAAAAAAAAAAAAAAAAAAAAAAAAAAACCAAATGCCCATGACCGTTTGAAGAACAAAACCATAAAAGAAAATTTTAATAACCAACGGTCAACTGAGCATTAATGTTTTTCTTTTCTTAAATGCCATAAAAAAAAATAAAAAATAAAAAAAATAAAAAAAAAAAAGAAGAAGAAGAAGGAGAAATGCTAGATATCGTAACATTTTTTTTCCAGAATTTGGTTCCAACCTGATGTGTCACAATCCTATGAAATTGTGGCACACTTTCCAAAATGATAGATTTCGTGTGATTGTGACACATCAGGTTGAAATTAAATTCTAGAAAAAAGTATTTGGATGTCTAGCATTCCTCATTTTTTTTAGGGCAGATCTTGGCTGTCCACCTTCACAGTTCTTTGTCGTAGGTCGTTGGATTGATAATGTTATATATCAGTATGAATTTTTTGGTTAATAAATCTAAAAAGAAGTAATGCCCATGTTTATGATATAATATTTTTATAATCTGGTGTATATATCAAATATAATATGTAGTTTTTTTTTTTTCCTACCATTTTAGATATATGAAAGCATAACTCTTTTTTATTTATAAACACCTTGATTAAATCGAATGAAAACATAATTTGGATAAAGATTTTATTAAAATTAGTCAATAGATTTCATATGCAATATTTTAAGATCAACTTTTAGTTTATATGGCTTTTTTATATTTTTTCCATATATATATATATATATATATATACAATGACGGCAAGACCTTGTCGGCTCAACTTTGTGGGATATTTATTAAATGCTTATGTGATATGTAGCATTATTGATAATAATAAATAACAAACACTACAAAAAAAAAAAAAAAAAAGCAAATTCTAGACGGTTTTAAACTGTCCAAAAATGCAAAAAAAACTGTCTGGAATCAATTCCATACGGTTTTTTGTAGACGGTTTAAAACCGTCTAAAATATGGAGTCGCTAAAATAATTTCTGGACGGTTTGGACAAAACCGTCCGAAATTCCAGACGGTTTTGTCCAAACCGTCCAGAATTTACTCTTTTTTTTTTTTGCTTTCAGTTCCCTTTTTCTTTATATTAATATAATTAATTAATTAATTATGTAATGAAAAAGTAAACAGGGCGTCAACAACGGATTAGCAGGAGATGTAATACGGTGTGTTTTATTCGGCAATTTCACGTCGATCGAATGGCCACAGCGGCTCGAATTCGACGCCTCGGGCTTGCTTGGGTTTGAGCGGGACCGCTCTACCTTTGGCGGGATACGCGCCGAGGAAGGGAGGGTAGATCCAGTCGTTGGCTTTGTTGGGGTAGGGCCAGGAGGGGCCGTCGCCGTCAATGACGAAGACGCAGCGGTCGAACGACCTTGGAGGGGTGTGGGAGTTGAGCAGGGTGGAGATGCGGCGGAAGGCCGGGAAGAGTGGACTAGGGAACTGAGGCGTGGACCGTGGGCCGGGTAGCAGGTGGATCCGGATCGAGGGACAGAGCTGTCACCGTCAATCTCTCCCTCAACGCCCAATCAGGTTGATCTCTCCCTCAACGCCCAATCAGATCGATCTCCTCCCTATGATTCCTTCCCTCTTCTCCTGATTCGCGATGCCGTCACCACTCTCACCCTGAAATGTGACTGCAGATCCGTGAGCATCGATGATGGCCGGTTGTGATGTTTTAGGCCAACTGGGTTTATAATTTTTATGTACAATTTTTTTTGGTTGTCAAATGAAATGGACGGTTGTGACTTTGGCTGGTAAAAAAATCAAATGGATGTGGTAAAATTTGGAGGCATTACGCGGATTGATGACATGGCGTGGGGAAAAAAATTTCCAGACGGTTTCATTTGAAACCGTTTGGAATTGAAATGTTATGGACGGTTTTTAACAAACTGTCCATAAAATTCTCTAAGAATAATATTTATAGACGGTTTCTTATAAAACCGTCTGGAAATGAAATGTTATGGACGGTTTTTAACAAACCGTCCATAAAAATTCTCTAAGAATAATATTTATAGATGGTTTGGATGAAACCGTCTATAAATTTCTAGACGGTTTCATCCAAAACCGAAACCGTCTAGAAATGAAAATTTCTAGACGGTTTAGTTCAAACTGTCTAGAATTTTATGGACGGTTTAATCAAACCGTCCATAATAAATTTTTTACAAACGGTTTCAAAAAAACCGTCTGCAAATTTTTTTTTCTAGACGGTTTTAAAAACCGTCCATAAATGCCTTTTTTTTTTGGTAGTGGAAGAACATTGTGGAAGTTGATAATGTCCCAAGAATAGTGGGAGTTTTCTTATGGAGTACTTTGTAACAATTTATTGCTAATTAACCAAGGAAAATCTATTAAAAAGAAAAAGAAAAAAAAAGATTGTTATTTATAAAGCCAATCAAAACTAAGAAATATAGGCGTAAGTCACAATTTATTTTAGCATCAAAGTGCGCTTATTTTTTCATAAAAATTCACTGGGTTACCATTTGTCAAACATACACACATATATATACTTAGAAAAATACCAAATCCCTGTCCATAAAACATTTATATCATGATAAAAAGTTTTTTTTTAGAATAATTTATAGACAAATGTTTAGTTTTATTTTTTAATTTATATAGGAACTTAAAACAAATCAGGTCTTTTGTGTCGCCCAATAAAGAAAATGCCACATCAACATACAACTCATAATTTGAAAAAGAAAATTACTATATTATTAATCCTAATGTAATGCTATTTTTTTTTTTAATAATTTTTGCATAAAAATATTTTTCATGTTAAAAAATGTTTTTACATATAAAGAAACTACGTGTTATATAAAAGCAATAAAATAATACTAAAAAATATATTTTTATTTTATCAGTATCTTATTTTATTGACACAAATCGTCCGGTAAGAAAAAGGGAATCAAGGTACACGCACCATCAAAGCGCGTGGTGATCAACAGTAATCACACAATTAATAGGTGTTAATTATAATCAGCAAGCACTGTTCACGGATGGTCCAGTAATTGAATGTGTACGTCATTGGTCAGAATCTCCTTGTATAATTTTCTGACATGTATGAGACAAACTATATTCTATTCAACTTTTTTAAATTTTTTGGCAATAGGATGGAATCAAAATTTTTCTCTACTTTTTTCAAAATAAATTATATTTTATTCAACTTTTTTAAATTTTATCTCACAAAGTTAAATTTCGAAATTCGTGCAGTAAATTTGAATTCAATTCTAATTCTTAAAAATTCAATTCCTAAACAAACCATTAATATATTATAGCACATTTAAGCCTTTTTTATTTTATTTTATTAATTTCGGCATTTTGTGAGACATTAAATAACTTTTGAAGAAGGTTCTAAAAGCAACCCAATCTGTATAATAAGCATGCAAGGTTCGGACAAAATACTACATTTGACCTTGATTTCCCTCGGACAAAAACGCTTTATTTATTTATTTTTTTATAGTATTTCAAGCGATTATAAGTCTGGTTCTCGGGAAGACAAAAAGTATAATTTTTCTTGAGAAGACAAGGGTCAGATGGTAGGTTTATGGGAATAATTGTTGTACTTGTGTTTCTTCAATTTCAATGCATGAACTATGAACAATGGAGAGCCTAGGACGCAGGTTATTCCCCATTCGGTTTGTTTCCCCAAGCCTTCAACCAGCTTATTTGGTGGTTTGAACCAATTTCAATTTTCTTCTGCAAATCTCCATTCTCTCTATCCCTCTCTAAAATGGAAACACACAACACCATGACTTCACCATCATCTCCAACCTTCGTGCAAGCAGACACACACACCTTCAGAGATTTAGTCCAGACGCTGACCGGCTCGTCCTCGGTCTTGGAGAAGCTCCACGTCAACCCACCTTCAAAACTCTTCCCTAAATCTTTCACACCGGTGACCTCACACCAGTCATCGCCCGTTACCCTGGCTTCAAGCTCCACGAGCGAAGGCAAACCCTTTTTCAGAATTGCAAGGGCAAAAAAGGAAATAAAACTATGATCGCTTAAGGGTTAAACGACGCCGCACGAAAGGCTTAAACGGTATGCTTGCCTTTATTTATTTATTTATTTGTTTGTTTTTATTTTTTTAATTAGACAAGTCGGTCAGTGCAGGGCTAATAAATATATCTAGGGTTTAGACATGATTTCCAAGTGAAACCCTGATAGAAGTCCTTGTTATCGTTCAAGGAGAAAAGATAAGAGTGGAGTCGATGTCTGCGTTTCAACCGGCGGGGTTCCGCTTTTGTCCCAGCGATGAAGAGCTTGTACGAGACTTCTTGTTGAAGAAGGTGATGGGTGAAGAGCTTCCCTGGGATGGCATCGGTGAGTGCGATCTATACGGTGAAAAGCCTCCCTGGGAAATCTGCGGCGATCAGGAGGGTGAGAAGGTTTACTTTTTCGCGAAACTGAGAAAACTAAGCAAAAATCGAGTGGCACGAACTGCCGGATCTGGGGTTTGGCATGAGAACTCTTCTCATGATATATATGATGAGGAGGGTGATGTTATTGGGGCCAGGAAATTGTTTTCTTTCAAGGTTAAAGATGGCTCGTCCATGAAGAGATCCGACTGGGTAATGCACGAGTTTTCACTCGTTGGGGAGCATGAACTGAGTACCAATTGGGTCCTCTGTACCCTTCAAAAGAAAGGCTCTGAATCGAGGATTGGGATCAAAAGGCGCTGCGAGGATGGATCTCAGCAAAGAAAGAAGATTTGCTGTGAAATTGTTCAATGCGATGGGCCTCAAGCAAAATATGGAACGCCCAATACTGATTTGGAAACCCATATGGAGTTTTGTCTACCAGCTTGCGATAACCCTGATTCAGAGTTTGATTTAGAGAGCTTCATGAACATCCTGCCCCCGGAGGGTGGAGATCTGCCGCTTGTTACATTAGAGGATTTTTGGACATTAGAGGATTTTTGGGATGGTGACATAAGTACTTTCTTTGCCTAGAGACTACAGTTAAAATTGAGGCAAATTGTTCCCGATCAAAACGAAGTTTTTTGGTTTTTTGTTTTGCTGTTGGTCACTCAAGAGATAGGAAAAAATTGTAAATTTTTTATTTGTTTGTTATATTTGGCTGGAGCATAATTCCAGTTCATCATATTGCAAGTCTCCCAAATTTATACACCCGCAATAGAGATATTTGCATTTCATAAACAATTATGTTTCATGCCAAACTTATTACTTTTGTTTTTTATTTCTCTTTGATTAAGAAAGAAAGAAAGATAACGTTGTTAGTTGTGGGAAGCTAATTAATCCAATTAAAAATTCATTTCAACATTCCGATTCAGTCACAACAACACTCTACACCATCAAAATCGTACTAATAAATCTAGATACCGTAGCTTTTTTTTTTTTTTTTTTTTTTTTTTTTTTTTTTTTTTTTTTTTTTTTTTTTTTTTACTTTAAAAAATAATTTGATAATCAGCTTTGGTGTCTACTACTTCAAAATGATTTGAGGAGAATTTAGTGATGTTCTCTCAAATGGCAAAATAAGCAAAATAAGTAACAAAAACTATTTACGTCGGTCTTTCTTATTCTTTTTTTTTTTTTTTTTTTCTTAATTTTTTTTAAGAAATTCGTTTTCATATATAATGTAATCCATTTTCTCCTTTCATATGCAAAAAGTAGCTAAAGACAAAAACATAACTTATTAAACTAAATAAAAAAGACAAAATAAGACTACCCACCCCCAAAGAAAAAACAGATAATTTGTCAATTGGTCTTTGAGTTAGACTGAATTACAAAACTTGCTCTGCATTATTAGTTGTTGAAACTTGAAACCGAAAGAGTTAAAATAGTGTCCAACATTGTGGACAATTGGATCACATATTCATGTGAAACAATTTATTCCATTAGCACCAATTTCAAAGAAATGTGATTTTTTCAACTTTTTAATTATTAATTTATTAATGAAATATCAATAAACTCAGTAAACAAAAACCTATGGTTAGAGCAAATTGAAAAAAAATAAAATAAAATAAAATTGGACTTTATTTACTAGGTTCCATTTTCGGCAAGATATCCCCAATAATCGCTTATAAATTCATCCTTTTTTTTTTTAAAAAAGAAAAAGAAAAAAAAGAAAAAGAAAATAAAGTATGTTGTAGCTAGGCTTATAACCACGATTGACTCGTATGATTTAGTAGTTTAGGCCGGCTCCCACACAATTCCACGAAAAATGATATATATTAGAGAGTCTTTTAGTAAGAGCATTTCTAGTAATAAAGGTTATTTTAGTTGTTCAAAATACCCTCTTTTTTTTTTTTTTTTTAATTAATTAATTAATTTATTTTTATTTTATCTAGTTATTTTTCAATACAAATTTCAGTTAGACTATCTATTTCGTCATTTACATTTTTTTAAATATTATTTTTTAACCATTTTTTTTAATTATTTTTCACCTTTCTCTATCCCTTTCTTAAAATATTAATTTATATTAGTCCAAGTTGCTTTTGTCTACTGTTGCAAATTGGATGGAAAGGTAAATTACATAATAATAATTAAATATAGTTTTTATAACCAATTTAAAAGCTCTACCAGAGATGTTCTAAGACCAAAATATAGTATGTTGAAACACACTTAACATAAAGGCTTAAGCATATGAGTATCATCTCAACTATATTATATTAACCACTAAAATTTATTGCACTTTTCCCATGAAGGACTTAATCTTTTTACTTGGAACACGTGTAAACTCGACAATATATATGTGTGAGTGGTTTGTTCTAATTTCGTCCCTCACTATCATAATCTAATACAAATTAACTGAAGAATTAATACTAAAGTTCTACTCAGTTTTCACTTAATTAGGACCTTAATTATAATATGATTGGTTTGATAGTCTACCGATCTTGAGAGGAAGCAGGGGTGGAACTGCTCCAAAAATTTATAATTTTTTTTTTTTTTTTAAATTTGATTTTTTTTTAAATATTTTTTTTTTTTTTTTTTTTTTTTTTTTTTTTTTTTTATGATTTTGACTCTTAAAAATAAATTTTGGTTCAGCCCACTAGAAGAAGGTATGTTGAGGAATGAGGGAGGGATCAGTGGCTTAAATTTACACTATTAACAAAGAAACGAGGAAGAAGAAAAATGGTACAAATTGGGGGACACGAATCCATAAAGAAGCATGTGATGCAATCATGAATATCTTTAGGTTTGGTTGTAGGTGGCAAGGTGGGAGATAAGGTTTATTGGACGTATATGTTCAGGAATAACTTTTTTTATTTCCCAATTTTTTATTTATTTTTTAGTTAGTAACTAGAGAAGGGAGAAAAAAAGAAAGAGAGATGGTACATAATACATCATGTGTGTATTTTTAAGTTGGATTTTCATTTTTTTTTTTTTTATCAAGTTAAATTCGACCTTTGACTCTTATAGATAGAAAATTCTGGTTTTGTTCCAGCTTCTTTGGATAAAGAGTGTATGATAAGTTCCAAAAATTTTATGATGGGTAAAATTAGTAAGAACAATTGGTAGGGTATGTAACGTATTTTGTCCTAAATAACGGTAGTAATTTTAGCCATCTCAGCGTCTTCATCATACCTATAATCCAACCATTTCCAAACTATGCCTAGAAATGTAAATAAAAAAACACTGAACAACCTTGTGATTACATAATTTCATAGGCTGCTAAATGGGCCTTCAAGACGTCTGCAAAGGAATTAGAAAACAAAAGAGCTTGTCGGGGCGAGCAGTCGGTGAGAGATAATTTTAATGCCTGAATTAGTAGAAACAAAAAAACTTGAATTAGTGTATTTGTGCAGGAGAGAAATGAAGCGAATGTTTTCCAATATTAAGGGGTAGTTTTCTATATGGATCTATGGATCTGAGAGAGAGAGAGGGTTCTTACCTGCTTCTTATTCCATTTTTATCCTTTGTTTTCCATGTCTACGGGCCAGATGGCGAGTAATACTAGTAGTGACCGGAGGGGTTAGGTTTTTAGAGGCTGCCTTGCAGTGAAGGTCTCTAGGTCATGTCCGCATGTGCATCATACGATTAGTATCCGCGCGGTTATTGAATACTGTTATTATTCGCTATCAGGATATCAGGTAATAGGCTTTTTGAGCTTATTTTAGTATATTGTGTATCTATTAAGGCTTATTCTAAACGATTTTCGAAATTATTTTGTACTAATTTTTAGTGTTTTTTAAGCCCTAATATTTTAGATGAAATCCATATCTTGATTTCACAATCCAACTTAAAAATAACCAAAAAGAAAATAAAAAAAAAATTACAAATCTAGCAAACATTAAAAATATATGTTCTATATAAAAGGTATAAAGATAATAATTTTTACTAACGGCATCTGCATCTGCATCCGTTTATACAAATAGTAAATAACTTTAAATAATAGATTAGTTATAGCTAATATCCACCCATGTAAATACATAAGTAATTTATGTTGTGTGGAGGTGGAAAGAATACACTTTTCACGAGGCAAACATGCTGTATTGTGTTCCATCATTTTTATTTTTTATTTTTTATTCCTAAACGTATACCTGTCAAAACGTCACAAGTGAGAGGTAGGGAGTTCAGTCCACGATAGCTGGGGGGAATTGCAATGGAGCAAGCTTAGGCCTTATGGTGTGTACATTTTATTAAGAACCCACAAATCAAGATCTTTTGTTAGTGTTTTACACTACATAGAATTAAAAAAACTCAAACGGTAGTGTTTTATTACAATAACAAAACACAATTGCCCACAACCTAGATGCGATTTGAAAGAAAAATTGAAATAGATTCAGAAATATTTCAAAATCTCGAAATTAAATGATTTAACATCCATTCCATTGGTTACTTATAATCAACCAAGAAACACAACTCTCGATTACGAAAGTTACAAATCCAAGAAGATAAACGAAGATCCAATTTTTAACAAGGATTGAACAAAACTATGGAAACCAATTAGGATAGTAAGGAAAGAAATGAAAAATTGCAATTCGGTCCTTGATAATTTGCCAGTCTTTTAACATTGATTTTTCTTTTCAAGTTTTCAACTTGCTTCAATTCCCACTTCTTTCACTAAAATACTTGGATATCAACCCATCTCCTTTATCTTTGGAGAAAAAAAAAAGTTATCATCCAGTAAATAGCTAAATTCCTAATAATTAACGGGTTGATGCCTGAGGTCCTTAAGGAATATTATTTCATAGCTCTCAGGTGAGACTTGCTAAGTGCAAATTTTGTTTTGGAGCTAACCATTCAAGCGAAACTTGCGACTCAAATATTGTTCAATGCTTTGAGTGGTGTGAGGCATTGGACTGAAGATCAGTCAGTCGATCCTAGGCTGGGCCTCTGTGAGCCTGAGGTGCTGCCAAGCCACTAAAGGTGAAGCCGGATACCTCGTACTAATAAATAAAAAATCCTAATATTTATAGAAATTCTTACATAATTAGTTAAATCAAAAAGCTAAGATGTAAGAACATGTTTATTTGATGGGTAATACTTAGGAGAAGCAGAATTTCCGGATTTCATCCAGAAATTTGACTTATGGATGGCATTCTTGTAATTATTCATAATTACAAGAATGCCATTCATAAGCCAAATTTCCGGATGAATTGCTAGTGCGTAGCACTGTTCTTATTTGATAGATTTTTCTAGTAAAAAGACTTTAAAATAATAATAATAAAAAATATGAGAAGCTTTTCCTGATTATTTTCTCCCTGATGAGTGTTGTTTGGACTCCAAAAAAATTGAAGAAAATAAGGGGAAGTTCTTCGGCATGGGTTAATGCTTACACAAGAATTGGTCTTTCCTTTATTCATTCAATTCAATGATTAAGCATGCATTCATTGTATATTGTGACAGGATGCTTCTTGATTGGTTAGTGCGGATGTATGGGCCCTTCTTTGTGCATTTCGAATACATTCATTGCGGTTAAACTTTGAAAAGGGTAGTTTAATCGGATAGAGATTATGCATTATGAAGCGGAGGTCACTAGTTTGAATTTTCTTCACCTTCTTGTGTGGACATGTCAAAAAAAAAAAAAAAAAAAACTTTGAAAAGGGAATATGTAAATAAATTCTTGAGTAAATGCATCGGTTGTGATCACTTTTTTAGATTTTAAAAATGAGAATACCTTTAATAAGGATGAGCCGTAAAACATCACTTTTACAGCCTTCGGTAAAAATTTGACACATCATTTAAAACACACTAAATACACTAGAGCCTAAAACACCCTATCATCACTTTTCTTCTTTTACCGACGACAACCCTGGCCCTCCCAATGCCGTCGAGTTCAATGGATGATGCCCCATCGGTGGCCCACCCGGAAACCTGCCATATGTGCCCATCGAGCCCAGCTGGCCATACTGCGACACTGGAATCGAACAGCCTTGTGCCCTGCCCATTCCCATCCCCATCCCGTCATTCCCACTTCCCAGTAGACCCAATTGGGCCCTGCACCCCATCAGTCCCGAGCTGACCCAACATCGATCAGCTTGCTGGGCTCCTTGAGGGCGAAGAGAGCGTCGTCGACGTGCTTGAAGGTGACGAAGCCGTAGCCCTTGGACTTACCGGTCTGCTTGTCAAGGATGGCCACGGCCTTCTCCAGCTCACCGTAGGAGGAGAAGAGGGCGCGGAGGCTGTTAGTTGTGGTGTCCTCTACCACATTCGATGCTGAAGCCTGCAATGTGGCATAAGCATTAAAGCATCATTTATTTTTTTGGACGGAAAGCCAATGAAATGCTCGATCCAAATTTTTTCTAATAAATTGGTTAATAAAATTAGAAAGGAAGACATTGAATTCAACTGGTACGAAAACATAAAAATTATGTAAAATTTCCACTTTTTACAGGTAGATGGACTCCAATTAATAATTATACCACCCTAGCTACCAAAATAGCCCTTATTTCTTTTATTTTTTCTCCTAAGTAGCGTGGGATTAATTAATTGAAGTCCATCTACCAGTACAAAAAAAAAAAAAAAAGAAAAAAAAAAGAGAGAAAAGGAAGAAAAAAAAAGTATAATTAAATTTGAAATGTTAAAAAATTATGGAAAATTTATTGTAATTTATTTTTACAGCACTTAATTATGGAAAATTTATTGTAATTTACTCTTGCTTCCTTTTCAAAGGACTCATCAGATTTCACTTTTTCTCTTGCATTTGTAGAGTAGCATTTAACGCGCTCAACCAAATTCCACCAAAACACAGTAATTAAGCCCAACAACCAAACAAAATCTTTGGACTTGCACCGTACCACCATCGATCTGCATTATATAAACAGCAAGACCTTTTAGACTCAGTCAGTGACTAAAACCTTAAAACTAGGAATATATTCTTCATTCTTGTCTTCATGGCTGGCTCTGTTGTCCTCAAGCTGACTTGCTTGGTGCTGGCGTGCATGGCGGCAAGCGCACCCATTGCCACCAAAGCAGATATTGCATGCAACAAGGTGCTGAGTGACCTGATCCCATGTGTTTCTTATGTAGTCAGTGGTGGGCCTGTGCCGGCCGCTTGCTGCAGCGGGATCAAGTCCCTCAAAGATGTGACTAAGACCACGGCGGACCGCCAGAGCGCTTGTAAGTGTGTGAAGCAAGCTATTAGCGGGATTCCGTACACTGATTATAATATTGGTCTAGCAGCTGGACTTCCTAACAAGTGCGGGGTTAACCTCATTTTCAAGATCAACCCCTCTGCAGATTGCAACAAGTATGACTGGCTTTCTCTCTCTCTAGCAGCATTTTCTTATGCATGATGATTATCATACGACAACTGTAGTAAATCTTATATTTGATGGGAGGAAAATGCTAGCCATACCTACACTTTTACGCATGGATTACTTATGTGTTGACATGGCAGTGCACATGGCATGGCCATGTCAGCCTCTCAAAAAAGTTTATTAATGTGGCAATGTGACGTGTCAAAGTTTATTGTCAACTCAAAAAAGTTGGCCAGCTTCTCCCATGGGTGGCTGACCGCTCCATTGAGAGTGGTAGGCTACCCCAACCGAACCTATAAGGGTGGTCGTGACCACTTCCAATGTCTGATTTAGTGGTTATGACCACCAGATTTCTCTAATATAGTGGTATTGTGACGACAAGATTTGGCAGTCCCGATCCATCAAATATGGTGGTATTGTGACCACCAAATCTAGGAGTCCCGATCCATCCATCCCGAGTGGTGATTGGGGGTGGAGCCACCCGGGAGGGTGTGTGCACATTTTTTTTTTTACTATTTATGGCTAGCATTATTGTTTCCGGAATATTTTTAACTCTTTTTCTGTTTTCTTTTGCTTGGAACCCTGTTTGCAGCATACAGTGAGGTTGATGGAGCAGTGGTTTTCACTTTTCATCTACAAGATGTAGTAGCGTCGTGAGAATAAATGGGTGCTTTTGTCCTCATGCTGCTCCTCTTAATTATAGCTTCGTCTTAATTTGTAGTCTTCTAGTTGTAAATCATCCACTTGATCTTGCTTTTAGTTCTATCTACTTTGCCTACGGAGGAGATCAATTCAGTGGATGTATATCTCAGTTGTCACTAAAGAATCACATTTGCTACTTTATCCTTACTAATTGCATTTTACTTCTCTTAAAAATCACACTTTAATTTTAGTGGTGAACTTTTAAATGAAGCCCAACATTCAATTCGATGCATTAAATTCTAATGAAGCCAATTCACGTTATCTTTATGTGTAATGCATGAATTGAATTGATGATCAAAAGCATTCAATGCAATAAATTCTAATGAACCCAATTCAATCGACAACGCAATTTGGAAGCCAACGCGAAGAAATCGTGTCTGGCATGGCCTTGTGAAAAATAATATTAAAAAAATTATAACATTCATTTTTTTGGCTCTTTGAATTTATAGAGTTACTAATTAACTTACTGACAAATGTTAAACTCAACATTTGATAAAGAGTTGTTAAATGATAGTTTTTGTGGATATTGTTAAAAATTTAGAGAAAAACTAAACACAAACCGCTCATTGTGAGTCCTCTAATGCTATTACCATAAAAGCATGCATGGGGCCGAAGCTTGTTTTTGAACTGATAATCCAACCCTTGATCCTTTCAGCCAACAACTAATCAAATGGATCTTTTGATATGTGAGGCATTTCTTATTGGGGAAAACACACAAAGGTATACAGAAAGATATGAGGAGAAAACAATAGGATGACCAACTGGAATTTTATTGAACATTAATGGAACACAAACTAAATTATTAATGGCTTAATATCTAGGACTAATGTGGTAATACTATTAAGTTTGTGACACTAAGGAGATAAACTTGACCTGAAAATAAATTATTATTATTATTTTTTTTAAAATTAAAACTTTAGAAGAACTGGATTAATGTGGACATTTCACGATCTAAAACAATTTGGGATCATAGTGGAATATGTGGTTAACACAAATATTTGGACAGTCAAAGAGAAGGTAACTGCAAGATTCACCAGTTCCGGATAGTTCAAAATGCGGAAGCCACATGTTAGGTCAGGTGGGCCGCGCAGTCTCTTTTTCTTAGGCTTTCTGAATTTTTGAGAAATTCGGACAACCTAATTTTAGGGGATCATGATCTCTTATTGTGATGACTAAATTTGATTGTTTTATTAATATGGAACAGAGGGTACATCAAACTACGATGTCAGGAAGGAAATTTGTAGTAACTGTAGCACTAACTCAATTGGTTTATAGAATCTCAATCAAAAAGCATTTTACTGTCGATTTCTAACTCATGGGAAGATCTCATGTATGCATTATATAGAACAAATAATCCTAGTACGTAACTATATTCAAAAGTAACTTGATAATCTATAGAGAAAAATGAGACAAAATTGACAAAATGAGATCTACAAGTAACAGCCAAAAATATTAATCTTCATGATCTCAACTTAATAAAGGTTTAAAATCAGCTAATTGCAGTTGAATCCACTTATTACCACTTCCTTGGTTCCCAAGGAAAATGTAATGCTGTTTTTTTCTAGTGAGGGGTGGGGGTGGAGAGCACATTTCAATTGGCATTTTGTCATTGGATGTTGATCTCACAATATCTCATAGTGAAAATGTTAAATCATACTTGCAGCTTAAACCTTGCGTTTAATGTTGGACTGAAGTGAATCAAATAAGATATAGTCAATATGACATACCCATTAAAACATGCCATGCCAAGGAATATTGCTAAATTAGTTGGAGACCACGCCTCATAAAAAAGAAGTCACTAGTTCAAATCTTTCATTCCTCCTCTTCTTAAGGCACAAAAACTTAATTATTAATTATTTTTTATTTTTATATATAAAAAAAAAAAACATGTCAAGCAGAAATATGAGGTGCACAGAAGTCCACAAAATTATTCAGGTTACACATACAAGTTTAAAGTTAATGTGAGGTAGAGGTACACATGACAGATAACCAATAAACATTTTGTTTCTGCATACAAAAGTTATTTTTTCTTTCATTCTCATTATGTATAGAGGAATTGGTACATTTCAATGGTCCTCATTTAAACATGGCCATTTCTCTGTTTTGATACCGATGACATCAAATAAATATACAATAATTTTGGGCTACTGACTGTCATTCATATGTCCAAGTATGCCTTTTCCAATGTATACAACATATTTGATTAGCTCAAAGTATCTAAATTTATAAGTGAATAAGAATGGAATTTACTGATCAGTAAGGTTTCAGGTGGCAGCAACCAAACAAACCTTTAACTCTCTTTAGTGCTGCTTCCCTATGTTGCAATAACAGAAGTGAGGTCTCATCTAAATGCTTTGGCACGTCTTCATTTTCTCTTTTTCGGGGCGATTTCCTTGAAAAACTTTTCCATTTTGATTCAAACTTACAAGCTACAAATACAATTAAAAAAATAATCAGTCTCAACAACCTCCAACCAATATGTATTATCGATAAATTTTTTGTTTTAGCAAAATCTCAAGTAGAGAAAAAATACAAAAGTTTATTCACAGGATCTTATAGACAAATATGATACTTCCAATCGTTTACCAGCAGGGTATATATGTTTACATACAATAGTAACACACAAAGAGGATCATATTTAAACAACACTCAAGTATGAGTACATGAAGATAATTAGAAAATAGAAAACCAAAGAGATCCTACTAACTAAATGAGGATATTCAACCAATATGAAATTCATAAAGGGCCTCAAATGGTATTTTGTGTAGCAAAGGTTATGGAAACAATGTTGTCTGACAAATAAGAGCAGATTAATTTAAGGCTGCAGAAGTGCAAAAGTAGTCCGTGGTTGCACCAATTTCAATTAGCTCCATAGGATTTAAAAAGCGACTTAAAACTCCTTGTGCTAAGCAAAAATAACAAATCACTCCATACCTTAAACCAAGAACCTCACTCTTCACAAAATCTCTTTCCAACTAACAACCCTCATCATCTCCAATTGATGTAAAAGCGAGACCATCCAAGTTTGGCCTCCAACTGAATTGTTCTAAATAAAGCTAATTGTAAAATTGGACAATATGCTCTCTTATTTTTGTAAAATCTGAGGACAAGGATCCATTAACAACTAAAGAATCCACGGAATTGTTTCTTCTATTGGGATTTGCCACCAGATGGAAAATTTTAGTGTTCTTATCTCCCTCTCTCAACCACAGAGCCCTTAATTTTTTCCTCCAACATATTTCTTTGAGCAGAATAAACCTCTAAATCCCTAATTTTTTTTTTTCCACATTTTAGCATCAAATAAGGGTCTTTCCTCTGCAATAATATTAAGGTCACGGATTCCAACCAAAAGATCCTTTTTTTGCTTTCCAATGTTACCAAAAACCTCTTCATTCCATTTTTTCAGATCCATTTTCATGGCTCTCAACTTGAGCACGAGAATAAAACTAGGGTAACCCTGAAAATTGTATGACATCCACCCATTTTTCACATGTTCCACAATCCCTCTAACTTCAACCAAATGTTCTCAAACTTAAAAGAGTGCCCCTTCTATATGGTTTTGGCAAAAAGCAGTGGGTTTTTGCCCACCAATAGCCACTTGACACATCAGCTAAAGACAAAAAAACTGAAAAGTTGGTGAAGCACCCAATCCCTCTCTCCCATTCTGATTTGAAGTAGCCTACGTTGTAAACAAAAGAAAGAAAACCCACCACCCAGTTTGCCAAAACCCGTCCGCCCCCAATCCGCCCAAAATCACCGCACGTCCGCCCGGATTGGAGCACTCCGCCAAAGTCCCGGCGTGGGCACCCTTAATCCCATCCGTCCGTCCCTAATTAGCCCCAAATCTTGTCCGCCCCTAATCCCCCCTAAATCCCGTCCGCCCCCAATTAGCCCAAAATCACCGCACGTCCACCGGATTGGACCACGTCGCCAAAGTCGTCTGCCCCTAATCCCCCCAAATCCCGTCCGTCCGCCTCTAATCCGCCCCAAATCCCTTTCGAAAACTCATTATTTGCTTTGATAAGCCATTTCAAAAACAATTACCTCAAAAATGTTCAAGAGCACCGAAGACAGTTTCCAAGCTCTCTAGAACAAAGTATCTCCAAGGTATGTTTATCTAAATCAAACACAGTGATTCGGCCAAGAACCAAACACTTCTAGAAATTCTATACTCATTCGGTTCTACAAAAACATCAAAGGGAATAACCAAAAATCAAAGACTTCAAGAGAACCAACCGAATGGGTCAACATAGAAAAATGACCTAAAATTTACCCTAAATTCACATCTAGTAAAGCCATAGCAACCCACACCATAATCCAGTTCTATACTCATTTGGTGTTACGAAAATCATGAGAAAGGGTTGGATTTACCTCAAAAACCATCCTCTTGGCCGGAACCATCTTCTTCTTCTTCTTATTCTTCTGCATTTTCGGTCTCTCAGTTTCAGTCTCTCTCTCTCTCTCTCGATTTGCATCCTCTCTCTCTCCGATGATCAGTCTTTCTCAGAAGTCCCGGCGTGGGTGGCGGCTTTCTGGCGGGGGCATCGTTCATCTTGGGTCTTCAATTCGGTTCGTATCAGATGAGGAGTCAACGTTCATCTTGGGTCTTTAATCGGGTGTATTGCACTCATTTGCTTTTTTGTTTCAAGCTCACGTGTCAAATTATTATTGGCGGGCAAAAAAACCCCACTTTTTGCCAGGACCGAATTGAAGTTATTCCCAACTTAAAATATCATTTGCTCCTAATTGCAATGCCACAATCAAGCACCAGAAGGAGGCGGTCTAAAAAGATTCTAGAAATCTCCTCCAAGTAACATTAGGAAACTAAGTTTCTCAATTAGGCAATAGGAGAAACCTATCAATTATGGACTAAGACGGCAAATCTCAATTATTGGACCATGTGAAATTCTCACCAACAAGAGGGATATCCATTAGAACCTAATAAAAAATGAATTCAGAAAAATCCAGCATAGCTAGGGAATATTGATTGTCACCTAATCTCTTACACGGATATCAGGTAACATTAAAATCACCACCAATACACCATGGCATCTCTCACCAACTAATTAGTTCAACCAATTCATCCCATAGCTGTTTCCTATCATTATCATCATTTGGAACATAAACTCTAACAAAAACCCAATTAAAATTATCATTGACACTTTAAAAAAAAAAAAGAAAAAAAAAAGGCAACTGTATTGGTCCCCACAAACTTCTCAATCTTTTCCACCACATGATGATATCCCCATAAACTAGCACCACAACCCTAGAAATAATCTTCATCTTAGTTTCTTGTAAACAAACAATGTCCACCCCTTCCAATCCCTAAAGAGACCTTTAATCCTCAACCTTTTATCCCTATATCTATCATCTTTTTCACAATCCAGAAAAGAATCTTAGGCTTCATAAATAACAAATATTACCCCTCTGCTCCCCCTAAACCTCTACTAGAGTGCCCTCCCTTCAAATCTTAGTTAATGGAACAGGCCAATCTCTTTAATTCACGGTTTCCTCTGTTTAGGAACTAAGCTTGAAGAACAACCCAAATCATTCGGTTTTGACTAGCTTCAATGGTAATAAATAGGGCCAACATCTTATCCTCAAACCCCTCACATGACACCTAATCTGAAGACATCAATTCAGGCAACCCAGATTCTTTAATTACAGCAAGGGGATGGACCATCAAAGGCTCACTTTCCTTCAAATCCTCTACAGAATAAGGCACCACTTCCATATCAGATGACAAAAAAATTTGAGCTATCGATAGAAGCAGGGTATTTTGAGCTATCGATAGAACCACTTCCATATCAGAATAAGGCTCATTGTCACATGTGCCGATGTGAGAGCAGGCGAGAGAGAGAACTAACATATTGTCCCTCAAAAACATTGAATGCTTTGCGACATTCTTGTCAAATTCTATAACTATGAGACAGCTTATGCTCACGGGATGTTAGCTACTCGGTGTCTGCAAAGTAAGAAAAGATAAGTCTTTAAATCTCACAGATTAGAAAAAATACCTTCACTTTGGTCCTTAAAACCTCGGACCATGGCCTTCCTGCACGAGAGGTTTTTGCACCACCTTTAAGTTCACCATTATGTTGTTTCAGACTACACAGAAAGTTCCACTTTGTTAAAGTGAATATTAATGGGACTTGTCCAATTATGAAGAATACCAGTTCTTTCTACTGTGGGAACGAAAACAGAACCCAACAGGGAAGAATAAAAACAGTGAGATAAGCCTTAGATACTTAATACTTTTTGGGTAGAACATCTCAAACAATATTAACACTTTCAAAGTAGAAATAAGAAATAAAAGAAAATATATATATAGAGACAAAATTCCAGCTTAGGAAGCAGCATTTTTTTTTTAATGCAAACTCAGATTTGACTATTTCTTAGGCCTAATCAACATGCTAACACAAAATATAAATTACTTCAGGTTTTTGAACTATTGAGGATCAATTACATATAGCATTAATTAGATGGCATATCTATGCGCCGTGTCTAATGAGATTACAATCGAATAACACAATGAGACATTTAAAGAACTCAATTTAACACACACAAATAAGCCCTCATCAGTGAAGTAAATATTAGCTTAGACATAGGCTCTTAATCAAATTACAAAGCTTGAAAAAATATGCAAACTCTTCGAACCAATTACATACAAAAAAGAAAAAAAAATCAAACCATTTGTGCAATAAACTAAACCAAATTAAGATTGACCCAGATGACAATTTTCAACAAATTTATCAAATATCCCTTCACAAAGAATAAATCGTTGCAAAAACATATCCAACGAACGGACGAGGGAAATCGGTGGTGACCCCAACGTAGGTTTTGATTGGGACATTGGTGGAGAGAATGAGGTACACGCACCATGATCTGGGGCTCCGTTTAGTTAGTGAAATTCTTGGTTTCGACGGTGATGATGATGCCTTTTTTGGGTTGGGGTTTGGACTTTTAATTAAGAGATCGGAATGTCCTGGACAGCGGCCTCGCCATCTTGGGTACTCTCTTTTATTTTTGTAAAGTCCGTACATTATTTAAATCTTCCCTTCTAGTAGTTAAAGTTAGGTTTGTATTTTTCAATTTCAATCGATTCTAGTGGAGTATAAAAACTTCTGTAGATCAAAAAGGTAAGATGTGAGCTGAATTAGCCCGAGACAACATTATCAATATACCTTGTGCTCAGTTTCTTTTAGGGTAAAATATTTTTTGAAAAATATTTTTGATATTTTTTAGTATTTTGTAGGGAAAAAAATAATAGTCAACGACAATCATTTTTCAGTTTGACCGTAAAAGTCTCTTTAATTTTTGGAAAACGATTTTCGTAAATCATTTTCTGGATTTAAAGCTCTTCATTCTTGTACGCGCGTTTGTGAGAATACGTCATTGCCGGAAATTGGAGTTTGTTAGTAGCCTGACTCTACCACCGAATTTTTTTGAATTTTGGTATCTGATTGTCGGAATCCAGCCGGTGCCAGAATTTGGTCTGCCGGAATTCGGCGGTGTCACCAGATTTCGGCGGACCAGATTCTGGCCACATTGTCCAGATTCCAGACAGTTTGGTCAGAATCTGGAAATTTTTGATGGATTTCGGCTGTATTGGTCAGAATCCAACGTCGGCGACCAGACGTTGCTAGATTCCGATGGCGGTTGCCGAATTCCGTTTTACACCTTTTTTTTTTTTTTTTCGTACGAGCTAAACGTTGAAAAATATTTTCAAGAAAATCATTTTTTTTTGAAATATATTTTCGTTAAAAATATTTTACGACGAAAAACATTTTACATCGAAACAAACGGAGCATTAAAAATGGTTTACGAAACTAAAAAATGAAACCATTTTTTGAAACTAAAAAACCTAATCGAAAATATTTTTCAGTTTAATTATTTTTATCGCACCAAACATCAAAAAATATTTTGCATCGAAACAAACAAAACCCAAGCAATGTTCTGTATATTAGTCAAGGGTTGGATTTTGTTTCACATTATTTATTGAATTGGTCAGATAAGACATGTTCATACTTCATAAGGCAATCGAACTTGTTCACTTTGATTACTGTACAATTTGTATTAGTCCATGTTACAGCAGTAGATTGATTGCATGATTAATTTTGTTTAACCATCTAAATTAAGGACAGCATTTTTCAAACCAATTAAGCTTTCATAGTTGCCTGTAGATAAAATTGGATGCAAGAACTCTTTGAGATGTAATCATAAAAACATCCCTTTGATGAGTTTGGATTTTTATTCTGTCGAATGTCATCATGTATCGTTTGAATTCATTATCTTTGCACAAAAACACTGCATCAAAGATCGAGGAGGAGAGTGGTTCAAGGTAGTCCACATCTCTTGCGTTAAGATTGACGAAATGTTCATTTATCACTCATAAAGGGAGGATATTTAATAAATGATGCCCAATATCTAAAATATTTAATTAAAATGGAAAGTAAATAACAGAGTTAAATTTAAACTCAAAACTTTTGTTATGATACTAAGTTAAATCATCAATTTTTCTAAAAACTTATGTTGATATGAAAAGAATTTAATCATTTAATCAATACTTCAATAATTACATCATCACTTCTTATAACATTCATTATCATCAATTTCCCATAGAATTTTCTCACCAAATTTACAAATTCAAAGAAATGTCAATGGGGCTTCTCTGAGTTCTCTCGTAAACAAAAAGGTCCATCGTTTTCTTTGCCTCCTACTAATGCCAATATATATTTGTAGGTTATCCTTGTCTACAAGGAAATTGAAATTTAATTTTTTCTTTTGTTTCCTTTTTCTATTTTGCCGCCTTTGACTTTGGAACTTATACCTGGTGGGGTTAAGTAATTCTTGAAGTCTCTCATGTGTCACTCTTGTATCTCTAAAAAATGAGATGATTTTTAAAATCACAATTGAATCAAAATTCAATAGTAATCAATCACAAGTCCAATGGTGGTTTTAAAAGTCACCTTATTTTTTGAGGGATACAAGATAAACTTCTAACATTACCTGTATCCTTTAAGATTGAACGGTCTTAGATTTAACCACATAAGCTTTTTTTTCAAAAAAATAAAAGAAAAAAGAAAAGCAAAAATTTCTAAAGGGTTTGCTGCCAGAAGTGGTCAGTCACCCCCTTATGAGTGGCTAGGGGTGTATATGTGGATATCAGTACGGTTATTTGCACCCACATCCACACGGTTATTACATTTGTTAAGTACGGTTACTATCTGTTATCCGTAAATAGGTAATGAGCCTATTTTAAATGGTTTTAAAAATAATTTTGACTCTTTTTTAGTCTTTTGAGCTTGTTTTGAAAATATAACACAACACAAAAAATGAGTAGAGCCGAGAAAAAAAGAGGATGATGGATACAACCAAAAAATATTTATGGTTGGTACAATTTCCGTTTTGGTGACGTGTCAACTTTTGATTCGCTTCCTTTGAGATCTACAAAATAATAAAGGCTTGTCGGGTGTGCTAAAGAAGTCTCACTTTGATGCCTAAGTTAGTAATATACAATTTTAGAGAGTATTGAGAGTACGTAATATCAGAGAATTCGTAGTCCTTTGATACCTGGGGTAGCAGTCTATTTATAGGCACATAGATATGGTTGGAGTGTTCTTAGGATCCCAGATCTTTCGAGATCCATAAAACTCTTCAGGGAGAGAGTGTTGATCTTCCGGGATCCATGATCCCCTCAGGGAGAGAGTGCTCTGTGTATCCTGGGTCTTCCGGAATCCATGATTTTCTCAGGATGATTAAGTATCCTGGATCTTTTTGATGGAGTTATCGATCAAACTATGAATCTCGCTTAAATATCGGGAGAAAGATTCCAGTATGCTCTGTCCATATCACCTCATGTTAGTCCCGAGAAATTCATTCACTGGACCAACTGGATATGAGAATTCCGCACGTTCTTCTCATATTCCCCAAGCCCAGAAACTTTCCGAGCCGGAATATTTTCCCGAATCTGGTAACCGGAAATGTTTATAAGTTTCTGTAATAAATATCCGAGACCTTGATGACCGACTGAGCCTCCTCGAGTCAGTTGAGCTGACTGGGCCAAAACTTCGGTCATATATATATCATTCCATGATTTCAATAAAACTACTCTTTGTTTCCATCACTAGCGGAACAATTCAAAGTGTTGAGATCATTCTGTTTGCAACTACACTTTGCAGTAGATTCGGTAATTCTGTTTTACTGCTATTGTCTCAAAAGCATTCCTCTCTACCATGTTCAATAATTCGTCTCTTTAGTCAAACTATGCTTTAGAGCATAATCTTAGTACTTCAAGGCTTCTTTAATAAAATACATTATGCAGATTGTTCTCAAAGGAGAATAAAGTCAGTAGCATTTTTTTCTTCAAAAGCACCCAACTAGTTCAACAATCAAATACCAAACACCATCTTTAATCCCTATTTTTTCTTACAGAGGAATCGAACAATATAACTTAGAATGGAACTGAACAAAAATAATGAGCTGAGAGGAATTGAGTATATGCGGATCTGCATACCTTAAAATCGCTATCGCATTCGTACTTGCGGATATTGATTTTTGCTATCAACTTGCATGTGCGGATAGTAAATATGGGTAATTAATATACACATGCATGTACACTACTAGGAGTGGTCACCATTTTATCTTTTGAGGAGTTAGTAAGCCACCACATGGGATGGTAAGGGTGGTTGGCCACTCAACCCGGTAATATAGATATATGTGAGTGTAAAAAGATCGAGTCTTACCTAAAAAAAATGTTACAAGTATGAATAATTAATATAACATAATTGGACCAAATTCTAGGGTGAGTGGAGTTCTAACAAAACATACAGATCAAAAATATGAGGGATCTGACTAGACTTATGTGCCAGAAAATATGAGAGAGAGAGAGAGAGAGAGAGAGAGCGATATATATATATATATATATATATATATATATATATATATATATATATATATATATATATATATATATATATATATATATATATATATATATATATATATATTTTAATCCAGAACAAAAATTTGAAAAGTTTTTTCTATTTTTATTGTATTTGAATAGTAATAAGAATTGATTAAGGTGATATAAAGGTGAAACGAATTTTGAAATTTTTGTAAAAAAAAGTGACGAAAATTGTTTAATAACGTGAAGGAAGGAGCTTAATTTTTATTTTTATTTTAAAGAAATAAAAAAAAAATGGAAAATTCTTTTGCCAAATGGGCGATCTGCCTATCTCCATTAATTCTTGGAGGAAAGAAGACATGCTGATATGACAATCGATATTGTTCGCTTGGATTATTGTGCAATTAGTATAATCCATGCAAGAGCTGATCATGTATAGCATGATTTTTTATTTTATTTTTTCAAATTGAAAGGGCAGTTTGAGGGATGTTTGCTGGGATCCTTCTCAATTGGTTTACTTTATTTTATTTTATTTTTTTTACTATCATTATTATCCTTCCACCCACTTGCTCCCATAAATATGATTTTTTTTTTTTTTTTTTTTTTGTGGAAAAGATAGAAATCTTAAGGATGCTTGCTGGGATCCTTCTCAATTGGCTTATTTTATTTTATTTTGGGTTAAATAGGGAATTTTTCCATTTAGTTTAACCCCCTTTTTTTTTTTTTTTTTTTTTTTTTTTTTTGTATCGCAGGGTACCTTGGCTTTAGCTAAAGACAGAAATGATACATTGTCTAAATTTTCGTCCAAAAACTAATGATTGTCTACGTGATCAGGCCCACTAAACACCCTTAAAAACTCGACACATGTCCCATATATCACGTAAGTCGCCACATCAACGCCATGTCGCTGCCATATATTTTTTTTTAAAGCTTTAAATAATAATAATAATAAAAAATAAAAAAAAATAAAAAGGAAAGAAGAAGGGGTGGCTTTGGGCAAGATGGGGGTGGCTTTTGGCCAATAGGATGGCTCAACCGCCCCCACCGCCGGTTTGGGGGTAGTCGAACAACTCTATGACTCTTGGGGATGGTTTGGACACTTTCAAAGAGAAAATTATAGTGGCTTCGAGCCCTTCCCATTTGGCCTAGGGGTGGCCGAACCACTCCCGTGGCTCTTGGGAGTGGTTCGGCTAACCCCAATGGCCAAACCCTCTATTTTTACCGTGCACAACAATGATGAACAATATAGAATCGAAAAGAGAGATCAAGAGAGAAGTAAGACACATATTTAACGTGGTTGGCAATTTGCCTACGTCCACAAGAATGCAGCTATATTCAATAATATGAGTTAGGACTATAGTACAATATATTTATAATAAAACCCTAATTCGCTTCGTTCTGTCAACTAGCCACTTTACTGGTACTCTCGTATTACTCTCTATGCTCAAGAGAATATGAGTCACTTGTTCCAACACCCCCTAATTTTATTTTTTAATTTTTTATTTGTTTTTTTCTCTTTGGCCTTTGGGGGTGGCTGAATCACCCCTTGGCCAAACCCCCTATTTTTTTTTTTTGCTCTTTGGCCCTTGGGGGTGGCCGAACCACCCCCATGGGCCACGGGGGTGGTTCAGCCACCCCTAGACCGGCAGTTTGGGTGGCTTAACTACCCCTTCTTTTGTTTTTGTTTTTGTTTTGTTTTGTTTTTTTTCATTTTTTAAAGCTTTTAATATGCCATTGATGTGGCGTCTTATGTGGCATATGGGACAAGTGTCGAGGTTTTAAAGGTGTTTAGTGGTGTTGACGTGGACAACCGTTAGTTTTTAGACGGAAATTCGGACAAAGGTACCAATTCCGTCTTTAGCCAAAAACAATGTATCATCTGTGATACGAATGAGAAATGATCCCTACACTCATTTCTCACAATAGCCCTACAACAAGCTGACGTGACTGGTAATATTTTATTACTTTTTTTGTTTTGTTTTGTTTTCTTTTTGTAAAAAAATAATAAAATACTACCAGCCACGTCAGCTTGTTGTGGGGCTGTTGTGAGAAATGAGTGTAGGGATCATTTCTCGATACGAATTGAACTACATGGAGCAAAAAATGAAGAGATATGTTATTTGCACAACTCTTACACAACAATACTAATATGGAAGAGAGAGATAAGTGATGCACTACGCTTCATTTTGAAAAAAAAAAAAAAATTGAAAATATTTTACACATTAGCATTGTTATACAATTATTGTGTAAAAGTTGTATAAATAACATATCTAAAAATAAAAGAGTTAAACCACGTGCAATAAAAAGATGTTTAATCCTTTTATTTTCTTTTACTATCATTATTATACTCCCACCCACTTGCACCCATAATTAGGATTTTTTTATTTTTTTTTATTTTTTGAAAAAGATAAAAATCTTAGGATGCTTGCTGGGATGCTTCTCAATTGACTTACTTTATTTTATTTTTTTTACTATCATTATTATCCTCCCACCCACTTGCACCCATATCTATGATATTTTATTATTATTATTTTTTTAAAAAAAGGATAGAAATCTTGCTGGGATCTTTCTAAGTTGGCTTACTTTATTTTATTTATTTATTTATTTTTACTATCATTTTTATCCTCCCACCCACTTGCACCCATTGTCTATGATTATTTATTTTTTTTTTTTTTGAAAAAGATAGAAATCTTAGGGATGCTTGTTGGGATCCTTCTCAGTTGGCTTACTTTATTTTATTTTATTTTTTTAATATCATTATCATCCTCCCACCTACTTGCACTCATAACTATGATTATTATTATTATTATTATTTTATTTTCTTGAAAAAGATAGAAATTTTTATTGAAAAAAATTGGATAAAGCTCTTTAGATACAATATCACAAATACAAGAATTTTTTCAACTCATACTTTATCTATAACACATAAAATAGTCTCTTTAGTTATGGTATGAGCGGCCTTATCACAAGTTCAACTAAGTAACTGTCAGTGGTACTCTATGATTATTTTTTATTAAATGATGAGCTTTAACAAAATATAAATCCAAACTTATTATTTCATGCCATTTTGATAACTGCCGATCGAGGAGATACATCCCCCAACAACAACAAACCCATATGCTCTGTTTTTGGCTTCTTCTTCAAGAATCTTAAAATGATGAATCGGAAAATGATGCAAATGCTGAATTGATTGGTTTCTTCTGTGAAAGCTTAAGGAGTCTTTGTAAACGTTTCAAATTTCTAGATGGTTAAAAGCACACTAGTTAAGCTACTCATTGTAGTACACAAGATTACCCCCACACATTTTTTATTGGTTAGGTAGGGGCTGAATTATCTAAATTTTAGTGTTCATGTCATATTTGTACCATCTTAACACAATATTATTTATCTAAATGGTTAGAAATATAAACATACATTGCAGAATAAAATATTCGATATATTTGTTGTATCGAAATGAATTTGATCTTACGTAGTAATTCCACGTGCTTTGTTCTTGAATTCTTCTTTTGATGATAGAGCATACTACTAGAGCAATACTCATACTATCCACAGTACTCTAAAATGCCTTCCATAAATTCAGAAAAGAATAGAGATGAATACAGATACTGCCATACGTTTTTCCCCAAAGATATTTTTCTGTCTGTTCCTTTCTATTAGAAAAACAATGCTGCAGTGTATTGTTTTTGTACAACCTATATATTATGTAACCGTTGTTACATTATATACTGCAGGTAACCGCCAACGGTTACATGCTGTGAAGCATTGCTGTCCAATGTGTGTTGTTTCACTTCTACATCTCCCACTCGCACACAGTGGGCATAGAACCATGAATGCATCTCTCTACCTGTTTTTAATCGTGTTCATATTGGCAAATAGACTGTGCGACCACCGAGCACACTTGCAAGAAAGGTTGGAAGCACTATACCAAATCTTGAAAAGACCAGCATAGAACATCCCTATTAGTGTGTCTCATTATGTCCTGACTCAATTGATCACATCAGATTAAACGTCTTTAATTCCTCTCAAAGTCAATACCTCAGAGCAATGCTTAACCTCCATAAAATATTACGTGTCCACAATTATGTCACAACCTCCAAGAAGCAACATAACTTACTAGCAGTGAATACAAACATAAAACCAATGTGTTACCAAATAGTCTTCCCTTTGTCCTTATGTCAATCAATTTCAGTCCAGCCGCTTTCCCAGCAACGTCCCTTTAGACCACATCATTCATGGTCACAGGCAATATACCAAAGTAGCAAACACTAAAACCTCAACATTCTGACACAGTCAAAAAGTCTCATAGGGCATGAATAAAGTAATTAACAATGACCTATGTGACTCACATGGTGAGGAAATGGGAATCGATTTACTCACCTCAGTCATTGGTCGCATAAGCACATGTAGTATGAAATACATGTTACGATGAAGTTCTCTTTCCAAAAAGAGCGTATGTCTAAACTCAAATACATCGTACATATTTTAGTCTAGTTGCTACCTAAGCGCCTAACCCGAATCCACCATTTGCTCGCCACCTCAAGCGCCAAATTAAGGTTTAGCATCTGGCTAATCTCAGGCTACATGGATTGTGAGATATCCATGCGCAGTCCTAACTCATTATGGACCTATTCTTAGTACCAACTAAGGCGACAAATCTATAAATGTGTCACATCTTCGCTTTAAGTAAAGTACTAAAGGTTTCAAATATTAACTTTGCTCACTATAGAAGTGCCAAAGGACACAATGCCTCATCTCTACCCACTACCATAGTGTTAGAGACGATTGCTCGTGTGAGTGTGGCAACCTTAAGCCTTTTAACATACCTTTTCACCATGATACCAAACACATGGTGAATAAGTGTGTGCTCTCCAAATGCTCATATTCATGCAACAATGATTATAGAACACATCATTATCATGTGCACACGAGCAATACTATCATTTAGAAGAGAAATCATCTCATATGGTCAACTACAAACAACAAAACAGTCCAGTAGTGTTTTAGGACCATTTATTTCGATGTGCAACTACACATGCTGTGATTTTCAAAAACAATATGCGCTGCTAAAATTCAAGAAATTCTACTTTTATTTATAAAATGCTTTTTATATCTCAACAAATCACCATTAAGTCAACGACTTTATCGCGACTTATCGTTTATTGTCAAACTCATAAGATGACCTTAGGTTTTAGACAACAAAACCTATTGCGACTTTAAGACATTAAATGAATCACTTGTATTTAGTAGCAGCATGTGAGATAACCAACTTTTCAATTCATTTAGGGTAAGTGATCAGTCCTATGTTCCCTAAGAACAATCACAATAGTCTAATCATTACTTGCAAAGGTTTGTCCAAATTGCATCACAAATTCGCTCCACTAAAGCGAAAGAAAAAAATTACCATCTAATGGAACTCGAACTATTGACTCTCATGAGCAGAAACATAATGGAAACATGTAACACAAAATGGTATGAGTCATCTCAACTATCAAGTATAGAATATAGATTCTTTAGTATTCTCCATCTCATTGATTGTCTGTGGGTTTTGAATATAAGCTACTAGAAACCATTATTCTCAAAAAAACAGTTTCATAAGACTCATAGTCCGAGCTATATTTCATACACCCATGGCCATTATCTTATAATAAGGACACCTATTCCTTAGGTGACAATTATCTATCTAAGATAACTAGATTGTCTGTAACATTCACTCACTTAAGAAGATACTTTTCAATGATTGTTGATTGCACTCAAAGAACCCATTTCTTAATAATAACTACTAGGTATATTGGGTATCTTCGAATAGATGGTTGTTATAGGCCGCGTGAAAATTTACAAACTGCAATCTCTACGCTCTTTGTACTTCGTGCCTTAACCATTACAAATACCATCTAATTCTTCCATGAGGATAAACTTCTTACATAAAAGTTTCAAGATGTGCGATCGATGGTTATACCAAGGCAACTCATTCAGTGCCATGAGATGGATATATACACTTTTTCAATTCCACTTTACTAGCGTTAGATTAACAACTCTAGGTCGGATCACTTAAGCGGAATAACTCTTATATTCTATACTAAACACTCATATCTTGTGAATTCAATACAGTTAGTGGAGCACATATAAAAATTCTCTTCCTATCACTAAGTGATGAGAAAACAAAATTTATATTGCTACCACACTACTCATTAAGGATCTTATATTTTAGTGAAAAAAAATTCTGAGAGTCATTGCACTAGTGGTATACTTCCACTCAATGGAACACTCCGAGTAGGCAAAACATTCTTCTAGTGGTTTACTCCCACTATTCTCGGCGACATTTCAGATAAATAATAATAATTTTTTTTAAAAAAATATTAGTGTTAGGATGAGATAAAATGTTTTTCACACAATTTAATATAAACATTTCACATTAAAAATGTAAAAAACCACAATCCCCACCCTTGCTGAGAATAGGAATAATAATCTTGACTCAATAAAAAAAACAGAATTATTTAGATCCTTAAGTTATCTGGTTTGGAAATCACTTATATTGAATTTTCATTGCCCCAAATAATTTCATGTGCACCCAATCCTTACTAGATAGGGGAATGAAAAAACATTCTAAGGACAACTTGTTAAGATTGAGGTAACAAACCCATATTTCATCTATCCAAATGTGATGTAACTGATATTTTGTGCCATTGTTAATCTAACATCATGTTCTTAGCAAGTCATAGTACTGCGAGTTCATTGTTCTCATCGTATAAGTTGTTAGAAAAATTATACGTTTTCACTAATGCGATTCAAAAATAAAGTAATTTTAAAAATATATTTTTTTTTGAAAAAATATTTTTCTTCTGATTTTCTCCAACAAATTCCAAAAATAAATATTGAGAATTTGTGAGAAAATTAATTTTAACCTTCTCGCATTAAGATGATGAGACAATTTTTAATATCATGTCCTTAGCTTTATCAAGGCGCAAACAAATTTTTTTATTATTTTTTTTTGTGTAAAAGATAGAAATCTTAGGGATGCTTGCTAGGATCCTTCTAAGTTGGCTTACTTTATTTTATTTTATTTTATTTTATTTTTTTACTATTATTATTATCCTCCCACCTACTTTCATCCATTGTCTATGATTATTTTTTTATTTTTTTGAAAAAGATAGAAATCTTAGGGATGCTTGCTGGGATCCTTCTCAGATGGCTTACTTTATTTTATTTTATTCTTTTAATATCATTATTATCCTCTCACCTACTTGCACCCATAACTATGATTATTATTATTATTATTTTCTTGAAAAAGATAGAAATCTTTATTGAAAAAACTTGAAAAAAGCTCTCTAGATGCAATATCACATATACAAGAATTTCAACCCATACTTTATTTATAACACATAAAATAGTCTCTTTAGTTATGATATGAGCGGCCTTATCATAGGTTCAACTAAGTAATTCTTAGTGGTACTCCATGATTATTTTTTATTAAATGATGAGCTTTAACAAAATATAAATCCAAACTTATTATTTCATGCCATTTTTATAATAACAACAACAACACCCATATGCTTTGTTTTTTGGCTTCTTCTTCAAAAATCTTAAAATAATGAATCGGAAAAGGATGCAAATGCTGAATTGATTGGTTTCTTCTGTGAAAGCTTTAGGAGTCTTTGTAAAAGTTTCAAATTTGTAGATGGATAAAAGCACACTAGTTAAGCTACTCATCGTAGTACAGTGTGCTTTTATTGGTTAGGTAGGGGCTGAATTATCTTAATTTTAGTGTACATGTCACATTTGTACTATCTTAACACAATATTATTTATCTAAACGCTAGAAATAACACTTTGTTTTTTCAATTCATATCAAACAGTTATATAGTAATATAATTGTCTCATCTCATCTCATCTAGCAAATAGTATGTTTGGAATCTACTGTTAAGAGTCTTCTTTTGTTTTTGGTTTAGGTAAAAAGAGTCAAGATACCTGCACATATTATAGTTAGTCAATTAACTCTGGAATCTTTGACAAAAATATAACAGCTTAATTAGTTTGAAAATGCTGTCCTTAATTCATATGTTAAAGGAAAGTTAATCATGCTATATAACCGCAAGTGACTGTGGTTAAGTGGTTTTAAGGCAATTTGAAAATTATTCAGTCTTTATTAATGTTAGTTACCTTGGATTTCATTGATGCCTTAGTGAGATTGGGTCAAGTTATGACTCAATTGGTCTGGAGAGAGTACCTGTGGTTCTTTGTGAGTAGCCACAATTGGTCAAAAGTGGGTGTTTTTTTTTTTTTTTTCCTTACTGATGTGCAAATTCATTTAATTCGCAAGTGCATGAATCGTATGTAGCATAGTACATGCAAGTGCAAGGTCGAATTCGCAGGGAAGTGTGTGTAAAGAAGAAAAATCAATTTTTATTTAAATTAACTTTATTTAACCTAGAGCCAAAGATTTGAAATTTTTGTCAAACAAAATAATAAACTCAAATGACATTGAATAAGAACAATTAATAAAAGCACTAATGTTTCAGAATCCACCTTGCCAAATCAAAAACACATTCTTGTATTTTACTCATACACCCGATAAACAAATAAGTTTTATTTACTGTTCAAAGTTCCATAAAAATTATGTTAAATCATTTAATGAATCCAACACAATAACAAATCACAAAAAATATCCAATTGAAATTAAATCATTCAATGTATCTGTTCAATGAACAAATCACAATGGATATCCTCTTTCAATCAAATCATTAGATGTATCTGATTCGTTGAAACACATCAAATATCCAACTTTTAATAAATTAACATTCAATCAAAAGACATAAATCAAATAATTGAATTTGGAATTTGAACAATATAGTGGAAAAAGAATTCGAGATCATATAAATAAAACAACAAAAACGTGTCTTTATCAATGACGATGTTTCATCTCCAACCTTAGTTGAAGATTTAAACTCTCATGGCTAAAGATAAAAGAATAACTAAAATAGAAAACATAAAAAAAAATAAAAAAAAATAGAAAAGATTAGAACGATGATGAAAAGATAAAGAGACAAAATACTTTAAAATAAATTTAAGGCGATAAAATTAAAATAATGAAGAAAAGAAAGAGGAAATGAAACTAAATAGTGGTAAATAACCTAAATCGATGAATTAAAATGACAAGGAAAAGAAAGAAGAACTAAAATTTAAATAACATAAAAATAAAGCGATGAATTTAAATAGCAAAGAAAATGAAAGAAGAATGGAAAATTGAATAACTTTAACTTAAAAGAAATAAGAACAAAGTAACAACTTACAAAATAAAAAATAAGAGCTAAGACAAGTGCTCTGAAGAGAAAGTGATGATCTAAGTGGTGCCTAGTAGGGGGTATTTATAGCAGAAGATTAAGTTAAACTTAACTTTTACAAAATGACACATCTACCTCTCTAACCCTAATAGGAGAAAAGAACGCTAGGGTTTAGGCAAACTTTTACAAAATAGCGCCTCTACCCCTAGAAAACCCTAATAGGTTTGTTAGCAGTTGTCAGAACATTGGAATTCGAGCACGTCACATCAGCCCTAATTATCGCTCGATCGACTATTTTGGTCGATCGATCGACAATGCGCTCGATCGATTGAAAATGCGCTCGATCGAATATCTTGGTAGATTGATCGACATCGATGCTTGAGCCCTTGTGCGCCTTTCAGGTGCTTGATTCTTCAAAGATGTTGCAATGTCAGCCCTAACACCCGTGCTTTGAATGACTTTAACGACTTCTTCTCCTGTTTCTTTGCAAGTCCCACAGAAAAATATTGCATTTTATCTCAAAGTCCTGCAAAACACTGAAACACCAAAACTAACCAAGAAATCAGAAAATAACGAAGTTAAAGGTTTAACAAATGCAGATTAATTAAGGGGTTCAAATATACAATATTTGGCACTCATCACTTGCTTTTTTGCTCTAAAAAATGCCGAAACACATTTTTGGGTATGGGATTTGTTTTGTTTTGTATTCTTTTTAACTTTTTTCAAAATTAAGGATACCGAAGAAAGAAAGAAAAAAAAAAGAAAAAAAGAGGAGAGATATTATGTTTGAAATGATGTTTGGGTGACAGTTTTTTTTTTTTTTAAAAAAAAAAAAAAAAATTGAGAAGAAAAGAGAAGAGTTGAGTTGGGTTCGGAACGGTTCCAAACATGTCTTTTTGTTTTGTTTTGTTTTTTCCTCAAAAACTCTTTCTAAACATAAAAAGCCATATTTCTCCATACAATCCCAAACAAATTCTTAGGGTTTGTTTGTTTTGGCATAAAATATTTTCTAAAAAATGTTTTTCATATTTTTTCGGTGCTTGGTACGACCGAAAACTATAGTCAAATAGAAAATATTTTCGGTTTGACTAAAAAAAATTCTTTAATTTCGGAAAATGATTTCCGTTTTTAAATTTCGTAAATCATTTTTTTGGGTTTGAGTTTTTCATTCTCAAATCCTCAGGATATCGGTATGAACTAACTAGGACCCTGTCGGGACTTTACCGGGACTCGGTTGGAAAACTGTCGGGACGTCGTCAAGACTCGGTCAGGACGTTATCGTGACACCGCAGGGACACGACCAACACTTGACCCGATTGGGACGTTGTCAAGACCCGGTCGAGACCCTGCCAAACGTTGTGATTAAAAATTTTTAGGTTAATTTTTTATAGGTTAATATGATTATATATATATATATATATATATATATATATATATATATATATATATATATATTTTACGTACGTGTCAAATGTTAGAAAATCATTTTAAGAAAATCATTTTTCAATAAAATATTTTTCATTGAAAACATTTTTTCCGTCCAAACAAATAGAGCCTTAATTACTTAACCCCAAATTAAGCAAAAAGAAGACTCGTAAATTGCTACACTATTCCTTAATTTGGCTTAATTCTTCGTCAAAGTCTACACTAGGGTGGGTTGTTGTGAAATCATAATCTATAACAAATATAATATCATGGTGATGAGCGGGTTGCTCTTAAAACTATGGATTTGTAATTGGCAATTTGCTCTTTATTTATTGTATCGGAATGAACATGCCAAAACATGATGATAAGAACGATTCATTACTTGAAGATTCTTGAAGAAGAAGCCAAAAAACAGAGCATATATGGTGACTAAAGTTTTTTTCAATAAAAATTTCTATTTTTTAAAAAGAAAAATAAAATAATCATAGTTATGGGTGCAAGTGGGTGGGAGGATAATAATGATAGTAAAACAATAAAATTGAATAAAAATTATGTCAATTGAGAAGGATAATAATGAAAGTAAGCCAATTGAGAAGGAGCTTTTGAAGACAGAAGAGTCAAAAGATTCTGTCACCGACAGAGCTTTATTCACGTGAAGACCTTTTGTGTCACATGTTGACATGTTTTCATAATATTCTGCATTTGGATGGATTGTCGAAGCCTAAAAAACAGAGCACATGGTCATGGAAGCTTTTTCAGTAAAGTGGGTACAAGTCGGTGGGAGGATCCAATGCGGAAAGTAAAAAACACCATTTGGATGAAGCCAAAAAAAAAAAAGGACATGGGGATTGAAGCTTTTTCAATAAAGTGGGTGCAAGTGCCAAGTGGGTGGAATGATAATAATGATAGTAAAAAATTAAAAAAAAAAAAAAATGTAAGCCAATTGAGAATGATCTCCCTCAGACTGCCCCCTACTCCTGAAGCTTATACACAAGATTCCAATCACTGGTGTATTCGAGTGTTTTGGCTATCTTAATTTGCTTCGTTTCCTGATTCATTCTTCCTTCCTACCAAGAAAACCATGGCAGAGTTCGTTGTTACGAAAGTGGGAGAGTTCATTTTCTCTAAATTATTAGAGTCGCTGTATGAAAATTTGGCGGTTCCCAAGTTTTGGGACTTCGTACGCGGACAGGGACTTCAAGAAAACCTGGACAAGTGGAGAACAACGCTGCCAGCTATTCAGAAAATGCTTGATGATGCGGAGGAGAAGCAATATACTGACCCGGATGTGAAAAAGTGGCTGGATGATCTCAGAGACTTGATTTACGATGTGGACGACATAGTGGATGAGCTCATCACTGAAGTATCCACGGCTGAAAATAAGGTTCGCCCAAGCAAGGTACCGAAACTCACCTCATCAGCTTGGTTTACTCCAAGGTATTTTGAGATCGATAGTAGGCTGCGGTCAAAGATAGAGGAGGTCACGGGTCAATTGAATGATATCCTGACTCGGAAAGGTCAACTGAATTTGAAAGAAACTGGTGATGGGAGGTCACATATGAAAACAGGAGTACAGGCGCCAACTTCTGTTCTGACTGAACCTCGAGTTTATGGCAGGGAAAAAGATAAAGAGGCTGTGCTGGAATTGTTGCTGGGTGAAAAATGTAGTGAGGCTGGAGTCTCTGTGATTCCTATACTCGGTATGGGGGGTATAGGAAAGACAACTCTTGCCCAGTTTTTATTTAATGATGAAAAAGTGCAAAGCTTTTTTGATCTAAAAGCTTGGGCTTGTGTTTCTGAAGATTTCGATATTGACAGAGTGACAAAAGCAATTTTACAGTCTCTAACCCATGAAAACTGTGATGGCAAGGATAGGAATTGGTTGCAAGTCAAACTCATGGAGAGACTGAATGGAAAGAAGTTTCTAGTCGTTCTTGACGATCTATGGAATGAGAACTACCATGACTGGACTATCCTACTTGCTCCTTTTCTAGCGGGAGCTCCTGGAAGTAAGATTATCATCACAACTCGTAATGAGAAAGTTTCATTAATGACAGGTACCATTCAACCCCATCACTTGCAAGTGTTGTCAAAAGATGATTGTTTGTCTTTATTTACCCAACACGCATTGGGGGCAAGTGATTTCAGTGCAGATCGAACCCTTCAAGATATTGGTGAAAAAATCGTTGAAAAATGTCAAGGCTTGCCTTTAGCAGCAAAGACCCTCGGAGGCCTCTTGCGCACTACACGAGACCGTGTTGAGTGGGAAGAAGTACTTAAGAGCAAGATATGGGATATATCAGAGAAGAGCAGTGGAATTCTTCCGGCTCTTATGTTGAGCTACCACCATTTGCCTTCCCATTTAAAGAGATGTTTTGCGTATTGTTCAATATTCCCCAAGGACTATGAATTTGAAGAGGAGAAGTTGGTTTTGTTGTGGATGGCAGAAGGTCTAATTCAGTCACGAGAGGGGGATAAACAAATGGAAGATTTGGGCAGCAACTATTTTCGTGCTCTGTTGTCAAGGTCCTTTTTCCAACAATCAAATATAAAGGAATCACAATTTGATATGATGTGGTCTCGTCCACCCGGGCTATATCTCAACCAATCAAGCATGAAGAAATCACGATTTGTGATGCATGACCTCATCAACGATTTGGCCCAAAGGGTTGCGAGAGATATATGCTTCAGAATGGAGGATCGAATTGGGGGTAGTGATGGAAGTAAACTTCCTAGAAAGGCTCGACACTTTTCTTACTTGGGTGCCCGATACGACGGCATTGAAAAGTTTAAGGCATTTTTTGAACTCAAATGTCTGCGTACCTTCTTGCCTCTTATGCTTCCAGCTCCTTGGGGATGTTATTTGACTCATAATGTTCCTCTTCAATTGTTGCCAAAACTACTATATTTGAGAGTGCTCTCTTTGAACGGGTACTGCATAGTTGAGCTACCGGATTCGATTGGAGATTTGAAGCATCTACGGTACCTTGACCTTTCCTACACTCTAATTAGAGGCTTGCCTAAATCGACAACCACTCTTTATAACTTACAGACATTGATATTGGAGGATTGTTCTTATCTAAAGGAGTTGCCTTCAAAGTTGTGGAACCTAGTCAACTTGCACCACCTCAACATTCTAAATGCAAATATGCTGAAAGAAATGCCTCCTCAAATAGGTAAATTAACTTATCTCCAGACATTGTCTAATCTAATTGTGGGAAAAGACAATTATTTCATGTTAAAAGAGCTAGGTTCATTATTGCATCTTCGAGGGACACTCATCATCTCGCAATTGGAGAATGCTACTGAACCCAGGTATGGAAGCGGTGATAAATTAATTGAAATGCCTGCTCTTACTGCATTGCACTTGGAATGGAGTGTCAACGTGGATGATTCACAAGACAGAACAAGTGAGTTAGACACACTTAACATGCTACATCCAAACAAGTCTTTGAAAGAGCTCACCATCAAGAGCTATGGTGGTGCAAAATTTCCGACTTGGTTAAGAGGTGACTCACTTCCTCATGTAGTGTTGCTAAGGATTGAAAACTGTAAAAAGTGCACATCATTGCCACCGGTCAGCCAACTACCATCACTCAAACACCTTTTCATTGAAGGCATGACGAATGTGAAGAATGTTGGTGTTGAGTTTTATGGAAAAGGTTCATCACAACCTTTTAGATCATTGGAGATTTTACATTTCAAGAATATGAAGGAATGGGAGAACTGGAGTCCTAATGGAGGGTTCCCACACCTCCTTGAGCTTTATATTGTAAATTGTCCCAAGTTGGAGAAGTTAGCAATCGGGCCTTCACCATCTCTCAAAGTCCTATCCATTGAACGCATGGCCAGTGTAAAGAATTTGCCCAATGGAGAGTTTCCACACCTGAGTGACCTTTATATTGCATTTTGTCCCAAGCTATTGGGGGAATTACCAAACCACCTTCCTTCACTAAAAAATGTTGAGATACGTGCATGTGAAGGGTTGCGGATTTCAATTTCAAGCTTTCTGAAAGAGGTGTGGTGCAGCAGTGAGGCTGATTTCAGTTTACTAATGTCCAATTCTCTTTCAAGGATTCCAGAATTCACATTTCCAACAGAACGATTAATTTTTGATGTAGAAGTTCTAGATTTTCATGGTTGTGAGGAGATGACGGATTTGTCGTCAAATATGTTGGCATTACTACAACGCCTCCCCTCTCTTCGTGTTCTAACCTTTTGTAGCTGTCCAAAACTAGTTTCTTTAGTAGCAGAAGTAAAAGAGAAGCCACAACAAAGTTTTCCTTCCACGCTGAGAGAAATTTCTATCATTAATTGCAAGGCCTTGGAATCTTTACCCAACGCGTGTCTTGAGAAGATGACGATTACTGGATGTGATTCGCTGAAGCACTTTGCAATAGGCCAGCTACCTCAAACTCTAAAGCGACTAGTGATAGAATTTTGCAAGAATATGGTGATTTTGCTAGAAGATGATGATACCAACAGTTGTAGTAGCAGCACATCCCTTCTTGAGTACTTGCTTATTCAAGACTGTCCATCTCTTAAATCCTTAAACCTAATGGGAGAATTACCTGCAACACTGAAAACCTTCATAATTAGCAATTGTGAAAAGCTGGAGTCAATGGCAGAGAGCTTCCATCCCGATTCGTCTCTTGAAGAAATTGTTATTATCGGTTGTGAAAACCTTAAATCCTTACCCATGGGCATACACACTCTCAACCATTTAGAGAAGGTTGAAATTCTTAATTGTCCATCTCTTGTCTCCTTCCCGGACAGAGGGTTGCTCCCAAGCAACATTAAATGGTTATGGATTTCTAAATTGGCCCTACACGACAGCATACTCAGCATCACCTCGCTTCAAGATTTGTCAATCTCGAATTCCAGCAACATTGAGGCCTTTTTAGATTGGGGGTTGCACAGGCTTACCTCTCTTAAGTATCTTTATATTAATGGATGTCCGAATCTGGTGTCCTTTCCCGAGAACATGCTGCCTGCGTCTCTTAGTAGCCTCTCCATCATACGCTTCCACAATCTGAAATTGCTGTCTTCCAAAGGCTTTCGAAACCTCGCCTCTCTTAAAATGCTGTGTATCGAGGAGTGTGAAAATCTCACTTCCTTTCCAGAGGTTGGCTTGCCTCCCTCCCTCGAGGAACTCGTGATCAACGGTTGTCCTCGGCTGAAAGAAAGCTGCAAGAAAGATAACGAACGAGAGTGGTCCAAGATAGCCCACATCCCTTGCGTTGAGGTTGATCGCAGATTCATCTATGACCCGGAAGAGTAGAATCAGGGTAGGTCGATCTGTCGCCAATTGGCACGCAGATTTTGTGTTATGAGCCTAATTGTTATGGGATCTAGCAAGGAGAGCCAACCAAAAGAAGATGTGGAAAGCTGAGCTTTGTGCGGAAGACGTGTGTGGAAGTGGGAAACTAGAAGTGAACGTGGCTGAAGCTAGGAGTGCAAGGCAGTAGTGGATACGTGTACTGTGGAATTGCATATGTTAGTCTTTCTAGGATAGTTAGTGGGTCAAAACATGTTCTTTATGTTAGTGGGTCAGTTATAAGGAAGTGGGTCTATTATGTAATGGGTAGTTATTATGAAGTGGGTTTAGTGGGTAGTTGTTTACTTTAGCTTGTCTTTGTATTTAAATTCAGCTGGGATTATCAATGAAAGGTAACCAGAGAAATTATCTAAAGGTTCATCTCTTAACCGCGTGTTAGAGTGAAAAGGAGGATTTAACGCCTCGAAGTGCTAAAGCTATTACTTTTATTGTCTTTTATTATTATTTCGTTACACATCCCACCAATATGCATGCTCATAACATTTTGCTTGATGTAAGACGACTGTTAAGAAATAAATCCAAAGGTTAGTTGTTATTGGCCCATTAGTTCTTTTGCTTCTGTCTTTTCTTTGACTTCCATCTCAATGCTTCCTCCTGGAAGTAATTAGGGTTTGTGATATTTCTTTCACATTTTTCATCTGCTTTGGAAGATTTAAATACTCTGCATTTATTTTCATTTCCTTTGTTCAACAGAGCCGTGGGTGGGTCCACTATGGCAGTCAGTCATCGCCACGAGCCACACATCATGCTATTCAAGAGGCCTCTAAACCGTTAGCAGCAGGAAGAGAACATGCATCATCTCGCACAAATATACAAGTAATCTCTTGAAGTGAAACCGGTGATGAAGATGAGTTTATATATTTGTTAATTTTCCAAGAAACAATTTGGATGTTTTGTAACTTGGGTTTGTATATTTGTTAATTTTCCTGTTTGGGAATTTTATATTTGCCTAAGAAACAATCTGAATGTTGGTGTTGCGGATATCTTGTTGGGTTCGCATAAATGCATACCAGGTGCTTGTTGAATTGCCTCACCGACCAAGCGGAGAGTGGAAGCCTCCCAACATTGAAGTTTTTCATTACTATGAGTGCCTTTGTTGGCTTGGCAAAAAAGAAACAACCTGTGAGTTCAACACTCCCAGCCTAAACACCAAATCCAGAGCATGTATGCATTTTTTTCAATGATTTGGCGTCACACCCTTGTAGATGGAAACCAAAGTGTTCAATAAAGAAAATGTTGATCCCTAACAGGATATTGATGGTAATGTTTTACTCTGTTTTTTTTTTTTTTTTTTTTTTTTTTTTTTTCTGGTTTATTCATTGGTAAAAAATGACAATTAGCTTTATTGCATCAAGGGAACCATACTGATCTAGCTGCATTTCTATCAGCTTCTTTCAAGGCAAATAGTTATGGAAAAGGGAAGGGATTATCCTAATGCAGTATCCCTCCCCAGGAACAAACTGAGCGAGATTATGAATATAAAGAGGTATGCCTTACTACTCATGCAATTTTATTTTATAATTTTTAGGGTGAATTGCCTAGAAAACTAAGCAAATTGGTTTAAGGAATGCTTTCTGCTTCTTGACAGCAAAATGATCGTTTACCTCTCTCTTGATTATTAGGTAAAATTTTCATGGAAAATATAAACCCCATAAAACCACCCTTGTTTTCCTTCTTAGCGAATAAAAAAAGAAGAAGAAAAAAAGCGAAACCAAAGCTCTTTCTACTATTGAAACTGAGCAGCGAAACATTTGATTAACCCAACACAAGGAACAGATAACAAAGATTCTAAAGATAAATTAATTTTATCTTTTTCTACTAACGCTTTAGTGGCACCGAAGCAACAAATTCCTTTTTAACTGATCAAGAGTATAAATGTTGTTATTATATGTTTATTCTCATATTACAACAGAGTAGTTCCATTAGGAAGTCTTGCCCTACTCATTAGAAAGCCATTAGGTACATATTTGATGAATCTTTCTCCCACCTTTGTTGCTTGCAGATAGTTCAAAAGGCTGATGCAGTTGTTACAACCTTCTAACTACAATCTTCTGAAGTGGTCATGACCTTTTTTTTTTTTGTTTTACTTTGCTGGTTATTCCTAAGATTGCCTAGCAAAAAGGAAGTATATACTTTATGCATGTTATTATCAAGATTGTTTTTTAGATAGTAGATGTCGTTTGTTCAGAACACGCTATGATCATGAAAAGGACAATCGATTTTCTAATATTTAGAGGTGTCCAACTCTATTTTGCAGTATGGGGTTGCCTTTTTTTTCTTTTTTTTTTTTCCTCCTTTTTTGTTCTTTTCTCTTTAAATTGTTTCTTTTGCAACCAAAGAATGCACTTATGGACATGAGAATACTTTTAACATTTTTCTGGTGATTGAGATTGGTGAATTATTTTTTGTTACTAGTTTTGCATTGTTTCTTTGCGTAAATAGCGTTGCAGACTTGCAGTTACTCATCTTTACTTAAAATTAAAAAATAATAATAAGAAGAATTGCCCCAAACCTTTGGAATTATTTTGTTCAGATTAAAAGAACTACTGGATGTTTGTTTGCAGATACTTTTGGGGACATTTAAATAAATGGCAGTGAAGCACAAATAGATTAAAAACAAAAAAGAGTATCTTTTACGATACTAAATGTCCCGCATTGGTTGTGCATATAACTTCTTAAACAACCTTCATTTTGTAGGTCAGAATAGCATGATATCAATTAAAATCAAAACAATATATAATAGATGCTATTTTACAGAACTGAGATGCATACAAGAATTCAAGGAAATTTTTAGTGCTTCTAAAATTCATACAACATCAAATAAATGCCCATGGGCTTCCCTCGTAAGCAAAAAGCTCAATCTCTTTCTTTGCTGCCTACTAATGCCAATTTATAGGTTACCCTTTGTCTACATAGTTTCAATTGGTTATCTTCTTTATTTATTTATTTATTTAATGAACAGTATGAATTTAACCAATTAAACCTAAAAAAAATAAAAGGAAAAGTAACCGAGGGGTGGCTATGCCACCTCCTGAGACTCTTGCTAATTTTTATCAGGAGACTCCTGCTAATTTGTTTATTTATTTCCGAAATGTAATATATATCACACCAATAATATTAGAGACTCCTACTAATTTTTTGTAGGATTTGGCTTAGGTGCTGTAAAAAAAATTACACCACCATCTTGACCATTGAAAAATTACAGCACCTATGCTGTAATATTTGGAATTTAAATTTTCTTTTTGCTATTTTTTTTTTATATACCTCTTTTTGTTATAAACTATACGTATGTGAACAAATATTTTAAAAAGTTTTGCTTCTTTTCCGTTAAAATAAAATTAAGGGTCTTAACTTTTATTGTCTTTTTATTGAAAGATGTGTGATAATTTTATTTTTTTTTTCAAGCATTTTTTAACCTATAATAAAAAGTACAATGAATATATGTTTAAATTCTGAAACTAAATTATAATGAAAAATCTCGCGCATAGCGCGGGTTATGAGCTAGTTATGTATAAAGGAATTGGTACATTTCAATGGTCCTCATTTAAACATGGCCATTTCTCTGTTTTGATACCAATGACATCAAATAAATATACAATAATTTTGGGCTACTGACTGTCATTCATATGTCCAAGTATGCCTTTTCCAATGTATACAACATATTTGATTAGCTCAAATTATCTAAATTCATAAGTTAATAAGAATGGAATTTACTGATCAGTTAGGTTCAATGGCCAGTCAATTTCTAGGTGGCAGCAACCAAACAAACCTTTAACTCTCTTTGGTGCTGCTTCCCTATGTTGCAATAACAGAAGTGAGGTTTCATCTAAATGCTTTGGCACGTCTTCATTTTCTCTTTTTCGGGGCGATTTCCTTGAAAAACTTTTCCATTTTGATTCAAACTTACAAGCTACAAATACAATTAAAAAAATAATCAGTCTCAACAACCTCCAACCAATATGTATTATCGATAAATTTTTTGTTTTAGCAAAATCTCAAGTAGAAACACGATAAGATAGAAAAAATACAAAAGTTTATTCACAGGATCTTATAGACAAATATGATACTTCCAATCGTTTACCAGCAGGGTATATATGTTTACATACAATAGTAGCACACAAAGATGATCATATTTAAACAACACTTAAAGTATGAGTACATGAAGATAATTAGAAAAAAGAAAATCAAAGATATCCTACTAACTAAATGAGGATATTCAACCAATATGAAATTCATAAAGGGCATCAAATGTTATTTTGTGTAGCAAAGGTTATGAAAACAATATTGTCTTATAAGAGCGGATTAATTTAAGGGAGATATGCAAAATTAGTCCGTGGTTGCACCAATTTCAATTAGCTCCATAGGATTTAAAAAGTCACTTAAACTCTTTGTACTAAGCAAAAATAACAAATCACTCCCTACCTCAAACCAAGAACCTCACTCTTCTCAAAATCTCTTTCCAACCAAAAACCCTCATCATCTCCAATTGATGTAAAAGCGAGACTATCCAAGTTTGGCTTCCAACTGAATTGTTCTAAATAAAGCTAATTGTAAAATTGGACAATATGCTCTCTTATTTCTGTAAAATCTGAGGACAAGGATCCATTAACAACTAAAGAATCCACGATATTATTTCTTCTATTGGAATTTGCCACCAGATGGAAAATTTTAGTGTTCTTATCTCCCTCTCTCAACCACAAAGCCCTTAACTTTTTCCTCCAACAAATTTCTTTGAGCAAAATAAACCTCTAAATCCCAAGAAATTTTTTCTCCACATTTTAGCATCAAATAAGGGTCTTCCCTCCGCAATAATATTAAGGTCACGGATTCCAATCAAAAAAGATTCTTTTTCTACTTTCCAATGTTACCAAAATCTTCTTCATTCCATTTTTTCAGATCCATTTTCATGGCTCTCAACTTGAGCACCAAAATAAAACTAGGGTAACCCTGAAAATTGTATGACATCCACCACTTTTTCACATGTTCCACAAATCCCTCTAACTTCAACCAATTGTTCTCAAACTTAAAATATCATATGCTCCTAACTGCAACGCCACAATCAAGCACCACAACGAAGTGGTCTAAAAAGATTCTAGGAATCTCCTTCAAGAAACATTAGGAAACTAAGCTTCTTAATTAGACAATAGGAGAAACCTATCAATTATGGACTAAGACGGCAAATCTCAATTATTGGATCATGTGAAATCCTCACCAACAAGAGGGATATCCATTAAACCCTAATAAAAAAATGAATTCAAAAAAATCCAGCATAGCTAGAGACTATCAGTTGACAGTTGTCGCCTGATCTCTCACATAGATATTGGGTAATATTAAAATCACCACCAATACACCATTGCATCTCACACCAACTAATTAGTTCAACCAATTCATCTCATAGCCGTTTCCTATCATTATCATCATTTGGACCATAAACACCAATAAAAACCCACTTAAAGTTATCACTAACACTTTAAAAAAACACGCAACTGTATTGGTCCCCACAAACTCCTCAATCTTTTCCACCACCCTCTTATCCCACACTAACAAAATCCCTATGAAAGCCCCTATCGATCCCAAATAACACCAGTCCACACGATGATATCCCCATAAACTAGCACCACAGCCCTAGAAATAGTCTTCATCTTAGTTTCTTGAATCCTCGACCTTTGATCCCTATCTCTTTCATCTTTTTCACAATCCAGGAAAGAATCTTAGGCTTCATAAATAACAAATACTACCCCTCCCCTCCCCCTTAACCTTTACTAGAGTGACCTCCATTCAAATCATAGTTAATGGAACAGGCCAATCTCTTTAATTCACGGTTTCCTCTGTTTAGGAACTAAGCTTGAAGAACAACCCGAATCATTCGGTTTTGACTAGCTTCAATGGTAATAAATAGGGCCAACATCTTATCCTCAAACCCCTCACATGACACCTAATCTGAAGACATCATTTCAGGCAACCCAGATTCTTTAATTACAGCAAGGGGATGGACCATCAAAGGCTCACTTTCCTTCAAATCCTCTACAGAATAAGGCACCACTTCCATATATCAGATGACAAAAAAATTTGAGCTATCGATAGAAGCAGGGTATTTTGAGCTATCGATAGAACCACTTCCATATCAGAATAAGGCTCATTGTCACACGCGCCGATGCGAGAACAGGCGAGAGAGAGAACTAACATATTGTCCCCCAAAAACATTGAATGTTTTGCGACATTCTTGTCAAATTCTATTACTATGAGACAGCATAAGCTCACAGGATGTTAGCTACTTGGCGTCTGCAAAGTAAGAAACGATAAGTCTTTAAATCTCACAGATTAGAAAAATACCTTCACTTTGGTCCTTAAAACCTCGGATAATACATGCACATACCCATGGCCTTCCTGCACGAGAGGCTTTTGCACCACCTTTAAGTTCACCATTATGTTGTTTCAGACTACACAGAAAGTTCCACTTTGTTAAAGTGAATATTAATGGGACTTGTCCAATTATGAAGAATACCAGTTCTTTCTACTGTGGGAACGAAAACAGAACCCAACGGGAAAAATTAAAACAGTAAGATAAGCCTTAGATGCTTAATACTTTTTGGGTAGAACATCTCAAACAATATTAACACTTTCAAAGTAGAAATAAGAAATAAAATAAAATTAAAAAAAAAAAAAATTACAGATAGCATTAATTAGATGGCATATGTATGCACCGTCTATAATGAGATTACAATCGAATAACACAATGAGACATTTAAAGAATTCAATTTAACACACACAAACAAGCCCTCATCAGTGAAGTAAATGTTCGCTTGGACATAGGCTCTTAACCAAATTACAAAGCTTGAAAAAATATGCAAACTCTTCGAACCAATTACATACAAAAAAAATTAAACCAAATTAAGATTGATCCAGAAGATAATTTTGAAAATTTTTATGAAATATCCCTTCATAAAGAACAAATTGTGCCATAAAAATATCAAACGTACCGACGAGGGAAATCGGTGGTGACCCCAACGTAGGTTTTGATGGGGACATTGGTGGAGAGAATGAGGTACACGCACCATGATCTGGAGCTCAATTTAGGAAGTGAAATTCTTGGTTGTGGCGGTGATGATGATGCCTTTATTGGGTTGGGGTTTGGACTTTTAAGAGATCGGAATGTCCTGGACAGCAGCCTCGCCATCTTGGGTACCCTGATATTTTTTTTCCGTAAAGTCCGTCGATTATTTACTCTTCCCTTCTAGTAGTTAAAGTTAGGATTGTATTTTTCAATTTCAAACGATTCTAGTGGAGTATAAAAACTTCTGTAGATGAAAAAGGTTAGATGTGAGCTGAATTAGCCCCAAACAACATTATGAATATACCCTAAGGAAGTATATATTGTCTTAAAAATGGTTTACGAAACTAAAAAATGAAACACTAAAAAATATTTTATATCTAAACAAACACGTACAACCCAAGCAATGTTCTGTATATTAGTCGAGGGTTGGATTTTGTTTCACATTATTTATTGAATTGGTCAGATAAGACATGTTTATATCTCATAGAGCCAATCGAACTTGTTCACTTTGATTACTGTACAATTTGTATAGTCCATGTTTACAGCTGTATAATGAGCCTATTTTAAATGCTTTTAAGACCAATTTTTAGTCTTTTGAGCTTATTTTAAAAATATAATGCAACACTAAAAATATATAGAACCGAGAAAAAAAAAAGAAAAAAAAAAAAAAAAAAGATGATTGATATGACCTCAAAAAATTTATGGCAATCAATACTCACAAAATAACTCCTTTATATATATATATATATATTATCAATGATTAATATCATTCCATGATTTCAATAAAACAACATCTTTGCATCCGGGGTGTAGCTAGGTAGAGCATTGGGGTCCATGCCCCTCAAGCCTCAAGGATTTTTTCAAAAATAAAAAATAAAAAAATTTCTTTCAATCTGACCCCGAAAGTCTAAAAGCTGGCTTCGCCCTGTTTGTATCCATCACAAGCTAGCTGAACAAGTCGAAGTGTTGAGATCATTCTGTTTGCAACTACTTTGCAGCAGATTCGGTAATTCTGTTTTACTGCTATTGTCTGAAGAGCAGTTCTCTCTACCATGTTCAATACTTCATCTCTTTGGTCAAACTATACATTAGGAGCATAATCTTAGAAGTACTTTAAGGCTTCTTTAATAAAATACTATGCAGATGGACTTACAGAATACTTCAAGGGTATGCGGATATAAAGGGAATGGAGCTTTAATATATTAACTTTTATATAAAAATAAAAAAAAAATCTATTAGATATAAGGGTATGCGGATACGGTTATTATTTGCATTCACATACTTTAAAGCAGTTATCTGCATTCGTGCTTCCGGATATTAAATTTTGCTATCGACATATTCATGTGCGGATAGTAGATGCGGACGATTAATATCCACTCGTATGTACTCTTAAAAGTGGCCATCGTTTTATCTTTTGAGGAGTTAGTAACCCACCACATGGGGTGGTAAGGGTGGTCGGCCACTCAACCCAGTAATATAGATATATGTGAGTCTTGTATAGAAAAGAAGTTACAAGTATAAATAATTAATATAACATAACTGGACCAAAGGTGAGTAGTGTTCTAACAAAACATAAAGGTCAAAAACATGAAAGATCTACCAACAATTTGTCAATTTTTTTTTTTTTTTGGCACACCTCATTTTTGTTGTATTTTTTTTTTTCTCATTGTATTTAGTTCCATTGAACTCGACGTCGTTGGTAGGGCCAGGGTTGTCGTCAGTAAAAGAAGAAAAGTGATGATAGGTTGTTTTAGGCTCTAGTGTATTTACTGTGTTTTAAATGATGTATTAAATTTTTATTGAAGGCTGTAAAAGTGATGTTTTATAGCCTATCCTTATTGAAGGTATTCTCTTAAAAAATTCACTTTGACAGCTTAAATTTTACAGCCTATCCTTATTGAAGATATTCTCTTAAAAAATTCACTTTGACAGTTTAAATTTTTACGAATTTGAAATTGATCATTTTGTGCGTTTTCTGTCCAATTATGCTAGGTCTATTAGTGCCACGTTACATTAAAATATTTATTTTTTTTTGTTTCATAAAAAAAAAAAAAAAAAAAAAAAAAAAAAAAAAAAAAAACTGGGAAAATTTTTACTTAACTCCATGAACTTTAATTCCAATTCCAATTACTCTTTAAACTTTAAAAACTACAAATTCAGGATATTCATTATTTAATTTTTTTCAATTTCACAATTCTGTTAGGATTTTTCGTAAAATCATAACGGAGGGTATCTAAATTTTCAAAACACCCCATCCTTTTTATGAGGAGAAAAAAATTGTAAGGATTTAAATGTTAGTCAAAATTTAATGGAATATGCAAAAAATTGTATCTATCTTTCGAATTTTTTTAAAAATTTTTTCATAAAAAATAGTGGTATTTTAGAAATATTGATAGGATCCAATGCAGAATCTTAAAAAATAAATACATTAAATTAAGAGTTTTAAGTGTATGAGAATAATAGTAAAAACTATAACAATTCAAAAAATATTAATCGAAGTTTTCCATAAAAATAATAAAAAGAAATTAAAAATAAAATCTAATAGATGATATATATATATATAAAAGGTAAACCTCTTCCCTTAACGGTGGTTTATGGGAAAGCGTAATTTCACACGTACATTTGAGACCTGGTTATACACTTTCTCCATGGACGGGGGAACATGAATTGACAAGTGAGAGGTGTAAGGAGTTCAGTTCATTTACTTTTGGAATAACGTGGAAATGTGGCATACACGTACAATTAACTAATTAAAACAATTTGTTAATTCTCATTGCCTGATATACTAACGAAAGACAACAACATGGAATCATGCTAATTAATGTCATTCAAGTCCTTCAAAACCAAAGCATTCAATTCAATAATTATCGTTTTCCTCGTTAATGAAAAAACAAAATGAAATTTGAGGACATAGTTGAAAATTCAATCCTACCTTAAATGAAAGAAATTAACATTCTGGTTATACTTTTTAAATATAAAGCAAGTAAAATTTCTTTTACGTATGTGTGGAGCAACTTCATGCATGCAGAATATCATGAATAATTAAGAAGATGTCCGTTAGTTTATTTATTAATTAAGGAGAAAGATGCAATTAATATCTATTTCATGTTGAATCATTTAACATTACAAAACACAAAACAAGTGCCTTTTTATGATAAATCTCTTGGCATTGGTGATTTGTGTGTGGCAAAATAAAATATAGGTAACATGAGAATATTTTCTTCCTATGTTTTATTTTATAAAAAGTTTGTTTTTTTTGTTTGGATGGAAGGGAAAAATAGTTCATTAGAAGTAGCAAATGTTAATTGAATTCATTTTTACTTTTGTAAAAGACAGAAAATACTTCATGTCAAACTGGTTGCTGTTTATGTGAAAGTTGGTTAAATTTGAAAATGTGATTGATACAAGCAGGAACTATTTAGCTAAAAGTAAATGCCATTTTTTGGGACACATTTTATTTATTTGTTATTATTTTTTTTAAAAAAAAATGTTTTTAAGGATAATTTGGACAAAATATCTTTAAAAAAAAAAGGGTATATCTTGGATAATTGGTGTCCGAGCGTTGTAATTATTCCTTTTGGTTTTTTGGTTAAATTTGACATAAACGATAACATAAGATGTTAATAATAACATAATTAATAGAAGTTTGGGAATCAATCATTATTTTTTTTAAAGTTTGTTGATATATAATATAAGAGGGCTAAATATATATATATTTTTTAAAAAAAATTCCAAAACTAATTTTAGTTAGGTTTCGGACTTGCATTAATAAAATATTAGGTATATTTGCAAGTTTAAGGACGATGAGTTAAAGTGTTGAAAATGCAAGCAATTAGAGATTTTCAGTAGTTGTCATTTCACACGGCAGAAAGCGTGATGGTAGGTTTAAGTCATTCTACACATGAGTCTCTCATCCTTCCTTCATCCTCCTTTGCTAATAAAAAAATCGATTTTTATTAAAAAGTTGTCTCTGATGTGACATCAAAGACAACTTTTTCTTTAAAATCAATTTTTTTAAGAAAAAGATGGTGATGAAAGGAGGATGAAAGACTCATCTTTAGCATTTCCCGGTAGGTTTATGGGGAAGTACAAAAGCAAAGGAAAATATTTTTTTTTGCACAATAGTAAAAGAAATGATTTTTGCACAATTAAACCCAGCATTTTAGTGAGGTGCATGGATGTGATTTTTTTTTTTCATAAATCCCATCAATATATTTTGATTGCGTAAAAATTATGGATTTTGATTGGGCAACTAACATATTTTAAGGAGTACTTCAATCTGTCGAGGATTACAACTTATAAAACGGAGATCACTAGTTTAAATTTTTTATTTTTCTTCTTATGTTTGCATGTAAAAAATAATAATAAAAAAAAAAAGAAATAAAAAAAAGCAAAACAAGTTCTAGCACTTGCTGTTCAAGAACAGATAGGCCGGTCATATTTATTGTCATATATATTATTTTACTTGTTTTTTTTTTCCGTTATGAATTCATTATCTGACACGTTATGAATAAAATTCATCATAAATCTAAATTTAGCTAGCCTCTAACTAAAACACAATTTCTTATATATATATATATATATATTATGAGGTAAACGAGTTTTGGGGAGAGAGATAAAAAAAAATAGATACATATGCGAATAGTGTAATATGTTCCAACACGTGCATATTGCACTATTTACAAATGTATTTTACATTTAATTTGCATAATTGGATTGGACGAAAAAACTTTTTAGTGAATTGATTATCTATTTTAACATGAAGGTGAAAATTTCCTAAGCCATTAAAAATGCTGAGGGTACAAAAACTTGTTTGTGTTTTATTTTTTAAAAAATATATTTTTAGATCATCCCTTTTTAAATCACACTTTTTAAACATTAAATCCAAACCACTCTTAGTTTAGTCTACCATTTTCAAAATGTAATTAAGCCTCTAGTAAAATAACGGTTCTACATTTAAAATTGTGTATTTTTTTTTAAAAAAAAAAAAATGCACCCATTAAATACGATTTGAATGCTTAAATATTATATTTTTACCATTTTTCCTAAATGAGATGAGAGTTAGAACATGAGAGGAGAGAGATTATATTTTTTTATGATTTGAATGCTACGGTGTTTTTTAATGCATCGGAAAACACTATAGCATTTTCAAAGAACAAAAAACTATAAAAAAAAGTTGCTGTGGTGGATTTTTATGATTTTTTTTTTTAAAAAAAAAATTCAAAAATTTAGAGAACAATTTTTTTTTTCAACAAAACTTTTATAGGAAAGTTATTGCGAATGCATCACAAAAAAAAAAAAAAAAAATGAAGCCCAGTTCCTGAACTTATTAAATTTTTTTAAAAAAAAAATTCCAAAACTAATTTAAGTTAGGGTTCGGATTTCTATTAATAAAATATTACGTATATTTGGAAGTTTTAAGGAAAATGAGTCATTGAAAAATAAAAATAAAAATTAAGGTAGTGATCCAAATCCAAATTAAAGCAAATAGTTCAAAGAAAAACCGTACACAAAGCTATGCAACTGCGACCAATTTTAGTAGTTAAAAACCAAGACGCTGGTGACGTCAGCAAAAATCTCAATCGAATCAGTAGGTTTGTTTGGCAAAGACATGTACAGAACATAACAGAACAGAGTAGTGGGTTGTTAATTTTGAAATTAGTAAAAAGTGATGATGCAATATAAAAAGGTGAAAAAGTTTTGTTTTGTAGTGAATTTTTTTATTTGAATAGTAATAAAAAATTATTTATGTAATATAAAAAGTGAAAAAAGTGAGAATGTTTTGATGTTGATTGGTGGTAAAAAAATATAAAAAAAGGAAAATAAAAAATAAAAATGCATGAACAGTAACAGCACTATGCTGTTCTGTTCTGTATTCTATCAAACAAGCCCAGCATTATAGGTCTTGTTTGCTAAGCACCGAAACTGTACAAGATAGTGCTTGGCACTATTCACTACACTTTTTCTCACTTTTTCCAACAACAATTTACGTCAAAACATTTTTACTTTTTTTACTTTTTCTATCACATTAATAATTTTTTATTACTATTCAAATAAAAAATTCACTAAAATACAATTTTTTTTTTCATTTTTCTATACAAATTTTTTTTATTTTATATCACATCATAATTTTTTATTAATTTTAAAATTAATAACCTAACTACTCTGATATGTACCTGTTTTTACCAAACAACCCTATATATATATATATATAGCAGAAATTAATTTTTAGAAGAGTAAAAAACAGAGAAAATAAATAAAAATAAATGCATATGTAAATAGTACAATATGTGCATGTCGCATTATTTACAAAGACATCTTGCATTTAATTTGCAAAATCGAATGAAAAGATTTTTTATTGAATTAATTAACTATTTTAGCTTGATGGTAAAAATTCTTAAGTCATTGAAAATTCTCGGTGGCAAGTCTTTGTTCTATTTTTTTTTTTTAAATATGTTTTTTTAAATAATCTTTTTAAAAATTGCACTTTTTAAACATTAAATCCAAACCGCTTTTAGTTTAGTCTACTATTTCCAACCTCCAACTTTTAAAAATGTAATTAAATATCTAGTAAAACAAAGGTTCAACATTTAAAATCGTTTTTTTTTTAAAATAAAAATAAAAAATGAACCCCTTAAATTCGATTTGAAAGCGTAATTTCTTTTTTCAAACATTCTTAAACGATCACTTTTTGCTATTTTGTTTACCAATTCACTTTTTGGCAATTCAAATCCATTTTTTTTCAATTGTACCTCTGTGCCTGTCATATTTATTCTCGAGCCTTGTGTTTGTTCCCATGGTTGTCTACAACCTTATATCCATCAATCCCTACTTTATGGTTCGTACACAGAGAGAGACAAAAGAAAACGTTTTTATTGCTTCCTTCTTCTTTTTCTTCAATTTCAATGCATTAACTTTTGAACCAAGCCATCAACTATAGCTGATTTGGGTATTTTGAACCAACTTCAGTTATCTTCTCTTGTTCTTCTTTTTCTTCTGCGAAGCAAATCACCATTCTCTCCCTCTCTCCCTCTCTAAAATGGAAAAACACAATACCTTGACTTCACCATCGTCGCCAACAGCAACAACCATCGTCACCTTACCGGTTCGTCCGCTGACTCGGAGGAACTCCCCGTCAACCCCACTTCAAAACTCTTCCTCAAAGCCTTCCCTCACGGTGGGCTCACCGGTCCCCGCTGGTCACCCTACACGAATCAAGGTACAGCCGGAATGAGAAAGCTTGAACCGGACACACCGGTTCAGACCCCTCCGAGTAGCCGTGAACCGGACCCAGAAAAAAAAAAATAAAAAATAAAAAAATCCAGCTATTTCCTGGAAATGTCCGAAAGCCGGTGGGATCCAACGTTATAAAAAGGGAATAGGAAACCCTAAAACCCAAATCATTCGTCGGAATAGGAAACCCTAAAACCCATATCATTTGTTATGTTATTTGCAGCAACGGCAATGGTGACTCCCCGTCCGATCGTTGTACGTGAGGTTTGGCAAGACAACCTCGAACAAGAATTCTCTGAAATCGGCCGAGCTCTCCCCCATCATCGTTTCGTTGCCTTGGACACTGAGTTCCCAGGCCACGTCTTCCCTGCTCCCTGCCGTAATCACTCTAAACTGTCTCCCGCTGAGAATTACCTATCCATGAAGCGCAACGTTGATGCAACTAAGATTATTCAACTGGGTCTGGCTCTGTGCGATGCCAACGGTGATTCTTGCTTTGTGTGGCAGTTCAATTTCAGAGACTTCAACAAGGAGATTGATCTTTTCAATCCGGACTCTATTGCGTTACTGGAGCGGCAGGGAATTGACTTCCAAAAAAATCAAGAAATGGGTATAAATTCTGTGGATTTTGCGAGGCTAATCATAAATTCTGGTCTCTTAAGAAATCCGACCATCACTTGGGCAACTTTCCACAGAGCTTATGATTTTGGATACTTGATCAAAATCTTGATCGGGCGAGAACTGCCGTTTGATCTGATGAAGTTTATGGGTCTAGTGGTACATTTTTTTGGGTACAGGGTATTTGATATTAAAAATATGATCAGAATGTGTGATGGACTGTATGGAGGGTTGGAGAAGGTAGCCAAGGCTCTAGGGGTGGATCGGGTTGCTGGGTCGTGTCACCAAGCTGGGTCTGACAGTCTGTTAACGTTGCATACCATAATGAAACTGAAAAATGTACATTTCTTTGGAAAATTTTTGATTGAGTTTCAGTTGGTTCTTTACGGCTTGGAAGTTGACAGAACTAGACTCTTGACTGCACCAAAGTTTCCTAAGATTATTTACGTTGTGCATCCTGGAAATTGTTGTCTAAGCATTCCTTACTCCCTGCGGCTGCAACCCATAAACTGTGGTCCAAGACTGTTTAAAGGGAGTTATGGATATTATGTATAATGTATGCATTGTTAAATACAATTTTTTAGTATATTTTCCTATGATTTTTTATACATTTTTTGTGTTTTTGCTTTCTGGTTGTAGTTCAATTTCCTTTTTTTTTTTTTGGTCCAAGAAATGAAGAAAATATTAATTAGGAAACACATTACCGTCTTACCTATGATAATAGGAAACTAATTAGACAACAATTACAAGCAGCAGTTTTCTCTTAAACCGTAACCCACCACCTATTATTACAAACTGCCAGTTTACGTACTGCAAAATTGCCAATTTTTTGTTTTTTTCTAAACACTCTTACGCGTATCACCTTCTTCAATTTTGATTAACAATTCACTTTTTGTTTGATTGAAAAAATTAAAATTTTAATGTCTGGGAGGTCTGCTTGTGGATGGGCTTAGAGGGATTTTAGTTCTGATGAATGTAAAGTTAGGGTATGGAGTGGTCTCATTCATGATCGGTCTTCAAGGATTTCAATGGATCTTTGATTTTCATGAGGGAAAAATTGGTCAACTCTCTTGTATGATAAAAATAAAGTATAAAAATACAATTAAGAAAACATTTAAAATTGAGTATTTTTTAAAATGCACCCATTAAAAATCTGATTAATACGTAAATTTTTTTTCATTTTCAAATTGCCACTTTTTTTTTTCAAACATTCTTGAACGATCACTTTTTGCTATTTTGTTTAGCAATGCACTTTTTATTTTATTTTAAAAAATTAAGATTAGTTGGATTTGGAAAAAATTGTAAATTTTTATTTGTTTGTTCTACTTTATTGGTGTAATCTCTCATACTCAAAGTATTACAGTTCATAATATTATAAGTCTCCCAATTTTTTGCACCCGCAATAGAGATAATTTGCATTTCAATGGTAATAATGCATGAACAACTATGCCCAAGTCAAACTTATTACCTTTTTTGGATTTCTCTTTGATTAAGAAAGAAAGAAAACGTTATTAGTTGGGATGCGAATTAATCCAATTAAAAATCCAATTTTAAAAAAAAAATAAGAAAAAAGGAAAAGAAAAGAAAGGGATGAAGTAACATTTCTCATGGCCATATCAAGACTCGTAATAACTTTTTTATTTAAGATGTTCTAATTACGTATTTAAAATAATAAAAATAAAGTTATGAGTTTATATATAAGTATAGATCATTTAATAATCGATCTTAATTTTATGTTCATGGTCAGCTCAATTATTAATTACTTGATTAATGTCTTTTCTCACAAAGAATTTAAAATTCATTTTACTCCTTTCGTTCCTCTCACAAAAAATTCAAAGTTCGTTTTACTTTTACTGTTTATATCATATTAACGAATTCTTATTATTATTTCAAAAAATCAAAAATGGGAAAAAGCTTTTTCAAACGGCCCCTCATTTATCCCTTTTTATTACCTTAATGGAGTTTTTTTTTTTTTCCCTCCAAGTTGTTGAAGTTTTTGGAATATACCACTGCCTTTTTTAGTTTTTTTCTACCACCGCTATTTATTTTTATTATCATAATGAAAAGAATAATTTTTTTTTTTTTCAGGAAACCTAAAATCAGTGTAAGTAGTTTATTTGATTTGTAATAAATTTTGTGTGGGAACAAAATGTTCTGAATGATTTTTGGGTATGGGTAAATAATTAATTGCTTTTTTATTAATAAATTCTGTAAAAGAACTTAGCAGATTCTGTTAGTGTATCATGTCAAAGTCAATAAAATTATGACACATGTCAGTCAAAATAAAAAAATAAAAAACTACAAAGCTAGATTTAAAAACTAAAAACTAAAAGAAAAATAAAAAAATGTAAGGAGCTAGAACTAGAAGGAGTGGAGTAATTGTGAAATAAAAATGTAATATTTTGTCTTAGATTAATCCAAGGGGGACTAGAAGAAGCCGTGGCCCCCATCCAGCCACCTACACAATATATATATATATATTTCTTTTTTTTAGAAAAAAAAAATAAAAATTTGCCTTCAAATTTGTTAAGAACAATATTTTAAGTCTTTCTTTTTCTTTTTTTAACTCTGGCCTCAAAAATAATTTTCAATACAATCCGACCCCCTACAAGTTAAATTCTTAATTTCATCCTTATATCTTGATAATCCATGTTTTAGTAATTAACATGATAAATATTACATAGACTGTCGAAATGGCTTTTAGACTATCATGTGACAATACACTTTTTAGTGATAAATGTGATATCAGTTTATTAAAAACTTGAAGTAAAAACAATAATTCGACTAATGCAAAAATATATATATATATATATATATATATAAAATTAAGGTTTCAACATTTAAAATTGTGTTTTGTAAAATGCACCCCTTAAATTCGATTTGAATGTGTAGTTTTTTTTTTTCAAACATTCTTAGACGATCACATTTTGCTATTTTGTTTAACAATGCAGTTTTTATTTCATTGAAAAAATTAAAATTAATTGGATTTGGACGGTAACAAATAGACTACTAAATTTGAGGTTGCAAAGGAAATACGTATAGGGTCAAAACCAGATGTTTTACATGGCACATTTATTTTGGAGTATTTTTAAAGCAATTTGTTCTCGGGAAAACAAAAGAATTTAATTTTTGTTGAGAAGACAAGGGTTAGAATGTTAGATTAGTAGGTATTAGAGCACTAGTAGCAGATGCCCTATAAGTGGTTCTATTCCCTAAAATAGGGAAAATTTGAAAAAAAAATTGCAAAATATATGCCACAGCAGATTCCTCATTTTCCATGGAGTTGCTTGGGAAGCTACAGTGCTTCCCAATGCATTGGGAAGCACTGTAGCTACCCAACGCATTACTTTAATGAAAAAAAAACTCGTCTCTCTCCTTCCTCTCGCGTTAAAACAATCTCTCTCTCTCTCTCTCTCTCTCTCTCTCTCTCTCTCTCTCTCTCTCTCTCTCTCTCTCTCTCTCTCTCTCTCTCTCTCTCTCGTTTATCTCTTCATCTTTGTTCAAGCACCTAGCCTATGTTCTTGATTTCTTCATTTTGTTCAAGCACCCAGCCCTCTGGTATTGGTGTTTCCCAGCAAGTCTTCAACTGGTGATGGCGTTCTTGTGAGTTTGGACTGGTGTCGGAAATTGCGTCCTCCGGCAGCCCATCGACGACCCACAAAATCACGTCTTCTGGTCATCGTCGGCAACAACCCATCAGAGGATCGGGTCTCCTCTGTTTCGCCGTCATTGAACCGCCGGATTTCGCTGGAAATCGGCTCCTCTGGCTCTGTCGGCGACGGCTCAGTAACATCCACTGGAGATTGGGCATGGGTTTCACAAAATCGCTCAGTTTCTCTCCTGGGTCGATGGGTTTGGGTATATTGGTCTCGTTCCAAGGAGGCCGAATTGGTGTTGTTAGGGTTTTTGAGTGTGTTTGTGTGTGAATAGGAGGATTTGATGGAAAAAACAGAACAGGAAATGGTGTAGGTAAATTTAGTGTCCAGCCGGAGACAGTCATGGCTGGCGAAATGGCGTTGTCGTCGAAGTTGGTGGGTTTTGAGAGAGAGAGAGAGGACGGAGAAGGAAAGAGCAGGACAGAATAAAAAAAAAAATGAATAAAAAAATAAAAGTATGAAAGAAAGAAAAAAGAATAAAATAAGAGTAAAAAATAGTATTTAATTGATATAGGGAAAATTAAAGGAATCTATTGTGAGGTATTTTTTTATAGGGAATAAAAAAGTGGTTTGGTTCCCTAAATTTTCCCTAAAATAGGGAAAATGGTTGGGAAGCTGCTGCTACTGCTCTTAGTAGGTTTACGAAGAACCGTAAAAGCTAAACAATTGAAACCTTTTTTATTCAGTTGTACCTCTGCCCCCGGGATATTCGCAAACCCCGCATCCCACGCCCCTCAACACCCGCTCTCGCCCCACATGGATGTTATTGATTTTATGCGATTTACGGGAGTGAATTTGTGAACCCGCACCCATGCGGGGCGGGGGCAAAAAAGTGGCATCCTCGCTCCCTATGCCCGCCCCATGCTCAGCCCTATTTAGCCTAATGAACCCTTCACCTCAAATGGGAAAAAATCCCGGGATATTCGGATTGCCTAGATCCCCGAATAAAATCTCAGGATTAGAGAGTTATTTCACACCTTATTCAGAGTGAACGGTTGAAATTTTATTTATAAATAGATATAAATCACTAGGTATTCTTCAAATAAATTTTTGATATACAAATTCGATTTGAATTCTCTTAAAAATGACTTAAGCATCGGAGTAGGTCCGACCAACACTCCTAACGAGCTCCTTGCTGATATTTATTGTTTTACAAAAATGAAGGACTTTAAAAAAGTTTATGTCACTGTACCAAAAACTGCCTTAACACACATAACCTAATTGGTTGAAATGAAAAGATAAAATAAAATGGGTGGAAAAGGTTGTATCCTTTTGGTTGACAGATTGAGATCCCCGGCAATTAGGGGTGGGCAAATTATCCGCCTACCGACCGCTTACCGAACCGAACCGCCATCGACCGCCTACCGACTTTAACCGACTAATTTCGGTTCGGTAGTCGGTATAAAATTTTATTCCGAAAGCCGGATCGGCAGCCGAACCGAACCGAACCGCCTTTTAAGCGGCAGCCGAACCGAACCAAACCGCCTTTTAAACGGTAACTGAACCGAACCGAACCGAATTCTATTTCGACCGATTAACCGAACCGACATAAAACGAAACGACGTCGTTTTAGTAAGAACAAAATGTATGATATTTTTTTTTTCCTTTAAAAAAATCAAAACGACGTCGTTTCATTACCCATTTTAACCGAATGTTAACCGATTTAACCGACTTAACCGACCGCTTATTAACCGCCTTACCGACTAAACCGACCGCCTATTAACCGCTTTACCGACTAAACCGACCGCCTATTAACCGCTTAACCGACTTAACCGACCGCCTATTAACCGCTTAACCGACTTAACCGAAATAAATTCACCGACTACATTCCGACAAAAGTCGGTTAACCGACCGAATTAACCGACTTAACCGCCTACCGAACCGACGCCCACCCCTACCGGTAATTTCAAAGAAATTGCCCAGCCACAATTTCTCCAATCCAAGCCGTCCAATTCAATCCATTTAAAATAACGGCTATTAAGATGCCACCTCATCGATCCGCGTCAAATCTCAGAAGAAACATCTTCTCCCTCCCCAAATGGCAAATACGGTCTGCGTCTCTCTCTCTCTCTCTCTCTCTCTCTCTCTCTCATTCTTCTCCTGATTCTTTTCTTTTTGTTCTTACCCATTCTCCTGACCCATTCTTCTTTCTCCAGAAAAATTCGCTTGATGCCATGGAGACAAGGTTTTAGGCAGAAAATTTTGGGACGATACCTGTACCTTTCCCGGAAAAAGTTGCCTGATACCTGTACCTTTGCCCGGCGATTTCCTCAACCTCCTGGGACCGCGATTTTTGCGAGGTTCCGGTGCCCCCAGTTCCAGATCTGGACTCGCCTGGACGTTCTTCTCTCCTCCAACTCGACCTCTCTCCATGGCTGCTTCATCCTCTGCTCAACCAACCACAAACCCGCAGGTCTCTATTTTTTTTGTTGATTTTTATTTTGGTTATAGTTCATGGGTTGTTTGTCTGATTTGTGGGTTGTTCTGGGTTTGCTTTTCTCCCGAACCCTTTGTTTGGTTACCGAGAAAATGAAAGGAAACCAGAAGATTCAAAATTGTGGTTTCAGATGTTAATGTATTCAGATTTTTTTATTTTTTTATTTTTTTCAGTTCATGTATTCAGATGTTCCTACAGAGTTTAATGTTTTCTTTTTTGAAATATTATTGTTTTAAGTTTTGTGATGATGGTTGCGATGGACGCCATTGAGTATTATGTTTTTGCCCAAATGGCATGTGTAGGCATCTCTGATTCTCAATGTCATCTTGTATTTATTCTTTTCTTTTTTTTTCCTTTGTACCAAAAATTGGTACTGCGGGCATGATTAACTGAACCATAGATAGATAACAACCAAATCATTATCTACTTCTAAGATTTGATAAAACATCTGTCAAAATGGAATCATGAAACATTGGTTGAGCTTGTGTTTTTTTTCTAAACCACAAGATTTAAAATTGTGGTTTCTCAGGGTTGTTCTCAAAAAAAAAAATTATCAAAAAAGATTTGTGGATTTTCTGGGTTTGCTTGTCTCTGTTGGTTTGGCTATTCTTTGTAATCCTCCTGGTTTCTCTGTTTGGTTGATTTTGCTGTTGGTGTCCATGTCGTTGATTTTACTGTTTGGGTGCTCATGGAATTCTCATGGAATGTATGACAAGGTCGAATTTTGTAGTGTTTATTTGTTATTTTTTCCCTTTTCTATAGACTGTATACTTCAAGTCGTCTCTTTGTAGCAGAGACATGTTAGTTACAGAGGCTTTGCGCCTACAAATTGAAATTCAAAAGCAGCTCCATGAACAACTCAAGGTGGGCCCAAGAAAATCAAGGGAGAATGCGTTTCTGTAAAGTGGAAATTGCAAGAAGTTGTTGGTTCAGTGCTGTTGCTGTCCTTTCAGATAATTGACTGTTTGGTTGGTTTAGTTTTGTTGGTTTCTCCATTGTGAGTTGTATAGAGGTAGCAAATTGTATAGATAGCCAAAAGTAGAGAATTGTATTTTTTTTTTATGTTATTTTGGCTTTGTTTGCCAATTTGTAGCCTTTTGGCATAAAATTCTCTTATTTGGTTAATAAAATTCATTCATCCAAAAAATGGATTCCATACATGAATATAACAAATCAATTGTGATTGGTCTTTAATCTCTTTCCGTTCTCAATCACGAAATCTGTGTAAATAATACCATATGCATTCTCTGGATTGGGTGCTTTGATAGATTTAGTTAGTTCATGTTGATGAAGAAATTAAGAATTAAGTTGTATTGCTCAATTGGTAAACTGTATACCTGTTGAATGAATGTGTACAAAAAACATAATGCTCCATAACAAAATGAAAATTTAGGAAGCAAACATAATGCCCATAAGGAGCCACAACTGCCTATGTTGATTCAAAACTGTTTGATCAATTGTAGATGAATATGTTGATCGATTGTAGATGAATGAAAAACTTTACATCATTATGTTATTTTAGCTTGTTTGCCGATTTATTGCCTTTTGGCATAACTCGTAAATGAGAAGTTCAGATAATATAACAAGTGTATCGTTCCAGTATTTCTCCAGTATTTTTCTGTTTCGACTTTACCTCCATCTTACATATGTGGCTGTAGTCGTGGTTCCCACTTCCCTCATCTTCCTGGTTTCAATTTTTTTTTTTTTTTTTTTTGTAGTTTGGTTTGTGATCATTTTATTGTGTCTTATTTGCCAAGGAAAAAAAAGTACGACCAGCATAATAATCAATACTGAAATAAGTGAATTCAGAAAAAGTATGAATCATATATTAGACAAGCATCTTGTTTTATTGAAAACTCGGGGCTCAAAATGCCAATAAAATTCCCACTTGAATTGCATAATAAAACTCATTACAGGGGAAAAAGCAACATAGCTATACCCAAACAAGAACAACACAAACAAGTCTCACCAAAAACCTAAAGATCCTAAATGGCTCAAATGACCCTCAGATCAAAAGCCTAAGTTATGATCCATGAATATTTCTGTCCATCTGTAGATGCTTGATTGCCTTAGGCGTTTTTGTCTCATCGTGAACCAGGTTGATAAAAATCATTCCTCTTACTCTGTTGTAGTCACCACTATCCTGATTGCTTCCCCTGCCTAAGCTCCATGCACCAAAACGCCCCCTTAGGGCCTATGATAACTTCCTCTTCCTCCCCTACCTGGTGAAGACAATTCAAAATTAAGCCAATTCATTTTCCAAGTTGACAACAAAACAGAAGAAAGACAAATTCGTTACCCAAAGCACACTATGCCAAATGAAAAATATGTTAATTAAGTATGAAAGTTGAATTATGTGCATACAATTGTAAGAGCTAGCCCAATTTTTATTTTTTTTTTGGTATCAATCAATTTTGTTGTTACCATATGGTTTGACATGAATCATAAAACAAATGATTAGTTACACACATTATCCTAGCAGACACAGCATAATAATCAATGGCGTCTATCGCAACCATCATGACAAAACCTAAACAATAATATTTATCCAAAAAACACAAGTAAATAACATTAAACTCTGTAGGAACATCTTCATACAGGAACTGAAAAAAAAAAAAAAAGAAAAGAAAAGAAAAAAAAAAGATGATTACAAACCATAGCCAAACCAACAGAGAAAAGCAATATTAAATCTTCTAGTTTCCTTCCACTTTCTCGGTAACCAAACAAAGGGTATGGGAGAAAAGCAAACCCAGAACAACCCACAAATCAGACAAAAAACCCATGAACTACCTCCAAAACAAAAAAAAAAAAAAAAAAAAAAAAAAAAGAGACCTGGAGAGAGGTCGAGTTGGAGGGGGAAAGAACGTTCAGGCGAGTCCAGATCTGGCCGCTTCATGTCCACCACCCACACCGCTCCAGGCGAGTCCAGATCTGGAACTGGGGGCTCCGGAGCCACGCGAAAATTGTGGTCCCAGGAGGTTGAGGAAATCGCCGGGCAAAGGTACAGGTATCAGGCGATTTTTTCCGGCAAATGTTCAGGTATCATCCCAAAATTTTCTGCCTAAAACCTTACCTGCATGACATCAAACGATTTTTTCTGGAGAAAGGAGAATGGAGAATGGGTCAGGAGAAAGGGGAAAGGAAAAAAGAGGGAGGAGAATGGGTAAGAAAAAAAAGAAAAGAATCAGGAGAAGACACTCAGAGAGACAGACCGTATATTGGGAGGAAAAAGATAATTTTTTCTGAGGTTTGACGCGGATCGATGAGGTGGCATTTTAATAGCCGTTATTTTAAATGGATTTAAATGGACGGCTTGGATTGGAGAAATTGTGGCTGGGCAATTTTTGAGAGATTGCCGGGGATCTCAATCCCTAGTAGAAGATGCCCTATAAGTAGTTCTATTCCCTAAAATAAGGAAAATTTGAAAAAAAAATGTACAAAATACGAGCCATAGCAACTTCCTCATTTTAGATGAGGATGCTTGGAAAGCTACAGTGCTTCCCAACACTGTAGCTTCCCAACAAATTATTTTAATAAAAAAAAATGTTTCTCTCTCTCCTCTCTCCTCTCTTTTTCACGCATCATCATTCCTCAATCTCAAAAAACAGCTCTCTCTCTCTCACCTCTCTCATTCAGTTGTCCTCATTCCTCAACCTCAAAGAAGATGCAGACAAGAGAGAGAAAGAAGATGGAGAGAGAGAGAGAAGAGTTTATGGAAGAAAGAAAAAAAAAATAGATAGACAAAATAGGAAGAAGATGGAGACGAGAGAGAGAGGGAGAGAAGACAAAAAAAAAAAAAAACTGAGAGAGAACCGGAAGAGAGAAAAAAAAAAAAAAAAAAAAAAGTCTCAAGAGAAAAAGAAAGAAGAAGAAGAGGAGGGGGGGGGAAAGTCTGCAATGAAATTAAAAAGAAAAAAAAAAAAAAAAAAAAAAAGATAAAAAAGTAAAAGATAATAGAAATATTATTTTAATTTATAGGAAAAGATAAAGGGAAGCTGTTGTGGGGTGTTTTTGTATAGGGAAAAAAATGTGCTTTGGTTCCCTAAATTTTCCCTAAAATAGGGAAAATGGTTGAGAATCTACTGCTAGTGCTCTTACAAGATGCAATAAAAGGTGTGGCGCCCTACTGACAGGGAACGATAGAAAATGCCTTCACAGAAAATGACAAAGAATACAGTGGAAAAAAAAAAAAAAAAAAAAAAAAAGCCTTCTAAATTAACAAGTGATTTTAAAATAGTCTTCTGAATTTTTAAGTTTATTAATGTGATTCATCAAAATTATCAAAGTGTGCAAAAAGGTCACTTTCATCGAAATATTCTTATAATACCATTATTCTCTTAAAAACTATAAAGCAAAAAAAAAAATTATAATTTAGCCTTCAAAACTATCAAAAAGTTTCAAAAATGCCCGATTTGACGAAAATTGCCTCTAATTTCCCTACCACGTGTCCTTTTATAATTAAAAAAAAAAAAAAGAATTTCATTTTTAAAAATAAAAAAAAAATAATAGTGTTTGGGGGGTGGCTGCGAGCGACCCCCGATCACCAATTTTTTTTAGGGCAGATTTTGGCTACCCACTTTCACAGTTCTTTGTTGTAGGTCATTGGATTGATAATGTTATAAATCTGTATGAATTTTTCGGTTAGTAAATCTAAAAAAAAGTAATGCCCCATGTTTATGATATAATTTTTTCATAATCGGGTGTATATATCAAATATAATATTTAGTTTTTTTTTTTCCTTACCATTTTAGATATATGAAACCATAACTCTTTTTTAGTCTTCTTTATAAAAACCTTGATTAAATCGAATGAAAACGAGATTTGGATCTCAAATTTTGGATAAAGATTTTATTAAAATTAGTTAATAAATTCAGTATGCAATATTTTAAGATCAACTTTTAGTTTATGTGGCTTTTTTATATTTTTCCCATATATATATACAATGACGGCAATACCTTCTCGGCTCAACTTTGCGGGATATTTATTAAATGCTTAAGTGATATGTAGCATTATTTATGTTGATAAATAACAAAGAACATTGTGAAAGATGATAATGTCCCAGGAATAGTGAGAGTTTTCTTACGGAGTACTCTGTAACAATTTATTGCTAATTAACCAAGGAAAATCTATTAAAAAAAAGAAAAAAAAGATTGTTATTTATAAAGCCAATCAAAACTAAAAAATTTAGGCGTAAGTCATTTTTTGCCCCTTATTTTAGCATCAAAGTGCGCTTATTTTTTTCATAAAAATTCACTGGCTTACCATTTCTCAAACATACACACATATATATACTTAGAAAAATACCAAATCCCTGTCCATAAAACATTTATATCATGATAAATTTTTTTTTTTTTTTTTCATAAAAAATCAATCTATCGTGTCCATAGATTCTTCTTCTAATTTTGTTTATTTAATAAAAATAAATAATCGTATAGACATATATAAAAATATTAATAATTTTTAATATGAACTAATAACCATTTTTTTCGTAATTGATTTTGAAGTGTCCATAAAATGGTTCAATTATTCATTTCTTTCTTCTTCTTTTTCAATTTTTTAAATGCGATATAACTGTCATTCATTCCATTCTTACTGTAGATTATTTTTCTTTTTAGAATAATTTATAGACAAATGTTTAGTTTTAGGGATAGTTACATTTTCCCCAATGTACTACCAAAAAAAGCGTTATGCCTCCATGAACTACCAGCTTGACCGAAAATGAGCATTCAACTTCTACTGTTACGCACATTACCCCCTTCCGTCAGTCTTCCTGGTTAAAATAGACGGTCAAAGACGGTCAACGGTCCCAGCCCTTTTTATCCCCCGTTTTGCCCTCAGCTGCAGTGGAATGAAGAAAAAAATAAAAAGAACAAGAAAAAAGAAAATAATTCATAAAAAAGGAATCAAAAGACAAGCTTCTTTCATTTTTGAAGCTTGTCTTCCATTTCTCTTCCAAACTTCAAACAGCCCTAGAGAGAAGGAGGAGCCGACTTCCAGAAAGAAGAAGGAAAATGTCTTGTTCAATGAATAGCGAAGCAACCTCTGTGGAGCCTATGTGTCGTTGTGAACTTCCGACACATTTGAAGACCTCCTTCACTGAGGATAATTTCGGTCGGTTGTTCTACGGTTGTGTTAACTTTGAGGTGATAATTATTTTTAATAGATCTGTAAATTTCCTCCGTGATTTGAGGATGTGATGGGTTCTTCACTTCTATTTGTAGACAATGGGTAATTTTTTAAGGATTTGAAAGTTTAGATCTTAGGTTTGGATTCTTGTTGCTGGATTATTATTAATTTTTTGTTTCTTTTTTTTGGACAATGGATAACTGAAGTTGAACTATTTTTTAAGCTTCTAAAGTTGAGCTTTTTTTTAGAGTAATATAGTTATATATTTCGATTATCCAAATTGGATTCGTTATATTTTATGTCTTGTTGTCGATGTAACAACACTGTTTATGGAAAGAAATGGATGATTCACGATATTGTACTAAACTAGAAAACCCTGGATGTTTTTTTTAACATCTACGAACTTTTCAAGATATTGTACTAAACCAGAAAACCCTAGATGTTTTTTTTAACATCTATGTCCCTCTGATTTGATAGTATGATGAGATTGGATCTAATATCAAAGCTCAACTCGGTTCTCTTTTGTTCCTGTTTTTTTTTTCCCTCATGGATGGTCCAATGTTGTGCACTAACAGTTGAAAATAGCATGTAATATTGGTGCAATGTTGATGGATTTCTTGACTTTGTTGAATATTTTTCAAAACTAATACACTAATAAACTAATCCTCGTTTATTTTTATGGCCTGTAATTTGAATAGGCCGGTCGCTCTTGTGGATTTTTCCAATGGAAAGATAGTGACATGTGTAACCATGCTAAACAAGTGATAGGTCGTTTACAACATAGGGACGCGATGCTGAATAAAGAGGTTATAGAGTTAAAGGCCAAGCTAGAGATTGAAGCAATTCGATATGACATGCAAGTGAAAGTTTCAAAGACAACTAGTCATCTTTTGGCATTTTCTTGAATTTTTTTTTTGTTGTCTTTGTAGCTGTATTTTGGAGCCAGTATCATGGTGCAGGACATTTGTACTACAAATGGCTACCATGAAACAAAATGGCTTTTGTATTTGTAATTTTGGAACTTTGTAATGACTAGTTCATTGGGGCCAGTATCTAGTGATGACTAATGTATTTGTAATCTTTGTAATGAATAATGGCCTTTTTGCTTTATGAAATGGGACGTTCATTTTGGAACTTTGTAATGACTTAAGTATTTGTAAACTTTGTAATGAGTAATGGCCTTTTTGCTCTATGAAATGGGATGTTCATTTTGTTGCATGTGATTATATTATTAGTAGCTATCTGAATTTAATTCGGTTGGTAGCTATCTGAATTTATTTTGGTCAGGATTGTCAGTTCATGGTGGTATTGTCACAATCCAAGGTAGTTCATGGTGGCATTGTGACCATTACATGTAGTTCATGGGGGAATATGCAAATATTTGTTCAAAGTATATAGCATGCAAATTTTGTATTAGCATCAACACACGACCCATCAATGTGCCTACATAAATCAACATAACCTGTAATTCTCAATTTTCAACCTGTAAGTATCATATGAAAAACTACAGCCACTCAAAATCCAACATAATCAAATTTGGGAAGCTACAACTACAAATTGTTCTTACATAAATGTGCCTACATAAATGTGCCTACATAAATCAACATAACCTGTAATTCTCAATTTTCAACCTGTAAGTATCATATGAACAACTACAGCCAACATAATCAACATAACCAACATAAATCAACATAACCTGCATATTACCAATAACTTGTACAAAAAACCCAACATAATCAAGTTTTGTCCAAGTACAAAAAACCAACATAATCAGTTCCTGCATATTACCAATAACTTGTACATAAATCAACATAATCAGTTCCTGCATATTACCAATAACTTGTACAAAAAACCAACATAATCAAGTGTTGTCCAAGTACAAAAAACCAATATAATCAAGTTTTGTCCAGTACAAAAAACCAACATAATCAAGTTTTGTCCAAGTACGACTACAAATTGTTCCTGCATATTACCAACAACTTGTACAAAAAACCAGAAATAGTCCTTTTCCTTCCATACTTCCAACAACCAACAATAATACAAACTGATACATCAAGCAAAGATAGTCTCCAAAAACCCATCAAGGCTGCCATATTGGTCTTTTTCCCTTGTCTTTTGCTTCCACTCGTTGCATACCCTTCTCCACTGTTGGTAACACCACTCTTGTTGCATTTCTTGCTGGTTCCCGAATGAAAACTCCGCCTACCCTGGCCGGTTGTCGATTGAACACTGCTGGTGTGGTTACTAGTTGACCAGCATCACTTGTGAGGTCAACAGTTGGTATCTCTTTGTTTGGATCGGACTCCTTAAATGTTGCTAACAATCTACCATACCTCCTGTGAGGTCCAACGTGGGCAGTTGTGGGCTTCCGAACCTGTGCAACACATGATGAGTTAGAAACTAAAAATCTGTTTACCTATAGGGGTGTAAATCTGTATTGACTTACAGCTGTTTGGTTTCCTTTAGGTGATGTCCGAGTATGCACTGAGGGAGCTGGAGCAGGCTGCACTGAGGGAGCTGGAGTTGTCTTATTCCTTTTGGTAGAAGCAGGCTGCATATGCAACATACAACAATTAGAAATAACTTATATTTGTAATAACTGCACTCAACTTAATGATACCTACACCAACAGTAGTATATGCATGTCTCCTTTTGGGCCTTGAAATAGGTAGTGTAGATGCGGACGACTGTGTAGGCTGTGAAGTATCAGGAATTGGCTGAGAAGGCATCTGAACACAAAAGAACTAAAGTTAGTAAAATCATTAACTCGATTGGCAATGACATTTGATTATAAGCATATATAAAACAGAAAACAGACTTACATCATCAAAGCTCAACTCCGTTGCAGTACTCGTGGGTACACTTACTCCTGAGCTATTACGAGTGGACACTCTCTTCCTCCTAGTGCAAGTCCTGGCGTTGTGGCCAACCGCTCTGCACTTCGAGCATCTCATGGTTACACCACCTTTCCTCATGCAATATGGATTTTTTGGCTCATTCGGACCCCTTCTCCAAATCTTCTTTGGCCTTCCTGGGGTAGGTCTAACAATAAGTGGATCCACTTCATCTTGGCCGGTTCTTATCCATTGGTCCTCGCTTGGCACTGGGTATATCATTGGGTCGTATGCCTTCCTGTAATTTTCGACACTGTAATACTGATGCAGGTACTGCTCTGGCTTGGATGAGTTATGTAAGATTGCTGAGATGGCATGTGGGCATGGAATGCCAGTCATGTCCCACTGCATGCACCCACACGTACGATGCGCCAGGTCGACGACAAATATGCCATAACTGCACTCAACTTCGTATAGTCCATCCATCCCCAGCATAATGTGCAGTGCACTTTGCAGCATCCTTTCCACATTGTTCCAACTTCGCCACTATCTTCGGGCACCATTCCCCAACATACTCCCTAATTCCCTGCCTTTTCTTCTGGTACCGCCTCATCAACTTCTTTCTGATTATCTCTAGCATGGTAAGGATTGGCTTGTCCCGTGCTTTGATAATATACGAATTGAAGCACTCACAGAGGTTGTTCATTACCAAATCGCACTTCGGGCCTACGTCGAAATAAGCCCTAGCCCAAGTATGTGGGTCAATCTTATCCAAGTAAGCATGTGCAGCTGGACTCATCCTCTTCATCACAGCCATTTCCCGGTCAAATCCATGAATATTATAGGCAGAAGCTGCCTTCCACAACTTATCCTTCAAAACCAATCCTTTATGCCCATCACCCCTAAAGTTCGCATATAAATGTCTCAGACATATGCGATGCGGGGCGGTTGGTAGCACATCCTCGAAACTAGGAATCAAACCCTAGGCACAAAATAACATAATACAAATAAATAATAAATAATAAATAAAAATCAGTGAAAAATTATGAAGAAACAACAATAATTTAATATTGAAACTAAACAAAGTAACATACCTTTTGCCTATCAGAGAAGAATGTCCACCCATTACTTCCATTTGGACCAAGGTCAGCCACCAATGTCTCTATAAACCAACTCCAACTGTCCTTATTTTCAGCTTCAACCACAGCCATGGCAATGGGATAAATGTTGTCATTGGGATCTCTCCCAACAGCAACCAACAGTTGCCCCCCATAGCGTCCCTTGAGAAAGCATCCATCCACACCTATCACAGGCCTACAAGCCTGTCTGAAACCGTCTTTGCATGCTGCCAAAGACATATACAACCGTAGAAAAGTAGGTGGGACATCTAAAGTAGGTCGTTCAACTTTCATCAACATTGTACTCCCTCTATTTGTTTGCCTAACCGTTGCACAATAATCCCATAGCCGCTTGTACTGCTATTTGTGCTTACCTTCTATAAATTCTTTGGCTTTCACCTTAGCCCTGTACAGTTGCCTAAAACTGACATCCACATTCCATTTCCTTTTTACATCATCATGGAGAGCTGTAAGTGGATAGTTTGGCTGTATCTTGAATTTGTGGAACATCCTGTCCGCAATCCACCTAGAAGTTACAATTGAGGACTTGTAACATCTTGTACACCGGTGGTCAGGGTTCAGTGACTTAAGTATAAAAGTCATCTCACCCGATACCAATGAACCATAAACTCTCCAAGGACAACCCTTGGCATTATTCCTGCAGACTCCAATGATCCGGTCCCCATCATTTTTTGTGAACTGAACATCCTTTCCCCTGAACAAATTGTATTCCCTCACAGCTTTCCTAAATTGAGCTGCTGACTCAAATGACATGTCCACATCCAAATGCGGGTCTTCCATGTCCACATCTTCGAATTGAGAAACCATAGTAACACACCGAACCCCACTAGTCGCCACAAACTCCTCATCACTTTTAGGAGGACTTACCAAAACATCACTTCTGGCCAAATTAGAGGATATCTCATCCTCTTCCTCATCATCCAACAATTTAGACGGATCGCCTAACCCACCAACATGAGTCCTATCTTGTTAAGCTGCCTCTTCATGGCCACCATCACCACCCTCCTCCTCATCGGAATCACCACCGTCCTCAGAATCACCCTCCTCATCAAAATAAGAATCACTATCTTCTGATTCGTCAGTTACATCCCATGCATCGTTCTCATCATCACTCATCAATGCCCTCCAGTATGGGTCATTTACATCCTTCATCCTCCTTTCCTCAACTCCATCATCCTTACCCTCTTCAACCTCACTCACATTTGGGACTAATTCATTAGCAGACTTTGAAAAAGCAACAATGTATAGCACAACAAGTTTATGACCTAAAAATACATCAGCCATTTTCATGACATCCTCATTTGAGGTTAACAAAACTAACCTGTCTTCTAATTCTTTATCGACCTCACAATAGTAGACAAGGTCACCTGGATGGTATCCAAATTTTTTAACTACAGTTTCGATCTCAAAAAATGACAGACGATCCAGGTCATAAGGTTCTTCATACAACCCTATATTCCCACCAACATACGCGCACCTATGTCGCCGGTCAAACTGGCCCCCATAATGAACCCTAAAAATCACATCATTGCTTGCCATTGTATATGCCGGCTGCTTGACACTACACATATAAAATATAAACTAATATGAGTATTTACTAATATGTGTATGAGTTGCTTGAATTCATTTTTGTGTTAACTTAAGTTTTTAAGAATTTTTTTTTTTTTTGTTGTTAGGGCAAATTTTTACTACATGTGCTTACCTATCATCTTCATATATATGAAAATATCATTATGTTATCAAACCCTAGATTAGAGGTATTTTTATTAACTCCAGGTCTAGTATACATATATTTCTAGAAAAGTAAAAAGTCAGTCAAAGTGTTTATTAATTGTTAATGCTTATAGAAGTAGTACTGTACTTTAGATACAAAGTAAAATTTCAAGTTGTAAGATTCTATAGAAGCAGTACTTTAGATACCTAATTGTGATTATTTAATGGATTAATTGTTAAATCTGTTCTAAACAATTAAATAAACTCATCAGGTTGAACGAAATGTAATCTACACATTTTAGACAATTGTGGACCATCCTATTTTGACCTTTTCCCCCCTTTACGAAGACATTCGGGACCACCTAAGAGAAGAAGATAAATATAAACAAACAAAGTTGTGGACCACCGAAACATATTTTTTAGTACAAAACCATCTTATTCCCAACGTTTTCCCCATTACAAAGACATTCGGGACCACTGACAAAGGGAAAACACGACAACCGTGCAAGACCACTACAGGAAAAAAAAAAATAAAAAAAAGCAACAAAAAAGTTAAACAATCAACAAAACCATCGACTTTATCGCACAAAACAACAACAACCATACAGAATGTCGGAGTGAAATTTTGCTTTCACTCCGACTTCGACAACAACAACACACTTTCTTATTTTAATGAAAAAGTGAAAGTCGGCCGATACCTAAAACAAGGGTGACCTTTAAGTACGAATTTGGGTTTGTTCCAATTTTTTTGTACGAATCCGCCGTGCGTCAGGTTCAAAGTGCAAGTCTTTGGTTCTAGAAGATTTCTAGGGTTTCTAAGTGTAGAAGACGGGTTGTGCGGCGCTCAGTGAGTTAGGTCACTCTTTGTCTTAGTTCTTCACGGGGCATTTCAGGTTTTTTGGATGATAAAGTAAGGACATATTCGTAATCTAACACCCCATCATTTACAATTTCGAACGGTATATTTAGGGAGGGTAATTTCGTCCTTCATTCCACTGCAGCTGAGGGCAAAACGGGGGATAAAAAGGGGCTGGGACCGTTGACCGTCTTTGACCGTCTATTTTAACCAGGAAGACTGACGGAAGGGGGTAATGTGCGTAACAGTGGAAGTTGAATGCTCATTTTCGGTCAAGTTGGTAGTTCATGGGAGCATAGCGCATTTTTTGGTAGTACATGGGGGAAAAGGTAATTACCCATTAGTTTTATTTTTTAATTTATATAGGAACTTAAAACAAATCGGGTCTTTTGTGTCGCCCAATAAAGAAAATGCCACATCAACATACAACTCAAAATTTGAAAAAGAAAATTACAATATTATTAATCCTAATGTAATGATATTTTTTTTTTAATAATTTTTGCATAAAAATATTTTTCATGTTAAAAAACGTTTTTACATATAAAGAAACTATGTGTTATATAAAAGCAATAAAATAATACTAAAAAAATATATTTTTATTTTATCAGTATCTTATTTTATTGACACAAATTGTCCCGTAAGAAAAAGGGAATCAAGGTACACGCACCATCAAAGATCGTGGTGATCAACAGTAATCACACAATTAGTAGGTGTTAATTATAATCAGCAGCACTGTTCACGGATGGTCCAGTAGTTGAATGTGTACGTCATTGGTCAGAATCTGTTTGTATAATTTTCTGACATGCATGAGACAATTAATATATTATAGCACATTTAAGCCTTTTTTTATTTTATTTTATTAATTTCGGCATTTTGTTAGGTAGATAATGAGACATTAAATAACTTTTGAACAAGCATGCATGGTTTAATTCTGGTTCTCGGGAAGACAAAAAGTATAATTTTTCTTGTGAAGACAAGGGTCAGAATTCAGATGGTAGGTTTATGGGAATAATTGTTGTACTTGTGTTTCTTCAATTACAAACAGTAATTATCTCTTAAACCATAACCCACCCCCCATTATTACAAACATCCAGTTTACGTGTCGCAAAATTGCCATTGCCATTTTTTTTTTATCCTAAACACTCTTACACGTATCACTTTATTCAATTTTGATTAACAATTCAACTTTTTGTTTGATTGAAAAGATTAAAATTTTGATGTCTGGGAAGTCTGTTTGTGGATGGGCTTCGACGGATTTTGGTTGTGATGGATGTGAAGTTTGGGTATGGAGCGGTTTCATTCATGATCGGACTTTCAAGGATTTTAATGATTCTTTGAATTTTATGAAGAAAAAAATTGTCAACACTCTTGTATGATAAAAATAAAGTATTAAGACAATTAAGAGAACATTTAAAATTGTGTATTTTTTAAAATGCACCCATTAAAAATCTGATTAATGCATAAATTTTTTTCATTTTCAAATTGTCACTTTTTTTTTCAAACATTCTTGAAAAATCACTTTTCGCTATTTTGTTTAACAATGCACTTTTTCTATTTTATTGAAAAAATTAAGATTAGTTGGATTTGGAAAAAATTGTAAATTTTTATTTGTTTGTTCTATTTTATTGGTGTACTCTCTCATAGTCAAAGTATTCTAGAGTTTATCATATTGTAAGTCTCCCCACTTTTTTGCACCCGCAATAGAGATATTTGCATTTCAAAGGTAACAATGCATGAAGAACTATGCCCAAATCAAATTTATTACCTTTTTTGGAACGTTGTTAGTTGGGAAGCGAATTAATCCAATTTTAAAAAATGAAAAAAGAAAAAAAGAAAAAAAGAAAGGGATGAAGTAAACAGTGATGGATGGAAGATGAAGTAACATTTCTTATATCCATATTAAGACCCATAATAACCTTTTAGCATGTTCTAATTACGAATTTAAAATAATAAAAATAAAATTATATGAGTATAGCTTGTTTAATAATCGATCATAATTTTATGTTCGTGGTCAGCTCAATTATTAATTACTTTTTTATTTGAACAAAATACCCGAAACTACCATGCATTAATATGAAGAGGCATGATGACAAATACAATGAATAGAGACACATCGACACCTTACACACTAAGGCAAAAAAATTTGACTTTGATGCAGCACACAAATAAATAAATATTATAAGGATAGATGTTTGAGCCACTCTTTAATAATAAAGCACTCGTAACAAAGAAAATATGGTTAATCAGGGACGAAACTACTCTTTGGCTTGGGCCAAAGGTTTCCCTCCCCCCCAAAAAAAAAAAAAAATCTAAAAAGAAGAAAGAAAAAAAAAATTACCCCTTATTTTTTTCTATTTTCTTAGTTTCGCCCCCCCCCCCCCAATCTTTTCTTCTTCTTTTTTTTTCAATTTGCCCCCCCCCCCCCGCCATAAAAAGGCCAGTAAAATCTACAAATTTAACAAACAGACTTTCAAAAACTACTATAAAAAAACAGAGAAAAAAACAACTACATAAAGCACCCAACACAATCCGATGTCGAAAGAGAAACTACAGGTGTCTTGTAGGAACCGGCGGAAAAATATAGATCTGGCCTCAAAAGTAAATGTAGAAAAAGAAAGTTCAGCAAAACTTTCGCAGATGAAACTTTCAAAAACTACTATAAAAAAACAGAGAAAAAAACAACTACATAAAGCACCAAACACAATCCGATGTCGAAAGAGAAACTGCGGGTGTCTTGTAGGAACCGGCGGAAAAATATAGATCTGGCCTCAAAAGTAAATGTAGAAAAAGAAAGATCAGCAAAACTTTCGCAGATGAAATGTACAGAGAAGCCGCTTCCTTACGAGATGTCTATTGTTAGCCTTCTTGCTTGAAAAAACCAAAAACAAGAAAAAATACAAAGCTTCATAGTTCTAGAAGGACTATGAGACCCAAAGCTCTATAACCCGAGAAAGACTAGGAGTACAAAAGCTCTACTGGATCTAAGTCAGGCGGAAAACAAAAGAATCTCCATAGCTCTAGAAGGACTAGGAGAAAAACACAATTGGGGAGAGGAAGGCAGCCTCCCTCCTTCTCAAACACCTCTTTCTTCCTGAAACACGTCTTTTGTTTCTTCTTTTTCTCTCTAGGGCAGGCTATGTAAGACCTAGCACCCAAAAAAAAAGGTATTAATTATTAATTACTTGATTGGCGTATTTTCTCACAAAGAATTCAAAATTTATTTTAATTTTTCCTTCACTCTTCTCTCACAAAAAATTCAAAATTCATTTTACTTTTACGGTTTATATCATATTAATCAATTTTTATTATTATTTCAAAAAATAAAAAATGGGAAAAAGGTTTTCCAAACAGCCCCTCATTTTTCACTTTTTATTACCTTAATAGAGTGTTATTTTTTTCCTCCGAGTTGTTGAAGTTATTGGAATATCCCAGTGCCTTTTTTGGTTTTTTTCTACTTTATGGTTCGTACAGAGAGAGAGAAAATAAAACGCGTTTATATAATGCATTTAATATTTTACAATAACGTAAGACAAGGGCACATATTGGATAATTGGGGTCAGATGTTAACAATAACGTAATTAATACAAGTTTGGGGATCGTGAAATAACATTCGTTTAATTAGGGGGCAAGGAGTTAATTATAAAATTGGACAAATTACTATATTTCATCTTCCCTAGGCAGTCCCTGGACCCACGTGTTGATTACACAATGCGTATTGGGGGGAGGAGGGGATGTCTTGGGAGTGTGACGTGGGCATGACGGGTAGAACCCACGTAAGAGGAAGTGAGAAGGCAGAGAGATAGGGATTTGGAGGGAAACGATCTGAGTGGAGGGGTGATGGGATCGAGGCAGAGAGGTAGAATCAATCAATCGGAGCCGTCCAACTAGTAAAGAGGCTGAGCAGTGGTACTACTTGGACTGAGGCAAAGATTTGATTTGATGCGTGTGGGGACCTCTACACGTCATATCACCTTGGAGCTTGTACGGATATAAGATTGTTTGTAGTTCCTTCTATTTGTGGCCGTTGGATCTCAAGACAGTGATGACACCCTTGAGCATTGCTCGCTGGTATCACGTTAAAAGCAAAACAAAAAGTTATTATTTAAAAGATTGATATATGTTTGTTATATAATAGAAATAAAATGTAATAGGGAAAATAATGAATTTTTAATGTTATATTATTAAGTTGTTTGGCAGTAATTTAACAGTTTAAGGAGTTGTCTGTAAGCTTTGTTTGGATGGTATTTTTTTGTTTAGTTTGAAAACCGTTTTTTATGTTTTTAAAAGTGTTTTGTACTTAAGTTATTTATTAATATTTTTATTCCGAAAATATAATTTGTTGATAAAATTTGAATAAAGGGGGCATAAATTATCCCTTTATACATGTGAAATTGCATATTTTAAGTTCAAATTTAGTTTGTTAATTACATTTTGAGTGTGAATTAAGCTCTATTTATGAGCGAGTTAGATGTTGTATTTAAACTTAATTCTTCTTCTTCTTTTTATTTTTTATTTTTTTTTTATTTTTTTGGAATGTGCTCAAGCTTATTTTTGCTAATTATCAGTTAAGTATTATTTAAATTATATTATTTGAATTAATTAGATAAACTAGTTTTTATTTATGAACATTTAAAAATCAAAATTAACGACCCTGTATTTGTAAGAGATTAATAATTTGTTGCCACTAAATGAGTATACAATACAATCCAAAATTGAGTCCTATGAACATACACTATAACATACATGCACACAATTCCCTCTAAATAAAAAATTAGAGAGGGCAGTAAATATGAGCAAAACACCTACATACAATGTGGTTTTTTATGATGATTACTATCGATACTTACCTAATCGATAGTAAGATTCCTTTGTTCATTCCAATGAACATGAAAATGGTTATTTTTTTATGAGCTCGATGAAAACTTTTTATGTTTTCGAAATGCTCTCTCTGTGCCTGTACATCATTCTCGAGCCCTGTGTTTGTTCCTAAAAGAAACTCCTCGTTTGCTTCATTCTTCTTCTTCTTCAATTTCAATGCATTAACTAGCACGATAAGGAAGCGCATGGAAATGAAGAGGATATCTGAACCAACTTCAATAATCTCTGGTCCTCTCATTCTTCTTTTTCTTCCGCCGTGGCCCGGTACACCCACAACACATGCAGAGGGCAGCTATGAAACAATCTAGTCTTCAACAGCAACGAAAAAGAATGGAAGAAATAAGCCGAGTTGTACAGGGCAATGCGGTACCGCCTTACTTAAACGGTTAGCTTTATTTGATTTTTTTCAAATAAAAAGAATGTTATCTTTATTTGATTTTTTTCAAAAAAAATGATCAATTATCGTTTTAGGTACGTCGGTCGGTGCGGCAGGGCTTACAAATAAACCTCCGGTTTGCCCTAGATTTTCATTTTACGTACTGAGAGAAATCCTTGTTAAGAAAGATTGATGGTGGTTATGCATGCGATGCTGCCGTTAGGGTTTCGGTTCATGCCCACCGATGAAGAGCTCATAAGCCACTACTTGGTGAAGAAGGTCAAGGGCGAAGAACTTTCCTGGGATGGCATCCCCGATTGTGATCTATACGGTGAAAAGCCACCCTGGGAAATCTGCGGCGATCAGGAGAAGGTTTACTTTTTCACCACGTTGAAGAAACTAAGCAAAAATCGTGTTTCACGAACAGCCGGTTGTGGGGTTTGGCATGAAAATTGTACTGTCAAGATTTATGATAATCGGGGTGATATTATCGGGGCCAGGAAACTATTCAATTTCAATGTAAAAGAGGGCTCGACAACGAAGAACTCAAACTGGATCATGCACGAGTTCTCCCTCGTTGGTGAGCAGCAACAGGGTACCAACTTGGTCCTCTGTAGCCTTCAGAAGAAAGGATCAGAATCATCAAGTGGGGTCAAAAGACGCTTCGAGGAGGAATCTCATCAGAGAAAGAGGGTTTGCTGCAATATTGTTGAATGTCCATCGCCTCAGGCAATATGGATCCCAGCGGAGTCTAATATGGAAACCATCATGGGCTGTCTACCGTCCAGTGATCCCTCTGATTTTAATTTTGATTTGGAAACCATCATGAGCATACAGCCGCCAGAGGATGGAGATCTGCCGCCAGAGGGTGGAGATCTGCCGATTCTTCCTCCATTGGAAGATTTTTGGGATGCTGACTGGGATGCGTTATTTGCCTAGAGAGATCAATACAGTGATTAGGAAAAAATTGTAATTTTTTTTTTTGTTTTTTTTTTTGCAATTTTGTTGTAGCATATTGGATAACTTTCTCAACTTTGTTTGAGATATCATCAAAATAATATTTTAATTTCTTGTCTTGATTTTGTTTTTTTGTTCGAGTTCATGATCTATGGGATTTTGCATATTGGTTAACTTTCTCAACTTTGTTTGAGATATCATCAAAATAATATTTTAATTTCTTGTCTTGATTTTGTTTTTTTGTTCGAGTTCATGATCTATGGGATTTTTGCATATATCCACACGTTTTAATTGGATTAATTAACCCTAAAGGACCAATCCAAAAGTTTAATTTTTAATTGGATTGATTAGAATCCCAACTAATAACAACGTTATCTTTCTTAATAGGTAAATGAGTTTGACTTGAGTACGTTGTTTATGCCCACGTTGTTTGGGATTCTAATCAATCCAATTAAAACGTTGTTAGCTGTAGGTTGCCGTAAACCCCATAAAAATCGTACTACTAAATCTAAACAACGTAGATTTTTTTTGTTTTTTTTTAATTATAAAATATATCTATAAATTAATCAGAATCTAGTGAGATTATATTACTCTAAATGAGGTGATTTTAGATGATCCTCTCTCAAATGTCAAAATAGCAAAACAGGCAACATATCAACCATTTACGTCTTTGTCTAGTAAAAGCTAAAGCTTCTGGCTCTTTTTTTTTTTTTTTTTTTTTTTAATTCATTTAAATAAAATTAAAGAAAATAAAATAAAAGGAAGGGAAACCGTGAAAACGGAAATGAATGGAAGATGTAAAGCATAATATGAAAGGAAGATGTACAGCATAATATGAAGTGACATTTCATCAACACTTCATCAACAGTCTCACAATAACCACTTAAGTCTTCTAATTAATTACGAAATGGAAATAATAAAAATAAAGTTATATGATATGCATGTATATTATGTATGATGTATGCTTTATTTTATTTTATTTTAAGCTCTATTTATGAGCGAGTTAGATGTTATATTTAAACTTAATTCTTCTTCTCTTTTTTTTTTTTTTTTGGAATGTGTTCGAGCTTATTTATGCTAATTATCAGTTAAGTATTATTTAGATTACATTATTTGAATTAATTAGATAAACCAGTTTTTATTTATGAACATTTAAAAATCAAAATTAACGACCCTGTATTTATCTGGAAGAGATTAATAATAGTAATTAATTTGATTGTAGAAGGCAGACGTTTAATGATGTTCTGTTGTGAGATGTTTGTTTAAAGGATGGGTTTTTAATTTTGGTATGACGCTTTGGGATGTGATTGGGTGTTGGAAAAGTAAATGCCACGTGTATGAGTACAAATGGATGAATTTGAGAGATTCATGAGTGTTGTGGGTTGAAGCCTTGAAGGAGGCGTTTGAGTTTCCCAACGTGCAAAAGCTGTTGATCGAGTATATTGAACAGTGCGATGGCGTGGGAATGAGGAGTTCGAGGAAAATGAACGGTGGAGGGTGGTTTTGAATGGTGATTGGACGTCACATCAAGGCTGCTCTCTGCACTTACAAGCTATACATATTTAAAATCTTACTAAATCTTTTTAAAAAATATTCCAAAACTATTTTTACGGGGTTGGGACTTGTATTATAAAATATTACGTATATTTGCAAGCAATATATAACACTCCTGCCCCTCATATCGAGTGTTGAAAGCAAGCAATTCAAGACGTGCCAGGGGCCAGGGCTGTCATTTCATTGCATGCAGTGTACATGATCCTTCGTTGGAGTGGTTCTACCAATGGAGAAGGCAAAAAGTTTCTCTTGAGAAGACATGATGGTAACTCAGGCTCACCTTCATCCACGTGTTGATTAGACAATGCGTGAATTTTGTGTATGTATATATATATGACAAATACTAGAACATCTCTTGGTGTGCATATATTAAGAGTATAGTATAATTGTATAAACCCAACTTGCATTCCAGAGATATATTGAGAGTGAAAAAAGAAACAACACATGGTGTGCATATGTACTCCAAACCACAAATAAGGTGCCTTTTAATAAACACAATGTTTTAAATACTGAACCGTAATTTTACCATTATAAGCTTAACTATATTTTTAAAATTTTTAATTTTAAAATATTTCGAAAATGATAGACTATATTAAGGATTTGTCTGGATTTATATTTTTAAAAAGTTCAATTTTAAAATTTATGAGCTAAAAAAAATTGAAAATTTATGATGTTTATGATTTATACAAGGAACTATTTAACTAAATGTAAATGCCATTTTAGGGGGAAACATTTCAAGGCGTTTTTTGTTTTTTAGTTGTTTTTTGGGTTAATTTCGACAAATGAACCTCAAAAGAAAGGCACATCTTGGGTAATTGGTGTGATGGATTATTTTTTGCAATTTTGTTTAGAGTAATGTTAGAGATACTAATTCTTTTACTAAGAGATGGATATTAAGATGATGTGGAGCTTATTCATTAGTATCCATAGCATTTCTTTTTATTAATTATTTTGATCATTTTTAATTAATAAGTTCTATATCATCTTAGTATCCATTTAGCACCTCTATCATTACTCTTTTTGTTTAACAATGCACCTTTTTATTTTATTAAAAAAAATTAAACTTAGTTGGATTTGGACAGTAACAAATAGAGAGACTAGTAAATTTGAGGCTGCAAAGGAAATACGTAGGGGGTGAAAACCAAATGTTTTATATGGTACATTTCTTTGGAGTATTTCAAGCAATTAGTTCTCGGAAAAACAAAAGGTTAAATTTTTCTTGAGAAGACAAAGGTCAAATGATAGTAGAAAAGTTGAGAAAGAATAGTTAGAGTGAACAGCGAAAATGATAGTAGAAAAGTTGAGCAGAATGTATATGCTTTGATAGAGTAGGTAATTAAAAACGAAAAATATATAGATAACATGAGAGTATTTCTTTCCTACATTTATTTTGGAGAAAGTTCGTTTATTTCTGCTTCGGTGAAAGGGAAAGTAGTTCATTAGAAGTAGAAAATATGGATTGAATTCTTTTTCACTTTTGTAAAAGACAGAAAATAATTCATTTTCAGCTGGTTGATGTCTATGTGAAGTTAGTTGAATTTGAAAATGTGAAAAAATAAAATAAAATATATATATATATATATATACACATCCAAACAGCATATAAGGGTGTGTTTTAAAAAATACAAGATTTTAAATATTGAACCGTGATTTTACTATACACTTAACTATATTTTTAAATTTTCTTTTCAAAAATGGGAGATTAAACTAAGGGTTGTTTGGATTTGCATTTTCAAAAAGTGCGATTTTAAAATCTATGATTTTTTTTATTTTTTTTTGAAAAAAAAAATACAAATCTATGATGTTTGTGATTGATAAAAGGAACTATTTAGCTTAAAGTAAATGCCATTTTTTGGGGACACATTTCTATGTGGTTTTCTTTTTTAAAAAATAAAAATAAAAATTTTGGGATAATTTGGACAAATGAACCTTAAAAAAAGGCCACATCTTGGGTAAGCGGTATCCAGGTGTTTGTAACTGATGCATTTTTTTTTTTTTTTTTTGTTAAATTTGACATAAATGGTAACATAAGATGTTAACAATAATGTAATTAATAGAAGTTTGGGGATCAAGCATTATTTTTTTAAAAGTTTGGTGATGTATAATGTTGGATATAATTTTGGATGGTGCACAAAATTCTGATTTGAAATAAAATAATATCAATTTAAAAATTAGCAATTAAATAAATTCCTGTTACATAAATAATTGGTTAAAGATATTCTTGTTGATAATAGACCATATTAATCCGAAATAATAAAAAAAAATAAATGTAGTATAACTGATTAAAATTAAAACAATGAAAGATTTCACAATGCTGTAAAATTACGTAAGAGTGTTGTCCTGAAATGTTAATTCATGCCTCTTGGAATATATAACTTGGTGTGATTAGATCTTTTGACACTCAACCTTTCAAGATTAAACTATAACGTTTATCTTCGTTAATGACATACTATTAAGAACAAAGATTCGATCAAAGTAGATGAGGGACTCCAAAAAAATTGTTCTTTGTAAAAAAACTAATACCATAATATATAGCCTCATGCCTTGAAATAATTATTTTGCAACACTCCGTACCTTTTTCATTTTGGTAAGTTACATGTATACATACATTCACGTTGGAAAGCAAGAGAAAAGAATAATTAAGAACTAAAGTCTTTGTAAACACATGGAAGAAGTACATACTGTTTTAATAGCATGTGAGAAGCAAAAAATATGTACTTCTCACATATTTAAAGGACACGTGTCAATCTTTTATATGGGTTGTATGAAATTTCTTACAAACTGATTTGTAGGAAATGTCTGTCTATATATATATTTTATTTTATTTTATTTTATTGCTTAATCCCAGTTAGCTGATTAATTAGGATCACCCAAAAAAAAAAAAAAAAAAGGGCACTGTTCTTACTCTTATTAATTTTTTTTTTTTTAAAAAAAAAAAATCCAAAACTAGACTCCCATTAATAAAATATTACGTATATGCAAGTTTAAGGAAAATGAGTTAAGGTAGTCATCCAAATTAAACCAAACAGTGGACGCGGCAAGTTTTTGCTTGCTGAATGCGATCTCCTGCGGGTGTGATCTATGGTGAGCTCTTTTTATTGCTGGGCCCCGCGTCTATCTCAACCGTTTGGTTGATTTTTCACTTTCATCTGATGGTGCATAAAAAACAAAAGGCTGTCCAAATATCTCATATAACGCTGCCCCTAATCTCGGCTGTCCAAGCAATTCAAAGACGTGCAGCGCTGTTATTTCACACGAGAGTGTGCAGTTTGCGGGTGTGATCTCCTCTAGACATGTGCACCATAGACGCAATAACCCCACATATCTATCTCAACCGTCTGATCGAAGAAAACTGTCATCTAGTGGACAAAATTAATCAACTCCCATTCTACTAGAAATTTGAAGTCTTAGCCTAACGAACCCTTCGCCTCAAATGGGAAAAAATCTTCGGATATTCGGATTGCCCGGATCTCGGGATAAAATCTCAAGATTAGGGAGTTATTTGACACCTTATTCTGAGTGAACGGTTGAAATAAATAGATACAAATCACTAGGTATTCTTCAGATAAATTTTTGATTACAGACTTGATTTGAATTATCTTAAAAAAACTGACTTAAGTATTGGAGTAGGTTCGACCAATACTCTTTACAAGCTTCTTGTTGATATTTATTGTTTTACAAAAATAAAAGATTTTACAAAAGCTTATATCACTGTACCAAGAACTGTCTTACCACACATAACCTAATTGGTTCAAATGAAAAGATAAAATAAAATGGGTGGAAAAGGTTGTATCCTTTTGGTTGACTCAATATTAAGAGCTGGGAAATGTTGTATCCTTTTTCTTATAAGTATGAAATTCTAATTACAAGATGCAAAAAAAGGTGTGGCGCCATACTGGTAGGGAATGATAGAAAATGCCTTCACAGAAAACTACAAAGAATAAAGAGAAAAATAGAAATAAGCCCTCTAAATTAACATGTTGTTTGAAAATAGTCTTTTGAATCGTTAAGTCTATTAATGTGATCCATCAAAATACTAAAGTGTGTCAAAAATGTTATTTTCATCGAAATATTTCTGTAATACCCTTATTATCTTAAAAACTATATAGAAAAAAGAAAGGAAAATTATAATATAGCTCTCTAAACTACCAGACATTCTACAGATAGCCTCCCAAACTATCAAAAAGGCCCGATTTGATGAAAAATGCCACTAATATCCCTACCACGTGTCCTTTTACAATTAAAAAATAAAAAAACTAGAAAAAAAAAGAATTTCATTTTTTTTAGGGCAGATCTTGGCTGTCTACCTTCACAATTTTTTGTTGTAGGTCGTTGGATTGATAATGTTATAAATCAATATGAATTTTTCGGTTAGTAAATCTAAAAAAAAGTAATGCCCCATGTTTATGATATAAATTTTTCATTATTTGGTGTATATATCAAATATAATATGTAGTTTTTTTTTTTTTTCTACCATTTTAGATATAAGAAAGCATAACTATTTTATAGTCTTTTTTATAAAAACCTTTATTAAATCGAATGAAACGTAATTTGGATTGCAAATTTTGGATAAAGATTTTATTAAAATTAGTCAATAGATTCAGTATGCAATATTTTAAGATCAACTTTTAATTTATGTGGCTTTTTTATATTTTTTTCCATATATTTATATATATATATATATATATACACAATGAGAGCAAGACCTTGTCGGCTAAACTTTGCGGGATATTTATGAAATGCTTATGTAATATGTAGCATTATTTATATTAATAAATAACAAAGAACATTGTGGAAGTTGATAATGTCCCAGGAATAGTGAGAGTTTTCTTACGGAGGACTTTGTTACAATTTATTGCTAATTAACCAAGGAAAATCTATTAAAAAAAACAAAAAAAAAGATTGTCATTTATAAAGCCAATCAAAACAAAGAAATTTAGGCGTACGTCATTTTTTGCCCCCTTATTTTAGCATCAAAGTGCGCTTATCTTTTCATAAAAATTCACTGGGTTACCATTTCTCAAACATACACACATATATACTTAGAAAAATACCAAATCCCTGTCCATGAAACATTTATATCACGATAAAAAGTTTTTTTTTTCTTCATAAAATATCAATCTATCGTGTCCATGGATTCATCTTCTAATTTTTTTTATTTAATAAATAAACATATATAAAAATATTAATAATTTTTAATATGAACTAATAACTATTTTTTCGTAATTGATTTTGAAGTGTCAATAAAATGGTTCAATTATTCCGTTCTTTTTTTTTTCCTTTAAAAAAAAATTGCGATATAACTGTCATTCATCCATTCTTACAGTAGATTATTTTTCTTTTTTAGAATAATTTATAGACAAATGTTTAGTTTTATTTTTTAATTTATATAGGAACTCAAAACAAATCAGGTTTTTGTGTCGTCCAATAAAAATAATGCTACATCAACATACAACTCAAAATTTGGAAAAAAAAAAATTACTATATTGTTAATCCTAATGTAATGCTATTTTTTTTTTTTTAATAATTTTTGCATAAAAATATTTTTCATGTTAAAAAAACGTTTTTATATATAAAGAAACTATGTGTTATATAAAAGCAACAAAATAATACTAAAAAATTATTTTTATTTTATTAGTATCTTATTTTATTGACACAAATCGTCCGGTAAAAAAAAGGAAGATGATACGTGCATTACAAGTGCGTAAAATCAAAATATATTGGAGTGATACCCACATGTGTGTTTTCCCCAATGTACATTGGTATTGTGTACTTATAATGGGCTTGTTGTAATTTTATTATTTCCCTTAAAAACAAAAAAATGGCACATCAACATGCAACCAAAAAATAAAACGAAACCAAACCGCTGACTCGCCCCACCAATCACTTTTAACCAAACCACTTTAAATTTTAGGGGAGTGCACAACACAGCCACTCCCACTAGACACATTCGGGTGGGGTTCAATCTGTGAACTTCTCTTCAATATGTCTTGTGTGAGTGTCCATATCGTGAATGGAGAGATTTTTTACCATTTTCTCAAATTTTAATCCGGCTCAAGGTCGGGCAGAGGAAACATGGTACACGCACCATCAAAGCGAGTGGTGATCAACAGTAATCACACAATTAGTAGGTGTTAATTATAATCAGCAAGCACTGTTTACGGATGGTCCAGTAGTTGAATGTGTACGTCATTGGTCAGAATCTCTTTGTATAATTTTCTGACATGCATGAGACAATTAATATATTATAGCACATTTAAGCCTTTTTTATTTTATTTTATTTTATTAATTTCGGCATTTTGTTAGGTAGATAATGAGACATTAAATAACTTTTGCAAGGTTCGGACAAAATACTACATTTGACCCTTGATTTCCCTCGACAAAAACGCTTTTTTTATTTTTTATTTATTTTTTATTTTTTTTATTTTTTTATAGTATTTCAAGCGATGGTTCTCGGGAAGACAAAAAGTATAATTTTTCTTGAGAAGACAAGGGTCAGATGGTAGGTTTATGGGAATAATTGTTGTACTTGTGTTTCTTCAATTTCAATGCATGAACTGTGAACAATGGAGAGCCTAGGATGGACGCAGGTTATTCCCCATTCGGTTTATTTCCCCAAGCCTCAACTAGCTCATTTGGTGGTCTGAACCAATTTCAATTTTCTTTCAGCAAATCTCCATTCTCTCTATCCCTCTCTAAAATGGAAAAACACAACCCCATGACTTCACCATCATCTCCAACAGCAACAACCTTTGTCCAAGCAGACACACTAGTCCAGACGCTGACCGGCTTGTTCGCTGTCTCGGAGAAGCTCCACTTCAACCCACCTTCAAAACTCTTCCCTAAATCTTTCACTCCCGGTTAGCCCACACGGGTACCCGCTGCTTACCCTCTACGACCGAAGGCAAACCCTTTTTCAGAGTTGTAAGGGTAAAAAAGGAAATAAAATTATGACCGCTAAAGGGCTTAAACGACGCAGCACGAAGGGCTTAAACGGTAGGCTTGCCTTTATTTAGTTGTTTTTATTTTTATTTTTTTATTTATTTAATTAGACAAGTCGGTCAGTGCAGGGCTAATAAATACATCTAGGGTTTAGACTTTGTTTCCAAGTAAAACCCTGATAGAAGTCCTTGTTGTTATCGATCAAGGAGAAAAGATAAGAGTGGAGTTAATGGCTGTGTTTCTACCGGCGGGGTTCCGCTTTTGTCCCAGCGATGAAGAGCTTGTACGAGACTACTTGTTGAAGAAGGCGATGGGTGAAGAGCTTCCCTGGGACGGCATCGGTGAGTGCGATATATACGGTGAAAAGCCTCCCTGGGAAATCTCCGGCGATCTGGAGGGTGAGAAGGTTTACTTTTTCGCGAAACTGAGAAAACTAAACAAAAGTCGAGTGGCACGAACTGCCGGATCTGGGGTTTGGCATGAGAACTCTTCTCATCATATATATGATGAGGAGGGTGATGTTATTGGGGCCAGGAAATTGTTTTGTTTCAAGGTTAAAGATGGCTCGACCATGAAGAGATCGGACTGGTTAATGCACGAGTTTTCACTCGTTGGGGAGCATGAACCGAGTACCAGTTGGGTCCTCTGTACCCTTCAAAAGAAAGGATCAGAATCAAGGATTGGGATCAAAAGGCGGCGTGAGGATGGATCCCAGCAAAGAAAGAGGGTTTGCTGTGAAATTGTTCAATCCGATGGGCCTCAAGCAAACTATGGAACGCCCGACGCTGATTCGGAAACCCATATGGAAGGAACGCCCGAGACTGATTTGGAAACCCATATGGAAGGAACGCCCGAGACTGATTTGGAAACCCATATGGAATTTTGTCTACCAGCTGGTGATAACTCTGATTCAGAGTTTGATTGGGAAACCTTCATGAACATCGTGCCCCCAGAGGGTGGAGATCTGCCGCATGGGACATTGGAGGATTTTTGGGATGGTGACATATGTGCTTTATTTGCCTAAAGGCTACAATGAATTGAGGCAAATTGTTCAGATTAAAACCAAGTGTTTTTGTTTTGCTGTTGGTGTCTCTCAAGAGATAGGAAAAAATTGTAAATTTTTTATTTGTTTGTTATATTTTGTTGGAGCATAATTCCAGTTCCATCATATTGTAAGTCTTGCAATTTTTTTGCACCCGCAATAGAGATATTTGCATTTCATAAACAATTATGTTCATGTCAAACTTATTACTTTTATTTTTTTATTTTTTTATTTTCTCTTTGATTAAGAAAGAAAGAAAGAAAGAAAACGTTGTTAATTGTGGGATGCTAATTAATCCAATTAAAAATTCATTTCAACATTCTGATTCAGTCACAACAACGCTCAACCCCATCAAAATCGTACTAATAAATCTAGGTACTAATCAATCTAGAGGGTAATGCTAAAAAATAATTAAATAATCAGCGTTGGTGTCTACTACTTCAAAATGATTTGAGGAGAATTTAGTGAGATTATATTTCTCTAAATGAGGTGATTTTAGATGATCTCTCAAATGGAAAAATAAGCAACATATGAACAAAACCTATTTACGTCTGTCTTTCTTCTTCTTCTTCTTTTTCTTTCCTTTTTTTTTTTTTTTTTGAAATTCATTTTCATATAGAATGTAATCTATTTTCTCCTTTCATATGCAAGAATTAGCTAAAGACAAAACATAACTTATTAAACTAAATAAAAAAGTCAAAATAAGCACCCCCCCCCCCCCCCTAAAAAAAAAACAGCTAATTGGTCTTTGAGTTAGACTTGCGTGTCCTCACTGAATTACAATGCATGTCGTCTTTGCTTTATCCTCTTTCTGTTTTTTTCTTCCTCTTTTTTTCTTGTAAATTTACCAATTGATCAATGTACCAACTGATCTTTAGGCATGGAAGACTTTTAACATGTTATGTGATTTTCCTAACAATTTGCGCATATATATATATATATATATATATAGCCATGATCTTTAGGCATGGAAGACTTTTAAAATCAGACGTTTTTTAAAAGAATTTTATTTTAGATGTAGAAACTACTAAATTATTATTATTTTTTTACTAATTTGTAGAAATGTTCCTAATTTTTTCCTATTTTGATCAATTGATTGAAAATATAAAAACATCACCAATATAAACAATTGAAAAATGTGTGAATAGAGTAAAAATTTTGTTGGTACAGTTTCTGATTTGGTGTCGTGTTGCCTTGTGATTCACCTTCTTCAAGATCTACAAGATAGCAAACAGCTTGTCGGAAGTGCCGACTAGATCCTACTTAGTGCGTTCTCACCACACCAATTAATTAGTGTGTTATTCGGGTTTTTTTTTTTTTTTTTTTTTTTTTTTTTTTTTTTTTTTTTTTAAATCATGGTTCTTTTTTCTATTGTGTAAATATCAACTATGGAGTCAAGATTTTTCTACAAATGAAATAATACTAATAAAAACATTTAAATAAAAATTTCAACCTAGAATTTTATATATTAATATTACCTTAGAAATAAACCGGAGTGAAAAAAATATACTTGTCAATTAAAATATATTAAATCACTATTTGTATTAAAGGTTTAATTTGATAAAAAATTCAATTTAATCAATTAATTTATATTTTATATTTATATACATATATATTTTTTGAAGGAAAGTTAGCATTTCATTAAACATTCAACAACAATTACAGATCACCATCAACACCATTAAGGTGTGAATCCAACACTGAGCCAAGCTCAGATTAAACAAACAGAAGAAAACGCCCAAAACGAAGCTGCATCTAGAGGAAGACCGCCTCCCAAACACCCGACCAAACATCAACCACCAAAAGTCACCGGAAACCACTGAGCCACGGCAAAAGGAAACGGAGAGTAGCTCTCACGCGCGACTCAGAACGCCAAAGAAACCTGGCACGTGAGAGCTACGCGCCGAACACAAACCATCTTTCCGGCCGACAAAACCAGCAGCAAGACCAGAAGACCCCTGCGACTGAAGATGAGGGGCGCGTGCCGATTCGAGGGCAGCAAAATAAACAGATCTGGCCTCGCGGCATGCTTAAAACGTTGAGGAGCGGCCCCGCTGCCATCAACGACACTAGAAGAGCTCCACTCCTCCTTCAACAGCTCCCTAAGCGTTTCCCTGTCAACAACACCGAAAAACAAACAAAGCCAAACCTTCAAAGTCCAAAAGGACCTCAAAAGGGGCGCAACCACCACCGGATCTAAACTGTGGGGACAAAAACACCACACAACCCTAAATGGTTGGGAGACTTCTAGCCTCCACTGGAAAGCCAGGGAGGAAACAAAAACCCCTTAGCCCAACAAGGCTAAGAGGAAGACAACAGAAGCAGGGAGAAAGGCATGAAGCCTCCCCCCGGCGAGAAAAACCAACAACAGAGAGAGACGCTCTGTTTTCTTAGAGAGAGAGAAGGCTCTTATATATATATTAAGCGCATTTGTTAGCATTATCGGTTACTTTGATGGGTGGGCCATTTATTTGACCCATTCTCGACTACTTCTATGAAGGCTTTATACCTTTATTTTTTATTTTCGTGTAATAAAGGTTTTATATAGAAAAATAAAAAATTGAAAAATCTATAATGTATAGAAAAATATAGGTAACATGCAAGTATTTTTATAACACATCAACAATTTTTTATTATTATTCAAATAAAAAAATTTACTACAATATAAAATTTTTTCACTTTCTATATAAATTCTTTTTATTTTATATTACATCATTACTTTTTACTAATTTCAAAATTAACAACCCACTACTCTGTTCTATACATGTATTTACCGAACAAGCCCCATGTGTTTGGATATCAACCCATAAAAAATAGCTAAGTCAAAAATCATGTCATATAGTTTTTGTATTTAGGGTTATTTTTTGTTGCTCTCTCGTTTTATTTGTGATCACTTTTGTTGAATGAAAAATAATCCTTTTCGTTCAGCATTTCGTCCACCAGTTGTATACTTATATCTAGTTGAGTATTTTTTTTTTAAGATTCGGTTGAGTTTTTTATAGCATCCAATCCAGATTTTTATATATTAATATTACCTTAGAAATAAACAAAAGTGAAAAAAAATATACTTAGTCAATTAAAATATATTAAATCAACTATTTGTAATAAATTTTAATTGAATTTATAATTTATATTTTATATTTATATACATATATATTAAGTGCGTTCGTCGGCATTATCGGTTACTTTGATGGGCCAGATAATTTATTTGACTCATTCCTAATTGCTCTTACGAAGGCATAGTCGCATTTGTATTTTATTTTCGTGTAATTTTTCTTTTCCTCTTTTCACTTCAAATTTAAAAAAAAAAAAATGTTTTAGAGAATATAAGGGCTAAAAGTTTTTGTAATTTCTTTTCGAATATAGATAACTATATGATTTGCAAGAGAGTGATCATCCCCAAAGTCTTCTTCAAGATTATTCAAAAAAAAAAAAAAAAAAAAAAAAAACCTTCTTATTATTGTTGAAACTTGAAACCGAAAGAGTTAAAATAGCGTCCAACATTGTGGACAATTGGATCACACGTGAAACAATTTATTCCATAAGCACCAATTTCAAAGAAATGTGATTTTTTCAACTTTTTAATTATTAATTTATTAATTAAATATCAATAAACTCAAAAAACAAAAATCTCTTGTTATAGCAAATTGACTAATTAAATACTGTTTAAATATCACTTTCTTCAAAACAAGAGTGTAGAAATACACAGAAAAAAGGAAAAGGATTGGAGTTGGCCTATTTTGGTTATACGAAGATCTAATTTCTAGCAAGGATTGAAACAATACTATAGAAACCAATTAGGATGGTCAGGAAAGAAATAAGAAATTGCAATTCAGTCCTTGATAATTTGCCAGTCTTTTAACATCGTTTTTTCTTTTCAAGTTTTTAACTTCTTTCAATTCCCACTTCTTTCACTAAATACTTGGATATCAGCCCATCTCCTTTTATCTTGGAGAAAGAAAAAAAATTATTTTCATCCAATAAATAGCTAAATTCCTAATAATTAACCGGTTGAGGCTTCAGGTCCTTAGGGCATATTATCTCATAGGTCTCAAGTTTGAGACTTGCTAAGTACAAATTTTCTTTTGGAGCTAACCATTCAGGCGAAGTTTGTGACTCAATTGCTCAATGCTTTGAGTAGTGTGAGGCATTGGACTGAAGATTAGTCAGTCAATTCTGGGCCTCCATGAGCATGAAGTGCTGCCAAGCCACAAAAGGTGAAGACGGATACCTCATACTAATAAATAAATAAAAAATCCTAATATTTATAGAAATTCGTAAGTGATTAGTTAAATCAAAAAGCTAGATGTAAGAACATGTTTATTTGATAGATTTTCCTAGTAAAAATACTTTAAAATAATAATAATAATAATAAACAAATATGAGAAGCTTTTCTGATTATTTTCTCCCTGATGAGTGTTGTTTGGACTCCAAAAAAAAATTGAAGAAAATAAGGGGAAGTTCTTCGGCAGGGCTTAATTAATGCTTTACACAAGAATTGGTCTTTCCTTTATTCATTCAATTCAATGATTAAGCGTGCATTCATTGTATATTTCTGACAGGATGCTTCTTGATTGGTTAGAGCGGATGTATGGGGCCCCTTCTAATACCTTCATTGAGGACATTGTGGAAAATTCAATCCTATCTTAAATGAAAGAAATTAACATTCTGGTTCTACCTTTTAAATATATAAAGCAAGTAAAATTTATTTTATGCATGTATGGAGCAACTTCATGCATGCAGAATATCATGAATATATATTAAGAAGACGTCCGTTAGTTTATTTATTAATTAAGGAGAAAGATGCAATTAATATCTATTTCATATATGTTGTATCATTTAACATTACAAAACGCAATACAAATGCCTTTTTAGGATAAATCTCCTGGCATTGGTGATTTGTGGGTAGCAAGATAAAATATAAATAACATGAGAGTATTTTCTTCCTATATTTTATTTTATAGAAAGTTTGTTTATTTTTGTTTTGGTGGAAGGGAAAGTAGTTCATTATATTAGCAAATATTAACCGAATTATTTTTCACTTTTATAAAAAAACAGAAAATACTTCATTTCAAACTAAGTTAGTTGAATTTGAAAATGTGATTGATACAAGGAACTATTTAGCTAAAATAAATGCCATTTTTTGGGACACATTTTATGTGCTTTTTTTTTTTACTTGGATATCAGCCCATCTCCTTTTATCTTGGAGAAAGAAAAAAAATTATTTTCATCCAATAAATAGCTAAATTCCTAATAATTAACCGGTTGAGGCTTCAGGTCCTTAGGGCATATTATCTCATAGGTCTCAAGTTCGAGACTCGCTAAGTACAAATTTTCTTTTGGAGCTAACCATTCAGGCGAAGTTTGTGACTCAATTGTTCAATGTTTTGAGTAATGTGAGGCATTGGATTGAAGATTAGTCAGTCAATCCTAGGCTGGGCTAGGGTTGGCAATTCGGGTCAGCGGGTCGGGTTCGTGTCGACCCGACTGACCCGATTACATAATCGGGTTGAACCCTTAAACCCGAACACGACCCGATTTCCAACAGGGTAACACGAACACGACCCGGGTAACCCGTCTCCTTCCTTCGATTCTCTGATTCTTTGAACTCTAAAGAGTTGAAGAAGTTTCCTGTTTTCGAGTGTAGCTGAGAAAGGGGGGAGATCAGAATTCAGGAGAGAAAGAAAGTGAGAAACACTGAGATCGTGTGAGAGAGTGAGTCCGATCGGAGGGCTAGGTTGTTGGTCGATGGAGCCAGAAACGACGCCGTGGTTGAGGACCCGAATTCTGATGGAACGACGCCTTCAGAGCCAGAGATCGCCGGTGAAGAAAGACCAAACCCGTATGACCTGAAGAGCCGAGTAGACCCGAGAGGCAAGGAGACCAAACAAGAGCTGATCATCAGTGGATTCGACGGAAGGTCCGGGCAAACATAGATCCGCTTCCTGATTTTGGGGATATTAGATTATTAGGTATATCCCCAAAACCAAAACGCGTTAAAATCTTTAAAAAGGTAGGGTAATTTTTGAACAGAGGAAGCTTTTTGAATAGAACGACGGTGATGTATTGAACAGTGAACACAGCAACTGAGCAAAGAGGGGAGTTTTTTGTCAAAGGAAAATAGAGAAAGGGAGAGTATCGATGATTGCTATAATACGCCCAAACGATTAAGGACAAAATCACCAGATTTCTGTGGGGATGATGGCTTCCTGATTTCGGTGCTTGTTCAGTTGTTCTGTGCTTAAGCAGTTAAGCTTCCATCAGTTCCATGGAAGATTGTGGCCGTCGATGCAGTTGAACGTTTGGGGCAAATTGAAACTCTGAAAGTGATGAAAAGGGCAAAACTCAAAAGGCGTGCGGGTCATAGTCGTGTTCATGGTTTAAACGGGTTTGGTCTCTCTTCAGTGTTCACTTTCAATTTTTTTTTTTTTTTTTTTTTTTATTATTATTATTATTATTATTATTATTATTATTATTTTTTTAAGAAATCGGGTCATAATCGTGTTCGCGGGTCAACCCGCGGGTTGACCCGCCAAACACGATTATAATCGGGTCATAATCGGGTTGACCCGAACCCGATTATGTAAAACCCTAACCCTATATTATCGTGTCGTGTTCGTGCCGGGTTCGCGGGTCGTGTCAAAAATTGCCAACCCTAGGCTGGGCCTCCATGAGCCTGAAGTGCTGCCAAGCCACAAAAGGTGAAGACGGATACTTCATACTTATAAATAAAAAAAATCCTAATATTTATAGAAATTCGTAAGTGATTAGTTAAATCAAAAGGCTAGATGTAAGAACATGTTTATTTGATAGATTTTCCTAGTAAAAGTACTTTAAAATAATAATAATAATAAACAAATATGAGAAGCTTTCCTGATTATTTTCTCCCTGATGAGTGTTGTTTGGACTCCAAAAAAAAAAATTGAAGAAAATAAGGGGAAGTTCTTCGGCAGGGCTTAATGCTTTACACAAAAATTGGTCTTTCCTTTATGAGAAATGATCCCTACACTCATTTCTCACAACAGCCCCACAACAAGTTGACGTGGCTGGTAGTATTTTATTATTTTTTTACAAAAAGAAAACAAAACAAAACAACAAAAGTAATAAAATATTATCAGCCACATCAGCTTGTTGTGGGGCTGTTGTGAGAAATGAGTGTAGGGATCATTTCTCTTCCTTTATTTATTCAATTCAATGATTAAGCGTGCATTCATTGTATATTTGTGACAGGATGCTTCTTGATTGGTTAGAGCGGATGTATGGGGCCCCTTGTAATACCTTCATTGAGGACATTGTGGAAAATTCAATCCTATCTTAAATGAAAGAAATTAACATTCTGGTTCTACCTTTTAAATATATAAAGCAAGTAAAATTTATTTTATGCATGTATGGAGCAACTTCATGCATGCAGAATATCATGAATATATATTAAGAAGACGTCCGTTAGTTTATTTATTAATTAAGGAGAAAGATGCAATTAATATCTATTTCATATATGTTGTATCATTTAACATTACAAAACGCAATACAAATGCCTTTTTAGGATAAATCTCCTGGCATTGGTGATTTGTGGGTAGCAAGATAAAATATAAATAACATGAGAGTATTTTCTTCCTATATTTTATTTTATAGAAAGTTTGTTTATTTTTGTTTTGGTGGAAGGGAAAGTAGTTCATTATATTAGCAAATATTAACCGAATTATTTTTCACTTTTATAAAAAAACAGAAAATACTTCATTTCAAACTAAGTTAGTTGAATTTGAAAATGTGATTGATACAAGGAACTATTTAGCTAAAATAAATGCCATTTTTTGGGACACATTTTATGTGCTTTTTTTTTTTTTTTTTTTTTAAAAAAAATATAATAAAAAATTATTTTTAAGGATAATTTCGACAAATGAACCTTAAAAAAAGGGCACATCTTGTGTAATTGGTGTCCGGGTGTTCATAGTGATGCCTTTTGGTTTTTTTTTTTTTTTTGGTTAAATTTGATATAACGATAACATAAGATGTTAAAAATAACGTAATTAATAGAAGTTTGGGAATCAAGCATTATTTTTTTAAAAGTATGGTGATATATAATATAAGAGGGCTAAATATATATATTTTTATTATATTTCTTTAAAAAAAAAAATCCAAAACTAATTTTAGTTAGGTTTCGGACTTGCATTAATAAAATATTATGTATATTTGCAAGTTTAAGGATAATGAATTAAGGTATTGAAAAAGCAAGCAATTTAGAGATTTTCGATGGCTGTCATTACACACGGCAGAAGGCGGGGGTAGTAGGTTTACGGGGAAGCACAAAAGCAAAGGAAATTGTTTTTTTGCACAATAATAAAGGAAAATAATTTTTGCACAATTAAAAGTGCCCAACATATTAAAATCACATTTTTTAAACATTAAATTCAAACCACTCTTAGTTTAGTCTACCATTTTCAAAATGTTATTTTAAAAGTGTAATTATGCCTCTAAGTAAAATAACGGTTCAACATTTAAAATTGTGATTATTTTAAAATGCACCCATTAAATCCGAATTTGAGAGCTTTTTACCACCGAGAATGGAAGTGGGCAAAGTACTGCCCCCACCACGGACGGCCACCACCTATCTCTCTGTGCCTGAAGCTTTTTTTTTTTTTTTTTTTTTTTTTTTTTTTTTTTGGGATATCTAATTATATTACATATATATAAATAAAAATCAACCCGAAGTCCCACCTTGGATTATAATATTAAAAAAAAAACAAAATTATACCACTGGTTTTGTTTGAATTATTATATATTATAAATTTTGAAGAATTTGAAACATTATTTATTAATATCTCATCATCTATATCTGTGGATCACGAATCGCCCCAGCTATCCACTCTTAATATATAGTTAATAATATTTTATTTCTTGAATAAGAATCCATATGTTACTCAACAAAAATAAAAATGGAAAGTTATTAAATAAAGTCTACTATTTTTAATTATATAACAGACAACTTAGTGCAACTCCGAAGTTTCAGTGTCAATTCACTTCCTTTGTCGACATCAACTGTTAAATTATATGAAAAAAAAAAAAAAATGTGAAATGACCAAATTGTCATTCACAAACATGTTCATTTTACATTTATTCAGCCATAAAATGTTTAAAACGTTGCCTAGGACTAGGATGAACAAAATCCATATAAAAGGGTATTTTAAAATGAGACTATCTATTTCACATTAAATAAAATGGATAATTTAATCATTCCACTTTTCTTTTTTTTTAGGGAAAAATATATATTAGCCCCCCAAACTACCACCTATTCTCCGGATAGCCCCCCAAACTACCACCTATTCTCCGGATAGCCCCCCAAACTACCAATGCTTAGATTCTGGCCCCCCAAACTACCATTTTCTGATTTTTTGGCCCCATCCGTCCATTTATGCCGTTAATTCTAAACAGAATTCCGAAAATACCCCTCCTATACTTTGAAATTCTCACGGTTAAGGGAGGGGTATTTTTGGGTTTTTGGCCAATTTCTGTTAGAATTAACGGCATAAATAGACGGATGGGGCCAAAAAAATCAAAAAGTGGTAGTTTGAGGGGCCAGAATCTAAGCATTGGTAGTTTAGGGGACCATCCGGAGAATGGGTGGTAGTTTGGGGGGCTAATATATATTTTTCCCTAAAAAAAAAGAAAAGTGGAATGATTAAATTATCCATTTTATTTAATGTGAAATAGATAGTCTCATTTTAAAATACCCTTTTATATGGATTTTGTTCATCCTAGTCCTAGGCAACGTTTTAAACATTTTATGGCTGAATAAATGTAAAATGAACATGTTTGTGAATGACAATTTGGTCATTTCACATTTTTTTTTTTTTTTCATATAATTTAACAGTTGATGTCGACAAAGGAAGTGAATTGACACTGAAACTTCGGAGTTGCACTAAGTTGTCTGTTATATAATTAAAAATAGTAGACTTTATTTAATAACTTTCCATTTTTATTTTTGTTGAGTAACATATGGATTCTTATTCAAGAAATAAAATATTATTAACTATATATTAAGAGTGGATAGCTGGGGCGATTCGTGATCCACAGATATAGATGATGTAGTTTAGTCAGCAAAATGACTAATTTAAATAGAGGAAGCAAATTGACACCGAAATTTCAAAATAATATTCAAGTTACATTGGATTATAATTTATACAAATAAAAAACACATGGATGATAGTTTATGAGACCGAAGTGTAATTTACTTTTCTTTTTTAAAAAAAAAAAAATGAATCATATTGATTAAATTTGGGGAAAAAAAAAACGGGGATTCTTTTTTAGTGTATCACGGAAATAAATTCAGGAGATTAATAAAATTGAAATCCCGGAATAATTAGGAAATATTGGGTTTCCTGACAAACACCAACAACATTACCACAAGTAGTCAAGAAATGTCATACTCAAGCATTTCATTCCAGTTGCCACAAGTGGTCAAGAAATGGTCAAAGGTAGACTACAAACAGCATTCATAACTCAAGCTATGGTGGAAAAAAAAGGGGGATTTAGAAGAAAATTCTGAACCCCAAAACAACCTAAGATCGTGAATCTTACAACTTACAAATTAACAAAGTCTATGATTTCATAGCCTTTTAAAAAGTATCCATGTAACAAAAATAGATAATTCCCAAGTTTCTTCAAAAATTCAAAGTTATTTAGTTGTTTTCGGTCATTTTCTTGCGTTTTCTCAGCTACCAAACCGTGCGTAACTCGAGACTTCAATAGAACAAAGAAGAAGCAACCACTATCGAATTACACAACAGCAAGATCTCACACTCCCAATTAGAATTCATCAAGTATAATACACATACACACATACATACATACATACATACATACATACATAAATGTATATGTGCCTGAGTACCTGAGAAGCTGAGAGCGATGATACCGGCGACGAAAATCAGAAGAAGCTGAAGACGCTTCTTCTGAAAATCCATGGCGATTGAAAAACCTAACTCTAAATCTAGTTTTTGCTGTTTATGTACATAAATGCATTTTGAGATCAGAGAGAACTATCCAAAGCTTGACTAAATTTAGAAGTTTGATACACTAAATTGTAAGGGGTAATTACCTTTTCCCCCATGAACTACCAAAAAATGCGCGATACCCCCATGAACTACCAACTCGACCAAAATAGAGCATTCAACTACCAAAGATGACCATTTTCCCCCCTTCCGTCAGTCACACGCCGTTTTACCCTCATTTTCTTCCTCTTTTCCCCCTATGAACTACCACCATCTTCCTCTTTTCCCCCCATGAACTACCATCATCTTCCAACATGCCCCCATATAAAACGGCACATGACCCGTTGACCGTTTGTTTTAACCCCTTTGACTGACGGAATGGGGAAAAATGATTGTCTTTGGTAGTTGAATGCTCTATTTTGGTCAAGTTGGTAGTTCATGGGGGCATTGCACATTTTTTGGTAGTTCATGGGGGAAAAAGGTAATTACCCCAAATTGTAAACTTTTAAAGAGTAATTGCAAATAGCATGGAAGTTCATGGGGTTAAGTGAAGGTTTTCCTAAGAACAAATCCTAACAATTTTTTTTCAAATTAACAACTTGATCTGTTTTTTTACATGTGGGTTCTACATATTCAATGGTTGATTTTTTTTTAAAAAAAATTGTTAGAGTTGTACAAGAGTTATACAGATCCAATTGCAGAAAATCAATCGCTTGAAATTGTGTTTTTAAAAAATTACGATTTGAAAATGCAAAAAATCTGCCATTTCAAATCAGACCATAGTTTTTTTTATTTATTTTTTTTTTTTTCAAAAACAGGTAGATGAGACAAAAACTATTCAAATTCCTTTCCTTGTTTCCTCGTCCCTCCTCAATACATCTTCATCCTTCAGGCCTTGTGTGCGATGCAAACGAGGATTCTTGCCTTGTGTGGCAGTTCAATTTCAGGGACTTCAACAAGGAGACTGATCTTCTCAATCCGGACTCTATTGCGTTACTGGAGCGGCAGGGAATTGACTTCCAAAAAAATCGAGAAATGGGTATAAATTCTGTGGATTTTGTGAGGCTAATCATAAATTCTGGTCTCTTAAGAAATCCGACCATCACTTGGGCAACTTTCCACGGAGCTTATGATTTTGGATACTTGATCAAAATCTTGATCGGGCGAGAACTGCCGTTTGATCTGATGAAGTTTATGGGTCTGGTGGTACATTTTTTTGGGTACAGGGTATTTGATATTAAAAATATGATCAGAATGTGTGATGGACTGTATGGAGGGTTGGAGAAGGTAGCCAAGGCTTTAGGGGTGGATCAGGTTGCTGGGTCGTGTCACCAAGCTGGGTCTGACAGTCTGTTAACGTTGCAGACCATAATGAAACTGAAAAATGTACATTTCTTTGGAAAATTTTTGATTGAGTTTCAGTTGGTTCTTTACGGCTTGGAAGTTGACAGAACTAGACTCTTGACTGCACCAAAGTTTCCTAAGATTATTTACGTTATGCATCCTGGAAATTGTTGTCTAAGCATTCCTTACTCCCTGCAACCCATAAACTGTGGTCCAAGACTGTTTAAAGGGAGTTATGGATACTATGTATAATGTATGCATTATATTGTTAAATACAATTTAGTATATTTTCTTGTGATTTTTTATACGTTTGTTGTACTCTTGCTTTCTGGTTGTAGATTTATTTCCTTTTTTGTTCATTTTTTTTTTTTCCCAAGAAACTACTTACCTACAAAACTAAGAACAACTACAAACAGCAGTTTTCTCTTTAACCATAACCCACCACCTATTTATTTATTTATTTTTTTCTATTTTCTATTCAAATATGGGAAAAGGAAAATGGGTCGATTTACAAACCAACTGAACCTCATCGAAAAAGACAGTAAAACACAAATACAATCAAGAAACATTAGGCAATGGTGTACTCTCTCATAGTCAAAGTATTACAGTTCATATTATAAGTCTCCCAATTTTTTGCACCCGCAATAGAGAGATTTGTATTTCAATGGTAACAATGCATGAACAACTATGCCCAAGTCAAACTTATTACCTTTTTTTGGATTTCTCTTTGATTAAGAAAGAAAGAAAACGTTGTTAGTTGGGATGCGAATTAATCCAATTAAAAATCCAATTTAAAAAAATGAAGAAAAGAAGAAAAAAAGCAAAAAGAAAGGGATGAAGTAAAAAGTGATGGATGAAAGATGAAGTAACAGTTCTCATATCCATATCAAGACTTAATTACGAATTTAAAATAATAAAAATTAAGTTATGCGAGTTTATATATGAGTATAGCTTGTTTAATAATCGATCTTAATTTTATGTTCATGGTCAGCTCAATTATTAATTATTTGATTGGTGTCTTCTCTCATAAAGAATTTACAATTCATATGCCATCTTATATTACGGAATAAAGTCTCGGGTAAGGACAAAACAAGAGGTTCAAGACCCCTAATACCCTAAGCCAGATAAATCTGACTTGATACAACAACCTGAACAATATAAAATCGTTACAGGGACAACAATGAGCCACTCTTTACATTTACAGCACAACTCACAAATAAAAGAGAGCAGATCTAGCACCTAGGCCAACAAATAGTCCAGTAACTTTTCAGCATTACAAAGGCAAACTGCGAAAACAAACACTTAAAAAAAAAAACACCCTAAACCAGAAACACAAATCGGGATCGGAGTCGGGTGGCGCCGTCGCCGGCATAGGCGCGTGTACCACATGCGTCGCCACCGGAGACCTCCTCAACAGCAGAAATCCGCCAGAAGACCTCGGATCCACCATAAAACCCCCAACCTCGCTGTGGAAGACAAGCTATGACCCACACGCGCCGGTCCAGGGAGAGACTTCTCTGGCGCGTGTAGGCCACGCGCCGAGCGTGAAGCACCGAAACGGTCGTGGCTGGAGGTTGCTGGACCGGAAGAAGCCGGCGACCACTGTGGTAAGGCGCGTGTCTTGGAAGAAGCCACCGAAGAGAGCATATCTGACACCAAAGAATGAAACCCAAACAAAGAAAATCAGGTCAGAGACTCCGCCGAAAAAACACGCCAGATAGTCGCTTCACAACCCAAATCCCGTTTAGCCTTCTGTTGGGGATCAACAACCACTACCAGATCTAACCCGGGGGAACAAAAAACTCCAAAAACCTAATGGTTGGAGGAAAACAAGCACTCCACTGGCACTAGCCAAAGAGGAACAAAAGACCATCCCCAGCCGAAAAGGGCAAAGGGGAGGAGAAAAAACACCACCGGGGGAGGGAGGCGTGAAACCTCCCCCAGGAACAAAACTCTCTAAGAACTCTCTCTAGGGCCGGCGGAGTACTGTGAAGGTTTTTAACGAACAAGTGTTCCAATTAATTACGAAATGGAAATAATAAAAATAAAGTTATATGATATGCATGTGAATTATTATTATGTATGATGTATACTTTATTAAATACAGTTTAGTTTCTTTTTCTTTCTTTTCTTATGAGGTGCAAGTTATAACTTGAATAACATAATTTGACATGATTAAGAAGAGTACATAGAGTTTATTAGATTAGCCTCTGTTAGAAAACTGTCCAAAGCATTTAAAGATCTGTTTCGACAGCAAGCTGTTATTCAGAAGTGAGAGCAGTCAAAGATTAGGAGTTGAAGCTAATAATTTGTTTTTCCCTGGATTGGTTGTATGCTTCCATTTCGTCAGGGTTGGTGATGGTATTATGTTATGGCTAGAATCGTAATTTCAGGTTAGGGCTTTCCTTAGAGTGTCAGGACAGGGTAGGGATTCGTCTTTCCTTTCCCATGGTAGGGTGGCTCTTTATATGGTCAGCAGCTTTGGTGTAAAATTTGAAGTGGCAGAATTGGTAGCTTGTTTGAATAAGGTATTGTTTAAGGACAGTAGTGTGGTTTGGAAGGCATTTTCACTGTGCCTCATGTGGTGTTTATGGTGAGAGGAAATCTATGTACATTTTAGGATATTAAAACTTCTGTGTTTGGTGGATGCTATGACATGGGACAGCTTTGTATTATCGATGTGTAATTTTAGGTGGTGTGTCATGGTTTTAGAGGAAACGGCATTGTTGGAATCGGCAAGCCTGTGTTGTCTCTCTTGAGTCTTGAATGAATGGAAAATTGTACTAGTGTTAGAAAATATTGAGGCTACTAATAGCTACATCATGCATGGATCATCAGTCCTTTTTTTCCTGGGTAAGTTCAGAGGTCATAAAGTTGATAGATTATTAGAAAAATAGGTTATTCACACCTCATTAATATATGTGTTTTGTTAGCATTATTGTGAAGCTTTTTGCTAAGCTGAAGGGTTATATCACTAATGGCCAGCAATTTGAAGTTACACTGAGAACCAAACTGGGAATGGATATGTGATGGTTGAGTTGTGGTTGTATAATTTTGGTTCACTCTCTTGTCTTTTCCAGTTTGCTACTTAGTGAATCAGTTAAGTATGTTAATTGGCAGTTTCACTATAAGCGATTTAGAAAGAGCATTTTATTTTATTAACTGAACTTAATTAATGATCTTTAACCGAGGGTAATTTGTTCTTTTTACTTTTTTTTTTTTAGTCAGTCTGACTGGATAATGTGTTGCAGTATCTGATTCTTGATAATTTGCTCTTCTTGTACCATACATATTTCCATAGTGCATTTAGATTTATATTTTTTTGGAAATTTAGAATTTAAGACTAAATTGGGTTTGCAATGTCAGTCCTTTTAGCCATAGATACTAAAGAAATTTAAGGAAATTTTGATGACAGCATTATCATCAAATTTTGAGTTTGTGGTTGCGGTTCAGAATTGAAATCCATTGTTGCGGTTATCTCTATGTTACTCCTTACTACATGCCTATAAATACTGTTGATATACATTCTCAGCTTGTGCTCTTATCATTTCCTTGCATGCTTGATTTCTTGAATATTGCCATCTTGACAAATGTTTCTCATCAAAACTGACTTGTAACTCATTTATCAGCTGACAGTGTGAAATTAGGGAAGCTAACTCTGTAGACTACCAAGTATTGGTCTTTTTTTTTTTTTTTGACAGCACTGACTGTTTAAATGGGTTGTTAATTTTTAATGAGGAAAGTCATTTGATTTAGGGTTTTGAAAATAAGAAATACTACACATACTCTTAAGTATTTACTTCTTGTCGTGACAGTAAAAATCATTATTAGATTTTACATGTACTTTCATTTGATATACTTGTTGCTTGCATACTTCTAAAACCTTCCCAAACCCCAGCATCTGAAAGAAAACTTACGGCCAAGTATCCATTGATCACAGAACCGATCACCAAACCCAATAAAATCAAACGTATTTCCACAACGTTTCTAGAAAATTAATCCCAAATTCACAAGGCCAAAGCAAGCAAACGTATACAAATCTCCAATCAACAATCCAACCAATCCCCAAAATCACAAACGAGGGGGATGGGTTTGGAGAAAGAAGGGGAAATAGGGGAGGGGATTTTATTGACCAACGAGTGAGAAGAGATAGAGTGCTGAGAGAGAAGAAGCTCTATTTTTTTTTTTAGAAAAAAAAATTAGAAGCTCTGTTGTTTTGAGAGAGAGAGAGAGAGAGTCATGAAAGACAAAAAGTGAAAATTGTATGGCGCGAGTTAGGCCTTGGTATCGGGGGAATCGGTGACGGTAGGGGGTTTTCCGCCTACCGTCCTGACTTTGTCGGTGAAATCGGTAATTTCACCGACAATGTGCCGATATATCATTTTTCGACCGTTATCGTCATCGGTTAACTGGAGACAGTAACGGTCGGTGAAGTCGGTTAAAGGGAGATTAGATATGCAGAAGAAGAAGAAGGTGGCTGGTAGTGGTAGATAAGGTTCTTTTCCTCTTGTGCGAAATTGCAAATATACCTTAGCTCTCTTCAAATCAGGCCTCAAGTAACCGAATCTGTTTCACTGTAACCAGTAAACATGACCAAAAAAAAAAGAAAAGGGGAAGGTTGCTTATGCTGTAATGGAAAGAAAGAAGAGGGTGTGACAGTGTTAGACAGGGAGAGAAGAAGATAATGGGGGACTCGGTAAGAGGCAAGACTTTTTAGTAAAAAAAAAGTGCAAAATAATTAAAATAAATTAAAATAAAATAATTATAGCACTGCACGAAGTACAAAGTAATGATGGCATAGATTTACTTGCATTGGGCGATGTAAATGCAAGTAATGAAGGCAAGATTGTGGTCCTGGTTGAAAACCTCTTTTCCCCACCCCCAATTTTTCCCCCACGCACTAGGCAGGCTTTTTGAAGTAGGTGATAGTTTTGCAGACTTTTTTTTTCCCATTTTACCCCGCTTTTCCCAAATTTCTTTCCCATTTTACCCATTTTGTTTTTTTTTTTTTTTTCCATCTTCCCCAAAAGGGGTAAAATGGGAAAAAGATGCTGCGTCAGTGAAAAGGTTGCTTCACATTTTAAAAACAAATGCCAAAAGCACAGAATCGGGTGGATGGGGCCTGGGGGTGGGGGGAAAATGAGTTTTTTTACCACAAAATTAATAAATAAAGTGCAAAATAATAATAATAAAAAAAAAACAAAAAATAATAAAAATCAAAATTATTTTTTAAATAATACAAATATACAACAGATACTATATAACAATTAAACTTAACTTTATTATTCATATTTCTCAAATCATAAAATACTTTAGTGCTTATATCATAGTTCACTAAAACAAATAAACAAAAAAAAAAAAATTAACAGTTTGCAAACCAAATTAAAATTTATAGAAGAAAACTAATACAAATTAAATAGTAAATAGCATCCTTCAATTTGATCTTCTCAATAATCCAATTAAACTAAACATCCTTCTATTACTTTTATTTGATACTTGCAATGATCAAATAAATCAAAATATAAGCATAGTGATTAATAAAAAAAAAAAATACTACAAACGAAATATTAAGTAAAAATAAATTATTACCTAAAAAAAGAGATCATTCGATAAAGCACATCCTTCAAGCCTTAATCCGCATCATATGTGATGGAATTGGATATTATTTCTACCACAAAAAATTTTCAAAAGAATTAATAAAATTAATGAATAATCGAAACAAAAAACAAAATATGAAATTTATTTTGTTATCATTACCTGAGTGAAGCTTGTAGCTCTCTTCATCTTCAACATTAGACAAGTATGTCTCATGGGCACTAATGGGAGTAGATCTCAACCAATTTTGAGTACATACAAGAGCCTCAACTGTTTTTGGAGCCAAAGAACTCCGATAAGGATCTATCACCCGACCCCCAGTACTAAATGCTGACTTAGAAGCAACCGTGGTAATTAGAATTGCCAATACATCTCGCGCTATCTCAGCGAGGATTGGAAATTTTGTTGAATTTACCTTCCACCACATTAAAATATCAAAGTTTTCACTAGGTATCTCAACATCCTCCAAAAAATATTGTTCTATTTCTGTCTTACATTGCATCAAATTTCGAGACGCCCGAAATGAATGAAAATTTTGTAAAAAAGTAGTTCTAGACTTAGAACTACCAACTAATGTTGTATCACTCCGCACTTCATCATTTGATAATATAGACCCACTTCCAACATTTTTAGAACCACGGGTGTAGTGCTCATATAACCGACCTAATACCCACTTCAGTTGAGAGTCAATTCTTTCCGCTTTCTCAGCCCCAAAACTAAGCTGGAACCAATATTCCAAACCAGTCATCTTGTAACGTGGATCAAGCAAAGAAGCCACAAACAACAACGGGTTAATCTTCTCAACATCTCCCCAATACTTATCATATTTCATTTTCATTCTGTTCACCATGGCATTCAACAATGGATCACTGCTTTCAGAATACTCCGTCAAACATGAATGAACATCACAAAGTACGTCGAAATATAAGTTGGAAGTTGAATGCAAGGAACCAGAGATTTTCATTGTGACATCATAAAACACTTGCAAGAACTTAATAAAGTGACGGATATTATACCAATCATCATCAGTCGGAGAACCCAACCCCATTTTTCCCGCACCATCCTCGTACAAATAGTTTAAAAAATGTCCATCTTCGTCTATCATAAGTTCAAATGCCCTTTGGTACTTTTCTGCCACCTCTAACATCATATAAGTAGAATTCCATCTAGTGGGAACATCAAGTGTCAAGGAAGCATTACACTCAACGTTTTTTCTTTCTGCACAAGACTTAAAGAGAGCCAATCTTTGGGGAGAAGACTTCACATACTTCACCATATTTCGGACCTTTATGATTGAATTGTCAACATTTTTCAAACCCTCGTGAACAATCAGATTAAGAATATGTGCAGAACACCTAACATGAATAAACTCATGACGACAAACAACTTCTTTATTGGCTACTGTTCTTTTTTTAAACCAATCAATTGCAGTATCATTAGCACTTGCATTGTCAACTGATATTGTCAATATCCTATGAATCCCCCATTCAACCAAACACTCTTCTAATTCCCTTGCAATTGTTTACCCCTTATGATCTGGCACTTGACGAAATGCTAATATCCTTTTGTGAAAAGTCCATTTAGTTTCAATAAAATGTCCAGTGACACACATATAATTCATATTCTGAATTGAAGTCCATGTGTCAGTGGTCAAGCAAACCCTTTGACTAGTCATAAAAAACGTGTTTTTCAATGTGTTTTTATCTCTCATATACAGTTTGACACAATCCTTCATTACTGTATATCAAGAAGGAACCTTAGATCGAGGCTCAAGAATCCTGAGTAATTTTTGAAATCCCTTTCCCTCCACGGTCATAAAAGGCAATTCATCAACAATAATCATTTCGCAGAGTGCCTCCCTAATAACTTTCTCAGAATACTTGGCAATCATGAGGTTGTTACCACTACCACCTTGCCCGGCCCCAAAGGTGAACTTAGACTGAGACCTATCCTGTTTAGGTTTTAGGCTCTTGTACTTTTGGCATGAATTCACATGATACAACATAGATGAGGTGCCATTGTTCTTTGGGTGACATTTATAGGCAGTCCCACAGTAATTGCAATGAGCGACAGGATCATCATCAGGGGTACTTTTATCTCTAGTGAAATGGTCCCACGCTGCAGATTTGTTTGAAACATTTCTTTTTTTTCTAGGGAGTGGTGGCCGTCCACCACGACCATGACCACCCGCTGGCATAGATCCACTAGCAGATGTTTCTACATCCTCAATCTCTATGGGAGTAACTGGAGTGTCCTCAATCTCTATGGGAGTCACTGGAGTGTCCAAAGGAGAAGATATATGACAAGAAGTACCATTCACTGAATGTGTGCCTAGAGGTGAATCCATCTATAATTGATTAACAACTAAAAATTAATATTATTCCTTATTAATTATTATAGTAAACAAACATGATGCGTTATGGTGATTTCATGATTTGAGTCATTAAAATGAAAATTTTTTCTAACAAATAATCATAACCACCTAAAAATTAATATTATTCCTAATTAATTATTATGGTTTTTAACTATAAATTCTTATTTTTCTAAGAGAAACCGATCTAAGAAATTTTATATAAATTCTAAACCTATCTGTAGATAATTTTTAGGTTGGCAAGCCATTCCACCCGGTGAATAATCGCATTTTTTTCCCATCATAAACAGTAATTCATGTCAATCTGAACCGATCCTGTAAAAAACAATTTTTTCTCTCTGACTTTGCTTCCTGTATTCGCCAAGTATTCGGTATTCCACAAAAAAAAAAAAAAACAAAAAGTGGGTTTACTCGGGAAGGCAACAGGCGCATCACACGAAGAGAAGTCAGAGAGAAAAAATAAGTTGCAGGATTTGGTTCAATAGGATTGACATGAGTTACTGTTCAAAATGGGAAAAAACAAAGTGAAAACGTACTGTAGACGTGCGAAAATTCAAAGTGAAAATGTACTGAAACACGTTGCTCCATAACCTGCATGTCAGTTTGATTTAGAGAAACCGTGTTCTCACTGTGCGGCAGAGGTAGGAAAACCGTGTTGATTTGTCCTAAAACCTTGTTCTCTTTTGATGATTTGGTCATGGTTTTAACTTTCAAACTTTTGAATTGATGTCAGACTTCTTTTCCTCTTTCCTAGACTAAGAGTCTAAAACGTGTGAAATAAGGCAATAAGGCATAAAATATTAAAGTCATAAAACTTCAAACAAAAAAAAAAACATAAAGAACATACAGAAAAGATATAAAGCGTAAAAGACTAAAAGTTACAAAAAGAAAAAACAAAAAGACAAAGAAAAAGCCAAGGCATAAAATAAAAGAACATTAAACAAGTTGGAAGCTTTAGCTGTTAGTGACTTAGTGTTTTGTTTACCCTTCAAAAACTGCACGGCTCCGCAAGAGGAGGAGTTTCAGAATGCAGCTTGTAGAGTTTGAGTCGTTTGACAATGGCAACAGCAGCGTCCTTTCAGCCTTTTAGCCTCAAGCTAGGTTAAGGTTTTGAGTTTTTTCATAGGGATGTATATATAGGATGGAAGAATGAAGAACACGGAGACTCTCCCAATATGTTTCTACTTTTTGTAAACACAAAACGATGTGTTTTTGTTAATAATTTTTTTTAAAGGAAATACGACTGTCGGTTCGGGTTCCGACTACGCGAAAATCATTTCCCCTACCGACCGAACCGATGTCGGCAAACGAAATCTATACCGCCTACCGGCCGCTTGGTGTCGGCGCGATGACGGCCGGTGGTTGGCCGGTGGGCGGCAGGCGGTCGATACGCACTGTCCTAGCGCGAGTTACAAAAAATTAGGATTATGTCGTTTTTCATAAAAGGATGTGAATAAATCGGCTCTCAAATTATTTGACCGAATTTGAAAGAATTCAAGTTGGTGATTGTGAGAGACCACGTATATATGAGACTCACTTGACTAGATAAGTGGTAGACAACCTAATTTTTATTTGGTCAGATGAGTTCCATTAGTGGTCTCTCATAATCACTTGTCCGAATTATTTTAAATTCAGACAGATAATTTAAAAGGATCTTGATCTAAATAAATCACGTCGCTTCTGACAGTATAAACGATGTTAATAAAAACTACTGTATTTATTAACGTCGTTTCCAATCCACAAAGAACGTGAATTTTTAATGTCCTTCTTAGAAATTACGTGAATTCACGTCCTTTCTAAAAAGGACGTGAATAATTACCGTCCTTTATTTTTTAAACAACTTAAAACCTTAATTTAAAGTCTTTTTTTTTTTTGAACGGGAACATTTCATTCATTGCATAAACGCCCGAAGAAATATACATCGGCCCGAAGGCAAAAACACTATCCCAAATCTACAACAGAAGCCCAAAGGCTCAAGGTAGTGAGTAGAGATGAAGAATCCCTAAACATTAAGTCAGGAACAAACCTAGCTTAAAGCAGCTACTAAAGCAACAAGCTAAAATTACAAGAACAAACATTTGACCCTCTCTTAGCAATGAAGAACAACCCACCAAAAGTGAAAAGGTCTGGTCTAGCTAACATGCCACCTAAATGCCCAAGTAAAATTTAGCCCACTACAATAGTAAATTGTGAAAGAAAGAAAAAATATACAGAAAAAACATAGAAACAAAACGCTGAGCCGGAAGGAGGAACCACCCTGACCAGTGTGTGTAAGACCACGTGCCACACCCGGGCCTCCCTTGCTGCAACCAATCAGCCAACCATCTTGAAAACACCACCCAGACGGCCGAAAAATTGCATGTGGCCCACACGCGCAAGCTACACCCTCGGCGCGTGCAAGCCACGCTCCAAGCGTGGAGGTTCGACACCGCCAGAGGAAGAGGCGACAGGATCAAAGACTGACAGTGAACAACATAGGGGGGGTCGTGTTGCAAGAACTCCCACGTAACCATGTAGATCTAAACTTAAAAGAATGCCGGAGAACACGAACGAAGGTCACTCCCATGGACGACTTGAAACGAAATGAATCTGTCAAAACAACCAAAAAAAAACAACCAAAAAACAAATAAACAACACTCCATAGCCCCAACAGCTAGGAGAACCACAACCACCACCGGAAACTAGCCGGGGGGAACAAAAACTCCCACTGGGACAAGCCAGGGGACAAAAAAACACTCTAGCTCAAAAAAAACTAGAGGGAGAAACACCACCAGGAGGAGGGAGGCGTAATGCCTCCCTCCTCTGGAGAAACCTACTCTCAGAAGCTCTCTCTCTATAGACAAAGAAAAACGAGACTCTCTCTCTAGAAAGAAGGTCGTCTTAATTTAAGGTCATTTGTTAATAAAGGATGTTAGTTTTTTAAAATTTGTGTCCTTTAAAAATAAAAGACACAAAAATGACGTTGTTTATATATAAACGGCATCAACTTTAAAAATTCTTGTCACTTGTTTGAAACGGCACTAAATGCGGGTGTTTTTTTTTTTTTTTTTCGTAGTGTGCAATAGTGATTACTTGGCCCTACATGGAAGTGATCATTCCGCATTTATCTCAGGTGCCGTCCAGAAGAGTTAAGTGAAGATTCAGATGCACGCATTTTGAATCGCATTATGTAACACGCGTCTTCAAGGGTGTCCGGACAGTATTGCAAACGGAGCCTCTCGGACTTATGCGTTCGCAAGAGTGTTCGAACGGCGCTACGAACATGAACTTTCTGCCAAGGTCGTCCGGACAGCTGTTGTGCCCGTCTGGACACCTACTCTAGACACCCTATTTCTTGGCATTTTACTAACTCTAATAATTTATTTAATTTAATTTATATTTTAATTACCCAATTAATATCTCAGATAATACAATTACATTTTGTTGTTCATTATAATATCCCATGGATTATGGGTTGGGATTATGAAATCTCAGTTGGTACTTGCATTAAATATATTACCAGAAAAATAGATTATGCAACAAATTAAAGAAGAAAAACAGCTAGGATTAGATGCCAATCGGGTATAACTTTGTATCGTTTGCAAGGCGCAAAGAATGCCTTGCAAATTAACAACTATTCTCTTTTACATCATGGCTAAGTCCATCACATGCTGAATTTACGAGTTTACTCATTATCATCAAATGCTAACAGTTTTAGACCACTTTGGAAGCCGATCGCAGTTTGCAGGCATCCATCCAATCAACTGCTTCTCGTTATCGTAGATAACCATCTTATCTTGCATTGATATGTCTGTAAAAAACGAATTAAGGATGTGGTTGCGTTTAAGTAATGATGATATATCTAGCTGCAGTACTGTATGTTTGGGATGTTTGATATTTTTGTTTCCATTATTATGTACCAATCATTACCTCCGATGATGTTCAAAGTACTCAACCCTTGTTCTAGAATTCCCAAGCAAACATTTCCCTTGGACTGGTATATATATATATAGCATGTTGTTAGTGAGTTTTGACACAAATTAAGTGGCAACTGAGACAAGAAATGATGGTACGGGTATTACCGATATGATTAAATAAGCTTCAGGGGGGAGTTCAAACTGAATTTTGGCTTTCCCACCATTGATGAAGCTCAATGCTAAGGGCTTGAAGTATTTCCTGACATCTTTTAGGCTTTTGAATGGTTTTCGACCTCTCCAACAGATTGGGAGAATCTTGTCATCCAGTTCTTCTGTTAACGGCTTTCCACTTAATTCTCTCTTCACCTACAAATAATATGCATGACATCATCGATCACATGTATATATATAAAACAAAAAGATAAAAGATTTTGCAGGCGTTTAATGATGTAAATCTACTCACCAAAGAAGTTAAAACTTGGTAAGCTTGAGAATTTAGGTAGGTGTAGGAGCTCCCACTGTCAAAAACTAGGACCAAGTTTTTAATTCCAGTGGTCTTCCCTCCAAATATTAGCTCCGCAAAGCCGGCCGATGAGTAATGTTGGCTGACAAATATATGAATGAATGTAAATTAATATATGAATGTCCATGCATGCATGTAAATAGAATAGAGGGGGAAGGGGTAATTAATTAATTACGGATGATCATGTGACATTGATGTCCAAAGCACACGTGAAGAATCATAAGGGCCGTCACCGAAGAAGAGATATCCTCCACCTCGCCCACTTAAACAATGTTTTCGCACCAAACCCTGCCTACTAAGCTGTGATACAATGCTGGACTGTCCCTTGCCGAGCCCAAGTACTCCGTCCAAGGGATGAGAAGCTGGATTAGACATCTGATCATATCCACAGCTGTGTACGTACGTATACAAGAAAATCAGTACGCATATATATATATATATAGAGAGAGAGAGAGAGAGAGAGAGAGAGAGAGATTCAAGTCATTTTTGAAAGTCATTGGTACTTATAAATGTCAACTTTTCCTTCACTATTTCTGAATAATCAATTTACAGTTATATTGTGCATATATATAGAGATATTGCCTATGCTATTCTCGGGTATACAGATTTTGAGGCTAGAATCAAGGTTGACAACTCTTCCTAAATTCACTCTGATTTGCTATTCCTAAATTAAATCTCTCTTGATTGATTCTCAATTTACAACTCAGAGTTTACAACTCACGCCAACACTCCCCCTCAAGTGGATGCATCTAATTCTTTAATGTGCAACTTGTATAGTGAGTTGTGGAAATCTTTACTTGATATGGCTTTTGTAAGAATGTTTGCTAGTTGGTTCAGACTTCACAAATGGAAACCGAATGATTTTAGCTTCAATATTTTCTTTAATGAAGTGCCTATCAATCTCCACGTGTTTAGTGCGATCATGCTGGATAGGATTGTGAGCAATAGCGATGGCTGCCTTGTTATCACAAAAGCGGTCCATCTCAGAGGACGGTGCAAAGCCAATTTCTGTTAGCAGACTTCTTAACCATAAAAGTTCACAAAGTCCTTTAGCCATTTTACGGATCGAACTCTGCTTCAACACTTGATAGAGCCACCACCTCTTGCTTCTTACTCCTCCATGTAACAAGATTCCCCCCGACAAACATGAAGTAGCCTGAGGTAGATCTTCTGTCTGTGGTATTCCTTGCCCAATCTGCGTCTGTATAACCATTAACTCTGAGATGGTTATTTTTTGCAAACATAAGCCCTTTTCCTAGAGAGGATTTTAAGTATTGCAAAACCGAATCATTGCTTCCATATGATCCTTACTAGGTTGGTGCATAAATTGACTTACTACACTCACTGCGTAAGCAATATCAGGACAGGTATGTGAGAGGTAAATAAGTTTCCCAACTAACCTCTTGTATCTTCGTTCGTTCGTTGGTATTTGGCTTGGATGTCCTCCGAGCTTGTGATTCTGAACAATTGGAGTGTCTGTTGGCTTACAATCCAGCATTCCAACCTCACATAGTAAGCCTAATACATATTTTTGCTCGGATAGAAATATATCTTGCTTTGATCTAGCAACCTCTATTCCTAGGAAATATTTAAATCCTCTCAGATTTTTCATCTCAAATTCGGTTGCCAATTTTTCTTGAAGCTTAGCAATTTCCTCTGTATCATCCCCTGTAATGATCATGTCATCAACATATACAATTAAAGCTGTTACCTTGCCCTGTTGGTGCTTCAAAAATAATGTATTGATCTGAATTACTTTGGCCGAAGCCATACTTCTTCATTGCTTGACTGCACTACCCAAACCATGCTCGAGGTGATTGTTTTTGTCCATACAGTGCTCGCTGCAACTTGCACACAACTTCAGTTTTTGAAGATGCTGTATAGCCTGGGGGGATGTCCATGTAGACTTCCTCTTCAAGGTCACCATGGAGAGAAGCGTTCTTTACATCCAATTGATGTAATGGCCAATCAAGGTTGGGTGTGAGAGATAACAAAACCCTGACTATATTCAATTTAACCACCGGTGAAAATGTTTCTTCGTAATCTACGCCATATGTCTGAGTGTATCCTTTTGCAACTAGCCTCGCCTTGTATCGTTCTATAGATCCATCTACCTTGTGTTTGACCGAGAAGATCCACCTGCACCAAACTGTCTTCTTCCCTTGGGGTAGTGGAACCAAGGTCCATGTTTGATTTTTTAGTAGTGCCCCAATTTCTTCCTCTATTGCTTTTGTTCGCTTGGGATCCATTACTGCTTCCTAAACTGTAGTAGGAATATGACATGCATAAAGTTCTTGTGAAAAAGTCTTAAGAGGCTTAGGCAATTTTTCTGTGGACACATAGTTGGCAATTGGATACCTCGACCTTCTTTCCTCAAATGTTTGGGTAATATCTGTTTGGTGGCTTGCCCAAGTTATGCCTGAAAGGTAAGTTATATATCCAGCGGAAGTATCAATAACATTGATGTTAGTATTTTGGCCTCATTCTACATTTGGACAAAATCACTTATGTGTAAAGATGCAGTAAACAGGGATTGCACTATTCAGAGTGATGTCAGACGATTCTGCCTGCAAGTCAGAAGAAATCCAAATTCACTGTCAGCCGTCCGGACGATCGAGCCATCCCGTCTGGACGCCCCTCTGTCCACTGTTCCATCCGTTCAGACGACGTGTCATCTCGTTCAGACGCCAGACAGACCAGCATCATCCGTCCGGACGACGTGCTCCTTCCGTCTGGACCCTTACACTGTATTGAGAAGCTTTTGTTCCAGCTTGCATCTGTCCTGATATTTCAGCAGCACGTCCGGACGCCTCTCAGTTCTCGAACGGTTTTCTAATTCTTTCCAAGTTCCAAGAAAGGGAAGATCAATCAACCGTTTGGACGATGTGGTATCCCGTCCGGACGCATGTCTCCGTAAGGCAAGAATCGCAATTCAAAATTAACCGTCCGGACGTCTGACAGCCTTGGTCCGGACACGCATTCATCAAAGAAGGAAATTGCTGATTCGACTTCAACCGTCCGGACGCCTGCCCCTCATGGTCCAGATGAACGCAATGCATGTATGGAAATTGCGTGTTGAAGAATTGCCGTCCGGACGCTACTCCCCCATGGTCCGAACGTGCGAAGCCTTATATGGAAATTACTTGCAGTGGACGTGCAACCGTCCGGACGTTAGTGTCTCATCGTTCGAACGATGTTCTTATACAGGAAAGATTTTCAGCGAAATTTTCAAAAAATTCTGTCGCATTATTACCCGTCCGGACGGCCCAGCTTCACCGTCCGGAAGGCGTCCGTACATATTACTGCAGTTGCCCATTCTGCACCTCAACCTATAAATAGAGGCCTCTGGGCATTGAGAACTGCAGGAATTCGGTATTGAATTCCACAACTGCTCAGAGACGTGATATTTCCTCTGAAGCCCTGTCAAGTGTACTGTTGCTGTGCTACATCTAAAGTCTATCTTAGAGGTCGGCTCTAAGGTAAAGGATTCAATTGAAGACCCCTTCAGGTAAGAGACCTGGTTATGAAGCGTTCGTGTTGGGTTACACGTCAGAGATCAAGATACGACCACTGCATCGGGTATATGTGAGTGTTACTGTCTTGTATCTAGCTTTGTCTTCTGAATCGTGGAATTCCTGGGTTTGGCTGCCCCGGAGTGGTTTTTCTCTTAATTGAGTTTCCACTTCGTCAACAAAAATCTGTGTGTTATTTATTTTCCGCTGTGCTTTAATTTTTGTTGACACTTGTGCACACACTTTATTTTTGAAGTCAAATTCAATTTTCAATTGATAATTGAGGGTGTGCCAATATTACGTACCTCAGGAATATTCTCAGGAGATGGGCTTGCAGTTACTAAGAGACAGGGGGGTTCTGGCTCTTCTCCTGATGGTGTAGGCTCAGTTTCGAGAGGTTCTTTTCCTAATGGTGTGTTTATGATCTTCAAGCCATTTAAAGGTAAGCTACTTCAACTCTTCATCTAGTGTCTCCCCTTGAAGAGAAGTAGTGGATGTCGAGGAAAGGTAGAAAGGAGTGGACTCCAGAAAGGTGAAATCCATAGTCACATATGTACGCTGAGTAGTAGGGTCATAGCAATGGTAGCCTTTTTGATTTGTAGCATAGCCCAAGAAGAGGCACCGAAGAGCACATGTATCAAGTTTGGTACGTTGGTTCTAGGAAGGTGGACATATGCCACACATCCAAATATGCGAGGTGGGAGCATGCGGGTAGTAGGTAGAGAGATTGAGGCTGACAAGTGTTAGTATTTTATGTTGGCTACATTTTGGATGACAAAAACACTTTATGTAATGGTTGCTATTTAAACAGGATTATCAGTCTTATTCATAATCTTCAAGTTTTATGGACAATGTTTATTTCAAGCCATGTGCCTTGTCACAAGTTTCTAAAAAATGTTCATGAAGATACCATGCAAAATCCAAGTCAGCTAGCTGGTTCCTGTGCAACCGTCTGAACAGGCCTTTGAAGGCATCTAGACGCCCTGTAGAGTCTAGAAGTTTAAGCGTTGAAGATGTCCAGACGACAGGGCAACACTATCCGGACGCTAGGTCGGATTCCATTGAAGACCCCTTCAAGTAAGAGACTTGGTTGGGAAGCGTTCACGATGGGCTTCGTGTCAAAGTTAAAAGTATGACTACTGCATCAGAGGTATGTGAATACGAGTGTCTTATAATTAACTTTGTCTTCAGTATAGTGGATATTATGGGTTTGGCTGCCCAAGAATGGTTTTTCTCTTCACTGAGTTTCCACTTCGTCAACAAATATCTTGTCTCTTTTATTTTCCTCATTTAAGATATTTTGTTGCACACAAACACACACTTGGTAATTTAAAAGTCATTATTTATTTTCAATTGGTATCAGAGCACACTATGTTAAGATTTATTTCTTGAGTGTGATCTTTTTGACTTCTATTTTTTTCATAATGTCTCAATCTCTTAATTTTATTCATGCCTTTGATGGCTCGAATTATAGGTATTGGAAAGCTCGTATGTGCTTATTTTTAAAATCTATTGATGTTTGGCAAATTGTGAAAATTGGTTGGACTAATCTAGAGGATACAATTGCCAAACCATCTATTGTTGAAAATAAAGCACGACTTTCCAATGATAAAACCCTCCATGCTCTATGTCAAGCGCTTTCTCCATCTGAATTCGCAAGAATTTCAAATTGTGAATCTGCTAAAGATGCATGGCAAATCTTAGAAACAACATATGAGGGCACCAAACTTGTTAAATCTGCCAAGCTCCATATGTTAATTTCTAGATTTGAAGAAATTAAGATGTTGGATAATGAGACATTCAGTGAGTTTTACACCAGGATCAATGACTTGAGAAACTCGATGGTGAGTCTTGGGAAGAGGGTCTCTGATGTAAAACTCATCAAAAAGATTCTAAGGTTTTTGCCAGAGCGTTTTAGGATTAAGGTGACTGCCATTGAAGAAAGCAAGGACTTAGATTCTATGAAGATTGAAGAGTTGGTGGGATCTCTTCAAACTTATGAGTGTTCCCTAACCCCAATCAAGAAAGCAAAGGGAATGGCCTTCAAGGCGACTAAAAGCATAGTCTCCCCTGATGAAGACTTAGAAGAAGAAGACGAAGTAGCCATGCTCGCCAGAAATATCAATAAAGTAATGAAGACTGATAAATTTATCAAAAGACCAAGGGAAACTCCCAGTGAAGCCGAGCCAGAAGAAGGATCCTAAAGGTCCTAGATGCTATGAATGCTTTAGCTTTGGGCACATGAGGGAGGATTGTAGGAATTTTAGATAGGCCAAGGGGAAGGTTTACAACACTACTCACAGCAAATCTGAAGAAGAAGAGACCTCAGATAAGGATCATAAGTATCTGGCCTTCGTAGCACCTCATAAAGAATTTGAAGGGTCACAATCCTACTACTCAGAGAGTGGCGATAAAGAGAGGGAAGAATTGAAAAAGGCATATGGACTCTTGGAAGAGACCAATCAGAAGAATGTGAAAGAGATGAATAATTTGAAGATGGAAAAAGGCACATTACTTCAGAAGATCACAAACTTGGAAGATAAACTAATGGAAGTGTAGTTATAGTTGGAGAAGTTCTCAGACAACAAGCTAGCCCAAATGCTGATTGGACAAAAATGCTTATCTGACAAGACTGGTCTTAGGTATGTAGCTACTACTGATGCCTCCAACATTGCTTCTACTTCAAAAACTGTGTTTGTGAAGCCCTCAATTCCAGACTCTCAAAATGCCTGTGGAGACAGAGGTAAGACAATTGTACCAAAAAGCTTCCCTACTTGTCATCATTGTGGGATGGTGGGACACATTAGACTAAATTGTGGTCAATCAAATTCCCCTAGGACTTGGAAGGATTTTCCTAAGAAGAATAAAGGGGTAGAAAAAGATTTCAAGTCAAAGTATGTCCCTTCACATAAGAGACTACCCACTCACAGGTTTGTCCCCACCTGCCATCATTATGGCATAAGCGGTCACATCTGACCTAGATGTCCTCAGCAACACGGTTCTCCTTTTTCACTTGTCAAGAAAGAGCCGCTGAGACAAGCTCCCTCCGGCATTAGACCTCCTAAGAGGCATCAGGCTCCACGGCATCAGCATGGACCGCAGAAATTTGTTCTTTCCAATCAGAGTGGCAAGCCAAAAAAGAACAAATCAAGACATTACAAGAAGAAGCTGTTGAAGCCTGTCAATCAATAGTTTTATGAAGAACTGCCTATTATAATGTAGAACATATTGAGATGGATGGACCACCAGATGAAGGCCTATTCACATCCAACACGGGTATGTCAGACATGGGTCAGAAAGGATGAGACCACTCACCTCCCAAGGGGGAGGGGACCCACCTAGTAAGTGAGGTCACACATGCCTAGGATTGTGGTTCCTAAATCCTAGTGTATGTCAGGTATATTTGCATTGCATCTTTTACATTGTCATATTTGTGCATGCTATGGAACCATTTTTTCTATCCCTATATGGTTTCTCTTGTTGTATTGAGAAAATTCTGCAGGTATTTCATAGGGATGATAGAAAAAGCACGACAGACGGTTGCTTTTCTATCTTGGTTTAGGTAAACTTCTCTCCCTGAGGTTAGGTTTGCCTTTACCCTACATGCTTGGACTGATTATCTTTTATTTTCTACGCATGTTTTCTTTTTTAAAAAAAAAAAAAAGAAAAAAGAAAAAAAGGGGGGGGGGGGGATTCGATGCAAGGTTTCTTCTAAAGTTTTCAGCTATCTTATATATGTTTATCTGTTTTAACAATTCTCTGTGCTTTGATAGAATATGCATTCATATAATTAAGTTTCTCAGTTTGATCTGTGCTGAGTTTTCCTGTTGCATCTTTACTAGATAGTTGCTTTCCTCATGCGATGAAAATGTGCACTATCCAAGGCTCTCCTAAGGTGCATTTTTTTTTTGTCTTTGATTTTCTGCTTCTGAAAATTCTTTTGAGAGATTTTTTATGTGCTAAGATTGTCAAATTGACCAATTCACTAGTTGAACCTAGCTTTAAAAATTCTGGCTTCCTCTCTAAGTTGCAGCACCAAAAAGAAACACGCAATTTTACTTCTGAGCTTAAAGTTATATGAATAAATTCACTGCTTCTGTGCTGATACAACTATATATCTTGTCCTTCATGGTGCATGTAAAATTCAAAATTATGCTGCTTCTTAGGGGGAGAGTATCAGATGAGGGTGACTAGGACCTAGTAAGATAATGTTTGACTTTTGACTGATCTAACTGTGAAATTCTCCTTTTTAGAAAATTCAATTGCTTTAAATCATATCAGCGAACCTCATGCGATGAAAATGTGCACTATCTAAGGCTCTCCTAAAGTGCATTTTTTTTGTCTCTAATTTTCTGCTTCTAAAAATTCTTTTAAGAGATTTTTTATGTGCTAAGATTGTCAAATTGACCAATTCACTAATTGAACATTGCTCTAAAAATTCTGGCTTCCTCTCTAAGTTGCAGCACCAAAAAGAAACACGCAATTTTTTTTTTGAGCTTAAAGTTATATGAATAAATTCACTGCTTTTGTGCTGATACAACTATATATCTTGTCCTTTATGGTGCAATTAAAATTCAAAATTGTGCTGCTTCTTAGGGGGAGAGTATCAGATGAGGGGACTAGGACCTAGTAAGATAAGGTTTGACTTTTAACTGATCTAACTGTGAAATTCTCTTTTTTAGAAAATTCAATTGCTTTAAATCATATCAGCGAAGATCATACCCTATTGAGAAAGTCTTCATACACACACACACACACACACACACATATTGCATGAGTTAAGTTGACTATTGAAATATCTCTACCTGCATGGAATTTATGCTCATTGATTACTTAACTCTTTTCTATATGCTTGTGTATTTTTTATCAGCTATCTAACCGTTTCACAAATTTAGATACATGTGTGTGCTAATTTCTTGTTGAAGACCTAACCTTGTTCTTTTCTCTTGTTTTTGTTTTGGTTATGGTTTTTCTATTATACTTTGTTTACCCTTTGTCCTTTTGTGACAAAAAATGGGAGTATTTTTTGTTTTGGACCGGGAATGTATTTCCAAACTGGCCAAGTGTTTTTTGTCTTAGAATGACCAAATGGGGAGTTTGTTAGTATTTTATGTTGGCTACATTCTAGATGACAAAAACACTTTATGTAATGGTTGCTATTTAAACAAGACTATCAATCTTATTCAGAATCTTCAAGTTTTATGGATAGTGTTTATTTCAAGCCATGTGCATTGTCACAAGTTTCTAGAAGATGTTCATGAAGATCCCATGCAAAATCCAAGTCAGCTAGCCGGTTCTTGTGCAACAGTCCGGACAGGCCTTTGAAGGCATCCGGATGCCCCATAGTGTTTAGAAGCTTAAGCGTTGAACACGTCCAGATGATAGGGCAACATCGTCCAGACGCTAGGTCAAGCTTATCTAATTTCTACATGGAGTTGGATTTTAGTCGACACTTATTTGGGAAGTTTCTGCAAGACGTCTGGACAACGTGGCAACACGTCCGAACCCTACCCAGTGTTTCAGAATATTCTGGTTTTCCTTTACGAACGCCGAAAGGATTGATAGTGAAGACCGTCCGGACGTGGTCCTGTTTTGGGAAGAATCGCACTATTCTGGAAAGACGGTCGCAGAAGACCATATGGACGAGGCTATCTTCTGTCCGAATTTGTCTAGAATTAGGTTTTCTGAAGCCTATATAAAGAGGGCTCTAGGCTTGTTATTTGTAAGAATTGAGTATAGAATTCCGTAGTGCTTAGAAAGGGTGTTTAGGGAGAATTGAAGATCCGCTAGCTCTCTAGCCGTTTCCGGTGTGTGATATTTGTTTTGTGTGAAGTCTATCTTAGGGGTCGGCCCTAAGGTAAATGATTCTATTAAAGACCCCTTTAAGTATGAGACTTGTTTGGGAAGCGTTTATGATGGGCTTCATGTCAGAGTTAAAGGTATGTCTACTGCATCAAGGGTATGTGAGTACGAGTGTCTTGTAACTAGCTTTGTCTTCGGTATAGTGGATATCCTGGGTTTGGCTGCCCTGGAGTAGTTTTTCTCTTCATTGAATTTCCACTTCGTCAACAAATATATTGTCTCTTTTATTTTCCGCATGTAAGATATTTTGTTGCACACGAACACACGTTTGGTAATTTAGAAGTCATTATTTATTTTCAACAGGGATTGTAATGGGGTTTGAAAATTTAAGATTTTGGATGGAAGGTGATTGATCAAATGAACAGCAGTGGAAATAGCATCCGACCAATGTCTTGTGGGAACATGTGTGTTGAGGAGGAGAGCTCAGGCAGTTTCAAGAATATGTGAATTTTTCCTTTCAGCTACCCCATTTTGTTGTGGTGTCTGGGGACATGAAGTCTAGTGGATAAGGCCGCGGAGTTGGAAATATGACTGAAACTAGTGATTGACATATTCTCCAACATTGTCAGAACAGAGAATCTGAATCTGAGCTGAAATTTGAGTCTGAATCAGAGAATGAAATGATCTAAAAACCCCAAATACTTCATCCTTATGTTTCAGCAAACATAGCCAGGTCATGCGAGTGCAATCATCAACAATTGTCACAAACCAATGTACACCAGATACAATAGAAACGGGGGATGGTCCCCGTACATCGGAATGAATTAAGGCAAAAGGAGTATCACTTTTATTAATGCTTAATGGATAAGTAGCCCTATGACTCTTGGCTAAAATACAAGTATCACAATTTAACTTAGAAGTTTCTTCATTGGAAAATAAATCAAGAAGCAAATGCCTTAGATACCCGAATGATGGATGTCCCAAACGACGATGCCACAACCAAATCTGTCGAGTCTTGGAACTCACGGAATAAGACACCTTATGTGCTCTTCCCACACTAAAATCTTCCATGTAGTATAGCCCCCCCCCCCCCCCCCCCTTAGTACCACACCTAATTATCTCCTTGGTGAGAATATCTTGTATAAGACAAAAATCAGCAAATATGAGTACCACACAATTAAGGTCTATAGTGATTTGGCTCACAGATAGTAACTTATGCGACAATGAGGGAATAAGTAAAGTATTGGATAGTTGAAGAGATGGTGATAACGTTATAGATCCGACTCCTGTGACGGGTGAGACCACTCCATTGGCATTTGCAATGCTAGTGCGTCATGGAGGTGAATAGTGAGAGATATCCACAGGATCAAAGGTCATATGATTCGTGGCTCCAGAGTCAAGAAGCCACTCATCACGATCGGAATTGAAACAATGACTAAGTACCGCATGACAGAGATTACCTTGATCCACAGAAGTGGAATTCTGTTAAGGGATTAGAGAGAGGCACGGTTCGACTGCTGCTACAGCAGCCTTGCCTATGCCTGTACCTGTACCAGCAGTATCTTTTTTCTTCCGAGCTTGGAGATCATGCCACTAGTCTAGGTATCCATGCAGCTGGAAGCAATTTTCCAGAGTGTGCTTCATATTACCACAATGAGTGCACTTTAGTCCGTAAAATGATGATCGGGCTTTAAAGCCAAATTTTCCTAAATTGTGGGAAGTCGAACTAGAGGATCCAAGCTTGAGACTTCTTGAAGCCAGCACTGCTTTTGGCAGTTCAAGGTCACTTGTATTCATCACGGCCTGGCGAAGGGCCTCCCTTCAGACATGTACATAGGCTTGTTCCATGGTGGGAAAAGGATGCAGTTGCAATACATCACTGCGAATATTGTTTAGCTTGTCGTCAAGGCCATCCAAGAAAACATACACCCAATCTTCTTGGAGGAGATTATTGTATCATTGTATATTAGCAAGGCATTCCATTGGATTTGGACGTTGAAAGTCGATCTCACGCCAGAGTCCTTGTAAGCCAGTGTAGTATTTTTCTAGGGATCCACCTGCTTGACGGAGACGGGAGACACGACGCGGAGATCATAAACTTGAGAGGTTTCTCCACCATCAAAATAGGTGGTAGCAACCGAGTCCCAAATCTGTTTTGCAGTTGGAAAACGGATGAAGTTGCCAATTAGTACTGGATCCATGGAGTTAATTAGCCAGCCTTTGACAATAGCGTTGTCAGTACGCCATTTTCGGAAGGATGGATTGGTCGATGATGGCTGGGTGCATTCACCATTGATGTAACCCAACTTGCCTTTGCCAGAGATGTACATCTCGACAACTTGGGACCATAGGGCATAGTTGTAACCATCCAACTTGATGCCAATCGGTAGAGCAGCAAGTTTGGAGATCACAATCGAGGCCTGGGCTTTGGACAGAGCTTTGGCCATTTGAGTGGTGAATAGTTCAGAGAAGAGTTCAGCCATCTGGGTTGATATTTCGGTGGCTTCCATAGGTGAAGGTGGTGGTAGACACGAGGCTAAACACTAGTGATGGGTGTGAACAGGGAACCAGATCGTAAGATGCTCTAATACCATGTCAATTTTTCCTTCATTATTTTTGAATAATCAATTTACAATGATATTGTGTACATATATAGAGATGTTGCCCATGCTATTCTAGGGTATATAGATTTTGAGGTTAGAATCAAAGTTGACAACTCTTCCTAAAATCACTCTGATTTGCTATTCCTAAAATCTCTCTTGATTGATTCTCAATTTACAACTCACGCCAACTGTAAATCTCCTTCCTAGTCATAATTTGCAAAAATTAATTCCATTCAAAGTAATATATGATTCTCAAGATTGGCTTCTAAAACAATATTATCTTAAGATTTAGTGAAAATAAGTAAGATGATGATCATGAAATGAAGTGACGGACCCGAGGGGTAGGTGAGGTTTAAGTTGCATCCCATTAGTAAGGTCGATGGAAAAGACTTCCTCGAGAAGGACACCAATGGATGAACTGCCATCTGCATACTGAACCTCATAGTCACATTGCTCTGGGGTTTCACATCTGTGTTCACCGTATGGGTTCAACGCTTGACAAAGAGGGTCCCTGCAGACTACCAGGTTGTTGGGCCTATAAAGTGGATGAGGTGACTGCAGCCAACAACAACATAACAAACTTAAATCATTTTCTCTCTCTCTCTCTCTCTCTCTCTCTCTCTATATATATATATATATATATATATATATATATACATACATATAAAGTGGATGCTCTCTTTTGGTCGAGGTGTCAGTTCATGGGGGCATGTTGACAATGGCTGGTAGTGATATAAATATATATGGGAAGTGATTCATGCACAACCCATATTTCACAACTATCCCACAACTAAGACACATGGGGTGGGACCCATGCGTGTGGGTCTCACATGTGGATCCCACTCAATGTATCTTGGGGTTGTAAGATAGTTGTGCATGAGTTGTAATTTTATCATTTCTCATATATATATATATATATATATATATATATATATATATAGCTAACCTCAGTGCAGCGGACACAGGGAGCGTCACACTGGAGCCATGTGAGGTCACTACCGGTGTCAGGATCCAGAAAGTAAGGCTTTGACGGCTGCCCTATGTTGAGGGTGACTTTGTAGAACCTACAAATTATATATTTGTACGTCTTAAATTCAATAGATGGTGTCTTATTGTGGGTCTAGAATTTGGACATATCATATATATGGACTAATACCCCAAGTGTTTTTTTTTTTTTTTTTTTTAACAACAGGAAAAATCAAGTCATGGATTTTCGTGGGGAAGAAGAAATACATATAACATGTAGATTATATGTACGTACCCAATAGGATAGACATTCCCGTAGAGTGGGAACATGACGGAGGACCCAACTCGGTTGAGCAACAGTGACGATGTTGGCTTGGTTAGCATGGATTTCCTCCTACTATGCACCTGATCCATAGAATTCAGAATGATTTGCAAAAGATTCTGATCCAATATGATCAACATAAAGAGCTGAAGACATTGATAACTCACATAAGCCGCCAAAACCAACATCAGCACTGGTAATAGCACCAACACCACCACCACCTTTTGTCCCTTCATCTCTCTTTGTTTCTCTTGCCTCAATTAGCAAATGAATGAATGAGTTTTAGTGATTTAACTATGTGCTTGACAAAATGACTCAAAGAAATAGCAATTAGACAATTTCTTGGGGCTTTGTGGCCTTTTGCTTGAACCAAGTTGTGTTTTTGATGATGAGGTTTTTTATTGGTAGCCATGGGAATATTTATATATAGATGCGTGACAAATAATGGGGGTCATCGAGCATATAAGTATTACTTCTGAGCTAAGCATGAATGGGTATTGATTGCTTGCTCCTTTAATTGTCTCTAATTGCCTTACTTCCCTTTTGACTTCAACAATGACATTTTGTCTATTGTAGGGGTTTTAGTGATTTAACTACATGCTTGACAAAATGACTCAAAGAAATAGCAATTAGACAATTTATTGGGGCTTTGTGGCCTTTTGCATGAACCAAGTTGTGTTTTTGATGATGAGGTTTTTTATTGGTAGCCATGGGAATATTTATATATAGATGCATGACAAATAATGGGGGTCATCGAGCATATAAGTATTACTTCTGAGCTAAGCATGAATGGGTATTGATTGCTTGCTCCTTTAATTGTCTCTAATTGCCTTACTTCCCTTTTGACTTCAACAATGACATTTTGTCTATTGTAGGGGTTTTAGTGATTTAACTACGTGCTTGACAAAATGACTCAAAGAAATAGCAATTAGACAATTTATTGGGGCTTTGTGGCCTTTTGCATGAACCAAGTTGTGTTTTTGATGATGAGGTTTTTTATTGGTAGCCATGGGAATATTTATATATAGATGCGTGACAAATAGTGGGGGTCATCGAGTATATTAGTATTACTTCTGAGCTAAGCATGAATGACATTTTCTCTATTGTAGGGGTTCTTTATTCTTTCCCTCCTTTTGGGACTCGAGGATTGTATTAAATAATGGATTTTATAAATGTAATAAACCTTGGTTCAGGAGTGCAAGTATGCACAAAAAAAAAAAAACTCGAAATCCAGGCATAAGTGCTGACAAAAAGCACTTCTAGTTGAAATATGTGAAATTTCTTGGAAACTTCTTTGATCATAAACTCTCTCTCTCTCTCTCTCTCTCTCTCTCTCTCTCTCTCTCTCTCTCTCTCTCTCTCTCTCTCTCTCCCCCTTCCATTTCTCCCTTATTTATTAGTGTTTCATATCCTCCCATATAGGAAGCTTCCAAGTTCCATCCACAATGGAAATACATTCTATATATACCTCTAATCATTTATAAAGATTGCAATGGCTATGCCTTATTCAATTGCTCCCAAAAACAGTTTTAATCACTACAAAAAAACTACATTTAATGCCGTTTTGGACTATATAAACAACACTAAACACTTAGTGTTGTTTAATTATTCTAGCTTCTTAAACGACATTAATGTAGTGGTCTTAAAATAATTTCATGTCGCCACTACAAAAATCCTTTCATTTAGTAACCTGTAATGTAAAGTTCAGGTTACTATACCTTCAGTTACTAAAATATGGTTTGTAACGTGGAAATTTGACATCACGTTATTGCATAGTAACAAGACAAATGATCCATGTTACTGAACTCTAGTTATGTGAAATTGCACGTTACTGACTTGTTGTAACGTGTAAATAACAGATTATTGATTTGTTGTAACGTGCAACTCATTTCCATATTACTTAATTTGTGTAACGTGGAAATAATAGGTTACAAAATTCAGTAATGAGGTAATAATTGCCATGTTACTGGATGTTGTAACGTGACATTACTTTTACGTTACAATAATTAGTAACCCGAAAAACAGATTAGGTTACTAAATTTAGTAACGTGCAACAAAACCGAATTTGTATTTATACATAATGCACACAAAACAAGAATTGATTTTAATTGATTAACAACAATAACTTTATTGTTTACCTAATGCACACATTAATTATTATCACATGTATTAATGATTCACCAATTCGTTAACAATTGCCAATCAATGTAGAAATAAATAACAGGAAACTAATAAAGTTTTATTGAATCACTTACGCTAAGATTGGATTTGAGTCTGGTCGGACGTGGTCAAAATCATCACTCGAATCATTATCGTTAATTCTGGTTAATGGGAATGGCTCACACTTATGGTAGTTGTCACATGTATCACGAGACCCGTCACCCTAACCAACGTCGTAGACGTTCCAGGGTTTAGTCCACAAGGCACAAGCCCAACCTGGGTTCCTTTCATCTTCGACATAAAATACTTGGTCAACTTGTGAAGCTAGCACATACGGGTCATTAGTCTCCCAGACTCCCCTGTGGACAAGGCGATTGAAGTTGACAAGTACGACATCATACTCGTCCACCTTGTACTCTTTATCCCTCGTGGTGTCCACCCAATCACACTTGAACATTATGTACTTAGTCCTGTCGTAGTACTCAACCTCAATTATATCTGTTAACTTTCCATTGTACGTTAAGCCATCAACGGCTGGCACACACACGCCGCTGTTCTGAGTCCTCTTCTCCACATCATGTGCAACAGTCTGAAACAGTTTGCCGTTAACCACGTATCTGTTGTACCTAACTGTTGTCTCCTTCGGGCCCCTACAATGCATAACCAGCTTGTCACTCATCTCTGTCCTATGTTGATCGTCCAATTGATCGACTTGCTAGCATAATTACGTAAAATGGTAAGCCAAAAGTTAATTAGTTCAATTAGTTTTTATGAAATTCTTACATAGTCACAGTACCAACTGCAGAACTGCCGATGATGTTAGGCTTCTATTCTTACATAGTCACAGTACCAACTGATCGTTCGTAGTTCGCCCTCTATTGCATGATCGCCTAAGCATATCCATGTACATCCTACAATTTATAATTTAAATTCATTGTCTATTATTCACCTTTACATGCTACAACATTATAGAACACATGCTAGAACTTTTTTTAACTTACGTCCACAGTTGAAGAAACTCGTCAGAGTTGAACGTAATATATCAGTGAATCTGGCTCAACTGAGTACGGTTGAGGCTGACTCATGTTCCCGCCCCCTTGGGACCATCAGGATTTCGTTAGGGTCTATACTGGAAGGTTGATGCATTTTTCAGATACCTCGAGCAAAAAGTCACCAACTCGGTTGCTATGTAGCCTTTCTGCAATGCAGCCCTTAGGAGCTGCTTTATTGCGCACACTAGACTTGAATACCCCGAGCCTCCTACATATTAAAATCAATCAATCCAGTCAATCACAGCCAATTATTCATTGTGATATATAAAAAACACATACTAATTACAATTATGAATATACAAAATCAATATTTTACCTCTCTACCGGATACATCTACCTATACTGTACGGGGCAAAAGTCTTTACTCATGAACCATACTGGTAAAAAAACCGGGGGGAATGCTTGTTCCATCTTTAACAAAGTGACACAAACGTCACCCTCTAGTCAGTACATGTGCTCTTGGGTTAAATTTGTTGAGCATAGGCCCCTGAAGAATGCGGACATCTCAATAAGCAGTCTAACCACGTTATCTGGCAGTGATCGGGGCAATGCAATAGGGAGAACCTATTGCATTATTATGTGGCTGTCATGGCTCTTCAATCCTGATATCGTACATTCCTTAAGGCATACACATCGAGAAACGTTCGATACATATTCGTCGGCACCCTTAGATTTCGAATCACCTTCAGAAAATTTGTTTTCTCTTCATTGGACATTATGTGGCCAGCCGCTGCCATATAGATTTTACTATCATTGCCTATGTACAAATGCAGTTTAGGCCTCAAACCCATTTCTTGCAAGTTTGTGTGAGCTGCGAGGTCGTTCTTCTTTTTTCCTTTAATGTTGAGAATTGTGCCAAGTATCTTGTCCATCACATTTTTCTCTATGTGCATGACATCAAGGTTGTGCCGCAATAAATTATCTTTCCAGTACGGCAACCGGAAGAAAACACTTTTCTTTTTCCACACAACATTCTCAGTTGTCGCTTCTGCTGATTGTCCCTTCATCTGTTTCTTCTCTTTTTTCTTGCCCGCAGTCTCATCCCCAAATACCATCCCCTCCAACTGTCTTAGGATGTCATCACCACTTTGCACGGAGGCACAAGGATGATCCATTGGCAAGTATAGCCTGTGCCTCATATAACAAAATTTCTTACCGCGTTTCAACCATCTAGACCTTGTCGAATGCATACAGACAGGGCATGTCTTCTCACCCCTATTAGGCCACTCGAACAAATCTGCATATACAGGGAAGACATTAATTGTTCACATCAACTGCGCTCGCATCACAAAATTATTTTTCTTTGATGCATCAAATGTGCGCACCCCTACGTTCCACAATTCTTGTAACTCCTCAATCAATGGCTAGAGTCAAACATCTATACCCATTCCAGGTGAACTTGGGGCCCGGGATAATCAGTGATAGTATGAATGACGTTTGTTTCATGCACATCCAAGGAGGCAAGTTGTACGGAACAAGCATTACTGGCCAAGTGTTGTGGGAAGTACTCATATTCCCAAATGGATTAAATCCATTCGAGGTTAGACCAAGTCTCACGTTCCTGCTGTTGGCTGAAAATTTTTGATGTAATAGGTCGAATGACGTTCATGCTTCATTGTCGGCCGGATGCCTCAACACGCTGTCCTTAGTGCGGCCTTCTGCATGCCATCTCATATGGGACGCAATATGCTTTGACATAAAAAGACTCTGTAGGCGTGGGATGAGTGGAAACCATCGCAACACTTTCACCGGACATTTCTTTCTCGACAATATGAGTTGACTATCTTCGTCCAAATGAATTTCATCTTTCCACTTAGATTCACCACATACGGTGCATGAGTCTAATTCCCCATTGGCCTTCCAGAATAATATGCAATCATTACGACACGCAGGGAATAAAAAACAAATTTGAGGACATTTTTTAAAAAAACATTCAAACGGTGCGTTTTAAAATACACAAGAATTTAAATATTAAATTATAATTTTACTATACACTTAACCAGCTATATTTTTTAAAACTTTATTTTGAAAATAATTAGAAAATGGTAGACTAAATTAAGAATCTGTTTGGATTTCTATTTTCAAAAAGTGCGACTTTAAAATATATGATTTAAAAAAAAAAAAATTGATGTAGCTTTTAAAATCATTATTCAATTTGAGATAAATTACGATTAAATTTTGATCAAATAGTAATTTAAAAAGATACGTCAATTTAAAAAAAAAAAAAAAAGATAAAAAGATAAACTTGGTATTACTCATATTTTTAACACAATTTTGATGCACTAAAATATTTTTTAAAGAGACTTAAAATATTGGGCGGGCTGATGAATTTAGGGCACAAGAGTCAAAATTTCACAGCAGTGACAAGAAATGTCATGGTAGAAGGCAGATGTTTAATGCTCTATTGTTCAAAGATGTGAATCGGATGAATTTGAGAGATTGATGAGTGTTGGGTTTTGTAGGAGGCGTTTGAGTTTCCCAACAGGCAAAAGCTGTTGAGTATATTGAATAGTGCAATGGCATTTTGAATTGAATGGTGATCGGACGTTAAGGCTGCTCTCTGTCTGGGTCATTGCACTAAAAAGCTATTAGTTTTTTTTTAAAAAAAAAAAAAAAAAAAATTCCAAAACTATTTTTCCTTAGGGGTTCAGACTTCCATTATAAAATATTACGTATATTTGCAAGTTTTAAGGAAAATGAGTTAAGGTAGTGATCCAAATTAAATCAAACAGTGGGCACCAACTGAACACTCAAACAAAAAACATTTGCAGAGTAACTCACCTTCCAAGAGTAACACAAACTCCAAAGTAACTAGTTTTCTCATTATTCTTTTTCTTTTGCGAAACAATCTTTTGCAAATCACCATAACCCACTTATTCTTCCATATTCCGGTAGACCCATAACACAGGGGGCAGTTATGAAACAAGCCAACGAACAACAATCACGAAAAAGACAGGAAGAACTCCGTCAAGTCGTTTGACGGTATTCGAGGCCTCCTGCGTTAAAACTCTATAGTTTTTCAGCTGATGACCCCTCCGACAGAGTCTCTATCGATGTCACCGATGACCCAGTTGCTGAGTTGGTCACTGGATTCAAGCGCCATTATGAATATTCATATGTATGCTATTCATTTAACGAATAGGGCAATATGACACGTCGTCTTACATCGCCTTACTTAAACAGTAGGCTTGCACCATTGCGGCTACTTTTATTTGTTTTATTTATTTATTTATTTAACTGTGTCGGTCGGTGTAGGGCTTACAAATACATCTCGAGTTTGAACTTGATTTCCAACTTACGTACTGAGAGAAGTCTTTGTTCTTATTGTTCAAGGAGAAAAGAAAGAGTGATGGAGTCAATGGTTGCAATGCTGCTGGTGGGGTTTCGCTTTCGGCCTAACGATGAAGAGCTCATTAGTGACTACTTGTTGAAGAAGATCAAGGGTGAAGAGCTTCCCTGGGATGGCATCTGTGAGTACGATCTTTATGGTGAAAAGCCCCATTGGCAAATCTGTGACAATCAGGAGGAGAATGTTTACTTTTTCACGAGGCTGAAAAAACTAAGCAAAAATCAAGTGGCACGAACAGCTGGTTGTGGGGTTTGGCATGAGAATTCTTCTGCCAATATATATGGTTATCAAGGCGATGTTATTGGGGCCAGGAAACTCTTCAATTTCAAGGTAAAAGAGGGCTCAACCATGAAGAAATCTAACTTGATTATGCACGAGTTCTCACTCTTTGGGGAGCAAGAAGAGAATTCTAACTGGGTCCTCTGCATCGTTCAAAAGAAAGGATCAGAATCAACAAGTGGGGTCAAAAGGCGCTATGAAGATGGATCCCAGCAGAGAAAGAGGATTTGCTGTGATATTGTTCAATACGATGGGCTTCAAGCAAAATGTGGAACGCCCGAAACTGATTTGGAAACCAATATAGATTGTTGTCTACCTGCTTGTGATAACTCTGATTTTGAGTTTGATTTGGAAACCTTTATGAGCTGCCTGCTACCAGAGGGTGGAGATCTGCCGCTTATTTGCCTAGAGACTACAATGAGTTCATGATCAAAATAGTGATAGGAAAAGATTGTAAATTTTTATTTGTTTGTTCAATTTGGAGCATATTGGTGTACTTAGTCAACTTTGTTTGAGACATCCTCAAAATAATATTATAATCTCTTGTTTGGATTTGTTTTTATGATAGAGAACTTGTCCACCTTAAATCACTTATTATTTGCGGATGATTTGATTATCTTTGCAAAGGCAACTTCCTCTGAGGCAAACTGTGATCACCTCATGTCTCCACAAATATTGTATTTGGTCCGGCCAGAAAGTTAATAATGGGAAATCTTCTATTCTTTTCAGCAAGAACACCTCTCCTGCCAGTATTTCCAGTGTTCTAGGGATTATTCCTTATCGCCTAGCGACCTCTGCTCCATTCTATTTAGGTTTGCCTCTGATGTTTGGATCCTCTCAGAAGGAGGCTTTCCAACCCCTAATTGATAAAGTTCTTTCCAAAATCAATGGCTGGCGCATGAAGACTCTGTCTCAGGCTGGACGGACTGTTCTTATTAAATCTACTGCAGCGGCTATCCCTACTTATGCTATGAGTACTTTCCTTCTGCCTTCGTCTCTTTGCAAAACTCTGGATCGGTGTTTCAAAGATTTTTGGTGGGGGTTTCCTCCAGATAAATCTCGTAACCTAAGCCTCAAATCTTGGGATTCAATTTGTCTTCCTCAAAACCAAGGTGGTCTTGGTCTCCGGAACATGACCACCACAAATCTGGCACTTATTACCAAACTTGGCTGGAAATTCCTTCATACCAATTCTTTATGGGTTCATCACTTGCATAAAAAATATATACAGTATGGGTCCTTCTTTTCGGCTCCCTCTACCCCTACTGCATCCTGGCTCTGGAAAGGAATCCAAAAATGCAAGCAATTTCTCATTTCTGGTTCTTGTCTAAAGATATCTACAACCAGCTCTGACTCCATTTGGACCACGGCCTAGGTTCCTTCCCTACCTTCGTATCGTCCTTCTCCAAGAAACCATCATCAAAGGAATCTTCCATCTGTCTCTATTTCTGATCTCATTGTTCCAGGTACTAGGCAATGGAATGTGCGTCTTCTTTATGCTATCTTTGATTCCTTCTCTGCTGATGCGATTAGCCATTTGCCTATTTCACAGACAAGCACATCCGGTTATCTTTGGACTCCATCTACCTCTGGCCGGTTCACAACTCATTCTGCATACCTGGCCATTCTAAATAATGACTTTACTGGTGCCTCTCTCCACTATCCATCTTCTTTCTGGAAGGATATTTGGAGATTACAGCTTACAGATCGTCTCCAACTCTTTATTTGGAAAATTGCTTGGAATATTCTCCCAACTACAATGCGGTTACAGTCTATTATTCCAGCCTATAGACTTGATACTCCCTGCCTGCTTTGAAGGTTGGTCCAGATTCTACCACGCATCTTTTCTTTCATTGCCGTTATGCGCGTGTTATCTGGCGCCTTTCGCCGTGGCCGTTTGATTCTACCACATTGGATTCACCCAATTTATGCGACTGGATCAGAATTATCTTATCTCCTAAAGCCACTCTGAACATTCCAAGATCGGAGCATCATCGCTTTCAAGTCTTTGCTGCTGTTACTTGTGACCTCCTTTCGTTCCATTGTAATAAAGCTTTCCATGATGGTCTTTCCTTTGATGCTCCTATTCTTGCAAAGCTTATTCTCAAAAACTACCACCAACACTGTGCTGCTTGGTCGCACAAGTTGGAACCTACCTCAGAAAAGTGGATCCGCCTGCCCCTGCATTGGCACAAGATCAATTTTGATACCGCTATTCGAGACTCATTTTCTTGCCAAACTGCTATTTGTAGAAACCATAATGAGCAATTGATCAAGATGATTTCCCAAATACAATCCAAATGTTCTCCTAATAAAGGTGAGGCTTTAGCCGCACAACTTGCTATTTCTCTAGCTTCCTCGCTACATCTCAACAAGTTCATACTTGAAGATGATTCTCAAGTAGTTACACTTGCTCTTCAACAGTCAACAATTGTTCAGGATTAGCGTATCACTGACATTATTACCAATACACTAGACTTTATTCTTGCTGATGCTTCATGGTCAATATGGAAAGTCAATAGAAGTGCAAACTTCGGTGCCCATTATGTGGCACATTGGGCCGCAGCTAGATTCAGTCCTAGCAGCATTCTCACCTTATCCTTTTCCCATCAATCTCTTGTTCCTCTTGTCAGTGACAATGATCCTCCGAACAATAGTGCCTTGCTTTCATTTTAGTAGTTGTAATCTCACCAAAGCCTTTCGGCAATGGTTGTCTGTTTCTTGTAACGTATCTGAAAAAAAAAAAAAAAAAAAAAAAAAATCGATGGGATTTTTTCATATATCCACACGTTTCATAGTGAAAGTATTCCAGTTTATCATATTTTAGCCTCTTTTAACATTATGTTCTTTTTCTATTTATACAGAATTTGAAAACTATATCGTACCAAGAGAAATCGAAGCAATCGTTTTATGAGAATATGTCGGAAGTTGTGTATCTTTCATAAACAGCCATAGTTTCTGCTTCAACACGACATCTTGCGACAAGTGATCTGAATGTTGCATTTCTTCACAGTACAAATTACAAGTCTTCCATTTTTTTGGCACCCCCAATAGAGATATTTGCATTTCAAAAGTCAACAATACTGACAAATTACAGGGTTATGCTATTATGAAAGATAACATATAGGATATAACTTTCAATATAGTATAAACCCAACTTGCATTCCAGACATAGTTTGAGAGTGAAAAAGAACAACACATGGGGGAAAAAAATTTCGGTAAAGCATTAATTCGAGCAACGTATAGGAGTTTCTTGTTTACCCAATAATATATGCAATTAATTAGCTATAAATATTTGAAAAGAATGATAAATGAGTAACGCTTTTTTTTTTTTTTTTTTTTTTATTTTTTTAGAAAGATAAATGAGTAATGCTACACACATTTTCATTTATCGACACCCTTAGGTGGCTTTTAAAACCACAATTTGAATTTGATATAGATTTTTATTGGATTTTAATCTAATGATGGCCTTAAAAATTACTTAAGGGTGTAAAGAAATGAGTGTAAAGAAGTGAGATTATGTGTAACATTACTCTTTTGAAAAAGCAAAAGCAACGTATCACTGACATTTTTTATTACCTCAAATCTACTTTGTCTTTCTTCGCTTATTTATTTCTTTACTTCTTTGCATTTGATGCTCCTGACAAGCAGCCATCACTGCTCGCATACTTTCCTCGCGTTCTCGAAACATGAAGCCAAAACCACCAACCCCTTCTCCGTTGCTTACCTTCACATGAAATTCGGGCAAATGCTCTCATTTCCATCTCAAGAAAATGAGGTTTTGTTTAAAAAAAAAAAAAAAAGTGTGCATGATGATCCTCTCTCAAATGATAATCCTAGGACTAGAAATTGTACAACGCCAGGTAAGTTTATGATACATGATGCTCATGCTGGCAATTTTCTAATGCATTATACATATTTGTTTGGAAACCATGAATGTAGATAGAGGCAGATTAGCTCCAGCTCCAAATTCTAACTGTTAAGACAACCTGAACTTCATACATAGCAGTACAATGCTCAAAGAGGGAGACTTCTAGTCAATGATTTCACCCTCTTCTTCCTCGGGTCTCTCAGTTCCCTCACCAATACTACTACATTCTCTTCTAACAAAATAAGATGCTTCTTTTACTTGCCCATCATTATCATCAGCATTGCCGTCGTCATCATTTTTTTCTTCACCATTATCATCATTAGATCTTTTAATCGTGGTCATGATGCTACCTTCAGCATCTTTCACCACGGAAGGAGATTTCACTTCAACCACATCGTCCTCACATCCACTTTCTTTAACTATTACTAAAGGAAACTTCAGAGGTTTATCAGTCATATCTTTGAAAAATGAGTTCATCACCATGAACCTAAAAACCTGCAACAAGCGGCTTTTGTCTCTACCTATATCGGCACTCAGAAGTTTCTGCAGTAGTGTTGGCTTTCTTTTGTTCAAAGAAGCTGCATTCGATGAATCCTTGTCTGCTAACCTCTGCTTCTTGGCAAATCGGTCTTTTTTGTCATGTCTTCCTCTCTTATTAAACTTGTTTTGGAATCTCTCCTTCTTAGTCAATGGCCTTCTGTTCTCTTCCCTTCCATGCCGTTGCTTCTCTGAATCCGAGAGATAGTATGATGGTACCTCTGCAACTTCAACTCCCAATTCAGCCTGCTTTGCTAGAATCTCCTTGAGTTGCTGAAAACAAATTTTTTATCATATTATTACTAGACCTTAAATACTAATCATGACAAAAAATTAAAGAAAAGTTTGAGAAAGCATATCACGCAGAAATTATACTTAGATATAGACCAGTGAAAAAAGGAGAATATGAAAGTCAAGGCAAGTATGGATGTGTTAGACATTTCTTTCTTTTTCTCTTCCTTCTCCTCCTTTTTACTCATTTCTGGGATAAAACCAGTCTCCATACACAAAAAACAGTAGACATTTCATGTCCTGCACTCTCTAACTACTAGATTAACTTCGGCAAAATAAGGGACAAGTTGCACTCTCTAATTAAACAACATGGTAAGAATGTACTTAAGAATGACTGGAAAGTGTCGAAGGAAACCAATTAGTATCATGTAAAACATAAAAACAAGTTCCATTACTGAAGGTTATTTGGATATAGAAATATTGGTCCTGACAAATTTAAGTAACATCACACTACAACAACAGTGGATAGGAAACTTCGTCGCTTCTATTCCCGTTGTTTCTGATTATGTGACTTACCTTCTAGATTGTGGAGATGTTGACATGTTGGAAAGAACAGTTTGTTAGGCAAGTCGTTTAGATTCCTGCTCCTAATATTGCATTTCAAGAGGATGGCGAACTAGTTATTGTTAATTTTCTTCTTATGATTTTCTTTTAATATGTTAAACTTTAGGCCCTAGTTTTTGTTTTGTTTTGTTTTTTTTTTTTTTTGATATATTTCTCTAGTATACTTCCTGGTAGGATTTTGATCCTCTTTTTCACATTTTTAATAATATTTAACATATAAAAAAGAGGAAAACAATCCTATGGTCGGGGGGGATGGAGGAAGCAAAGAGGGAGGAATGGAAATTACCCTTTTTTCATGTGTTTTATTTATTATTTAATTTTTTTTTGAAGAATAGCAGAGAAAGTAAGTGGTGGGGCCATATAGATTAAAATAGAATTAAAAATAAACTCTCTATCACAACTCTTTCTTTCCATCTCACTTGATGGAATAGGAAGTAAACAACCCTTTCCTTCCCTCATTCCATTTCCAGCAAACCAAACTAGGTAAACACCTTTGTTATCCTCGTCAATCTCTCCTTTCCTTTCTCCCACTTACCAAGTGATTAGAGAGAAATGAGGCTTTTTCCATACAATGTCCTTCATTGAATGTTTGTATTTCTTTACATGTAAGTAGCTGTGCTTTAGTTGGCCAAAGTGCGGTAAGATTGAGTTAAAGGATTGCTCAAATTTCATGCAGTGAACATCCATACCAAAGAAAAATGAAAAAAGAAAGATAAAAGGTAAGTTATTATACCGCTTTCCGTAGTTTGGCCTCTCTATCATTGGCCTCAGAGTTTGCTAGCTTCTCAGTCTGCTTCTACAAGTGGTAAATTCAATCATCAGAACATCCATATCCGACCAAAAAACATGGCAAGAAGGTAGTACAATAAATTAAACCTTCTCTATGTTGGCATTTGATGGGTAGTTCTTCCTACGTGCTTCACGCCACTGTTTGATTTCTTGTTCCGTGTAGTTCAAAGGAAGAGATCTTTTTGTGTAAAAAAATTATGGAAGACAAAGGGAAATAATAAAAAATTAGATATTGAACAAGTAGGGACTAATAGATATCCTAGCCCCCCGCTCAAAAAATAAAATGAAAGGAAAAGTAAGGAGTAGCGTATAAGAATGATATTACTAAAGAGGCACTATGCAAAATACACAACTGATGAGTAAACAAGCCAGTTCATGAAATAAATAAATTATAGACTGCAGTGTCAGAACTAAAACACAAAGAAACATCCTATATTTCAAAGTCCTTTTAGGACCACAACATCCACACAAAACATCTGAAAATTCTAGCGTCTTAGTATGCAATAAGAGTTTACTCTTGAATTGATAAGCCATGATATATTATATAGAGATCAAGCAACAATTACCCTTCAAAGTCCTTTTAGGACCACAATATCCACACAAAACATCTGAAAATTCTAGCGTCTTCGTATGCAATAAGAGTTTACTCTTGAATTGGTAAGCCATGATATATTATGTAGAGATCAAGCAACAATTACCTCTTCCACTCCCTGGCTTGGTTGGTAGAATTAGCAAGACCAAATTTTGCTGTCCTCTCATTGCTAAACCCTGGTTCAGCAATACATAGTAGTGAGAGAAGGTTGTCAAAGGTAATACAAAAAAAGGGGCATATAGAGGTTATCATGTAATACCAAATTAATTCAGCAGAAACAAGTTAATGGGCTTTCTTTGAAACTCAAAGTTATAAAAATGCATGGTCAAAAATAAAAAAATAAAAAAAAAAAAAAAGAAAAGAGAAGAAGAAATAAAAAGAAAAAGAAATCGAGAACAAGGTAGTGAACAACCACAATAATATACCAACTTTTTAGCAAATTGAAATTGATCCAACAAGCTATTTTACAACCGTATATAGTACAGTACTACTAGTGATTTAGACTTGAATGCATGTCAGATAAAATTCAGGGCACAATATTTTCATTTTCAATCATCAAGTCCTAGTTTTTTTTTTAAAAAAAAATGGAAATTCGGAAAAATCAATTTCGGAATAAGATTTATTTTACAAGCATAGCTGCCAAATGTCATAAGGTGTGAGTAAGGGCAACTGATCCTGCGACGTAGGAAGCTAGGGGTTGCATTGCCAATGCCTCGTTCATATTACTAAATACATTTCACTGCATCTAATTCCACAAACGTAGAGTTCTAATTAGTGCTTTGCAGATGAGTAAGCAGAGGCAGAAACATGCAAGAGCCTCCAAAGTAAAGCCAATAACACCCATGATATTTCTAATAACTCCTTTAACCTAATATCATTTTTTTTTTGGCAAGTAAAATCAATAAAAAGTGCCAGGGGCGCAACCTTTTGAGTGCAACGAACCCACCCAAACCTATCGTAAAAACTCTAATTTATTGCTGCCAGGAAAATTCCAGCATTCAGTTTTCTCTAAAACCATAACCCACCCCCTATTATTACATAAACAGCCATAAACTCAGTAATACAAAGCTGTCCTATGTCATAGCATCAACCCATCACAGAAATTTTAAGATCCTAAAATGTACACTGATTTCCTCTCTCACCATAAACACCACATGATGCACAGTGGAACTGCCTTCCACACCACAGTACTTCGTCCCTAAAGAAAATCTTGTTCCAACAAGCTAACAAATCTCCCACTTAAAACTTTACGCAATAGACGACGGAGAATTTGTTTCAAAAATTCTTTTCCATGGGAAAGACAAATCCCTCCCGTCTTGAAACCCTACATAAAGACCTAACCTCAAATTATGATTCTAGCCATAACATTGTATCATCACCAACCCTGAAGAAATGAAAGCGCACCCGCTCGCTCGCGCGCACACACACACATATATATAATTCCTACTCTTGGACTGCTCTCACCTCCAAATAACAGCTTGGTGTCAAAGCAGCTCTAACATGCTTTGGACAGTTTTCTAACAGAGGCTAATCTGATTCTTAATAATGTCAACTTATCTTATTCAAGTTATAACTTGTACCTCTTAAGAAAAAAAAAAAAAAAAAAAAAAAAAAAAACTTAAACCTTCTTCTTTGAGGGGGCAGGGGCAGGGGTGTTGATGAAATTTAAACATAACATAGCAGCAAGGTGTAAAACCACAAACCTTTCCCCTTCTGTTCATTAGGAAACCCAAACTTTCTCTTTTCATTTTTCATATGATGAAACTGAGACTTCTGAGATCTACATATGATTTTAAACTGTAAGCAACCAGTCCAAAGTTTTGAAAGTAAAATGATGGAAACAAAAGTAATCCCAAAAAGAAACATACCCCCCTTGTGGTACCCCTCTTTTTGGATTCCTTGTGAAGTTTTTGCTTGGTGAATTTTTCCAGTTGGAGCTTGCAGCATTAATCCCACCATTCTTAAAAGGATTGCCCTAAAATAATTGATAAAACATGAGTTAGTTTATAAGTACCAGAGCTCATTCAATATTATGTATACATCAATTATTTTCGTAAAAGATATCATACATAATTATTCTTTCCAAAAGAGAAAATCTGCCCAACAATTCATGTCGAGAGCGCAACATAAAACTACCTGTGACCTTGTGAAAACAGAAGTTTGCAAGTCCTTAGACTGCTGGGGTTGAACTGGACAATGATTCAGTGGCGCAGATGAGTTCCCTTGTAATTGAGGAGCCGCAATAGGTGATGGTTTTAATGCATTTGCATCTGTTGTAGGTGGAGCCAAGTTTTGCTGATTCTGGTTACCTTGCTGCCCAACCTGATTGCAATGAACAAGACCAAACTGCATATTTGCCATGAAGGTGGGATTTTGAGGAACCGTGGCCTGAGGTGGTTGATTCAGACCACCCAATAGATAAGGAGGGATACCGTAAGGACCAACTTGAGAAGAAGTTGGCATTTGCAAGGGCACAAGTTGGTTCATATTTTGAAACATATTTGGAAAACCGTACTGTCCATTCGGCAAAACCATATTCTGATTGAGTTGTTGAGGTAAATTTGGAAAATTATGCACAAAAGGAGGCTGAGACACATTGACTTGATTAGCATTCTGCGCCAAATTAGAGAATTGTCCATGACCTAGAAACCCTGCAATCGTGTTCCTATTGCATACACTGTTCTGTGGACCAATCCCCAAAAGGGACTGACCCGGTTGAGAACCCAAATGGGTCATACCCAGATGAGTATTTTGGAAGGGAAGAAGATGGGTAGGTCCATTCACGAAACCAGGTTGAGTTATGGATGGCCGCACACTGGGGCTCAAGTGGGCATTGGAATTACTGAAGAGCACTTGAGTTTGAGCATTGCTCATGCCAAACTGGGGTTGAAATTGCATAGGATTTAGCACTAAATTACACGAATTTACAAGGGAAGGATTAGATTGCATAACCTGATGGGTGAACAAATTAAAAACGAAAAAAAGAAAAGAAAAAGAAAAGGCAGATTCAAATTAGATAAAAATCTTTGTTTAAAGCAGATTTAGCACTCTGTATCTGAGCGTGTAAGTAGAGAGAGAGTTACCTGTTGAGGAGGCGGAGCAGTGGAAGCATTGGCTTGCTGGGTTTGGTTTACCAGTTGAGGAAAGGAATTGTAGAAAGGCCGCATTTTATAGCATAGAGAACAAGCCAAGCAAGTTGCAGAGTAAAGCTTAGGGCATTGAGAGAGTGATTTTGTTGAGGTAGAGCTTCCGAGCTTCAAACGCACAATTGGAACTGGAAGAGGCGGGTTTAAGGCTGTCACTGGAATTCAGGGTTTAGATCTTCTTTTTCTTTTTTCTTTTATATTCTTTTATTTTTCCAAGTCTTATAATCTTTTAAACGGCATTGTTGATATTTTATATAGCCTCTATTATAAATTAAAGAAAAAAAAGTTAAGGAGAACTTCATTAAAAAAAAAAAAAAAAACCCTAACTTTAAAATGTGTTAATTTAGAGTACTTATCTTTAAATTATTTTTTAATTTTCAACATTCCTTTAGAATTTCCTGTTAAATCTTGTCAAAATTTTCAAAATACCCTTCATTTTTTTTAGGAAAAAAAAAATTGCTAGAATTTAGGTGTTGGTCAAAATTTAACGGAATTTGCAAAAATATTCATGCCTAAATCTTGAAAATTTTATAATTTTTTTTATTAAAAAAAATAATAAAATAAACATAGAGTATTTTGAGAATTTTGATAGGATTTAATAGAAAAATCTAATAGATTGTTGAAATTGAAAAAAAATTGAAAGATAGATACTTTGAATTGACATGTTTTAAAGTTTAAGTATCTTTTTTCAAAAGTGATGAAAGACGAAGGTTTATAAATAAAAATTTTCCAAAAAGTTATGGAAGTGCATGATAAAAATGAATAAAACTCAAGACTTTTATTTTTCAAAATCTAATACTCATAGAACTGTTTAAAGCAATTTAAAAAACACATGAAACTTTGGTCAAACTATGCTTGAAAATTTCCTACTATAATTCGCCCAACTCACCTTTTACTATTCGGGAAAAGCTCTCTGCACAATTTGTGCACAACCTATTGTGCAGCTATCAGTTTCCTGACCATCCTTAGACCCTTTAGAAGTAATCCACCACTTTCTCGTGAGCTTTAAAAGGTGGTTGGCTCACTCTCAAAACCACCTGAAGGGGTGGGAGGATCTCAACCACCTCCTTAACCTGCACAATTTTTTTTTTTTTTTTTTTTTTTATTCTAAGTATAATCTTTTAGGGGATATACTTAACACATTCAGATTACTTTTGTTAGAAAATATGATGGAAGGACCTTATTAAAATAATTAGAATTCAAAACTTATTATTGCCAAAATTTGAAAACTCTAGGAGTTGTTTGATATGACTTAAAAGTTGGAAGATAATTTGTATTTTTTCCTCAAAAATATTAGGTCCATTTTATAAAATTGTCACGACACATTGGAAAAATTCTAAATCTTGATGTTTAAGTTATATGATAATCGTATTATAAGAAGAAAATACGTTAACTAATTACACATGTTATGTTTTCCACATGGCTTTTTTTTTTTTTTTTTTTTTTGTGTGTGAAGGATTCCACATGGCTTTTTAAGTGTGCGTAATTTCATTCCAATCAAACATCGTTTATTGCAAAATTCGTAAGCTTATTATAGTTTAAGTGTTTTTCAAATAATTTGACAAAAATATATTATAAAATATTACAAGAAATTATTTTAAAATACATAAATAAAATAGCTCTTAATGTAGGTTCATTTTGATATTTAATGGGCATAAAGAATATGAGGAGTACATATAAATCCAATAAAACAATATTACCTGCAAGATTAACAAAAATTATATTAGGTTTATTATTTTCTTTTACAAATGATAGAAAACACTCTATGCCACATCCAAGATTAAGACCGAGTTTTTCTCTAAATTGAGTTGGAAAAAATTCTTCTAATCTAGTCTATTAAATTAACATGTGTTCTTAGAGCATGTAATTCTCATATGAATTTTTAACAGAATTAGCATGCACATGACTTGCCCTTAGAAGATGTGATTTTCACATGAGTTTTAAAATATGCAATAATCATGGCTGTAAAGACACGTGTTAATTTAATCAATAAAATATGAAGAATTTCCTCCGATCTATTTTGGCTGAAAACTCTATTCTATTTTGAAATCCATCAAATTGTCTATTTGAAGAAACAATGCAAAGTTTTCCTATTACATTTCAGGCCATTCGATTTTATGACTAAACAGTCACAATGCTATTTAGCACTCTATCGTCCTTCTCATACATATCCTTCTCCATCTCCATCTTTTAAAAATCAACAATTAAATTTGTAGGACCCACATAAGTCAAGATGTGAGTTATACAAATCAAATGATTAATTTTAATTTTAATTTTTTTTAAAAAAAAATATTAGGATGAAAGAATACTATATAGCATTCCTCTTTTCAAGAACATTTTCGTCCCGCTCTCCATTTTAATTATTTACTTTCACTATTCCCAAAGTTGAGAGAAGCATTTTTTTTAATCAGTTTATTTATGCATTTGATGAGCTACAAGCTCAGCATTGTTGAGCAATATAGCAACTAGCAACTAGCCATTCGGATAGGGCTAGGGCTAGGGCTAGCCAAAATTACCTCTCCCAATAAGAATGCCCTCAATCAACCAGGCTAAGAAAACACATGAATGCAGAGTGACGAATGAACATCTTAATCAACATTAGGGTTCCAGATTGTAAAGTTTTTTAATACATCAAAACAATTTGGTATAGCTGTTACTCAGGAAGTACGTAAGCCCTAGAAATCTGAACATATTAACACTTTAGTTACAAATGGCTCAACCTTTTACCATTACAAACAGGGCATTTGCCTCATCAGCCTCTCAGCTTTCTTCCATTTTTTGTTGGCTCGCAAAGTTCACCAAGTTTGCAGCAAGCAAACATGACAACATGAAAGAAACAACAGCACTAAAAAGTGCATTTGGCCATGAAATCCTTTCCTCTTTATTTGAGTCAGGCATCTGTTAAACCTTGATTCTGTGCAATCACTCCACCTAGAATTTTGAAATTAAATAATTAAAATACCCCCCCCCCCCCCCCCCCCCCCCCCCCCCAAAAAAAAAAAAGAAAAAGAAACCAATAACTGTTGCATGAAAAATAAGGATGGGATTATTGATTAAAGCATCTGTTTACCTAGGAAGCAGAGGCTAGCTTAACCCATGCGCTATAGATCCCATGATCTTTCACCCTGTACAAATATAACAGACATCATTTTTACCAAAAATTGAGGAGAATAATAAATATCAGAGTATTCGAGTCATAACAACTTCACTGATATATGACAGTGAAAAAGACCTTATCATCATCTTCATTGAAAATATTATTGAAACAGAAACTTATTATTTGTGAACAATGAACAGAAAACGATAACTTAAGTTAAATTATCAGTGGACCCCACTAAAGCAGCTTGAGGAATAATGGTGATCCAAAGGGCCACAATCAGGGCAGGTGTGATGGCCATGATCTTTCCAACTATAGTGGAGTCACTCTTAGCAAGCATTTTTGCTGTCAGTTATAAGGGCACCCCACTTACCATGGATGGGTAGCAATTCCTAACTATTAAAATTTCAGCCATTGATTTGTTTAAGGTACAAAACTTGTAAGACCACCAAGTTTGGCTTACTTCCAATTCGATCAATCTCTCTCTCTCTCTCTCTCTCTCTATATATATATATATATATATATATATATGAATGATAATAATTTATTGGAAAAAAAAAAGGCAAAACCCTCGTACATGAAAAGTATACAAGAGAAAACTACCCTAATGGTGTCTAAATCTAAAAAGTGAACAAGTTCTACAAGATTCAAGAAGGCAAAATTAAGAACAAAAACTACAGTCCAATAGGACTTTAAACAAAGCACATTAGACTCTCAGTCCTCAAATAGGCAACCATTTCTCTCTCTAAATGCTCCACAATAATAGTGCAAGAACGACTTTTCAGATGGCTTCGTTGGAATGTCCCTGTCCTTGAGTCTTTCAACGTTGTAACAGCTCTAGAATATTGCTAGGCATGACTCACAAGACTCTGAATAAATTTAGAATCAGGTGCCAAAGATCGGAGGTAAACTCACAATGTAGCAGACTAGCAGTTCTAACAATCTCAATTGTTAGAACTCATAACCTCCAATTCTAGGCTCTTTTTCTTAAAAGTAAATAATTATTGCTGGTGAGGTAATTTACATCCCACAAGCTAATGACCATCTATCCAAACTTTAAGCTGAGAAAATTTCCAAACAATCAAGCACTTAAGGAAATTCTTTTTAATGCTAATCCTTGTCTGTTGAGTTTTTTAGTAAAGTCCCACTGCAACTGAATGGAAATTGCAGTGAATGGAACTTGCAACTGAATGGAAGTTTGACAGCATTTTCCATTGCCTTATGCAACAGGAGAAAAGCATTATTAACTCATTCCAAGGGGAAAGAATTACAACCACCCACTGCAGGCCCCGCAAACACCCAGTTTCTACCACAGATCACAGCATTCATTGGTCACTTCTCTTCACTTTGGCTGTTGCTCTCTGCCATAGAGTGATAAGGTGAATTATGGAAAGTAATGGTTTACAGCAACCCTTTTGGGTTAATTATGGAAAAGTTTTCACATTCTAATGCCATTTACAAAAGTAGGGGGGGAAACTCCTGAAAAGTGGAGATGTTCTACAATGAGTACTAGAAGTGATTAATTAGACATGTTGACAGAAATGATAGATAAAGTATATAAAAGACCAACCACAACGTAAGAGCATTCATAGTAGCCTCATCAAATTTTACTAATCAAAGTAGCTAAAAACCACTTTTTTCTATTCTGGTGAGCCACCTTTTTAAAATTCCCCTAGCAGCCTCATCATTTTAACTATTCACTATCATTATTCTATTTAAATAATACTTTTTCAAATTTCTTTATTCTTTCTCTATTTAGTCTTTTTATACAAGTTACTATACATCTTCATCTTGAGATTAGATCATTGCTAAGAAATTTACAGAAGTTTTCATTTGCTTTTCAACCAAATTCAAGAAAGAAAGAAAGAAAAAATAAATGAAAGAACTACAAAGTTTATGTCAAGGACAAAGAAATCTTAATGTCTATGAAATAAGGACATCCTCGTGTGGGAGAGATGGGAGAAGAAAATGGGAGAAGAAATGAAAAAAGTGTGCTGTGATCATGTGAGAGAGAAAGGAGAAACAAAATTGGTGAGTGAATATTACTCATCAAAATTGGTGAGTATTTTCACTCACCAAAACTTTTTTAAAGTGGTGAGGCTGTTAGGAGTGGTTTTTCAGTGTTTTCATCAAATTGGCTCACCAAAATAGCTAAAAAGTTATTTTGGTGAGGCTACTAGGAATGCTCTAAGGCTATCATAATAGCATACTAGAAGGTGTAGTACTTGCTAGACCTCATAAAGTTGACCAGCACTTCATAGAAAAAAAAAAAAAAACCGGATATGTGAAATATTAGCTCAAAATTAAATGCTGTCATGTATAATGAAAACAATTTTGTATTTAAAATCGACCCACATAAGCAAAAGAGTTTACCTAAGAGGCAAAATGTTTCACACTTACAGCCACAGTACGAACAAATTCAAAAAAGAAAATATAACGTCCTCTGCCCCCCCTTTCTACTAGTGAGTTGCTAGGTAGTTTCGATATCATTTGAATGACCCAAAAAAGCACTACACATTTGTGATATCATTCCAAAAGGACAAGTTGTAATTGAAGCTCTTCAAAATCACTTATAAAACTCAGTCTCACCTAGTAAGAAGCCAATATGGAACTTAGCATCCATGAGCTTCTTTATAATCCACTCACTCCATATGGGGCAATTTATCTTCCCAATGTGATATTACCTTTTCAAAGTGTCACACTAGGTCTTGTATGGAACTTAGCAAGGAATCATACATAACCAATATGAGACATAGCACCATGATAGGCTTGGCAATTCAGGTTGGTGGGCCGGGTTCGTGTCAACCCGTCGGGTTAGCGGGATGGAGTACGGCCCGATTAGCAACCCGATTAATAATCGGGTTGGGATAAGTCATCCTGTCGGTTTGGCGTGTCAACCCGATTTTTTTTTTTAAAATAAAATAATAAATAATTCAAAAAAATGCCATAAACGGGTTGACGGGTCAAGGAAATTTTTTTTAGCCGGGTCGCAATCCAAACACGACCATAATCGGGTTGATCCGATTATGACCCGAACCCGACTAGCCCAAACCTAAATCTATATTTTCGTGTCAGGTTCGGGAATCATGTTAAAAATTGTCAACCCTAACCCATGAGTTCTTTTATAATCCACCCACTCTATCTAGGCAATTTATCTTCCAAGCATAGGACTAACTTTTAGAGGTGTCACACTAGGTCTTGTACGGAGAAAACTTTCTCCTTTGTTGTATTGGGCATCATTGAAACATGGGTCACACAATAACCCAAAGGTTGGCTTTCTTTAGTAGTAAATATTACACATTGCATAACGTGCCAAGTGCAAATACTTGCATGGTTCTAGTACTATGTATTTAAAAAAAAAAAAAAAAATCAATTTTGATAACTATTAAATGGAATTTTAGAGAAGGAAAGCATTTAAGTCACTCTTTTACACTACTATAATCTATAATTGGTTAAATAGCACTTTCTCACCCAGTCCCCTTAAATTATGAGGTTAGTTATAACATTTGTCTTAAACTTAATATTTGAGCAATCAACTTCTCGAACTATTTGATCAATAGCAATGTCACCCGACCATTAAAGTTTTTCCAATTTCTATCATACTCAACTTTAAAATTCAAATGCCTATCTAGAGATCACATAAAAATAATAAATAATAAAAAGAAATAAGGACCCTTCACTTGCTTATTCTCGCCAACAAAACGTGAATAGACAGACATGATAATTCTCCCTCTATTTTTTTCCTTTTTATTCTTTTCTTTTATTTTTTTTATAATCACTTAATAAGTGTATGGAAATTAAGGTTAAAAACAACAAATATTTGGAAAACATTAACAGAGAGGAAACATAGCAATTAATCAAATGATTTTTTAATAAGTAAACAAAAATTTGTTAAAAAATGCAAAGGTGCAACCCAAGTACACAAGAAGTATACAAGAGATATAGCTCACCAGAAAGAAAAGAAAAGAATCATGAAAATAGTATTTCATAAAGCACTAGCAGTCTCACAATGGAGAAAGATGATCTACAGTCTCCCACTCCTACACATACAACATCAATCAATAACTATGACATGCCGCTTTCTTAGGTTATCCATGGGAATATTACAATTAATTACAAAGTTTCAAGGATTAATTGCTTAATTTTTAAAGTTTAACATGAATTGTAATGAATCTAAGATGACTTTCCCATATGTCTTAAAACTCTCTTACTTGCACACAAAACTTGAGTTTATCTTTTCCAGGATGCACAGAAACTGATACTCGATGGCACACTTCCACAACTATGCTAGCTTATCTTTTCGGTGAACACATGCAATCTAATCTTAAAAGTAACAAAGGCAGGTGCATAATATACAGTAAAAGAGCTTAACAACTGAATAAATTAGCACCAAAAGATGCAGGCATATAAAACTCAGAAAACAAGCTGTTGTGCCTATAGAGAAAGAAGCACCAACCAAAATATAAAATAGATATGGACAAAGATCAAATAACCAAAATCAAACATAGAATATTTACTTACAAGTAAATATCATCTCGACTAATTTCAGTAAAGAGGTTACTATAAAAGCGAAAGCCATCAGGGCTTATATCTCTGCATAGCAAACCTGCCACATAACCACCAATGATCAATTAAAGCACACAACTACAACAGTAATATTCCCATCAAAAGTTGTGCAGCAGTCTACCTTTGCTCTCAGCAGTTAAAAGATGTTCCTTTGCCATGGCTGGAGCAATTCCTAATGTGATTGCAGCATCACTTGCACTTATCCCAGTTCGGAGGGCATTAGGATTTGTTACAAGGGCCTTGATTCTTGCAAAAACCTACATTCGACAGCACTAGTTGGTTATTGTCATGCAACTTCAAATAGTTCCAGAAATTATGCAGAGCAGAGTGAAAGATAATACATGTGACAAAAGTCAAGATTTGTTTCCAATCTAATGTGAAATACAAAGCTGTGAAAAGAATAGATTTTGGTTTGCTTGCTCTTACACATACCTTGAGCCACATAATAGGAGGAGGAAAAAAGAAAACTAAAGTTTCCTCCAACATATGCTTTTTTTACTTCAGATAAAAAATTCAAAGATAACAAATGATGGGGCAGCACCACTTCAACATTGATGGAGCCTCACCCATGTCCACATAAATTTGTAAAATTACTCATAGATTGAAACCATACAAATAAAGGTACAAACAGAAATGGTAGCCCAAATATTTTGTTCATTTTTTTACTTAAATTTTTAATGGTGGATAGCATGGTATATATGGAAAAAAAAGAAAAGAAAAAAAAAAGCATCTGTTTTACTTATAGAAATAAAAATAATAATAATAATAATAATTCAAATATATCACTTTGTTATCTCTGTACAAAAACCAGAAACCTATTAGATATTCCAAATTGTTATAAAATTTCAAAAATTAAAAAATTAAAAAATTAAAAAAAAATGAAAATGGGCGAGCCCCCATTAAGATTGATGGGAGGCTGTCCTCCATAGTTTATCCCAAAATCTAAAATATAAGCAGCTGCCATTATATACAGATATGTTCAAGCCTCAATAGGGAAAAAGGTTTTGGAATAATGCAGATGTACTATGGCATATTCAGAAACTACTTGATCAAAATTTTGATTTGAGAGAGAGAGACCTTTTGTCTTTTTGATGGAAAGTGTCTGAATTGTCAAATAATACAGAAAAAAAAAAAAAATCATCTCATGTAGCAAAACATTGTGATTTTTTGTCAGCAATACCAATAGGCATAAATGATATTCATAAGAATACAATACGTACCGACACCGTATTTGCAACCTTCATTAAATCCATGAACATATGGTTTTAATATTCCCCAAAAATTAAATCATAGGGGAAAAACTTTCTAAGATGTGCACTTCACAATTTCATTGAACGAATGATTCATGGACAAGCCTCCAAATGAAGAAGGGAAGAACTGCATTCAGTTTTCTCTACTAGTCCTTGAAAGATCTAAGTAGCTAATGCTCAAAGTTCCACATCTAACATCATAGTGTATTCTACCTACTATAGATTTTACTCACCAGAATCTTTAACATGTTTGGATGTCCTTTTATTTTTTACTCTTTTCTTTTCTTTTTTATTTTTTTATTTTTTTTTTTCGAATTTTATGTTTGGATGGGACTACACGCAACTCAAATGTTTTCAACTCAACTCAAATTTTTTTCAACCTAACTAAAAATAAAATAAAATAAAATAAAATAAAATAAAAACAAAACAAAAATGAAAAACAAAAAAAAAATCAACCCAACAAAAAAAAATATAAAAAACAAAAACAAAAAAAGGGTGGTTGAACCTACCGTTTAGCTAATTGTGTCAGGTTCAGGTTAGCGGGTCATAAACGGGTTGATGGGTTGAGCCGTCAGCTCGTTTAGCCTAAACCCTAACCCTATAATTTTGTGTCGTGTTCGATTCAAATTCACGGGTCATGTCAAAAATTGTCAACCCTAGTTGAACCACCCCCAAAGTAATGGGGGATGGCCAGGCCACCCCCAAACAAAAGTTGTGGGTGGTCAAGCCACCCCCAAGCATTTTTTGGGGGTGGCTCTACCACCCCTTCTATTTATTTTTACTTTTTTCAATTTTAGGTTTTTGAGTTTTTTATTTTTTATTTTTATTTTCAGTTTTAGTTTACTTTTCCCAATTATATTCATTTGATTCACCTTCCCAAACATATATTCCCAATTTTGTTTTCTATTCTATAAACCATCTAGACCTAATTTCAAATATTTTTTTCTCTCAGTATTTACAATTTTAAAAACAATACAAAAAAAAAAAATCGCACATCCAAACAAGTCCTAAAGGTGAAGACTTATGATATGTAAGGATGTACCACTACATAACTTTATATTTCTATAGTTTTCAACTTTTCAAACAAGTTAACCAGTATATTCAAGCTAATTAATATGCAACTCATAGGACAAGCAACTGCTGCTCCATTCACTATTTAATTTGAAGGTAATCAAGAATATAAACTAATAAGACCATTTCCAATCAAAAAGGAAAAGGGGGAATTTGTTTCAATCATAGACAAAATATGATTTCATTATCATGAAACTTGTAAGGACAAGTTGGGAGAAGGGAGGGAGAGAGGGAGGGAAGGAGGGAGAGATCACCTCCTCATCACTGTGGGACTTGTTCTGGATGACCATGACTCCACTATCAAACTTCCGAAGCATTACTGGACTGCAATAGAACAATAAGATAAATTACTCCAAATGTTAAGGATGAGCTTGAAACAGATAAAACAGAATTGAACTCCATGGACTATAATGTTGATATAAGCTACTCTTTTAGATTTTTCACTCTTATCTCTACTATGGGGTAGACTGCAACATACATAAATTGAAGAATTAGACATACACATCAAACGTTTATTATTTACTTATTTATTTCTAATGAGTACAACATACACATCAAACTTCTCCCAGAGTGAACATGCTTGCAACAAATCCTCCGGTGAGATCAATTCTGCGTAAAAGGGAGATACAAAAAACAGGTTTCACATTCTACAAAAGTTGACAAATGATATATCAGAAACTTATTAAGATAGATCTTGCTTCTATGCAAAACAAGAAATATTAGTATACAGACAAACAAACCTGTCCCTCGAGCACGGTTGAAGAGACAATAGACATCAATAAGATTGATCATTCCTCCAGCTCTATCAAGTGGAATTCTGACAAAGTCTGCCAACTAAGTGTTAAAAAATAAAGTTAAAATTATCTTCCTAAGAAAGAGAAATCAATCAGAAGGCAACCTATATCAACACAAGAAATTACCAACTCAATGATGAAACAACACATGTGGGGATGAAGCTAGGAATTTACTTTTGGGGGGGGGGGGGGGGGGGGGGGGGGGGGTTGAATCAAAAAATGGATAACTAAGAGAGTGTGATTAAAAAAAAAGAAAAGAGTCAAAGTGAGTGGTATCCTTACATTTTGCCCTTTTTATTTTGTTAAAACCCACTAAAAATATCATAGAGTCTCCAGCATCAACCTTCCATTGATCATACATATTTTACAAGTCAAGTCACAGAAAATGATAGGCAAGTGTTCAAGTTGACTATTACTCTATTAGAAATGCAAAAAGGAAAGTGTAATTCTACATGTTCACACATTTAATACCATTCTCATACGCTAAAAAAAAAATATCATTCTCATACAATTGCATGCTCTTCTGATAAAAAGGAACTAATGAGACTATCACCAATAACACATACTGAGGAGAGAATAGAACCTGACGAGACAACTGTTGATGATACAGTGCACCAGCGGACTCTTTTGTAACAGGGGATATAATACCAACACTCAACAACCAATCTTGCATCTCCTCTTTGGAACCCAGTTCGTCATCATTTGTTGAACCAGTCTGAGAATTTGAGCCAGATAAAAGTTTTTGCCTCATTTTCTCTGCTAGCATCACCATCTCTTTAGCCTTACTCTGTAATCCAAGATGGTTCTAATACTTAGAGCAGCAAAAGCAAAGAAATTAAACAATAACATTGCATTTACTATTAAGTGCTCAATTATTCTAAAACTCAAAATTTGAAATATGTTGCTTTCCCTACATTTTCTCAGCAAGTAAAAGAAAGAAGAGCTCACTTTAGTTATTTGCTCTCCAACCAATCTAAAAAAGAAGAAGAAGAAATTCCACCAGAAATGAGCCAAATGGTTAGAGCTAAGTTCAGTTTATCACTTTCTGTTTCCCACATTCTCACATCCAAAAACTTTTGCGCATTACTTCAAATTTTCTAATGAACCAATCAGACTTGTATCACAAAAATCAGAAGGACATGCGCATAAACCATAAATCATAAATATAAACCAACAACTACACAGGGACACATCCCCATGATAGCAATTGAGGAAAAGAAAAGCATGCTCTAATTGTTTGGTCCCCACCAATTAAAAAAAGAAAAAGAAAAAGAAACTCCACTATAAACAAGCCAAATAGTTCAAATTAAGCTCAACTTATCATTTTCTGTTATCCCACATACCCACATCCCAAAATGTTCGTACAGTACTACGAATTATGGATAACAATCCTCTGGAGATTCTAATTCTACCTTGTAAAGTTCGTTAAATCTTAACAATCCTTTTCAAATCAAATGGTTCAGATTTTACCATCCCAGCATTTATCACCTATAACATCCATTTAATTTGAGAATTTAATATATATATATATATATATTAGGATTAGTACCATACTAATATCACAAAAATCATCAGGACAAGCACAAAAACCATAAACATAAACAAAGAAAAACACACACACACACAGACATTACCATGAGAGCATTCAAATCCTGGAAGGCGTCCTGCAAGCTCTTGTCCGTACTCTCCCACATCTCCTGCTCCTTCCTCAGTATCCCCGCCACCCCCACCATCCTCACCGCCCCTTCCCTCGTATAAAACCCCGAACCCGACCCAGACACGGACCCGGACCCCGTATTCTCTCCCCGAACCGGCCCGGCCACCTCGCTCTCCCATGCCCTCCCCCTCCAGCTCTCCCAGAACTTCCCCAGAAACGCGTCGCAGTCCCCCTTCCCCCTCACCACGATGGTCAGCACCGCCGATCTCGGACCCGCGTCAGGGTTTGGACTGGGGTCGTGGCAGAGGGAGGCTTGGAAGCGGATCCGGGGGGAGTGGAAGATGGACTTGAGGGACTTCTTGGTGGAGAAGATGTGGGAGACGGAGGAGAGAGGGACGGCCACGGCGGAGGATGTGGTGGAGGTGGAGGTGGTGGAGGAGTCGGGAGGCAGCCAGATGAGGCGGTGGTTGGTGAGGATGAGGAGGCCGGACTTGAGGGAGGGGAAGGAGGGGAGGTCTTCGCATTCGAGGTCCGCGGCGGAGACAAGCGAACGCTCGATCTCGTTCGGGAGGAGCACCGGCCGGCCACTGCCCGTTTGCTCCACCGTCGAAAGCCATTGCCCGCTCATTGAGGAAGAAGGCTTGTTGGCGTGTGAGCCGACGAGTTAGACTTGCGGACAGGGAGCAATGGGTGACATGGACGCCTTTAGATTATAGGACAAGTACGCTGTCGCGTACGCAGAAGATTCGAAATCTCTGATTTTCTGGAATTAAATAATTTCAAAGTTTTCTTGCAAAAATAATAATAATAATAATAATAATAATAATAATAATAATTATTGAAGGTTTACTATGTTAATATTTAAAAAAAACAATTAAAAGAAAAAATATACATACCCGGTAAACTATCACTACAGTGTTAATGTGGTTCCAAACTATTTATTGAGTCCGCGTCCCTCTTGAGATGATGATCATTTTCATTTCAAATAAAATAGAGAGGAACCGATTAATTGATTTATGAGGAATAAAATGGTTATTTTTTTTATTTAAACCATTTTGCTCCTCTTAAATCAATTAACCGGATTTAAAATGGAAATGATCCATTTCCCTCTCGAGTTACCAAATTTCGTCAAAATCTCCCACAGTCAAAAATAACTCTCATAAAATTTTTGAAAAAAAATCTTAACATTATTATAAAAAAAAAAAAATTATTATTATTATTATTATATATATATATATATATATATATATATATATATATATATATAAAGAAAAAAGAAGCATCCCCAAAACCTACATTTTTTTTTTAATTAATAAAGGCATTTTTGTCTTATTAAAAAACATAATATCATTTTTATATTTTCACTAGCCTTTGGGGACATTGACAAATTTTAGTAATTTGTAAGACATTGACTCAATTAATAATTCGAGAAGATATTGACAATAAAGTTGTAGTTTGAAGAGGTGTTTGTATTTTTTTTTTCCATTTTTAAATTAATATAAAAAAATAGTCATATTAGATTGTAGGTTTATAGGATAAGAACAATGAAAGAGAGTTTATGTCCTATAAGTGATTTTAAAGTCTCTTTTGAGACTTTTAAAAAATAAAGTGACTTTTAAAGTTATAATTTGATCAAAATTTAAAAGTGATCAATCACAAGCTCAATAATTATTTTAAAAGCCACATAATTATTGAAAGGATACAAGAAAAACACGAAAGAGACTTCTAGTATTGCTATGTCGGAGCATAGGCTCATCTCTAACAATGGCTTCTTCTTTTTTATTGGCAAAAGTACAAATTACTAATTGTGTCAATGTTTTCCTTAAACTACCAAACAATGTCAATGTGCCCCACAATGACAAAAATGCCCTTTATAAAATTATAAAAATTCTTAAATTTTTTTATAAAAAAAAATAAAAATAAAAATCAAGGCTTTTCACTTTTTTAAAAATAAAAAAATAAAAAAAAAAATTAGATTTTGTTTTATATAATTTCTATTCGGGTCACTCCTTGGATTTTCATTTTTCTCATTTTTTTTATTATTTTATTTTGGGTTTTTTTTTTTTAAAAAAAAATAGTTCAATCTTTCAAAAAAAATAAAATAAGTTTTTTATTTTCTTTTGAATTTTATAAGGATATATTTGTCTTATTCAAACTTTTTTAGGATTACTCTTGTCTTTTTATTGGCTTTAGGGAGATATTGACTTTTTTGATAGTTTAAAGAAGCTATTGACACAATTAGTAATTTAAAAAACACATTAACAATAGAATAATATTTTGAGAGATATATATACTTTTTCCTTTTATTTATTTTATTTTTATTTTAGCTATTTAAAAAGCAATTACATTCATAGTATTTGCAAAATCTTGAATAAACGCGGTTTGAGACGCCGTTTGTGCTAAAACTTGTGAAGTTTAATCGTGACCGTTTATTTGGAAGGGAATGACGTGTCAGATTAAATGTAATCATAACAGGAGATCTAACAAAAAACACTCAATTTGGCTTCTTTCTTAAAAGCACAATATTTTTTGTTCGTGCAACCGGGAAAAACGTTATGGAAGATTTTGATAAGAAGGTATCGATCAAAGACGAAGAGCCAATGGAGGCCGGAGAACCGGTCTGCGCCGATTCCCCCAAAGTCGTCGATTTGCTCCGGAGATTTCTCGCAGTTCAGCAGCGCAGAGCTGAGGCCTACGCCAAGCTCAAAAGGTTCGTCCTCTTTTGATCGTCTCTCTGAGATTTGGGAAATAGGAGATTTTGATGCGTTTCTTTGTTTTTATTCGTTCTTCAATGTTAGTGTTTGATTTTTGGCAGTGGGTTTGGGGAGTACATGGTTTCAGGAGGGGAATTAGCATATCAACAACTATGCAGTGAGATAACAGTAGAGTTTAATGATTGCTCTAAACAAGTACTACTTTCATGCCCTTAAATAATGGTCTAATTTGTGTTTTTGAAATGTTTTAGGGTTTGATTTGTGTAAGTTAGTGCTGTTTTAGGTTCTTGAAATGGAGTCGCTGTTTCTGAGTCCTGATTATAGCCGAGTTGATTTAGCACAGCTGCTCAGAGCTGTTCAAGCTCAGGAAAAGCAGAAATTGCATCTGGTATGCCTTTTATACACATTAGCAATAGTCCTTCAGTAGTTTTTTCCCGATAAAGAAGAAAAAAAGTTCAAATTTTTATGGCCATATAAAAAAGTTAACCAATCAATGAGACACCTAGATTACATGGTTTGGCTTGAGTGATTTGGTTTGTTTTCTACTTGTTTGTGGTCTCAAAATCTTAATTTGTTACAAAAAACTGGTATCGGAGCTTTTGCCGTCATAACATAAATTGATAAGCTAAGCTAAACACGCTTTCTCCATTTCTTTTGTTATTATAGACTTTGACCAAAATGGTGGTTGAAAGTTCTGCTTAAATTTACTTGTTGAGTTTGTTTTTAGTTGAACCACTTCTATGGATTACATTTTGGGTTGTGCCACTGTGCATTTTGTATTACCCTTGTTTACTTTTTGTTGAATGTGTAATGTATGCTTCTACCTGGTGCCAGGAATGCACTCATCGTTTAAATGAAAGACATGATTTTTTCTATTGTGGTTTAACCTCTAAAAATTTGATTCTGAGACAATGAGGACTAGCTCTATCTTAGAAATTATTGCTGTCATTTAAGGATGGAATTCTGCCAAAATGGGTTGCAAGATTGAATGAGTAAATTTTTAGAGCTTTGGAGCGTGGATGGAATTGTGGAATTTTTAGACAAGTTTCTCAAGAAAGGTATAATTTGAATATACGAAGTGAAGACAGATTTTTCAAATGAGCTCTGATGCAGAAATAGTTCTTTATGAGTATAATCTCACTTATTGTCAGATACAAAGTGATCTTGTTCTAGCACTATTTGTGGAAGGATACTAGTTTTATACTAGGAAAAAGAAAATAATGTTTTAGCAAAGGGTCACTATGTGCTTTTTGAGGCAAAGAAGATACCATATGGAGAGAGGTTGAAGATTCATGAAAATGAAATGATGCTTTGAGCTTCTTTCGTGTGTATCCTTCCTTAAAACAGGGGCTATTTATGAAGAAGGCTCTGCTTGTTATTAGAATGCAGTTTTAGAGATCAAATTTTGCAAGGTGTGGCTCATTTTCCTTTGGACTACATACTAAGATCTTCAATGTGCTGATGACCTTTTTTTTACTCTCTCTGGTAATGTGGTGATTTTTATGAAGAAATAGAAACAAAGGGTGAGGTAGAAACTAGTCCCGTGTGGCAAAAGGCTAGACCATCATGAAAACTTTGACCCCTACTTATAATTATACATTTTCTTTATGCTCTTCACAATTTGAAAATGGAATGACTATTTGACAATGAGATAAAAAAGAAAAAGAAAAAAAAGAAAATGTTTGCGAACCCATAAAAAGAGAAAAGAAAAAGAAAGAAAAGGTCAATACACACAAGTCTGGAGAAGCTGCAGGATAAACAAGCCGAGCAGTATGGGCCAACTTTGACAGCAACCCAGCAGTGAATGGTTCATGATCGATCATTGTAAACTGCTGCAGACCATGCACCACCTGCATAGTGTTTACTCATAACTATCAATTTGTCTGGGAGGACCATACTTGGACAGGAGTTAACTTGTATTGTCACTAGTAGACGTCGAGGACCCTTAATGGCCAATGTCAAAATCGATCAAGCGGGCTGGTTGGGAAGGGGTTATTAGCGGAAAAAAGAATCACTGAGAAATAGATTCTACTATTTGGTCTGGATGAATGAGCAAGTGGCATATTCACGGGCAGCAGCTTAGACTTTCCCTAAGGCAAAGGGGCACTCAATTATTGAGACACGGTAGCGAAACGAGGGAAGTGGAATCTCTTCAAGTGAACCAGCCTATACTCTTTATTGGGCTTATGCGGTGGTTGGAACAAAGACATGTTTATTTACATGTGAATTCAATCAAATGTGGCTGATAAGGAACTTATTTGCACGGACTAATCAACAGTTCAAGTCACAAACTACCACAATCCCCTTTCTCTTCGTAGAATTCAATTCAACCATTAGTGTTGCATTTTACTGGGAAGGATCGAACCATGGGAACGAATCTTTAGGGCTATCACCATCTTTTGACAAAATTAGCCCCTCAAAGGTTTTTGCTTGACCAAATTAAATTTTAGGGTCTACTTGTCCTTTTTAAAAGTGCTTTGTAAAACCTTAATGCATATTGTAAAATTCTTTGGATGAATGTTTTAATAATCTATTTTGCATGAGCACAACGCAACGACAATTGAAGATGCTAAATATTCAGTCATGAAGCCGGAGATGCTGTTTTTCGATCCTTGTTTGATTGCTTGACAGCTTTTAATGATCTATCTACTTCGTTGTTTATGAATTTCTTAGATCTTTTTAGTTTTAGATTCCAAAAATTACTTTGCAATTTAGAGGCAAAGATGTCAAACTGTCTCTCTCCATGAATAATATGTGATGCAGCTGGGGACGAGAGGTTTCGTGATTGTTTTACTCCATATCTCTATCTTTTTTTTTTTTAAAGAGGGGGGGGGGGTAGTTTTTTTTTTTTGGATAAGTAATAAAATTCAATAAAAAGCGCAGAGGGGCGCAACCCCAGTATACAGGAAGTATACGAAAGTGCCTATAATCAGAGAAAACAAAAGAACATGAATGTAAAAACTCAGCGAATATAATACGACTCAGGCTATGTGCCGAGACCCAAACATATAACATATTAAGCACATTTTGACCTAAGTCCACAACCGGTAATTCCACATCTTCAAATAGCCTTGCATTTCTTTCACGCCAAAGACCCCACATAACACACAAGGGAACCTAATTCCAAAGACACGTAACATGACCACGACCCAGCAAGGTGCTCTAACTACTCAACAAATCCAGCACGCTTCTTGGCATGATCCACTCCACCCCGAACAAATTATAGAAAGAGCTCCAAACAACCCGTGCCACGTCACAATGAAGTAGGAGGTGATCAATGGATTCCCCTATTCTTCTTACACATGCAACACCACTCTACCACTACTATATGATGCCTACGGAAGTTGTCATGTGTCAAAATCTTTCCTAATGCTGTTCACAGAAAAAATGCCACCCTCTTTGGAGTCTTAACACGCCAAATACCTTTCCAAGGAAAAGAGACCGCTTCCTGACAAGCTAAGGCTCTATAAAAAGTCTTCACTTCAAAGCTCCTCCTCTTAGAAAGATTCCACACAAACCTATCAACCTCTCCATGCCGAATCCGAGTAGAATATAGTTGCTCATAAAAGGAAAGAACCATTTTCACCTCCCAATCTTGAGCATATCGCGTAAAGATAACATTCTAATGAGCAACTCCATCTACCATAGACAAATTATCAACCACCCAAGCATCTGGAAAACGAGCAAGAGTGTACAAAACTGGATAACATAGCTTGAGAGGCATATCTCCACACCACGGATTGGGGGTAGTTTTACAGCAATTCTCAATTTTGGCAGTCTAAATTTTATCGCAGAGGGCCCATATGTAACCTTTTCAAGGAAGTGTTACAAGTAGCTTAACTATTCAACAGTTTTTTGATTTGGCTCCTTGGTTAAGGAGATATAGGAATACGCTTTGTTAAATTTTGGAGATTTTATCGTTCCCGCCTCCCAACTACTTCAAGAAGTAGCTGCCTAGCAATTCTTCCATAAGACTTCTATTGCCTTTTTCTTTCTTTTCTTTTATTTGGCCTCTAATTATAGGTTCTCCTGATAAAGTGCAAATGATTGTGTAGACTCAACTAAAAAGGTATGATTTTCTCAAACCTTCTTGGAATCTACTCTAAGATTTAATAAATCAATAAAGTCGTGGTCTTGAACAGTCGTCAGCTTATGCAATGATCTTGACTATAAAGATGTCAACATGTTAGAGGTTAGCTCCATTATGTGAAAAGCCTAACTGTTTCTTCACGCAAGATCACATTAAGCAAACTTGGACAGCACTTGAAAATGCATTGCGTTTGCAATGGCCGTACATCCCTTTCCAGCAATGAATTACTTCATAACCCTCTTTGGCAGCACCCACTAAACCCCACCAGGAGAAAAAAATTAGTGACAACAGAACCCTCACAACTTAGCAATGTAAAAATAAATGGTCAGTGGCCTCTCCATTCAATTTGTGCATAAAACACCATTATGCTGCCTTCCTGGTATCTTGGTACACATACTTATCCAAGGGAAAAACTCAAAAGTAGACCCTCTGAAACCCTCCAAGTAGGATCGAGCATAAAAATACCGTTATGGTGTAACCTTCAAGCCAGCTTATCATCCCCTCTACATATCGGCCCATTAGCATTAAACTACTCAGAAAAGGACTACACTAATTCTATTTCCCAATCCTGGAAATCACAAATACATTAAAAATTTGGGTGCTTTTGAGATCTATTTAGTAATGTTTTTAGTTGGGAAATATTATAGAGCTTAGAAATTGGTCTCTAAGTTATAAAATGAAAATCAATTTGATATTCATCAATAATATTATTGAGGCCTCGTTTGGTCTGCAGAATGACTATTCCTTTAAGAAAAGGAATAACTATTCCTAAGAATAAAAGGTGGCGGAATGATATGGCTATTCCTAATCTTTAGTTTGGTAAGAACTCATATATTTTAATTGGAATCCAATCAAAATAACTAAAAAAACCCCACATATTAAAAAAAAAAAGAAAATCAAATTATTAAAAAAACAAAAAAAAAAGAAGGAAAAAAAGAAAAAGAAAACCCATGGGTGGCCGGCCGCCCACCAAGAGCTGGGGGTGGCCGCCACCCCCAAAATACCCGTCGGGGGTGGCCGGCCACCCCTGAAACCAATCCAGGGTGGCCGCAGCCATCCCCGAAGCCAACCCAGGGTGGCCTGTGCCACCCCCAAAAGCGCTGGGGGTGGTCGTACCACCCTTGGAACGCCTCGGGAGTCCACCACGAGGTGTTCCGGACCACGAGGCGTTCCGGGGGTGGTGCGACCACCCCCGGCTCCATATATGGGGTGGCCAGCTAGCCAGTGAAGGGTTTGGTTTTTTTTTTTTTTTTTTTTTTTTTTTTTTTTTTTTATTAAATAAAATATAAAATAAATGGTTTTTTCTGGAAAATATGGCCTTTACTTCAAGGAATAGCTATTCTTCTCATTTTTTAGAGGAATAGGCATTCCTCTTCGTAAAGGAATAAGTATTCCAATGGGAATAACTATTCCAAGTATACCTCTACTAAACAAAAGAATGCCTATTCCATAGGAATGGCCATTCCATTCCAGGGGTTTATTCCGCAAACCAAACGGGGCCTGAGTGTTTATCTTGTTTTCTGGTGGACTTCATAGCTCTTTCCCTGTGGATTGAAGGATTTTCTAGGGTGTAGTCCTTGACTTAGCCTTCCTGTACTATTAGCACTACAATGAATGATGATCTACACAAACTTAGTTTGCCGATATGGCATATTATTTAATTGTTCGCCCAATCATAGTCTTATCTAGGCTGCTGAGCAAATAGAGAACTTTAACAGAAAAAAGGGGGGGGGGGGGGGGGGGGGGGGGGGGGGGGGGGGTGGAGGGAGGGGGGTGGTCTTTGATGGCTAATGATAAGAATATTTAAATTATGATAAGAAAAAGAAAGTTAGGATAATCACATCATTTTAAGTCATGATAAAATGATTTATCAGAACAAGCCAGAGTTATTCCAAGCCCATCTGTAGCTATTGCCGCCATCCCATACAAACTAATTCTAAAGCCAGCTGATTTAAAGGAACTCTAGGAATTCCTCAGTCTGCGGGCCTCTATCTCAATTCTCAACCAAGTTTAAAAGTAGTTTGTGTTTCCTTTTTAAATAAATAAAGAAAAAAAAAAAGTACTGCTTGTACCTCTATAGCATGAAAATATTATTTAAATGATGATCTCCACAAGGCATATTAATCAAATTGTTGCTTTCAAGTATGATTGTTTTATAACTTCTCTCTATATTCTACTACTACTGACATAGGTACTTAGTATACATATTATTGAAATGATGATCTCCAAAAGGTATATTATTCAAATTGTTGCTTTCAAGTATGATTGTTTTATACTTATCAAAAAAAAAAGTATGATTGTTTTATAACTTCTCTCTATATTCTACTACTATTGACATAGGTACTTAGTATACATATTATTGAAATGATGATCTCCACAAGGCATATTAATCAAACTGTTGTATTCAAGTATGATTGTTTTTTTAACATTTCTCTATATTCCACTGCTGGCATAGATACTTAGTATACATATTAAGAGCGTTTTTATGTATGTATCTTTTGTTCCAACATATTGAAGTTGCTGATCCCTTGTCTTTTTCCTTGCAACTCAAAATTTACTGGTGCTTGCTTTTGTGTTTGCTGAAAACTACAAATTCTTTTTCTAGACAGCTACAATCCAGGTGTTGAAGAAAGCTGGTCGTCCCTCGGAACGTCTAGTGAGCCATGACAACTGCAGATACAAGAAGCCAATGGAACATGAGTGTGCCCACGTCCATGAGATAACTGAAGCTGCTGGAACTGAAGAGGCAGAAGCAGAAGCTGAGTATGATAACGCTCTCAAGGAGGCCATTAGAGGTGTGCAGGATGCGGTGACCACCATAAATGAACATTTGGAAGAAGTTAGATACGAAATTGAAGCCCTTGAAGCTGATTGACTTCACATCTTTGTCTGTAGGCTGGGGAAAAGAAAAAACCGAATGGGTTATGTAAAGCATTGTCACATATTTGCAGATTGGTGCCTATTCAAATCAATGTGTTTTTGTTTTCAAAAAAAAAATCAATGGGTTTGTTTGACAACTTTTAAGTGAGTTTTTTTTTTCTTGGTTGTGATGTGACATGATGGCTAAAATAGTTGAGTTATTTGTTAACATTTTTGCCTTTGCCATAGTGAAACCGTACATTCTTTTAAAACTCATCCAGCACAAGAGAGAAAGGCTATGAGTTAAAGTTGATGTGAATGACTGATTTGAACTCGCTGCTGCTTGAAATGACTTTAAAGTCATCCATCCACTGCATGCACTTCTGCATCCAAGACAATGATAAAAAATAATAATAATAATAATAATAAAAGTTAGAACGTGGTGTTATATATTTGTAAGTTAAAGATTGAAATCTCTTCTATTGGCTATTCGAATCGACTGAATTGCAGCCAATTTCAACAGCCAATTGAGAGGAAGCTTAAATGGAGTTCATTTGTTCGGGCATGTAGGCTTTATCAGGGCTCTCTTACGTAGGGTTGGGTCAATGAATTGCAACTATCTTGATCTGTCAGTTAAATAGACATAAGAATGTTTTTGAGTTTCATGGAAAATGGTGTGAAATAGCTGTGACTGAATTGTAGCCATCCCGATGAGAAAGTTGTGACCGAATATCAATCATGACTAGACTTTGGCATGGTAAAAAATGTGAATGGGGAATCGCTATAATCTTCTGCCCAAAGAAGAGGGGCAATGGGAATTGTAGTGAAATCCCCCTCCATGTGGGAGACTGCCAAATTGTTGGAACAACTTGCTTGGGCGATGAGCTCCCTACTCAGGCAATGATGTAGGCTGGATTTTAGCAATGAACAAAGAACAAAATAAATGTAAAATATCTAACGTTGAACCAGAGTTTCACTGATAATGATGAGACTCGAATTTGAACCAGAGTTTTACTTGCCAACGATGGAGTGCTGTGAAGTCTCATACCCAAAAGAAAGATGGGTCATACTTCAAAACAACATGTGTTTATTCATCAAAATTTGTATTATTAAAATAAGAGTTACAAGAACTCAAGAGACAATATCACATAAGAGTTATAAGCACTCAAGAGACAATGTTTCAATAATTACAAGCACTCAAGAGACAAGAGTTACAAGATGATAAATTAGATTTATTGTTGTTAATGTAAAAGTAGAAAAGACTTGTAACGTTTATTTCTCTATAAATAGTGTCTTGCATACAATCAAACAAATAATCAAGGAAATATGTAGTCAAACAAAATACTTTGATGTGTGGATGTAGGTCATAGATCGAACCACCTTAATTATATTCTCTTTATCTCTCTTTCTTGTTCTCATTTCTTTCTAAATTATGTGTTATTATATGTATATCTTCATTGGAGTACAAATCACACTTAAATCGACACACTAACTAAAGCCTAACCCTAATTTTGAAAATTAGTCCAACTACTCCTAACAACACCTACAAGGGGAGTTGAAAGTGTTTCTCTTGGTGTACTGTGGATGACCATTTTAAGTTCTCTTACGAACCATATATTCTATGTTTTAAATTTAATTAGATATCTGCATATTGTCCAACTCCCCCTTTATTTTTGCAATAAAAAATCTGTAGGATTTTGTTGTATATGGGGAACTGTCGGCAGCAGTTTAAATTTTGTCCTTTGATTTAGTGCAGTTGATTTGAAATGTTTGATGTTGTTATGGTTTCTTTCCTTGAGTCTAAATCTTCTGAAATATCTATGTTTGTGGGCAGTAGTTGTCTTTTCTGTATTATCTGCAGTCAAGCGGAATATTACCTGGGAATAAGTGGATTTGGAAAGTCATTACCAATTTATCATTGGATCTATTTATTTAGTTTTAAAAAAATTTGATTATCTAAAGGTAAATTGACAATGCCACATTATCATAATGGGATGGTGGTGAGATGGAAATCTACCATATAGTTTTACTCAATATAGTGTTCTTGAGTCTCGTAGGTTTGCTTTTTTAAGTTTAGCTAGACCTAAATCACTCGATGTGTATTTTATTGAGCCTTGGGCGCAGAAGGTGATTAAGCCTTAATTACGCTATTTACTTTTGGCTTTTCTCAAAAGTTTTAACAAAACTCACAAAACATGTCATTTAACGAATTCTTCGCTCAATGTTAAATTTAACTTCATGCATTCATGTTTTTTAAATACAAAAAGCCTAAAGGTGAAAGTTATTTATTTTTAAAATGTACAAGCAAATATGAGGGTGGAAGCCATGCAGCGCGCTTTAAAGTCTATAATAAAAACCAGTAGATAAATCTAAAAGATGAACGCACCTCGTTCCAAGAGGGCTGGCTCCGAAAGATTGAAGGTAGATAGAGAAGATGAGAGCAAACAAGGAATGAGATTCTGGTTAGTTTAGGTAGAGAAACAAAAAGAATATTTAGTTAAAATAGAGAAATATTTAGATAGTGTGATCGATGTTTATTAGGACCGACCTAGCTACGTACTACAGAAGCATATGCAGCAAGACGGGATGGAACTTTGCCGAGACTTGGGATTTCACTCGATCATGCTAGAGCTAAATCAGTTAAAGTAGATTTTTAGAACTAAATTTAGAAATCTTTTGAAAAGTTTAATTAGAATGATCTTATGGGTATTATCTATAGGGATTCCATTATGAGAGATGTTACATGTAATTTTAAGTGTTTATTCATTGATGTGGCAGTGAACAGTAATGGAGCTAGCCAAGATCTCGTTGATCTAGGCGCGGATTAATAATTAATTAAAATAAAATAATATTATATTTTAATACTGGTTACCAAAAAATCAAATAAATATTTTCGTTATTCCAAGTACCCCAAAGAAAAGTATTGCATCATGCCCAATTAATTGCTTCTAATATTTAATTATATGTCAATGATATATGTAAATGTAATTATTTTGGAGTTATTTTTTTCGTGGTAAATAGAATTATTCTGGAATTAAAATGCACTGAAATACAAATAAGATAGAAGCGAGTGCCACCCACGAGATCAAAAGCTTTTTTAAAACCACGTTTGAATTCAATGATCCATCTGAAACAAATGAAGGGTGGAGATGAACGACAATTGGCTCACATAAAAACATCGACTTTTAAAAAAAATCAATCAACTTTTAAATAAAAAATCTCACTATAATATAATTTTTTTTTTTTTTTCATTTTTTTATAGAAATTTTTTCTATTTTATATTACATCAATCACTTCTTATTATTATTCAAAAAAAAAAAAAAAATTATCTCAAGTATAAGAGAAAGGAGTTGCCAAACGGGAGCGATCATCTTTGAAGATAAAAGAAGAATATAAATCCTACATATTGAGAAATATGAGTACATGCATGGAATTTGGGGGAATTTGAGTAATATGCAGGAAGAACCTTGCTTTTCTTTTTTGAAATAGAAAAATGATAGAGATTTCATTGATTTGCTTCATCCAAGAAAGAACCTTCTCAAGAAAAAAGAGGCACAAACCTTCCCCCCCACACACACACACACATATATACCAACATTTTATTACAATTAGTGAACAACCTCCACTGGTTGCAAACTCTCACTTTTGGCATTGCTCGACAAAATTTCTATAACTAATACAAATACTTGATCATGTCACGCTTAGATCAGGATTCTCTCAAATTATCTTATCGAATTTGAAAAAACTACAAGCTCAAATAGCCAAACTCTCTCTCTCAAACAAATCACAAAAGCACATGGAAAGATAATTGCTTTTATTTTAGATCTCTTGCTGCCACACCAAAGAAGAGTAACAATCAAGGGCTCTGATGACTCTCTCTACCAAAGAGTGAAAGAACAAGGGTTCAAACCCCTTACAAGGTCAAGTGTACGTGGCCTTAGTAGCGGGATTAGGATAATCTATATTTCAAGAGATATAGAAAGGTTTCATTTCATGGTTCAGATTAAATTTCACTGATATAATTAATAGTATATATATTGTCACATGGTGAATATATTTTCATGCCATTTAAAATTTTTAAATGATATGTAGAAAATTTACAATGTTGGATGTAACAAAACAAAAATTGTAACCGTAAAATAGGTCATCTCTATTTTTATTCTTTCTAGTGACACAAACAAACCATGAAATATTTAATTTCAGCCAAATCATTATTAATGTTGTGAATAACCATACTCCAAGTCGAATTGGGGTAGTAGTCCCAATTCGGGTCTAAGAAGGACTCTTGAAGAATCTAGTTAACAATTCAACTCTCAGTTGAATGAGGATAGGACTTCTGGACCAAATCAAACTTCAGGCCAGAGACGGAGCTGGGAGGTGGCCAGTAGGGGGCCATGGCCCCCCCAGCTCATTTGAAAAAGAAAAAGAAAAAGAATGATTATATGGTGATCATGAAAGATACAACATCAAGAATAATGGGTACTCAGGCGATGATACTTCAGAAGAATATGGAAGTAGAGGGGATTAATTACCCGCAGCCTATATCTTGCGTGAAGCCACTAGATTACTCTTTGCTGCCGTTGGATTTTAATCCGATAAGGGGGAATGATGATCAGGATTATTTTGCTAACTTTGGAGGCATGTATAACAGTGATATGGTACAGAAATTTTGGCCCATTTTTGCTTTATAGAAATTTTGGCCTATTTTTGTTATTAAAGTTTGAAGGAATAAATCTTTTAGAACTTATTTGTGTCGATTAGCTTTTTGTGAAATAGTCTATAATTTGTAGAGAAATAGAAATAAATTAAAGTATGGGTGCATGCCGAAAATAAAGGAGCAAATTTCTCAATATTTTTTTTTGGAGGTTCGTTCTTGAGTGCTGAGAATTAACTTGGGAAAATGAAGATTTAGAAAAAAAAAAAAAAAAAAAAAAAAAAAAACTTGAGAATATTAATCTTTGCAGGAGTTGGAATCTTATGAAGAAATTTTGAAATAATAGGCGATTCAACCACGCCGTGAAAAGCATCACTCCAACATATTGTGACTGATATAACCTGTTGAATAAAAGGAAATATTAGTTTGTATTGTAGATGATGTAGTGTAGAGTTGAAACAAAAATAAAATAAAATAAAAAGAAGAGAAAAGGGGAGCATTTTTTTTTTTTTAAAGCACTTAAAAGACTCAATAAGGCGTTGAAAAAACTTGAAGATGAAGAGATACCAAATCCACCCAATATATTTTGTATTTATACTTTAACTACATATTTTAGTTTATTTTTTGTTTGGCCCCCTCCCAACTAAATGTCTAGCTCCGTCCCTGCTTCAGGCACTCGTAATTTAAGTGGAAGTAGTAAACTCAATTCAGATTTGACTCCACATTTTTGCCTATAAATAAACTCATACCTCAGATTGATTATTTTATGCATTGAACATACTTTTCTCTCAGAAGTTAATTTAGGCATCGGAACGAGATCTTCGAAAGGGTCTCTTAATTTTAGTTGTTTTGCAGTATTCTTGGGAAGCGTATCTTAGAGGGATTTGGATTAAACCCCATGGAAAATTTATTTTCATTTCTTTCCACCAAAATTAGGAAAGGCAACTTAGAAATTACAAACAATAATTAAGTCCAAGCATGCTTGAACTCAAACAAAAAAATTAAAATTGGCGTGGTGTTTCCAGTTATCTATTGAATTGATACAGTAACCTATAAACTCTTCTGTATGATAAGAAAATCAAATCAGAACTAATTAAATAATAACATTGCCATTTGCCACATTTTTCTGTTTTAATTTGGAGAGTGAAAAATCCAATAAGGATAGAACATGTCACATCAAAATGGAGCATGTCCATTTCCATATAAAGTTGAAATGAAGTAGCATAACATTTGTTTCTCCTTTAGTTATTTTGATGTTTCAATTTCTAATTATTATGCAAGACTCTTCACAACATGTTATGATAGCCAACGGAAAAAAAAAAAAAAAAAAAAAAAAAAATGTAAACCTCCTTGATAATCAAAGTTCCTTACTCGGAGTATACATATGATTTTTGGTGATTTCAAAGAGAGTCTGGGAAGACTAAATAAACTTGAAAGCATGCTTATGAAGTGTACAACATAATAACAATAAATATAGAGGTAATTGCATCGTTGGTTCTTGAGGTTGGCCATAATTATTTTTCACTTCTTGTGGTTCAAAAAGTTCATAGGAGATTCTCATGATAAACAATAATTACAAATCAGCCCCTGAACACATTTTTCGTCCAAAGTTAACAGATTCCGTTAGTCAGCCATATTACACCCAATAGAAAGTCGACACGTGTCCATTACAATAAAAATATATAAAATCTAATAAAAATATAAATAAATAAAATAAAAATATTTGGTTTTTTAAAAAAAGAAATTAAAAAAAATTCAAAGGTTGTTTTAATTTTTTTTTAAAAAACAAATATTCATATTTTATTTATTTATATTTTTATTATATTATATATATTTTTTTTATTATAATGGACACGTGTCGGCTTCCTATTGGGTGTGAAGTGGCTGACTAACAGAATCTGTTAACCTAGTGGATGAAAAATTGGTCTAAGGAGTGATTCGTAATTATTATTTACCACGAGGATCTCCCATGAACTTTTTGAACCACATAGAGTGAAAAATAACTATGACCAACCTTAGGGACCAATGGTGCAATTATCCCATAAATATATCACAATCCACAACTATCATCTTCATGTCTTATCCGTACCCATAACCTTTTTAGAATGAGGTTTGTGCATCTTATGGGACATATGGTGCAATATTGGCGTCTTGGAAAGGTACAATAGCTAGCCACCCACAAGTCGCTTGATAGAGGCGATACTAGTGATGCCACAAATGTGACCTTTACCCGTGGGTAGTTGCGCTGGTCACGGTAAACCACAGATACAAAGTCAAGAACAATAAAAATATATGGGCCATAGGATCAAGTCTATATACTAGTGTGCATGTATTACAGATTCTTCACCCATTTTTTCAATGGCGGTATGCAACATAAGCATTATAAATTCATAGTTAATTTCATGGGTATTGATACTAGTAACAATGCATCATCAGATTAACATTTATTAGAATGCTAGGGATCAAAACACTTTTTTTCAAGAGACATGTCTGTTAAAATGCATGGTTTATAGATGAAAATATTCAAATCGATGATAAAGTGTTGTGGCGTTTCCACTTCCATGAGTGATTACTTGAAAACCAAGCACTTTATCATAAACAAAAAATACTTGATCAGTGGCTAGTATTAGAGTATGAAATTTGACTTCAGGAAACGATTTGTAAATTAAGCCAACCATATGGATCTCAAAATTAATTTTGATAACAGAGGTAACAATTTATAATTTAGACCAACCACAATGACCAATTATGCAATTTTTCTTATTTTTAACCGGTAGTTTTTTTACGCTTTTCAATGTAAAAAAAAGTCTAAATTTAAAAAATTTAAAAATCTAAAATTTCTTTAAAATTATAACAGTTGTAATTTTCGTTGCCATAGGAGTTGTCTTGTCAAATATTACAGTAGATGAAGACGCAGTCGCATTTGAAAAGCCACGAACAACCTCCCCCGTCTGCAGACTCCCATTCCATGCATTGCTTTGCACAATTTGGGGTGCAAACACCCGACCACGTTACGCTCGCTCTCCAACATCTGATACAATCACCATAACTATATGGCTTACAGTTGTTTGTGGCGTAGACTCCTAATAAAAAAGCACAAACAAATAATTATAAAAAGGAAACGAAAGATATATGTTAATGTACAGCCACAACCATACCTGAGCAAGTAAAGTGGACGAAGATGAAGAGGTTGGCACACACAAAAACATGAATAAACTTTTGATTCCTAGCCATGCTTTCCATCAATTGCACCAAACACTAATGAATTTATAACGAAAGTTGCTGTCTTAATTTCATGCTAAAATAATAAGAGATGCGGCTTAAAGTTTTGGCTATAACATGATCTCAATAAGTACTTAACCTTTTGATGTATTGGGAATTAAGCTATGCAAGACTTAATCTGTTGGCATGGTAAGCAATATTAATAAATTGAAATAGAGAAATAAGAATGCAGTAATTATGTGGGAAAGGGCAAGGGAATGCCTCATAGTTGTCCTTCTATCTGATTGAAGAGTTACACTCTCAGAATAAGCTTTAATTTGGCCCAAAGTAATTAATAAGATTTGCTAAAGAATCTTTCAAAAGTTGGCGGAGGCCGGCCATGACCTATATTGATTCCCTGCGTCCGTTTCTGCACATGGTGAATATATTATCACGTTATTTAAATTTTTTAAATGATATGGCGCAATGTACATCATTAGATGTAACAAAACAAAAATCTTGACAGTAAAATATATCATCTCCATTTATGTTCTTTCTAGTGACACAAACAAACCTATAAATATTTAATTAATATTCTTCATCTAACCCCTTGGAAGATTTCTTCTTGTTTATTTCCACCAAAATCAGTAAGGCTGCAACTTAGAATTACAAACAATAATTAATGAAACCATAATATATAAACTCTTCTGTATGATAAGGAAATCAAATAATAACATTAATTGTTGCATTTTCTGGTTTAATTAATTTGCATTAGAGTGAAAATTATGCATCAAAATGGAACATGTTCATTTCCGTAATAGCTAACAATTAAATATATGTAATCCTCCATAATAATCAAATTAAGTTCCTAGCTTGGAGTATACATATGATTTTTGGGGAGTCTTAAGAGAGTTTGCAGAGACTTTTTTTTTTTTTTTTTTTTTTTTTTTTTTTTTTTTTTTTTTGAACAGAGAAACAATTGTTATTGCTACTTCAAAAAATACATCCATATTGATCCTATACAAGTAGGATCTTAGGGACCTGATCGTTCCCTAAAAACAATGTTACTAACACTCAAGGGGGTGTCTTCCAGCCAGTGGAGATCTATATTGTTATGAGAGGCCATCTTTGCTAACTTATGGGCCGCCATATTATAATCACGAGGGATAGCTTGAAAACTGGTTGACCGAAAATGGTGCCTTTCCTTTTGAATACTCTCTATAAAATGTCCCGCCTTTGAAAACGTAGGAGGATCCGACAGAATTTCCTTGACCACTTGAGTTGCATCTCCTTCGAAAATCACCTCCCAGAAGCCCGCTTCTTTGCAGAATTGCATAGCTTGCAGAGACTAAATAAACTAGAAAGCATGCATAAAATCGTAAATGTAGCAGCCTAAATTCTTTATGCACAAACTCTCCCTTAACTTTATAAGTAACTTTATTCATAATTATTACCCCTTTATTTCAAAAACTTAAGCTTATAAAAATGATATGAATTTAATCATTTAATTTATATTCTAATTACAGTAGGTAAAGTAGGAGTAGCATTTTAAAAGTATCGAGCATCCTCCGTCGTTTGCAAACTCCCAGTTCATGCATTGCCGACCACATCCGACCACGTGACGCTTGCTCTGCTACATCATATGTCCTACAATTTTTATCATATGGCTTACAATTGTAGCCAATGACATGGGCTCCTAGCAAGCACAAAGAAATTAATAATTTGAGAAAAGTATAGATAACCTCCTCAAACTACTACTTCATTGTCAAAGTTCCCCTCCCCTCCCCCAAAAAAAAAAAACAACTAATTGTGGCAATGTCCTCCCCTAAACTATCAAAAAATGTCAATGTCCCCCATAATGACAAAAATATCCATCATAAAATTATTAAATTTAAAATCAAAAACTAAAAAATTATTAAAAAAAATCAAAAATAACAAAAAGTTATACAAAAAAAAAAAAAAAAAAAAAAAAAAAAAAAAAAAAACTCAAACTACTACCTCATTGTTAAAGCCTCCCCCCCATCCTCCAAATTTCCAATTGTGTCAATGTCCTCCTCGAAACTACCAAAAAATGTCCATGTCCCCCCTCTAATGACAAAAATACCCTTCATAAAATTATTAAATTTAAAATAAAAAAACAAAAAAAATTATTAAAAATAACAAAAAGTTATACAAAAAATAAAAAAAATATTTAAAAAAAGTCTCCCCCCACCCCAAAACTACCAATTGTGTCAATGTCTTCCCCTAAACTACTAAAAAAAGTCCATGTCCCACTAATGACAAAAATACCCATAATAAAATTATTAAATTTAAAATAAAAAACTAAAAAATTATTTTAAAAAAATCTAAAATAACAAAAAGTTTGTAAGGACATTTTTGTCTTATTGAAAAAATTTTAGGGTCATTTTTGTCTTTTTGTTGGTCTTAGGGGGGACTTTGAGATTTTTTAGTAGTTTTAGGAGGGATATTGACACAATTGGTTGTTTAGGGGGACATTAACAATTAAGTGGTAGTTTGGGGAGGACATCGACAATTGGTTGTGTTTGAGATTTTATTTAGTATTCTTTTCTTTTTGGTCTTGATGTAGATCTATTTCTCTTAGAATATTGGAGTTTTCTATTAATATATATACTCATTGATATACCAATATCAACCCAAATAGGCCATCAATTAGGCTAAGCCCAAAGACAATCCAATGGCCCCAACATGCCGGGGGGGGGGGGGGCAAGGAATGATACCATTAGAGATAACTGCTTTGCCACATCACCTTAATTGTTCCCTACATTCTCAGATGACATTTAATTTGGTACCATTAGTCTACCATGGCCGTATTCTTAGGGAACGTGCCTCACCAGGGACATCAACCAAATGCTACACCTATTGATGACCAATTTTGTGGGACCCAATTTAAGCCCCCAAAAATTAACTAACTTATAGTTAACTCGATCCACTTCCAAGACCAGTTTATAACATAAATACGGCTTAATGGATCTAACTAACTAGTTAACTCTATAAAAATAAGCCTAAAAAATACTTGAAACTTAAGCAAGATAGCATATCTAAACAATTCCATAATTCAGTAATTATCCAAATCAGTTCCTAAGTCACCAAAAGAAAACAACTTAAGTGTTTAGGTATTACAATTCTCAAAAGAAAATCCTTAACACCAGCAAGAGGAAACTTCACTTAATCCCCAAAATTGTCTTTGCTTTTGCAATTATCCCTCTAAACTTCAAAAACTCTCAATTCAATATATTCATTTTTCAATTTTTTTTAAATTTCACTAATTCATTAGGATTTTCCGTTAAACTCTAGCGGAGGGGTGTCAAAATTTTCAAAATACCCGTCTCTTTTTTTAGGAAAAGAAAAAAGAAAAAAGAATTGTAAGAATTTAAGCATTGGTCAAGATTTAACGGAATTTGCAAAAATACCGAGGCTTGAATCATTGAAATTTTTGTATATATATATTTGAAAAGAAAAAAAAAACAAGGATATTTTTAGAATTTTGAAAGGATTTAATAGAAAATCTAAATGAATTGGTGAAATTGAAAGATTGATACACTAAATTGAGAGTTTTTGAATTTTAGAGGAGTAATTGCAAAAACGACGATAATTTAGGGGAGTTAAGTAAAGTTTTTCCAAACCAGCAAATAGTAAAGAATCTTTATTGCGTAAGTCCACAACTTATTAAGTAAATTATTATGGAATTTGTCATGCAATAAGCCCTTTGTAACAAATCACATTCCACAAACTATAGTAACCATTAATGTCATAGATTTTGCAAAATGGACTAGTGTTGCCTCTGTTAATATGCTAATAAGGAAAAACAATTTATTTTGAAGTAGAGGGAGCATAGACCTTGGGACAAATCACATATTATTAAGGATTAAACACCTTATTGGTATCTATGGTTTTGAAACTTTATTTTTTGCCCCATATGCTTTCATTCGTATCAGAGATAGTACATGTAGTTTAGAAAAAGACGGAATTGGTATCTCTGTTAGTTTTCTTGTCCAAAAACTAATGGTTAGACATGTGTCATAATGTAAAAAAATAAAAAACTTTAAAAATTAATAAAAAAATTGAAAAATTGAAAATAATAAAACTTTTAAAAAAGGTATTAAAAACTTTAAAAAAAAATTGAAAAAAAAAGAAAAAGAAAAGAAGAGGGGTGGCTGTCCTTTTTCTTTTCTTCTTCTTCTTCTTCTTTTTTTTTTTTTTAAAACTTTTAATACTTATATATTTTTTACAGTTTTATTATTTTCAATTTTTATTAATTTTTAAATTTTCTATTTTTTTTTTTTAAATTTTTAAATTTTTAAATTTTTTTAACATTATGACACGTGTCTGCTCTCAGGAGTTAATACATGTCCAACCGTTAGTTTTTGAATGGAAAAACTAGTGGAAGTACTAATTTCGTCTTAGCCCAAACCACAAGTACCATCTGTGATATGAATAAAAAAACAGGGGGTAAAAAATAAAGTTTTCAAATCACAGGTACCAATAAGGTGTTTAACCTTATTGCTAGTTTTATTGGCTACATTCTGTTGACAAAATTACTGCCATGTTAGTGTACTGCTGAAATAGGGACACCGTAATAATTCAAAGTCTTCAAAATATTCATAGCATATTTTCTCAACCATGGAAAGGCCTTAATATGGCAAGTATCAGTGTCACAAACTTCAAGAAGACAATTTCTGGATCCTAGGAAGATTTTGCGTAGTTTTTATCTTAGCAAAAGTTAGTTCCCTAGTTGCCATCCGGACGCCCATTAGAGATTGAGAAGATTTTAGACAGCTCAGCAGACACTATTAATGAAGACATCATGCAACAGTTCGGACGCTAGGGCAATACCATCCGAACACGAAGACTGAAGTTTAATGAAGAAACGTGTGAAGTGTGTTATGTAAGTCGGTTGCTGCTTGTCGTCCGGACACCCTATGTCTAAGTCTGGAAGCCGCCCATAGAACTTTGAATCAGTGTTGTAATAGGTCTTCTAAAGCCTACAAATAGAGGTATCTAGGCTTGTATTATTTACAGAATGCAGTATTAAATTCTTTTGTGCTTAGAGAGGGTGTTTAGGTAGAGATTGTGAGATTTGCTAACTCTCTAAGAGTTTTTTTTTGTGTGATTTGATCGTTTGAAGTTTAGCTTAGGGAGGAGCCCCATTGAAGACTCCTTAAGGCAGGATACCTGGTTGGGAGGTGTTCACGTATAGGTACGTGTCAGAGTTAGAGGTACGACTACTGCCAGAGGCGGAGCTAGGAATTTATTCTAGTAGGGGTGAAATTAGAATCTTCTTAGCATCTTAGAAAGGCGTCGCTCAGGATTTGAAACTTGAGGATTAGATGTGGAATAACACATTTTAGAATTGGAATCTGCATATTTTTTCTTAAAAATGCATCAATTATTTTTTGCTTGCCCATGGGCCATTATATAATCTAAGATTTTTCGGAAACCTAAAAATTTATTTATTTATTAGTTTTAAGTGTTTTTACACTAAAAAAACTCATTACTTATGACACATATTCCAATGATATTATAATTAAATTATTACAATATTATGATCACCATTAATCTAACCAATCTTTAAAAAATATCTTAATAAAATGACCAAACAGTAACAAATAACTTACCTAAAAGTGGCAAAAATTTACTGAAACTTATTGACACTAGCAAAATCCCAAAGTATAAAGAAAACCTTCTCAAAAGATGTCAATGTTGTTCTTATCTGAAGAATAAAAAAACAATTATAATAAAATAATAGTTGTCAATGAATCACATAAATGTAAAATAAATAATCAAAAAAATTGTTAGCATAAAAAAATTTCTAAATTCATGGATACACCTTTACATCTACAAGACACATATACGACTACCCATTTAAAAAAAAAAATTGTACATATGCAATCAAACATAAATAACTACCCATTAAACAAAATCACACATATTTAGAAATTGTAATCTAACAAACGAAAAAAAAAATGGTGTATGATGACCGGGTAATCGTGTTATACAAAAAAGAGGAGTTTTACTGTTTTATGTCTACTAAATTTTTTATTTTTTATTTCTTTTATATTGGTATGTCTAATTGTACAAAGGTGGTGAACAGAGGTGTAACTGGTTCTGTTCATCTTGGCGAAAGCCTTGAAGCTAATTTGTTTTGTGGGAATTTCTTGGTGGTGTGAGTTTTGGAGGTATTCTTGTTATTGAGCATTTGGATCATCAGACATTCGTTTAATTTATAGCAGACTAAAATGGTTCAAGGCGTGTCAAATGTATCATGGGGTCCCTGCAGCCTTCCCTAGCAGACTACAAATTTACATAAACACATTGACAAGTGAAAAAGACAAATAAAAAAATGTTTTTTATATTCTAAGACTACTACAATATTACTCGATTACACAGTCTACTACTAGACTACATGTGACATGACAAAAGACTACACTGCACAGTGTACACACTATACTGTACTGTTGTACAGCCTGTACACACCGCATGTCCCCATGAATCTGAAATCTCCATTATTTTTAACTTCGGACATGAATCTCCATTAAACCATTCCAGAATGAACCATTAATTCTAATAGATGGAAGATAGCAGAGCAGACGGACAATATTCATCAAAAAGAAAGAAAGAGGAAGATAGCAGACGGTCGATGGACAAGATGGACAGACTCACCATGGTTTGCAAGCATATGCTACCACCATCAACGATTCAACCGACAAAGAAGAAGACCAGAAAAGGCCGAAGAGCCAACTTCTTGAGCCTAGCAGTAGCAGCAAAGGCTTACTGAAAGAAGATTAGGAAAAAGGTTTATTTCATTGTTTCATTGTTTCGTTGTTTGCTTTAGATCAGTTGTGCTTTAGATCGGAGTAATCGCCGCATAAAGAGAAAATAATATTATACATTTATACGGCTGTATAGCCTGTTGTTAGGTAAAAAAGTTTAGTTGGGTTGTTTGTAGTGGTAAATGGAACTAAGAAATCCATCTAAATTATAACATGTCAACCTTAACGATCTATCTTGATTAGGAGAAGCAAGAAGGGCTTCGGATTGATATGTTAGTGTAAGTGCAAGGTAGTGCCATGCACCGAACAGTGACCATATAAGCCATCATTCTTTCAACACTATAATTAAGAATGATGTATGTGCACGACAACTTATAATAGTTACTCTAAATCTTGAGAAGATTGCGAACTCAGATGTAAAGTGTAGGTCACTTTGATGTACAAGAATAAGATCAAATCACTGGTCAACACTTCTGTGCGTTGGGTGATCGGATGTAGCATTGTGGGAACACCTTCTTCAATAAGGAATCAAAATCCTTTGTTAGAAAGAACAAAGCGATAAGGAATATTCCCCTTGATGTAGATTTAATGAGGTTGATTATCCTAAAGCTCGAGCCTGAGTATTTCGGTGGAATTTACTGAAACTTTTTATTTTGTACAAGATGAGATGAAAAACTCACAAGGTACAAAAATGATATATCATGTGATTAAATCAGAAGTATCAAGGAAAAAGAGGTAGTGAACTAAGTAACAGTGTTTCGACTATGGTTTGGCTACAGAATGGTTCCATGGAGGGGTAATATGTAATAAATAAGTATGTCGCGGGAATTTATTCATTAATTTGAAAATACATAGTAGAGTGCAGTCACATTTGTTTAGTGGAATCAATTGTGATTAAATAGGGTCGTGTGAAATACTCACAGACCTATTTAAAGCTAATTGTATTTTTTCTCTTTAGGTCCATCATCAAGCTGATTTAAATTAACCAGATCAAGCTTTTTTATTTAATGGGTTGGTTGTTTTTATTTAATTAAAAACATGGGATAGAGAGAAACTATGCATTTGATGCAAGTGGAGATTGGGCTTTGGGATAAAACTCAAACCCAATAGCATGTATGGGACACATGGGCCAGGGAGCTTATCCCTAGCCCATGCGTCACATTGAAGTGACGGAAGGCTAGGATGAATCCTAGTCCGAGCTATCCACCACTTGGAGCTCTAGTCTATCTAGAACTTCATTTAACAGCTTGTCCCACATTGCTTGTGTCTCCCAGTCTCCTAGTATTTCGAGCCTATAAATAGATATGCCTGTAGTTCTTCAAAGGTAAGTGATTTTGCTATAGTTCTTTAGTTTTTACTAAGAACTAATATTCTTGAATTACCTCTCGAGAATAAAGTTTAAAACTTTGAAGAGGGAGTTGAGAGCCCGCTTTCTTGGTTATTATCAGCCATTGGTGAGAAGATCTAGAGGATGAGTCAAGAACACGTTCTTCAACATGCAATGAGCAAATCAACCAAAGTCAACTAGCCCTAGTAGCCTAGGAGAGGCTGATTTCGATTGTAAGTACTCTAAACATGTTTGTTTAAATTATTTAGCCTTGTTTATCTTGAAGAAAAATTTTGTGGGATCGGTATTCTGCTACATCTAATTGGATTAGCACAAGATCCCCAACAAGTGGTATCAAAGCCAGGTTCAAGAAAGCTTGGTTTAGATTTTATAAATGTTTTGTGTTTATCAACTTATGGGTATATTGCTTGTGTTGAATCTTGACTCAATTGCTCCGAGGATTTTTGATTGATCGTTCTCGATCCTAAATGATGTTTTTTAACATGTAAGGATCTGATTTGGAACGTGTTAGTTTATTGGCTACATTTTGTTGACAAAATCACTACCATATTAGTGTATTGCTTTAACAGGGATGTCGTAATTATTCAGAGTCTTCAGAATATTCAGAGATTATTTCCCTAACATGAAAAGCCTTAATATGACAAGTTTAGTGTCACAAATATCAAGAAAGGCAATCAAGGAAGATTCTGACGCACTTACAGCTCAACAAAGTCAATTCCCTTGCTATCGTCCGGACGGCCTAGAGGAAGAGTTCGGACGCCCATCAGTAGTCGAAGAAGTGTCCGAACACTTCAGCAGACACCAACCACAGGGAACTCATGTTTGCATAGATATTCGGACAACCCAGTGGACATCAACTCTCAAGAGCACCTGTTCACACAGGTGTCCGAACAGCAAACTGAAGGCTGCAAATAGTGAAGACAGCATGCAACCGTCCGAACGCTAGGGCGACACCGTCCGGACTCGATGACTGAAGATTAATGAAGAAACATGTAAGACCACGTGAAAAGAAGTCGGTTGCTGCCTGCCGTTTGGACACCCACTATCTAGGTCCGGACGCCACCCAGAGAACTCCAAATCAAACTTGTATTAGGTTTTCTAAAGCCTATATATAGAGGTCTCTAGGCATGTATTCTTTAAGAATTCGGTATTGAATTCCATTGTCCATTGTGCTAAGAGAGGGTGTTTAGGCAGAGATTGTTAGATTTGCTAGCTCTCTTAGAGTTTCTTTATGTGTGATTTGATCAACTTGAAGTCTAGCTTAGGGAGGAGCCCTAAGCTAAAGGAGTCCATTGAAGACCCCTTCAGGTAGGAGACCTGGTTGGGAGACTTTCACGTATAGGCACGTGTCAGAGTTAAAGGTATGAATACTACATCAGAGGTATGTGAATATGAGTGCTTTGTTACTAGCTTTGTCTTCTGAATAGTGGATTTCTTGGGTTTGGCTACCCCGGAGTGGTTTTTCTCTTGATAAGAGTTTCCACTTTGTCAACAAAATATTTGTTTCTTTTAAATTTCGCATTTAAATATTTTGTTGCACAATTGATCACACACACGTTAAATTAGGAGTCTTTATGTTTCAATTGGTATCAGAGCGGGTTCACTATTATTGGATTAATTTCCTGAATGCAATCCTTGACTCCTTATTTTATCTTGTCTCAAACTCAGAACGAATTATGGCTATTAGAAAGAGTGTTTGCGCTTCTTTTAAAAATCTATTAATGTTTGGCAGATTGTAGAATCTGGTTGGTTTAAGCCAGAGGATACAACTGATGAATTCACAGTTGCTCAAACTAGCGCACGACTTTCCAATGATAAAGCCCTCCATGCTCTTTCACCGTCTGAATTCCCAAAAATTTCAAAATGTGAATCTGTTCAAGAAGCGTGGCAAATTTTGGAAACAACATATGAAGGCACAAAAATTGTTAAATCTTCCAAGTTCAAAATGTTGATTTTAAAATTGGAAGAAATTAAGATGTTGGAAGATGAGACATTCAATGAGTTTTACATTAGGATCGGCGACTTGAGAAACTCTATGGTGAGTTTCGGGAAGAATGTCTCTGATGTAAAACTCATCAAAAATATTCTAAGGTCTTTGCCTGAGCGTTTCAGAATCAAGATGACAACAATTGAGGAAAGCAAGGACCTAGAGTCAATGAAGATTGAAGAGTTGGTAGGATCTCTTCAAACTTATGAGAATTCCCTGCCCCCAGTCAGAAAGGCAAAGGCAATTGTCCTCAAAGCATCCAAAAAGATTTTGACAATGAAGAAGAGGATGTAGTTGCTATGCTCACCAAAACCTGTATTTTTTATTAAAACCTCTTCTTTCCTTAAGAACTTCGGTAGATTGATGAAGAATGATAAATTCAAGAAGAAGTTTATCGAAAGACTAAGGAAAGTCCCCAAAGAAGTCGAGCCGGAGGAAGCTGAGAAGAAGGATCCTAGGGGTCCCCAATGTTTTGAATGATCTGGTTTTGGGCACCTACGGGCAGATTGTGGGAATCTCAAGCAGGCCAAAGGGAAGGCTTACAATGCTACTCTCAGCAAATCTGAAGAAAAGGAGACCCCAAACAAGGATTAGAAGTTTCTGACCTTCGTAGCACCTCATGAAGAATCTGAAGGATCATAATCATACTACTCTGAGAGTAGTGATGAAAATGGGGAAGAACTAAAAGAGGCATACAAAGTCCTCTATGTAAAGCTCTTGAAGCTAAGGGAGACACGCTAACAACATGTACAGGAACTGAACGAGCTAAAGACGAAGATAAGCACAATGCTTATCAAGATCACAGATCTAGAAGAAAAGATGTTGGAGGCACAGTTGCAAATAGAGAGGCTGACTGATGAGAAGCTGACCCACATGCTATCAGTCCAAAAGAGCCCAATAGACAAGATAGGACTCGGGTATGTAACCTCTACTTCTGATATCCCTTCTACTTCCAAGACTGTGTTTGTCATGCCCACAATCCCCGAGCTTCCTCCCGCCTACATGGATAAGGGAAAGGCTCTCATTGGTGAAGATGATTCGGTTGTTACAGAGTCCACGCAGAAGCCTCCTACCATGAGAGGGCCTCCCATATGCCACCACTGTGGCATGAATGGTCATGTCGACCCAAGTGTCCACTTCTCAAAGCTCAGAGATCGAAGATCAAGAAGGAGCCACCAAGACAAGCTACCTCTGGTAGGATATCAGGCTCCACAGCATCAACGGAAACAGCAACGATTTGCTCCTGCCAATTAGAGTGGCAAACCAAAGAAGAACAAATCACGGCATTAGAAAAAGAAGCCTCAGAAGCTTGAAAGCGACCAATCTTATGGGGGTTACCTATTTTGATGCGGAACTTGCTGAGATGGATGGACAACTAGATGAAGGCCTGTCAACAACCACCACGAGTAAGGCAAGTGAAAATTAAATTGACTTCTAATTTAACAGTGTGTGTGTGTGTGCAACGTGTAACAAAATATCAAAAGTGCGGAATTAAAAGAGACAGATATTTTGTTAACGAAGTGGAAACTCAATTAAGAGAAAAACCACTTCGGGGCTGCCAAACCCAGGAAATCCATTATCAGAAGACAAAGCTAGTACAAAGATAGTAACAGTCACATACCCGATGCAGCGATCGTATCTTGCCCTCTGACATATAACCCAACGTGAACGCCTCCCAACCAAGTCACCTACTTGAAGGGGTCTTCTATGGATTCCTTTACCTTAGGGCTCCTTCCTAAGATAGACTTAAAAAATGAGCACAGCAACAACACAACAGCAACGGCTTGAGAGCTAGCGGATCTTCACAATTTCTCCCTAAACACCCTCTCTAAGCTATAAAGAATTCAATACTGAATTCTGTATAGAGTACATGCCTAGAGGCCTCTATTTATAGGCTAAGAAGACCTAAATCGAGTCTGTCTTTGATTTCTCTAGGCGGCTTCCGGACGGTCTTCTGTGCAATCAGCTTTCCATAACGGGCTCCTCGCGTTTTCATATAAAGGCCGCGTAAGGATGGTGTTGCCCTAGAGTCGAGACAGTTGCATCTCCTAATGCACGTAATTACCATAATAAAGACCGCATCCGGATGGTGTTGCCTTGACATCCGGACGGTTGCAATTCTTCTCCACGACTTCCCTTATTAAGGACCTAGTCCGGACGATGTTGCCCTGACGTTCGGACGGATGCAGCTGTCTTCCCATATACGTGTCTGTGAAGGAAAACTTAATTCTTCTCAAACTTTGATGTGCGTCCGGACGTGTTGCCATGACGTCCAAATGGATGTACATTGAAGCATTGAGAATCTTCTAGACACTGATGGGCGTCTAGACGCATGACTGCGCTGTCTAGTCCGAATCTTGGGATCTGACTTCTCTGAGTTGGAATCTGCATAGAATCTTCTTTGAACATCTTGTAACACTTTTATGAAATATTCGGCATCCCTGTGAAAACAGCAACATTACATGATAGTGATTTTTGTCAACAGAATGTAGCCAATCAAAAACTAACAGCAAGTTTGGGTCAAAAAGGATGAGGTCATTCACCCATAGAAGGGGAGTGGACCCACCTTGTTTGTGAGGTCACACATGCCTAGGATTTTGGTTCCTAATCCTAGAGCATGTCAGGTTTGCTTGCATTGCATTGGTTTCTCTCTATCATATCTTTACATATGCTTTGCATTCTAGGAACCATATTTGTTTTATCCCCATATTTTCTCTTGTTTGCCTTGAGGAAAATTTCTACAAGTATTTGATGGGGATGACGGAAAAAGCATGTCGGGCTACTGTTTTTCTGTTTTGGTAATTTCAAACCTCTCTATGAGGAATAGGTTTGCTCTTACCCTACATGTTAGGATTAGATTTTATCTATTTTCCACATAGCATGTCTTTGTTGTTTTTCTATTTTCTTTTAACAAAAGAAAAAAAAAATTGGGGGAGAAGATGCAAATATTTTCTTATTAGAAAAAGAGAAAAGGAGATAGACAATAAATCGAAATCTCATGACTTTCCTGTGGAACCCCTAGCTTCAACACTCAAGTGGCAATTTTAGTTCCTAATAAATTAATACTAGTACTTTTAGCTACTTGGAACACTGTAACTTCTTGTCTGCAATTCTGCAATTCGAGCTTTAGGCGAGCAACCTCTTGCAGTGGGTTTACAAGATGATTTTGTTTCGGATTAGGATCCCAACAATTTCTATATTTTCAAATTATGTAAATTTATGTTTTTTTTTTCTTTGCATCAAATGACGTGAAACATGCTACATCTTAAAAATGTGACATGTTACCAATGAGAATTGAGTATATTTTTATCAAATTTTTTAACATTATGCAGTAGAAAAACCTTGAGCCAAAAACTGTCTTTTGGTTTATTGAAGAAGCAGCGTCTCTTTAAAAGTGAAGAAGCACTGCCTTTCCCTATTTTTAACAGGTAGTATTTTTCACGTTGTTCAATATAAAAGAAAATTAATTTTACATAATTTAAAAATATAAAATTTCTTTAAAATTATAATGAATGTAATTCCCGTTGCTATAGGAGTTGTGTTGTCAAATTCAAATATCACAGTCGATGAAGGCGCAATTGCATTTGAAAAGCCACGAACAACTTCCATCGATTGCAGACTCCCAATCCGTGCATTGCTTCGCACAACTTGGGGTGCAAACACCCGACCATGTTACGCTCGCTCTCCAACATTTGAGACAAGCATCACCATATGGCTTACAATGGTATGTGGCGTAGACTCCTAATAAAAAAGCACAAACAAATAATTATAAAAGGAAACCAAAGATATGTGATATGATCATAATTATTTGATATTTCCCATGTCGTGCTAGAGTCCATTAAGGAGTATATCTCCATAGATATTATAGTCCAATAAAGAGTTAGATTCCTTCCTTATTAGATTTGTCCTAGTCCTAGAAGGCAAGACCTAATTAGTCTATTATGTAAACCGTAATATATTGTTTCTCTATTTAAAGGGGAGCTATCAATAAAAAAACAGGAGTTGATTATTGTTTTAGAATACAGTTTACTGTGTTTTGAACGTCAAGGCTCCCTCAAAGTAGACATTGCATGGAGATCACGGCTCTCTCAAAATAGTCGATTTATCATTTTCTATGTTTTGTTACTAGTGGGTTCGCATCAATAAGTTAATGTACAACCACAACCACACCTAAGCCAGTAAAGTGGATGAAGATGAAGAGGGTGGCACACACAAAAACATGAAGAAACTTTTGATTCCTAGTCATGTTTTGCATCAATTGCACCAAACACTAATGAATTTATAACGAAAGTTGCTGTCTTAATTTCATGCTAAAATAATAAGAGATGCGACTAAAAGTTTGGCTATAACATGATCTCAATAAGTACTTGACCTTTTGATGTATTGAGAATTAAGCTACGTAAGACAGAATTTGTTGACATAGTAAGCAATATGAATAAATTGAAATAGAGAGATAAGAATGCAGTAATTATGTGGGAAAGGGCAACGGAATACCTGCTGGTTTTCTATCTGATTGAAGAGATACACTTCCAGAATAAGCTATTGGCCCAGAGTAATTAATAAGATTTACTAAAGAATCTTTCAAAAGTTGGCAGAGGCCGGCCATGACCTATACTGATTCCTTGCATCTGTTTTTGCACATGGTGAATATAATATCAAGTCATTTAATTTTTTTAAAATGATATGGCGTATGTCGCAATGTACATCATTAGATGTAACAGAACAAAAATCATAACAGTAAAATAGATCCTCTCCTTTTGTGCTATTTTTAGCGACACAAACAAACCAATAAATATTTAATTTGATACCACATAATTAATTAATATTCTTCATCTAACCCCTTGGAAAATTTCTTCTTGTTTATTTCCACCAAAGTCAATGAAACTTAGAAATTACACACAATAATTAAGTCCAAGCATGATTGAACTTAAACAAGATTAAAATTGGCGTGGTGTTTTCAGTTATCTATTGTAACGAAATCGTAATATATAAACTCTTTTGTATGATAAGGGGAGTTAAGTGAAGTTTTTCCAATCCAGCAAATAAGAAATCTTTAAGTGCATAAGTCCACAACTTAGTAAGTAAACTATTATGGAACTTGTCATGCGATAAGCCCTTCGTAACAAATCACATACCATATACTTTAGTACCCATTAATGTCATAGGTTTTGCAAAATGGACCAGTGTTGCCTCTGTTACTATGCTAATAAGGAAAAACAATTTATTTTGAAGTAGAGCGAGCATAGTCCTCGGGACAAATCACATATTATGACATGGATAAATAATGCTAGTGGAATTCTTATACGTATATATCTTCATAACTTTCCTCTGTATAGTCTATTCAAGCCCTTAACCCCTTCTCAATAAGGTTGGCGCTATGCCGAGGGATCTATAGTACGATATCGATGCCCCGATGTTGCCATCTACCGTCATTGTTAGTGGCACAACCAGATTACAACCCCGGGTCATCCGCTCTACAAAGGATGTTGTAATTATGACCCCATCCGCACATGGTCCACTGATCATCTATAAAACCATTGAATCTAAATGCAGACAATAAAAATAAATCTCTTTGATAATAAGATTAGGCCCGTATATAGGTATGTGGCCACCATCCTTACATGACAATCCACACTATGTGTTCAATTATACAAAATTTAATGAGCAAATATTCGTCTTGAAGCATTTCTAAACATTTGATAATATCACTAGGCTCATGAAATAATCTTTTTTAGTAACGTATGAGTAGTTCATTAAACATGTCTCATGGTGAAATAAATAACTGTTTCGTAAGCATTTACTTACATCTTTGGCTCATTCTTATTTCTTGACATCTTAGTCTCCATATTACTGTAAATCATACTCTAATTAATATTAGACATAAAGCATACTAGAAACTTGTTCTTACATGTAAAACATTAACCAAGCATGAAAAACCATAATTGTAACTTGTTGTCCCAATTGAACGTTCGGTCTGTTGTCACAACAACTATAAACCTAAAAAATAACACATAACACCCTAATATCATACAATAATGACCACCTAGTCACCACAAAGACTCTAATACACATACATGGCAAACCCATTAAGAAAGCCTCATGCTACATAGCTACCATTTTAACTCAAAAATGTTTTCTTCCATTTAAATGTCATGCCTCTTCCTAAGGATTAACTTTATTAAGACAAACCATCAACTTAAACCTATGAGTTTTGGAATAATTACTAAACATGTATAAATACCAATTTAAACAGTAAAGCGTGGATGAAAAATGAAGGGTTAGAGTTTGGATTACCCGAAGGTAGAATCCTCCAAGCTTGAGAAGCAAAAACTTTCAAGATTAGCCTTCTCTTCTCTCTCTCTCTCTCTCTCTCTCCCTCTCTCTCAAATCTATTATTGGCCTTTATATAGGAAATTGCATGCAACTAGGGTTTAAGATGTTGTTTTTTAAAAAAACCAAAAAAAAAAAAAAAAAAAAAAAACCTGTCTGGAAAGATTCGAACATTTGGTGGAAACTTCGAACGTTCCTGACCTTGAACGCTTGATGATGGAAACTTTGATCATTCGTTTATTGTATAATTTAATAATTAAAATCCTTTTACAAATTTTTTTATGGAATGGGTACATATACATACTATTTTAAGAGGAAAGTATGTATATATATACATCTTTATACACTTTATTATTAGGGGTAATTACCTTTTCCCTCCATCAACTACCAGTCATTGTCAAAATGCCCTCATGAACTGATACCTCGACCAAAAGAGAGCATCCAACTACCAACTTTACACACTTTGCCCCCTTCCGTCAAGGAATTCCGTTAACTTGGACGGAATATTCCATTTTTGGGCGTTAATTTTGGTTTAAAGACCAAAATGCCCTCCAACAGTAATTAATAAAAAAAATATTAAAATTAATATGTTTAAAAAAGTTGAGGGCATTTATGTCTTTTTACGAATTAAACTGACGGAAGGGGGCAAAGTGTGTAAAGTTGGTAGTTGGATGCTCTCTTTTGGTCGAGGTGTCAGTTCATGGGGGCATGTTGACAATGACTTGTAGTTGATGGGGGAAAAAGGTAATTACCCCTTATTATTATTATTATTTTAGAAAAAGAGCTTTAACAACTTTCCTTATTTGATGATTTGATAGTTATATAAAATTAATTAACTTGTTAATTATACGCCATATTACATGACCACTTTTCTATGCTGATTTTTTAGATGTTGGACCCCCTCTTAAGTGTCGAATTGTGGCGTGATATCGAGAATCTTTCGCATGATACATTTTTGGGATTTCTTTGGGAGTATTATCAGTTTTATGGTAACACTTTGATGGATCAGTAGTTTTGCTTATCTCAAGACTATGGTCACTGATTTATGATTTGGTTTGCAATAACTTAGTATGTGGCTTGATGACCATTGAGGCTGAGGCTTTTGATGATTATCTCTATGTTATAATGTGCTCCGTTTGTTTCGACATAAAATGTTTTCCGTCGTAAAATATTTTTCAACAAAATCATTTTTCAGAAAAAATGATTTCCTTGAAAATATTTTTCGATGTTTGGCTCGATCAAAAAAATTACCATCGGTGAAGAAATTCCAGCAATTATGGCTAGAATCCGGCAGCACTGAATAGATTCTGTCGCCTACTGGCAAAATTCCAGCCAATTTTGCTAGAATCTAGAACAATGCAGCCGGATTCTGGCAAAACTGGCTGGAATCTGGCTGTACAGGCAAGATTCCAGCCAGATTTACCGGTTTTTGATGCCCCGCCTTTTACAAAAAGGCGTAAGTGAAAATTTCGATTTCCACGTGATGTTACGACATCATCAAAGTTTAATAAGGAACTTACCCAAAATATCTTTGAGATATTTTGTAAGGGATTCCAAGCTCACACAAAAATCGGTTAAGAGGGAGTGAGAGAACTCTCTCCCATTTCTTTTTCTTTCTGACCCGAGAACGTGAGAGAAGAAGAAAGTGAACTTCTTCTTCTCTATTTTAAGCCGAGAGAGAGTTACTGAGAGAAGAGAGGGAACTTTTGCTCTTTTTTATTTTCTTTTTAACTCTAATATTTTTGCTTTTCTAAGCGAAGATAGAGAGAAGGAACCAAGAGAGATGCAACAGAAAGTGAAAGACCTTTTCTTTTCTGCAAACAGAGATAGAGCAAGAGAATGAGAGAATTTACATTTGCTGTAAACCGAGAGAAATAAGTAGTTTTTCCTTCCCTTTTCTGTTTCTAACCGAGTGAGACAAAGAGAGAGAGCTGCTGTTTTTAAAAGAGAAACTTGCAGAACATGGAGAAAATGAGGGAGGGAAGTTTGGTTTTGCCTCTTTCTTTTCTTTTCTTTTCTTTGGTTGCAAACTGAAACAAAGAAGAAGAGGGCTGGGTTTGCTGCAATTGGAACCGAAAAGGAAAAGGAGAAAGCTAAAGAGAAGAGAGGAGAGTTGTAGGAAAACAGAGAAAAAACCGAGAGAAGAAGAAATATGCGTGAAACTAGGGAGGGGATGCTTCTCCTTATATAGTGAATTGGACGGCCAGGATTGCACTATTTTGATCTGATCTAACGGTTGGGGATTCTACTTGGGCAGCAAGTTTGCAAAGATGAGATATTTTTGGTTTAAAAATCGAACATATGGTGCAATGGAATCTGGTCTCTGCAACGCTACATTGATCGATTGCCAAGTATTGGCAATCGAGCGCCATGCCGATCAATAGCCCATTTATGGGGATCAATTGCCCACTCGACAGAATAGTTATTTCTTTTTCGATTTATAGTTTAAGGTCCAATAATTTTGTCTAATCAATTTAGAATTATAAACATGCCTTAAATATTAATGAATATTTATTCTTGTAAATATTCATACATTCTTTTGTTATTATTATTAAGTTTTAAATTCTATTTAAGACGCTATATTTTATGTCTTAAAATCTGGGGTGCTACATTATTTTATGCCTTAAAATTTGGGGCGCTAGATTCCCCCCTTAATGGAATTTTGTCATCTAAATTCGTAAACTATGCTACGCATAAAGTTTACACTAACGAAGATTTAGACCTCTAAATCTAATGTCAAGTGACACAAATTTTAACTGTAGTGGTGTCTAATTACTGGACATAAGTCATTCTAACCTTGATCAACAAAATATTTTGAGAGAAAAATGATGTAAGAAAAGAATGTATATTTTCTATCAATTATCTCATCATATCACCTTAATCACTAGGGTCTTTCATCTTATCCTCCATTGTTGAAATTCCATCTACCATTCTGATGAGAGCATTTTATTCATGAGCTAAAGTCTTGACTTTAGTATAGATCATTCCTACTTATCCAAAAAGGGTGTAAGAAAATAATGTTTTATCTAGGTACAAAATTTTCTATAGTATCATGATCTATTTTATGGGTTCGACTAATCAATTAAGGTACGTATGGGTACTAACCTTATATGGTACCATGATCTTTTTTCTCGTTCCATCATAAACACTATCTTAATGGTTGAGTAATTTAAAAAAGAAAAAAATTCATGTAACCAGCGTAAACGAATGAATGTGAAATTTCTAAATTAAGTAGTATGCTTAATGTTATCTATTTAAAGAATGATACCTGCCACCATATCTATATGCTCCTTTCATTGAGATCCGCTAGGGGTGAGTGAATATACTCGTGCTTGGGCAGGTTTTTGTTGCCGTGATCCACTCCCTTGTGGCCTTGATCCAAAATCAAAATTCATAGGGCAACTCCTCTGATAATGACCAGACTTACCACACCTATAACATATCGGGTTTGCCTTCCTACATTCTCCTCTGTGTAGTTTTCCACACGTGTTACAGAGAGGTTTCTGATTTCCAAATGTTGGTGGAAAACTTCTGCCAACAGCTGGTCTGGAATCATACTCTATTGCTGGCCTCTTTTCTTAATATGATGTCTCCTGCTTTGATCGCCTTTTCAGGTCGTAGGTTGCGGTTGATTCGCGGATTCCTCTCTCCGCAAGAGACGTTACCTCCACTAATTTGGCCTAGTCTTTAATCTCAAGGCATACGACTCATTCTTTGATCCGGGGGTTGAGACCATTCTCAAAGCACTCTGCTTTCGATTCCTCATCTGGGATTAGGTTAGCGGCGAGCCTAGCTAGTTTCATGAATCTGACGGAGTATTGTTCCACCGACATGTTACCCTTGACTAAATTTTGGAACTCAATAGCTCTCAGTTGTCTTTGAGCTCGGGGAAAGAATCGCTTGTTGTATTCTATCTTGAACAAATCCTAAGTGATTACTGTCTCGTTTGGAGGTTCTAACAGCAACACTTTCCTCGAGGTCCACCACCTTCCAGCCTGTCAGCTTCAGTCTGATGTACTGGACTCTTTGTTCATTGGAATAGCCAAGAAAATTGAACAACACTTCTATATCCGTGAGCCACGCTTCTGCTACATTTGGTGCTTCTATTCCTTCAAAGGATCGGAAATGGTGACTAGTGAAGTCACGGATTGAGCAACCTGGATATTCGGCTCGCTCGTTGGGTCTTGAGATTTGTGCTATTGCCTCAGTGAAGTGCCTAGTAGTGTCAACCATGAACTGGGCCAAGACTGGGTGTACTCCATCGTAGAAAGGTGGAGGTGGAGGTGGCAATTCTTCATCAGCATTTTCATGGTGATGTGCATCTTGGTTAACATTGCATATGGGGCGGCGTCTAGGTGGCATGGTTCTGTACCAAAGTATCTATTAAACCTTATAAAAGAATATGTATTCACTCTTTTCATAATAATCCAATATCCAGTCCCTTATCCAATGGCTTATGAAGAGTAAAGAAATACTATCATTTATAAGATTACGATGCTAAGCTTCGAGGTCACATAAATTAAAGGTGTTTATACCCATGATCTAGAGCTGTACTATGCACTATGCCAGACATTTCAACATGCATAATATTAGTACATGTTTTTAAAAGTTCCTACTCGCCTTAGACACTTATGTCTAGAAATGATAAAAGCGACATGTAAATCATATCTACATATTATCCATACAGTTTCTTTCTATGGGTTAGGAAACATACAATTATTTCAATAATCATCCAAGGCATACATTCATAAAAGCATAGATAATTATATTTTGAAAATCCTAACTGTGACCCACAATTTAATAATAAAAATTAAGACAAAGTCTTTTATGAATTTTTGTAGAGTTTTTATCACCTATAGCTCTTGTGTTATTTCTAGACTTCTAAGGTCAAGCCTTAAGGTTCTTAGAGCAAACCACTCTGATACCATACTGTAAAAGGCCTTATAATTATTGGTGATTGATTAGTGAGGCTTTGGGACTTAAACCTTCGGTCTTGCTAGGCTTGGGACTAAAACCTTCGGTCTTTGCCATGGATCTTTAACCTTTGGTCTTCTAATTGATTAGTGCCTTGCGACTTAAACCCTCGGTCTTTGCCTCGGGACATTAACCCTTGGTCTTTCTTATTAACAGGTTCATATCTCATAGCAGTAAAATATGCAATGTTAATTTATTAGAAGGCTCATGATTCATAACAGTAAAATATGCAAAGTCCCAACCAAATCGCATACAATTAAATAAAGACGAGATCACAACATTATAGAAACCAATATCACCATATAATTAAATAAACCCATAAACATGATATTAAAGAACTCAGTATCGTCCTCAATAAGTATTTTAGAAATACTTACAGTTTTCTTCAAAGAAAGATCCACAGAAATGATGACTGCATCGTTGTATACATGCAACAATGGATCAACATAATTTACTAATTAAACCTATTTAAACTCTTTTGTCACTTTGACTTCTAAACCACATAATTTCGTATTATTACTTTTGATTTCTAAATAACTTAAAATAATGTCGTTTGGATATTATAATTACATATAATAATTTGGTTAGTTTTATTACCACCCATTTTATTATTACGACATTTATTAATTAATTACTAAAATACCCTTAAGTAAAATAGGTATCAATACAACCATATATATATATATTTTATAGCTTCAATTCAGTTAATTAATCTATTAAAACTAGATTTTAGACAAAACTAAAACTCATTAAATTCACAATAGAGTTTGCAACCCAAAATAACTGAATCATTAAACAAACAATGTCAAGGCAAGTACTCTAAAATAGGAAAGCCAAAATAAGTTTAAGCCAACATATGGCTTATTTTACTAACAACTAATTAAGAGTCATACAACTCAATTATTAATAAAATAGTGTTTCTAATACTTTTAAAATATACGGGAGGCATAACTGCAAATAATAATAATTCTTATTTTATTTTTTTATAAATTGTGTAGAATAACGACATTCATGAAATTAATGCCTAAAAACACTTTTAGAATTTTGGACAGCATAACGACACTTTTATAAAACATTTCTTTTCACTCGAGCATTATAACGACATATTTATTAATTAAATATCCCATTTTAAAAACACATGTTTTAAACACAACATTAAAACGTTAAATAATCTAATAACTTTAAAAATCAAAACAGAGTTTAATAAAACCAGAGGTTTAAGTATCGAGGCACAAATTAGTAAATGAGATTGTGCATATGAATTTGTCATTACATCATATTGTTGTATAGAGTATTGTTAAATAAATTAGTATTTCATTATTTTATTGAAGGCATTTGACTCACTTGATTACAGTATGGGGTTTTTGATAACAACAATCACATATATGTTTATGCAGGATGGGAAAAAGGTCAGAACTACTAGGGTTATTATGATGATCTGGATATTTATGAATGATACTTTTAAGTATTGTTTTTAATATGTAATATTCTATGGTTTGTATTAGATTAAAACAATGGTTACGTATTATTAGTGCCACATGTGGCACATATGTTAACGTTTTGTGTGTAATTATTATGTGAGAACATGTTGGTCATATCTAATTATATATTAAGGTAATTCAGTCAGCTCTGATGTCTTAAATTCCTAAGTTTTTGAGAAAAATATATATTTTGCTGCCAAATCTCAACTTTGATGATGTCGTAACGTCACGTAAAAATCGAAATATTTACCTACACCTTTTTGTAAAAGGTGGGGCATCACAGCCGAAATCTGATTACCTTGCCAGATTTCGGCCATAATCGCCAGAATCCAGCTACTATTTTTAGATTCTAGCTACGATGGTAGGAATCCAACGCAAATGGCCAGATTCTAACATCAACTGGCTAGATTCTGACGACATTGATTGGAATCTGGCAAAAGTTTCCGAATTCCGGCAACAATGGCCAGAATTCGGCAATCAATGTCTCTAGATTCTAGTGCCCAAATCCCAAAATTTGGAACCCTTCGGCGCAAATTTGAGCTGCCAACAAACTCTAATGTTCAGCGGTGGCGAATTTTCATGAATGTGCGTGCAAAAATAAAGAGTTCAAATTCAAAAAATGATTTACCGTTTTTAAAACTATAAATCGTTTTCCAAAAATTAAAGAGGTTTTTTGGGTTAAGCTGAAAATGATTTCTGTTGACCATCATTTTTAGTTGCACCAAACACCGAAAAATAATGAAAATGAAAATATTTTCCACCCAAACAAATGAAGCATTAGTTGCTCTGGTATTGTAATCATTGTGGATGTGTTATTAGTTATCTTGTAATATAGGCGAAAAATATGCAATTTGTTTCTAATAAAGTGAAAAAGACAAACATTATTATTATCAACATGTGTCGCCATCTTATTGGAGCTGACATGACGCTTAACGAAATCCGTCAAAAATTTTAACGGAATTTGACTCCAGGGAGCTATTTATAAATTAAGCCAACCATAGAGATGTCTGAATTAATTTTGATACTAGATGAAGCAATTTGTAATTTAGGCCAACCACAAAGATCAATGGTGCAATTTTCTCTATTTTTAATAGGTAGTATTTTTCGCGCCCTTCAATGTAAAAAACAGTCTAAATTTATATAATTTAAAAATCTAAAATTTCTTTAAAACTGTAATGGATGTATAGGAGTTGTCTTGTCAAATATTACAGTAGATGAAGGCGCAGTTGCATTTTAAAAGCCACGAACAACTTCCATCGATTGCATACTCCCAATCCTTGAATTGCTTTTCACAATTTGGGGTGCAAACACCCGACCATGTTACGCTCGCTCTCCAACATAAGATACAAGCAGCATAACCATATGGCTTACAGTCGTCTGTGGCGTAGACTCCTAAGAAAAAAAGCAAAAACAAATAATTATAAAAAAAATAAAAAAAATAAAAAAAAAATTAAAGATATGTTAATGTACAACTACAACCATACCTGAGCAAGTAAAGTGGACGAAGGTGAAGAGGTTGGCACACAGAAAAATATGAAGAAACTTTTGACTCCTAGCCATGTTTTCCATCAATTGCACCAAACACTAATGAATTTGTAATGAAAGTTGGTGTCTTAATTTCATGCTAAAATAATAAGAGATGCGACTTTAAAGTTTGGCTATAACATGATCTCAATAAGTACTTGACATTTTGATGTATTGGGAATTAAGCTATGTAACACAGAATCTGTTGACATGGTAAGCAATATGAATGTGCCATTAATAAATTGAAATAGAGAGATAAGAATGCAGTAACTATGTGGGAAAGGGCAATACTCTCAGAATAAGCTATTGGCCAAGAGTAATTAATAAGATTTGCTAAAGAATCTTTCAAAAGTTGGCGGAGGCCGGCCATGACATAGACTGATTCCTTGCGTCCATTTCTGCACATGGTGAATATATTATCACGCCATTTAAATTTTTTAAATGATGTGGTGCAATGTAGATCAATAGATGTAACAAAACAAAAATCTTGACGGTAAAATAGATCCTCTCCATTTATGTTCTTTCTAGCGATACAAACAAACCAATAAATATTTAATTTGACGCCACATAATTAATTAATATTCTTCATCTAACCCCTTGGAAAATTTCTTCTTATTTATTTCCACCAAAATCAATAAGGCCGCAACTTAGAAGTTACAAACAATAATTTACCAAACCATAATATATAAACTCTTCTGTTTGAGAAGGAAATCAAATAATAACAATGCTGCATTTTCTGGTTTAATTCATTTGCATAGAGTGAAAATTATACATCATAATGGAACATGTTCATTTCCGTAAAAGCTAACAAATAAAAATATGTAATCCTCCATAATAATCAAATTAAGTTCCTGCCTCGGAGTATACATATGATTTTTGGTTCAAAAACACTCCTCCACATATTGGTTAGGTTTCACATTTGCATACAACTAATAGCCTAATTGCACAAAGGCTTGAACTATTTGTTTACCATGAATGCTGGGGATTTTATGTTTATTATTTGTATCTACATGCATCTAGACAGGATTGCCTCTGTTTGATCTCTAAAAGTGTATTTCATTGATGTGAAAATTTCTATAAGGAGAATTCATGGCTTATTTTGATGTATGCATATATATCACTACCAAGCAGTTCGAGCTCAAACTACATTTTAATAGATAAAGTTCAACACATAGAATATTTAATAGAAATGTGGGGTAAATGATGAAGTCAAGGTTTGACCTCATGACTTTTGACTTTGATACCATGTTAAATCACCACTTGTCCCAAAAACTTAAGCTTATAGGAAGAGTTAAATTTAACCATTTAACCAATACTTTAACACCACAAGAGGAACACAATATGCTTACATTATATACAGCTGACCAGAACTGCACATATGTACATTGTGGTATCTCACGCTATATATTTTATAAGCAAGCAATGGATAGTTGTGCTTAATACATAATCATGCAACCAGGGACAGAAAAAGGAATTTTTATTAGAGAAATGCTACAGGTACTTACAAACCTTTACAAAGGGAGATTTACAAACTGAGGTGGAGTCTATGTGGCATTTTGACGTCATTCTTTTTTTTTAAAAAAATAAAAATAAAAAATAAAAAAACTTCATTGTTCTTTCTAGAAAGCACCAAGGATCTCTGTAGCCCGATCTCTTCCCCGTCGCCAGACGGCTGGTCCTCCAGCGGGAGCTCGCTGGTGGTCACCGAGGCTCTCTGTCGCCGGATCTCTGTGGCCGTGGCCGTTCTCCCCTCTCGCCAGCCCAAGAAATCCAGCACACCGGTCGTTCTCCCTTCAACAGTCCGTTATCCCCTCTCTCGAGCTCCAGTTGCGGCCGTCCATGGCCTTTGGGAATGGACGCGCCTCTGATCCGAAGCCCCCCCCCTCGGGTGGGTTGCCGACCCGATCCCCTCGACCTTTACCATCTATGTCTGCGCTTTCACCGGAGATGGTGGTAGATGTGCGCGACAGGGTCGGCTCGGTGGATGGTGGCGAGGCACAGATCGGCGACGTGGGCTTTTGTAGTGCTGCCGTCATCCTTTGCCGTGGGTCAACGCCACAAGGAGGCGGTGCAGAGGTTGGTAGCTCCGCGATCTGGCTGATGCCGGTGCAGTGGTGCTTTGGATTTGGATTTTCGGTTGGGGGTGGGTTTGTTTCTGGGTATTTGAGTGGATGGGTATTTTGGCAGTTGCAATTTGCTGTCTTCCAGTGGGTTAGGTGCTTGTGTCTTCCGATGGGGTGGGTTTCTTGCAATAGGCTGGACTGTGGTAGTGGGACTGTGGGAGCATGGAGATGGTGGGTTTCCGGCCGGTGTGCTTAGTTCAACTGGACTCCATCCTATTTGTCTATGTTTTTTAATTGATGAAAATCCAATCTTACTTGGAATCTTACGTGTCTAAGTTTTTTAATTGATAAAATGCCACATAGACTCCACCTCAGTTTGTAAACCTCTTTTTGTAAAGGTTTGTAAGTACCACTAGCATTTCTCTCTTTATTATATGGGGCCAAAGCATAAATGAGAAATATATCAACATAGAGGGGCCATAGCAGGAATAAGAAATATATTAAGATTGAATATTAATTAATATATAAAAAATTAAAAAATCAATACTCATTCAATGTTAACCAAATATAAACAAAAGAAAAAACACAAAATAAGTTTTCTAAATACATTTAAAATTTCAACCCAATCACCTATAAAAATGGAACCAACAAGCAAAGACAAACTTCTTTCAAATTTCTAGAGCATTCACAATGAGGTCTCAAAAAGTAGTGTTTAGCCATATTTTGAATAAAATTCAAAAAATCTTCCTTTATCAAGCTTGGCATTTCTCTTGCCATTTTAGTTTCTTTCAGAACCCTTTCTAAACCTGCCTAACAAATTTTTTTTGCCACTTCATTTCTTGGCATTTTTAATTCTAGTTGGTCTCATTCTTTCTCTTCCCTCTATGCTCTGCTTCACCAAGACACCACCACAAAGAATGGTTTTTCTTCATTTCAATGAAGGGGGACTATCATGGCTACATGGTGGAGTTGAAGGTCGGGGATGAGAAGAAAGTTGCTGTTGAGGATAATATTTTTGGCATAAGCTTTTTCTTTCAAAGTATTAGCAACCATGAAATTTTCGTTGATAAAAATACTTTATTTCCAAATCTTTATAGATTGTCGTTGTTAAAGCACTACTTATCCCAAAAGCTTAAGGTGATAAGAAGAGATGAATTTAATCATTTAATTTATATTTGAACACTCTGATAAGTCTTGAATTCGATTCAAGACCCCTTAATTTGCATTTGTTAGACCTAATTCTTGTTGTATATATAACGTGTTATTATAGTTTTTGTGTTTTGTCTTATTTTCAGGTCTTAATTAAAATCTAATTCAAAACAATTGAATTAGACTTGGAAATACATCAAGGGTATTTTAGTCATTTCCAAAGTTCGAGATTATTCCTGGGAGCTGAAGAATTGGCTAAGGAAATTAGATCGATCGAAAGTTAGATCGATCGACTTTATATTCGATCGATCAAATTTTCCGTCTTCCAGAAGATCAGATATTTCAAGATCTTTTGAATTCTTTATGCAATTCAAATCATAAGTTGGATTTTGTGGACAGAAATGGACGCCAACCAGCTCTGAATACTTGGCTAGAATTAATTCTTGATGGTTTTTTGTAAGTCCAATTCTCTATATATATGAGATTAGGGACTTAGGTTTAAACATGCATATTTTGGGGGTTTCGGATTTTCTCAGGTGTATCACTTCAATTTCTTGTATTTTCATTTACTTTGATGCACGTTTTTCTGGGCTTAGTTCCAGGGAACAATTTCCTTTGTTAAAATTCATGTTCGTAGCTTAGTTTGTTTTCCTTTTCCTTTCTTTTCTTGTAATCCGAATTTTAGAAGTTTTAATCTACTGTTTTAGTTAATTTTCATCTTGTTTCTTTACTGTTTTTCATAGATTTCATGCTTAGATTAGATTCAATTATGTCTAGCTAAATTAGTTCTTAGGGTTTGATCAAAATCCTATCCAAAAACCATGAAGTGTTCTTGAGGTTCTTAGGATTTTCTTGAAATGTTTGATGATTGTTAAGGGCTAGAGGATCTCAAAACCCATGCTAAAAGGTTTTGTTTTCAAGATTCCAATCTAATTATTCATGAAGAAGAGTTAAACTTGTCTATGAGTTTTCTTAGATTTCTTGAGTAAAACCAACGTTCTTGGAAACAAGAACGATGTCTTTTGCAATGATTCTAATTTGACATAATTTATGTTTACCTATTAGAGTCACCTTATAGGGTATACTAGGGAATACCGGTCGTTTCACACCTTTGGTAGTTTAAACCGTTTTTCAATTATAGTGTAACTTTTACGTGATGCGACCGGTGTGAAACTAGATACCTTATCATTATGACCTAGTTAGGGTTTTCATATATTGTGTATGCTTATTAGGATGTGTTATAAAGTAGTAAGTTAGGGAGCATTAATCACTCCACACCTTTGGTAGAGTAAACGTTTTTCAATTGTAGTTTAAATCTTTACGTGGAGTTGTTTAATGTAAAACTAGGTGCTTTATGATTACGTCTTAACTAAAGTGTTTTCATGTCGAGGTCGTCGTAATGGTTGACGCCCATTACGCGCTCATATCATGCATGTTCAGAAGAACCATATAGACTTTAAGCATTTCATTGGTTGAGGATTGGATAAGATCAACACCCTAAGTTTCTTTTAAGTTTGTTTTCATTTTCCGCTTTCATTTCTTCACCTTATTGTTGTAGCTTCAATTCTACAACTTTTACTTTGTTTTTTATTTTTAAGTTAAGTTAAATACACTCTATAAGTATCCCATTACGCAAAACAACCCATAATCTCTGTGGATTAACGGTTGTTTATGGGATATTTAGGATTGTGTTTAGTTTGATTTAGTACATATTGTAAATTCTGTTTATAAGCTGTTTTCTTTACTACCTACTTTCTGTTTTTGCTGTTTTTAGTGCATAATTTGGTTCTGACTGTTTTCTGCAGAAAAATCGATCGATCGACTTTAGTAACCTAAAATTTTCAATCGATCGACTTTCGAACGATCGACATAAAATTGGATCGATCGAATTCTGTTTTTGAGCAGCACTGCTTTTCTGCTGTCTCTAGACCGAACCTACATTTAATTTCTTATTGTCTTGTGCATATTTAGACTTTAAATTTGTTTTAGATTTATTTCCCGCATCTTTCTTGCATTTTTCTTTTCTGCAAATAATCGATCGATCTAATTTTATTTCGATCGATCTAATTTTCGATCGATCTCATTTAAAGTCGATCGATCTACTTTTCCTGCATCAGCACTTCAGCTGCTGCTGCACTGCCTCACTGCAGAATTGGTTAGTTTTCTTCCTTTTTCATTTTTTTTCCTGTACCTTGTATATATAGATTAAATTTTGTCGGTGCATGTTTGGTCATCGTTCATTATCATTGCCTATTTTTCCATACGACCCAAACTTAGAGCGGATTTCTAGACGAAGTAGATCTAAACGAAACTCACGTCTAAGAGCCCATTCTAATTCACCTATGGTTGAAGAACCAAAGCCTATGTTGTTGAGGGATCACTATGTTCCCTCCACATACACACCTACTTCAAGCCTTCAGTTGCCAGACATTATAGCAGCTCATTTTGAAATTAAGTCCGGATTCATTCAAATGCTTCCATTATTTTACGGACTTAGTACCGAGGATCCTTATAAGCATTTAAATGAATTCATTTAAATCTGCTCTACCATAGGGTTACAGAATTTTACAGAGGATGCTTTAAGGATGCGTTTGTTTCCGTTCTCTCTTAAAGACAAAGCAAAGTATTAGTTAAATTCCTTAGCGACCAACTCTATTACTTCTTGGGCTCAGATGCAACACGAGTTCCTTAAGAAGTACTTTACCATAAGGAAGACCAATCATATACGAAAAGCCATAACTGGTTTTTCACAGATAGAGGGAGAACCTTTTCATGAGACTTGGGAGAGGATGAAGGACCTTTTATGAAAGTGTCTACCTTCACGCATGTTTTCCCTCCTCCTCCTCCTCCTAGCTTTTAGTTTTTTTTTTTTTTTTTTTTTTTTTTAAGGTTTAGATTTTTATTTTTGTTATCATGTGTAGTTAAACTCTCAACTAAGATTGATGATGAAGCCTCACTATTGAAGAGTAACAATATTTTCTTGTGAGTTTATACTATCCGATTTTATGAATTTTGATTTCTAATTGTTCTACTTCAAGTCAATTATTGAGATGATTCTTGGATATCTATTGTGATTTACGGATACATGTAATGATTTGAGATAGTTTCATTTATCAAAATGTTATATATTCATTGTGTTTCGTTTTACGAAAGCATTTGATGATTTGGTTTAAACCGGATATCTTTTGTGATTTGTGCAAAGAATGGATTCAATGAATGATTTAATTAATTTTTTGAAGCATAGTAGAACATATATAAGATTTGTATGGTGAGAACTTCGGATATGTATTGATAAACATGAGGATATGTTGCTATGATGTGGTGGGTGTAGATTCCAAAACCTCAGTATCTTTTCTTTTGCTTTATTTTATTTTATTTTATTTATGTTTTCTTTAATTTATTAAAGTCCCAAAAATTCAGGACTAGGTTAAAATAAAATTAGTTTAAATAGAGATTAATTCTCGTAACACAATTCCCTGTGGATTCGACCTCGCACTTGTACACACACTATATTGCAAACGATTCGTGCGCTTGCGAGTACTTTAAAATTTGCACAGCATGTAACATATTGCTTTGCTTGTGTTAAAGAAAATTTTGATCCATTCATCTTTTGATTTTCATGCCTATTTTGCACACTTTGAGCATTTCTTGTGTTGGGAATTCATTGTTTAACACATGAGCTATTGCTGAATTTTTCTTGTGTACTATTTGGATATTTAATCATACATTAAGGGGGCGAATATGATTTTTTTGCAAAATATTCACTTTTGCATATCATGTATATTATTGTTCATGGTCTGGCATTTCTTTCATGATGCATTCTGTGCATTGCTCATGGTTGAGATTAGAGGATAGTGAGAGTTTTAGATGTGATAATGTCTAGCTCTTTGAGAGGTCCATTTTTTTTTTTATGGATTGCCCACTAATGTTCTCAATATACATAGGTGATTGATTTGGCTTATTTAAATTATTTATTGCTGGACAATATGATTTATGTTTCATTGAAAACCATTTGTCATTTCGTGACAAAAATAGGGAGAAGGTTTTGTTTCAATTGTTGGTCATTGATGTATTTGAGAGGGGGAGTAGTATTTTTTGATGATATGATTGATTAACATAGTTGTGCTAATGTATTTATTAAATATCTATTCAATTATTCATCTTTATATTAATATGAATTTTAGTACTTCAATTCTCTATGTGTTTAATGGTTTGTTCATGTTTCAGAGAACATGTTAGACTCAGAACTTCATTTAAGACTAGTTTGTGGTTTAATAGGTTTATGTTGGGTTTTGGGGTGTTAGTTTTTGACTTGAGCATTTTGTTGTAATTGGGTTTTGTCACCGAACTGTCAAATGGGGAGTTTGTTAGGTTTTTAGTATTGGCAAATTTAGTGTCAAAACATATTTGGTTGTAAGTTTTAGTCTAGTGGTTAAGTCGGTGAATAAGTTTATCTAAGGCATGATGATAGACTCAAATTCAAGTAGGCTAAATCCAACTCAAATTGGAAGACCTATAAAATGTGGTTAAGCCTAATCAATCAAGGAATATAAAGTCTAATCAATCAAGGGAATAAGCCAATTGGAATTTCATTAATAGGAGTTAAAATTGGATTTGTCACATCCAAATTAAGCACGTCTCAGTGTTTTGACCATAAGTATTGGATTCAGGTGAAACTAGCGGCATTGGAAAGCTGACTCACAATGCAACAAATATCCCGAAATATAATTTTCCTAATTCGGACGTTTAATATGTCAAAATCGCCCCACAATATAAGCCCGAAAATCTAGGCTATTTTTATCTGAAGTTTCCTTCTCCTTTTAGGTTTTCTTATCCTATTCCAACTAGAACTATATTTTCTTGAAGTCTATTTAAGGAGATTTCCGAGCACAATTTTTTTTGGGAAAAATATTAAAAAGTCTCCTGATCAACTAACAGCTGATTTTAAAATAGCCCTCTGAATTTTCAAGTGTGCTAAAGTGACACATCATACTACCAAAGTGTACCAAAAAAGCCATTTTATTATTATATTCCTATAATACCCTTGCCACATGTCATTTATTCCATCCAAAATAATAAAAATTTAAAAATCAAAGAAAAATAAAATATTAAAAAACTAATATATATATATATATATATATATATATATATAGAGAGAGAGAGAGAGAGAGAGAGAGAGAGAGAGAGAGAGAGAGAGAGAGAGAGAGAGAGAGAGAGAGAGAGAGAGAGAGAGAGAGAGAGAGAGAGCTCGAGCCATTCCTTTGGGCCAGACACCCCCATTTTTGCCAATAAGGATGGCTGACCACTACCATTTTGGCCAATGGGGGCCATTGAGCCACCTCCAAAGCCGGTGGCCCTTAGCACCCCCAAATGGCAAAATGGGGGTGGCCGAAACCACCCCCAAGGGCCTTGGGGGTGACGCGGCCACCATTGTTTGGCCTGGAGGTGGTTTCGGTCACCCCTACGACTAATTTGGGGGTGGCGCAGCGACCCCTGTGTGGCATGGGCCATGGGGATGGCCATAGGGTAGGGGGTGGCCATACCAGCCGAACCACCCCATGGCCCTTAGGGGTGGTTCGGCTACCCTTAAAAGGTCAAAAGGAAAAATAAAAAGTTGGGGTTTGGCCCCTTTGTGTAAACCATAATTGTTCATCAACAACAATTGAAGACTATTAGAGTTTCAATAAAGGAGATCAAGTAGAGGGATTGTTCCATACATTCTAGGAAGGGCTATTGCAGTAGAAGTCAAGTGGGAAGGGCAGTATACTCTGCACCACTTTTAGATGCTCAAATGTGCTCCGATTGACATGATATTTTGAGGCTAGATAGAGGACTTAGAAATGAACACTTTTGTTTTTGGGTTCGACTCATTTAGAATTCTTTTTTACCCAGCTTTGACCTTCCCAAAGTTTCATTTTACTAACACGTTAAACCAAAAAGTCTTCACCTTATTACTAAAAAGTCATGTTCACACAACTTTATGACTTTGTTCTCTTAATCATTTTGATGACTATTGATGAGCAAGATTCCAAGCTCATGTGGACAATGGTGGTAGACCCTAGTACAGTGTTTTTAGAAAATTTTTAACTTTTGTCAATAGTTGGAAGATTTAAAAGCCGATTTCTAGGCCAACAAGTCAATTATCTCCAAATTGAATTATGACTTCACTAGACTAAACTTGTAGTCAATTAATTGCTAAATTTGATTCATATATGTCCAAAAACATATTTGTCAACCCCAAATTTAAAAGTAAAGCGATAGTCAAAAAGTACTATTAGAGGTGGATAAATAGTCATTTACTTGTCAGAAAAGTCAATGAATTGACTTTTATTGAAATTCTATAATAAGGTAGAAAATTCAAATACAAGCAATCTGGACTTTAGGTTGACTCAATCTGAGTTCATTTGACTCAGTTTTAGTTTAGTCAAAATTTTAAGCTCAGAAAGTCAACATAAACTTTAAAAGGGTTAAAACATGATAAGAAAATTCCTAAATTTCTAGGACAACTTTAAGACAATTATAAAAGCTTAATGATATTGTTTTCTCAATATTATCACTGAGTTATATAAATGAATTTAAGATATTTAAATTCTCGTGTGTTACACTGTAGTAGGCCATCTCCCTCCCATGTGCGCTCTACGACGATATCGAGATATGATAATGACACCTCTGACTGCTCACAGTGCTCATATATGACCAGCGTCCCATCCTTCATGCGCACTAAAGAACATGCTACCGTAACTAGCTAACATGTGGCGAATGGCACTGCAAATGCCACTGTATATCCTAAGGTCTATTACGTGTCAGGGCAAAAGGCAATGATGCCATTAGATATCATATCCATTGAGCCAAATGCGAAGAGTACGAAGTTCGTCCCATATCAGCACATGGCAACTAGTTGCGTCACGGGTTACGCCGAACATCTCAGTCTTTGGATTTTGTAGGACACAAGGATCTACCTCGCTTAGCATGTTGTGAGTATGTAAATGGAAGGAGTAACCAAATCAAGGTATGTCGAAAACACATTGAAAACAAAAAAGAGTCATCACTTTTCCTTAAAGGAATACCATACCGACTTAGGCATCAGAGGGTCTTTGGCTTTGGCCAAGGATCCCTTCACCCTTTCTCTGTTTTGCAGAAAACTATCCATCTCAAAGGTCACGCTCCCATCCAATTGCATAGCAAACACACCTAGAATTTCTAATCCAACCTAAGTGGGAATGCATCAACCTAGTCCATCCTCTCTGGGTTGAAAATCTCCTCGACAATAATGAAAGGAATTAAACATAAGATTTTACACACTGAATGAAGCCAATTTATAAAACCTAACAAAACAAATAACAGAATAATACAAAAATGTTGACCACCTTTTAGTTAAACCCGACAATGGCACCCTCATGAGGACCCACTAAACACACTAAAACACGACAAGGAACTTAAAAATTTTCAACCTTTCAGAAACATCAAGAAGACCCAAAGATTGAAAATGATGAAACCCATAGTCCTAAAACTAAATTTATCACACAACATAAAAAGTTATTGAAAACCCAAATAATTACAAAATTGCATAAAATAACATGCAAAATTTAGAGAAAACCCAAAGTCCCAAAACAAATTTACAAAATAACTAACACATAAAATCATATAGAATCAATTGTTACTCGAAAAAAAAATAGGCCTAAAGTATCCAATTTAAAGAATTAAACTTTTTCACTTCAAGAAGAGAACTTGTTCTGTTGGAGAAATTATCAATCCTAAACTCGACTTGGCTTAGCTAGTCCGATTAACCTGACCACGATTAGCTCGGCCAATATCGCCTCGGGTATTTGTTACAGTATCACGTGGCAAAAGTGCCAAGACTCCATGGACCTCGGAGATAAAATCGTCTCGGAGTACAAGCGTCTCGGGCTTAAAACTCCTCAGTGTGTAGAACATCTCGGGATCTCTGTACTCGATGGTAAACCGTCTCGGGATCATCGTCCCTCGGACATATTGTCAAAGCATGTAAGATCGACTCGGATATATCTCCTCGATCTCTACAGGAGATGTTGAGATGCATTCAAGGGATTATGTTCGGATTTCATGGATTAATTTCTCTATCCAGGACTTTCCATATCATCAAAAGACTCATATCCCGAATATCTCGGGATAGACCCTTATCCCATAAATCAGGGGATAAGGCACCTATTAACATGGAATCGGCTGAAGAGTTGGAGTCCTACCTAACTTAGAGTCTATTAAGATAAGTTTGAAGCTTGTGTAATCTAGGACTTAGACTCCTAATCCTATTGCATGTAATCACTTTAGTAGTTTCAAAACTGTGTGCCTATAAATAGGTTGCTACCCCAAGTATAAATTTACATTCAAATCTTTGAGTTTACACTGCTCTCAATATTCCCAAATTTGTCAATAAAAATTGACTTAAACATCAGAGTGAGAACGGTCGGCACCCCCGATGAGCTGTTTACTATTTTACAGATCTTGAAGCGGAAGACAAGTTACAAGGCAATGACGAATTACTATGCGACACGTCACCATACCGAAAATTGTACCAACATGTTCATTACCTGGTCAAGTTTGTCACGAAGAAAACCTTATTGTCGCAAATCACAAGGTAACATGGCAAATCGCAAGTCAAACAAGATGTTAGGTTTCGTCTTCCTACAAGAGTTGAAAACGATTGAAAGGTAATTGAAAAAGATTGTCTTTTATTTGGTTTTATTGCATTGAACAATCAAGACAATTAATTAAGGGCATTTAAGACTTCACACATGAATAGAAGGGGTATAACGAGTAGTTTAGATGAAAAATAGCACTTGGAATGCACTTGAGGCAGTTTCCGACTTTCCGTTAGGATTTAATAGCAAATCTTAATGGATTGGTGATATTGCAAAGTTTTCAAACATGACGATCTGACATTGCAATTTTTTAAACTTCAAGGGCACGATTACTAAAGTGCCTAAACATCAAGGAGGTAAATGAATATTTCCCTAAGGGAAAATGTAAAATTAATCAATGTGGTTACACTAATTTGCAATAAGCTTGATGTGATATAAAATGTTCTGAGATTTTCTTGTGGTATTCAAAAATAATGAATAGGTCCTTGTACCTAACTTCCGTATAATTTTTTGATGGAAACCATAAAATGTTACATCAATACTAAGCACTAAGAAGACGTGTTTGGTATTTGATGTTTTTTGTCAAAATAAAAAGATGGAGGTTAGGTGTACGGATCTATTCATTATTTTTTGCATACTACAGGTAACTCTTTGAACATTTTTATATTGAGATGTGTTTGATGTTATTCTCATATACATCTCATGTTCATCTTTCTAAGAAAATCCACCGTTGAATCAGTGGAACCCACATGTAGGTCCAACAAATTCAATGGTGAATTTGCACATCTCTTGTACAGAGATGGACAAGAGATGTGCAGGAAAATGAAATCAACCATTTCTATTTTTATATTACATGCAGTTTATTGCAAATCGGCGTAACCACATGTACTGATTTTGCATTTTTTCTTATGAAGTTATTTGTTTAGTTAAGCTTTAGTATTCGGTTCAATTTATATAAGTTTGTGATTTCAAAAAAAGGAAAAAAAAAGGAAAAGGGAATTAGATAAATACAATTTTCATTTTGTGAATCATAAGTTCGTAGTAGTGCCACCTGGAATATGCGAATGTTCCACGTCAACTTATTATTTAAAGTTGGGGCGTAAAATGGCCCTTCCTAAAATCCCTTTGAGAATAGTTTCAGTATGGATATATATATTTTTTTTCTTTTGAATAATTCAGTAACACTTTTATAACTCAATTAAAGAAATAGAGTAGATTGCTCTAATAAACTAATATCACATATTAGAAAAAAAGGCCAATATGACGGTTCATGGTTTAGCTCAAGCTGCCGTTAAATAGATCCGATTTAGATAGAAGAAATTTATGCACTTCCCTCAAAAATAGGGGAACAAGAATTTGGTTGAAATGCGGGAAGTAATATGGTGCTTCGCGGGCACGCATAGAGTTGAGTTATTGGGTTGATTTGGACATGGGTTTGATTGGATGGCTTTTGATGTATCATGTATAATTAAATGAAAATTATTCATTAAAAAAATATATTAAAGAAGGATAGAAAGATCCAATACATAAACAAAATAAAGAATTTATATGTAAATTAAACGAAAATTATAGATATAAAGCATAAACAAAACGAAGATTGTTCAATACATTGTTTTAAATTAGAGAAAGATTCATGAACTGGTTCGCTTGTTAATATTTTTTGTTTTCTATTTTATATATTCTCTTTTCAAAACAAAAATGCATTAACAAAAAATTTAAACACAAAACACTTTTAAAAATACAAAAATATATTTCACATTTACATTAAGTGAAAACATTTTTTCAAATTTAAAAAAAAAAAAAATACTCTCCAAAATAAATTATCATGTAGGATCAAAAACATCATTGAGATTTCATCATAATAATATTTATTATTTTGTACTTGTAATATATTGTCATAGTTTAAAGATTATAATATAAGTATATAACAAACTTTTAAGCATTTAATTTTAAAATAATAATGAAATTTAAGGATAGATATTTAGCAATATATCTATGAATTAATTCTTGAGCATCTTTTCTTATAGATAGGGAGGGTCATAAGGGACGTCAACTAAGTCGAAGGCAGAAAAGGCGGAAGAAACTATAGCTCGAGACTGAAGTCAAACCCCGATTGCAATCGCATCGTTCAACTTCGGCTCAGTCTGCTCAGATGCCACCATTTTCTCTTTCAATGCATCATATCTGTACATAATCACTCACAGACAATGGCAGTGGCAGCCTTCAAATCCTCATCCAGAAGAGCAAATCTCAACACCACCTCCGCCACACACTCTGCAGGAAAAGAAAGCACAGAGAAAGAGAACCCACAAAAGAAAGCCGCCCCAGTTCGAAGATCACGGAGCGTGAGCGCTTTCTCGAGGGGGACTACCTCCACCGTCGCCGCCACCAACGCTGAGATCTCCGAGTTCTTGAATAAGCGAGACAACCCTCTTTTCTGGAGCAGCGGCTCTGGCTCGCCTCCAAAACCCGACGCTACGAATACGAAGGCAAGAACGGCGAGCAATGCTACTGCGGATGACAGGAGGGGGCGCTCGGTGACGAAAGGTTCGTGGGTCGACCCGGGTCGCCGCAATAGGTCCGCGTCGAGGCGGCGCTGTGTGACTTCAGAGGTTCGGACTACTTTTTGGGATGGAGTTCTGAGTTATTTGGATTGACTGTTTGTTTGGAAGTGATTTGGGGTTGCGTTTTGATTAGTTTTATGTGGAAGAAATGAATGGGTGTGTGAAACATAGAATTTTGGTTTGAATTGTTTGCAATTTGTTGTCTGTGCAGAGTGAGGCTGAGAAAGAATGCGGTTCATCAAAGGATTTGAGGAATGGGAGTCATTGGAATGTAGTGCCTAGTAATGGGAAAAAGGGTGGCTTGGTAAGAAGTAGTTCTGGTATATGGTCTGGTCAGCATTCGGGTCTTGAGCCTTTGGATAGTTTGTCCGCGAATTCGGTACGAACTGGGTAGACCCATTTTCTTTTTGAGATATTGTATGAAGTTTGTGGAAAGGGAACATATTTAATTGATTGGTTTTGGGCTTTTCATATGGTTCTCTTTCAGACTTGTTCGAAAGCTCAAAGTTGGGAAGATGAAGTGTCGACGACGAGTTCTGTGGGAGCTGAAGAGAAAACTATTAAAGCAGTTTGCGAACAAATTAAGGTGAGGTGTAGACGAAATTGTGGACTAGTTAGCGAAAACATGAATGCTGTGATGGAAAATAAGTATTGCTAAATGATGATGGATAATGTCCTTGTGGTATACAGTTGTTTCATAATTCATTTTGCAGTCGGTCCAAGGGGATAATGTGGAAAGTGATGCTACTGCTAGTGGAATATATGAAACAGTTCGTTCTGAAGTGAGGCGTGCTGTCTCTGAAATCCAAAATGACCTTGAAATTGTAAGTTGTAATGGCATCGGGTATGTTATAGCGATTAGTTGATTGCATAATGCTATTATTGAAAAAGTGTTATTGGGCCTATTAATTTGACGATAGTTGGGCAATATAGAATGGAGTTCTACCTTTTCTTTTTCATATTTGCCGACTTCTCCTGAACCACACTTGCTTGTATTTGATTCTATTTAATCAGCTCAATCAACAAAACAAACTAGTTGCGAAATCATATTAGTAGCAAATATATTCGCGATTAGGTTAGGATGCTGTTTTTTCTAATTACGAGAAATGCTTTTAGGCTTTCACATTAGACATTGTTACTAATGCTGGTGTATTTTGTAAGACATCATTTCGGGGAGGGGAGGAATTGATTCACCTCATAGATGGTAGTGTACACTGGTGTGTGAAAAAAGAAAAAGGTTATAAAAAAAAGGTATAGAAGAGACCTTTGTGGGGGCAACCCAACTTTTATTAATGGGGTGCTATGATCAAATGTTCTAGCATATACGCTATTCCATTATGTTAACTGTTAGGAACTTAGATTGAGAAATGAGATGCTTAATGCTCATTTGGTGCCTCCCTTTAAGTGGTTTTAATAACACTGACACTGTTTGAATTCTTGGCGTATCTTTAGTTCTTTAATAAAGAACTGTGATTTCTAACTTGATACATTTGTGAGGCTACGGATTCTTGTTCGTTTTTCACTTTCTAGCTAGGTGCGTTCTCTTGTATACTGCCGGTGTATTTAGGGGCGCCTTACACTTTTAATAAGACCAACTTATTACTTATCAAAAAAAAAAATTTGTGAGGCTACGGATTACCACAAATTTGTGGGTTGGTAAGTCGAGAATTCATCTGTGGGTTTGTCTTTATCAGAATGAGGATTGCGGCACTCCCTCAGTTGTAAAATGTGAATGTGGTAACTCCAACTACTTGTTAAAAAGAATAAGAAGAAAATATCGTTCCAACAGTAAAGCAACAACCACTTCTTCCATTAATTTCGAACTTAAGATATCCTTTTGATTGTGTACACACATGCTTGCTCATATTTGTACCCACGTTGGTGCTCTATATCTTGCAGAATCTTTTAAATTGGCAACCTAGCTTTCGCTCCTCGTATTTTTTGTTACTTATGATAATGCCACAACGGCCAGTGTCAGCTAGTTACGTTTATTATCTTCTGCTCATTTGATTGTATCATGCAAACATACTTTATTTAGTGTATAATTTGGTCTTTGGTTCTTTTAAGTTCAGGCTATCCGAAGGAGTAACACTACTGCTATTGCAACTACCAATATGGCTGATATCCCTCCTGACTTGGTAAACCCAGGTGCAGTTGATTTAGTTTTGGACATCAGAAGAGAATATGCCAAAAAGCTTGAGCAGGTGATTTTCCCTTGCTATATGTGTAGATGGGGATACAGTTGTACCAGAGTTGTCTTGTCATGTCTGGTAGTTGGGAACATGCCCAACTTCTGCATTTAAGCCTTTAGGCAGATAAAGATTCATGCACTTTTCAATTTAATGACTGCAATGATTCAGTGTAAATATTGCTTCCATCCTGCAGGATATAGAACCAATTCATGATTATAGAATATTAAGAAAATGCCCTAGTTACTCAGGCCATATGGTGAATCCTGATTGTCCATATGATGGTGAACCATCAGAGTAGGTCTTGTAGTTAGTCTGCCTCTATTTGTATTGACATAGTTATCTATGATAAATTTTGTTTATGCACTACTTATTAAAAATATAGTGAGTTTATTCATGCACGTGGGTAGAGGCAAGTAAATGCTCATTTCCTTTAAGAAAACAGGCCTTTGTTTTGTACAACCGTAAGCCTTACGCTGTTGAGCACAAGTGCACAGTTTCAGTCCTCAAAATGTCCACTTCATGCTGAAAAATTGAAGGTTAATACGGTAACTAAATCAACCTCCTTAGGGCATTTGGCAAGCACTTGTGATGACCTCTCTTCTGTTATTTACTTTAAGCACTTGTCCTGAAGCTTCTCCACCAATGGTGTTGAAGAACAGTTGTTTTCTTAGTCCTAAGTCTTCATCCCATATTGGAGAATCATTACGGTGTCTAATCAGTTTACTTGGTTGAGTAAATTTTCTATTCAGCCATGTCTCTCTCTCTCTCTCTCTCTCTCTCTCCAAATCATTGTAATTAAAATGTATTTCATTGACCTTGTGTTCAACTTGTAGTCCCTGGAACGGGCTGGAAAACTTCGAGCAGACTTGGCTGTTGAGGAGCACCGTGGACACGAGTTGAGTAGAATCCTGAAGGAAATACTTCCAGATCCTAAAACCCCTAGTGTGCAGAAGTCTCGTCCAGGAAGAAAAGTAGGCTCTTTTTGCTACTTCTGTTGAAATTGTGGTGCATTTTTACACAATCTATGAGCAGTACTTGGATTCATTTGCCTCATATCTTGTTAAATTCATTCAGATGGAGAGAATAATTAGCCAGCAATATTTCATCTTATGTATTGAATTGCTTAAAGTTATGGGGATCCTGGATGCACAGAACTACATAACTCCATTTTTTTTAATGAATAATAATTTATTAAGAGAAAAGGCAAATCCCTCGTACACGGACAGCATACTAACTTGATTTGTTTAATATGGCTTTAGAATAAGATCTACTATAATCCTGCGTAATGCATCATTTTTTTTTCACTATAATGATCGTCTTTGGTTATGATCTTGTGACTTAAAAAAGGTTTGGTTGAGTCTATTGCTCTAATTGTAAACAAGGAATGTGTGGGTACAAATACTGTAGAAATTACAATAAAGTGGTTTTCCACCCCCTGTTCAAAAACACTCCTCCCATATTGGTCAGGTTTCATCGTTGCATACAGCTAATGTGGGGAAAGGCTTGACCTATTTGTTTACCATAAATGCTGTGGATTTTCTGTATAGCTGGCATCTAGGCAAGAATGCCTTTTGTTTGATCGTTCTAAAAGTGTATTTCATTGATACATACTGACAGTCTAGCATTGAAAGAAGAAAGATGTCAAAACGTCTAGAAGATGAAGCCCTGGCTTATTTTGATGAGTGCATATCACTATCAACATTTGATAGTTCTGACTTCTCATCACCAGAGGACCCACCACTTGATCTTGCTACCCCAGTAAATTACAGTGCAACTCTACCCCAAGCAAGTTCAGGCACTTCGGCCACCACTTTTACTAAGAGTTCCTTCAATATTAAACAGGTCAATCTCCTCACTAACTGGTGCTTATTTTTCCATTTTTCATCTTAAATTGTTGTGTCTATATACGTCAGTGAAAAAATGAGTCTGCTTAATACTATTCACAGGTTTGAATGATTCTCAAAGCTTACATAATTCTAGGAATATGAAAAATATCTCTTTTTTCTTATGTTTTGATGACTTTTAGTTGTGCTTTTTACATATTCATGCAAAATATTGTGACCATGAGAGGAACATCATATGCTTACCATATATATATATATATAGCCGTCCGGAACTACACCTATGAACATTGCAGTATCTTATGCTGTATATTTAATAAGCAAGCTATAGATAGTTGTGCTTAATACATACTCATGCAACATATAATGACCATGAGAGGACCATGATATGCTTACAGTACATACAGCTGTCCAGGACTACACATGAAGATTGCAGTTTCTTATGCTGTATATACTATAAGCAAGCTATAGCAATGACATTATTTTTACCTGGCATGCACGTTGAGTCACTTGCTGTCTCCTTGAAGGCCCCATTTAGGTTTTAAGTAATTTGTGTCAAGTTCATTGGTTGCATGTCTCAAGGTGCAGTTATCTTTTAGTGGTTAAGAGGCATGCCCCAACAAAAAGTTGGGTGTGTCTATTGATGAATGTGGAATAAGTTCATAAGATGGAGGACTGTCTTCTTGCCGAGTAAGTTTTGGTGGCTGCGTCGATTCCGATGCTGGATTCTGTTGGAGTGGCAGCTTCCATGAAGGCGGTTGTTAAGCAATGTACTTTGGCGAGGGGCTTCTTACGGCAGGAGTTTCTCAATCTGAGTCTGTCTGTGCCAATTACCCCAATCTCTTGCCTATAGTGTTGTTCGTGTCGTCGTCAACTCTGGCTGTAAAGGAAGATGGGGTGGAAGGGGCTCCCTCTCTATTGGGTGGTTGTGTTACTCCAACTGCTGAAAAGGGGGAGAACTTCGGGTCAAACGGTTTGATACAATCTTAGAAGTGGCCGGTAGGTTTTGGTCCGTCTAGGGATATTGTTGTGTGGGATCAGGGTGATGAGGTTTGGGATGGGAAGGATGGAGAATCCCCTTACCCTTTTGGTGTTTTTCCTCTCAACTTGCCCTTGGGTTGGGCGTTGGATGGTGATGAGGACGAGGATCCATCTTTGGTGATTTTGGATGCTATTGAAGAGGATTTTCATTGGGAAGTAAAGGTTGCGCATGCAAAGACCAAAGGTAGGAGGGAGCTGTTGAATCTTAAAAGCTCCATTAACTATGGTGATGAAAGCACGTCCTCTCGGCAATGGAAAGACAAGGCTCACGTAATATCGGGTTTAGTGCTCCATGTAGGTTTCGGGTTTCAGGGCTTTAGGTCCTTGCGGGTTTGGGGGGTTTCTTTTTGTGGGCTGGCTAGGTTGTTCCTATGTACTTAGGCGCTTTATGTATTTTTTTTCATAAAATTTTGTTACTTATAAAAAAAAAATAAGTACATAGTAAAAAATTTGGATGTCTTTTGCACCGGACCTGCAAACACAATGGTGTGAGAAGTGATTAACTGATGTGGAAGAAACAAAAAGTGCAAAGGGGGGGCTGAAATTGACATGAGGAGAAGTTATTAATAAAGGATCTATCTAACCATTCTCCAATAGTTGGGATCAAGTCTTAGTTGAGTTGAGTTGAGGTTTACAGTATAAATGGTAATGACCATGGTTATCATCTGAAGGTGCTCGCTCCACAGCTTTTGTATATTGTTACATGAAAATGATGCATAAGATAGTTACTTAGATACACTGTTATGTCATTGACCTTTGCTTTAGTTTCACCCATCAAATAATTGAATAGGAACTTTTAACTTTATGTTCAAATCCTTCTCTATATTGACATATTTTAAGTAGTCATTTTCTACCATATCTTAAGAAAATATTTTGATGTAATGAACATTGAACTTGCCAAATACTATAATTGGCCCAAATTGGGTTTAATAGAAGTATATCCAAGTCATACCTTGTAGAATCAATTATAAATTATTCTGAGTTTTCAGTCTACAGCAATAAGTCATTTTCACTCAAATATGTATTCTATTTGCTTGTTTGAGTAATACCTATGAGGGATGGGGTTTCTCTAACTTTTGGCATAGTGGGCCCTAGAGGGACTAAAAAAAAAAAAACTCATAGCCGCGAAGGTTATAGCACGTTTGGGTGTTCGATTTTTTGAAATCTGAATTCAATTATAATTTAGTGCGCGAATTCCGAGGCAAATAAAGTTGAAAAGGATATTTAAATAGTTTGACTTTCTAAGATAAAATTAGAAAAAGCAAGATAAAATCTTATTTGTTTTTGAAAAACCCGAACATTGTAGCAAATAGAATCAAGATTCTTCTTGTTCCCAAACATACTATTATAGTAGCAAAAGCCATTGGAGTTTTGAAACGGTAGGTACAGCTAGCTCGTGAACAGCCAACCACTGTAAAAATTGGATAGGTCCTACCTATGGTCATTGAGGCCTCCTAAAATACATCCCAAGCTGAAATATCACAAGTACTACCTCGTCCCGGGCCACTGCAAGGAAAACTGTTGTCAATATAAAAGTGAATGTTGTGAAAAGAACATAATGTAGAAAACCATAAATTTTCATCCACTTATCAAAATAAATTTCCTCTTATTTTTTATTTCTTCATACTATGTCTCTTATCGTTGCAGTGAATCCTGATGTGAAAAAAAGCTATTATTACAAACAGTCGGACTAGTGGGGAATGATGCGGTAAACCAGAAAAGTTTGGGTAGATAGGAGCCTACCTAATTTTATTGTATAAATTAAGTGCCTCTCTCTCTATAAGAATAAGTACGCTCCGAAGCGTGAAGTGGGAGAGATTTCGTAAGCATCAAACCCCTCTAGAGCCCAAACCTCCATTTCTCCTACCTGTTGTTCTCCTTGCTTAGCCCTTCTTCTAAGGGTTTGTTGTGTAACAAGTGCATAATGTTCCCTAGAACATCCATGTAAGAATACAAAAAGAAATAAATAAATAAACTTTGGAGTTGTTGAATATTGCAGCTTTCTCCAAACCTTTGGGAAAAGTGTTAATAAATAAAATAGGAGGGTATCCTCTTGGGAATGAAATTATGTTATTTGTTTTCATATTTCTTTGGGCTCTATAAGAATTTGTCGAGATTTTTCGCCCCCATGTTGCCACACGGGGGGGACATGGGGATGTAAAAAAAATTGACTAATCCTTTATATTGGAATGGTTGAAGGTTCAAATGTTTTGGCAGTTCCTCACGGGGTGTTGAATCAAGATATTTCCTTTGTAGTATTGGACTTTGGTTGTATTTATCATGCACTTCTGGGACCTGAGACTCAGACAGATAGGTAAAACAGCAGTAACCACATGGTTTCATAAAACCGATTTCCCGATCTAACTTGATGAGTCGATCTGCCTGCATTTCTTGCTCCCGAAAAGTAATCTATTGATTCTTTCCCAATTCGTTGGACTAAAGGTGTGATGATTTACTTCATGGGTGAATTCTCTGGTTTAGTCCAAGATGGCCTAGTTGCACCTATTATATACATCCCTTTTCTCATCTTGGTTTTTTTTTTTTTTTTTCCCCTACCTTTTTGTTTGCTTGTTCAACTCTAACATAACTCTATGAAAATGTATATCTTGAAGTTCTCAAACACAAATCCTAAGCAAGTATGTAGGTAGCAAAATTATATAGTCTAAGGTTTTGATTATGAATTGCACCATGTTTTCCTGAAAAAAAAAATTCATACTCGCAGGAATCGGATGTCCAAAGTCAGTTCATGAATGGCCATGATGCTTCTGGACTAACAGCCAGTAGCAGCAGTAAGGAGCGAAATGTTGATCCATTCAGTCCAAACAGTGCCATTGCAGAAAAGGGTCGGAATTTTAAGTTCTCCTTTGCTGCCAAGACAACAAAAGCTTTTGATCCTCAGCATGATATTAGCAAGTATATCAGAAATTTTGAGAAACATGACATTGACTCGGAGATTGCAAGATCAAACTGTTACAACATGGATGAATATAATCTGCAGGCCTCAGCAGAAAGCTTGTTGTTTGACAGTGTCATATTAAGAAACAGAATTGAGTCTGGCAGTTTGCTTTTGTGTGGTGGTAGTTTCACAATTTCATGTTCTCCTTTTGCTTCTATCATCTGAATGTACTGGTTACTGAATTCCCACAAGTCACATGTGAAGCTGGGACTACTTTTATGCACAACAAAAGAAAGACACTTGTATAAAGCCATGTAATTTTGCCCTTTGCTTGTTATGTAAGTTACCAAGAATATCATGAATGATTTCTCCTTTATGCTTAGTGAACTACATGCTTTCGGTACAACCGTTTTTCCTTTCATTTCTTCAGGCATGATTTTTGCCAATCGGGTTACTTGAAATAGAGAATTTATTTTATACTCAAGATTTTGTGCTTTTTCATTTAACAATGTAGATAGTATCGCGTCATTAAAGTAAAATATACATGGTTAGATTTGTGAAATTTAATCTAGACTATCAAATAGATCATTTTCGTTTTACTTGAGATGGTGAAGATCTTTATATGTGCAAAGTTTGATGCGGTTTTGATTAACTTTGGCCTGACTTTGTACTTTATCAAAATTTCTTCATATATTCTACTAAAAAAATTCAAATATTTAGGGAGCTTTTAAGCCCAATATCTATAATCAATTAAGAGTTACCCACTTGAGCTACAAAATTTCTTTATGGTAAAATAATAGTTTTCAGGCTTCACCTAGTCGAGTCCAGGCTATGGCAGCCCCAAGCTGGTCAAATACAAAGGATTAGAATCCTTCCATTTGTCTATTTGACCATTTATTAATCATGATCAACGAAATATATCAGAACTTTATTATTAAATAATGTTCTTGAAATGATGAGATGTAGGACTTTTCTCTTTCATGCAATTGCTGTGACACATTTTAAGATTGTTCACAGTTCATTCTAGTGATCCTGAGTGAACAACTAGGTGCATATCCCTAATAAAATGTGAGTGATATAGTGATAATCTGCTCAAAGATAGCTAGGGTTTTTAAAAATCCTCTCTTTATGAAAGTATAATAGACCCACGATAACCCCTATTCACAGAGTAGTATTCCCTAACAATAGGAGTATTAACATGTTGTTCTAGCCTTATGTGCTGACTTTGTAGTAGTATGATGTGTGGCATTGCATGTCTGCTAAAAAAATTTGCACAAACCCTTTTTTGGTTGGTACCTCTACCCACCTCCAAGTCGGGGGGGAGGATGGTCATGACTACCAAAGTTGAGGTGCGACCATCCCGATGGCTCCGGAGTGGTGCAACCATCTCAGGAGGTTCGGTGGGGTGATTGCATTGATTGGCGACTCCTTTACTCCTTAGAGAGTGGTTAGCCACCTATGGGAATGGTTGGAGGTGGCTGTTTGGCCACCCCTTAGTAATTGTGAAGGGTGCTTTGTTTGTGCAAATAATTTTTTTAGACTGGCGTGGCAACTTTCACATCAAATAAAGAAAATCGCAATATAATAATAATAATAATTCACACCATTCTTTTTTAAAACTCATCTACCTAATAGGCCCTTGGCTCATGGGCTGCCGATCTTCTTAGTGATTTCTGATGATTGACCTTCTTTGAAAGCCTGTTAGTAGTTGAGCTTTCCAATAGTCCTCTAATTCCATCGAATAAGTTATGCTAATAGTTATTCATGAGAATTTGTCTTGTGTACCTATCGGTAGCCAGGTAGTTTTTTGTTTTAATTTTTTATTTGTTTAAAAAACAAAACATCATTGAATGGTTTCTTTGTAAAATAAACGGCAAAAATTGTAAAATTAGGAAGAAAAAAAAAAAACTTGAGTTATTTTTTCACTTTTGTACAAGAGAATTTTCGATAATTTTTTCACTTAAAGCAAGCCAAACTCTTTTTAAAGTTTTTTCACTTAGCCAAGCAAAACCCTTTTTAGAGTTAATGCAGTAGGACAGAGACCATAGCTCTTAATATAGAGCTCCACCTTGGGCTGGCTAAGCTTCAGGCCCATCTAAGACCAATGCATATATAGTATTCAAACTAGTTTTAACCTTAGCCCAAATACAAGAAATTTCAACCAAATCAAACCAAACCTGACTTGGGCTATTTTCTTTGGATTTAAATAAAACAAACTTTATTTAATCTTTATCTTCTATGACTTTTGCAATGTCTTCTCAAAGTTTATAAACTCTCAATTTAATATATTGAATTTTCAATTTTTTTTTGCAATTTTATCCATCTCATTAAGGTTCGAAGTTAAATCAGACGGTCAAATGATAAAATAACCCTCATACCCCTATAAATTTTATAAAATTACAGAATTATCCTTAAATTACAATTATTTTTTATTTTTAATAAGAATATTTTAGGAATTGTAACAGCATCTGTTAAAAGTCGTAACAGAGGAATGAGATTGAATATTTTTATTTTTTTTAAATTTGATACATTAAATTGAGAGTTTTTAAACTTTGGAAGGACATTGCAAAAGTGATTACGTTAAATTTTCGGTTTAAATATGTGGGGTTTTTTTTTTTTTTTTTTTTGCCCTAATTTAGTAAAAAATTGAAGTCTTTTTTATGCTCACCCCACTGTTCAGATACCTCCTTACACGTTCCTTGTGCTAAGCAATTTACAGTGGTAAAACCCAGAATGTAACTGACATATCTTTTTCAGATTTTTAAATTTGAGGATTCTTTTTCCAATTTTTTTATTTTTTTTAAAAAAAATCTTAGAATGCCAGAATATAGAGCAAATCTTATTGGTAGCATGGCTGAACCAGAAAGCCAAGTGTTGGGCATTTAATTAACTCATGGTGGTTAACTAACCATCTCCCACTAACCCATGGTCAAACTTAAACTTAAACCCTTCTTCAATTCAGAAAAATAGTTTTGGCTGGCATTTTCTTAACATCCTCCATTTCCATACTCCTTCCTGTTTTTGGTAAACCACTTTAGGTTACCAAAATGCTGCTACCAGTACTTGTACAAGCCTATTCATAGAGAAACAGAGATACCCTTTTCCTTTCATCAATTGTTCTTCTTCTACGTCGTCTGTTGGGGGAAGATGAAGAGGTCTCCAACTACTTCTTCTTCTTCTTCTTCATCCTCCTGTATTGGGTCTCACCAATCAGAGAAGCTCAAGACAAAACGCGTTCGGAAAACACACAACCCAGAGAAATGCCTGCAGAATGCCAACAGCCCTGCAAGCTCTGCCGCCGCCGCCGGCCGGAGAAGCTCAATTTACAGAGGAGTCACCAGGTCAATTTCCTCACATTTTCCTTGATGGGTTTTCATTTGCATGTGTGATATTCATGTTTGATGATCAGCAGGCATAGATGGACGGGGAGGTTTGAAGCTCATCTCTGGGACAAGAGTTCCTGGAATAACATTCAAAACAAGAAAGGACGACAAGGTAATTTTAAGATTTTTCTCTTTTTAAAACTGAGATAATCAAGGAGATCTCTGCCAATCCTTTCTTTAATATTATATTGCTCACAAATCTTTCTTTTTTATATATATATATATATAAATCTTCTCTGTTTTCTGACTCTGTTTTTATTCCTCATAATTCTCCCCATTGCAACGTTCATCTCCACTTTTGTCGCCGTTTAGTTTATTTGGGTAAGTTTCAATCCCCTTCTTCTTTCAAATTTTCTAATCTTTGATGTTTTTTTCCATCTGGGTTTGTTTTTGTTCATCATTTGATTACAATATATAAATATATATACTGATATACATGTAGGAGCGTATGATAATGAGGAAGCTGCTGCTCATACTTATGATCTTGCTGCCCTTAAATATTGGGGCCCTGGTACAACTTTGAATTTTCCGGTACATTAATTATTTCACATGTATTTGAATTTCCTCTTCTTCTTCTTCTTCTTTTTTTTTTTTTTTTTTTTTTTTTTCACTTTCTCATTAATTCACCATCCATGAACATGGACACAGATAGAGACCTACACAAAGGAGCTTGATGAAATGCAAAATGTTACCAAGGAAGAATACCTTGCATCGTTGCGACGGCGGAGCAGTGGATTTTCCAGAGGAGTCTCTAAATATCGTGGGGTGGCTAGGTTGGTTTTTTTTTTTTTTTTTAATTAAAAAAAGAAAAAGAATATTTCACTTTAAATAATAAGTATTTCTAGTTATTCTCATGTAATATTTAAGATTTTAAAAAATAAAAATTATGGTGAAAATTCTAATTCTTGATAATATTTTTCACAGGCATCACCATAACGGGCGGTGGGAGGCAAGAATTGGGAGAGTTTTCGGAAACAAGTATTTATACCTTGGAACTTATAGTAAGATCCAAAATTCATCTCATTTCTTATAATATATAACTCTATATATATATTTACATTAAAAAAAGAAAAGAAAGTCCTAGTAAAATGGAAGCTTTTCAACCCATTGACCTTTTCTGATATTCTTGTTAGCCTACCTTGCATGATGTTGTGCAAGATTCGATTTGTTACTGTTGGATTAGGTAGGTAAATAGAGCTACCTTATGGAGTACATCGTACTTATTGCCGACTTTTCTCAGCCACTAATAGGATATAAATTCCTTAAATTCTCGGCTCGAATTATCGACTCCAAAAAATTAAGGCAACGAACGAGAGGAGATCAGAGTTTGATGTCCCGAATAACTTGAAGTTCGGGATTCACTTGTCTAATTCACTCGAGACCCACACCTGCATTCTTTCTCATTCTCTATCCGAATTTGAATTTGAACTCGATTTCATAGCGATTTCAATTCTCCTAATATACTTTAGCACAAAAATTCCCTCCGAGCCTCCACCTCGTATAACATTAATTCATCAAGGAAGATCATTGGTGGCTTTTTTTTTTTTTTTTTAAGTTTATTTTAATTTATTTTTTGAACTCCTTAATTTTCTCAAATCTCGGCCAATTTCAAAAAATATATAGTTATTAGGATTACAAATTTTATTAAAATGTTTAGTAATATTGTCAAGTACAAAATATCGTATCCGGCCCAAATTTATGGCGTGAATCTCTCATATAACTTGACGGGTTCAAGAATTATATCTTAAATTTATGGCGTATTTTTTTTTTTTTTTTTTTGGGAGTTGTTGACATGAAAAGTCAGTAAAACCATTAAAAAAGAAAAAGAAAAATGAGAAATGGTAGTTTTGTAATTAATGAGACAAATATTGGGTTTGGTTTGGAAGGTGTACGTACGTGTGAGTTGTGCGGTTTGCATGGAGTGAAGGTGGAGCAGCACCGTTTCTACTTTCTACACATGAAATTGGCCGGTCGATTGTTTGACCAGATTTGGGAGTCACCGTAATAATATGCGTAAAAAAATGCCATACTTGTTACGGCTGCCAGCTGTGCGGCACGTGACCACCCCCCCCCCCCCCCCCCCCCCCCCTGCCTGTCCTTCTCAAAAAGAGGTTGCACCTTTTGGAAAGTGACAGGCACGAGGGCTCGTGGGTTTGTGTCTGTGAGCGCGCTTGGCAGAGGGAAGAAGGGATCGATCGGAGTAGCTTTGGTGCTGCACACCTGGCTGCTCAAACAACTAACATTTGCACTTTTAATTGCTGTAGGGAAGCCGAAGTCCTTCACCTCAACGTACACCTTCTTAGGTGGCTAATTATGATTGATCTTGATTGCGAATTTTTGGTTGGTCCTCTTGTCCTATGGTTTGAAATTTAGAATCCCACTTGTTGGAGTAGTCCATATAGATCGAGTACTGTATGATTTATAAAGATAGTCATGAGTGCTAAGTTCTATGTTACTTAGTTATCAAGTAAAACTAAATTTAATAAGTGATTTTAAGAAAATTCTAAATTGATTGGTCTTTTTTAGATGATAACACAGATGTCGTTAACGCTTTTTTTTTATGGTCGTTACATCAAGTCTTTCATACTGGGATTGGAATCTCTAAAAATTAGCCTGACTGAAATTCGAACAACCTAGGAGAGAGGGCTGTAGGGTCTATCTATCTCGAACAACCTATGGTGCAGAGTCCACTTGTTCCCGACAGCCTGAAATTTGGATAACCTAATTTTAGCCTTTTTAGGGGATCGGATGCTCAATTTCCCTCCCATGGGCTCCCTGGGTCAACAAGTTCAATAGTTAGGCTTTGAAAGGGTTAACATTCCTACACCCAGCATCTTTGAGAACTTAAAAGTGTTGGAAATTTAAAAATCGACAACACCTTTTCCCGTACTAAAATAAAAATAAGTTTATATCCTCTTTTTTTTTTTTTTTTAATTACTTTACAGGGTGAATCATCATATATTTCTCTTTTTTTTCCACTTCATATACAATGAACACAGTCATTCCATAACTTGGAAAGATTGGGGTTGTTGGTACAATCTGTACAAAAAGTGTATTGATTTTCGAGAATCAAGTGGAAATCATAAATATGTGGTAGATTTGGGCAGGCTGTTCATCGTGGTTCCATATTTTAAGCTAAAAATCTTGGAAGTAAATAAAAAATGAAGTTTTATGAAACTTAGTAAACTATCATGGACACGTGAATTCCCATCCCAGCCATACTCTATTATAAAGTTTTCTGCATTATAATACTCTTTATCATAAAGTTATATCTTTGTTTACCTGATTAATTAAATCCTTCTCTTTCTTCTAACTTTTTTGAACATTTTGCTTTCAAAGACACACAGGAAGAGGCAGCAGCAGCATATGATATGGCAGCCATAGAGTACAGAGGAGCGAATGCAGTGACAAATTTTGACATCAGTAATTACATTGACCGCTTAAAGAAGAAAATCCCCGGCTTCATTCCCACCGGTAGATCAGAAGTAGAGGTAGAGCAACAACCGCCACCACCACAAAAACAGCAAGAAGAAGAAACGGTTCTAGACCAGCAGCCCCATTATACACAGCTCCCTCCTTGCATGGACACTACTTCATCAATGGAGGTTCTGGACCCTGCAGCCAACGAGCAGGACCCTTGGAGCTTTCTCGACGCAGGTTTTGCTCCGTTCACAGTTTCCGACCTCCCACTCGAAAAACCGTGCGAGCTGACGGACCTCTTCGATCACGCAGCGTTTGAGGATGACATTCATTTGATATTTGACGCAGCGTGTAATGAAGATGATTCCAACTTGAATGGGGCGGAGGTTGTTGGTGTCTCAAGGAGCATGGAGGAGGACAATGTGCAGGATAGGTTGTTGTTGTCTTCTTCTACTTCTTCCCCATCTTCAACAACAACATCGGTTTCTTGTATCTACTCTGCTTGACTGTTTTTTGGTCTCTTAGGAGGTTTGGGATTGTTGGGATTTGTTTAAGTTTGTTGGTGGGATCTGTTCTGGGTAGGCAGATTGGAAAGATTCTAAATGTCTTTGGCTTCTTCTTTCTTGTTTTCATTTCTTTTATTCAAAGGTAAAAAGTAAAAGGCTAGGGGACACACAAAAGTTATCACTGCTAATGTTTTTTTTTTTTTTGGTCTTTCCCTTTATTTAAGCAATTGAGTTAATTCTATTTGGAAAAAACTACAATTACTATCCTCAAATTATCACCTTAACTTGTAATATTCTTAAAGTTCAAAAAGTCAATATATCCTACCAATTTACCAAACCTTTCCATTGTCCTTGTTAGTTAAGATTTTCAGTTAAATCTTAACTGAGGAAGCAAAAACGATAAAAATGTCTTTTTGTAAAATTTTTTTTTTTAAAAAAAAAAATCAGAAAAGAAAAACTCATGGCCGTGGGTCAAATTCAACAATTTTTTTTTTAATCAAAGGATTTTCATGATTTTTATGGGGTATAACTTATACTGACATTTTACATCACGTGATATATTAGCCATCTAAACTAATGAAAAATTATAACGATAAGAGACTAAATGAAAAGACTTGATAGATTGGTAGGGCACATTACAATTTTTTAAAATTGGAAAAGACATTACAAATTGTGTGCTAATTTAAGTTGAGAAAATATAGTTTCATTCTATTTTAATAAGATGAGTTAAAGCTTGCAAGCTATCTGACTAAGCTATGCTTAATGAGGGCAGTATCACCGGCCCTTGAATCTGGCTTTGTTTTTACGGTTAAATACCTCACAAGTACCTGTGGTTAGATTTGAAATCAAATCGCCGCCTCAGTTTCAAAAAGTGTCACAGGTATGTCACAGGTAGTACCTATCGTCAATGAAAAACCTAGTTGATACTTCTGTTAGTCCTCCATCCATTTTTTTTTTAATGGCCCTACACGTCACCCACCTTAGAATGCTGTTCTTCCTTCCACGTATTTCGCCCAACTCAAATTATAGCTCCCACGTGGCTCGGCCACGTATTATAGGTAATACTTAGAGTTTTAGTGTCACATGGGATGAGAAAAATAATAATAACAAAATAAATAAACAAAATAAATAAATTGAAGAAAAAAATATTAAGGGTGGCCAGCCACCCCCATTTTGGCCAAGGGGCGGCTCAAGCCACGCCCTATGGCCGGCCAGGGGGTGATTCAACCAACCCCAAGGCCAAAATGAGGGTGGCCAAAACCAGCCCCAAGTCCCTTTGTTTGGCCACCCCGTTTGACCTGTGGTGGGTTCGGCCACCCCCAAGCGCCAACCTTGCCATTTCTTTTTCTCCTTTTTGGCATTTTGAGGGTCGTCGAGCCACCCCCAAAGGCCATGAGGTGGGTTCGGCCTCCTCCAAGGGCCAGCCCTTTTCTTCTTTTTTTGGGGGGGTGGGGGGGTGGTCGAACCACCCCCAATGGCTATCGAGTGAAACTACCCCAAGTGCCAGCCACCCCCATTTTGGCCTTAGGGGTGGTTTGACCTCTTCCTAGCTAGCCATAAGGGGTGGCTCGAGCCACCCCTTGGCCAAAATGGGGTGACCGACCACCCCCAATATATTTTTCTTCAATTTTTTTTTTTAGAATTGAGGTATTTTTTTTCCTCATCCCACGGGGCAATGAAACCCTAAGTATCACCTGTGATACGTGGGCCACATGGGAGCAATAATCCGAGTTGGACGAAATACGTGGAAGGAGGGACAAGTGTCAGCATTCTAAGATGGGTGACATGGAGGGCCGTTAAAAAAAATTTACGGAGGATCGACGGAAGTACCAACTTGATTTTTTCATTAACGTACTACCTGTGACACTTTTTGAAATCGAGGTGACGATTTGATTTGGGACCTAACCACAAATACCTATGAGGTATTTAACCCTTGCTTTAAACATCAAAACCAATAGGCCCAAAAGAGGAGGAAGAGGAGGGGAGGGCCAGTGGGCGGTGAGGTTTAGACATTTAGGATACATGCCTCAACAATGCCATCAAACTTCCTTCTAGATCAAACATTGTCAGTACAAAATGGAGCTAACCCAGATATGCGTTTAAGATCTTCTTTCAAGAAACACAATTGTTAGGTTTTATATATTTACATTGTCCCACATTGGTTATTAATAGGTGTATTTGTATTATTGGCTTCTATATATAGTACCCAATTGTATAGTATTATGGGTGGGTGATTCAATATACAGTCTTATTCTCAACATGATATCAGAGTACAAGTTTTGAATCTCGTTTTTTTCCTCTCCTCTCTCTCTCTCTCTCTCTCTCTCTCTCTCTCTCTCTCTCTCTCTCTCTCTCTCTCCAGCATCCTCTCTAGCACCACCTTTCTTTTCGGCAATCTAGTAGCTTTGCCTTCTTCAATTCTTCTTGCTCGCTCTCTCTCTCTCTAGCATCCTCTCTGGCACCACTATGTGACGACCCCTTTTTTTTTTTTTTTTTATATATATATATATATATATATATAAACGTAGAACGAGCCATCACAGTAGCACGACTACGTGTCGCTCAACCAACAATATGGCACATGCCCCATAACATGCACCTGATATACAAAGTTATATCTACATCGGAATACATCATGATACCATCAAACATTGCGGAAAAGTATAACTATAAACAAACACGTTGTCTATACAAAAGTGAGCCAAAACACAAGTCCAATTGTTTAAGGCTTAACAACATATAACTATTACAAAAGAATGACTTTTACAAAAGAATACGTGACACATACGTCACAAGCCATATACAAAAGTACTCAAAATAAAGATACCATAGTCCATCCCACTACAACTGTCGCTACGACCTTCAATCGTAGCAACTCAAATAAAACGCTACCAGATCATCATCCGCATCAGGAGTACCTGCAATCATAGGAATATCATCTACACGGTTGCGATGGTATCCACATCTTCATAGGTGAAAAAATGAGTCTACCATCCCAGTATAAAACATACTAAGACCTCAATAATATTAAACTAACTGAGTTTTCACAAAGAACCAACATTTCTTTTATTTTCCTCTTAAATAACTTATTTCTTTTGACCATAAAATATTCTCTGCACGTCTTATTGTATTTTCCAGTCGTCAAATTAATTTTGGTCATTTATCCATTAAATTTTATTCTTAAAATGGTAGATAATATTTGGGACATCACAACTTGTCTTTTCAGCGATCTAGTAGCTTTGCCTTCTTCAGATCTTCTTGTTCCACACATCATTTCGAGCCGGCGACTCCACCAATCGAAACCTTGGAAGACGATCTGTTTGGAGCCACCTAGACTAGTCCCATCAGAGTTGTGTTGCTTTTTGGGTATGGGTTGGAACAAAAGGGTTATCAATGTTTAGATCTTTTGCTACACCGTCTTCGAATCTCCTATCATGCAATCTTCTATGAGCATCAGTTATTTCTCGAAACTGACAGAATACAACCATTTAATGATAAGCGCCGAATGTTGCACATTCTAGCCCCTTAACTCGCATATGTTAAATTTCTTAGTGTTTTTATTTGTTTAATTTTGTTTTGTTTTGTTTTCATGTTTTAGGGCCTTATAAAATAAATACAAGAATTCTAGTGGAAATTGGACTTAAAAGACATTTTTGAAGTATGTTGAAGACCTGGGATTGAGCGCACCAAAATATGGGCTCGAGCACCTCAGCATTTAGGATCGAGTGCAAATACGCTCGAGCGCACTTCCCTTGGGCTCGAGTGCATGCGAGCGTACTGTACATGGCAGGAGTCCTATTTCAGTTTGGATTGAAATTTCAGAAAAGGAAAGGGGTTTTATTTATTCTACTCGGACTAGGGAGCCTATTTATGATTTTTCTAGGATTCCTAGGGCTTCTAGAGCTTCTTTAATTCCTATAAATAGGTCTTTAACCTTTGAAGAGAAAAAGACAAGCTTTGGAGAAGAATTAGGGGTTAGATCAAGAAGGATTTTTGTTTTTCTTTCTTCCTTTATTTATTTTCTGTATGTATATATTTTTAGTCTAAATTAGTTGTAGTTAATTACTTTTGTTGGGGCTCGATTGAAGCCCTAATCATGTTTCTTTAAGGTTTCCAATTGGTGCCTTTGTTACAATTCAAATACTAATGCTTAACTTGATTATTTCCCGTTTTCTTGAAATTTCTCATATGCTTATGCTTGATCATCATATGCATGTGATATGGACTTGTTATTTATGTCAATTTGGATGGCCGAGTCCAGGGCATAATAGAGTAACAAAAGAATCTCATCATAGGTTCTTGGATTAATCAACATGGAAAACCAGAAGTAGATGCCATGCTCTAGGCTCCATGTGTTTGTCGATCTCCACAGTTTTATGCTTTCTTAAAGACATTAGAGTAGATGTCATGCCTAATCCTTTAAAAAAGAAAAGAATTAGAGTAGATGTCATGCCTAATTCGTTGCTTAGGGAGATCAATAGCCTAAGAAGAAGATGGCATACCCTTAGGTTGACAAACATTAAGTATCAAGTTGTGAATTGTAGCATTAGTAATATCTTCATTGAGTATGATTAGCGGTAGATGTCGAAGCCCTACCTTACTTCTTATTATATCTTATCAATGTTTTTATCTCTTCTCACTCATCTCAGTTATTTAAGAAAATATTTTAAGCATAATTTACTAATCCTCGTGGGAATGATCTCGTATTTGCCTGCTATACTATTGTTTTGATCTTGTGCACTTGCGAGTAAAACGTACAAGTGTTTGCCTATTTATTTAAGTAGATATTTGCACAACAAATTTTTTGCGACATTGCCGGGGATTGTGTTACATTGTGTTTTTAAAGTTTTTCCTTTTACTTTAGTTATTTGTGTTTATGTTCATCTAAAAAAAAAAAAAAACTGTTTTGCTCTTTATTTTATTTTGTGTATTTTTTTTTTTAACACTGCATACAGTAGTACTGATGCTACTGCATGATTATTTCAATTTTGTTTTGTATGTTTTCTTCTTTGTTTTCGTTTCAGGTTTGGCTACTGCACAAACTAGCACTCGAGTCATGGGACGCTGTGCTCGAGCAACATCTTCCAGGACAGTGGTACTAAGGCCACTTCATGTCTTGCGCGACTGTAACTTTGAAATATTTTTTTTTTCGTTTTCTAATGGTTATTTTTAGTTTGTTTTCATATTTTTAGTTTTTCATTTGTTTTGTTTAGTAATTGGTTTTTCAGGGACAAGTGTTCTTACATTCAAGTTTGGAGGTATGCTATAAGCCATGCCTCCCCATTCAGATTCCCTATCTCCCTGGTATGATCTTCCATTTTATCTACACATTGAGGACAATGTGTAATTCAAGTTTGGGGGAATGGGAAACACAAAAACACACACACACACACACACACACACACTTTGTCCAACATTTTTAACATTGCATGTTCATGTTATTTTTAAGATTTTGGTTGATCTAAAAATTGTGATTTGACTTTCATTGGTGAGCTTAGAATATTAAACACATAATCATTTGAAAAGTATTCTAAAGTCATGTTACTTACTTTTGGCATCTAAGGATTCACTTGTTTCAATTTAAACTTTCAAGAGCACATTAGCACATAGTTTGTGAGGTATGACATATGAACCTGATTGTGTTTGTTTCTATGTCTTGGGTGAAGCTAGGTGATTTATTGGAAGGATATCTTAGCATATTCATATATATTAAAAAGGGGTAATTACCTTTTCCCCCCATGAACTACCGAAAAATGCGCGATGCCCCCATGAACTACCAACTCGACCAAAATAAAGCATTCAACTACCAAAGATAACCATTTTTCCCCCTTCCGTCAGTCACACGCCGTTTTCCCCTCATTTTCTTCCTCTTTTCCCCCTATGAACTAGCATCATCTTCCTCTTTTCTCCCCATGAACTACCATCATCTTCCAACATGCCCCCATATAAAACGGCACATGACCCGTTGACCGATTGTTTTAACCCCTTTGACTGACGGAAGGGGGGAAAATGGTTGTCTTTGGTAGTTGAATGCTCTATTTTGGTCGAGTTGGTAGTTCATGGGGGCATTGCGCATTTTTTGGTAGTTCATGGGGGAAAAAGGTAATTACCCCTATTAAAAAAAAAAAAAAAAAAACTCCTATCATGCAATCTTCTATGAGCATCAATTATTTCACGAAACTGACAGAATACAACCCTTTACCATGCTCCCAACGACTCCTCTCTCCTCTCCCCCCTTTGGTGATATCTTCCAATAGCCTTCCTCACTCGAGCAACACTCATCTGATGCTCTCGACATTGTTCCACTCGAGTCCCTAGATTCTGTTCAATCCGAGGATCCCGCCAATTCCCCACTACCTAACCTGCGCCGATCCACGTAGGTAAGATAACTTCCATCCCATCTCCAAGACTTTCATTGCTTACAATGGTACATATTGTCTTATCAGTTGTTATTTCTACTAGTTGGCCAATACACCAAATTGACATTTAGAATGAATTTCTTCAAAGGAATTTAGTTGAGGAAGTCTATATGTCTTACCCACCTTTACCCAACCAAAAATTGTTCTATCACTATCCCTTGACTCCAAGAGGTTCCAACCCTCTTAAGAGGATCATACAACACAAACCATCATTTTAAAACAACCAAGGTTACAACTATATCTTAAAAACCCTCAAGAACACAACTTCTTCCCATTTCTCACATCCCCTTTGTTAAACAATCTTGGAATTCGCCAGATTTGTTGAAAGGTAAGTGTTTAAGCACTATCCTAGGGTCAAAACAAAATTTATTTCCCAAATTTCCAACCTTTCATGCAAGGGCTAAGTATATCTACCTAAAAGACCTCACTTTTTGACAATATTAAGGAAATACAATAAATATATAAACAACTACGAAAAATCAAGGCCCTAAGAGCATAAAATCCTAAGGAAAACCCCTTCTATCTCTCTCTCTCTCTCTCTCTCTCTCTCTCTCTAAATTTGTTATGGGTGAGCCAAAATGGCTACCCTAGGGTTTCCTTAGGTTGTTATAAGCCATCCCTCGTGTTTCCTCTAAGTTTGGACGTATTATAGTCACATACATAGTGTGACCATTCGAACGGCCATCAATAATCATTGGAACAACTTTCCTAAATTATTGTTACCTACTATCGAGCATCGTTCGAACATTCTGACATAGCCGCATTAGGATGATGTACGAACCGTTCAAATGTTACAAGTAATACTTCAAAAACCCAAGTGTTTTGAAAACCCCAATTCTCCATGCCTTTAAACTGAGCATTTCAACACCTTAAAACTCATTTGGGTGTCTTATAAAACATAACAGTCCTCTAATTTTGTGTATAATGTACGATATATAATTCTGCATGTACACACACACATAACATACTTAAGAAGATAATAAATATACATATGCTTAAATTGGTGATTTGTAAAATGATTTGTCACGAGTTCGTGCAGGGTATTACATTCCTTCGAATTTCAATACTACCCGATCACGAGAGTTTGTAGGCTAAAACTTTGAAATCGCTACAAGGATACATTAAACATTATAAAACCTTTTAAATTAAATTAAACGATTCACTAGTCCACATGCTCAGTAAAAATATTCAAACCACCAATAATATAGTAAATTTTCAAAATGAACGTGCATCAACTAATAAAATCAAAAAATAAGAGTTATGAGCAAAACTATCCAGTGCATGATTTGGAGTTAGCATTTGTTGTCTTTGTACTTGAGATTTGGAGGCACTATCTTTTTGGCAAAAGATGTGAGATCCACATGAATCACAAGAGCTTGAAGTATTTCTTCACTGAAAATGAACTAAACATAAGGCACAAATCCTTTATCATCCGAGGAAGGCTAATGTGATTGCAGATGCATTCAATTGGAAGTCAACTGGGGAATTGGGAGCATTGGGAATTTCTCAGCCACAATGTTTTTGGAACTTGAGAAGTTGCAATTGGAAGTAGTGGAAGAAGGAAGACCAGCACTCTTGGCTGGTTTGGTACTACAGTTAGATTTGCTTGAGAGGATAAAAGATGTACATAAGGATGATCCTGAGTGTCAAAGAATTCGGGAACAGTTAACAAAGGGGTCCACATGGATTATCACCAATCTCTTGACATAGTAAAATTTACCAATATAAATCTCAAAACCATGGGGTAAGGCTCTAGTATTAATCCCTTTTGAAGAAATACATAAAATAGAAAAACAAAACAACAAGAGACAAATACAACTCCAAAACCATCCAATAAACTAACGAAAATTCCCTTATCGACACCCCATAAACCCTAGAAGTTGCTTGGTATATATACTTATATGTTGTGTTTTATTTAGATTGTATACATTGACAAGATAATCTTCCATACATTTGATTGTGTTTTGATTTGCTCATATACAGGTATAGCAGTTGGACTATATCTGCATATAGACGATCAAAGCTTACCAATGTTTTGCATGCCAACGAGCTTGTAGAACGTTTGAAGGTCTGTGGACTTCTCTAGGATAGCAGTGAAATAGAAGATATATTCACAATGAAAGAGTAGATGAATGGTTTGAACATTTTTCAATTTGCTGATGGACAACACCCGAAATGGGGACATTAAATGCATTGTGGATAGAAGAACATTCTCAAAGTCAATATGGGCAACTGATTGAAGATGTAAAAATGGTTCTCAAAGGTCTCCAATCATGGAATATGACACATACTAAAAGGGAAGCAAATATGGCAATGCATAGGTTTGCAAAGGCAGCAAGATTACATTAATCTATGGAACAAATTTGGGCAGAAGATTACCTTACTCTTATTCATGATATTGTAAAAGTGTTACGTTATTTTGATGTAATGAAAGCTTGAAATTTTACCTAAAAAAAAAAAAACCAAAATTGAATGACAGTCTAGTTTATGGTTAGATGGCACTACCCAAATTTATCATTTATCAAAAACTGATTCCTTCACGGTGTAGGAACCAAGGAGCCGCAGACGAAACGTTAACAATTCTTCTTTCCTTGTTGTTTTCACGTATTTTTCCTTTTCATAGTGTCCAACAAAAGATTTGTCAAAAGAAAATGACCTATAAGTACCAAAAGGGGAAAAAAAAAAAAAAAAAATTGGTATTGCTCGGTAGCTTTATTAATTGTAAGGGAAAAATTTAGTAACCACACTTAATCTTTCATCACTTTTGGAATCATACCCTTAGACTTTAAAAAGTGTCAATTCAATATATTCATATTTCAATTTTTTTTTCAATTTCAACTACTTGTTAGAATTTTTCATTAAATCCTAGCGGAGGGGTGTCAAAATTCCTAAAATACCCCACATTTTTTTAGATTTTAAAAAAAATAAAATAAAAAAAAAAGAAAGAAAAAAGAAAAAATTGCAAGGATTTAGGCATTGGTAAGGATTTAACAGAATTTGTAAAAACACCCATGCCTGAATCTTTGAAAATTTTTATAATTTTCTTTTTTTTTTTTTTTTTTAAAAAAAAAAAAAAAAAAAAAAAAAAAAAAAAAAAAACACACACACACACACACAGGAGTATTTTGAAAATTTCTTCAGGCTTTAACAAAAAATCCTTACAAATGGGTGAAATTGAAAAAAATTGAAAGATGGATACATTAAATTGACACTGAAGGGTATGATTGCAAGAAGTGGTGAAATATCAAGAGTGGTAAGTCAAGTTTTTCATTACTGTAATTAAAAGGAAAAACTTTTATAACCCCTAAACTTTCATCCCTATTGAAAAAAGGTACCCAAACTTTAAAACGTTTCAATTTGAGGTATCTATTTTTCAAAAAGTTTCAATCTCAGTCCTCCGTTAAGATTTTCTTTTACATTTTAACGGAGACCCCCCACGTGTGACACAAGTGCTATATTTCTCCTAAACTACTCATTATGCCCCTCTTCTTCATGTGTGAAATTACTTAAGGAACGCCAGGCCTTCGTTCGTTTTTTAACTTGCTTTTTCCCTTTTAAATATTTTTTTCAACTCGGTTTCGAAGTCTTCGGAACTCCCCATCTTTACTCTTGCAAGAAGAACCCTAACAGTGCTGTTGTGGTTTTGTTTGTTTTATCAATATACATTGCAATTTGCATCACAAAGGTTTCCTTCATGACAGATAATGAACAATTTTGCTCTTTTAAGTATAAAATTTTAATGCTAGAACCCTAATCTGTATTGTATGCCTTTATTTTGTAATTTTGTTTACGGAATTTGTGTTTTATCAAAATGTTGCATGTTACTAACTTCATTCTTGTAGCTATTGGGGTTTTCTCATACTTTTTCTATTGTGTGATTGATCTTGTTTCGAGACCATTGATGAGTACCAAATATTGTATATTTGAACCCCTTGATTTACATTAGTTAAACCTTTAGCAGCGCTATTTTCTTATGTTTTTGTTAGTTTTTGTGTTTTTGAGTTTTATAGGTCAATAAAAGAGGAATGGCAAAACTTCATGTGAAAATGCTTGGAAATTCGGAAGTCCTGAAAAGTCGATCGATCGAACTCAAAAATAGATCGATCAAAATTTTGCCCGAAGTCGATCGATCAAAATTTTCCAGAACTTACTTTTGCAGAAGCGCGCCAAAACACCCAATCAGGAGCTTCTCCATGACAAAAAGCAGTTCTCCCTCAGATTTTCGCAGCAGAACACGCTGGTTTCGTGACCTTGGTTGTCTCTAGCAAGAGAGAAACCCTAGAGGGGGTTAGAGGAGTCATTTTACATGGGTTTCTAGCCCTAATTTCCTTCTATAAAGTCATAGCCATGCCTCCTTGTTGAGAGAGTTCAGAGAGCAGTAGATAGGTTTAATTTCGTGCATTTTGTAGTTTATTTCAGTAGCTCTTTTCTTCAGACATTTGTCTTTGTAAAGCTTTTCTTCTATTTTCATGTTTGTTCTTCAAGTTTTTGTGGTGTTCTTAGTCATGGGAGGCTAGAACTCTCAACTAAGGTTGAGGATGAAACCTCTCCATTGATGACACTCACACTCTTGTAGTCCTACTTGCACATTTAATGCTATATCATTATGTTATTCAAGTTCCATTCATTTAAATGCTTTATCTTTTGCAATGAATGTGGTTAGTGGTAGAAATAGGACATTTAATGTGTTTCAACCGATGGATACATTGTTTTGTCGGTTTGAAAGATGATATCCATTGTTATTTATTCTTTGAATAGATACAATGGATGATTTGATTTCAAATGGGTACTCTTTGTGATTTATCTTTGAGTTGAATTCATTTAATGGTTCTAAGGTTGATGGTTAAGAGACTTGAATGACACCCTAAGCTTAATGTTCTTTGGATGTTCAAGTGGAAACCAAGAGTGTGAGTTGTTGGAGATGGTTTGGTGAATTCCTTAGCCTTAGTCCCGTTTTACATATTTCATTTCTTCCTCTTTACTTAGCATTTTTGGTGCATGTTTAACCCTCAAACTCTTGGAACTAGGTTAGAATGAGGTTGATTAAGCAAGACACTGATTTTTAACCATTTTCGTGTGGATTCGACCTTGCACTTGCACACACTATATTGCAAACGATTCGTGCGCTTGCGAGTACTCTTTAAAACTCACAACAACCATGTGTTTTGCCATTATCAACATCTGGGTCTTCTTGATGTTGCCGAAATGTTGAATATTTTATACGGTTTGTGGTCCCGTTTTGTTGCGATTAATGGGTCCTACTGAGTGTGCTAGTGTCGGGTTTAGACCAAAAAAGTGCTCAACGTTTTTGTTGTATTCGATTGTTTGTTTTGGCTTTTTGGAAGTTGGAAGAGTCAATGTATTTACTTTGTAACTGTTTTTGTTTGATGTCTTTATTTAATCCTGTAATTGGAATAAAGTGGACCCAATGTCTTTATTTAATTTTATAATCTTGTAATTGGAATAAAGTGGACGTCTTTCCCATGTTTGTGGACCCAATGTCTTTACTCTATTTGTTTTTGTCTGCTCACTAGGACTTGTCATTGTAAAGTAAATGATAATGTCTTTGTGCATTTTTTTTTATCAATTTGTAAGACACATGATGGATCCAGAATGTCTGATGTTTGAGGTGCACCACAGTGGTTAGTTTAATAGGGAACACAGGTGCACCTATGTTAGTGGGAAGGTAGCACATTACCTTCACCCATTTGACAGGGACAATATGTCATTTATTGAGGTAGCGGGAGCAATTGAATCTTATAGGTATGGTCCTGGTGACCCAATTTATTACAATATACCTAACAAGAGGATAAATGAAAGGCTAAGACTTTTGTCTTCTGAAATGGTGGAACGCCATATAGGGCATGGACTTGTAGAGTTATATTTGGTTTCATTTAGTGGAGTTGATGTAGATGTAGATGCACGTAGAGAATAGGATAGTGTTGATGAGGAAAAAGAAGAAGAATATGAGAGACAATCATTTAGAAATGATGAATTTTGGGATGAGGTTCTAAGTAATGACTCTGATGCCTTTGAATTAGATGGTGAGGACTATATAGAGTCTGGAAATGCAGAAGTGAGAGTAGATGAAGGGGTAGGATTAGAACCAAAAGTTGGTGTAGATGAAGAGGTGTAGGTGAAGAGGTGGGATTAGTAGCAAGAGGATATATTAGATGAGGCTGGTTCAGAAATGTCACAAAGTGATATACTGATCTCTCCTCCTGCTAGTGATGAAGAGGATGAGGCTGATTCAGAACATGTGTGTGTGTCCCCAAGAGAGTGACATTTAGTCCACTCGATTTGGGAAATCTAGTTTTGCAGCTAGGGAACACTTTTCATAATGTGTATGAGTTTAAAAAAACCATTAAACAGGTTAATGTATTGAAGGGGAATGACTTGCATTTCAAAAGAAAAAAAATACAAGAAAGAAACATGTGGCAGTGTGCTCAGACAAGAAATATAAGTATAGAGTTTATGGAAGGCAGTTGAAAGATGGGTCAACATTCATGTTAATCTCACTAAGGCCCAAACATACATGTATTAGGAAATACAAGAATCACTTGATTAATTCGACCTAGATAGCTGAGTGTTGCATTGATTGGCCACTAGGACAAGACACTCTAATAGATTGAACGAGTTTCAATAAGGGACCCAAACAACGAAGAAAAACTTATTGTTGATCTCACTAGTGACTCTAGAAAACTACCCAAAATTCCAAGAAGTGGATCAAGATGCTCATGGGGTCCTCCCAATAGTAGAATAACTTTCAGGGTTGCCCCCCATGATTTTGAAATAGGCAAAGCAAAAGCAACAACTACTGACATGCCTTTACATGTTTTTAAAGGAGCTGCAAGGACGAAAAAGGGGAAATGCAATACCATTGCGAGCAACAACAATTGGCATAAGCTTGAAGATCAATTACAAGAATTTTTTTTTTTTTTAATATTAATAACAACATTACAAAATGTTTCCAAAAGTTTGAGCATTACAACGTTTTACTAAAATAAACAATTACAAGTTTGCATAAGCTTGTAGAGCAATTACAAGAATTGTTTTTTAACATCAATAACAACATTTGAAAATGTTGGAGCATTACAAAATGTAACCAAGTCTCAAGAGTATTACAAAATGGTTAAAAGAGTCAGAGCATTACAAAATTCATCCAAGAGTCAGAGAATTACAAAATCTTACAAAATCACACTCTCATATGGTACATTCTCAAATTTTTGTAATTAGACGAAGGATATACCAATAACAAAAAAAAAAAAAAAAAAATAGAACCCATGAACAAATTAACTGACTTAACCGAATTAACCGACTTAATGACCTTGTTAAGTCGGTTAACCAACTTTTGTCGGAATGCAGTCGATTAATTTATTTCAGTTAACCGGTTAACAAGCGGTCGGTTTAAGTCGGTTAAGCGGTTAATAGGCGGTCGGTTAAGTCAGTAAAGAAGTTAATAGGCGGTCAGTTAAGTCGGTGAAGCAGTTAATAGGTGGTTGGTTAAATCGGTTAATATTCGGTTAACATGGGTAATGAAATGACGTCGTTTTGATTTTTTAAAAGGAAAAAAATAGGATCAAACATTTCGTTTTTACTAAAATGATGTCGTTTCGTTTTATGTCGGTTCGGTTAATCAGTTCGAAATCAAAGGCGGTTCAGTTCGGTTACCGCTTAACTGGCGGTTCGATTCGGTTACCACTTAAAAGACGGTTCGGCTCGACTCGGTTACCAAACCAGCTTTTGGAATAAAATTTTATACCGACTACCGAACCGAAAATTAGTCGGTAGAGTCGGTAGGCGGTCGATAACAGTTCGGTTCAGTTAGCGGTCGGTAGGCGGATAATTTGCCCACCCCTAAAAGTCAACGCGGATAATAGGTTATCAGCGTCGACTAGCAGGAATCGACGTTGATGACCTATTATCAGCGTCCACTTTATGTCGACACTAATGATCCTGTATAAAAATAAATAAATAAATAAAATAAAATAAAATCATATAAACCTATTAAACTTTTTTAAAATAAAAAATAAATTTGAAACCCATAGAAAAAAAATACTTCTTTTTATATTATTAGTAAAGTTTTTCTATTTTTTTAGTTTTTAATTTTTAATTTTTGGTTTAAATGTCATTTAAATCTCTGGGTTTTTAACGACTTTATTTTTTTTTATAGCTAGGTTTTATTTTGTATCATAAATGGAATTTAATATCAAACCAATCATAACCTGCCACGTGGTCATATGTCTCATAAAAAAACATAAAAATGAAGAAAATTTTTGTAGTGTCCCTCGACGCTAATGAGCAAAATTTTTGTAGTGTCCCTCAACCTCAACAACACTCTTTGATCGTACACGTAGATTTCAGGATCACCCCATTTAAAATAATCATATTTCACATCTTGTTGCTGCATAATCGGAAATAAAATCAACCAGTTCTACCAAATTAGAAATAGAATCCAAAATAAAAAAATAAAATAGTGGAAATTACCAAATACTTCTTACTTTGTAATTTACCAAAGAATAAAACATCCTACCAAAATTACTTAGGGTGAAGGATGTTCAGGACAAAGTTTTCATTCGACATTTACACATCGGATTATTAGATCTTGATTTGCTTGATTCAATGTAGGAGATATCCATCTTTAACCATAGTCGCCGTGACTGCTTACTGAGAGAATTAATATCTTGTCATATCGGTTTCGGATTTTGTTATATTTTTAAATCATCAAAACTATACTTTATATTTACAAAATATAAAAAAAATTCTATACTTTATTATCTACACGACTAAATAAAAGTTAAGATTAGTTTAACAACCTAAATCATGTCTGAAAGCCGCTTGTAACCATTTCAAGTTGGTAGAATCCACATGTAGTACAGCAAAGTCCGTAAACTAAGATCCTAAAGTCTAGGAAATCCTGTCCTCTTCTTGGCTGTGAGGTGACATATACGAATTAGAAAAATAAATATAAAAAGAACATATATTATGTAAATAATCACGTGTTTCATTTTTCTAATCGAGAAAATATTCAATTAAGTTTCACAAAATACTTCAAATAAAATGACCAACCTCACAAGCATGAAATGTTTAAAATCTATTTGTCTTTTAAAGTCAATGGATTTAGTATATTAAAATGAGATTTATATACATTAAAAACAACCCAAAAGTACATAATATATTAATACGGATCTCTCTACTTTGTTAACGAACTCAAACAAAAAGTCAAAGGTCTATACTGTATAGTGAGAAAGAAAGAGGGAGAAAAACCCAATATATATATATATATAGAATTAAGAAATTGGGAGGGAATGATAAAAAAGGGAAGAAAAAAAAAAATACACATATCTCTTTCAAAATATCAATTTATTACCAATTTCCTCCTAAACTATCAAAATTCTTTAATGTCCCCCCAAGGCTAGTAAAAAGACAAAAATAACATTAAAAATTTTTCACTAAGACAAAAATATATATCCTTATAAATACAAAAAAAAAAAAAAAAAATCCAAGGGGTTACCGAACCACTCCATTTGGCCAACGGAGTGGTTCGGCCACCTCTTTGGTTTTTCATTTTATTTTAATTTTAGTTTTTTTTACAAAAAAAAAAAAAATTATATCATTTTATGAGAGATAATTTTGTCATTAGGAAGACATTAATAAATTTTGGTAGTTTGAGAGAAACAAGGAAAGGAGAAGCGGAGAAGTCATTGATCATAATTGTAAGCAAAAGCTTGTCTTGGGGTTTGTCTCCGACCCTAATTATAATTCATTATCAATCTATTTTCATTTACTAGTTGTGGGTTCCCATCAGATATGTCATATACTAGCAATAAATTAGTATAGTACAATGTAGTCACTTTTAATTATACTGAAAACAAGATTAAGGGTGTGTTTGGAATTAAGATTTCGTAGAGAAAAAATGTGATTTTAAACCAAATCGCAGAAAATGAACCATTTGAAAACTACGTTTTTAAAAAATTGCGATTTGAAAATTCAAAAAGTGCTTATTCAAATCGCAGGCAATGGGGTACTTTTTTAAAAACGCACTATTTTAAAAGGCTAACCTGTGATTTTAAAGGTCAAACTGCGATTTTGCCAAACGCTTAACTGCGTTTTTAAAAAATCACTTTTTTAAATCGCACATTTTAAAATCGATATTTTTAAATCGCAAACCCAAACAGACCCTAAGAATTACCGTTACGAACACAAAATTTATTGGATCAATTGTGAAATCAATTGGGAGATTATGACGTTGTTGTTATAAATATTTGTAGATTGTTATATTAGAGATGTGTATGAGTGGGTCAATGGTTAAGACATGGATAAGGGGTTTTCATAGGCATTCATATTTCTTTTTAGGTAACATCCACATGCCCCCCTCAACTACTACACAATTGACAATATCTTTTTTAAACTATCCAAAATTTTCAATATTCCCCCAATATCGAAAATATCATTTTTATATATATATAAATGAAAATTAAAAAGTAAAGAAAAAAAAAAAACAAAAATTTTGTTTTTTGAAAAGAAAATAAATTTTTTTCCTTTATAAAAGCATTAATTTTTCTTTTTCTTTTTTCAAATTTGTAGGGGTATTTTTTGTTTTATTGAAAAAATTGTACAGTCATTTTTTGTCTTTTTAGTAGCCTTGAGGGGACATTGATAATTTTATGGTAGTTTGAGGAAGGGGGACATTGTCGCAATTATAAAGTTTGGAAGAGACATTGTCAATTGAGTGTAGGCCGGTCATGCGTGCAGTGCCAGTGCCAACTGCCAAACCAAATGGTTGGAACTTGAAAATTTGAAATGGACCAATAACAAAATTGTTGAAAGTTGAAAACTTAATTTTCTCCACGTTTACTTGGTTATTCTACCAAAACACAGTGTTCTGGTTGAAATTAGTTGAATAGTTGCAAACAATTAAAGAAATGTCTAAGGTCCCAAAACGCACTCTCTTTTAGCTATAAGTAATAAGTTAATTATACATTTATTATTTATGCAATTAATTTATACTTAACCATAATTTATTATAAGTCGTTTCATATTTATATAATTATACATTTATCTATTATTCTTAATCATAATTATAGGATCAAAGCCTAAAAATTATTAATTATATTTAAACTAATAAACTATAATACTAAATTCATAATAATCATACATTGATACTTAATTATTATTTTATACTTTTTTTGAAAAGTTATTATCATTTTATACTTAACCTAGAAGTATTATTGTATATTTGTGTTAATCAAAATTATGTGCTTATTGTATGTAATTATAATTAATACCCTAATCTTTATAGTTTACATTACCATGAATTGTATTAGTTAAAATTTAAGAATTATGTGACTATAATTTATAGTTATAGCCTTTATATATGAGTTGTGATATACTTAATCATATCATATATGAATTGTTAGATCATATTCACATGAATTGTTAAATCATATTACATAATTTAAATTATTAGATCAAGCTCAGTCAATAGTCATACAAAAAAAGTGTTATTGATATAAATCATATGATTATTATATAATGAAGATACATTGTGCCATATCAATATATCGCCTAACTTTTAAGATTTAGCATCATATAAATTTAATTTTATATTAGTTATAACTTATAACCTAATCTTTATAGTTTATATATATATATATATATATATATATATATATATATATATAACAATTCATATGTGATACTATTAACTATATAATATGACTAGATGATGCTTAGTCAATAGTCATACAAAATAAGTGTTGTTGATATGAATCATATAAGTATTACATAATTTACATTATATAATAAAGATACATCGTGTCATATTAGTATATCACCTAACTTTTAAGATTTAGTATCATATAAATTGTTATATCATATGCTGATTCAACTATCGTTAGTCCATTAGATACTTAATAGTTAGATCATTTAAAATATGAACATATGATTAACTTTTATCATTAAATTATATATTATATAGATACTTATAGATATAATTATAATTTCTACTTTATAGATATAATTATATGTTGTATACCAATCAATTATTGTTACTTAATAATATAATTAATATTGAATATATACATATACATATGTACTATATAAAATCACAATGACTATTGTTAAATTGTTACTTAATAAGTAATATACTATATAAGTTATTATTAACAATTAATATATATAAATATATTTATTAATTAATATGTATATATATATAAATATATACAAGCCATACTAATAAGCAAGTCGAGCATGTTCGCAAACTTTAAACAAGTGAGCCAAGTTTTATACGGGTATGTATTGTTTACTAATCGAATATAGTTTCGTGTCCACAAATAGCTTATTTAATAACCAAGTCGAGCTTTATCGAGCGGAGATCGGGCGATCTCACAAATAGCTGTGTTTGTTTACACCCCTAATTGGGTGGTAGTTTCAGACGGGTATGTAAACTTTTTCCTTTCTTTTTATAAAGAGACCCATGGCTAGAGTGGGCCTAGTTGTGGTTCATGCGGCCCATGCATGCGCCAAACCCAAGAAGCCCATGCTCATTATTTATCAATAAAAAGAAGGGGACGCTTGTTGATGAGGGTATTCTAACCTATACCTATTGGTGGGAGTCAACTATTTTCTTCTATTTGAATTTAACCAATTCAACTCGTAAATTTTAACTCACAATTAAGATTAAAATGTTATATTTTTTTTTTCATAAGTGACCCTTCAAAATCTATATATAGGGGATCTATCCTACGAATTTCAGATCTTAAATTCTCTCATTCCTTAAGTCAAATAAAATATTTTGTAGAAAAAATCTGAAGAACAAACTTTAGAATTACTATCTGCAGTTGGTGACTTTGTTGTATCCTAGAGGTGCATTGCATGTAACCCAGCAACAAACTCTTTCGAGTGGGGGAAATTATCACCTTAAAAATAGTGTTCACACACGCCTCAAAGTCGCATTGATTTTTCTGATTATTGTTTCCGCTCAATTTTTCTCAACAATTTTATGTTTATAATCGTAATGGGATTAGAATCTGATATGGTGACTTTCAAAATGATGAATCAAGAGTTTGTGAAATTGGACAGATTCGATGGGACAAATTTCACACATTGGAAAGACAAGTTGATGTTCTTGCTCATGGTGTTAAAGATTTCATACGTTTTGGATCCGAATATGTCAAAACTTCTAGAACCAGATCCTAATGAAGATGCCCAAATAAAGGCAGAACGTAAGAAACGTGAAGAAGATGAAGTGGTCTGCAAATGACACATTTTGAACACACTTTAATCATCTCTATGACTTATTCACTATTGGCGTGAGCTGTAAATAGGGAAGAATGGAAAGAATATTTTCTAGAATGGAAAGTTTCTAGCATGGAAGGAGATGAGCGTGCACTGATTGTAGCTTGATATTAGGCATAATACTTGTATAGACCAAAAAGCCCTGCTCCTAGAAAAAAATCTAGCCGCCCTTGCCTAATCCCGCCCATTCAGCCATGGCCGAACCTGTCACCACTCCAGGTGATAATTCACCACCGAACACCTCCATTCTTACCAATCTCACCAACCAAATGACTGAAGTCCTATCTAAAGGACAGACCCCAACCCATTCCACCGAAAGTTCCACTGCCCCAATTGGTATCAAGTTGGACAGTTCCAACTATGGCCTTTGGTCCCAAGTTGTCGAGATGTATATTGTTGTGAGTTTTAATGAGTACTCGCAAGCGCACGAATTGTTTGCAATATAGTGTGTGCAAGTGCGATGTTGAATCCACAAGAAAATGGTTAAAAATCAATGTCTTGTTTAATCAACCTCATTTTAACCTAGTTCCAAAGGTTTGAGGGTTGAACAAGAACAAAAACACTTAGCAAAGAGATGAAGTGAAATATGAAAATAAAAATGAACTAAGGCTAAGGAATCTACCGAACCAAATCCTACAACTCACACTCTTGGTTCCCACTTGAACACCCAAAGAACATTAAACTTTGGATGTCATTCAAATTTCTTAACCACAAACTCTAGAACCATTAAATGAATCCAACTCAAAGATAAATCACAAAAAGTACCCATTTGAAATCAAATAATCCAATGTATCCATTCAATGAACAAATCACAATGGATATCATCATTCAAACCGATAAAACAATGTATCCATCGATTGAAACACATTAAATGTCCTATATCTACCACCAACCACATTCATTGCAAAAGATAAAGCATTAAATGAATGGAACTTGAACAACAAATATGATATAGCATTAAATGTGCAAGTAGTATAACAAGAGTGTGAGTGTCATCAATGGAAATGTTTCATCCTCAACCTTAGTTGAGGTTACTAGCCTTCCATGACTTAGAACACTACAAGAAAATGAAGAACAAACATAGAAATAAAAGAAAAGCTTTACAAAGAGAAAGTGTCTAAGAACAAAAGCTACTGGAATATACTATGAAATGGACGAAATTAAACCTATCTACTACTTTCTGAACTCTTCCAACAAGGAGGCATGGCTATGGCTTTATAGAAAGAAATTAGGGCTAGAAACCCATATAAAATGACTCATCTAACCCCCTCTAGGGTTCCTCTCTTGCTAGAGACAACCAAGGTCACAAAACCAGCGTGTTCTGCTGCGAAAATCAGAGGGAGAACTGCTTTTTGTTATGGAGACGCTCCTGATTGGGTGTTCTGGTGCACTTCTGCAAAAGTAAGTTCTGGGAAATTTCGATCGATCGACTTTTCAGGACTTCCGAATTTCCAAGTATTTCCACATGAAATTTTGCCATTCTTTTCTTATTGACCTATAAAACACAAGAACACAAAAACTAACAAAAACATCAGAAAATAGCAAGGCTAAAGGTCTAACTAATGTAAATCAAAGGGTCCAAATATACAATATTTGGTACTCATCATATATCTCTGGCAAAGACAAACTGGGATATATCAACGGTGACTATCCACCACCACCGACGACTGACCCATCCTTTCGAAGATGGCGAACCGAAAACACCATCATCAAAGGATGGTTGATCAACTCTATGGACCCAACACTTATAGGAAATTTCATTCGATTTCCCACTGCTAAAGCAGTTTGGGATGCTATTGCTACAACGTTTTTTGATGGGAGTGATACCTCTCAAGTCTATGAACTCCGGTGACGTGTTGCTCGCCTGAAACAAGCCGGCGGTCCTCTTGAGAAATTCTTCACCGATCTGCAAGGTCTCTGGCCCGAGATTGACTTCCGGCGGCCGAATCCGATGGAGTGCCCAGCCGACATCCACCACTACAACACCCTGCTCCAGGAGGACCGAGTTTACACCTTCCTCGACGGGATTCATGACCGGCTCGACCACATCCGGAGTGATGTGCTCCAGATGCGGCCTTTCCCCTCCATTGAGCAGGCCTACGCTCACGTTCGCAGGGAGGCTCTCCGGCAAGCTGTTATGAGTGCCGAGGACACCCATACCACCTCTGGCACGGTTCTGGCCACCAAGGGGCTACGATTACAGCCGACCCACTGTGCGGTTCCAGCTCTAGTGCGGCTTCCAGCCCACACTTGGGTAAGCCCCTTTTGACCTCTAGGTCACGCAATACTGAGAATGCCCCTGATGGGGATAAATGCTCACAATGTGGAAAACTAAATCACACAAGTGCTACGTGTTTTAAAAAAATAGGCTATCCTGACTGGTGGTATGAATTGCAGGGAAATAAAAAGAAAAATTATAGGGGTGCAGCCACGAATACTAGCACTGTGGCAGTCATGTTGAGCGAACCTCATCTTTCCCTGGTGCCTCAAAGTAAGTCTGGAGATGTGGACCCGATCTCAGAGATAGGTAAGATGGGTTCTGGCCTAGCTACCTCTTCCAGTGATGGCCACCATAATGCTTGGCTCCTTGACTCCGCAGCCACAGATCATATGACATTTGATGCTACTGACTTTTCTACGAGGTCTACCCTGAGACGAACGTGTGTTGAAAATGCTAATGGGGTAGTCTCCCCGGTTACAGGATCTGGCACTGTGTCTTTGTCCCCGTCTCTACAATTATCTCATACATTACTTATCCCATCGCTCTCACATAAATTACTGTCTGTTGGCCAAGTTACTAAAGAATTAAATTGTGTTGTCCTAATTTACTCTCATTTTTGTCTTCTTCAGGATATTCTCACCAAGGAGATAATTGGGCGTGGTACTAAAAGGGGGGGCCTCTATTACGTAGATGACGTCAGCACAGGTCATGTTTTTCAGGTACGGAGTGATGGACGGGAACGACAAATCCAATTATGGCATCAGCGATTGGGACATCCAAATTTTAGTTATCTGAAACATGTATTTCCTGAACTTTTCTCTGATATGGTGGTCTCTGAATTGAAATGCCCTACTTGTATTGTAGCTAAAAGTCACTGTACTTCTTGTTTGCCAAGTTTGAATAAAGCATGGCTCCATTTGCACTTGTTCACTCTGATGTATGGGGTCCTTCCCCAATCTCTATTGTCTCGGGAATTCGTTGGTTTGTCATCTTTATTGATGACTGTACCCGCATGACATGGCTCTATTTGATGAAAAATAAAGACGAGGTGTTCTCGATCTTCAAATCGTTCCACGTGATGATCCACACTCAGTTCTCGGCTACACTCTGAGTGATTCGCTCTGACAATGGGGGTGAATTCGTTAATCAACGGTTCCGCACCTATTTTGACAACCATGGCCTCATTCATGAGACGTCATGCCCTCAAACACCACAGCAAAATGGTGTGGCTGAGCGAAAGAATCATCATATCCTTGAGACTGCCCGCGCCCTACTACATGGAAATCATGTGCTGACCCGATTCTGGCCCGATGCGGTATCCACCAATGTCCACCTCCTTAACAGACTTCCCTCCAAAGTCTTGCAGTTTCAGACCCCACTCCAGGTCCTGGCATCCCATGTCTCCCTACCCACGACCCTCATGCTCCCTCCCTGAGTATTTGGGTGCGTGGCTTATGTCCACCTTCACAAGAATCAACGCTCCAAACTGGACCCATGTGCTCTCCGATGTCTCTTCTTGGGTTTCGCCGTGCATCAGAAGGGCTACCGATGCTATGATCCCTCTACCAGTCGGCTCTATGTGACTATGGATGTCACCTTCTTGGAATCTGAACCATTCTTCTCCGTACCCAATTATGTCCCTTAGGGGGAGACACATGATGAAGAACAGAATTGGGTGCACTTTGACTGGCCAAACAATAATATAGTAACTGGTGAAGAAGAAGAACCACACTCAGAAATGGTTGAACAGATAAAAGAACCAAATACATTGTTAGCACATGACACACCTCCTGATAACGGAACTTCCCCCCCTTCCACAGTACTTGCAGGCCCTTCTCCTGAGAATATCCCTGAGGTAAGCAAACTTGACACACATTTAGATAACAGTAACTTGAATCCTTTTGCTAGATATATACTACCTTTCAGGACAAATCGTGGCAAGCCACCAAAGAGATACTCACCTGATGATGAAGAGTGAAGATCAAAGTATCCAATTGCCAACTACATGTCAACCAATAAATTATCTGAACCCCTCAGAGGATTTGTACACGTACTTTCCTCAATTCAAGTCCCAGGTGGAATTCAGGAAGCTTTGTCTGATCCAAAATGGACACAAGCAATAAAGGAAGAAATGGAGGCACTACTAGAGAATGACACGTGGACCTTAGTTCCACTACCTGAAGGGAAGAAAGCAGTCGGATGCAAATGGGTATTCTCCATCAAATACAAGGCAGATGGATCAGTAGAAAGATACAAAGCTAGGCTGGTGGAAAAAGGCTATACACAAACATATGGGGTTGACTATCAAGAAACTTTCTCACCAGTGGCAAAACTCAGCACTGTAAGAATTTTGCTATCCCTTGCGGCCAACCTTGATTGGCCATTACATCAGTTTGATGTAAAGAATGCCTTCCTACATGGCAAACTTGAAGAAGAAGTCTACATGGACCTTCCCCCGGGATACACGGCTTCCACAGATGCTAAAGTTGTGTGTAAACTGCAACGGTCCTTATATGGCTTGAAACAATCACCTAGAGCATGGTTTGGGCGATTCAGTATGGCAATGCGGAAATATGGGTTCAAGCAAAGCAACTCAGATCATACACTGTTCATCAAGCATAAAGGGAGTAAGGTAACTGCATTAATAGTTTATGTAGATGACATGATTATCACAGGTGATGATAAAGAAGAGATATCAAGACTACAGAAGGCACTGGCTACCGACTTTGAGATGAAGAACTTGGGAGGACTCGAGTATTTTTTGGGAATTGAAGTTGCTCGGTCTAGGGAAGGAATATTCCTCTCCCAAAGGAAATATGTACTGGATGTATTAACAGAGGTAGAAATGTTGGAGTGCAAGCCGGCAGATACTCCAATTGTTCAAAATCACAGACTTGGAGAATACCCAGACCAAGCTCCAACGGACAAAGGTAGATACCAAAGGTTAGTTGGGAAATTAATATATCTCTCACACACTAGTCCACATATTGCTTATGCTGTGAATGTAGACAGTCAATTTATGCATAATCCTAGTGAAGACCATATGGATGCTGTAATCCGAATACTAAGATATTTAAAGGCATCGCCTGGTAAGGGGCTCATGTTCTCAAAAAATAGTCATTTAGAAATTAATGGCTATACAGACGCAGATTGGGCTAGAAGTATCTCAGACAGAAAATCTACCTCTGGTTATTTTATGTTTGTAGGCGGGAATCTAGTCACTTGGCGAAGCAAGAAACAAAAAGTAGTAGCACTTTCAAGTGCTGAAGCCGAATTTCGTGGAATGGCGAAGGGGCTGTGTGAACTCTTGTGGATTAGGAGACTCCTTACTGAACTCGGGTTTACTCCTACTTCAGAAATGGAGCTCTTCTGCGACAATAAATCTGCTATTGCTATATCACACGACCCAGTTCAACATGACCGTACAAAACACGTGGAAGTGGATCGACATTTCATCAAGGAAAATTTGGAAGAAAAAATAATCCGCTTTCCATTTGTGAAATATGAAGACCAATTAGCAGATATACTCACCAAGGCGGTATCAAGCAAAGAGTTTCACAACTCACTTGACAAGTTGTGCATGAAAGACCTATATGCATCAACTTGAGGGGGAGTGTTGGCGTGAGCTGTAAATACGGAAGAATGGAAAGAATATTTTCTAGAATGGAAAGTTCCTAGCATGGAAGGAGATGAGCGTGCACTGATTGTAGCTTGATATTAGGCATAATACTTGTATAGACCAAAAATAGGTTGAATGTATTTTTCAATTTAAATGTACTGATTCAATGGAAATATACAAGAGAGAAATTATTATTCCCTAATTGTTAACATTCACTTCAATCAAGTCACCAAGAGAAATCTGGGGGGCTTTGGAATTCAAGTATAAAACTGAGAAGAAAGTTACGGAAAAATTTCTTATTATGAAGTATTTGAATTTACAATACTCAATAATATTTCTATAATGGATCAAGTCCATGAATTGCAAATTCTAGTGAATAAACTCCGAAAACTTAAGGTTGAAGTTTCTTAATCTCCGCAAGTTAGAGCCATAATTGTTAAACTTCCCCCAAGTTGGAATAATAATAGGGAGAAACTTATGCACACTATAGAACACTTCACTACACAGCAAATTCAGAAACATTTACGAATTAAAGAGGAAATTCGAATTTGTGATAAGAACCTATTTTCCTCGAGTAACTCTAGAGTGAAGTATGTTGGTGAGAAGAATAAATTTCAAAATAATCATGGAGAAAACAAGAGAAATTATAATGATTTCAACAACAACTCCAGCAACGGTAACAAGTACAAGAAAAAAGAAAAAGAAAAGAAAAAAAACTTGTTACAATTGCGGAAAGAATGGACATCCTAAGAATGAAAGCTGATACAGAAGAAGCAAAACAAAAAGGACACAAAAATTCCCAACAGTGCAAATCTAAATGAAGGTGAGACTTTTGAAATTTTAATCAAGGTCTCTGAAATGCACATTAGCATAATTATAGAGTTACACATGGCTACATCAACCAAGTCTTCTTATTGGTGGTATGATTCAAGTGCTACTGTTCATGTTTGCAACTATAAATCTCAATTTAAGAATTATGAAGATGCAGCGGATGGACAAGAAATGTTAATGGAAAATCACAACACTGCAGAAGTTATGGGAAAATGAATTGTTGAAGTTCAATTTACATCCGAAAATAAGCTCATCCTTGTTGAAATTCCGATACAATAACAAGGGTTTTCAGGATTATGCCATAAATTCCAATGTTTTATGAATGACATTCAAGTTTGTAATGAATAAAGTTATTATATTGTGTATGTGAATGATGTGAGTAATGGGTTATCACAAAAAGTATTAGTGCATAAACCTTATAGTCTTAAATCTTTAGTTGTTAGCAGTCGATAATGGAATTGGGCATTCCATTTGCAAAGATTGTTACACATCAAACTTGATGATTTATCTTGATAAACCAAAGTTGGAGGCTTCAGATTGATGTGTAGGTGTACTGCACAGAATGGACCACGAGAGTTGTTTTTCGTTAAAAATATTGTCAATAGGAATGATTGCAATTCCCGATAATTCTTATGACATTAATTCTAAATCATGAGAGGATTGTGAATTTAGATGTCAAGTGAAGGTCATTTTGATACATTTAGGAGGGAGACCTTTATTGCGGTCAAAATTCTAAGTGTATTGGGTGATCATATGTAGCATTGTAAGAAAGTTTTTCTCAATAAAGAATCCAAATCGTTTATTCAAATAATAAGAAATTTTCCCTTGAGATTTTATAGATTAAATTATTCTCAATCCATGGCCAAGGCATTTTGGTAAGGTATATCAAAATACTATGTACATGGTGATAAGGCTTTCACAAAGTATGAGAATAATAAATAAAATCAATGACTCAAAGATAAAGAGATAGAAAATTAAAGTTGCAGCGTCTTTGGCTTTAATTCTGCAACGAAAAATTTCATGGAGGAATCAAAATTCAATATTAGTCTAAGGGATGAATTGATTTGATTTAAAAAAAAAAAAATGCTACAGTGCAATTTCAACTATTTAGTGAACTTTAATGTAATTAAATAGAACCTTGCTAAAAGTTATAGAGAAAACTATGTCACATGCCTATTAAGATAGTTTTATTTTTTCATTTACGTCCCTCACCAAGCTAATATAAATTAACCAAGTACATCCTTTTAACTATTTGGGCTTGAGGAATTTAATTCCTGACAGACAGGAAAATTAGCATTGAGCTAAGGATAAAACCTAAAACCAAGCATTAGGCTAAGTGGAATTGGACCAGGGTCAAAGCCTTAGTCCAAGACGCATGGGGAGAATATTTTCTCCCCAAGGTCGTGTGGTACGAGGGGATTAATTCCCCTCATGGCCGAATCCTAATAGTACTAGGATTCTGTTTTCATACTTCTACCGCTACTCTGAATCCCTATAACACCCCAATGAAATTAACTTCATGGTTCGCTTCCCCGTCTTATTTTAATAAGACCACAGGGATTTCATCATCTCTAAAAAGAGAGTCTTCATCGAAAGATTTTTACTTAACATAAAGATGGCAATTAAAACCCACAATCACATAACAACCAGCGCGAAACGAAAGCATCATAATATAGATAGTCACCAAATGTCATGGGTCAAAAGACCAAACTAGAAATCACTTAAATATTAAAACTTAAAACTAGAAGTCATGAAAACAACATCAAAAGAATCAAGGCCTAGTCTTGATAAGATAAAGCGCATAAATGATCTCCATCATGCTATCTTGGGTTTTCCCATCCGCGTCCCACATAAGCTGAGTTAGGTCCAGCTCCTAGAAAATAACATGGATGAAGTCCTCCAAGCGAACCATTCGTTTCAATGATATGGACATCGAGGTAACTAGCTATAAAACATCACATGTTTCATAGGTGGAGAAGCTACAACTGTAAGTCGACGACTTAATGAGCAATAATACACATGATGCACATGTTATCATGAAGTGAACTAATATATTAAGATGTGAGCCACACACATAAATGCACAATTACAATACTTCCTTTGACAAATGATCATGAATGCAATATAGTATAGTATATGTTGTAGCAAGAGTATCATGTCATAGTTCACTTCTGTTGCGGCTACCCCCAATGGCCTTGGGAGTGATTCAGCCACCCCATTGGCCCAAAGAGCCACCTCTTTTGATTTATTTTTTTTTTTAGTTGTTTATATATTTTTTTTAATATTTTAATATTTTTCTTGATTTTTAAATTTAACTTTTTAAAAACTGAATTTTATTATTTTTTTAATGAAAAATATGGCATGCGACAAGGGTATTATAAGAATGTCATAAAAAGTGGCATTTTTGGCACACTTTGGTAGTTTGATAAGTCACTTTAACACACTTGAAAATTCAGATGGCTATTCTAAAATCGGCTGTTAATTTAGGTGGCTTTTTAATATTAATCCCTTTAAAATATTTTAAAACATAACAAATAGTGAAGTGATAACTACTGAGTTGATAAAAGTAATAAACCATTTAATTTGAAAAATAATGATATTATTTAAAAAATTCTACATGATTTTTATACGTTAAAAATTTCATAGAATTCTGACTCATAATTGGTATGTCAAAATCAATCCAAAGAGAAAGTGAGTCATTTAAGACGGGTTTCTACAAAGCCACCTCAATGTGGTTGGGGTATCCAAGCGGTCACCTCTGTCTTGGTCATGGTTGCTGCGTAGCTAGGGCTGTACACTGCACTATATGGACATATAATACCTATATTTCGCATCTGCACTTTGCAAAGAGTGAATTTTAGTATCCGCATCCGCACTTTGCGAAATCTGCACATAACCGCACATGTGCGGGGTTTTTTTTTTATACTAACTATCTGCATCCGCTTTGTATTTTGGGCTCTTTTTTAGACTTCTTTTGGGCTTATTTAGGTTTTTTTATTATTATTATTAACTATGAACTTAATTTATTGTGACCCTTTTGTTAAAAAAAAAAAAAAAAAAAAAAAAAAAAAAAAAAAAAAAAGCACTTTTTATGGGCTTTTTTAGATGAGGTTAATCCAATTTTTGAACTAATTACACTAGTAAATTGTAATATGAAAATGCAAATTGAATTGTGAAGAGGCAATACAAATATTTATAAATTGAATTCTAATCTGGAAAAAAAAAAAAAAAAATCTATTTTTAAACTTTTGACAATACAAGTAAATTAAAAAATAAAATTATAACACCTCTAGGTTCTACACATGTAGTTTCAATTTGTTAATAAAACTCAGTTGGTACCTTACTCCATTCTCTAAAATGACGTCTTAGTTTAATAAACCAAATTTTTTTTTTTAATATATATGGGTATGCTGAGGTGAATATTTATCCATTTACCCATGTGCGGATTGTGAATATAGTATCCACCCGCTTGGAATTAGAGCCTGAAAATTCGTCCTTAACTCATGCAGACATGCAGATAGTAAAGAGGTGGAATAGAATCACCCGATTGAAGCGTAATAATCATACGTTTTTAATGTATTGTATGTCCGATAATAGGTCTCATTCTTCTACCATTTCCTGGGAGTTAATGACTACTCAATTAACTTGACAACAAAAAAGAGTTCGAACCAATACTTTATTTATGTCCTAGTTGATCCCGATTTGACATTATAAGTATATTGATTTTTAACCAATAACCGAATACTTTTGTTTATAAATACTATATCTTTGATTCTATTTATAAATATATTTACTTTTCTATGAATTTTAGTCTCAATAAGAATGTTAATTCCTACTATTCATATGTTACGGTATGAATATACCACACTAATTCGTTATATATGGATGATAAGATTTTATTGATACAGAGCCAATTTTAATAAACTTATTGGAGGGTCTCATTGGAGTAGGAATTAAACCAACAAATTTGCCAATTATGAGTTAGGTCCTTTAACCATTCAGCCATGTGAAATGATTTTTAATCGCTTATATGAACACACCTCTATGCACAGTTAACTATTATTTGCCGTGGCTTATTTACTCTTATTATTTTTATTTTATTTGGATGAATTATTATCTCTTCAAAAAAAAAAAAAAATGGGTAATTACCTTTTCCCCCATGAACTACCAAAAAATGCGTGATGCCCCCACAAACTACCAACTCGACCAAAATAGAGCATTCAACTACCAAAGATAACCCTTTTCCCCCCTTCCGTCGGTCAAAGGGGTTAAAACAAACGGTCAACGGGTCACATGACCGTCACACGCCGTTTTACCTTCATGTTCTTCCTCTTTTCCCCCCATGAACTACCACCATCTTCCTCTTTTCTCCCCATAAACTACCACCATCTTCCAATATGCCCCCATGTAAAATGGCACATGACCCGTTGACTGTTTCTTTTAACTCCTCTAACTGACAGAATGGGGGAAAATGGTTGTCTTTGGTAGTTGAATGCTCTATTTTGGTCGAGTTGATAGTTCATGGAGGCATCGCGTATTTTTTGGTAGTTCATGGGGGGAAAAGGTAATTACCAAAAAAAAAAAAAAAGAAAATGATGTAAGAGCATTCCTAGTAGCCTCATCAAAATAGTTTTTTAGCTATTTTGGTGAGCCAATTTAATGAAAATCCTGAAAAATCACTCCCAACAGCCTCACCATTTTAACCAAAAAAATTTGATGACTGAAATTACTAACCAAATTAGATGAGGCATTTTCACTCAACAACTCATTCACCAAATTTTGTTTCACCTTTCTCTCTCACATAATTAGCACACTTTTTTCTTTTTTTCTCTCATTTTCTTCTCCTATCTCCCATATCTCACACGATAATGTCTTTATTTTATGGATATGAATGATTTTTTGTAAAAAGATTATATAGAGAAAAAATAAATAAATATGAAAAAATTATTATTTAAATGGAGTAGTGAATATTGACTAGTTAAAATGGTGAGGTTGCTGAGAGAATTTTAATAAAGTGGTTCACCAGAATAGAAAAAAATGATTTTTAGTTATTTTGGTGAGTAAAATTTGGTGAAACTATTAGGAATGCTCTAAAAGACCTGATTCCGCTCCATATAGAATTTAAACTCTTCAAAGTATTTTGATTCTTAACTTTTAAAGCAATCCAAATAGAGAGTGGGCCATTGAAGATTGGTGAGGATTGGGCCTTCTAAGACCCGACCCAGGCCCAGTTGTCGCACCATGCTTACGTGTAAATAGTAAAAAGGTATTGGTGAAAACGTCAACAGAAAACGAAAAAGGAATTATTAACAAACGAAGAGTTTCTTTCCGTGTTCTCGTTGTACTTTCTCTCTCTCTCTCTCTCTCTCTCTCTGTCTGCTCATCATCAGCTGGTGGTGGAGAGATTGGAGCTCTCCGCTCAAAACCAGAAAATCCCAACACCAATAACGTACTTGACCCACAAAACGCTGAAAAGAAGCAAGTGTTTGTTACAATCCCAAAAACCGTGCTCAATTGGGTTCTTCCTTGGCAACACTTAGGTGAGTTTTTTTTATTTTTTTGGTTTCTTTGATCCCATTTTCTGTCTCTGAATCTCAAGAAGTGGGATTCGTTTAGTTTTTCAAAATGGGAAGACTTTGTATTTGGGTGTTCTTTTGGAAACTGAATTTAGAACCGAAGGTTGGGACCGAAATTGTTGTGTTGGGATGGAATTTTGGAATGTTTTGAAACGAAGACTTGGGATTTAAGTGCTTTGACATTTATTTCTTTTTTAGACTTGTTGGGCAATTTTTGTTAAGTGCTGTGAGTGTTACTGTTTGAAGTTACAACGTGTATGTGGAAGCATTTGCGTATTGTTATTGCTTCGGTCAGAGACTTGAATATACTTATGTCTTGATTTTTAAAGCAAAATTTGCTTCGAATTTTGTGTTTTTTGGTAAAATGTATGAAAATTGAAAAGCAGAAAATTTTACCTTTGGAAACTCTGCTGAAAGTATTTGTTAGAGAGTAATAAGAATGAATATTTATATGGAGTTTATGGTTCTGATTCCGTAGGTGTAGAATGCAACCAAATTGGTGGACTTTAAATTGGTTCTGCCAATTTGAATATCAGGATCCCAATAACATGAATGTTATGCAGATTTGAGTGTTTGTCCGTGAATCTATTTTTCTTTGTTCAATAGTTTTCTTTAGAATAATATTGTGCTTTGCCAATGACTTATAGAGGTACATAACGCAGGATGTTTCAACTTTTAGCTATGTATTAACTTTTTCCTCGAGTGGGGTCACCATGGGGAACTATTTGTAGTCCTCCAGAAGACACCGCAACGGTGCTTATATCGTACGGTCAATTGGAATGGATGTTGAAGTAGTAGATGTTGAAGGAGACAGTAGGGAAGATCGTGTTCCTGGAAATGCTGAACCCGACAATGTTGAAAAACAGAATGAAACTGAGAATTCTACAGGGAGAGAAGTAATAAATCAGGAGGATGATGCAACTGCTAAACCACATGTGAGCATGGAGTTTGAGTCCGAAGATGCGGCAAAGACTTTCTATGATGCATATGCCAGGCGTGTGGGTTTTAGCACCCATGTTGGCCAGTTCAGCCGTACAAAGCCTGATGGGCCAATTGTAACTTGGGAATTTGCATGTACCAGAGAGGTTTTTAAAAGGAAGAATGTAGAAAGCTGCAATGCTATGGTTAGGATCGAGAGGAAGGATTCAAACAGTTGGGTTGTGACAAAATTTGTTGAGGACCATAATCATTCCATGGTGTCTCCTAGTAAGTTCCATCACCTTCGACCCCGTAGGCATTTTGCTGGTACTACCAAGAATGTGGTTGAAACGTTGGATGGTACTAGTGATGTTTATGTTTCCATGGATGGCAATAGTGTATCTTATGAACCAAATCGTGTGGTTAGGAGTGCCTCCCCTGTAGAGCCAAATCACCCAGTCAGAAGTATTGGGCATGTGAATTACATTAGACCTTCGAGCAGAAAGAGGACCCTTGGTAGAGATGCTCAAAATCTTCTAAACTATTTCAAGAAGATGCAGGCTGAAAACCCTGGCTTCTATTACGCAATACAGCTTGATGATGATAACCGCATGACTAATGTCTTTTGGGCTGATGCAAGATCAAGGAATGCTTATAACTACTTTGGTGATGCAGTAACTTTTGACACAATGTATAGACCAAATCAGTACCAGGTCCCATTTGCTCCCTTTACAGGTGTAAATCATCATGGTCAGATGGTGTTGTTTGGTTGCTCTTTACTTCTAGATGAATCTGAGTCTTCCTTTACTTGGCTGTTCAAAACATGGCTATCCGCAATGAATGATAGGCCTCCTGTTTCTATAACCACAGACCAAGATAGAGCCATACAAGCAGCGGTTGCTCAGGTTTTTCCAGAAACTCGTCACTGTATTTGCAAATGGCACATCTTAAGAGAAGGCCAAGAAAGATTGGCTCATGTATACCTTGCTCATCCTTCCTTCTATGGTGAGCTGTATAGCTGCATCAACTTTTCTGAGACAATTGAGGATTTTGAGTCATCTTGGGCCATTCTCCTTGATAGATATGATCTACAAAAAAATGAGTGGCTTCAGGCAGTGTATCATGCTCGCAAGCAGTGGGCCCCGGTATATTTTCGTGGCACTTGCTTTGCTGCACTTTCTTCAAACCAAGGTGTTAGCTCCTTTTTTGATGGTTATGTGAATCAGCAGACAACCATACCTCTGTTCTTTAAGCAGTACGAAAGAGCCCTGGAACATTCATTAGAAAAAGAAATAGAAGCAGATTACGATACCATTTGCACTACACCAGTACTGAAGACTCCATCACCAATGGAACAACAAGCAGCAAACCTCTATACCAGAAAAGTTTTTGCAAAGTTTCAGGATGAGTTAGTTGAGACTTTTGTGTACACTGCAAATAATATTGAGGGTGATGGGGTTGTCAGTAAATACAGGGTTGCAAAATATGAACATGATCACAAGGCTTACATAGTCAATTTAGATGTTTCTGAGATGAAAGCCTCCTGCAGCTGTCAGATGTTTGAATACTCTGGCGTACTTTGTAGACATATATTGACTGTCTTCACTGTAACAAATGTTCTTACCCTTCCATCGCATTACATATTGAAGCGATGGACAAGGAATGCCAAAGCTGGGGTTGGACTTGATGAACAAAATGCAGATTCACAAGGTATTGAGACTCTCACCTTGCGCTTCAACAGTTTATGTCAGGAAGCCATTAAATACGCGGAAGAAGGGTCAATTTCTATTGAGACTTATAATGCAGCATTGAGTGCTCTAAGTGAGGGTGGGAGAAAACTTGCTGTTGTGAAGAAAAATGTTGCTAAAGTCACACCTCCTAGTTCTCAGGCTAGCAGAAATGGTCAGGAAGACAGCAACAGGAAAACCTCTACATTAATTCCTGAGATGGGTCCATCATTATGGCCTTGGCAAGAAGCAATTCCACATCACTTTAATCTTAATGACAAGGGAGTTCCTGTTGCTGATTTGAACCAGCCGAGCTTGGCTCCTGTGTCTATTCAACGTGATGGTGGCAATCCTGATAACACGGTATGAATCACTCAAGATCTACCAAATTCTTGTTGATTGGAAGTTTTGAATATACTTTGATGATGGCTCAATTATTTATTTAGGTGGTTATGACTTGTTTCAAGTCCATGACTTGGGTGATAGAAAGTAAGAATTCTACACCACCTGGTAAAGTAGCTGTCATTAATTTGAAGGTATGCATCTGTATTCTCTATATTCTGACAACTTTTGTTTATTTATCTCTCTCACTAGTGGTCTTCAATGTTTTTTGACCAATTTATTTCTGTTTAATATTGAATATCGGAGTTGGGGTAGGTGAACTAGGTCTTAGGTTGAAATCTTACCACATAAAGGAAACGTAGTGAAATATGATGAACTGAAAAGTGGAAATGAATGTATCCTATAGCAAAGAAAGGATTAGTCCTATCCTTGAAGAAACCGTTTAATATTTTTTGCAGTCTCTGTCAGACCTTTAACCTTGTAATAATATTTCATTGTCTTGTTCTCTGTATTCCAAATACATAATAGCTGAGAAAGATTACTAAAATACATTGATCTTAATGTTGTCATCATTCTTTTTGTAATTTCCTTTAACTACACTTTAGCTGCAAGATTATGGCAAGAACCCTTCCGGAGAGACAGAGGTACAATTTAGGGTAACAAGGATCACACTTGAGCCTATGCTGAGATCCATGGCCTACATCAGTCAGCAGCTATCGACACCAGCCAATAGAGTCGCTGTTATAAATCTAAAGGTACAAAATCCCTTTAAGGAATTAAAAAATTGTTATATTGAGTTCTTTCATCACTCTGATCAATTTTTGTAAGAACTCAGACCATTCAGACCATTCAAAATTGCTTCGTTTTGTCTTTTACTTCTGCAAATTTGGTTCCACATAATAGTGTTAACGTTCATTGAAGATGTACATGCTATATGTTATATAGGCAGTGGTTAAAAGCGTATTTTTACTTATCAAAAAAAAAAAAAAAGGTGTATTTTATCTAGAAGGCAGATTACTGTGTTACCTGGAACAGGAATGTTAATGTTGTTAGCCACTTACTCAGCAATGTGGTACAGTGAGGATAGGCTTATTTACAGTTTATGTAGAGTGTTCAATTAGAATTTAGAATGCTGAGGGTGGTCTGTAGTTAGTATAACTCGAGTTATCTTTTTCCGCAAACACTTCATAATCTACAAGAGTCAAAAATTACTTTCTAATGTCTTGCCTTTCAATCAAGGCCAAAAAGGAAAGAAGATAGAAAAAGTTTTGGATGGTCAAATTTAGTGTTTGGGAATGAAGTCTACCACATTTTGGTTAGATAATCCTGATCTGGCTCCTGGCCACAACTTGCTAGGATAGTAGTGAACTGTGGTACCACACCGACATATTGGGAGTCTTAAGCCTTATGAGCTGATGGTTTATTATGCATTGATATAATTAATATTGTCACATGTGAGATTATGTTTGGTCTTGTTTACTGGTTTGCTCCACTCAATGAAATTACGAAAAGGAGAATTTTGTGAATTTTGTGTCTTTAGTCGTTTCTTCAGTGGTGGTGTTATATTTCTTCAAACTTTTGCAGTAGCATTTGATGGTACTTCTTTGTGATCTATATTGATTTCATTTTGACATGGAAAATAGTTTTATCAATCATGGTCCATAATTTTGACTGATGTGTGAAATTGGCAAACCATGTGCAAGTATTTCATGAGTTGCCAAATCTGTAGCATGGCATTCATTTGGTTCCAGAAAACCATCATGAAAGATATGAAATACCAACATGGCAAATCCATGATAACTATGATACAAAAGTCATACATACATTCCAGACCTACCATGAGGTATAGACATTGACAAGGAAAAGACACAGGAAAGACATGAAACGCTAAAATGGCCAATCCGAGAAGAAGGATGAAGTACATGTTCTTTTTCTAACCTTTCGTTATTGGTAATCCTGAAAATTCAAATATATAGTGTAGAACACTCTCTCTCTCTCTCTCTCTCTCTCTCTCTCTCTCTCTCTCTCTCTCTCTCTCCCCATATTTTGAGAGGGCAAAGTTACTAACAACTCCTAATTTTTGTTGAGAAAGATCAATAAATCCTAATATTTTTTCAGCAGACCATTTAGTACAAGTACTCTAATACTAAAATGACTTAAAAGAAAATTTTAACTGTGAAGTAAGCAAATTTTTTTCATCTATATTAAGATGAGTTGCTTTAAATGTTATACTAGCATTATGTTCATGTTTCAAATATATCTAGTATTTTAGCTAACATTATTAGGCTAACCGTTGACTTCCCAAGTTTTTATAATTAATTAATGGGACAAGAATATATTTAGTTAAGTATCAGGAAAAGGATGCAATAGACCTATTTACAATTTATGGGAGTACCCAAACTTAAGAGCTTAGCTAATGTTTTCAAAAGTTATATAGGTGGCTGTTAGGGTGTGCTGTATAAATGCATAGGCAGTTAGGGTGTGCTGTATAAATGCATAGGCATGTTATAAGATCAAAGTATCACTCGCACTTTTCTTTTTCTTTTTCTTTTTCTTTTTTCCCTGAGCAAGATTTTAGACCCGAGACCTACACAAGCCCACCTACCTTTTACCACTTGAGACAATGCCCAGTTGCAAGCTATTATCATCTAATTGGATTCCACAGAAAGGCACTTCTTCAACAGCACACATGTCATGGGGTCTTCACGTGGATGTCATAAATAGTACTTTTACTAAATAAGTCCTGTTTTTATTTCAGCAGTCTCAATATATGATTCTTAGCTAGAAATATTTAATAAGTTCTGTTGCATCATATTTATATAGGAACGTCCTATGGTTGTGATAATATAGCTGTAGCAGCTTAAATGTACAATTTTATTCAGAATATCATTCATTTAACAGTAATTTGACTTTTGTACCCTAGTTCTTATATAATTTTTTCCCAGTTTTACCTTTTTTGTCTGTTGTGAAATATTGCTTTTGCTTGTCTTTTATTGTTTTCCATTCAGTTCCATCATGATACTTTGGCTACATTGCTTAGCAGAAGTTTCTATCAAAAAACATTGCTTAGCGGAAGTCAGTGTCTGTCTCAGACTAAGGACATGTGAGAAACTTGGCACTGAACTAAACATTTTGAAGCAAGAACACTGAGAATTACATGGATATGATCTATCAAACATCTAGGGATGTTTTGACTTTAGACTTCATAATATTTTCAATTTTCAATTTCAGAAAATCCAAGACTATATGAGATTCTAATTTTTGTTTTTTAGAATAGTTGCATGACTTTCAAGTGGTAAGTGGTTCATGAAACTGCCTATGTGTTTGGTCAGCTCCAAGATACAAAGACAATTTCTGGAGAAACGGAGGTGAAATTTCAAGTGTCTAGAGATACATTAGGTTCCATGCTAAGATCAATGGCCTATATCCGGGAGCAGCTTTGATAGCTGTAAGCATACTCTTCCCAGAACTATTCATTGTTCAATATTGTCATTATTTGTAGAATTTCCTATCTTGCTATTCTCTGAGGAGCAGTTCTGTTTAGTCCGTCATATGACTGATTTGGAGTTTGTCTATATGGCTTAATCAATTTTGTTATCCCTTAGTATACATGAACCAAAATGATTAGAGAAAGAATGAATTCCGGACACATAGGATGCGCCATACATAATCTTGGGGATGACTTGATGGACATTATAAAAATTTAATAAGTCTAGTATTCGTGGTTTTAACTAGCAACAGCACTTATGACTACTTATCAAAAAATTAATGCCCTAGGATACATATTGCATATTGTAATTACTATACTACCTGGAGAGTGTGTTCATTTACATTATTGCAGTTTCTTCAATATTCATTTGCTGTCCACCTTGAATAGTGCCAGTCTATGTTACTGTTGGACTTTCACACTTGTTCATGGGGACTATTTCCTTCGAAAGATTGCCATATCCAGCAACTTTCTATTGCAGAAATTTTATTTATTAAAAATTATTGACCCAATGACCTTGTAGCCAAGTCACACTTCCACTCTCTACAAGAATGTGGTGGTGGATGAGTTCACCAGCTGAAGTCTTGTGGAGTATGAAAATCACTAATCAATCAAAAAGTTCAAACTTCTATATGCTTTTTCTTTGAAATTTTTGTATGAAGTTCGACAATGAAGTTATACCTGGTAAGATGATTTATGTTGTGCCATGATTTGATGTTTACTTACAGCGCTTCATTCTAATGGTGATGAAGTCTTCACACGAGTTCCCTTGAGACCAATACTGATTCAGACCTATCATTGTTTGGAAAGGCAATAGCAATAGTGGACATTGTAGGTGTGTCCTGTCCTGGTTTATAAGATTCATGTACCATGTTAATACCATGTTAGTGTTTCATTGACAGAATTTGTCTAGTTGTAGTTAGGTTTGTTAGATCTATTCCATTGACCACATTCAGTTTTAGCATGTTAGTTAGGTTTGGTTAGCAATATTTCTAACTTAATACATTGTTTCCATGTAAACCATGTGTTGGAAACTTATTTGTATATGTAAGCTGTGAACTTCCACTTCTTTGCCTAATGAGCATTACAGATATTCTGTAATTTGGCTACAGGAGACTGGCATTTTCTTTTAGTTGGCCTTGTTATACTTCAACTTCCTTATGCTTAATGATGTTGTTCACTTGTTCATTAGTGTATAAAATTGTCCCAGTCTTAAAAATTTATAAGCATACAGAGTAGAATTCCAATATTTATTGGTAAAGCTAAATTCGACTAATCATATTCATAGTTCAATCCTGTCAGAATAATGCCTACCAGAACACAAGATGATTTTATTGACTGTATATTGCATGACACTTTTCATGGGATTCTGACAAAACTAAGTATCCTCAAGAAAATAGTAAGGCAGCTTTTCCCCCACTTCTCGAGTGATATCAACAAATATAACAAATCTGTGCGGCCACTTTCTTTTATTATTATTATTATTCCTTTAATAATAATAAGTTGGCCCCTTACATCTGATTTTTAAAAAGTATTTTTGTGTACAAAAGATTTTAAAAAGTGTGTTGTGTTTTGCTTTTTAAAAAATATTTTGTTTTTTTGTAAAGTGTTTTGTGCTTATGAAATATTTTGAGAAAAGTGTATTTTTAGTTTTGAAAAGAGAAGACTTTTTGAAAATCGTTAAACCAGTAATAGCCATGGTTACTTCTTGATGCAATTTCCATGATTAAGATTTTAGTAAATCATAGATAGACAAACTACGAAACTTGTGGTCGAGTAATTCTAAACGTTATATTCATTAAAAAAAAAAAGTAACATTTAAATTGATACATAATGTGATCGAGTAATTCTAAACGTTATATTCATGTCTCTCTTGTGTCTTTTTAATAATAATGTAGCTTTTAAAATCACTAAGAAACTTATGATCGATCATTATTGAATTTTAATCAAATGATGATTTTAAAAGTCATATCATTATTAAAGGGACATAAAAAGAACACGGATATGACGTTTATAATTACTCAATACGATCCAACAAATGGATTTACATATTTTAACAAGAATGTGACAAATAAAGAGTCGAGTGACAGTTTTATATTGTCTCCATTTTGTGGGGAGTTTTTTTTTTTTATAATGTTTATGTTAGGTCCAAAATCAGTCATTTTCTGAGTGGGCTGCTCCCCACCAGCAAAAACAAGAAGGGGTCATCAGTAGGCCTTTGGTCCTTCGACCGAAGGCCCTCGGATACCCCAAATCAGTGTCCTAATCTTGAGGCGAGGAAGGGGTGTAGAGAGGGAGAGCTCCTCCAAGTGGGAGAAGTCTCGTGTGTATATGTTGGGGGCGATATGAGAGACATGCCTGAAATGGGGAGAGAAAGGGGCCTTATATTAGGTCTTTTGGGCTTTTATGACTATAGGCCCTATTTGGACTTTTGGGGCCCTTCTTGGGCCTTAGCTGGAGTGGGGCTTGGGCCTTGATAGTTGTAGGCCTTTTATTTGACTGGATCTTTGGTCCGGTCCATACTAGACAAATCTGGATACTCGTATCTTTTTTTCTTTTCTTTTTTTTCTTTTTTTCTTTTTTTTCTTTTCTTATAAGTCGGTTACCCGTATCTTTCTTGATGACCAAAAAATGCATCAATTTTTTTTTTTTTAACCTCTTTTGTTAAGACACGTGTGCTTTTTAGACGATTCTTGATTCTGTCCGTTTAGGTGTTGAAATTTTTTAATAAGAATAATATTCTGAATTTGTTTGCGGATTTCGAGATAATAAAAATGTGTTTGAATGTTTAATAGAATTCATATTCTTTTTGAATTTGTATTTAGGTGTTGAATTTTGAGATTGGAAAAAAGTGTTTTTTAATGGTAGGAAGTGATTGAAAATAATTGGATTGTATGAAAAGTTGTGTATAATGATTGGTGTTAAATTTTTGAGATTAGAAAAAAAAATGTTTCTTAATGATAGAAAATGATTGGATTGTATGAAAAGTTGTGTATAATAATTGGTGTTATAAAAATTAATGTTGATAATGATTGAAATAATCATGGCATTTGAATATTTAAATCCAGGTTTTATTCCGGTTGGATGTGGGTTTTTAGGTTTTTGAATAAAACCCAATTAAAATATTGAAAAAGTTTCGAACCAATCAGACCTAGCAAACAGAACAAATAGAGATAGTCAATCCAACTAGTTGAAAAGGCCAACCTTGCTAGGCTTTACAATATCTCGCAGACAGTTTTCTTTCAAATTGAATTAAAGGACGAAAAGCCGTCTTCCGGCTTTACAATATCGCATAATGTCTTTCAAAGATGGAAACCCGGTAGAAAACCTTCAAATATTCCTTCTATCTAGTCTGTTAAATTGAAACGTATCCAAAATGTGACTCTAACATGCATTATAAAAATATGGCAGATTAATAGACTACATTTAAATAAATAAATAATAAAAATAAAAATCAACCCAGTTTAAAAAAAAAAAAAATTTGTTCTATCTTTCACCCGTATTGAAAAATTTAGTATGAAATTGAGAACTGTTGATTGGTACTTTCTGGTAAAAATTTCTGTATCTATTATATTCTCTGCAGGTTAAGAGAGTTTTAGGGATTTGCAACAATAGTATACCAAGCCGGGAGAAAAATATATCAATAAATATATCTGTAAAAAATAAAAAAATAAAACAAAATCTCATGTGACTTGTTCATTTTGAGAAAATCCACTAAGAGCACTAGTAGTTATTACCCTATATTGGTTCCCTTCCCTATATTTAGAAAAAATTTCATGAAAAACATCAAAAAACCTTCCACAGCAGATGCCTTATATTTAGATGAGGGGTTGGGAATGAATAGTAATTCCCTATGTATACATGTCTACTATTCATTCCCTATGTATTATTTTAATATAAAAGAAGTATAATTAATTGATATAGGGAAGAGAGAAAAAGTAAGAAAGGGAGAAAAAGAATAAAATAAGAGTAAAAAAATAATATTTAATTGATATAGGGAAAAGTAAAGGAATCTATTGTGGGGTATTTTTTTATAGGGAAGCAAAAAGTAGTTTTGTTCCCTAAATATAGAGAAAATAGTTGGGAATCTGCTGTTAGAGCACTAGTAGCAGTTACCTTTATATTGGTTCCCTTCCCTATATTTAGGGAAAATTTCATGAAAAACATCAAAAAACCTCCCACAGCAGATGCCCTATATTTAGATGAGGGAGTTGGGAATGAATAGTGATTCCCTATGTATACATGTCTACTATTCATTCCCTATGTATTATTTTAATATAAAAGAAGTATAATTAATTGATATAGGAAAGAGAGAAAAAGTAGGAAAGAGAGAAAAAGAATAAAATAAGAGCAAATAAATAATATTTAATTGATATAGGGAAAAGTAAGGGAATCTATTGTGGGGTATTTTTTATAGGGAAGTAAAAAGTAGTTTTGTTCCCTAAATATAGGGAAAATGGTTGGGAATCTGCTGCTAGTGCTCTTAGTGCTCTAAGAGCATTCCTAGCAGCTTCTCTTCCCTTCCCATCTATTTTTCCTAAATGTAAGGAATAAAATTACTTTTTGCTTCCCTATGAAAAAATACCCCACCAGCAGCTTCTCTTTACCATTCCCTATATCATTAAAATATTAATTTTTACTTTTCCATTTTGTTTTTTATTCATTTCTTTTTCTTCTCTCTCGTTCTCTCGTCTTCTCCGTCACAGTGTCACACACAATGCCGCCATCCCTTCCGTCACGCAAGCTGCAGAATGGAGAGCGAGGAGGACACCGAGACGGAGGAAACGGAGATCGTCACGCGGCCGGTGTGGGTGAACCCGAATTTCTCGAAAAGGATCATGGGGCGGGTGTCGGAGGTGATGGCCAGGGTTTTGATCTCGGTGGAGCTGTGGGAGAGGAGAAGGAAGCGGAAGGGCAGTTTCGTCATTTTGGTGGTTGGTGTGGAGAGACTGGAGAGGAAATTGGCGTGGTGAAGGGGGCGAAGGGGGAAAATCAAGTGGGAGCGAAGGATGCGAGGCAATGATAAATTGATGATGAGGGTCAAGGGGAAAAGATCGAATTGGATACAATGGATACAATGGGGGATTCGGACGGACGCTGGAATCGGCGCAGGGGATATCGCTTGGTGGGTCAGTGTCAGACTCGGCGGTGGTGATTGCGACGACGTCGTTGGCTGTGGTGATCGGGCTGTTGGTCGTATTGGTGTGGAGGAGATCGTGGGATCGGAGTGGTGACAAGGAGGTGAAGCCGGTGGTGGTGCCCAAGCTGTCGAAATGGATAGAGGCATAAGAAAAAGAGGAGCAGAGATGGCGATCGAAGAGAGAGGAGCGGTGATGTGCACAGAGAGAGAGAGGAAGAACAGATGCTTGGGATTTGCAGAGAGAGAGAGAGGAAGCACAGATCGTGGGCAAGAGGAGAGAGGTTTTTTTTTTTTTATGAATAAACAAATGCTTAGGATTGCTACAGTGCTTCCCAATACATTGAGAAGCACTGTAGCAATCCCAGGAAACATATAAGGAAAGGGAAGCTGCTGTAGGATTGTTTTTTTGACTTTTTTAACATTTTCCCTAAAATGTAGGGAAGGGAACTCATAGGAAAGCTGCTAGTAATGCTCTAAGACCTATTATAATTTTGATCGCAAGAAAAGGCACGCTTCCAATCCATGAAAACGTTTCTAAAGAAAGTCTTCTTTTCACTCAAAAATATATAAATTCCATTCACAAATATCATCTTTTATTTTTGGCGAGACAATCACAAAATCTTTTGAATTGGACTAGATCAACTGAAATCAACACATCCTAGTAGTTCAAATAGGTCATTATTTACCCGATAACATGCCAATTGAAAAACCCTAACGGCCTACAATATGGTAAAATCTGGGAGTGTGTGTTAAGTACTGTAGGTGGAAGTTCAAAACCAAACAAAGCTAATTACTGGTACAAATAGAAGACTACCGGCTCTCAGATTGAAGCCACTCTCAATGTCAATCTAAAAAGAAGATTACTCTCTAATTCGACGGAGAAGCCGAGGCGATCGTGCATTTGGGGAAAAAGGCCAATCTAGTGAGAGAGGCTTTACAAACTCCGATAGTCTATCACGGTGACTTCATCCTCCGGAGCATCCAAATCTTGATAACTGCACCACCACAGACAAGTAAATACCAAGAAACACATTCACAAAATCACAAAATCAGAGAACTTTCATAGAAGCTACAGTTACTAAAAACCCCTACGAAAATTAGAAGCTCAAGTTAACAAAGATATTAACAATGAACTGATGTGAAGAGCTATTATTTACTAGGATAGTCCAATGAACTGATGAGTCCCACCACTGTTTCACCATGTCTACAAAACCTTCTGCTTTAAACCACATGTTCTCGAATTTTAATGATCTAGAACCTCTAAACATACCTGGACTATCAAGCAATAAGGGAAAATGATCCAATAGAGGTCGAGGAAGATGGTGCTTAATCAAGAAAGGGAAATGCTCTTCCGACTCTTGAGACACTAGAAATCTATTAATCCTCGACAAAGAAGGGGGGTCTTGATTGTTAGATCATGTGAAAGAACCTCCCGCCAACGGGATACCATCAACCCCTGCTCTGAAATGAAGTCTGAAAATTCCCACACGGTAGAGGTTAACCAAGACGCCCTAACCTTTCTGGTTCTATATTTGTTCGAATAAAATGAGCTGACAACAGAAAACCCCTGACAACTCCTCCCACAGATTCTGCCTTTCAGAATCAGCGTTGGGACCATAGACTCTTGGAAAAGCCCAAACGAACTGATCCAAAATAGATTTGAATTTGCAAGAGATACACAAAGTTCTCACCGCCTCTTCAATGCATTCCACTGTGTTTATCCCACATTAAGAGAATACGAGTCGATGCCAGTCCACCCCATGAAAGATCCACCCCACATGCCTCGGACTACACTGGCAAAAATCTACTCCATTTTTGTTTCTTGAAAACACATTACGCCAGGCTTCCAGTTTTTCAATAAATTGCTAATACTGACCCTTTTCCCTGCATCATTAAGACCTCTAACATTCCAACTAATAATTTTCAGATTCATAATGGGATAGAAGCTTCACCACAAGACCGAGTAGGACAGGGTTTGGGCGGTTTCTTTTTGGAGTCACAGTTCACTGAGCAAGACAAATTAATTAGTTCCCTAACTCATTTAACACTACTCCCTGTCTCTTTTTTATGGATCCTGGTGTTCCTTTATGACCCTTGCAACTGGATTCAATTGCAGAGAAAAAACTCAGAAACCTCCTTTTCAAAGCCTTAATAAGGAACCCCCAAAAAAATTTCCAACCTATACATGCATTTTTAACTTAGTCCGACTTAACATTTTTACTCACATGAAGGGTTGAGTTAAGAAGGGAATTAACTTAGACGACAAAAGAGGGCACCCTCCTTTTAAGAAGAAAAACCGCAAAAAACTGGACAAGTGGTGTCAAGCTCGGCTATGTTGGTTAGCTGAGAAAAATAAAGCTCATCCCTACAAGAACGAAAAACAGAACCAACCCGATCATCTGATCGAGACAAACTATCACTCTCAACTTTGCCGACAACCCCACTAGAGAAAGCATCCAGTGGACGAAGCCTACTGTCTCCATCCTGGAACGAGAGCAAAATTGTGCAAGAAGATGTGGGCGAGTTGCGACAGAAGGAACAAAACTCAAAGTCCATCTCCAGTGGAGAAGACCCGGCCACCGGCATGACTGTGGCCATACACATGGTCTCTGTCCGATCTCGTCCCAACTTGGAAGTACAATTCCTCAACATTACAAATTCCGGCAAGATGCAGTGAGAAGAGAGACAGAGCATCATTGTGTGGGATCAAGGCAATGAGATTTGGAATGGGGAAGATGGAGAATCCCCTTACCCTTTGAATATTTTACATTCCGACTTGCCCTTGGATTGGGCAATGGATAGTGATGAGGGCGAGGATATGTTTTTGGCAATCATGGATGCCATTGAATGAAGAGGACTTTCATCGGGAAACAATGGTAGCACACCAAAAGACCAAAGGTAGGAGGGAGCTGTTGAATTTGAAAAGCTCTATTAACTACGGCGATGCAAGCGCACCCTCTCACGTTGGAAAGGCAAGATTCACATGATGTAGTGTTCATGTGGGATTTGGGTTTTAGGGTCTAGCGAGTTTGTTGGGTTTTTTTTTTCGGCTGGTTTGGTTGTTCATGTGTACTTAAGGGAGCTTTACGCTTTTTTCAATATATTTTTATTACTTATCAAAAAATAGAGAGACAAAGCATCAACAACTCGCTTAGGTCTAAAAGGACCTAACGCCCGAGAAAGAGCGATGACCCGAGCAACGTAACTCGAGCCACATGCCTATTAACAAATGCAAGTTGTTGCCCTGTATCTGGACCTTCGGGTGACACAGTAGCGAGGCCCAAACCAACACTATATTCTGGGTTGAGGCCCACTCGTCACAAAATGGAAAAGGTGGGCTGCGAAAGCTTGGTTGTGGGCCCATTAATACAGCGGGCTCCTTAAAAGAGGCTGGCTTTAACTGACTTGGTCTTGCAAAAACCACTGGGCCCGAATCATTGGGACAAATAATGGATGATTTACCCCCAACCCAACCTGCTCTAAAGCCTTATAAGAGTTGCTAACACGTGGGATCCATGTGGGAATTGACCAAGCTTTTCCCCATGACACATAATGCTTTCCACTCTCGTCTGCGTAGACTTTCAAACGCATACCAATCCTAGCGCTCGATTTCCTTGAGTACTAAAGACATACCTTTTTGGCCTTATGTAGCTTCCACTCAAGGAAGAACAGTACACCCACCTTTCTGCCCCTCCCATTTTGCTTTGCCATTTTTCGTGCAGAGGTAGAGACAAAGAACGCCAACAACACTAGACAGTTGTGCAACTGTACACTAGGCGTGTCGAGAGGGTCGTACTTTCTAGCTCACCGTTACAGGCCCATCCAGCACCCCTCTTGTTGAAACTAATTGGACTACCACGACCAGCTACCACATAAGTAAACGAGCGGGGACATTTTGAAGCTCCGGGGAGGATTAAACGACGGCTGGAGAAGCTTGGTACACCGGGGTATACGGAACCAGCAAGTACCGCATCACTTCCACATAACCACACCATCCCAATTTTTTCTTGCCTTTAGGAATAAGGACAAATCCCCTTCGCCCGCCACCACTAAACCCTTCGATGGCCATGTAGCACCAATAATGGTAACTGCACAGCTGGCCCAAGAGGACCCACACTAGTCCCTAAACTTACAAAGGAAGCCCACACTGTTTTCAATTTTTGCCATGTCTAAACCACCGAAAGCAGCCAGAAAACTCCTCCCAAAGAAATTGAACAGAGATAACCCTTCCTGCATTCTACTACTCATAACCTGGAGGAGTTTCCCCACGGCTCTAGGATGAACTCAATTGATTTCAATTCAACCCAAAAAAAAAAACACCTCCCCATGGTGGACTTCGTTACGGCAACAGATTCAAAGACAAAAAAAAAACTCAGCAGCTTCACCAAAAATCTTCGACAACATCTCCCCGTAACAGCCAACCAACCAACCAACAAACAGAGAACAAAGAAAACTGAAACACCAACACAGAAGGCTAGCAGGGCACACCTTCACGCGCTGCTGAGAGGGATAGAGAGGGAGAAAGAAATGAATTGCATTCAAACAGGAATAACTGAGCAAAAAAGAAAATTTACAGAAGAATATAATAAAACAAAAGAATTTGCATTCAAACAGGAATAACTGAACAAAAACGTTACTGGTGAGCACTTGAGCAGATTGACAACCCAGAAACATAGAAATATCCATAAGATCACATACCTTCGCATCCGTCGAGGATCGGGTCTAAAAGCTGGGGGAACAATAATTGGTGTCGGCCCCCCAATATTAGGACCAGGTCGCATTTTTCTGCCACTGCCATCATACGATGATGGCCCTCCCTGCTCCCGTATTATCTGCATTGCAACTTCTGGAGGAGCAGGAACAAAGGGTCCCAAAGGCCTGCAATAATCAATACGGGTGAGACTTCAAATAAATTGCAAAATTAACTTTCAAATGTTTCAGAACAAGAAGGTAAAGTATGATATGAAAGGGCAACCAACCCAGCACCAGGAACAGGCATTAAAACTGGTGGAGGAGGTATATCTGAGGGAAATGGGGCAACACCACTCATGGCTTGCCCACTGTATGCATCATACATTGAGTCGTCATGATTCCCTACTTCGAGGACACCAGGTTTAGATTGTCGATCACGGGAAGGGGAATTCTCATTCCTATCAAACCGTTCACCATCATTAATCCTGTCAACACGTTCATGATCCCTCCGGTTGCCACGGTCATCTCTCAATCGATTCTCCATACCCAGTCTCCGCCTCTGTGGCTTGTCCTTCTGAAAATAGGTCATGTAATGCATCATATAAGATACAGAAGTAACACGCATATATTGGATCAATTGTACATGATAAACTAGTAATAGTTTGAGATTTTAAATATTTTTATTATTGCCCCATATGTGTATAACATACAACATGAGCAAAAGATACCTGAGGTTGCTGCATGACAGGTGTTCCACCCGGAGCATCTGGATCACTGCATATATAATAAGGAATTCGTCACCTCATCCATAAAAGACTGCCAATAGTTACAATGAATGAACAAACAAACAAAAGTTAAACTTACTTCATGTAATTTTGGAAATAGAGATCCTCACGCACTTTCGAAGTCAGTTCCATTACAAGGTCTGAGTGTTTAAGCTTCAGATGCTTATGCACAAATTCAGAAGCATGGAAAAGCTTCGTACAGCCCTTGGCTCCACAGCCATACTTCCATCCATACTTTTCATCTCTTATTTTCCTAACAAATGGCTCCACGCCTTCAACAGCAGCTGCATCTATCTTCTCCTTAGCAGTCATTAATTCCAAGGGATCCTGACCTTTCAACCTTTCTTGCCAAAATGAGTCAAGTTTCTTTTCCCAATCAGCCCCAGCTTTACTTTTTTCTTCAAAATTCTTTCCTTCTGGCCTTACATGCCTAAAACCCTTAGCTTCATTAGTTTCAACCATGCCATAGTAATCTAAACCATGGATCCGCCATAGATACGTGATAAGAGTATCCAGAAGCTCGACACCCTCCAGGCCTTTTACAGATGTTAAGCCTCGTATAATTATAATTGGACCAACAGATCCACCATGGGACTTATCACTGTCAGTTTTGTCATGACCAACACTGCATAAAATATTATCTTCAACCCCTTTTTCAGAATCAAGTTTGCGTACCAGGGCCCGAGCTTGTTCAATATCTGCCTGTATTCTTCTAGGCTCAGTACTGACAAGGGAGGCCTTTGGAGCAGCTGAAAAATCATTTTCTTTAACTGGTCCCCTACCATGTCTTCTTCGTTTTCCACCGGCCTCTGCTTCATCATCAGAGTTTTGATCGCTAGCTAACCCCGATTTGTTTGATGACAAGGCATTAACACTAGGATTTCTACATCACAAAAGACGGATGTGTCATACAGCTAGGAAGATGCAAAGTTTCTGTTCTCTATCATTTTATTTTATTTAGAGAGAGAGAGAGAGAGAGAGAGAGTACAGGTCAAGTGTTCCACTCTGCAAATCAAGCAAAAAATCCTTGGCCAAATTTCGAGCTTGTTCATTCCTCCTGCAAAGCATAGAATTAAAGACCAAACAAGATATTAATTAGTATGTCCAACTAACTACCCTCAAAAGTTATTAAGCCCATATATTAATCTAGTATGGTAAATATGCATGTGTATTTATCCGTTTGTGTGTGCACAAAAAAAAAAAAAAAAAGAAGCCCTTCACACAAAATACGTCTTAACCATACAAGATCAATTTATGCAAAAAGGATTTTGTGTTTCTCATTCTTCAGATAGATAACTAAGTCGTACTCACCTTTCAATGACAGTAATTAAATTGGTCGGATGATACTTGTCTTTCAACCTTCATTGACAGATTAATATAATTAGTTAAAAAAAACTATATTTACATAAACAGTTGACATTAGAAAATTAGTTCATTGATGAACCATAACAGTCAAAAAAGAACCAATTAAAATCAACACCACAAAAAGAGAACCTACCACTCCTCATCTTTATGAGCATCAAAGAAAGCACGTTTCTGAGTAGAAATGTACTCTGTTTTATATTCTTGATACCTAAGTAATCAAAAGCACATATCATTCCTTGATCAAAAAAATAAATAAACTATCAATTAATTAGCAAATGATCGGACAAAAAAAAATAGATTCAAACATATTTTACTTCCCAGAATATACCTACGCTCAGCTTCGGCAGGTAAGATATCATCTTCAAGCTCCTGAATGAATTGCTTATAGGACATCAACCCCTCCCTGAAACAATTTGTGTATTGCATCACATTAATATATGCATCTGAACAAATAACATCTTTGGCAGAAGTTAAATGAGGATAAGATACAAGACATTCATCAACTATAATAGAAAAGCCACCACACACAAAAGGGAGGGGGCAAAAGAAAATAGGGAAACTTGAAAAATATGAGAGCAATTAAATTTGTTTCTATAAACAATATTGTCATGTTGAAAGAAGCATAACACAAGTACATAATAGCAAGTATACAAATAGCACTAAAGTGGGTCTGCATCTCAGCATTACAAGACACATAAAATGAAACAAAAAGTCTGTAAAGATCTGATAAAGTCAGAACGGATACCAGAAACATGAAGTATGACTATTATGTGAGTTCTAAAGTTCAATTAAATTCCATCATAACTAAATTCAGACATCACTTCAACACAGCTCAGAGGGAGTCCAGAGAAAGGCATTTTCAGTTATCCAGAAGAATACTATCATGGGAAAATTTCAAAAGATTCAAATTGCACTGCAAGCTTTGGTACTCTAACTGGATCAATTAAAATAATTCACAAATGTTTCTACAAGACAAGAAAAGACAGATTGAGTAAAGTAGTCTTTAGCATCTATATTTCTACTAGTCATGTATAAAAAGTTGTTTGCCTGACTAAGGTTCTGTAGAGAGTGGCCTTTTTTGTTTGGTCGGCAGCCCTATATAAGATCCTTACCAAAGATAACCACAAGAAATGGCATGTCATTGTGGCAGAAAGGTGTCACATGTGTAAAAGGAATGGAGAGTCCGTGAACCATCTTCTTCATTGTGAGGTTGCTTGTGCCATTTGGAATGTTTTCTTCATCATGGGTTATGCCTATACAAGTAGTAAACTTGTATGCTTGTTGGTCGACTACCGGCAACACTCAGAGTGTTGCAGTGTGAAAGATGGTGTCTTTGTGCCTTTTGTAGTGTCTATGAAGGGAAATGAATGACAAAAATTTTGAATACTGTGAGAGGACTATGAAGAAGATTAAATCTTTATTTTATTTTATTTTATTTTAGAAGTAATAAGCCAATCTCATTAAAAGCGTAAGGCGCCCCTTAGTATACTTGGAATATACAAAAGGAGATTAAATCTTTATTGTTTTAATACCTTGTATCTTTGGATAGCTACTTTTGTTTTAGTACACTTGGAATATACAAAAGGAGATTAAATCTTTATTGTTTTAATACCTTGTATCTTTGGATAGCTACTTTTGTTTCTCCTTTAGTGATTAGTTATCATGATTTCCTTGTTCTTTTTACTCCTACTATGCAGGTGGTTTCTCTTGTATATTTATAGTGTACGTTGGGGTGCCTTACGCTTTTAATAATATTTTGATTTCTTATAAAAAAAAAATGTATGAAAAATTATATACCAACAATATTGTTAAAAGCTCACGGTAAAACTCAAGCACAAAGACCTCAAGGCACACTTAAAACACAAAGGCCTCATAGTGCCTAGGTGCAAAGCACAAAGTACAGGGAAAGTATAACAAGGACTTCTACAAGTTAAAAGCAGAAGCGTCTGACTAGAAGAAACTTGAATTGCTCAACAAAGAGAACCTGTTTTTGATAAGTAATAAACCAATCACATTGAAAGCGTAAGGCGCTCCTAAGAACACAAGAAGAAACTGATTATAATGACTTCTTCCTCTCTCTCCCCACCCCTTTCTCCCATTATATGAGGAGCCTTCTTCCTCTCTCCCAACCCCTCGCCTCTCTTCCTCTCTCCCCACCCTAGCGGTGGCACATGGAGGCGCGTCACGCTAGGGCTTTTGCTTCCTTCAGTCTTTTCGGTGCTCGACGCCCAGTGTCTCCTTCACATCTGCCTGTGAAGACAGCTCCTGTTCTGCAAAAACAACAGAACACGCAACATCACTTGGGACAAAGCAAAGACGGTCCTTACCCTGCAGACCATCAGACGAAAAACCCAACAATCTAACACTATCCACGTGTTCTTTGCCCAGCGGATTCCCCCGCCTTGACGACGTAAACAATGCCGTTGCAGCTGAGCACGATTCCGCCCACACCACCTCCACAATCGAAGAACTATTACAATTCAAAACCTTCCCCGTCCTTGGCTCCACCTTCCCACCTACCTTCTCTGCCGGCAAAGAAGACCCAAAACCACGCTTCCCTAGCCTTTCGCAGCTCACCAACAAACTTGAGCCAACCCCATCCTCCACGCCCCTCAAGAACAAGAAGGAACCCTCTCTGTCCGCGCACTCCATAGGCCGCTGCCTCTAAAAACCGACCATTTTTGTTCTCAACTCTACAAACAATTGACACCTTTGACCCCTCCCTGAAAGATTTAACAAAATCTGAATCTCCAGGGAAACCCATCAGCTCCTCCATCATCGACACCAGCCACTTAGTGCACTAGTTGCTTAGGAGTACCTCAGTGGAAATATCTTTCATCTTTCTTCCACCCGCAACACCGACTCTGTTATGGGCCTGGTTTAGGGAATGTGTTTGGGATCGAGTGAGTGGTTTGGAAAGGGGCAGAGCCGCCGGGTTGGTCTTCTTAGGATTGCCTATGATGAAAATTGGGAATGGAATATGGGGTATTCGAGGTACCCCTGCCTCCTACAACTGAGAAGTTGTTTGTTGGTTAATTTCTGCATGTCTTATTCCTCCTCAATAATCCCTATAAATAGGATACAAATGATTATAGAAAGAATACAGAATTAGCCTATTCTAGGGAAAGTATAATTCCCTTATTTACTCTCCTACAATTCTGCTGTCAATCCGGTACTAACTGGGAATATAATCCCTTATTCTTAGACTTACTCTTAGACTGCTAATGGGCATCTCATCCCTTATTCCTAGTCCTTCCAAACTTGAAACCGTGTTCCCCAAGTCCACGATCTCCTCCCTTACATTCCATACATATCTCAGCCGCCACCCTGATTTGCTGCTAGGGTTTTGTTCCGTCTAGTATAGGTGCGTAACACTCCTCCGCGCTTAAAATGACCCTTGTCCTCAAGGGCAAAAGTGGGAAAGCGAAGCTTGAAGTCTGAGAGAAGTTCCCACGTGGCATCTGCGGGGGAAAGCTCCTTCCAATGTACCAATATCTCTGAATTTCCCTGCTGGAGTCGCTGATCCAGGATGGCTTGTGGAGTTAACTGTCGGTCTTCGGAAATGAGGGGAAGATCATCTTGGACTGGAACCCCAACACCTATCCACTTCTTGAGAACGGAAACATGAAAGACATCATGGATTTTGGCCTTGGGAGGAAGTGCAAGACGATAGGCGACAGGGCTAATTTTCTTGACAATTCGGTAAGGTCCGTAGAACTTAGGAGCAAGCTTCGGGTGCTGGCGCTTCTGTACTGAGTTTTGCCGGTACCCCTGGAGCTTCAAATAGACCCACTCCCCTTCGGAAAATTCCCGCTCCGTATGGTTCTTATCATACACCTGTTTCATCCGGTTCTGTGCTTCCAACAGCTGCTGCCGTACCTCCTTGAGAATGACATCTCGAGCCTTTAAGGTCTCTTCAACAGCGGCAGACCTGGTGGTACCCGGAGTGTAAGGCAGTAAGGGGGGAGGGAGACGTCCGTAAACAAGCTCAAACGGGGTTTTCTTAGTGGCCGAATGATATCCCGTGTTGTAACAGTACTCGACCCAGGGAAGCCACTTAGCCCACTGTTTTGGTGAAGAACTTGTGAAGCACCGTAAGTACATTTCAATGGTGCGGTTTACGACCTCTGTTTGCCCATCTGTTTGGGGATGATAGGCGGAACTAAAATTGAACTTAGTTCCATGGAGACGAAAGAGTTCACGCCAGAAAGTCCCCGTGAATACTGGATCCCGATCACAAACAATGGAAGAAGGAATACCATGAAGACGGAAGATGGTCTCAAAGAAGACCTGCGCCACTTGTGCTGCCGTATAGGGGTGCTTCAGGGGAGTGAAGTGTCCATATTTGGAAAGGCGATCGACAACCACAAAAATAGTGGTTCGGCCATAGGAAGCAGGGAGTCCATCGATGAAATCCATGGAGATATCTGACCAAACTAGTTCTGGAATGGGCAGGGGTTGCAGCAGCCCGGCTGGTCTGGTATTATCCGCTTTGTGGCGCTGGCAGACATCGCAATTCTTGATAAAGTGCCGGAGTTGTGGCTTCATCTTCGACCAATAGAAAACCGACCTGATTCTCTTGAGCCCCTTTTGGTAACCCTCATGGGTTCTGTTGTGGAACTCACTGAGGATGGCTGCTGTGAGGGGCGAGGTGGAGTTGAGGTAGATCCGGTCCTTGAAGTATATAAGCCCATTCTGCAAGTGCCACGGTCCTTCGAGCTCCTGCTGCTGGATCCTTTCTGCCAAGGCTTTCAGCTCAGGGTTTTGTTGGACTTCCTGCTGAATAGGTTCCACCCAGCGGGGCACCGGGACGGAAAGCGCTGAGAGGGTTCCTTCCGCTTGCCGAGAGAGTGCGTCCGCTGCTCTGTTGTCCTGTCCCTTCTTATACTCAATGAGGAAATCATACCCCATGAGCTTGAGAAGCCATTTCTGCTGGGCCTCCGTGGCTATGGCCTGGTCCCATAGGAATTTAAGACTGCGATGGTCCGTCCGAATCACAAAACGATGACCCAAAAGATAGGGTCGCCATTTTTTTACTGAGGTAACCAGGGCTAACATTTCTTTCTCATATGCCGAGAGGGTAAGATTCCGACCGTGTAGTGCTTGGCTGAAATAGGCGATGGGTCGTTTTCCTTGCATCAATACCGCCCCAATGCCCAAGCCGGAAGCGTCGCACTCGATGATGAATTGCTGAGAGAAATCCGGTAGGGCCAAAACCGGGGCCTTGGTCATTGCTTCCTTAAGCCGAGAGAAGGATTCTTCGGCCTCGACATTCCATCCCCAGGCGTCTTTTTTGAGGAGCTGGGTTAGCGGCCTGGCTATGGTGCCATAATTTTGAATAAACTTCCGGTAGTATCCGGTGAGGCCTAGGAAGCCCCGAAGTGCCTTCAACGTTTGTGGTTTTGGCCAGGCCAGCATTACCTGAATTTTGTCCAGGTCTACTGCCACTCCCTCCCGATCAATAACATGACCAAGGTACTTCACCCGCTGCTGCCCGAAGCTGCACTTGTCTTGTCTCACATAGAGTTTGTTAGCCCTCAGAACCTCAAAAACTGCTGTTAGATGCTGCAAGTGGTCCTCCCAAGAACGACTATAGATAAGTATATCATCAAAAAAAACAAGGACAAACTTACGTAAGAAGTTTCCAAAGATGTCGTTCATTAGCGATTGAAAGGTCGAGGGTGCATTTGTGAGCCCAAACGGCATGACCAGGAACTCAAAGTGCCCATGATGCGTGCGAAACGCTGTTTTCTCTATGTCTTCCTCCCGCATTCGGATTTGGTGATAGCCTGAGCGGAGATCCAATTTGGAAAAGTATTGGGCTCCCCGCAGCTCATCCAGCAGCTCGTCGATCACTGGAATTGGGAACTTGTCCTTGATGGTCACTCGATTGAGGGCTCGGTAGTCCACACATAGTCTCCAAGACCCATCTTGTTTCTTTACCAACAGTACCGGAGAAGAATACGGGCTGGTACTGGCTCGGATCATCCCTGTGTTCAACATTCCCACGACAAGTTTCTCTATTTCATTTTTCTGATAATGGGGATACCGGTAGGGACGTACCTTTACTGGAGAAGAGCCCTGGATTAAGGGAATGTGATGGTCATGGCTGCGAACCGGTGGGAGGTCGCGTGGCTCATCAAACACTTGCCGGAATTCACCCAAGACTCGCTGTAAGTCAGGGTTACCTACACCCGGACACTGCTGTTCCACCCCCAACTCTACTGCCATAAGTTGGAGTAATATACCCTCCGGACATCGACGGATTTCCCTTTGCATCTTGGGTCCCTCCAGCACCCTATTCCTAGGTGAGTTGACTCCTACCAGTGTCACCTTCCGGCCTTGCCACATGAAACTCATGTGCAGAGAAGCAAAATTCCAGAGAATTGGGCCAAGGGTCTTCAGCCATTGAGCCCCGAGAACTGCGTCATACCCCTGGAGGTCGATGAAGACAAATTCCAGAGTGAATAAGGTGCCTTCCAGTAGCACTGGCACCGCCGAACACTTCCCCCTGCTGGACAGTCGCTCTCCGTTGGCCACCATTACCTCAAAAGCCGTGTGCTTGTCCGGTACCAAGCCCAATTTTTCGGCCAGCTTCGTGTTGAGGAAATTGTGCGTGCTCCCAGTGTCAGCCAACAGGATCACTCGAGCCTCTTTGATCATACCCGAGATGCGCATAGTTTGAGGGTTGGGCACCCCTGAGATGGCGTGGAGTGATATTTCTGGAATTTCGAAATCATCCTCTTCTCCTGCTTCCCGTTCCTCTTCCTGGTTTGACTCCTCAACCTCCCCTTCATAAACTCCTTCAATCAAGAAAAGTTTCTTACACCTGTGCCCAGGAGAAAACTTGTCATCGCAATTAAAGCAGAGACCCTTATCCCGTCGTTCCTTCAATTCGGCCGGGCTTAATTTCCGGATTGCTGGGCCTCGATTTCGCACCAAATTTGCGGATGGCAGGGGTGGCGCATTGGGTGGTCCTATGCCTTTTCTAGAGTCGAACAGATTTGGTCCTCTCCGCTGAGACAGTAGTCGTGCCTCATATAATCTTGCAAGACCTACGGCAGCAGTGAGGGTGCTAGGCCTGGAGGCTTGAACTTCTGGCCGAATATTCTCCTTGAGGCCGCTGATGAACCCTCCAACTTGTTGGGCTATTGACAGTCTTCCAGCCCTGCTTAGCAAGCGCTCATATTGTCCCTGGTATTCTCGAACAGTCCCTGTTTGCCGTAATTTGGTGAGGTCCCCAAAGAAGTCATCAAACTGCGTAGGACCATATCTCACATGGAGCCCCTCCTTCAATTGTTCCCACGAAGCGCCCTCCTCAGTCTCTTTAAAGAGCTGGTACCACAGCTGCGCCTCCCCCTCAAGATGGTAGGCCGCCAGGGCTACTTTGTCTTCCTCTGCCGTCTCTTGAAACTCGAAGAACTGCTCTACCCGACATACCCAACTGGTTGGGTCTTCCGTGCCGTCAAACTTTGGGAAGTTCAGTTTAGCCACCTTTGGGAAGGAATTGCTTGATTCCGAACGGCCCGCTGTCTTGCTCGTCCCCGAGGAACTCGCGGATTTGTCATGATCTTCTGTTCTGTTTGCCTGGAGCCGATCGACCAGGACCGCCATCATCTCCTCCATTTGCTTTTTGAGTCTCTCCTCCATTGATCCCAGTTCCTTCTCCAATCTTTCGATTCGGTTATCCGACATCTCGCAACTTGGCTCTGATACCAAGCTGTTATGGGCCTGGTTTAGGGAATGTGTTTGGGATCGAGTGAGTGGTTTGGAAAGGGGCAAAGCCGCCGGGTTGGTCTTCTTAGGATTGCCTATGATGAAAATTGGGAATGGAATATGGGGTATTCGAGGTACCCCTGCCTCCTACAACTGAGAAGTTGTTTGTTGGTTAATTTCTGCATGTCTTATTCCTCCTCAATAATCCCTATAAATAGGATACAAATGATTATAGAAAGAATACAGAATTAGCCTATTCTAGGGAAAGTATAATTCCCTTATTTACTCTCCTACAATTCTGCTGTCAATCCGGTACTAACTGGGAATATAATCCCTTATTCTTAGACTTACTCTTAGACTGCTAATGGGCATCTCATCCCTTATTCCTAGTCCTTCCAAACTTGAAACCGTGTTCCCCAAGTCCACGATCTCCTCCCTTACATTCCATACATATCTCAGCCGCCACCCTGATTTGCTGCTAGGGTTTTGTTCCGTCTAGTATAGGTGCGTAACAGACTCCCCATCAAGAACCGAGAATACAAACGATTTTGCCTCTACCAAAAATCATCTTTCCATCTCTATGCTCGCCAATCGGAACCAACGAATCACCAAAGATCAGTTTCCATCGTCGAGAACACTCCAAACACCATTGATGACTTCACATAACTACTAGTCATCAATAGTCTTTGCATCCAATATGGGTACGTGAGTGCATGTACTATCCCTTCTAGAACCTTTGAATTAAAACTAATCATTCCAGTGCCAAATTTGAATCCTAATAAAACACAAACATTCCTAAACCTTTCAACATCAAAACATAACCAATTTGTCCTAATATAGTGTTGGGTTGAAGATCATGCATCAAAGTAAGAAATATAAATCTATCCTTTTTGAGAGCCAAATGGCTACTCACCGTCCTCTACTTTTTAATTCCAGTGTCGTTAAACTCGCCAGGGTCACTAAATGCAAAGGCCTCATGGAGCCTAGGTGCAAAGCGCAAGTGCACACCTAATCAAAGTAAAGCACAGCTTTTTTTTTAACACAAGTCAAGTCAATTTTTGTTCCTCAGATTTGCTATATAAGAGTATTACCTAGCAGAATCTGTTATTTGAATCCTCAGTGTACATAATGTAATATAACTAAACTATTAAATACTTATATGTTCAGTATAAACAACCAAATTCTTGGGATAACTATATTGTTAAACTACTAAACAATTAAACAATAACGATAATCATTTAAACTGAATGAATGATCCCAACACTTCCCATTTTCATTTAAATGGCATCTCCTGTTTGTTTTCATATACATTCTGATTTAAACCTTATATCACTTTTAGAGTATTTTCTCTTTGTTTTGCTCTGAAAAAAATTCGTAGAAAAGAATAAAAAAAGAAATTTTGCGCAGAAAAGGGGGCAGATGATTTGTTCCGCCTTTTGATGCCTTCTTCTTCTAAGCTTTTTTTTTTTATGAATATATAAATAAAAACATAATTGTGACTGTTGTAGTAGACTTTTAAAACAGAGTGGATATAACTAATCAACAATAAATTTTGATTGGCTTCACATCCAATGGCTATTTATAATTTATTACATAACTATTAAATTAAAAACAAAGAGCATGCATTTTAATGCTTGGCTCTTTGCAAAAAAGGGCATGCTTTTTCTGCTTTAGATGCGCTTATTTACAGGCACTTCACTTTAGAAGTAAGAATCGCTTTTCCTCTAGCACTTTGCACTTGATGCATACCTAGGCACGCTTTCAACAAAACTGCTTACTTTTTTTTTCCCAATAAGTAAATCTTTTCTTTATTAATTTGATTTTGAACATTCTTGATGGTTAAATATAATCACTCAGAAAGTCCTTTGTTTATTTCAGGGTGAGGAGATGCCGTTTCCATGCGAAAAAAAAAAAAAAAAAAAGGAAAAGCACAAGGTAAACTATGCACTTTTTTATCTACGATCAAGAGAGTTGATACATAAAGATCTAACCTTTGTGTGCTCGCTGTGTTTGATGAATCTGCATAACCACCACGGTTTGATTCAAAGTCTGCCAAAAAAAAAAGGCAACAGAAAAAATCAGCCCCAAAAAAAGAAAATAAACAAATTAACACACAATATAAGGACGCCTGCAGGGTGGAGGGTGTTGTTCCTCTTTTTTCTTTTGCATGAGATTGTTGGCGTAAGTTACTAGGGAGAGGCGGGGTTGAAATTTTATATTACATAAGTATGCTTTCCAAATCTCCCCATGTTAAAGCACTAGACTAAGTAGTCCTACAGTTGTAAGAAAAAAACATGAAAAACATTTTCTTGAGTTCTTGAGTTCGAATTTCATTATCATCCCAAAAAAACATGAAAAAAAAGGTTCAATAATATAAATAAATAATTGATTTTCCAACTACTATTGTAGGAGCAATAAACTTCTTTGGTTGCAAAACATTTTCACTATATTTTGGTTCACATTGGACTGGAAGGGAAAAGAATATTTTCAATAACCTTTTTTTTCCAAGCCCAAGCATCAATTCAAAAAAAATTCCAATAGATCCAACTTTTTCAAGTTCTTTCAGTTAATAAAATCTATATAGTAAGATCTCTATTGATTATAAAAACGCAAAATGCACCTACACCACCGTGGTTTAGGTCAATCATATTTACAACCCAAAAGTTTTCAATTTTTTTAATCAAACTTGTAGTAGCAAATTTTTCTTATCAATCACTTCCATCCCTCTCCCGTTAAATCATTGACACCAATTTTTTTTTCTAGCCCATTATGCCCACACTTGAAACCAACATTTACAATTTTCTAGATTTAGGGTTGGCCCGAGAGAGAAAAGGACTTAAAGAAAGAGAGGGAGAGAGGAATTTTGGCAACACAACTGAGGATTTCTTGACGTGCACCAAGACAACCCAAAGCTAGTCCAACCCCACACGACCTCCCACTCCTCCGCCACCACCACCACCATGTTCATCATCGCCGCTACCCATAAAAGCTAGCCGGTTCTTTGTTTGGCCCAGTGGACACAAGAAAACAAGAGTCAAGTCGTGCTTCAAGCAAACAAAGGTCCTGGATGCCAAATTCAGATGCAGAATCACTTCCAAACCAGAGGAACAGGGATCTGGCACAAAAATCAAGGAAGGATATCCAGCTTGGCAATCAATGGCAGCGAGGACAGCTCAGTTGAAAGGAGGTTGAGGTAGAGAGGGAATGGGGTCCAGCAGACAAAAGGTGACAAATGGGGGGAGATAGTTGTGGGAGATTGGGGGCAAAGCACAGATGTGCTAAAGAGAGAGGGAGTCCAGAACAAATAGGAAGCTACTAGAAGGCCAGCCGGCAGGTGGGGCTAAGGTCCGCCAAACCGAAGTAGTGGCTTTGTGGCCTGCGAGCATGCAATCCCATGAGTCCTCAACTGAGAACTGCTGGTGCTGGTCTTGGGCTCAAAATTGCTGCTTTTTATGTCGTTGAAATTCCAGTTGTACAGAGAAAGAGAGATCCTCGTCTTGACCTGTCTGGTGGGTTTCATTTAGCCTATATATAAGAATTTTCACTAACTTTTCTCTACTCAGTGCAAGTTAGAAGGTACGGAAATATAAGGTGGTTGCAAGAAACCTTTAGTTTGATCACTTACTTGGATCTTAAACAGTTGGTTTTTTTATAAACAGTTGGCTTTTGGTTAGTGAAATAACTCACTTAGACAAAACAGAGCTCGCTTGCAAGTGTTCTGGTTTTGGGTGCGCTTGCGTGCAGTTGGCATGTGGCAGCGAATTTGGTGGTGATGTTGCCTTGGAGGTAAAGGACCCCAAAGTAGAAAATTGAAAACGTTGAATTTGGGTGGGCATAATTAGAAAAGGCAAAAATTGCAGCTAATGCTTTAAGAGGAGGGGGAGGTACCAGGCTGAATAGAAAAACTTGATTCCCGCAATGAGTGTGAATAGAAAAATTGAAAATCCATGGGGTGCCAAAGAATCAACCCAAATCATAGGTGGTGTAGGTGCATTTTACCCTTATAACAAATACATGTGTCTTTTCCAAACTTTCCTAATTCAAGTCTATCAATGAACCTATATTTCTAAGATCTAGAAACGTTTTTATTCATATTTTGATGGGTCCCCTCCAAAAAAGGTTTGTTTGATGTTAGATCCTTCTACAGTGTCATGGCTTGTAATGATGGCTTTCTTTTCCCTTGAAAGAATGTTTGGCGGACTAAGATTCCTTTGAGGGCAGCCTTTTTTGCTTGGTCGGTGGCCCTAAGAAAAATCCTCACCATAAACAACCTTAAAAAGTAGCATGTCATCATGGTCAACAGGTGTTATATGTGTAAAAGGAATGGGGACTCCATGGATCATCTTCTTCTCTATTGTGCAGTTGCCTATGCCTCATGAGAAGTTTTCTTCAACCGATTTGAGTTGTCTAGGGTTATACCTAACGAGTAGTTGACTTGTATGCATGTTGATGGACTGCTGGCAGCGCTCGAAATGCTGTTGTGTGGAAGATGGTGTCTTCGTGCCTTTTGTGGTGTCTATAAAGGGAAAGGAATTACAAAAGTTTTCAAACCATGAGAGAACATTGGAGGAGATTAAGTTCTTTTTTTCAATACTCTATATTTTTAGACAATTGCTTTTATTTCTCATTTGGTGACTGGTTACCATGATTCCCTTGTTCTTTTCTTTTTTTTCCTTCAAGCTAGGTGTTTTCTTATATATATTTCATGTGTACCTGGGACACCTTACGCTTATAATGATCTCGATTAAAAAAAAAATTTAAAATTAAAAAAAAAAAAAAAAAAAAAAAAAAATGTGTTCTCACGATATTGTTTTTTAACCCAAGAATCACCCTCATGCTTGCCAATGGTCTAAGGCAAACTGGTTGTTAAATTACTGATGAGGACAAAAAACATTTTACAACAATGGGAAAATTTTCTCTAACTATCTAATATATACCGTTTCTACAATAATATCACATTTAAAGATGTAGTTTTTTTTAGGCAATGAAAATCAATTCAGTAGCACAAATACTGAACTAATTTTCATTGCCACATACTGTTATATTTGTTCACATTGTATCTGGTAAGCAATATGATTTGCTCCATCAATTATCCTAATGCTTAACAGGGCATAAAGGCAACATAAAACAAATAAATCAATGAAAGAGTATAATTCTATGTATAAACACATGAAAAAGATGCAGACACATAGACAATGGTTATTGCATCAGACTTCCATTAATCTAGATCAGCTTCTTGTTTTTGAAACCTTTCATTGGTTTTCTTTTCGTGCTTGAAACTTTAGACACGCTGCACATATTGCATATTTAATTTTTAACTTAATATATGAAACATGGAGAGATTTTGCTTCCAAAAAAGACACATAAACTACATTAGCATGTGATTATCATCCAAGAGCTTCCACGCATGCAAACGCAAAGCAAAACCAAAAACATACATACCAGAAGGTCCATTTTGATATGCACCTGCTGAACGATTCATAAACCGACCATGAGACTTTTCATCGGTAAATCCAGGTCTTCCCCCCATCCCACGCTCATATCCACCAGGATAATCATAGCCAAACCTGAACAATCATTAACATAAGGTAAAAGTAACCAAACAAATTATGCAAAACATTGATCCACTTTTTAAAAAAATAATAATAATTAGTTAGCGAATTTATTAAAAACTAATCAAAACAATAAGCTTGTCAAATAAAATAAAAATAAAAATAAAAAACCATAACACAGGGACAATAAGCATAATCTACCCTCTCTGTTTCTTTATCTTTTGAAAAAGGATGTGCTAACTTATCATGTTGACTTCCTACTCCACTTTTTAAAATAAATAAAATAATAATAATAATAATTAGTAAGCTAAATTATTAAAAACTAATCAAAACCACAAGCTCATCAAATAAATAAGAAAAAAAATTAAATGAAAAAGAAAAAAAGCCATAATACAGGAACTATAAGCATAATCTACCCCCCTCTGTTTCTTTATCTTTTAAAAAAGGATATGCTAACTTATCATGTTGACTTCGTACTACAAACACATTCTATTGCAGAAAACAACTCAAGGCCGCCATGTAAAACACATCAACTTTCTCAGCAACCTCAAACAAATACCTAAAGACAAAGGGCAACAGAGAAGAAAGGGGGAGGGAACTACTGTGGAGGTCAAAACTAATTTATATCAGCAACAGCGCAATATAAAACTATTGATATTCCCACCCCTCCAAAAAAAAAAAAAAAAACTGATTTCCATATTATTGTACCCCATCAAACAATTTCCTCCTCTATAAACAACGCAGACAATACAACAGAACAGCGGAAAGCATTGGGCTATTCTCAAAATAAACAGGCACATTATGATGGTTCCCAGCTGGCCAGCTCTCCCGAACCAAAGATAACATTATGATGGTTCCCAGTCACGAACCATAAAACAAAAATACATTGTACTGCTACTATGTCCCAAATGGACCATAACCTAATATCAATAGCACCATCAGTGGCAAACCATTTCCAACAATTTCAAGAACCACATGCCCTAAAAACCATCCATTCAGCCACAACCTGGTTCCACAAGCAGCAAACTAGCATCTTTTCTACATGGATTGGGGCCAAAATGGCCCTTTCACTCCCTTAAAACCGTATGATGATACGAACTCTATGTAAGAATATTTTTTTTGTAATTGGTCTTCCATTGATTGTGCGTGTTAATTTGCTAAAACGGGTTGTGATATAGTAATAGGCCTAATATTATTGAGTGATCACAATGTTAGTGGGTTTTTTGCAACTAGTGATGAGGTGAGCTGTACGTAGGCCTGATACATTCTAATCAAATGCATAGTGACAGAGGAAATAAACTAAATGCAAATTAACAACGAAAAAGAATCCATCATCAATCACAATCAAAAAACCCAACATGCATAAACAAATTGCACCAACTAATCACTCAAACGTTGCCAAAAATCACCTATCCTCCGGTCCGTAGCCGCCTCGGGGGCTCCCCCGCCTGGACCGCTTGAAAGGCGGGGGCGAGCGGCGTGCAGGTGGGGAGTAGCGGCGGTCACGGTACGGTGGGGGACTGGGACTGCGGCGGCGCTTGTAGTCCCTCTCTCTATCCCTCGGTTGCGGCGACGCGTTCCGCTCGTAGTAATCACGGCGGGCCGGTGGCCGATCCACGTCCCGCTCGTCCCTCCTGTCCCTCCTGCGCGGCGGCGGCGCGGGCGCAGGCACAGGCGGCGGCGCGTCGTCGTTGGCGGAGGGCTTGGGAGACTGGTCGACAGCGTCGGGAGGCATGTTCATCACCTCTGCCATGAACGAAGCCCTAGGGTAGAATTGGATTTAGGAGTTTGTGAGGGTTTCTGATTTGATAGGCATGGAAATAGAGAATTAGAATGCGGGGCGACAGGACATGTGATGCGATAAAATGAGAATGGGATTTGAGCACTTCTCGGTTATGGGAAATTATTGCCACTCACGTGGATACACGTGTCCAAAAATATTTTTCACTCGTCAAAACCTACTGTTAGCCACAAAATATTGGTGCAAAAAAAGTACTGTTTTATGCGTCCAATGCAACCGTCTTCTTTATAGTAGGCATGTACAAACAGGCGACCGGTGCCTCCCAGTTGAAAATTAATTGGAAAGAAACCCGTTATTTATATGGAAAGGAATTTTTATAATTTTACATCATAACCACTTTTAAAGGCAATTATAAATAATTACTAACCGCCTAGAACGAAATGGTTAGCAATTTTAGAGGTAGGCGGTTAATAACCGCCTACTGTTATATATAAATAATATAAATATTTATATTATATATTTAATATAAAAAAATAACTTTGATACACAAAGTGATGTATTTAATTTTATTAAAAAAAAAATCTTTCATCTGCTCTAAAAATTTCATTCTATTTGATAATAAGCAAATATTATATTTGGGATCACAATTTATTATCAATATCTTAAAATCTGCAAAAAGTTTAAATCACTACCTTTGAGCCTTTAAATCTAAAAATTCTGGTGCCTTATTCAATTTTTTTCAATGTCCTACCGTTCATCTTTAAGGTAACAAATTAAGGGGGTTTGATGGAAATCTCATCGGCCAAATAGGTATTTGAATTGGTAAGCTTGCTTCAACTTATACCGTTTTCTTTGTTCAAGTTCATTTATGTATATAGATATAATTCTTTACACTTTTCTTGAATTCTTGGTATATATTGTTTAATTTTATAGGGAATTTAGGATTACAGTATCTTTGTCGATGAATACGACATGGACTCTTTCGATTACTTATTTGATAAGTCCTTTACACTTTTCTTGGTATATATTATTTAATTTTACAGGGAATTGAGGATTACAGTACCTTTGTCAATGTATATGACATAGACTCATTCGATTACTTATTTGATAAGTATTTTTTAAAATAATAATAAGTAAAACAAGCCCATAAATTGGCCCAAAAGTCCACGTATAAAAAGCGGTTATCAACCACCGGTTATAGGTTTTAATAACTGCTAACCGCCGATTATAAAATAACTACTAATCGCCTAAGTAGAGCGGTTGTGGTTGTTAAAATTCAATAACCGCCTCAGGTGGTTGCGGTTAGCGGTTATAGCCAATGACTGCTAACCGCAACCACTTGTATAGCCCTACTTGCTGGTGTTTTTTTTATGTGCAGGGGAATAAGGTTAGATGTGTGTGTCAATATTGACTTCATATACACTGTTAAATGCATAAATTTCAAATTCTGATATTTCATTTGAAATAGATAATATCCATTTCATTTAATGAAATAAAGAAGATCATATTCTTTGCATCGGAAGTAGGACCATCCAATTCCTCTAGGTTGGAATAGCATCTTTAAGGTTGGGTCTTGACTAGCATGAACCAAGCTCATGCCAGCAGCCCAAGTCCTGCCTCGTGCAAGGCTGAATTGTGAGAGTGTTTTCGGTTTGAGTAATGTTACACATATTTTCACTTCCACATTTTTGTTATCGCACTCTTTAACGTGACTTTTAAAATTACTATTTAATCAAAATTTAATAATGAATCATTCCATACTCGATGATGATTTTAAAAGTCACGTCAAAAAATGTGAGATTGAAGATGTTGAACTGTGTGTAGCATTACTGTTTTAGTTCATGAAATTAGACCTTATGGAGGGCTCAATATTTTAAATTTTTTGGTTCTTAAACTTGTTTTGGAGAAAAAAAAAATGTTTGACAAAATATTTGGTAAACACGAAGCAAAAAATTGTCTTCAAGTATGAAAAAAAAATGAAATTATGCTTAGATGCATGATTGAGAACAAGTGTAATGTTATATAATACATTTTTATCTCATAATTATTCCACAACACTAACGTGACAATTCCAACTAACCCTTTAATTTTTATTTTTATTTAAAAAAAAAAAAAACAATGACCGATCCATAAGTTAGTTGGAATGGCCACATCAGTGCCATAGGATAATTGTGAGATAAAAATGTGGTTTTTAGCATTATTCTTAAGAATAAACATCAATTGTAATGGAATGATAGAATAAATATCATATGGAACTACACATATGTGAACCCGTGGGGTCGAAATCCCTTGAACCTACAATCAAATTAAAACTTACCCAAAAAAGCCAAGAATCAAATCAAAATGATCTAGACCAGTTGAAATATTGTTTCAATAACCTAGATTCAGTGAGAATGCCACAAAGGGTTTGACTTTGATAAGTTCTTAATTCAATCAATAACAAGTAGATAAAACTGAAAAGTCTCTATGAAGAAAACTCCATTCACGTTCAACCTCCTAGAAAATGCGACTACAAGTCTTTTTAAAACCCCTCCATGAAACCCTAGGACCTACTAAGGTTTACACCAATTAAAAGACATGGGCTAAACATCTTCAAGCCCAAAACATTCTAAACTACACTTTTATAGCTAATAAAAGATGTCCACTTAATGAATTAAATAGGCTCAAACGCCTACAACCATAGAAATATAAAAATAGACCCACACACCCATACTTAATGAAATAAAGAGTCTCCACTAAACCATTAGGCAATGCCGCCCCCCTCTGTAGTTTGTATCACATGGATTAAAATTGATTCTTCTTCGTTCAAGCCCATCTTGAATGTTGGGGTCTTGTTCGATAAATTTGCAAACTCGACCCAAGTGGATTGCATCAATCCTTGCATTGCTTCCTTAATCTTCTTAGCTCTTGACCTTGTGATTGGCCCATCTAGAACTTGCAATGGGTCTTTAAGATTCGGTCCACCATGGTGCCCATCATTCCCCCTCTCTTCAAAAGAATTCGACCTCGAATCATCACCTGCATCAAAGGGAGAAATATCAGAAACATTGAAAGTAGTAAAGACATTATACTCACCTGGAAGATCTACTTTATAAGCATTATCATTAATTTTCTCAAGGATTTGGAAAGGTCCATTTCCTCGAGGATACAATTTAATCCTTCTATGGGCCGAGAATCTTTCTTTGCGCATGCGAACCCAAACATAATCTCCTAACTCAAAGATGACACGCCTTCACCCTTTATTGGCTTGGGAAGAAAACTTTTCATTCTTCTGCGCAATTTGAAGCCGTACCCTTTCATGAATTGACTTCACCAATTCGGCCTTCCTTTGTCCATCCAGACTCTATAAATGGTAAACAGTCTTCCCAAGTTTTTAAATTCTTTTAAATGACAGTGTGTACGAATTGAGTTAAAGTCATGTTGACTACTTCAGTCTGTGGATGACAAGTGGTGGAAAATAAAAGTTTGTCACCTAGTTTTTCCCACAAAACCTTCCAAAAGTAGTTAAGGAATTTACCATCCCTATTAGAAACAATACTCCTACGTACACCATGGAGTCGCATTATTTCATTGAAAAACAAATCAATTATATTTGTAGCATCATCTATTTTATGGCATGGAATGAAATGTGTCAGTTTACTAAATTTGTTTACTACTACAAAAATAGAATCTCTACCTTTTTTTTGTCCTAAGCAGCCCCAAAACAAAGTTCATGGATATGTCTACCCATGGCTCACTAGGAACGAGTAAGGGTATATACAACCCATGTGGTAAAACCTTGGATTTGGCCTTTCTACATATAATGCACTTACCACATATTCGAGTGACATCTCTTCTCATCCTAGGCCAAAAAAAATGTTCATGTAAAATTTCTAAGGTTTTCCTGACACCCAAGTGTCCCATTAATCCCCACCATGTGCCTCAAGCACCAATAATTCACGCATTGAAGAATTTGGCACACACAATTTGCTTTCTTTATACAAATAACCATCATGCTTGTAAAACTTACCAAATGTTGCTTAATCACACGCCATATACACATCAAAAAGATCAACGTCATTGGCACACACGTCTTTCACATATTCAAACCCAAGCATTTTAGCACTCATAGAAGTAAGAAGTACATACCTTCGCAATAAAGCATCAGCAACAATGTTCTCTTTACCTTGCTTGTAACAGATGACTAGGTCTCGATGTATTCCATCCATCTAGCATGTCTCTTATTTAATTTACCTTGACCATTGAGATGCTTCAATGACTCATGATCAGTGTGGATCACAAACTCCTTAGGCCAAAGGTAGTGCTGCCACATCTCTAGAGCACGAACAAGAGTATAAAGTTCTTTATTATAAGTGGAGTAATTCAGGGTCGCCCCACTTAGCTTCTTACTGAAGAAGGCTGTGGGCCGCCTAGCTTGCATCAAAACGGCTCCAATTCTTATTTTTGAGGCATCACATTCAATCTCAAAAGTTTTGTTAAAGTCAAGTAATGCTAACATAAGTGTAGAACATAACATTTCTTTAATAGTAGCAAATGCATTCACTTGATCAATCCCCCAATGAAATCAAACATTCTTTTTAATTATTTTAGTTAGTGGTGCAGCAATGGTGCTAAAATCCTTAACAAAACGCCTATAAAAGCTAGCTAAACCATGAAAGCTTCTTACCTCAATGATGCCTTTAGACATTGACCATTTATTGATGGCCTTGACTTTCTCTTCATCTACCTCAATATATTTTGTACTAACAACATAACCAAGAAAAACAACTTTTTCCATACAAAAGGTATATTTCTTAAAATTAGGACACAACTTTGCAAATTTCAACACATCGAACACACATCTCAAATGCTTAATATGTTCATCTAAGTTCTTGTTGTACATTAGGATATCATCAAAGTACACGACTACAAATTTGCCTATGAACACACATAATACATGGTTCATTAATCTCATAAAAGTACTAGGCGCATTTGTAACTTCAAATGGCATAACCAACCATTCATAAAAGTCAATATTTAGTCTTAAAAGCAGTTTTTCATTCATCTCACTCTTTCATTCTAATTTTGATGGTATCCACTTTTAAGATCTATTTTATTGAAAATATATGAACCATGTAATTTATCAAGTATATCATCTAATCTAGGAATGAGATGACAATACTTTACCGTAATATTGTTTACCACTCTACAATCAACGCACATCCTCCAAGTCCCATAATTCTTTGACACTTGTAGTACTAGTACTGCAAATGGGCTCATGCTCTCTCTCACGTATTCCTTGCTCATCAAATCTTCAACTTGCCTTTGAATCTCTTTGGTCTCCTCCGGATTACTTCTATAGGCTGGTCGGTTTGGAATAACGGCTCCAGGTACGAAATCAATTTAATGCTCAATGCCTCTAATGGGTGGCAACCCACTCGGCATCTCCTTCGAAAATACATCCTCAAACTCCTGCAACAAAGAAACAACCAAACTAAGAAGATATTGGATAGTTTCATCAAGAGATTAAGATAAAATTCTTTGTAAACAAGAAAGATCATAGGCTAATCTACTAAGAAGACCCTCTTAACCTCACTTTCCTTTGCACAAAAACTTATATTTGCCTTTCCTTTTCTCTCTCGAGGTTCTCTTTTTGTTTTCTCTCGTGGCTCCACTCTCTTTTCTTTATTCTCAGCCACCTCTCTATTTTCTTTTTCACTATCTCTTTTTCATGAGGTTTCGGCCTCACCCTTTCTTTTTTACTCAATCTCATTTTTCAGCTTCAGTTGGTCCTCATAGACTTGTTTTGAGGTTAAAGGAGCAAGCTTGATTGTGTTTTCATCCTTTACAAAGCTGTACTTGTTCCTAAACCCGTCATGTATCACCCTCATTTCCTACTGCCACGGCCTCCCCAACAAAATATGGCCAACATGCATAAGAACTACATCACATAGCACCTCATCATTATACTTCATAATGGTAAAAGCCATCAAAACCTACTTATTGACCTTGACCTCCCCACATTCATTCAACTACTAAAACTTATAAGGTCTAGGATGCTTCAATAAGGGTAAGCTCAACTTCTCAACTAGGGTGGTACTAACTACATTAGTGCAACTTCCCCTATCTATAATCATTCTACACACCTTGTTGTTTACATAATATCTAGTATGAAATATGTTCTCTCTCTGCTACTCCATATCATCTATCTTAATTTGTGTATTGAGAACACGCTTGGCAATAAGAGACTCACCTTCTACGGGGTATTCCACTCCATCATCATCACTAGGATCGATCAACTCGGGCATCTTATCACTATCATCCTCACTATTAGTCATTACCTCCCCATTGTCACGCATAACCATCACCCGCTTGTTTGGACATTGAGACACGATGTGCCTTGAACCCAAACATTTAAAATATTTAATATCTCTATTCCTTGAAGATTGAAATCTACCTTGGGTTTGTTCTTGCTAGTTCCCTCATCTTTTCCCTTAGGTGGCTCAGCCTTCCCCTTTACTACAACTCGATTATATATATTTTGGGTTGGAACACCACACACACATAAGTCAGGACCGGATGTGTTTTACATCTACTTCTTTTCTTTTCTTTTAATTTATTTATTTTTCTTTCTTTTATTCCATTTCGTTCTTTCTTCTTCTTGTTTTGCTTTCTTCTATTTTCTTTGAGAGAAGCCAAAAGAGTCAGAGAAGAGGGAGATGAGAGAACGTAAGAGAGAAAATAGGAGAAGGAAGAGAGAAGGGGAAGGGAGGGGAAATTTTCGGCAGATTTGCGTCCGCTAGGAAGGACGCCGACGCTGATGGGTCACAGCCGGCGCCAGCAACGCCGAAAATGGAGTTTTTCCGGCGATTTTTCCGACACCCATATTGTAGAACCCTCATTTTCTTCATGGGTAAATGAAAATCCTAGTTCTTTTACCATTTGGGTTGATTTTCTGAAGGATTTTGGAGGCAATTTCCTTGGGTAAATCGTATGAGTAGAGAGGTAAATTTCTAAGTTTAAGAGAAGTTTTGGTTTGGTGATTTTGGATGATTTTGAGTTCTTGATTTTTCTATTTTATGATTTTTGGGTAATCTTTGTAACTAGAATTCAGTGGGTATTTTGTTAGGAATTTTGTCATTGATTTCTAGTATAGACCGAATGGGTTTTGGCAGAAATTATTTTGTACAAACGGTTGGGTTCTTGAGAAAATTATGATTATGAAGATAACACTTTAAAGTATATGGATTATTCTACTTAATAGCTTTGTTGGGTGTTTGGACGGTCAATTGGATGTTTTTCCTATTTTCTGTATGTGTGTGTGAACTCTTGATTGATTGGTTGTAGTGATATTTTGTTTTAGGCCGAATACTTTTTGTAATTGTTTTCATGATGTTTTGGGAGAACCCGTGAGTATTGGTGTTAGGTGATCATTAACAAAATTCTTCATATGTCTCAAGCTTCACATATATGATTTTTCTATGATTATTTAGTTTTGAAGGCAAGATTTTTATGTGTTACGTAGGGAATTATATATATATATATATAAGAACTGTATTTACAAGCTCTAATTTGGATAAAAAAATTTATACATGTAGGAATTTACTAAATTTTAAGATTTATAGTTATTTGTTATAAATGATATATTATATATGGGGTACTTTTATTTAAACTTCTATCTAAAATTCAGAATACCCCTATAAATTTACCCTTGTGATTTGTATAAGTAGAATGACATTCCAAACTTTTGTTCATCAAGGTAAGGGGATACAACACCGAAAAACCCCTAACAAGATTTTATTACAAATCTTTTGAAAAAGTGTTGGGAAATTTTACAAAACATTTACTTATGTGATTTTTAATGTCAAGCTTTTATTACTCATATGTTATTATTCAAGAATTTTGCGTATAAACTGCAGTTATTGTTGGAGAAATAATTAACACCAAAGACATGTGGGCCTAAGGTAGTATCAGGGGCCGAGCCTATCGGGTTGGCCCGGCCAAATCAGACCCAAGTACAAGACCATTCGTTATCTCCAAAAAGACAGATATTCAGAATATATCAAAATAGGCTTCTATCCCATCAAATATGGGATAAGGTACATAATAGAATGACATTAGCTAAAGAGGTAGTGTCCTATCCAGTTTGGACTCTACTACCCAATTTGAATTCTGTGAAGATAAGACTCAAGACTATGTGATCTAGGACTCAGACTCTTAATCAGAAAGATAAAATTCAAGACTATGTGATCTAGGACTTAGACTCCTAATTAAATTATGCTTCAAGCACTCTAGCGGTTTTATAACTGTGAACTGTGAGTCTATAAATAAGACTACGGCGTCAGGTATTAAAAAAACAAGCAGATTCTCTGAGCTTTTGAGATTACAAATATTCTCCAGAAAATTAGTTTGAACTGACTTAGGCATCGGAGTGGGGGTCCGGTCGGCACCCCCATAGTCCGACAAGCCGTTTATTATTTTGCAGATTACGAGGAGAGCGAAGATTAAGGAAGGCAACGAATCACAAGGCAACACGTCACCGTACCGGAAACTGTACCAATAGTTTGGCGCCATCTGTGGGAACGATTATTTGTTTCTTGCAACAACAAAAAATCCGCAACGGTGACCAGGCAAAAAAAAAAAATCACGGTTAAAACCAGCCGATGGTTTCTTTCTTCAAGATCTTCACGAGTCTAGTCAAATCTATATTCACTTAGAACTGATCCGCATCCATCTATAATCGGGCATGTTTTAACGCATATAAATCCGGATGAAACACCTTAGAGAAAAAAGAAAGCTTCAGGTCGATTGGCTTAGGCTTGGGGAATTGGGCCTAGTCCAACTCTTTCCAATGAGTTGGCCCAGACAAACAAAAAATACAAAGAGAAGAAAAGAGGAGTTGGCCCAAAAAGAAGGATAAGCCAACCCGTCTAGTTCCTAGCTTCTTCTCCAAAGAATATCTGGATTTCCACTAAAGTTCAGAAGAGACTCTCGTCAATGGGAGATCCAACAGGAGTTAAAATTGGCGGAGAGCGAAACCAGAATCTGCTCGATCTCAAAGTCTTTGACGCGGCGCTGAACCCAGAGGTCTGAGTTCGACAAAACCCAGAATGTCTCCACCTCGGATCAGCCTTCGAATTGGGTGCGAATCGGGTCGTTGTCTCGGAGATTTGGTCTCCCCAGCCGCCCAGATGGTTGTTGAAAGCATGTTGTTCGTTTCAGTCCGAGCTCCAGATGAAGATTCACGCTGGCTCATCTCGGGTCAAGTTCAGATCCTCCATTCACGGGGTTATGAATTAGAACCCCTTCTAATCAATTCCAGTGGGGCGGATGAAGAATTGCGGTGTTATAACGGAGGGACCAACCCAGTTTGACAAGCTACGTGACGAGAGCTCGGGGTCTCTACCATGTGACCGAGGAGGATTCAATTCCAGTAACTTCAATCATCAAATCCGATTATAGCCGAGCCTCTTGCCGATACACCATGCAAACCTTTACGAGAAAGGCCTGGGCTACGATCTGTTCATCCTCGACAACCATGTTTCGGTAGCTAGGAAAGTCCTGGCTGCAATCTGGTTCCACTATGAGCTCTAGAAAACCGTGTGGTGAGGTGTTCTAATTCCATCTCCGGCAGTCCAGCGGGTCATAGTCAGGGCCCGATTATCTCCATGACTGGGTGTTAACTATGAAACTTTGAGTATGGGCTATGAGAGTGAAGTCCTCGGTCACATGCTAGGACATTGCCGAAATTCCCAGAAGCTCTGGGCTCAGTCTTGAATCTTATGCCCGAGCCAAAATTCAGAAGTGGATCCGAGAGACCATAAAAAAAAAAAAAAAAAAAAAAAAAAAAAAAAAAAAAAACATAGATGCTTCTGGATACTTCAAGAAGTTCCAGAAGCCTCATCCTTGAAGCCCTCTCGTCTGCAGAGCACCACGTCGAGTTCGGGTCTGGTAGGTGTGACGTCGAGGAGCGTGGTGTCGCCTCGGTGGTCCAGGAGAAGTCTCTGGTTTGTTTTCTTGTTTACAGATTCTCGGTGGGTTCTGAGTGGAATGGAATGTCGGTGTCACCTCGGTGGTCCAGGTCTTTGCATGGGCTTCTGGTGACTAGTTCACCTCGGAGGAAGAAGATGGAGACACGATGCTGTGGACACAAACAGAATCAAAGTGTGGATTGTGGATACATGGCGCCGTCAAGGAAGACCCGAATCAAATAAACAATCACGTGCCAAGAGCTCGGGTCACTGCCAAATGACCGAGACATGACTTGCCAATTCGGTCGTACTTCTGTTCAAAAGCCAGTTAAACCGGTCTTGTTTGGTAATGTTCCAAGTGTTCAGCACATGAATTCTAGATACATCAAAAAAAAAAAAAAAAAAAAGAAAGAAAGAAAGAAAGAAAAAAGAAGAAGAGAAAGGAAAAAGAAGGAGAAAAAGGGAGTATGTATAGAGGTTAGTATACTCCGAGGAGTTTTATCCTGAGGTGGCAACCTTCTAAGAAGTTAGTTCCGAGGTGTTCTACACAAGTGAAAAGTTAGATCCAAGATGTTTTACCGAGGCGGAAAGTTAGTTCCGAGGTGTTCTACACAAGTGAAAAGTTAGATCCGAGGTGTTTTACCGAGGTGAAAAGTTATTTCCGAGGTGTTTTACCGAGGCGAAAAGTTAGATCCGATGTGTTTTACTGAGGTGAAAAGTTAGATCCGAGGTGATTTATTGAGGCGGAAAGTTAGATCCGAGGTGTTTTACCGAGGCAAAAAGTTAGATTCGAGATGATATACCGAGAAGAAAGTTAGATCCGAGGTGTTTTACCGAGGCGAAAAGTTAGATCCATGGTGATATACCGAGAAGAAAGTATAATCCGAGAAGTTTGATCCGAGGGTATTCTACCGAGGCGAAAAGTATGTACCGAGATGACACATACCGAGAGTATTATTCCGAGGGTACTATCCCGAGGAGACTATGCCCGAGCTCCTAGTTCCAAATGTCACACTTTGAGGACCCCTCTAGATTTGCCATCCTCCTAAGTGCACAGTCACGTGCCGAGGGACAAATCCGAGCCGAGGGTCCAGTTTGAGGAACTCTCCCAAAGAGCACCATATCGAGTGGCGTGCAGGATAAGGAGCTCCAAGTAAGACGGTCCATCTTCATTGAATTCACCAAATAAGTTCATACTCTTCTTTTACAACTATGATTTATGTTAAAGTAAGGATAAATGTTGGTTTTTATCAACCAGGAAAAAATATATATATTTTTTTGATAAAATAGACTCGTGTGTTGAGGCCTTACTCCTGCCGTGAGTGAAAGGATCACAAAATCATCCCGACAGATGAGAAGGATATATAGTGCTACTGTGCATTCTGCTATTTTGTTTTAGTATATGCAGTGCTTTGTTAACCCTTTTTGCAGAAAAGATACGGGGAGACAACCCCTACAACAAATTAAACAAGGAAAGTCTCTCGGTTAGTCCAACACCGAGAGCCAGGGAGACAACCCTGTAGAAAAAACAAGGAAAGTCTCTCGGTTAGTCCAACACTGAGAGCCGGGGAGACAACCCTGCAGAAAAAACAAGGAAAGTCTCTCAGTTAGTCCAACACCGAGAGCAAGGAAGAACAGACAGTCCCCAGGTATCGATTGATCTCTGCTAAGAATAAAGTAGCAGTCCGAGACAAAATGGAAGCACTTCTTCATCAAACTTCTCCAAAGATGATCAAGCTACATCAGCATCCATCTGACTCCCCACCTCGAACGACTCGAAAGAGTTATGGTGGGGATGTTCGGGAAAGAAACCCGCCCGAATCCTTTCCTCGAACAACCCGAAAGGGTCAGGGAAAGGATACAAAGGGTTTAAACCTCCCGGTTGGAGGTTTCCGAAGGATGAGGACTAGAATCCGCCCGAATCCTTTCCTCGAACAGCCCGAAAGGGCCAGGGAAAGGATACAAAAGGTTGAAACCCCTCGGTTGGGGGTTTCCGAAGGATAAGGCTAAGGATATCCAAAGAAGAATCCACCCGAATCCTTTCCTCGAATAGCCTGAAAGGGCCAGGGAAAGGATACAAAGGGTTGAAACCTCCCGGTTGGAGGTTTCCGAAGGATAAGATGATGGATATCCCGATTAGAATCCGCCCTAGTCCTTTCCTCGAACAACCCGAAAGGGTCATGGAAAGGATACAAAGGGTTGAAACCTCCCGGTTGGAGGTTTCCGAAGGATAAGGTTAAAGATATCCCGAATCCTTTCCTCGAACGACCCGAAAGGGTTATGGAAAGGATACGACGGCGGGATTGCAAGTTTTCGGAAGGACAAGAACATCCAAGATAGAATCGGCCCGAGTCCTTTCCTTTGACGACCCGAAATGGTTATGGAAAGGACACCAAGACAAGAAAACCTCTCGGTTGGAGGTCTCCAGACGTTAAAAGATTGGAGCATTCAGAGATAAAGAAATTAAAAGGTAAAGATTTCAAGTTATGATTTCATTTCAGTAATATATAAAGTCTTTTACAGGTCACAAAGATTTCAGAAAGGAAGGTAAAGCTCAGCGACCTGACTACCCACCTCGAACGACTTAACCTGCGGTCGTAGACTAAAGTTATGGGGGGTAGCTCATTAAGGTAAACAGGAAGGTAAAACTTCAGAATGATAAAGATTCAGGGAGAAAAAGCTCCAGTATGACAGAGCTTCAGGAAAGATTCAGTATGACAGAGCTTTAGGAAGGATCCAGGGAGATAAAAATTCAGGAAGATAAAGCTTCAGAAAGGTAAACAGGATGAAAAAGCTTCAGGATGATAGAACTTCAGGAAAGATTCAGAAAGATAAAGATTCAGAAAGATAAAGCATAAAAAAGATAAAGCTTCAGAAAGAGTTTCAGTAAAGATTCAGGAAGATAAAGCTTCAAGGATGACAAAGCTTCAGGATGACAAAGGTTCAGGATGGTAAAGGTTTAAGGAGATAAGGCTTCAGGATGATAAAGCTTCAGGAAAACAAACAGGAAGGTAAAGGTTTAGAAAGACAGATCTTCAGGAAGGAAAAGGTTCAGGGAGATAAAGTTTCAGAATGACAAAGCTTTAGGATGACAAAGTTGTAGAATGATAAAGTTTCAGGAAGGAAAAGCTTCAGGAAGGTATGAGGATAAAACCTCTTTAAAAAAATCATCAAGTAAGACTCAACACTTTGATGCAAATAGTTTTTTTATTCTCCTCTGTAAAATTTTTCAACAAACCGATTGTTTGTTCAAAATATTTGGGGTAGCTTAAATTTCAAAAAATTAGACCAGTTCTTCCCTCGAAAAAAACTGACACAAACCGATTGTTTGTTCGAGTTTTGGAGGTAACTCTAGTATAAAAAGTAAGATTTATAAGAAACCGAGATATGTCTCGGAAGAACTTTTTGAGTGAGAAACTTTAAACTTTTTTCCAGGTAAAGATGTTCAATTCAGTTTGAAAAATTATGAGGTTCTACGACTAATAAGATAAGGAAAGTGAAAGTCAAAAAATTCAAGACTTCCATTCATTAACATTGAAATTTTGTTCATTACAAAAAAAATTTTACATGAAAAAGAAAAGATACATTTGAAAAGGAAAGTTCAAGTATTTACAGGTTGAAGCCCTAAGACTCACTCCGAACTCCGAGATCTCTTTTACACCATCGTCCAGGATACCAAGAGGACTTGACTATCCGCCTCGAACGACTTAGCCCGCGGTCGCGGACTAAAGCTATGGGGGGTAGCTCAACTAAGTTAAAGCTTTTACAAAGGGAAAATCACCGAAGCTACACCAAACTCTCAAATTAAGATCTCTCAGGAGTAACTCGAACAAAGATACGGGGAGACAACCCCTATAACAAACCATACGAGGATATTACCTCTACAAAAAATAACCAAGTAAGTTCATCACTTCTAAAAGATTTTTTTCATATCCTCCTCGGTCATAACTTACACAAACCGATTGTTTGTTTAAGTTAAGGAGGATAACTCAAAACAAAAGATTTTTCCCTCTTCAGCTCGGAGGTTAAAACAAAAGATTTTTTCTCTCCTAGTCACGGAGTTCAAAACAAAAAGATTTTTGAAACAAAAGATTTTTCTTACCCTCCTCGGAGTTAACTTACGCAAACCGATTGTTTGTTCAAGTTATTAGAAGATAAGTGAGAATTGATTTGTCATGGAAAGTTTTTCCATAACAAAGAATTCAAACATTACAAAGTTCAAAAATAAAGATATTCACAGGTGAGACCAAGCTAGATGGTGTTCAGATTAGAAGATTCGGTACGCCAAACACAAAACCTCGGGCCAGCAGAAGCCCCTAGTCGTTATAAGTCTCGGACAACCAAAGCCTCAGCGCTAGTCTGGGCTTCCGAAGCCCCCAAGAGAGATTTTTGTGGAAGAGGTCTACGAAGCGCTACCGATGAAGAAGCTTCGGGTATGTTAAGCCTTTTTCTTCAACGGTTTACCATTTTTTGCCAGACAGAACCTTGATCTCAGGAAAGTTGTACTCAAAGTGTTCTCTCAGAGTGGCATTTCACCACAATCTTGGTGAAATCAACTCCATCAGTCCGATCCATCTCCTACCGAGAGTAGAAAATCATCTTCACAACTTTGGCCCGACCGACAATATTATGTAGAGGCATTTATGAAGAAGATATCTATGAGAAGTTGCTATTAGTACTATGACAGATCACAAGTTGGATCTACTCAACCCGATCCAAGGAGAAGATAAACATTTAGCAACTACTTCAGGGAAATCAGGTATCAGTTATCCCTGGTAGAATTGGGATAGGACTTATGGTCCAATCAGATAAGAAGAATGATCAGATCAGAAGTCTAAGAAGATATCAGATTAGAAGTCTAATAAAGGATCAGAGTCCAATTAGAACTCTGACAGCAGTTCTAGATCGACAAGGAGCAGGAATTCCAATACTTCCAGAGATTCGAGGCATTATTCGTCATAATTACTTTGAAAGAGGCGGCAATTGTTAGATACAGATTATGGAAGATCCAGATTCAGAAATTGAGGTATTTAATTCTTTTACATTCTAAATTCAAATAAGAGAATTAGGGGGGTAACTGTTGGAGAAATAATTAACACCAAAGACATGTGGGCCTAAGGTAGTATCGGGGGCCGAGCCCATCGGGTTGGCCCGGCCAGATCAGACCCAAGTACAAGACCATTCGTTATCTCTAAAAAGACAGATATTCAGAATATATCAAAATAGGCTTCTATCCCATCAAATATGGGATAAGGTACCTAATAGAATGACATTAGCTAAAGGGGTAGTGTCCTATCCAGTTTGGACTCTACTACCCCATTTGAATTCTGTGAAGATAAGACTCAAGACTATGTGATCTAGGACTCAGACTCCTAATCAGAAAGATAAGATTCAAGACTATGTGATCTAGGACTCAGACTCCTAATTAAATTATGCTCCAAGCACTCTAGCGGTTTTATAACTGTGAACTGCGAGTCTATAAATAAGACTACGGCGTCAGGTATTAAAAAAACAAGCAGATTCTCTGAGCTTTTGAGATTACAAATATTATTCAGAAAATTAGTTTGAACTGACTTAGGCATCGGATTGGGGGTCCGATCGGCACCCCCATAGTCCGACGAGCCGTTTATTATTTTGCAGATTACGAGGAGAGCGAAGATTAAGGAAGGCAACGAATCACAAGGCAACACGTCACCGTACCGGAAACTGTACCAACAGTTATGATTAAGAGCATTTTAAAGTATTGGTTTATGCATAATTACAGTTGTGAATAAGAGTATTTCAAAGTTATTACAGTTATGATTAAGAGCATTTCAAAGTTATGATTCATTTATAATTACAGTTATGAATAGAGCATTCCAAAGTGTATGATTTATACATTAATACAGTTTGAAATGAAAAGAACATCTAAAGTTTAAAATCTGCACATGACTACAGTTATGAAAACAGCTCTTACAGTTTTAAAGTAAAGTGTACAGTTATAGCAGAGTCTACAGAATTACAGAAAACATTCATGTACAGTAATTGTTTAACCCTGAGGCACTATTACAGTTATAATCGGTACTATATAGGGTAGCATGACAAGCACACCGAATGACGGTTATGCGAAGGTGTGTGCTACTGGCCGGGGTTGGCCTTCACCTAGGGAAGTTTCCCAATCCGGCGACTCTCCCTTGTGACGACAGGCTGAGTCTATAGGTCATTTGGACAAAAACCAACGTGTTCTGCTCACGGGTAATAGCGGTGTAAAGTCTATAAAGGGGTAAACTACATTTACAGTTTTTAAAGAGAAAATAAATGAAAATGATTTACTTGATCATTTATAAATTTCTTATGCTATTATTCATGTTCTTGTTCATTTATTTTAACTGTTAGTTATATTATAACATGTTTTATTTCCTTGGTGTTGTGATTTCCTTACTGAGTTGTCGAACTCACCCATTTTCCTTATAACCATTTTCAGATGAAGGTTTATATCATTGTCATGAGAGGGGGAGTTCCGGTGGGACTCCTCGTTATTAGTGATCCACAGATATGGCCGTATTAGTGGGAAACTTGGACCCACTGCTCAGTTGATTAGCAGAAGATGTAGCCATCCGTAAATAGTAGCAGTTTAGTTCCTGGAAATTCCACCGTTGACATGGACTGTAGAGCTAAAAGATTAAAGTAGTATAGTTTTATTTTGTTATGGTAACTGTACACATTACCGTCCTTTAAGTAGTTAGGAGGTTATCCAGCAATTATGACTGTTAGCTTTTGTAATTTCCTCCTTACTTTTGAGATGTAATAAACTATTAACCCCAGTGTAACATTTTTGATACTGCTAATAATGATAGTATGATTAGTTCTATTACTTATGTCTTGGGACTCTTTGTCTTTATTTTAGCGTTTCCCCTTATATCCCAAGATGGGGGCGTGATATTTCTAGTGTTCGATAAAATCAGGAAAATCATTTGCCTGTGATATTTAGTCGGGTGGAAGTTGTACTCTTGATCTCCCCTCAATCATACTTTTGGTAGGGATTGACTCATGGCTGACCTAGAATCTTACTCTTGTTTTCTGAGGGTCTGGTTAATGGATTTGTTGATAAATATTTTTAGTTACTCAAAGAACTAAGAGTCAAATATTGACTCCAATGGGGCCTTGTACAAAAAGCCATGGTGTATTGTTATAGGTTATAAATATCCCAATAGAATGTCTAAACAACATACTCATGTCTTTCTTTTTTTTATAAGTAGTAAATTGATCTCATTAAAAGCATAAGGCGCCCCTTAGTTCACTAAGACTATACAAAGGACACACCTAAGTAGAAGAAGAAAAACGATCAAGAAAGACATCAAAGCTAAAAGACAAATGATACACATAGGTCGAAGACCACACGTACAACGTGTGGTAGAAAGAGGATAAAATATTTTTCAAGGACCTTTCCAAAGCTTCAAAGCTTCTATTGTTCCTTTTACTCCATAAGCACCAAAAGAGACAAATAGACGTCATTTTCTACACCACAATACTCCTCGGCCATCCAGAGGATCACCAAGAAGCAAGCAAGTCTATAACCCGTCTGGGCATAACCCAGGACAACCCGAAGTGACTGAATAGAGAACTCTACAAAGCAAAAGCCACATCGTAGTGAAGAAGAAGATGATCCACAAACTCACCAGTCTTCTTACACATGTAGCATCTGTCTAGCACAATAACAAGCTGTTTCCTGAGATTATCTAGTTCATGTCTTTCTCATATACAACTTGTTTAAAAATCAACATTTTTTTTTTACAACTGCTGATTGATTTTTTTTTTTAATAAAATTGTATGCAAAAAAGACAAGAGTATGCCAAATAGCAGTTCTCATATCCAAATCCCATGCACACAACAATTTCAAACTCTTGTTTTTTTGATCTTGTTGGATAGAAATTTCCTACAAACTAATTTGTAGAAAATTTCATACAAACCATCTTCTAATAGTGACATGTGTTCCTTACATGTGAGAATCACATTTTTTTTTTAATTGCACGTGCTTCTTGCATGCTTTTTAATAACTTAAATGGCACATGTCGTTTTTAAAAAATGGTTTGTATGAGTTTCCTACTAACTGGATTTTTGTCCGTTCTTGCCCTTCATAAAACTGGTACCGACCTCATATTGCAGTACTTCCACGATAGGGGCTAACTGTCCTTGTACCCAAATAGCTACTAGAATAAAATATAACTCGAGCCGAAATTATGCTATTTGAAAATCGAAATTTGAATATTCTATTCTTATTACAAGACATCTCAATTCATCTATTGCTTTGGTCTTAGGCCTCAATTAAAAAGGGGAAAAAAAATCATTTCTTGGTTCGAGAGGACCTAACTTTTGCCTTTGAGGCTTTTTATTTCATTAAAAAAAAAAAAAAAAAATTCATTACTTGGTTGAAGTGGACCTAACTTTTGCCTAAACATTGAAGAGAAAACACCTAAACAAAACCTTACAATTCAAAAGTTCAATACAATGCCCATATGACTCTCTATTGGTCTTTGGATGCAAAAGTGGAATTTCGATTCCATTCAACTTTTTGTTACAATATTTGTTTTTTTTTTTTTTTTTAAATAAATTATATATATTTTTTTTGAAGGGAATAAATTATATTTTATTTAACTTTTTTTTTTTTTTTTTTAATTTTATCTCAAATTACAAAATTTACGAACCAAATAAATATTAAATTTTAATTTCAAAAATAGAAATCCAGTTGATGTACAAGGCCCTCAATCAACCTTGCAAAGTTCTGCGTGTTGTCTCTCTCTCTCTCTCTCTCGCAAGCTCATTCCTCTTTCTTCCTCTTCTCTCTGGGTCGATTGATTGAAGGTGGTGTTTGGGGTCTCCATTGAAGCCACGATTCCACTCTCTCGCTCGCTCGCTCGGTTGAAGGTGGGTTGCTTTCCTTTCTATTTGTTTCCATTGCTGAGCTTGTTTGTTTTGTTTGTCTTGTCTCCATCGAAGCCAATATTTGCACTGTGATGGTGGGTAGTGTGAAATGTGTGAAATTTGAGTAGTGGGTTTGGATCCCCTCAGTTCAGCAGCCCCGAAGCGATTTCCCTCTTCAAACTGTTCATGACCCGTGTTGTTCCATCTAATGGAGGATGTGGATTAAATCACCGCCAGATTACGTCCATTCCAAGAAAATCTGAACCCTCTATGGGAAAACCTGCTCGAAAATTTGTTTTGTTTTGTTTTTTTTTTTTTTTTGTTAAATAAACCTGCTCGACATTTAACGTCGTGGAAACTGTATATAAAGGGTCTGAAGTGCGCCATTTTCCATTTTCATCCTCATTTTTTCTCAGTGCTGCATCGTTGTCATTTGCATTCATAGCTTCCATATATAGTGCAATGCCTAGTGAAGCCCTTATTTTTAACCCATTTTGTGACCGAAGCTTAGGGTTTTGTTGATTGTATTGGTGCCCAATCTTAGGTGATTCATTGGGGTTAATTTTTTACTCTGATACCTTACAGTTTCACTATGCGTCAGTGTTGAATTATTATTGTATTGTGAATGATTAGAGATTTGGGTTGTTGTTTAGGTGTACTTTTTCTGTTGGGCTGTGGATTTGGATGCTTGAAATTTGGGATGGGTGGATGTGAGAATTGTTTAAAGCCTGAGTTTGGACTAACTCTATTGTTCTCTTTCTTTGTATTATGCTCGTAGATGATTTATTGTCTTAGGTGCTCGGAGATGATTTATTGTCTTAGATGTGAAATTTTACTGTATAATAAAATCTGTTTGTTTTTTAATGTCTGTTTATTACACAAGTTATGTATACTAGCAAAATGTTATCTGCTAAGAAAGAACTGTTGCACACTTTTGGGAAGGAATGTGAAAGAAATTGTCCCAACTATGAATTAAGTAAATTGTCTATTCTTCCTTTTTGTAGTACAGGTTGTCTATCTTTTGGCAGAATATATCTTAATTAATTGTCATTAATTTTCTAGATACACAGCGTTCAAGCAAAGTAGATTTTTGAGATGTTTGATGTTGAAGTGGTTGATGTTTGATTTTCAATTTTGGTTTCATGACAGATGAAAGTGGTTGGAAGTGGTTGCTTTAAAACCAATAAAAATAGTATTTATTTAAAGTACAGAATATTTAGAGAGTTTGACATTTGATGCTTTTAAAAAGTGGATAGCTAAAATAACAAAAGTATAACTTTTAGCCAAAAATTGACTAAACTTTGAGGAGTTGACTAGGAATGCTCTGACTCAGCTGCACAGAGAAACAATGCTAGCAATAGAGAGAGCAATTCGAACGATCCACACTGCTATAGATGCTCCACGCCTCACCAGATTCGCTCTTCATGCCCCTAAATTGGTAAGCTCTTTCTCGTCGTCTTCTTTTTTCTCAGTCCTCTTTTTTCCCAATCCCATATCATGGATTAGCTCTATTTGGGAAATTGCTTTACTCTCAATTTTAATTTTTTAGATTTTTTTTTTTTAAATTTTAAATTTTTAATATTTTATTTATTTATTATTATTATTTTTTATGTCCTTGACATTTACATAGATATATTACACACATACTTTGAGGGCTGATGATTGTTTAATGGAGAAAAAATATAATTGTAAATTTACTTCAGTGCTAGGTTTCCCATTGTACATTTTACTAAACGTTTTGGGGAATTTGATGGTATCCAGAATGATAAGCTTGGTTTGGCTATGTTGAATTCTGTTATGTGTTGGGTATATTTAGTTTTCTGAACTTTTCATTTCAGGTGGAGGTGGGATTTGCTGATGGTAGCGCGTTTAACTTGTCTGCAGAATTTCTTAGAGTACACAGCCCAGCTGTTGACGGCAAGGTCAGGTCTATTGGGGGTGAGAAGGTGATTGTCAGAACAATTTTTCATCTCTGTACTTTCAAAAGATTTGTGGTTTCTTATATTGGGTTGCGCTTTTAATGATATTTCGATTACTTATATATATAAAGATTTGAGGTTTCTCGACTCACTAGAAAAAGAGAAAAGAATTGTTGTTCCTCTATTGGTCTTTCACTGTGTTATTGGATTTTTCCATAAAATGAAATTAATGATTATCTTTGGCTTTAATTTTCCTTACTAATTCAAAACATCTGTTATGTATTAGATAATGGGATAAGCTATGATAGAATTAATGAGGCATCCCATCAAACATGAGGAGGTCTCATCCATTTTCACCTATATGGATAGAATTTTGTGATAATTAGGATATTAAATAGATTAAATGTTATTATACGAGTTCTTGCATAGTGGAAACTGTGTATTAAATAGTTTATTTCTATAAAAAAATAAAAGTAGATGCTCTATTTTTGTCCTTGTATGTACTGTTATCCACCATTCAATATCAAGTATAGAAGTAAATCATTTGGCTCCACTATTTTTATTGTTTATAAATTTATTTGAATGGTTTTCTTCCATAATTAGTCTGACCAATATACACAAAAATGGTTGAAGTCCCATCAAGATTAATGGGCTGCCATTCCATCCTACTGTATCCCTTGAATAATTTGTTTTGGTAGAGTAGTCACGAAAACTTGAGTAATGTTAGAAGTCATACCTACGTCTCTCTTATGTCCCTCTAAAACTTAAAATCACAATTGGATTTGTAGTAGATTACTATTGAATTTTGATCTAATGGTGATTTTGAAAGCCATATTAGTTTTGAAGAGACACAAGGGGGACATGGGTATGACGTCTAGAATTACTCCTAAAACTTACTTATAAAAAAAAAAAAAAATTTACTCTGAAAACTTGCTTTCTTGAAACACATTTCCTGCAAGAAGGTTCCTTTTATTGCTGGAAATTATAAGAAACAGAGTAATATTTTCTTATTGGTATGAAGCTAGTAACAGCCAAATTTAGATTGTTTTCTGGGAATGCACCACTGCATTGGAGTTTTTTTAGTTGATCTTGATCTTTCAACACTCACATTAGTCTATAAAACTTCCAAATGAACTGGTTATCACAGTTTAAGTTTTGTTCATGAATACTGTTTGACCTGAACCAGGTGATATCTGGAAGGCGTCATGTCGGAATCATGTCTGCAGAACCTGTAGGAAACTATGGGGTAAGGTACTTTAAGCTTTAACCTAGTCTGGGCATCACTGTTATAAATTTCATCTTAAAAACTATCTGTTAACAAAATTTTCCCATTGATGCTGTGATGCTGTGATCATTGGATCAATGTTTCAGGATGGTTTTCGATGACTTGCATAAAACTGGCATATATTCATGGGATTATTTCTATCATCTTGGGAGCAATAGATTTACCCTCATGAGAAATTACATCAAAACATTAAAGAAGCATGGACTCAGCCGGGATCCGCTTAGAAGAAAATAGTGGACTTATGTGAAATCATCCTATCTTTTTATTCTTCAAGTGATGTCTCATTAGGTTTGCAGTGCCAATCAACTTTGTCTTAGCTAGGAAAATTTCATTATTCCTATCAAGCGGGAAAGCGTGATATCTCGGGATATTGTGGATAAAGTTTTACTGCTCTTGTTGTTGATTACTGATCCAGATCAATTGCTGAAGAATATCGGTTCGAGTAGATTGAAGTTCAAAGATGATAGCAGAGGTCTGTAACTAACCATTGCAAAAGCCAGCATCAGCAGCAATGCTTCACAATATGAGTCTTTACTTTGGAGCTCCATGTTACAGAATAAGTTTTTTCCTTTTCATTTCCAGCTTTTCTATTTTTAGCTTTCTGTGATGAAGTAGTCGAGGAGCAATTTGTACTAGATTCTTATATGATCAGAGAGAAGGGAAAAACAAAGGAGATGAGAGTAGTTGAGGTGATAAATTAGATTTTATTTCAGAAACTTGATTGTGATAATTAGAATTAGTGTACCTGATAAAATTTCATCGAAGTATCTAATGTATGCAGTCTTTCAAGACAAGAAAATGAAAATTCCATATGATGGATGGGCATATGCATGATGCACTTATTTATTTGTTTTTTTTATAAGTAAGAAACTAATCTTATAAAAAAAAATGTTAGGCGCCTCCTAGTACACCGGGAGTATATAAGGAAAACATCTAGTTAGAAAAAGAAAAGCGAGTGAGAAAGTTAGGAAAATAAAAAGACAAATGGTGGATATAAGCCATAGTTCAAAAATACAAAGAATGGTAGAACAAGGAAAGAATCTCTTCTAAGGTACTTTCTAAGTCCTTAAAAGCTCTTATTGTTTCTTTCCCCCCATAAGCACCAAAAGAGGCAAATAGACGCCTTTTTTCAAACTGCAGCGCTCCTTGACCTTCTAAAGGACCATCAACACGCAAGCAAGTCGATGATCCGTCTGGGCATAACTCAAGACATCCTGTAGCGACTGAAGAGAGAACTTCATAAAGCAGAAACCACATCGCAGTGAAGAAGGAGATGATCCATGCACTTATTGCATAGATGAGCCCGGAGATGGAATCCCTTCTCCCTTCTCACCCAAAGTAAAGCTTCATTGTAACACCCTGGTTTTATATTGGGATTTCATATTGGGAAGAGATGAATAGTTCACATAGAGTGAGTGATTTATAAAGATACTCATGGATGTTAAGTTTCATATTGCCTAGTTACTAAGTGAAACTGGACTTTATAAGAAATTTTAGAAAAACTTCAAATTGACTAGTTATTTTGGTGTGATAGAGCAAATGTGGCTAATACTTTTTCTTGGATCATTATAAATGGTATCAGAGTCACCTAGTAACACCGGGTCATGTGGTACTGGAACACTGCATGATGTGGTCTTGATGAGGACGTCAGAGGTTTAAGGGAGGAGTTTCACCTCAATCACATATTGGGAAGAGATGTATAGCTAACATAGAGTGAGTGGTTTATAAAGATACTGATGGATGCTAAGTCCTACATTACCTAGTTATTAGGTGAAAATGAGTTTTATAAGGAATTTTAGGGAAATTCTAAATTGACTGGTCTTTTTAGTGTGATAGTGCAAATGTAGTTAGTATTTTTCTCTGGATCATTACATTCATAGTCCTAGTTGGTAGCTTCTCTCTCTCGGTAAAATCCAAAAATGGACCCTTTTCAATTTTTTTTTAAGGGATATTCTATATGACAAATATGAATGTGGTAATGTTTTATAGGTCTTACATGACTATTTTTTTTTTTTTTTTTATAGGCGACAAACGGGCTGTCAGATTTAAAGATACTAGGTGAAGGGAAGCACTAATCTTATAAAGATTGAAAGCCTAAGGACTAATTTTATTAGTTTCTAAAACCCAAAAAGTGTTCTTGATAAACCTGAAAACCCATGGACCATTTTTAGACCTAAATCTCACATTTACAAAGAAATAACATGAACTTGTTAAGGTTTAATTTTCTATTTTTAGGGAAAAAAATTTCATATTCGACATATTTGAAGTCTACAAATTTGTGAACTTCAAGTAATTACTAATTCAAAGAAAAGTCTTTGTTTGGTAAAATCTTTGTTTTCTATTTTCAAAACAAAAATATTAACAAACAACTAAACACGCAATGCTAATCAAATTTTCATTTTTACTCCACGTTCAACACATTTTGAAACTAAAAATAAAAAATACCGTTCAAAACACATTACCAAACCCTAATCAAATATTTCTTACAAAAACAACTCTCCTCTTACTCCTGGTCGATATTGAACTTAAAATACTAATTTTTCATTTTTATATTTTTCTAAATAAGAAATTTCGACATGTTAAGATTATTTTACTTATTAGTTATGTTTTCTATTATATATATATATATAAAAAAAAAAAATGAAAAGAAGTAAAAAAAAAAAAAAAAAAAAAAAAAAAAAACTTTTTCCCAAATCACGTGAAACGAAACGAGACGAAACGGCCCCAGAGCAGTTTTGTGGAGCGAAACTATACTGTTTTCGCCTAGGGCGTACTCTCAAGCCGATACGATTTGCCGACACGCTTTTTGGTTGTTATAAAACCTCGAAATTTCGCTCACCTCTGAAGAAACCAGCACCGATTTCGCCGATCGGATCCCCCGAAAACCGTTCTATTCCGATCCTTCTCTGCACTAATTCGGACCCTTTGCTGCTCGGACCTCCGGTCATTTCGTATTCGAGCTCCGGACCTGATGTCTCGGACGAGGATCACGATATTTCGGAACTTGAGAGTTCTGTACCGGAATTCGGAAGTTTTCCGAGTAAGATCTTGCATTTAATTTTAGTTCATAAAAAGAAATTAAATTCCTTAATTTAGTTTAGATGAATCAGATTAACGCAAATCAGAGTTTTCATTTTCTGAAGAATTTATTTTTTTCCCGCCTTGTTGGTTGCTGAGAAAATGTAGGGAAAAATGAAAGAATTAAACGTTGAAATTTGGATTTTCTTGTTTCTTTGGACTGTACAAAACTAGGACTCTTCTAAGTTGTGCTTAACAAAACATTTGGTCTGTCTTGGGTTTTTGTTTTCTTTTGTTTCTGGTTTTTAGCATTTGGGTTTGCTTTTCTTTGAAATTTCTTGCATCGACTAATGAACAGAAGCTGAATTTAGCTTTGTTATGTATGGTTTGTAGTATTCTTATATGTTTAAGTATAGGAAGTAAAGATATGGATTTGATAAAGCCATATTTCTGGTGGGTGGGTTTTTCCTGATTAAGCTTCATTTGATTTTTTATGGTTTATTTTTGACCCATTTCCGCCTAATACCATGACTTTGTACATGTGTTTTTGACGCTGTTTTGAAACCAAACTAATGTCAACATAACACTGGAACATCCAAGTTTGCAGATTCAGAAACTATTGATATCACAAAGCTGCATATTCTAGAATGTTGATATATGGATTTTACTAACAAGTCTAGTCAAATGATATGGACTTATTTCCATTCCTACCTGCATGTGATTTCATGTGCATGACATACTACTGATATGGGTAATTACCTAGCTTCCTTTTGGGGAGGGCTAAAGATTGAATAACTTTATGGTTTTGGAATGGTGCATCAAAGAATGTAGGGTTTGTACATTGATTTGTGATGAAGTATTTGAAGGTTTTTAAGCAAAAGGCCACTGATTTAAAGGAAAATTGTTGGAAAATTGCACTTTGCCCCCCAAACTTCCACTTTAATTGTACTTATACTTTTAAACTACAACTCACTGCAATCCAAATCTATAAACTATCAAAATGTTTCGACTTATCCAATTTGTCAAATTTGACTGTTCTTTTGGATGGAAAACGTCATACTTGCTAGTCACGTATGCATGAGTTTTATTTATTTATTTATTTTTTAAGTAAATCAAATTCATTAAAAGCGCAAGGGACGCAACCCAACTACATAGGAAGTATATAAGAAAAGAAAACACCCAACAATATCAAGAACGAGGAAAGAGATTACAAGAAATTTACAGAGTTAGAGATATTGAGAAGGGCATTAACGGAGATCCACTCAGATGCAGATTTAAGAAAACTAAGCTGGAGATCCGAATTCATCTTCTCGCAATCATCGAAACTTCGAGAGATCTACTCATGTGTGCATGAGTTGTTTCTTCTACCAAAAATGCCCCCAGTATGAGGGACAAAAAAGCATTTTTAAGGAGCTATTCCAGTTATGTGAATGGTTACCCAAGAGTGGTGGATATAGAAGAATAGAAAGAGAGAAAGGAGAAGATACAATACGAGGCATGCCTTCAATAAAACATAAACCAATTTCAAATTTTTGGAGTTTGAATTTGTTTGACTAAGTGAAGCATTTTCATAGATTCTTCAACTTGACTTTATCGTGCCAGGAATAGAACTCTTAATATCAAGCGTACTTAATAAACAAGTTAAAATAATAACTTAAAAACCCAAGAAAAGATGCATAGAATTTTTAGAAATCAGTCACACTAGTCCTATATTTAATATCTAAAACACTTCAAAACTAAATATGAGATCCTGCACGAGGTTTGGATAAAACAACAATTCTGCCACTGAGGACAAAAATGCCTGTAACTTATAAACTGGTCTTAAATGAAAAGATGTTTGTAACCCTAGACTGCTAGAGATTCAAAAACTTTTATAAACGGAAACTAATTCTCTCCATCTGATGCGGCATGTAGACTTCATATTATAAAACCCAAAAGTTGCCAAAAGAGAAGTTAGAAACAAAAGAGTACCTAAATCCTTGTGTCATGGCTGATCGGTGCGTTGTTGGTAAATACATATTTTTTTCCCTTGTTGGAGTTTTAATGAATTCTGTTGGGGTGACCTTACAAGTTAGAACATCATATAGAAACACTTTGTTGAGACAATGTTACAGTGGTGGAAATACTTGCAAAAAAAATTATTACGGTGGTGGAAATATTCTGGGACTCACCAAATTGAGCCAAAAAATTATTGAATATGTGGATTCTTTGTGTTGGTTTATTAAAGAAATGAAACATTTTGTGCATTACGTTGAAAAAGAAATACTTGGGTGTACTACATTGGGTCCAGCTTTAGATGGTGCTTTTGGTTATTGATGTTCATGACCTTACAGCTCCAACTTGGTTTGTTCTGTTTGAACTAGAGATTATTAAGGAATAAACCATGACTCACACACAGTTATAATATTATCATGCTTAACAAATGGTCTATCTTTTCTTCTGAATGTCCGGAGTGAATGGCTTAGAAAAACATCAACAATTACTTCAAGTCATTGTAATAAAAATTGAAGTGTTATTGAAAATGGTGAAAGGCTCATGAATGAATCAAAGAGTCAGACACTGGCTAAGGCGCAAGTGCCCTTGGAAGCGCATGGATAATGAACACGGTTATGCCAAGTCATAATTCTGCAGTCAAAGCATAGCCCTGCAATGGTATTGTGGTCGATTGCCTGGCTTAGTGCTGTACATATGGATCTAGATATAATTCTGTAGTTTATCTCTACTTGTATTGACAAAATGTTTCTAGTTTTCTGGTTTGGACTGAGTCTCCTGTATGCTCCCTTCTCATTAATGTTGTTATAAATTCCATTCTTTTAAACTTTTGCAACTCTATTGCCTCTAGTATCATTGTTGAGTCCTTAAATTTAATTTAGGTGTTCTTATGTTCTGTTCACATTGATTATAATTTTCATTTTGTTGTGTTTCTTTGACTCGAAAGTATAGTATTAACAGCTGATGGTGGAATCTGGAGTCTTTTGATGCTTTCCCAGCTATGCAACTCAAGGATAATCAGGTACGCAATATATATGTACGCTCTTTTCCAGTTTTTGACTTTTCCATTCTAGAACTTTTGAACTTGAAGTCCAAGTGTTTGTCTTTTATCATTTTATTTCATCTATGTATCTGAATGGAAGTCTTCCGGTAGATATAAATCTGTTGCGTTTAACTGTTGACTGTGCATATCTCCTACTAGGGTTTGGCACCTCCCCGAGCTTCTGATCCTGGTTGGGCCCATGGAATTATGGTGAATGGGGGTCGCCAAAAGATTAAGTGCAAATACTGTCATAAAATTATGCTCGGTGGTGGGATTTCTAGACTGAAGCAACATTTAGCTGGGGAAAGAGGAAATGTAGCTCCATGTGAGGAAGTACCTGAAGAAGTTAAAGTGCAGATGCAACAACATCTAGGTTTTAAAGTTTTGGAAAGATTAAAGAGGCAGAAAGGAATGAAAAGTAGCAAGGATTCCATGTCATATATTCAAGGTAGGGAAGAAGGAGATGATGGCGATGTGATGCAGATTAAGAACATGGTTTCTGCTCGAGGCACTAGCAAGAGAAGGGGAAAAGAGGTTGTGGGAAGAATTTCCAATCGCTCTAAGAGACAGAAGAAGCAATATTTTTCATCTGTTGTGCCTATTGTTGCTGAACCAATACACCAGAGTTTTGCTTCCCAGGAGAGCATGGATCAAGCTGACATGGCTGTTGCGAGATTTTTGTATGAAGCGGGCATACAATTCACTGCTGCCAATTCACAGTATTTTCAAGAGATGGCTGATGCTATAGCTGCTGTAGGCCCCGGTTATAAGATGCCTTCTTATCATTCTTTGAGGGGTAAATTGCTGAACAGGAGTGTTCACGATGTGAGAGAATATGTTGAAGAACTAAGAAAGTCTTGGGATGTGACTGGGTGTTCGGTAATGGTTGATAGGTGGATGGACAGAACTGGTCGTACAGTGATAAACTTCTTTGTTTATTGTCCGAAGGGTACCATGTTCCTAAAATCTGTTGATGCATCAGAAATCACATCTCCTGAGGCACTTCTTAACTTATTTGATGGTGTTGTTCAGGAAGTCGGGCAAAAGAATATTGTCAATTTTTTGACAGATACTTCACCCAGTTATAAAGCTGCAGGAAAACTTTTAATGGAGAAATACAAGACCCTTTTCTGCACTGCCGGTGGAGTACATTGTATTGACTTAATGCTTGAGGACATTGGAAAAATGGATGGAATAAAAGAGGTTTTGGCAAAGGCTAAACAGGTAACACAGTTTATATACAACAATGATTGGGTCCTCATTTTAATGAGGAAGAAAACAGGTGGAAGAGATATTATCCAACTCGCAACCACCAGGTTTGCTTCCATCTTTCTGACGCTGCAGAACATGTTATCTTTGAAGGGCAATCTCCATCAGATGTTTACTGGAGGTGCTTGGATGCATTCAACTTTCTCTAAGCAAAGGGCAGGACTTGAGGTGGCAGAGGTTATTGTGGACCCGTTCTTCTGGTCAATGTGTGACCAGACTCTGAAGGTGACAAAGCCCTTGCTATCAGTTTTACAGCTTATGGAATGTGGAGAGAAGCCATCTGTCGGATACATATATGATGCGATGGAAAAAGCAAAGAAAAGCATCATTGATGCATTGAACAAGGAATCTGCCTACTTGCCCTATTTGGAGGTTATTGATCATATTTGGCAGGAGGAATTTCATAGCTCGCTTCATGCAGCTGCATACTACCTGAACCCCTCCATATTTTACAACCCCAGTTTCTCCTCTAACAAAGTCATCCAAAAGGGCTTACTTGATTGCATCGAAACCTTAGAGCCTGATTTAACAGCTCAGGTTATGATTACAAGTAATGTAAATTTCTATGAGGAAGCTGTAGGGGATTTTGGTCGACCTGTGGCGTTACGTAGTCGAGATTCATTGACTCCAGGTTACCATCTTATTGTTTGTTCTTTCCAAGTTCCCAATCCGTTTTCATACATGGTAAAGTAATTCTTATGATGTCTTATTTTGCAGCTACTTGGTGGTCACTGTATGCAGCTGATTACCCAGATTTACAACGCTTAGCTGTCAGGATATTAAGTCAAACTTGCAGTATCACCCGATGTGACAGGAGTTGGAGCATGTTTGAACGTATCCATTTGAAGAAGAGGAACCGGTTGGAGCATCAGAGGTTGAACGATCTCATATTTGTTCACTATAACTTACGTCTTCAAGAGAGGTATTTTGTCTATCCTCAATAATTTTTTGACAATTATATTCGTAATACCATAGGAGTTGAAGCAGCAGTGGATTTCAAACAGCTCATTGGTCCTTCTGTTCAATCTTCTACATTCATGGAATGAACTTTATGTGACAAAGAGCCATGATTAAGTTATCGTCATATTTTTTTTTTTAATTTTTTTTATTATCATCAGATTAAGTCATTAAGCAAGTCTTGATTTGACTGATCCAAATGATGTCCACAATAATCACTGCATTTAATCATGCATTGTTTCTGGTCTTCTGCCTCTCTCCCTTTCACTTAGAAGTTGCCTCTACTGAGGCATTTCAGACTCATGAATTACTTAGACTCCTATTCTCGTGTGCTGGAAAGACTTTGCCATTCATTGGGGTTGTAATGAAACGAGACTGAAGAAATTGAAATGGAAATAAAACTATGAAATAGAATGGAGCTCCTGATTTAGCGTAGCTCCTTCCTCCTCATTCATTCATTTATAGAAGGACAAAATACAAGAATATTCTGTACTATGTCCGCTAATTTGAAAGTTTTGTTTCTAAAGTTTTTCTCCACTGCAGTGTATTTGAATTATGACTGGCTAATTGTTTGGGTTGGTCCAATGGTAGTTTCAAATGGTGTTAGAGGCTTGTAAAGGTGATGAAGGACTGGAGTTTCTACCTTAGTTTCCTATTCTTACACTAAGTTTTTGGTGGTGGTGATGATAGAATGGCATGTTCACTATAAAGAGTTGAAGCTTGAGTTTAGATCTTATTATTGGGTATTGAGAGGAGGTTTCGGTAAGAAGAAATGAAGACAGGAGATCAAAGGTCTGAAATGTTACTTCCTCCCTAGAAAATGGGGTGGAGGGCAAGGTCATAGGTTCAAGACCCATGTGGTGCAAATGTAACTCATTGGAAAAAAAGAAGGAAAAGAAAAGAAAAAAAGTCTGAAAGCCGGCTAAACCAACTCTCCAAACTCATACAAATTGGACGTCATCATCTAATTGCATATCATCCTCTTCCTTCTTGGGTTGTTTTGGATCCTTATGACTTCTAGAAATTTAATTTGAATGACAGTCCACTGCAATTTATTCACATTATTATAAAGGGGAAGCAAACCTATGGTATGTCTTTTTTCTGGTTGCCAAAAAATGGCCATTGATTTCATTCTCTTCCTCCCTACATTAACCTCCCCCCCCAAGTAGAAGTAAAATTTTAAATGAAATAAAAAAAGTTGATTGAAAAGATGGAATATCTGATACGATAGACAGTTCTTTTTTGTCATCCTATATTAAGTGTATATTTTCTTCTGTAATTCTCCAATCCTGATACAGCACTTTCCATTTTATTTTCTGAACATGTTATGCTGCAAATGCTTACAACTTGCGCCTTGGCCTTTTTCTGTGCAAACAGGAGACCCGAAGTAAGTAAAACTAGGATTAGAAGAGGTACACTTGACCCTCTATGCTTGGAAGCTATAGATGCCAACATGGGAGATTGGGTGGAGGACCCAGGAGTATTGGAGGGTGAGGACGTGAGCTGGATTGATGTAACAGTCCCCAGTGAGCCTACTTTTGTGAGTCACAAGGTAAAAGATCTGGATGATTGTAATGACAGTGCAGATGACAGAGGCAGTGATGACATGAGAGGTATGGATGAGAATGATGATTGTAGTGCCTAGATATTGTTCCAATCTACAAATTGGCATGTTTACTGATAATTAATATTAAATTCAAATTGAATTTTTGGTGGTTCTACTGTCTTTTCTATATAATTAGTATGCTCTGCTAATATTTGGTAGTCTTGTAATGTTTAGCAGAATTGTAAAACTTAAAGCTTAATTTTGCATGTTTGTGTTTTGACATGGGAGAGCTGGCTAATGCAGCGATAGCTGCCATTCCAATATGACTATACCCTTTTCATCCATGAAGTCTCCATTTTTTTCCTGGAACACAACCCACTATACCATATGTAACTCTACCCCCTACTGGAGTTCCACAGCTTATATCAATCAAAAAGGAAAAGTAGAATAAAATTTAAAAGAAGGTAGGGAAGGAAAGAAAGGAAGAAAGTTAATTTTTAATACTGTCTTTGTAATAAACACTTATTTCGCAACTAGTTTTTAGGACCTTTCTTCAATGGAATCTCTATAGCAACAAAACATCCAAAGAGAGATTTACATGTGGTTCTTCCTTTCCTTAGACTTGACTTGCATTGGCATTCTGATGCTAGTAGTTAACAGGAAAATGAGGAATTTTTTCACCATTAAAATTTGAGTAATGATTCACTACCACCTAAATATACAACTTTCCACCACCTTGTCTATGTGGCAAGGTGGTCCCCCACTTTAATTTATTTTTAAAAAATAAAAAAACTCAAAAAGTAGTGGGGGACCACCTTGCCACATAGGCAAGGTGGTGAAAAGTTGTATATTTAGGTGGCATTGAATCATTATTCTTAAAATTTTGAACTTGAAGTTTTGGTTTTAAGAAAATCAAATACAATAAAAAATTACTCAACACTATTAATATAGTAGATTATATTTAAATTGATTACTCATGAAATTGACATTTTTGATCTGATTCATCTCTTTTTATAAGTGATGTATTTCAGTTGGTTGGCCATGGTTTCCATTAGCGATTTTGCATATAGTGATGTACCTGTCCTGTGAGGCTGTGAACACGGGTCTGTTTTTTTCAGTTCTTTTTGGTTAGTTAGTTTGAAGAAAGGAGAGAAGTGAACGAGGTCCATTAAATATAACCTTAAACCCACCTTAAAATATGTCCTCTTGGAGTTCAAAATAAGGATGTTTTGCATAATTTCATCTTAAAATCTTTTCTCTTGTGGTTGTTTTTTTTTTTTTTTTTTTTTTAAAAAAAATTAACCTTTTCGTTTCCAATGCTTTGCATTTGAAACATGAAATTTAAGTTGAAACTGGGGCTGAGTTTTCTGCTACTGGTTTTGGTCACTTCAATGTTCAACTTGTGAAGTTGGCTTCCCTGGTTTTCTTTCTCATGTTTAGTATGCCATGAAGGATAACAGCTCCTAATTTTTATCGCAAAAATTAGAAGTACATTATCTTCTCATCTCATTTGATTGCCAGTCTTCTGATTCCTATGACATTAAATATTCCACTAAAGAAAAGAGAAGTCCAGAATTTTATTGAAATGTCGACAGAAAGTGGAAAGTGGGAAAACTATGATGGGCGGAGAGAGGAGAGAACTACATCTTTTAGAGAGCTATCTCTCTGCATGGCAGCTTTGAACTCGTCGAAGGTTACTCTACCATCGCTGTTGGCATCCATCCAATCAAAAATCTCATCCAATTTTCCGGGTTCGGTGATATCCGCCGGAAGGCAGTCATCAGGCAGAGCCTGCTCACACAAAATCAATGGGTCATGATAGAAAGTAAAAGCAGTTAGAAATGCAAGCTAGCAACCAAGAGAAATACACCATGAAAAAGTTGAAAGTAGCATTACTCTAAGCATGGATGCTACTTCTTCCTTGCTGATGTATCCAGACCGATCTGTATCATACATCTGTTGGCCAAACAAACAAGAGGGACTATTAGCTCAGTTTATTTATGCCGGCTTCTTTTTGTCTAGATGATATGCAATCTGTTCAAGAATTGATAAAAGCTTTTCAAGTGGCTCTCTCTCTCTCATATAAATTTTTGTGCTTCTTCTGATAGCTTTGGAAGGCAGGGGAAGAGGGAATGAAATTTGGATTCTCAAAAACTTTACTGATTTGGATTGGGAGCAACAAGAAAAACCACTTTTCTTGTTCTGTTTCCTTGGCAATCAAATGGAAAACAATGAAAGGAGTGCACCTGGAAGCACAGACGAAGAGCATCATCGCCTTGTGAGTTCCTGAGGCTGGAGAACCCACAGAGTATCTCTCGCATATCAACTGTTCCATCACGGTTGTTGTCAAAAAGGTCAAAGATCCGGGGTGCTAGAGGAATCAACGAAGACATGTTCATTGCTTTCAGCACCTGCTCGAACTCAGATAGAGTGGCATTGTCACCTTTTGAACATCTGCAGTTTGTCAATGGTATTCTCTTCATGAGTATCTTCGAAGACTGGTTATAGGGTAAATTGAGCTCATGTGAGCTTGGTTCATAAAAGGGGTCAAGAATTTATTGGTTCAACAGTAGGAGTTTTGTCTCTTTGATTTTTCTCTAAGACCATTTATATGCTCTGCACCTCACCTCACCTCACCGGGCTTGGGATCCGGATCCTCTGTCCTTGCCCAAAGAAGAGGAGGGGCATGGGTAATAATAGAAAGAAAGTGAGAGGAGCTTTCCTGTCCAAGCAGAAGCCCAAAGCCTTTTTCACATGCTCCTATCCAAAGAAGAAAGGTAGGGATAAGAGGAGGGATCCCAAATTGTAGGGAATCCCGGTCCCCAGGCTTAAACTTATGCAAATAATGGATAAAGATCCACAGCAATTACCTGTCAGAATTGCTAGCAATTTGAGTAGGTAATGTAAAATAGCCTATATAGGGGACTCACTTGTCTGGATAGGTAGCGGGACGATCTAAAATTTATTTGAGCAAGTAGGTTTTATATAAGCTCTCAAAAACCTCTATACGAAGAAGAGAGGCAGAGGTAAGAGGAGAGATCTCCAATTTTAGGGGATCCCAGTCCCGGGCTCGAACCTATGAAATAACATATCAATATGATATTTGGGTACTCACATTTTGGAGAAATGTATCCTGAGATTCTCGAGTTCCTCCTGTGAAAGGTCATGGGACCCTAGTAAAGATTTGAGCTTTTTTGTCCTAAAGGAAAAGGTGCTGGTCCACAAGCTAGCAATGGCTGCAGCCCGGAGTTTGCGCCGGGCATTAAAACGCTGCAGCCGTGAAACGATCTCGGCGTCCATTTGATCCTGCTTGGCTGAATCACCTATGACCCACGGATGCTTGAGAAGCTGTTTTCAGATATTCATTAATTTAATTTGTATACATTGAACTTCATTACCAACAAACCAAATTAATTCAATGATCTCTTGCCTGCTTGATTGACTAGAAATAATTATCATGGAAAATATTTCCCATTTCAATATAATTTTTTTTTTCTATCAATTTGATGTGTACGGCTCTGATTCAATCTATTAGATCTCAACCATACAGTCATTTGGGTTTAATCTAAACTATTGGATCTTTCCACTTTATATGAATGAGTAATGCTACTTACAAAACAAACATTTCACAAATATTCTACAAAGCTGACGTGACAAGGCTTAGACTAGCTGTTGGATATATGTATTTTGGGAAACTTTACCTTACTTTCTGAATTGTCTAGGGTTTTGCAATCATAATCTCGAATTATCAAAATTTACAATGTCAAGTTCTTAAGCTTCAGTTCCTTTTAATTTCACCTTGTTAAGATTTATCCAATTTTTTTTAAAAATTATTTAGGGAAAATTTGTATTTTTATAAATTACACAAGGGTATAAGAGACATTTCACTTGTGAGCCATTTGATTTAACACAAAACCCTAACGGTAAGGGTGAAATTAAAAGGAACTGAAACATGTGATACTGATATTGCAAGTTTTGATAATTTTATTGTTATGATTGCAATACCTTTTGATACTTCCGTGGCTGCGCGGGGGAGGGGTGGAATAAGTAAAGTTTATCCATTTTTTTAAACAAGGGATAAATACCCCATTGGTACCTGAGTTTTACGTGTTTTTAAATTTAGTACCTCAGTTTTGTTTAGTATCATAGGTGGTACCTGAATTAAGGGTAAAAACTCATTTGGTACCTCTGTTAGATTTTCCATCCAAATTTTAACGCCTCGCCACGTGTCAACCGCTGAGGTTGACACGTGGCACTACATAAAAAAAAATTAAAAATTAAAAATTAAAAAATTTAGAAAATGATTAAAAATAATAAAATTTTAAAAAAAAAATTAAAAAAAGAAAAAAGAAGAGGGGTGGCTGAGCCACCCCCTTGGCCGGTCTGTCCGGTCTGGGGTGGCTGAACCACCCCATAGGGGGTGGTTCGGCCACCCCACAGTTGAAAAAAAAAAAAAAAAATTTTTTTTTGAAGGGTTTTGGCCCTAGGGGGTGGTTTCGGCCACCCCCTAGGGCCACGGGGGTGGTTCGGCCACCCCCTAGGGCCAAAACCCTTCAAAAAAAATTGAGGGTTGGCCCTTGGCTCATAGACCCTTTTGCGGCTGCGCGGGGGAGGGGTGGAGTAAGTGAAGTTTATCCATTTTTTTAAACAATGATTGATCCAATGGCTCATAGACCCTACCGCGTTAACTTTATGAAATATTTGTGTGGTATGTAGCGTTACTCTGTATGAATTTAGTCTTAGCCCTCCAAATCATGACATGCAACCATGATTCAATCTGCAAAAAGATTAATGCAAGTGCAAATTACATTTTCTCAATCCCGCACATAGATAGATCAGTACTGTATATATCGTCATTTAATTATACACGTCATTGCTAGCTTGAATTTTTGTTTGTTCTTTCCAATGTGGGACTTAACACAAGGCTCTACCTAGGGCTTTCTTTCTTCAATCCAACAAGTTTAAAACTAATTTAACCCGAACTAAATTAGTTCGATGCATTATGGAAATCACCAATATATGAGTAATGCTAGAAACCACATTTTTATTTCACAATGTTAACATGTCAGTCTCAATTTCCCAACCAACCTTTGAATCAGTCTTTATTAAAAAAAAAAAAAAAAAAAATCTAAAGATTAGTTGAGACTGTCATGTCAGCATTGTGAGACAGTTGTAAGATAAAAATGTGGTTGACTTTTAGCATTACTCTCTTTATATATATATATATATAGAGGAAGAGAAGAGAGCAAAATACCTCTAGAGCACTGGGTCTCCTATGAGGATCAACTGACAGGAGACTTGAAATCAATTGCTTTGCTGATGAGGTAATGTTCTTCCAAGTCTTCTCATAAAAACTAAACTCTCCCTACATACAAAAGCATTTCTCTCGAAATTAGGTAAACTGCATGCATTTCAAGGAAATTGAAATAAAGCACATCATATTATAACATATATTACATTTTAAAGGAAATGGACTTACAGCCATTATCATTTGTTGCTTTTGCCGATTTGACTGTGCAATGAATGGTGGATACCTAAAATATTATCACAGAAAGAGTGTAAAAATCCCTGAAATTTTTTAGAACTCGAAATCCTTATACATCTAGATTTCCATGACAAATTTGTGGCATGGAAAGATTAACCAGAATCATCGATCATAGCCTTGTATTCAGCTAATTAAACAATTTGAGGAAATGAACCAAAATTAAATTAAGAAACTAACTCCAGAATCTGACATCTACACTAAGAAATAATTTAAGGTATTTATATGAACATAATGGTCAAAAGGTGAAGGTGCCGTAGGGTAGCAATTTGTGTTCACGTGTCAAGATATGCAGAAAAATTAGCGACATACCCAGAGAGCAGGATATACAAGATAACTCCTAAAGACCACATATCACTTTTAGAAGTTATTGTGCCCTGACAGAGTGCCTCTGGTGAGACATAATCTATGGAACCAAACAATCCAACAACTGGGTCTGTGAACTCCTCCACAGAACTCAGTCCAAAATCCATGATCTTCAAAGGAGAATCCTCAGTTTTGTTCAAGAAGAGGCAGTTTTCCGGCTTCAAGTCCCTATGGACAATATTGGCCTTGTGAATCGCGGTCAACCCTTTTGCAATTTGCCGAATAACGGCTGCTGCTCCTGCTTCTGAGTACCTGTTAGAATATAAATTAAATGATTAAATTCATTCATTCCTAGCTTCTGAAATAAGTGTGATTCAGCTTCCGAGTACCTGTTAGAATATAAATTAAATGATTAAATTCATTCATTCCTAACTTCTGAAATAAGTGTGATTTATCATAGTATCAGAGCACATTCGAATCCTATCTGTCTCTGTCATACAGCTCAGGAGATAATCTCCGTCATCCTTTCTTATTATAAGCTTAAACTTTTGAGATAAATGATAATTTAACAGTACCTCTCTTGGGCGACTATCCGGTCAAACAGCTCTCCGCCGGAGCAAAGCTCGAGCACAAGATGAACACCAGTCTGGTCCTCGTAGACATCGTAGAGATCGATCACGTTTGGATGAGGGGAGACGTTTTCCACAATTTTCCTCATGACCAAGATCTCGTTTGTGAGCAAGGCATCCGACACAGGAACCTGCTTCCACATTGGGAATCCCATGGAAGCTGCTGCTGCTATGCTTTTCTGTCCACCACGACTCCGTGGAATATTTCCTTGAGGAGTCGACAGGCCAAACCTTTTCAGGGTCTTGATGGCTACATGGGTTTTTTCACTGCTTGATATTCTTATACCCCTTCTCACCACTGAGAACCCTCCTCTCCCTAAAATCTCTGAGACCTCATATTCATCTGCGAGCCTTTCCTGTCTCATAATGACAAGTTAATTGTATCTTGAACAAACTGATCAGAGAAGTTGAAGGGAAAAATTAAGAATGATGAAGAAAGAGAGGGCAGGTGGGTTCAATGATAAGGGAGAGAGGGGAGTTGAATTGTAGACAGGGATTGACATCAGCCTGTGAACAGTTTGTGCATTAGTTTATAGCATAAAATATGAAGCTTATTCGGATGGAAGCGAGAGAATAAAACTAGGGACAGGAGTTGCAGAGGAAGGGATAAAGACATAGTCAACTAACGTTGTGCTACTTGTTTCATTTCTTGTTTTAAAAATTCCTCCTATGGTTTATATATTAATGCATGGTTTCTCTCTCTCTCTCTCTCTCTCTCATATATTTATGAGTTTGTATCTTGATAGATAAGAGTGAAATGGAGAGGAGTTATTTCATTATTAAGATTTTTTGTTGTTGTTGTATGTAACGGTATATATATGATGTCACGTGGTGAATATGTTGTCACATCATTTAAATATTTTAAATGACGTGGCATCATATACACGGTTAAATGTAAGAAAATAAAATCTTGACATTAAAATAGCTTATCTCTATTTCACTTGAAATTAAGAGGATCGATCTTGTTCACAACTGGAACTACTACTGTCACCAAGGGTATTACAAGTTTCCTTATAAACAGGCGTGATAGTTCATAATTGGTGAAATGATTAAGCCAAAAAATAGAACTTGTTAATTTAATTAGTTAATGATTATTGGCTTTTTAACCAGACAAGCATCTTCAACAATAAAAGTTATTTTATCCGCTCAAAAAACCCTATTTTCTATTTTAGTTACTTATTTTTCAATTTAAACTCTACCAAGACTACCTATTTCACCCTTTACTTTTTCTAAATATTATTTTCCAATCATTTTTTATTACTTGTTTTCACCTTTCTCTCTCCCTTTCTTTAAATATTATTATATTAGTCCGAGTTGCTATATAAAATTTTACTGTAACAAATTGGATGGGAAGCTTTTATTTTAAAAGCTTTATTGGAGGGGTAAATTACCTAATAATAGCCAAATATATCTATTATTACCAATTTAAAAGCTCTGCCGGAGATGCTCTTAATTATCTTATCAATTATAGATTACTACGTTAATCAATTTATAAGAAAATTATAATAAAAATTGTAGCATCCCGAGCGAGTTTTCCTTTACAAACGCTTGCATGAAATTAGGCCAAATGAGATAATGTTGCCAAAAAGAACAAGAAGCGGATATTCTGGAGTGTGTGGTACGGCAATAGTGAAGAAAAACCCTTCTGCCCATTGAAGACGTTAATACACTTGTAAGTTCTCAAAGGCCATAATAATCAATGAACTTAATTAATTATAAGGGTTATGTTAGGATATCAATATTATTAAAAGGACTAAAAAATATATGCAAATAATTTTGATTAGACCAATCCTAAAATATTTGTTATAGAGGGGGTTAGATCTTAGACTTGATAGCTTAAACAGCTAGCTAGGTTAATTATGATTATTTAAGACCGATCGATATATGTTAAGGCTATTTTGGATCTTGTGAAGAGGAATTTTCATCGTGGGCATCAAGGTATACAATGTTTCATACATTTGAATTCAAGAGGATCCGATTTAAAGAAATTTTTTGAAATGGGAATCCATGAAGTTCAATATTAATTGGACAGAAGCAAGAAGATCTCCCATTCTCTTTAAAGAGATTCCCACCCTCTTAGGAATGGAATGCTAGGGCTAAGTGAGTTACGACTATGATAATTGGTTTGTTCGAGGTAATTGGGGTGAAACCCATACTACATAGACGGATGATACTATTATTCTAAATCTGCATCCGTATCTGCACTTTGCGGAGGGTGGATTTTAGTAATCGTTCCCCGTCTAGGGTGGGCGGATTCCGCTCATAACCGCACAAGGCGGACTTCTTTTAAAACTTTTCATGATATTTTTTAGATGGGCTTAATCCAATTTTTAAACTAAATACACTTGTTAATTATAATATGAACATACAATTTAAATTGTAAACGATGAGAAATACAAAGCATTTATAAACTAAATTCTAACATGAAAAAAATACATCTATTTATAAACTTTGGACAATATGAGTAAATTGAAAATATATATTTATATATATATATATATATATATATATATATATATATATATATATATATATATATATATATATATATATATATATATATATATATATATATGCATTTGGATTGAATTATATTCTTTGAAAAAAAATACAGACGAATTGACTTTAACTGCATTGAAATAAGGTTCGTAACTTGATAGTTGACACACAATACCAATTTAGTGTTTTAATGACATTTCAAACCACCAAGCTAAATTAGCTAATACTAAATGCATGAAGTACACAAAAATAAAGTCTTAATAAGACAAAAATAATATATACATATATATTTTTTATCCGCCTACACCTACCCATATTTTGTTATCCGCCGGCATATGTGCGGATTGCGGATATGGTATCTGCCCACTTGGAGTTAGGAGCTGAAAATACACACGTAACCCATGTGAACGAGCAGATAGCAGATCCAGACAAGTTTTTAATCGTCCATCTAAACAACACTCATGGTTCAATGAAAAACCCTCCATGGTGAAATTGGGCCTAATAACTTTCTTTTTCTTTGACACAATAAAGCTTAGGGAAAAATATTGTGTTAGTCCATGGGGTTTGAGCTTTTATCAAATCACTCAATAGGATTTAAATTTGATCAAATCGATCCTTAACGTTTAATCAATTATCAAATCAATCCCTTCATCCCATTTCTGTTAAATTTTCGATGGAATGCCACATCATACCCAATAGTATCACGACACGTGTAGATGTTGCACAACTAGCTTCTCCACACCAGTCACATGCCCCAGTGGATCACCATGTGATTAAAAATACCACTTCATAGATACCAAGTCATTAACAAATGCCGTGTCAGAAAATAAAGCTCCATCAGCAAAATCCCAAAAACAAGAAAACCTATAAAAAGAACTAAATCCTGCGAAAACTAAAGAACGTTTAGACTATAAAACCCCAAAAAGAGAACCCCCCATCGACAAACTCGATTTGCTTGTCTCACAAACATAAAAACCATAGCTTTCTTCTGCAATGGCATGGGTCATGTGGGAGCTGAACCATGAGACTATGAGATGCTGATCAGCGGACAACAGACTTGTGCCTGAATTTGTTATGAGTTGCAGGGAGTCAAGCCCAAGCAACATGTTAGACCAAGAAATTGACAGCTACCAGGCCGGGCACTAAGGCTTGTAATAAAATTAATTGCGCAAAAGTTCACAAATAGACAATAAGACTTGCGCAGTAAATAACAATGTACTAATGAGTTCAGCAATGGTGCTAACAATAGTTTCAATGGCAACAAAAGTATGGTTCAATAGAGGGACATCAATGAAAAGTACGATTGCATGAACTTTAGATATATATTATAATGTTCAATTACAAAAACTACATATGAAATGAGGAAATTAGGGAGTGATTAAGGGAGAAAGAACGTGAACTGGTGGTTATGCTGCAGGACAACTTTTCTTCGATTTAGTAGCGGTATGACTCACTTCTGGTAGTGACACAGGTGGATCTCGCACCTCCACCAACACCTGCCTTTTGGAATGGTGAGCTATTTCTCTCTCTCTCTCTCTCTCTCTCTCTCTCTCTCTCTCTCTCTCTCTCTCTCTCTCTCTCTCTCTCTCTCTCTCTCTCTCTCTCTCTCTCTCTCTCTCTCTCTCTCTCTCTCTCTCTCTCTCTCTCTCTCTCTCTCTCTCTCTCTCTCTCTCTCTCTCTCTGTGTAGTAGGCTTGTTCCCCATGGGCACTCTTTATAGTTTTTGGCAAGTGATAGGTATAGGGTTACCAAAAGCCCACAAATCAGACCCCAACATGCAGCGGAAAAAACAAACAAGCAACAGTTAATAAATAATTATCAAACTATAAAAGCCATTGCAGTTCTACAATATCAAGCCAACAAAATAATTATTAACACACAACACAAGATTTGTTAACAACGAAGAAAACCGTCAACAAGGAAAAACTCTCCGAGGCAACCAAATCCAAGATTCACTTCACTATATAAGTGCTAACTACAACGTATAGTAAACTTACAGTACCAGTAACCTTACTACACCGCTCGTAGGATGACTTGTTCACGTAATCTTAACTCTAACAAGCCCCATGTTGGCCAATATTTTGGAAGCGAACATTTATAGATCCCCACCGGTAGACTTCAATTGTGTTTGTGCAGTCACAACACGTTCCTCCTTTGTACAATCACAACATGTTGATCTGTTGGATAGAATCTTCTACTTCCAAGAGTTACCATATGCACAAAATTTTGTTAAACATATACTAAAGAACTTGTATCAAGTTCTTGAGACTTGTCTCTCAAAGTCGTGTGTCAAAGAGAAAGTCACAAAGACTAAGACAAAATAGTCATTAAATAGCAATAGGCTATTATGCGATGGTGGTGTTCGAACATGATCTTAATGTGTTCGAACACAACTAGGGTTTTATAAGTATTGTAACCCTAACCTCCTCTTATGTCCGAACATCTGTACTTGGTGTCCGAACACCTCTTAACCCGAGAGCACATGTCCACAGCAATCTTTAGACTTCTCAGCAAATAGGGGTTCTTGGCTTCAACTCGAACTACTCATGTCTGGAAATCTATCCTTGGTGTCAGACATTTTTTCAACCCAAGAGGGTATGTTGTAACACCCTGGTCATATATTGAGAAGATAAGTAGTCTACATAGAGTGTAGGGTTTATAAAGATAGTCATGAGTGCTAAGTCTCAAATTGCCTAAATATTATGTGAAACTGGACTTTATAAGGAATTATATGAAAACTACAAATTGATTAGTCCTTTAGGGTGATAGGGCAGATCTGGCTAATGCTTTTTCCTGTGCTGTTACAAATGGTATCATAGCCACTTAATAACGCCAAGCCATGTGGTATTGGAGCATTGCATGACGTGGCCCTGACGAGAACGCCAGAAGTTTAAGAGGGAGAGTTTGTAACACCTCGGTCCCATATTGGGGAAGATGAGTAACCCACATAGAGTAGGTGTTTTATACAAATAGTCATGAGTGTTAAGTCCCACATTGCCTAGTTATTAGGTGAAATTGGACTTTATAAGGAATTATAAGGAAGCTCCAAATTGACTTGTCATTTTGGGGTGATCGCGCAGATCTGACTAGCGTTTTTTCCTTAGTTGTTATATATGTCCTTAGTCGTGTCCGGATAGTTCATAGAACAGTAAAACTTCATGAACTACCCCAATCCCCAATAATATAAACAAATATGTTTTAGGATCTTGAGTACTCGCTTAGCCTATTTTTTGGATTGATCCCTTTTCCTTTCTCTCGATTATGTATGAAGTTAGGTTACTTATGGGTTTTTTTGTTGTTTGGTCCTAGCTCTATCGTTCCTTTTGTTGTCCTCCTCCAACTTAAAGGCCTGAGCTTACTCTCCTTATATAGGCGAGTCACTTAGCTGTTCATCAGTGAGGTAGAGGGTGTGTGTTATGTCACTCCTCGCTCCTGGACAATGAATCACACGATAGTTAGGTGAGAAAAGACATTTTGCTCAAAATAGTATGCTTGAGGGCTACTCCCCTTTGGTCTTCATTCCTAAAACATGCAATGTCCCGTGAAGGTCATTTAGACCTAATATGGGGAATTAATGGCCGAAAATACCTGAGAGAGGGGATTAGTCAAACTTAAGTTAGGGATTACTTGTATGCTCTGTTGCACCCGCTTATGTTGTTAGATTTTCCTAGGACCCATCACTGTGCCTAGCCACATAGTACGTGGTCAATAAGGGTGAGATGACAGTTTTACATCTTTTTTTACTAAACCATTGTGTCCCTTCTTCTCCCATGAGATGACTCATGGTCTGGGTTCATGGCTACCACAACGTCGACGAAAGCTGGATTTGACTGTGGGCGGTTGAGCCCGTGCAAGGGATTTTTCTTCTTTTGTGTTTCCCACGTGAATGTCCACTGTCTTGCTTCCTCACTATGTTGGAGTACCCTTTGTTTGATGGAGGAGAAGATCATGTGCCTTCTTTTAATGTTGACAAGACTTCATTTTGTAGCCCCCCCATGGACATCTCTTCTTCAAGCTTTGGAGAAGGGTACATGGGCTCTCAAATTCTTTAATTTGTAATTCAAGAGTTCGCTCATCCGTCTTCTGATCGAAGAAAGAAGGTTGAAGTTTCATTCTTACATGCAATTATCATTTTGAAGCAGATAGTTCACAGTGCTCATTCTATAGATACTGTAAAAGCCAACTCAACACTTTGTGGGGTGGTTAGGTTCGAGTCTTCATCGAACGGGTGATCAGACGCAATCTAATAGTATATATTGAGGGATGAGAAAAGAAAAGTCTCTCTATCATCTGTCTCCTTCCGGCTCCTCTACATTTTGCGAACTTCGCCCCAAATTTTGGGCCTGGGTCAAGATGCGCCATTATGAACCTTCCTCATTGTTGGACTTCAATTATTATTCCATCTTTATTATGTGCCAAGGTGTAACGGCCCGCCTAAATAAATGCAATAATTTTCATTGTCCACATGGCACCACTGCTATTCCTTGGCACACATGGCAACAAACACATGCTATAAATTTTTTCTCATGGTAACCACAAATCACTTGAATAATAATAATATTACTATAGCACTAAAATCTACATAACTTTATTTACATAATTAGTCATAGATTTTCATATCTAAAAAAATAATCGCTTTCTAAGTTACACCATCCATGACGGCATTGAATGGTAACCAAGTCTCTACGATATCACTTATTGTAGTTAACCTTTTTGTGTTGTCTTGGTCGGTCAAAATTTACTACTATTCTGTTTGTTTCAACGTAAATGTTTTTCGTTGTAAAATATTTTTGACAAAATCATTTTTCAAAAAAAATATTTTCCTGAGGATATTTTCTGGCGTTTAGCTTGTACAAAAAAATTACCAACGGCGTAAAACAAAATTCAGCAACCGTCGCCAGAATTTAGAATCCAGATTCTAGCAGAAATTTCCAGATTCCGGTTGTATTGCCGTACTTGTCAGATTCCGGCCAGTTTGGCCGCAATCTGGTCCACCGAAATTCGGCCAGTGTTGTCGAAAAACAGCAATCCGATACTAAAATTCGGGGATCTTCGGTGGTAGAGTTGGGTTACCAACAAACTCCAGTGCCTGATGGTGACAGATTCCTACAAACGTGCGTGCAAAAGTGAAGAATTTAAATTCAGAAAACGATCGAGTGTATTACTCCGATTGATCGAACATCCAATCTTACTTATTAAATTAGTCTGATTAATCATGATATAGTTCAATCGATCAAACTTGACAGAGTGAAAGTACGATCTAACGTCCGATTGATCCTAAATACTAGTCCAATCAATCATGATAGGATCATAGGATCGGTAGAATCTCTAATCGATCATAGTGTATTACTCCAATCGATCCTAATGCATTGGTATAATCGATCGTGATACAATCAAATGATCGATCAAACTTGACACAACGAAGATTTTTTTAATTTTTTAGGGGTAACTTCACTTAATTCCTTGAATTGTCACCACTTTTGCAATGTTCCCCATAAAGTTCAATTTATCTCAATTTAGTTCAATATTTTTTTAACAGGGGTGTTTTGATAATATTTATGGAATTTAACAAAAATTCCTAATAAATGGGTGACATTGTAAACAATTGAAAAATTGATACATTAAATTGAGATAAATTGAAATGTAAGGGGGACATTACAAAAGTGATGATAATTAAGTGAAATTTTTCTTATATAATTTTATCGAACTAGTTTGTTAATTTTTTATTCAGGATCAATTACAGTGACCCAAAATGTCGTTGTTATTGAATTAAACATAAAAAATAAAAAAATAAAAAAATATCGCTGATATTGACTTCTTATTAGCGACATTTCAATGTCGCCACATTATCAATGTCACCGCTGATACTAAAACAAGTGGCACGCATAAGTTTGATATTGGCGCGATAAGAAATTTTGGCCCAATTCTTTTTCTTTTTTTTTTTAAGTATCCCGCCCCTCTTCCTTTACTTTCCTCAAAACCGTAAACAGCCTCAAAGAGGTTGGGACCAAAGGATTTTCGGCCACTGAGAAGGTAAAATCTCAAGCTTTTACTTGTAATTCGTTATACCCACATATTCTGGTGATGGTTTGATTCTTGATAGATGTTTGGGTTTGAATTTTGTTGAATTTTTGGTGATGTTTAGGTAGCATAACATTGGAAGTCGAAAAACAAACCTGGGCCGAAGACACAACATTTTTGGCTCCTCGAATCAGTTACTGTATCTGCAAAAATCAGAACCTCCCACTTCTTCACCGCCAAAAACAAAAACCCAAAGAGATAAAGCAAAACCCAGTTGGGTTCTAGCCTGAATACCTGAACCATAACCGGCATATCCATCTCCAAAGCCCTTGTTGCAAGCTTTCCAAACCAACCCATCTCACCCTTCCTCTCACAAGCCACAACGCTCAAAATGAGATCCAATTTAGAGCAAAATGCGTAGCTTTTATAAAACCCACATTCTTAAAAGTCCGAAAGCCAAATTCTAAACTTCACCCAGAATCCCCAAACCCCCAAATTTTGAAGCCTTCTGAGAAATTAATAAAGCAAGAGGTGCAAAGATCAATTTCCTCACATCTTCAACAAACCCCACAATTATCTATTATGATGTAGCTTCTTGTAGAATAACTCAAAAAACTAACTAAAAGACACGAAGCTTTTATATTTTTATTATTATTATTATTTTATTTTTGCGAGTTCTGGTACTGTGCCTTTGTCTGACTTGCGATTGTCTCATTGCAAAAGCTGACGAAAACTTGTCACCTTTTCGTGGCATCATTTAGATTATCCCAGACCTTCTGTAAGTCATAAAAGTTGAATAAGCACTACAAAAGTTGAGAAAAGCACAGGGCTCGAGACTAACAATGCATATTTTGTTTAGTACAATACTTTTTGTGAATATGATATTTGGTCCGTTAGTCTGGTCTGTTTAGAACAATAGTTGTAAAGAGGGAGTTTAGAACAATAATTGTAAAGAACAATTAATGTTTACACAGGTATACATTAGTTTGGTTCGTTTAGAACAATAATTGTGGAATTTATGATATTTGGTACATTACTTTTATGAATTATCACTAAATATGAGAAAGCTCTATATCAGAGATTGTTTGTCTTGTTTGACAACAAATTCACTAATTTATTTGCCAAATTTTTGCACAAACCCACTCTCTCTCTCTCTCTCAAAAAAAAAAAAAAAAAAAAAATTAAGAATAGAACGAAAAGCCATTCTTTTTTTTTTTTTTTTAAATTACAATTTTACTATTGTTTTTTTTGCAAATTTTCAGGTATGTATGTAATCAAATTTTTAGACTGGTTTGTTTTTAAATTTACCATTAATAATAAATTTATGTATGTAGACTATTATATTTAAATTGTTATTTTAAATATACTGTTGATGATAAATATATTACAAGTTACATTTTATATATTTTAAACGATTAATAAATTATGTTTAATTGTTTATTTATTTTGTTAATTATATTCTTTAACAAGTTTTTGTTTGACTTTATTTTATAATTTTTGCCTCCCATCTGGCTCCACCATTGATTAGATAGATATGAATCTCAACCTGGAAAAAAAAAATACAAAAGAATAAATTAAAAACCCAAAATCACATAGACTTTAGGTAAAAGAAACTAGAAAGAACCCAGTTGAGCTTTATCTGCTCAGTCACTCTCTCAGTTACAACAAACCTTAATTACCAATATTCCCATTAGAAAATGAGGAAACAAGTTATTCCTACAAATATAAATAAGTTTTAATATTTTCTTTTACTGCATGACTTCTAAATATCTGTAATGAGGGTCCTTAATTAGGATTGGCAATTGGTTCTTTGGCTATCATGTGTACATGTGACTTTTAGATTCACCTTGGCGCGCTTGATTAATAATGGTTTTTTTTTGTTTTTTGTTACCTTGCCCTTACCCTACCCAAAAAAAAAAAAGAGATTTGGAAAAAAAAAGATTGCCATTGGTAGGATATGAGAGAGCTGGATATCAAATGAAATATATAAAATGTAACTTTAGATTATAGAATCTTATAAATAACTTGTTTAGTTTGATGTGATTAAATGTAGGCAATGAGTAACTAGTGATAGAGAGACATCGATATGTGCAGTTAACTAAATTATTTGTATTAACATTTTTTTTTATAATGAATTAGTAGCAATGTTATATTTATCTGTCTGATCCACATTTTTTTTAATTGTTGTCAGCAGATTTATTATAGCCTCTAAAAATGAAGAGACGACAAAAGAGAATAGGAGCAGGCCGAGGCCTATGTCATATTGAGGATTGTGACAACTTGTCTCCTGTAGATGTAGCTGACAATATAGACATGTTATCATCGGTGCCACTGGAGTCAGCGGAGGGCCATTATTCCCATGAGTCGTCTAATACTGTATCCCCATCAACAAACATTGATTCACAATAAGCCATACCCACTGAGAACTGTAAGTGAACATATGGTCTTTTTTGTTGGTATGTTGTATACACTTTCCAAACTACTATTCTAGACACAACTAACTACGTTTTCATGTTTCTACTAACAACTAGAACGCCCATTAGACGGACTAGGGGTAGAGCAAGAACATGAGGTTGAATGATATGGTAAAGTCCTGTCCGATCTCTTTACTATTTGATGAGTGCCAAATATTGTATATTTGGACCCCTTGATTTACATTAGTTAGACCTTTGGCCTTGTTATTTTCTGATGTTTTGGCTAGTTTTTGTGTTTTTGTGTTTTGTAGGACATTAAGAGAGAAATGACAAAATTTCAAGGAGAAATACCCTGAAATTCGGAAATCCTGGAAAGTCGATCGATCGAATGTTAAGTTCGATCGATCGAAATTTTGCCCGATGTCGATCGATCAAAATTTCCTAGAACTGACTTTTGCAGACGCACACCAGAACGCCCAATCAGGGGCTTCTCCATGACAAAAAGCATTTCTCCCTCTGATTTTCGCAGGAGAACACGCTGGTTTCGTGACCTTGGTTGTCTCTAGCAAGAGAGGAACCCTAGAGAGGGTAGATGAGTCATTTTACATGAGTTTCTAACCCTAATTTCCTTCTATAAAGCTATAGCCATGCCTCCTTGTTGCAGAGCAGTTCTCAGAGCAGTAGCTAGGTTTAATTTCATGCATTTTGTAGTTTTACTCTGATTTTCGTAGGAGAACATGTTGGTTTAGTGACCTTGGTTGTCTCTAGCAAGAGAGGAACCCTAGAGAGGGTAGATGAGTCATTTTACATGAGTTTCTAACCCTAATTTCCTTCTATAAAGCTATAGCCATGCCTCCTTGTTGCAGAGCAATTCTCAGAGCAGTAGCTAGGTTTAATTTCATGCATTTTGTAGTTTATTTCAGTAGCTCTTTTCTTTAGACATTTGTCTTTGTAAAGCTTTTCTTCTATTTTCATGTTTGTTCTTCAAGTTTTTGTGGTGTTCTTAGTCATGGGAGGCTAGAACTCTCAACTAAGGTTGATGATGAAACCTCTCCATTGATGACACTCACACTCTTGTAGTACTACTTGCACATTTAATGCTATATCATTATGTTGTTCAAGTTCCATTCATTTAATGCTTTATCTTTTGCAATGAATGTGGTTGGTGGTAGAAGTAAGACATTTAATGTGTTTCAACAGATAGATACATTGTTTTATCGGTTTGAAAGATGATATCCATTGTGATATATTCTTTGAATGAATACAATGGATGATTTGATTTCAAATGGGTACTCTTTATGATTTATCTTTGAGTTGGATTCATTTAATGGTTCTAAGGTTTATGGTTAAGAAACTTGAATGACACCTTAAACTTAATGTTCTTTGGGTGTTTAAGTAGAAACCAAGAGTGTGAGTTGTTGGATTTGGTTTGGTGAATTCATTAGCCTTAGTCCCTTTTTACATATTTCATTTCTTCCTCTTTAACTTAGCATTTTTGGTGCATGTTTAACCCTCAAACTCTTGGAACTAGGTTAGAATGAGGTTGATTAAGCAAAACACTAACTTTTGACAATTTCCCTGTGGATTCGACCTCGCATTTGCATAACGCCATATTGCAAACGATTCGTGCGCTTGCGAGTACTCTTTAAAACTCATAACAAGTTTTTGGCGCCATTGCCGGGGAAATCGGTTCAAAAATTGGTTTTTGTTTGATTGATTTTGTTTTTCTACTAGTTAGGTATATTTATGTTTCATATTACTATTGATTAGTTTCTGTTTTGTGCTAACAAAAAAAAAAAAAAAAAAAAACAAACATAGTTTCTGTTTCTGGTTTTGCAGAATTTCGGATTGTCGATCGATCGACCAATATAATCGATCGATCGATCGATTTCAACACAGGAGGCAGTTCTTAGAGAAGTTCAGTAGCATAAATTTTCGCCAAAACATTTTTTTTGGTCCAATCTTGTAAGTTTTAATTTTTACCCTTTTTGGTATCTTTGTTTCGTTGTATGTATTCGTGTTAATCTTCAATTTTCTCATTTTGTTTGTGCTATTTTTCTTTTAATCTTAAAAAAAAAAAAGGGGGGGGGGGGATTTTACAAGTATGGGTCTACTTAGCTATCTAAGGGGCAATATCGACGTAAATTCTGGCTAGGAAAGGTCTTGGGACTTAAGAGGTCTGTGTGACCCCCCTCACCTACCTGGGAACTAACCTAGATTGTACCTTGGAGAATTTTGTTCCCTACTTGCAATTTCTTTTCTTTATTTTGTTTGTCTTTTGGTTAAATATTTGTTTGTATATTGGTGTATGCTTGGTAAAAGATCCTTGAGTCTAGACTTGACAACTTTAGATCCCGAGATTGAGAGAACTCTTTGGAGAAGGCTTAGAAATTCTGTTGAGATGGGAGATAACATGCATGGGGGTGAGAATGAGCGGAATAGGGGAGAAAATGTTGATCATACTAAGACACTTAGGGATTTGTTTGCACCCGTTGTGACAAATTCTCCTTCGTGTATAGTGTTACCCCCAACCAATGCCACACACTTTGACCTCAAGCCTTATGTCATCCAACTCCTACCCGCATTCCATGGCTTGGACCTTGAAAATCCTTATAGCCATGTGAAGAAATTCAAAGACATTTGTGCCACATTTAAATTTCAAAATTTTTTCTGAAGAGTCTGTGAACCTTAGGCTATTTTCTTTCTCACTCCATGATAGAGCCAAGGCATGGTTGGATTCAAACATGCCTGGGTCCATCACATCTTGGGAAAACTTGCTGAACAAGTTTTACAATAAATTTTTTCCCATGTCCAAAGTCAATGAGTGTAGGAAGGAAATAAGTTAATTTACTCAAGAGGAGGATGAGAAATTTTCTGAGAGTTGGGAGAGATTTCAAGATATGTTGACTAAGTGTCCTCCACATGGATATGAGAAGTGGAGACTCGTGCAATTCTTCTACCAAGGATTGACTCAATCCAACTGTAGCATGATTGAGTCAATGAATGAAGGCGCATTTCTGAGTTTGACGGGAGAGGAGGCGTATAGGACCTTAGATCAGTTGTCCGACAATTCCCAGCAGTGGGATTTTTCAAGCTGTTGAGATAAAGCTGCTCGCATCCAAAAGAAGGGAGGCATCTATGAGGTGAAAGAAGATGTTGAGTTGAAGATGAAGATAGATGCCCTCATAAAGAAGGTCGAAGCTCTCGTCGTGAGCAAGTCCATCAATGCTGCGAACCCATTCCATGTTGATTGTTGTTCCATCTGTGCTAGTCCCATGCACTTAGCATAGACTTGCCCATCCTTGTCGGCTTTTGTCGAGTCACCAATGGAGCAAGTGAACGCTTTCAATGACTTTAAGAAGCAATCCAATGGACCCTTTTCTGAAACTTACAATCCTAGTTGGCACAACCCCCCTAACTTTTCGTGGAAGCAGAACCAACCAATGAATCAAGGGGGGCCCCTCATCAAACCCTTAATCAATACCCCCCTGGATTTCACCAACTGGTTTATCATCAAGGTCGTCCAGCGCAGCCAGCACCAGCATACCAAGCACCCAGTCAAGCCCCAGCCTCTTCTTCACAGGCCACTCTGGAAGACACTCTCAAGGCCTTCATACAGCTTATAGGGCAATCCATCAATGATGTAAAGAATGCTACCATGGTGAAAACTCAAGCTATTGCCAAGATGGAGACCCAGATTGGGAAATTGCTAGTCACCTGGGGGAGAGAGAGAAGGGAAAACTCCCTAGTCAGCCTGTGCCGAATCCAAAGTTGCAGTTCCATGAGGGAAGTTCATCAAATGCAGTGCATGGGCAGCAGCATGTACAAGCCGTTGTCACACTTAGGTCAGGGAGACAAGTGGACAACCAAGTGGTTCTTCCTGAAGAGAACCCTGGTGCACAAGAAGGACAAGGAAGCGGGAGAACAGAGGAGAGAGATGCAGAGCCATCTACAGCCACTCCTCCTATTGAGATTCCTCCTAGGTCTTTTGTACCTAAGGCACCATACCCTGACAGATTGCTAGCGCCCAAGAAAGGAGGAAAGTTTGAAGACATTCTGGAGGTATTCAAGCAAGTGCAGATCAACATCCTGTTTTTAGATGCCATCCAGCAGGTGCCGTCTTATGCCAAGTTCTTGAAGGACTTGATCACCATCAAGAGGAAAAACAATGTCCCAAAGAAGGTTTGTTTGACTGAGCAAGTCAGCTCAATCCTCCAATGCAAGCTACCTATCAAGTACAAGGAGCCTGGGTGTCCTACTATCTCTTGCACGATAGGAGTCAACCACATCGAGAAGGTCTGCTTGATCTTGGAGCTAGTGTCAATCTCCTACCCTATTCGGTTTACCTGCAATTAGGGTTAGGAGAATTGAAGCCCACCTCCATGACACTGCAGTTGGCTGATAGGTCAGTTAAGATACCACGGGGAATTGTGGAGGATGTTTTGATCAAGGTTGACAAGTTTTATTTCCCCGTGGATTTTATAGTGCTTGATACAGAGCCGATGCAGAACGTTGGAGTACAGATACCGGTGATCCTAGGGCGACCATTCTTAGCCACGGCTAATGCCCTGATCAACTGTAGGACGGGGGTCATGAAGATCTCCTTTGGCAATATGACAGTGGAGCTGAACATCTTTGACATCAGCAAGAAGGCGAGGGAGTTCGATGAGATCAGAAGTGCCTGCTTGATTGAGGAGATCGTAGAGGAAGTTATTGAAGAATCAAGCACTGAAGATCCTCTGGAGGCATGCTTTGCTCAGTTCGGAGAGGATTTGGACTTGGACATGTTACTTAAGCAAGCCAATGCCATTTTAGAGTTTGCTCCTTTGGAGAGTAATGAGAAAGAGGAGGCAGCAGTACCTGAGCCTCCAAAGAAGGAACTTAAGCCTTTACCAAACAATCTCAAGTTCCTAGGTCCAACAGAGACTTTGCCTGTGATCATAGCTTCAGATTTACTTGCTGTTCAGGAGGAGAAGTTGTTAGATGTCTTGAGAGAGAATAATGAAACTATAGGCTGGACCATTGAAGACATTAAGGGAATCAGCCTCTCGGTGGTGATGCAGAGGATACACTTGGAGGAAGACGCCAAACCATCCAAGGAGCCACAAAGAAGGCTCAACCCAGCCATGCAAGAAGTGGTGAGAGGAGAAGTGATAAAGTTGTTGGATGCTGGTATCATCTATCCAATTTCTGACAGCAGGTGGGTAGGCCCAATTCATGTTGTGCCCAAGCGAGCTGGAGTGACGGTAGTGCAGAACAAGGAGGGCGAGTTGGTACCGACCCGAGTTTAGTTAGGATGGAGAGTCTGCATCGACTACCGCAAGTTGAACACCGCCACCAGGAAGGATCACTTTCCTCTTCCTTTCATTGATTAGATGGTTGAGCGCTTGGCAGGGCACGAGTACTACTGTTTTTTGGATGGTTATTCTAGATATAACTAGGTTTCCTGTGGACCCTAAAGATCAAGAGAAGGCGACCTTCACTTGTCTGTTTGGGACGTTCGCTTACCGACGCATGCCCTTTGGGTTATGCAATGCACCCGCTACTTTTTAGCGGTGAATGATCAACATTTTTTTGACATGGTGGAGCGTTTCCTAGAGATATTCATGGACGACTTCTCGGTCTTCGGTTCAACGTTTGAGGAGTGTTTGCACCACCTCACTCTAGTCTTAGAGAGGTGCAAAGAGAAGAACCTGATGCTCAACTGGGAGAGGTGTCATTTTATGGTGAAGCAAGGGATTGTAATTGGGCATGTTATTTCTCATCGGGGGATAGAGGTTGACAAGGCAAAGGTGGATCTGATATCCAACCTTCTACCCCCACGTACGATGAAAGAGGTTCGCTCTTTTCTGGGCCATGCAGGATTCTATCGGCGATTCATCCAAGATTTCAGCAAGATCGCCAGGCCCTTGTGCAAGTTGTTGGTGAAAAAGGCCCCGTTTATTTTTGATGAGGATTGCAAAAAGGCATTTGGGACCTTGAAGACAATTTTGACGTTCACAATTGTCATTCAGCCCCCCAGCTGGGGTGCACCTTTTGAGATCATGTGTGACGCGTCTGATTATTTTGTTGGAGCTATTTTGGGGCAACGCATTGATAGACTCCCCCATGTCATCTATTATGCAATTCGGACTTTGAACGATGCCCAACTGAACTATTCTACCACTGAGAAAGAGTTGATGGCAGTTGTTTTTGCTTTGGATAAGTTTCGATCCTACTTGCTAGGATCGAAAGTCATCATCTACTCGGATCACGCGGCATTGAAGTATCTTTTCTCTAAAAAGGATGCTAAATCTTGCCTCATTCGGTGGATTTTGTTGTTACAAGAGTTTGACATTGAGATTCGGGACAAGAAGGGTTCCGAAAATGTGGTGGCCGATCATCTTTCGAGGATTATCGTGGATTTCACTGAGGAGGCCACCCCCATCTCTGAGACCTTCCCTGATGAGAAGTTGATGCATATTGCTCACACTCCTTCACCTTGGTTTACTGATATCGTAAACTATCTTGTCACCGGTCAAATGTCTTTGCATTGGGGGCGGCAGAATAAGTCCAAGTTTATGGCCATGGTGAAGTACTTTTTCTGGGACGATCCTTATCTGTTCAAGTATTGTCCCGATTAGAACATTAGGAGATGCATCCCTAAGCCTGACCAATCCAATGTCATCTCCTTTTGTCATGATCATGCTTGTGGAGGCCACTTTAGTGCAAAGAAGACCGCTGCAAAGATTTTGCAGTGCGGATTTTATTGGCCGACCATCTTCCAAGACGCTTACACTTATTGTGTCTCGTGTGAGCGCTGTCAGAAGCTAGGGAGTATTTCACGCCGAAATATGATGCCTCTCAACCCCATTCTTATTGTTGAGATCTTTGATGTGTGGGGCATTGATTTCATGGGACCTTTCCCAAACTCCTTCGGCTATCTATACATTCTTGTTGCAGTGGCCTACGTGTCCAAATGGGTGGAGGCCGTTGCCTGCAAAACCAATGACCACAGAGTTGTGGTTCAGTTTTTAAAAGATACTATATTTGCTCGTTTTGGTACTCCTTGAGCAATTATCAGTGATGGTGGAAAATATTTTTGCAACCGGATTTTCAAGCAGCTGATGAAGAAGTATTGCATCACACACAAGGTTACCACTCCATATCACCCTCAGACGAGTGGTCAAGTGGAGATTTCGAACCGAGAGATCAAGAGGATTTTGGAGAAGACGGTGAACCCGTCAAGGAAAGATTGGTCTCTTCATTTGAATGATGCATTGTGGACATACCGGACAGCCTTCCCCTATTGGCATGTCACCCTACCATATTGTATACGAAAAAGCATGTCACCTGCCAGTAGAGTTGGAGCACAGAGCTTACTGGGTCATCAAGCAGCTGAATTTCGATCTCACAAAGGCTGGCTCACAGAGGAAGCTTCAACTCAATGAATTGGAAGAGCTGAGGAATGATGCATATGATTGTGCAAGGTTGTACAAAGCAAGGATGAAGAAGGCTCACGACCAGAACATATTGAGACGATCTTTTGAACCTGGTCAGAAAAATCTTCTTTACAATTCACGTATGCATCTGTTTCCAGGGAAGTTCCGATCTCGATGGACAGGCCCATTTATTGTTCGATCAGTTTTTTCTAATGGGGCCATTGAGATTGAGGATCCAAAGAATGACAGTACTTTCAAGGGGAACGGACAAAGACTGAAGCCATTCTTGGAGTTGCAGAGCCCAGAGGTTGAGAAGACCCTTTTGGAGGATCCGAGTTACTCGGAGTGATTGTCGTCAGGATAGAGAGTCTGGTTGAAGACTGAAAACTTAGCGCTTGTGGGAGGCAACCCTCATTATTTTTCCTTATCATTTGATCTTGTTTCTTTTGTTTTAGTTTTGATTTTCAGGACAGTGTCTGCCATTCAAGTTTGGGGGAGCATTCTCTTGCAGTGTGCCCATCTTGCATCGCCCATTTCGGTATTGTATTTCTAGTCACATTGGGGACAATGTGTCATTTTAGTTTGGGGGTGGGTTAGATATTTCTGTTTGTTATTGTTGATTTTTTTTTTTTTTTTGTTTTGACTGCTTTCATTTTCAAAAAAATAAATTTTTTTTTGCTAGTTGAGCATGGCTACATCTTACTATGATTTGCATATCATTGGTTTGTTTAACATGTTGAATGTTACATGTCATTAAAATCTGAAATCTTTTGACTCATCAGTTGGATTAGAGAGACTTCACATGTTTGAATTGTTTATCACAAGCACTTTAGCATAGAATCTGTGAGGTATGAAATGTGATTTGAGTATGTGTGTCTTGAGATTTGTAGGATGACTTGTTGATGAAACCTTGGCTTAATAATAAAAAAAAAAAAAAAAAATTAATATGGCATAAGAATAATATCATCAATTTGAGTTCTCATTGAGTAACCGGGCCTCTTGCCTCACTAAGCATTGGGTGTTCGCGTAAAAAGATGAGAATTTCAAGTTGGTTGATTGTTTGGCTAGTTTGACTTCGTAGCCTCTTTGACTTGAGTAATTAAGCCCTTAGAAATGTTTTTACATCTAGTGCCTTAAAATCATCTGGTTTGGGAGTCACTGGCCCAACACTCGTTATAAGGGTCAATTAGAAAGTTTAAGGGAGTTAAGCATTGCACAACCTACACACAAAAAAAAAAAAAAAAAAAAAAAATTGCAATTGCACATTTGAGCCTTGGTGATATTCATCTGATGGAATTCCTGTGAGTTTTTTGGATACACATGCTTTAAGAAAAATTGAAACCTTATGATTCTATGTTATTAATACCTTACACTTTTGAACATGTGCTGTCTCAATTTTCCAACTATGAGTCGATCGATTTTTGATAACATGATGATGTGATATTCATTTTGTTAAACATGCTCATGATGTGTGAACCATGTGTTTGAATGTGGATTTTTGCTCAATCGATAATACATCATTTCAATGTTTGTGGGTATCATTTCTGGCAAACCCTCACGAGACTTCACTCGTCCACTAGGGAGTCCTATGGGTTTAAAAGGCTTATTGCATATGCTAAATGCAATCGTCTCTCCCACGAAAGAGGATTTATGTTTCATGCTTTGATTTTGTTTTTTTTATTTTGTTTTACTATTTGATGAGTGCCAAATTGTATGTTTGGACCTCTTGATTTACATTAGTTAGACCTTTGGCTTTGTTATTTTTTGATGTTTTGGCTAGTTTTTGTGTTTTTGTGTTTTGTAGGACATTAAGAGAGAAATGACAAAATTTCAAGGAGAAATACTCTGAAATTCATAAATCATGGAAAGTCAATCGATCGAATGTTAAGTTCGATCGATCAAAATTTTCCAGAACTGACTTTTGCAGACGCGCACCAGAACGCCCAATCAGGAGCTTCTCCATGACAAAAAGTGCTTCTCCATGACAAAAAGCATTTCTCCCTCTGATTTTCGTAGGAGAACACGCTGGTTTCGTGACCTTGGTTGTCTCTAGCAAGAAAGGAACCCTAGAGAGGGTAGATGAGTCATTTTACATAGGTTTCTAACCCTAATTTCCTTCTATAAAGCCATAGCCATGCCTCCTTGTTGCAGAGCAGTAGCTAGGTTTAATTTCGTGCATTTTGTAGTTTATTTCAGTAGCTCTTTTCTTTAGACATTTGTCTTTGTAAAGCTTTTATTCTATTTTCATGTTTGTTCTTCAAGTTTTTGTGGTGTTCTTAGTCATGGGAGGCTAGAACTCTCAACTAAGGTTGATGATGAAACCTCTCCATTGATGACACTTACACTCTTGTAGTACTACTTGCACATTTAATGCTATGTCATTATGTTGTTCAAGTTCCATTCATTTAATGCTTTATCTTTTGCAATGAATGTGGTTGGTGGTAGAAATATGACATTTAATGTGTTTCAACCGATGGATACATTGTTTTATCGGTTTGAAAGATGATATCCATTGTGATATATTCTTTGAATGGCTACAATTGATGATTTGATTTCAAATGGGTACTCTTTGTGATTTATCTTTGAGTTGGATTCATTTAATGGTTCTAAGGTTTATGGTTAAGAAACTTGAATGACACCCTAAGCTTAATGTTCTTTGGGTGTTCAAGTGGAAACCAAGAGTGTGAATTGTTGGATTTGGTTTGGTGAATTCCTTAGCCTTAGTCCCTTTTTACATATTTCATTTCTTCCTCTTTAACTTAGCATTTTTGGTGCATGTTTAACCTTCAAACTCTTGGAACTAGGTTAGAATGAGGTTGATTAAGCAAAACACTAACTTTCTGTGGATTCAACCTTGCACTTGCATAACGCTATATTGCAAACGATTAGTGCGTTTGCGAGTACTCTTTAGAACTCACAACACTATTCGAGGATGAGTGTCAGGTACCTGTCGGCAAAAATTCATCATTCTGATCGAGAAAGATTTATGAGGTTGTGAAACACCATTATGACCTCCATTATGATTGCTGGGGCATGGTCCCAACTTCAATGAAGCGGAAGTTAAAAGCTTTGGTGATGGTACGACTCTCATTGTTTATGTTTATTATGTCACTTGCTACAAATAATGTAACAAAGATCTTACCATTTTTTTTTTCGTAATTACTATGGGTCATGCTAACTTCAAATTGGAATTGTTGCGAAAATCACACAAAAGTGGCTTAGAGCTACAACTGGAAAAATGCAATAGCAGGACTCGCTCCAATCTATACAAAGATGCCTACCAAATTCATTTTGAAGGTGTTGATATGAAAGATTGGGTGGCAGTGGCCAATGCTAAAGTCGAGGCAAGGGCCAATGTTCCTGAAGGCGTTTCTCAAGAAAAATGGCTTGCTACATGTGACTCATTCAAATCAGACTACTGGGTGGTAAATATATTATTATCCTGAATAGTCAATTAAGTTTGATAAGATATGCATACAATTGTAAGAAATCTAATGAATATTTTATTTTTGGTTAAAATTTTAAAGGCGGCGTCTGCCTGGAATAAGGAAAATAGAAGCGCCATGGTAACAAATCATACCGCCGGCGCTTGTCCGGTCGTCAATGTTATTTACAAGAAGGTAAGGATTTTATAGTATTATAATTTTATAGTAATGTTATTAAGTGTAATTGTTAATTATGTGTATTATGTGTAGGCAAAGATTACTTCTCAAAGGCCTAAACCTATCGAAATTTATAAGGACACCCACACAAGAAAGAATGAGACTTTTGTGAACCCAGATGTTGAGAAGCTATATGTAAGTAAATGAAATGTTTATTCATGATAATATGTATAATTAACATGCAAGAATTATTTAGTTAAGGTTTATATGGCTTGTTTAGAATGAAATAGAGTCAATAGCAAATTCCGAGAACCTGAATTCCACCGAAGAAGGAATAGTTTCACAAGTGCTAGGGGGGCATCGCTCAAGACATGTTCGAGGAATGGGGGGCAGTGTCATACCTACACAGTCAAGTTCGTCTCGTGCGAGCCACGTTACCCAGTCTGACGACCACGATGAGTGCATGATCAAACAGCAAGAGACTGAGAAAAGATTGGAAGAATTACTATCCCATATTTCTAGGCTGAAGTCATCACATGCTACTATGCAGGCATCACATGCTACTATGCAGGCACAATTGGATAGTATACTATTACATATTCGAGGGTTAGAGAATCTTGCCTATTCCATTTATTTTATCACACACACAAATATCAAATAATTGTTAGAAAGATCATTGATTTTTATATGAATTCTATTCTTCCTAGGCATGGAGAGAGCTCTAGTGGAAGTCAATTGAACGAAAGCAACATTTGAGATCACTTTGGTTGTATTTTGTTTAAGACTTTGTTTAAGCTTTGGTTTGTATAGAGGGTAAGAACTTCGAACAATTTTTTGTTCAGAACTTTGAGTTAGTAAACTTCCCTTGATATGTTTATCAAGGTTAAATAACTGTGTAAATAATGCAAGGGAGTAAAATTATATAACGCTTTCATTTTTAAGTGCATGTAGGATGTAAAGAAAGAAAGATATGCAAGAAATTGTGGCACTAAAAGACTCAAGTGATGGACGATTTCTCTTCGTCCTTCATTTTTACTTTTCCACTTCTTTAGAATCTCTGAAATTTGTCTCTGCGCGATTCTAAATATGGAAATTTGGTTAGGTAACAGTGTTATATGCTTAGAATGTTAATTATTAGGCTGAGACATATTGTTCGGCAACTTGCTATGTTTGTTGGGCTACTTGTCACTAGTTTCTTGAAATCTATCAAAATTAGTTCTTGACTTTCTTTTGAATTTAGTTCCATCTAGCTTACATCTCCATTTTGATTTTAGCAATCATTGGCATTGCTTTTGTTGGTTTTCTTGGCCAGATGTCATGCATGGTTTTGTTTAAATTCTTTTCCAAATTTGTAAATTTTGCTAAAGATTTTTTTTGTGTGTGTGTGTGTGTGTGTGTGAAGTCTCAAACTGAGATGTGTTATTTGAACTACGTTTGAAGAAAATGGAAGTTCCCGATAAAAAAAATAAAATGAAAGCAAAAGGAATGCGGGCATTCTTAGCACTTTCACAACTTTGAGTACAAGTAGTTCATGTTTATTTCAAAGAAAATCATTTTCTTGATAGGGAAACATATAGGGCTGATGGGAAAACCAAACTTGGATGATAAAATGCAAAGTAGAACGAGATGTCCAAGTTAATTAATAAGAATGATGTATGTGCTTTAAGGTTTTTATTAGTTTCTAGAGTAATTTTAGCCATTTAAAGTCTTCGCTAGGTTCATATTTTATAGTTGGTTTTCTTATATATGCGATTTTGCATAATTCATAAACTAGTTGCTGGAAATTTTCTAATAAGCTATGAATGGAGATTGGAGACCATATGAGAATTATGTGATGAATGTTGGTGTTATGGTGTTCATAGAAACTTGTGTAGCAAGTATGAGCTGAGCCTATGAATTGTAGGTTGTTGAAATTGCTAGACATTCATGAGAGGATTTCATTTGTTGGGCAACTTGCTATGTTTGTAATTGATTTTAGATACTTGTTGTTATGGGTTTCTTGAAATTTTTATTGAGGTATAACATGTCTAAACTTTAAAGGTATTAACTTATTCATGCATTCTTAAGTGTTGTATTAGCTTATTTAGGTTTGAACATACTTATTTTGGATATTTTGTTGTATTTTGTGTAAGAAAAGTGAAGAAGGCATGAAAAGCATTAAAGTCTTAGTCAAATGCTCTATGCACCCACATATATAAAATTTGACAACTTTGTTACTTAAAGTATGTTGTGATGCATAACTTAGGTAAATTTGAAAACTTGTTGCAAAATTTAAATGATATGCATGCCTTATCCCTTCAGTTTTGGGTAATCATGATGTTCATTTTTGCAGATATATTGTCATGTGAAGCTATTACTGTCATGCAATGGTGTGTTTTAGTTTAGAGATTTGGGGTTGAAATCCCTATGTAATTTGTGTCCAATGTGAACTTCAGTTTCTAGGCTTGAACATGTAGGCTTCTTGTATTCATATTTTTAATTGAATGTAAATCATATTTTATTCAAATACGGTGTGAAAACACTTATATGATGTAAGAGCTTAATGGCAAGTTTGACAGATATATATATATTTCAAAAAAACTGAATGGTATTTGCGGCGACATATTAGTCGCTGTTATTGACCGACTAATTAGCGGCGACATATTGGTCGCTGCTATTGTTTGACCAATAGCGGCGACCCAATAAGTTGTTGCTATTAACTAAGTAAATAGCGGCGACATCTCAGTCGTTGCTATTGGTAGAGAAATAGCGGCCTTTTGAGTGATCAATAGTAGCGACATGGTGGGTTGCCACTACTGATCATTTGCCGCCACTAATACTCCTTTTTCGGGTAATGAGCTTTCAATTTAGCCCGCTAAATTTCTTTTGATATGTTTTAAAAATTGGATAATTGAGGGATTTGTAAAACATAAACATAAGGGAAACCGGAAACCCCATCTAAAATTTCTCACTTTATGCAATAGTACATATAAGTATCTAGATAATAAGCATGATATTAATATGTAATCAGATTTTTTTAGTTTGTAACTGGATCTCATCTTAATTGTGGTAATTACTTATATACGTCAAAGAATATATTTGCTTAAACAATTAATTCCACTTTCTTTTCTTTTTTAAAGATATTATTCTTATTTTTAAAAAGCTTTTCAGGGCTGTACTTTCCCAATATCACGCTATTAGTTAATTTTATATTTAATGACTCAAATTCATTACCAAAATATTATGGAAAACATTTTCGGGATTCTCATTATTGCCTTAGTGGACTCTTAGGGCCCAATAGCAATTTTACGAGGCTTTTCATTCTCTGTCGGGCCCATTTTGGCCCAAACTAAAAATGCACCTTTTGTGCTCGTTAAGGCCATTCAAGGTGTTACAAGTGATGTTTGCAATGACACAACTCCATACACTTATGTCCAAGTTCAAAATTTTGTAACAAGTTTTTTAATAAATTGACATGACTGGTCATAATTAAGCAAAAAATAGATTTGTCAATCTAATTGGTTAGTGCTGACTTTTCACCAATTATGAACTGTCACGTCAGTTTGTAAAAAATTAATTATAAAAATTGTATTATCACAAGCATTTTTTTTTTTAATTTTATAATACTCCCTTCGAATCGATTGAATCTGATTTAGGAGCTCTATCATTCCCTAGTTTTATAAGATTCTAATTCATTATAAGGTGGTATTGTAAAAGACCTAGTGAAGTCTATTTTGTTTTTGTTGAATTTTGTCCTTTGTTTGCTCTAACGTGAGGACAAACAAATTCACTCTCTTTTTATCCTCTAGAATTCCTAGTATTTTCTTCTTCTTCTTCTTCTTTTTTTTTTTTTTTTTTTTTTTTTTTTTTTTTTAAAAAGAAGATAACGATGAGAAATTCCGTACACACAACTAATTATAGGGTTATACTCTACTAACATAACGTATGGGTAAACCCCAAACACTTGAGCGGTCTCTCACCAAACCATTAGATCAGTTAAAGGAATGCAAACCTTAACTAGTAGGGAAGTGTTTGTTGCACAATCTATTTACACAATTCCTACACAACGCAAGACACATTGGTGGTGCATGGGTCCGACCAATATGTCTTAAGTTGTGTAAGAGTTGTATAAATAGGTTGTGCAAAAATCATTTTCTTAACAAGTAACATGGGAAGTATACCCATTGGCAGGGCCGGCTCAAAGCCTAGGCGAGTTAGGCACTCGCCTAGGGCCCCCGATTTGATAAGGCCCAAAAAAAAAAATCTAGGCCCAATTTTTTTTTTAATTTAAGGCCCAAAATTTTTTTAGTAAGGTCCAAAAAAAAATTCATAAAACTTAAGGCCTCTAAATAAGTAATTTAAAAAAGGACTTAATTTAATAAGGCCCCAATATAATAAGCCCATGGTAACTTATCAAATAGAAACTTAATAGAAAATGATTAGTCTATTCAAAAGATTTAGATAGAATATTTTGTTTTTGTTTACAAGTTGTTTAATTCAAAACCTAATAGAATGCAACTAGATAATGAAGGAACTAATGACTTGAAAAATCTTAGCGCTAAACTTAAAAGTCGTGAAATCTTAGTGTTTAATTAATATAATAATAATATTAATTTTTTTTTTTTTTACATAAATTTTTTTTTAAGGCCCCATTTTGAAGTTTCGCCTAAGGCCCCAAAATACATTGAGCCAGCCCTGCCCATTGGGTAAATACTTTTGCACAACAAAAGTGTGCACAATCACATATATGGGTGGGACTCATGCATGTGAATTTTGTTGCGCATGAATCAATCCTCATACCCATTTCCTAGTTGAAGCGACCCTAAGAGACAATTATTAGTGTTTTCTCTCCTAATAAAGCACGTCTTCTTGACAAGGCTAGGGCTATTTCTATTTAGGTGAAAAGATTGATACATAGACCAAAACAGACGGTATAGAAATTTATTTCTTGAAATTTACCAAATGGATATCCCCATAATGTTAGACTCTCATAGGAGTGAATATGTAGGCGAATAATAACTATTCGCATCCGCTATTCAATATATGCTATTTGTATTTGCATATAGCGGATAGTGGATATACAATTATTTCATCTATGATTCTAGAGGAACCATAAGCGAGTTAGACATTTTCAAGAGCCACAAAAGGAGGTAACAAATGGCAAAAAGACTCAATGAAGAGCCTCAACTGGTAAAGGCAACAATTGTTGTGAAATGATTGTTGCGGGAGAGATACTGTTGAAAACCGAAAAGGATCCGTCGAGAGGCGAAGGTGGAGTGGTAGAGGCTGGGTGGCTAGCAAATTTGGAGTGGAGGAGCATGAACGGCGAGTGATGAGGAGGCTACAAATAGACAGTATTGTGGGTGGCGGAAAGGAGAAAAAAAAAAACCCCATAAGAAAAAAAGCACAAAAACTAGAAAATAAAGGAGAGGGGAGAAGGATGAAGGTCATACCTCCTCCCCAAGAGGCACTCACAAGGAAGCGGTAAAGCACCACAAAGGGTGCTGTGGGAAAACCACTAGGATTTTGGTAAGAGCTTTTCGCAGGAGAAAGATGCAGGAGATGATAGTCAAGTGGTGATCAGCCACCACTTATGGTAGTTATTTGCTACACTTAATGCTGCTGCAGATAGGATAAGGTGGGCCATTATATTGGGTATTGAATGTTGGCTCAATAGCCAGTCAAGTAATTTTCCCCTAGAGGAAATGCCAATAAATGGTTTGTGAGTGGATTGCTACGAATCCAACATGTTCATTGACTCATTGAGATTTGGATCAACTCTAGCACCAAATAGCTTTGCCTAAAATGGAAAATTAGGGGTTTTGATAAGCAATTTAAACTCAGATTTGTTTGTTTATACACATTGGCAAATTCTAACAAGAGATTTTTATTTGAGAAACTTTCCTAATTTGTTTCCTAAATGTTTCAATAAAGCAACGGGAGCTTTTCTTTTCTTTATTTTTTTTTAGAAAATTTCACTTATAACTCCGGATCTTTTATCACTTTTGGAATAAGGTATCTAAACTTTAAAATTTGTCAATTTAGGGTATACATCTTTCAATTTTTTTCAATTTCAACCGTCCATTAGAAATTTCCGTTAAATCTTGTCAAAATTTTCAAAATACCCATGTGTTTTGTTTTTAAAAAAATTTATAAATTTTTTTCAAAGATTCAGGGTTGAGTATTTTTACAAATTTCATTAAATTCTCATTGCAATTTTTTTTTTCTTTTTTTTTTTTTCCTAAAAAGAATAGGAGTATTTTGAGAATTTTGACAGGTTTTAACGGAAATTTCTAATAGAAGGTTGAAATTGAAAAAAATTAAAAGATAGATACCCTAAATTGATACTTTTTAAAGTTTTGGTACCTTATTTTAAAAGTGATGAAAGATGAGGGGTTATAAATGAAGCTCTTCCAATTCTTTTTCTTCTAAGCTACTTGCAGTAGTTTTGAAGAAGAGTAATGCTACTTTTCACGGATTAGAATCCCCTACAATTTCTTTAAAATTGTAGATTCTCAAATTATGTGGATTTAAGTTGTTTCATAAATCGAATGGCATGAAAAATGTTACATATTAAAAATGTGACATGTTAACAATGAGAATAAAGTATATTTTTATAAGGTTCTTACATTTTATGTCGTATAAAAGCTTTGAATAAAAAAATGTGTTTTAGTTTAGTAAAGAAGAAGCGTCTCTTCAAAAGTGAAAAAAAAACCTTTTGGAATATCTTTAATATGTAGTATTTTTCACTCTATTCAATGTAAAAAAGGGTTTGAATTCCCATTATTTGAGAATTTAAAATTTCTTTGAAATTATAGAGGATCCTAATCTACTTTTCACACCCATTTCACATCGATTGACGTGAAGTATTTTAAGTGGCTTCACATGTCAGAGATTTTAAAAAAAAAAAATCACTTAAAATACGTCACGTCAGCCAATATAAAATTAGTGAAAAATAACAGAATTTGTACCTTTCTTCCATTCATATCTTAAAAAACTTGGTAAAAAAAAATATATAAAAAAAATTATGCTCGAGCAATATATGGTATAAAGAGCCAGGGATAGAACCAAAAAAAAAAAAAAAAAAAAACCCTTGAGCTTGAAGGGTCCAAGGTACGAATGAAAGAAAAGTGCAGTACTTTTTAATTAATCAAAAATTTCTTTTGATTTCGTCATCCGATTATCATATTCAAAAGCAACTTGGACCAACATTTTTGTTATCTTCATTTTAAAATTTAATATTATAAAATAAATTTTTGAAAAAAGGTGCAAACAATGAAGTCGATATTATAACTATGGAGATAAATATTTCAACATTTATAATTTATAAATGTTGTAGGCAAGTGTGTGTCCAATTCAAATATAGATTATAGACATCTTCATATAATAGATGCTCCCTAATGAAGTCTTTTTCAATTTCTCATTTATTAAGTCTTTGGTGTAGATAAGAATTTAGCCGACAAAGAAAGCAACTTTAAGACCCCTAATCAGCAGAGAAGGCAATATTCATCAGGGAGCATCTATTATATGACACGTGTTTAGTTTAGGGGGACGTTGACATGTGTGTCCTTTACGATGAGAACCGAATTCTCTCATTTTCAAATGAACTGAAAATGAGGTGATTCTTTGAAAAAAAAAATCGGAAAAAGTATACATAATTCTCTCAAACTATCACATCTGTCAATATTCCCCTAAACTATTAATTGTGTCAATGTCCTCTCATAAACTATCAAAACATGTCAATGTCTCCCCTAATGACAAAAATACTCTTCATAAAATTATTATTGAAAAAAAAACTAAAAAATTATTAAAAAAAAATCTAAAATAACAGAAAGTTAAAAAAAAAAAATTCAGTTATTTTTTTGTTTTGTTTTAGTTTTTTTGTTCAAATTTATACGGACATTTTTGTCTTATGAAAAATTTTAGGGTCAATTTTGTCATTTTGTTAGTCTTAGGAAGGACATTGACATTTTTTAGTAGTTTGAGGGGAGACATTAATACAATTGGTAGTTTGGAGAGACATTGACTATTGAGTGATAGTTTAAGGGAGATATTTGTACTTTTCTCAAAAAAAAAATAAGTAAAATTGTTATTTCAATTTTTTTTGACGATTTTACCCCACTTTTTTAAGGAACTGGCTCCTCTCCATAACGACGGATATATCATTTGGATTAAAGGCCAAGGGAATAATATTACAGCATATAAGAGCATGTTTTCACTTCTTGAATGATGAAATCAATCAAGCAACTCTCTTCCTCAGCAAAATGATTTGATCCAGTTTAACACAGTAACCTTTTTCTTTTTCAAGTGTATATATTTTGAGAATCATACTATATAGAAAAAAGTTAAAGTCGAGAGTTTATAATTAATGGATCATAATCGGGTATAATGAATTGTCTGTATTGCAAGCAATAAGGATAGTTTATGTGAGAGCATACCTGAACCCTATTTACTCGGCACATGCTCAGGCTGTTCAAATAGTACTTGCCTAACTTCACATAACTAATATTTGACCACTTTTCTTTTTCACTTTTGTCGTTTCTTTTATAACATATTCGATCTTCAACATTTTGCCAAATTTTCTCCCATGCCAAACGTGGGAATTAACCACTTGGAAAATCTAATAGCCAAGCAGAACGGTCTCCAAAATCAATAATTGCATCAAACCACAAAACCTGGAAGAGTTAAAGGATTAGACCTCCCACCTAACACAGATCTTCAAAGAGAAGAAAATTGACTGAGAAATAAAAAAAGGGGAAAGAAAAGAAATTATCCTTTGGCCCTATGAAGCACCAAGGGTCAGTTTGGTCGGGATGTGATTGTTTAATAATATAAAAAGCTTTTAAAAAATAAATCACTTTTTACTGAGCAGTTTAAAAAAATCACATAGGAAGTAAAAATTATTTCACAAAATTAACGAAAAACTGAAATAGTTTTAAATTATCAAACGAGACTTAGATAGTTTATGTTTATTAAATATTTAAGGACTAGATTAGTACTCAAGGTCATTTCTACTTCAGATCTACGCAGCGGCGGACCCAGGCTTGTAAAAACGGAGGGGCCAAATTAAAAAAAAATAATTTGAAAAGGCAAAACTAAAAAAATTAAAAATTTAGAGGGTAATTTTTTTTTTTTTTGGGCCTGACCCCCTGACCCATATGCAGGTTCGCCCCTGGATCTACGGAAACAGACGATAATTTTTCACACTGCTTGCGAACTCAACACAATTAAAACTACTAAACAACAATTAATCAATTAGAAAATAAACGACAATAGAATCCAAGATTTATTGTACATCGCCGATTCACAAAGAACATACCCAAATGGATTACACACCAACTATTATTATTGGACGCCAAAATCAACTAAACTTTACATATTAGACATGAATAACATTCAACAACATGAAAATGAAATACAAACCCTATGGGGGAGGAAGCATATAGCTAGGGTGCATGCACATAGATGGCTGGAAGCTTAATTTTGAGTCTCTGGTCTTTGGCGATGATACGGACACCGCTGATTCCACCGTTGACAATAGTGGCGGAGGGAGAAGGAATTGTTAGCTCTTGCGATTGAAAACTAAGAACATATATTTGGGATTGCGATGAGAAATACAGCTTTTAAAGTCAAAAGACCTTTTTAGATCAAAGAAGTCAAAAAAGTACTTCTATATTTTTTTTTACCAAACATACAACATTTTTGTATGGTATAACTTATATACTAAAAGTATTTTTTAGCTCATTAACGCAATTTCAATCGAGCTTTAAAGAGAATGGAGTACAATTAAAGAGCATTGGGGTAGCGGCTAGTTTGAGAATTGATGAATGGAAGTTACATGAAAATAGACAGAAAATCCTCTATTTATGTTTCTATTTAGGTGTTTTAATATTATGGAAAACATTTTGGGATTCTCCAGGTTTTAATTATTTTTAAACATTCAGATTAATTATCTTTTAATTGCAAGTTAGAGTTTGACAATCTCATTATTGCCTTAGTGGACTCTTAGGGCCCAACAGCAATTTTACGAGGCTTTTCATTCTCTGTCGGGCCCATTTTGGCCCAAAATCAGGTGAAGTGGAGAAATGCACCTTTTGTGCTCGTTAAGGCCATTCAAGGGGTTACAAATGATGTTTGCAATGACACAACTCCATACACTTTTGTCCAAGTTTCAAAATTTTATAACAAGTTTTTTAATAAATTGACGTGACAGGTCATAATTAAGCAAAAAATTAGACCCGTCAATCTAATTAGTTAGGGCTCGTCAATCTAATTAGTTAGGGCTGACTTTTCACTAATTATGAAACGTCGGTTAGTTTGTAAGAAGATTATAATAAAAATTGTACTATCACGAGCATGAATTTTAATTTTATAATACTCCGACAGGATCGATCGAAATTGATTTAGGTGCTCTATCATTCACTAGTTTTATAAGATTCTAATTCATTTTAAGGTGGTATTGTCAAAGACCTCGTGAAGTCTATTTTGTTTTTGTTGAATTTTGTCCTTTGTTTGCTCTAACGTGAGGACAAACAAATTCAATCTCTTTATCTTCTAGAATTCCTAGTATTTTCTTTTCTGGTTTTTTAAGATAACTATGAGAAATTCCATACACACAACTAGTTATAGAATTATACTATACTAACGTAACGTATGGGCAAACTCTGAACACTTGAGCGGTCTCTCACCAAACCATTAGATCAGTTAAAGAGATTCAAATCATAACCATTAGGAATGTGTTTGTTATACAACTTATTTACATAATTCTTACACAACTTAAGACATATTGGTGGAATTCATGCATGTGGGTCCCACCATGCATGGATCCCACCAATATATCTTGGGTTAGGTAGAAGTTGTATAAATAAGTTGTGCAAAAATCATTTTCCTAATAGTAATATGAAAAGTATACCCATTTCCTAGTTGAAGCGACCGTAAGAGACAATTATTAGTGTTTTCTCTAGTATTAAAGCACGTCTTCTTGACAAGGCTAGGGTTATTTCTATTTAGGTGAAAAGATTGATATATAGAGGAGAGCCTCCGCATGAATGGCGAGTGACGACGAGGCTACAAATGGACGATACCGTGGGTGGCGTAAAAAGGGGAAAAAAACACAAGGAAAAAAGCACAAAAACTAGAAAATGAAGGAGAGGGGAGGAGGATGAAGGTCATATCTCCTCTCCAAGAGGCACTCACAAGGAAGCGGTGAAACACCACAAAGGATGTGGTGGGAAAACCAGTACGTAGGGTTATGGTGAGAGCTTTTCCCGGGAGAGAGAAGCAGGAGATGATAGTCAAGTGGTGATCAGCAACCACCACTTATGGTAGTCATTTGCTACACTTGATGCTGCTGCAGATAGGATAAGGTGGGCCATTATATTGGCTATTGAATGTTGGCTTAATACCCAGTCAAGTAATTTTCCCCTAGAGGAAATGCCAATAAGTGGTTTGTGAGTGGATTGCTACGAATCCAACATGTTCATTGACTCATTGAGATTTGGATCAACTCTAGCACCAAATAGCTTTGCCTAAAATGGAAAATTAGGGGTTTTGATAAGCAATTTAAACTCAGATTTGTTTGTTTATAAACGTTGGCAAATTCTAACAAGAGATTTTTATTTGAGAAACTTTCCTAATTTGTTTCCTAAATGTTTCAATAAAGCAACGATTACCGTTAATTTGCGGGAAGCTTTTCTTTTCTTTATTCTTCGAGAAAACTTCACTTATAACTCTGGATATTGTATCACTTTTAAAATAAGGCACTTAAACTTTAAAACGTATCAATTTAAAATATTCATCTTTCAATTTTTTTTTTTCAACTTTAAAACTCTAGCTTGCAAATAATGAAGCCGATATTGTAATTATGGAGATAAATATTTCAACATTTATAATTTATAAATGTTGTAGGCAAGTGTTTGTACAGTTCAAATATAGATTATCGATATATCTTCATATAATAGAAATACAGTTCAAATATTTCAACATTTATAATTTATAAATGTCCCTTTTTTTTTCTTTTTCTTTTTCTTTTTTCTTTTTTATAAAAAAAAAAAAAAAAAAAAGAAAAAAAGAAAAAAGAAAACTAAAAACAAAAGAATAAAGAGAATGCTGAAAGATGAACAGATCATAACACTAAATAGTATTTTTCTCTTTAATTTTTCCTTGAGATTGGCTATGAATTTTTCCTGGGCAGGTTAAGTGGAAGGCGAAAATGACCTCCTTTCAAGATGGTCTATTTGCTTTCCACTATGCTATTTAGCTAATAGATTTCATGTCCTGTCAATTTGAACTTGTTGGATCAAACCGTTGGTAGGACAACACTTTAATAGAGTTAAAATTTTAAACCTAGCTAGGGGCAACATCCTCAATGAGCAGGATTCCCATCTTTTACAATGGTAACCAAATTTTCTCTCGTTCAAATGAACCGGAAAAGAGACGATTCCTTAATTTTTTTTTTTTTTTTTAAAAAAAAAAACGATAAAATTGTTATTTCATTATTTTTTGAACAATTTTACCCTTCTATTTTAAGGAACCGGCTCCTCTCCAATCTCCGTAACGAGGAATATATCGTTTGGATTAAAGGCCAAGGGCATAATATTACTGCATATAAGAGCATGTTTTCACTTCATGAATGATGAAATCAATCAAACAACTCTCTTCCTTAGCAAAATGATCGATTTGATCCGGTGTAACACATAGTGACCTTTTTCTTTTTCAAGTGTATATATTTTGAGAATCATAATATATAGAAGAAAGTTAAAGTCGAGAGATTATAATTAATGGATCCCAATCGTATGCAATGAGCTGTCTGTATTGCATGTAATAGGGATAGTTTACGTGAGAGGACACTTAAACCCAATTTAGTCAACATCTGCTCGGACCGTTCGAACAGTACTTGCTTAAATAGATAAAATTTCCATCCTTGACAAAGGCAATTACATTCAAAGCTCACCTAACTTCACATAACTAATATTTGACCAGTTTTTTTGGTCACCTTTGTCGTTTCTTTTGTAACATATTGGATCTTCAACATTTTGCCAAATTTTCTCCCATGCCAAACGTGGGAACCACTGGGAAAATCTAATAGCCAATCAGAACTGTCTCCAAAATCAATAATTGCATCAACCCTCAAAACCTTGAAGAGTTAAAGGATTACTATTGGTCAAAACTATGAGACCTTCCACCTAACACAGATCTTCAGTTGGAAGAAAATTGACTGAGAAAGAAAAAAGGGGAAAGAAAAGAAATTATCCTTTGGCCCTATGAAGCCCCAAGGGTCAGTTTGGTCGGGATGTGATTGTTTAATAATAATATAAAAATAAAAAGCTTTTTTAAAAAAAATAAATAAATCATTTTTTACTGGCACTTAAAAAAAATTCACTTAGGAAGTAAGGACAGGCTGGACAGCTGAAAAGGGTCCAACTAAACTGGGGTCTAAATCAATATCCAGGTAAAGTTGTGATAATATTAAAAGTAAAGATGATATTACAGCTTTTACTACAAGTCTTTTACTAACTAACGGGAAATGAAGCTTATGTTGTACTTATCATGTCAACATTAAATAATTAATTTTACTTGTCAAATTTTGTTCCTTAATTTTCTTTCTCTAAATTAGGTAAATAAATTTTTGTTATTTTGTTTTTTGATAAAAGCACACATATCCTCTTTAAATTACCACTTAATTGTCAATGTCTCTCTCCCAAAAAAAAAAAAAACCATCAATTGTGCTAATGTCTCTCTTCAAACTACTAAAAACATGTCAATGACCCCCCCTATGACTAACAAAAAGACAAAAATGACCATAAATTTTTTTCAATAAAACAAAAATATCCATATAAATTCGAGAAAAAAAAATAACTAAAACTAAAAAATAATTTTTTAAAAACGAATTAAAAAATTAAGGAAAAAACGAAAAACAAAGAAAGAATTTTTTTTTTTTTTTTTAAAAAGAAAAAATAATTGAATTTTTTTTTTTTAAAAAAAAAAAAAGAAGAAGAAAGGAAAACACGTTTTTCTTTTTTATTTAATTTTTAATTTTTTTGGTTTTTAGTTTTTTTTTTTTTATAACTTTTTGTTATTTTATATATATATATATATTTTTTTAATTTTAATAATTTTATGAAGGATATTTTTGTCATTAAGGGGACATTGACATTTTTCGGTAGTTTAGGGAAGGAAATTGACACAATTGGTAATTTTTTTTTGGGGGGGAACATTGACAATGAGATGGTAGTTTGAGAGAGTTACGTGTACTTTTTTCAATTTTATTTTTATTTTTTTGAAAAAGAGAAAATATACTTTATAGTACCTTGAACTACTACCACATTTTTATTTATGCTTCCAAACTTTAAAAAATTAAGGGGCTAATATGAAAAGGGCCCTCCTTGGTATTTTCAGTTTTTTCTTTCTTTTTTGTTTATTCTTTTTTGAAATGGTTATTATTTAAAATAAATTTAATGATATTTGGAAGAGAAAGATGTAAAAGTGTCTAATTTGACACGCAGCGATAGTTTGTAAGGGCCTCGATGCCGCTTTTTAAAGTTTGGAGGCCTAAACGAAAATGCAGTAATAATTCAAGGGAATAAAATATATTTTTCCCTTAAAAAAAATTATCCCATTTCTATAATTTAAAATCACTCAACCTATTTTCGTAGAGTATTAAGAAAGCATATAATAATACTACTCTTACAACTCATCTAGGAGGGTCACGTTCCTCCTACTTTAATCCTGTGGCGCTGATTCCACCGCCAGTTCAGGCGGCATGTGAGGAAATTCCACTCACAAGAAGCCTTGGATGGCGTTGGGGTTGTCTCATTTTCTATCACATTTTCTTCCCGAAAACAGAGGGCACTTCGTACTTGGACCTTTTAGGAAAGTGACAAACTGATGGGTCCAGGCTTGATCTTTGGAGCTAATGCAAGATTTTTTGGGTTCCTGGAAAGTCACAGCTTTCTCATCTTTCCCGATTTGAACAAACTTTTTTGACATGATCTTTCCACTGCTGGCTGATCGTGATGGGCATGTATATCCAGAGTATACTAGAGTCTAGATTAGTACTCAGGGTCATTTCTACGGAAACGGACAACAATTTTTCACACGACTTACAAGTTCAACACAAAATTAACAACTTTGAGTTAAAGAATTGAAAAGTTTGACGTATTTAATTAAATGGGTTAGATTAAGATTGCCACGATCTGAATCGAACACGTATTGTCACCTCCATAACAAAAATTATAGACGAAAGATGATGAAACAGGAAAAGAATCAATCAGAACATGTTTAGCCAAAACAAAGCAAAATGGAGGTTAATAAATGCAACAACCATCAACACTTAAAACAAGCTGTATATGTGTATATTATATAACATGGTTGCAACAGGAAGAAGATGCTCATGCTTCTAAACATTTCAATGGCAGTACACAACAACATCGGACTAATCCTTCACAGTTTCTTTATTGGCCCTTCAGTACTGCAATGAAAGCATCCTAAGGCCCTAGACTCGCACGACTTGCCCAAGTTCATGGAATCATGTGGGTTAAAACATCTAATAAACAAGCTTATATATTACAAAACTAGGTTCATGATCAGAAAGGATCCAAGAAGCTCTATTGGATCCAGCGCAGAACTCAGAATAAATTAGTTTGCGCCCTTCAACATCCAGCTTTCCCAATCTATTAGCCTTGTCAACAAGAGAAAGCCTAAGATAGAATTTCTGCCTTTTTTTTTTTTCAAAGGTACCACAGGGGGGGGATATCTTGCTTTGGCAAAGAGTCTACTGCATAATCAACAGATCCCAGGTTAAATGGAGAGCTGAACCTGAAGTCCACTATATTATCAGTGGGATTGTTATCAAATGGCTGATCAAACTGAATTTCTGTTGTTGGAAGCACGGTTTGGTGCATGGACATATTGGTTTCTGCAGCAGACATGTTGTTGCCTCCCATGATAACCCCCTGGCTGTAATAGTTATTATCATCCATCTGAAGTCGAAATTTTTGCTGCTGCTGCTGCTGCTGCTGGTTGTGGTCTTCAGCAGCCTTGAGGTTCCCAGGACTCATGCTTTTGTCACTCTGAAGATTAGTATCATAGAATGACATAAGCTCAGAAATCATCTTCTGCCCATCTTCCGGAAGTCCAAGTCCTGAAACATAGGCTGGCTTAGGTTGAGCGAAGCGTAGAGAGAAAACTGTTGCCTTTTCATCATTGATTTGAGAGTTCGGCATTCCAAACACTTGGGAAGAGTTAGAACTTTGGTACGGACAATTCATTTGGTGATTGTTTCTCGAATTCCTGTCAAGAAACCCGAGGCGGTAATCGTTGTATGGGCATCGAGAGTACTCACAAGTATATATGTTTTGATCCATCATCATTGGTGGATGATCGTCAGCCAGTTGCTTCCTCTTTTGAGTGAAATCTGAGTCAATCTCAATGAGCTCTCCCTTAATTTGAGGATCCGCTGGGGGCATCATAAACCTATGATCTCTTGGTCCAGCAGCTCCCAAATTGATGAGATCAACTTCACGGGGCTTGCAGTCCTCTGCTTCAACATTTTCTTCATCATCCACTCCTTCAACATCATAATCTGTAGCATCACTGATTATGTAAGATCCACTCCCACCAGCTGACAGAGGCGGACATCTATCAGGATACAATTTTCGAGCCAGCGCTTCTTCCTGGTTTATAATGGCAAGCCAAGTCGCGCTCTCCTTGGCAGTCATCTTGTCTTGCAAGCATTTTGACTGACGAACAAGCTTCCGGATCTTGGCAATATCAGGGGACATGTGCTTAATTACAGCAGTGAGAACACTCACCTTCCAAGCCTTCTTCAGATCATGAGGCTTCTTATAAGGGGGAGGCCCCTGATCTTTAGGCAAGCCCAATTGAGGCCACCATTCCTCATTCCCGGTTGGCCACCACGGCGGCGCAAAACCCTTCTCTAATGGGAAACGCCGCTGAGGCGGATCACAGTGCTGCATCAAAGCAGACAATAGTGATCCAAGAGTGGTGTCCTGGAGCTCCTGCAAGGTGTGAGGAGTGGATGCCACTGCACTGCAGTCTTCATTCTTTCCAAGGCTTGAATGATCCGCCTGATACTTGGCAATTGCAGCAGGACCATTACGATCAAACCGGACCTTTTCTTTCCACCATGCTCGCAGATTGTCAGAGGCTCCACTCACCGGCTTGCCCTTCTCAGGAATAATCCCATACACAAAACCTTGAGCTTTACAAACTTCCATCATTTTCAGCATATATTTCAGGATACCATCTTGTGCACGAGACATCTTCTTCCTCCGGGCTTGCTCCTGGGATTGACGCTGCTTTGCATTGTCAGTTCCCTCCTTTTCCTTACTCTGTTCTTTGAGGCGTCTCAATAGCAGCCGGTCTCTCCACATCCTCCTCTCAAGCTCATCAACGTCCATCTCATCATCACTATAATCCTCCATTGTCGCCTCTGGTTCATGCTCAGGAACTGCTTCCCCTTCCCCAGGAGGAGCCGAAAGAAATTCAAGATTACCAAAAAACCCCATTTCTTCAAACATTCCCATTCAGCACCCAGTTAGCGTTGCCTTCACCACTCTTCACTCTCTGATCAATATCCAAACTTTGAACGCAAAATACCAACTCCCAATCCCCAGGACTTCCAATATGAAACCCACTAGATTATCTTTGTAAACACCTTCATTACAGAACAAATTAAAGTCAGTTCAGACATAACACCATATCATACATATCAGGTACACTGAATTGGTAATGACTGTAATTAAATGCAAAGCCAAAATAAGTACAAAATCATATAATATCCATTAATTAGGCAAGTACAAAAATGAAAGAATAGACAAAACAAGAAAGTACAAAATACAGACTGAAATAGGATTAGAACAAATAATAACGGATAAGCAAGAAGATAAACCCACCAAGGCCTAATTGTTTTTGGCATCATAATAAGCTAATAACTCATGGGCTTCCCAGTTATAGAAAAAAATCTAAGCTACAAACTTGAAGGATAAAACTGGCCATATTCCGATTACATAATTACCATAAAGAAAAACAACTAGTTCCCCTCAGATCCACAGCACTCTATGCTTTCATAGTTGCCAAAAGGAATATAACTTTAAGACTATGATTCAGATTTCTCCGTCTAAACCACGCCACACACGATCTGGTTAGCTTTTAAAACAAACTTCCAGTCATTTTTCTCCTACCCAAGCAAGAAAAACTACAACTTTTTTGTTTTTCAAATATTTTTTACCACACAAAAGTAATTTAAAAAACGAAAACTGAAACTACAATCAAACAATAATTGATTGATGGGTTCCGAAAATCATGGCTTTGAGCACACCAAAAGGCTCAGCAGCCACCTTTTCTAGATCCAGAGGCTCAGGCATCCGCAACACTCAACAATAGCTCTCCACAAACATTGGTACCATTAAATCTTGCATAAATCAAATGACAAAACAGCAAAAACCCAATACCCATCAACACCCAAACGAAACAAAAATTTACACAATTCAAGCTTAACAACACAAAAAGTGATAAACTACTTATACCATATGCCTTTGCTTCATTTAAGTGAAGAAAAATAGAAGAAGATTATCTATGTTTACCCAATATCTACTTCATCCTGTTAGCCTCTGAAGCTCCTCGTACTGTTCCAAACAGAGAGACACACCCAGAGAGAGAGAGAGAGAGTTTTTTGGGTTCTCTTTTCCTTTTCCTCTGTATCAGAAGAGAGAACAAAAAAGAGTGAGAGAGACCGGTCCGGTTAACGTTTTAACTGCGGTTAAGCGGTGGGAACAGCGATGTTGTTGGATAGGATTTTTTCTGATCTGTCCCATAATCACATGATTGCTGTTACGATCGACGCGTGGCATCTAGGCATTGGTCATGATCTTTCACTTTCTGTTTCGCTAAGGAATGTACGGTCAAACATGGGAAAAACAAAAAAAAAATTATTGAAGGCAAAAAATGTAAAAAAAGAAACATCCCATTCCAAGCCTCGTGGAACCAACTTATATTCAACACAAAATTTTATAACCATTTACTTTCATGTCATATTATCTTAATAAAGCACTTAATAGTCTCCAAAGAAAATCACACGTAATAATAATGATAATTATAACTAAGATTCCTTATAATTGAAGTTCCCGAATTGCATTATCAGTCGATTTATTTGTTTCGAATGATTTGGAACGTAGAATCTGTTTGTACTCGACACGTGTGTCGTTATCTCATATTTATGGATTATTCGAATTACGCTGCAATTTAAACACTATAATTATCGAGAATTCAATGATGTTGACGGTAATAAAATATACAATAAGATAATCAATTATAGTATGTTAGAAGCATTATACTTTGTATGACTTGCTTTTGTCATGAAACTCATTTTAAAAAAGTATTACATGTTGATAAAGAGGTAAGCATTTGAGAAGTCTTTGATGGTATTGTACTATTAAAAATTAATTATTAGAAGTGTTTGAATAATTGGTGTTAGGTGATACTTTGTTACCAAAAAAAAAAAAAAATCAAAGAAGTTTAAATATTACTCTGACTAAAACCCTATTATCAAAAGTTTTGAGAAATTTAAATTATTATTTTGATCATCTAATAATATTTTTTTATTTTCATAAATATTTGGTCTTACACACTGTTCCGACCATGTAGTTAAGCTGTCTTTTTTCCCCATTTTTTAATGTCAATAATTTGAATATAATAGTTATATCTTTTCTTTGTTTGACATTTTATTAATGATAACATGTATCAAATAGGCATTCCGGTAGTTTAATAAGCACCCAAATTTTGATTATAATATTATAATAAATTTTATGTATTTACTCAGATGTCAATCATAAAAATACTTGATTTTATCTATTAAATTGAGCTTGTTAAATCTACTTTTAGATTTATGAGACTCACATTGGACCCTACAAATTCAACGATAGATTTGAAACTTGATTGTATGTAAATATATAAGAGATGTACACAAAAATGTATAAGAATCATTTCTCGGTACATAAGAGTTTAATAATTCTTAAACGCAGACCAGAATTACGTGCTCTAAAAATAGATATGTTATGTGTTCGGTTAATCGAAAATCATATGTTATAAATGGCATATAGTTTAGAGAAAAACTTAACTATAATTTATTAGGGATGATGATTATAGATTTTTACCATTTTTGTAAAGCATTAATGTAAAGGGTATATACTCTTCTTTAATTAGTGGTGGTGACGAAGATAATTGCGTCTGATTTCAGCAACCATCGTGTGGTGTATACTCCATAATGGTGTGAGTGTTTACACAAGAGATTTGCTCTGCCAATTTATTTATTTATGCGTAGGAACGTGCAGGAGAGCAATTAAGCTAAGGAACACACCTGATTAACGGAGTGGAAGCCTCGCTTGGCGGAACGACGTCAATTTGGGTTATTTATATTATTTTAATGACAAATAATGAGCTTTCCTCTAATACCCTTGCTCACTCTTCAATTTCCAAGTTTTTTTTTTTTTTTTTTTTTTTTTTTTTTATAAAAAGAAAAAGTTATGGGATCATTGACTTTTGCTTTATTACGAAACTACAATTTTTAATAAATTTATGTGACGGTTCATATTTTTAATAAATTTTAATTTTTTGTTTTTATTTTTTAGTTCTTTTTTATTAACTTTTTGTTATCTTGGATTTTTTTTTTGAATAATTTTTTGAATTTTTTTTTTTAAAAATTAAAAATTTTATGAATGTAGTATCTTATTAGTATTCTTTTTCTTTTTAACCATATGAAAAAAGAAAAGAAAAGAAAAGAAAAGAGAGACAAATTTGATTTTTGGACGGATGATTTAGAGAACAACACGATGAGAGTTATATTATCAAAAAAAAAAAAAAACCACGATGAGAGTTATATTTATTGTACTAATCACAGGAAAGCTTGAGACCTCGTGATTTAAATCAATTGCAGAAAATGAGTATTTATAACCCAAGCTAGTCCCATGCATCATACCCCTTCTCATTTTTTTTTTTATTTTTTTTTAAGTGTTCTCCGTTCAAATCAGCAATTTTGACATCTCTGATATGCATTTGTCTATCTACCTCCGTGTTGTGCCGTTCATTTCCTCCCTGGCCGCTGTTGTTGTTTGCTGGTTGTGTTTTTCTTTGAATAAAAGTCTTATTCTCTTTAAATCTGTCCTCATGAACTATCTATGGGATGAAGATTAGTCAGCTATGAGGGGTTATCTCTCATTACTTGTATAGCTCGGTGTGACGGGTTATCTCTCGCGACCGGTTTAAATAAATTTTTCTAGGATATTTGGTTATCATTATCTTAGATCTAGTATGTTCAAAGTAGATCTACTCCTTAACTATTTTTGTACATGGGTTAACAGAAGATGAAAGTCATAGATAACACTTTATTGTAAGAATTTTATTTGTATTTATGACTATGTAATCCCATAGCATGTACCTATGATTTTGCATAACTTTATGCTTTGTGATGTAAGAGTTTTGTGCAAGTGATCTCTGATCAATGAAATACTCAGATCTTTCGTTTAGGAAAAAAACAAAAAGAAGCACTGACAATCTCACAATGAAGTAGAAAATGATACAAGACTCTATACTCTTTTTATACATACAACACCAATCAATCACTATCAAGTAAACTTTATTCCGCCCAATACTTTTCCAAGTAAAAGAAGTACTTCAATAACAATAATTTGATTTCATTGTATCATTAAAAAAAAAAAGGATTTTTTTCATTGTACGGTCAAAAAAAAGCTTTCAGAAAATGCAAATTTTGGTTTGGAAATTTTAGAATTACTATGGAAGTTAGTGAATACTTCAATAACACTCTCTCAAAACATGGTTTTGTTAGCTCAAACCATAAAAATTGTTTTTACTTTTACTTGACATTAAAACACTTTTCAAAAAAAAAAAAAAATACCCGTCAAGATACGTACATAAATATTTTGTTACTGGCCAGGTAAATCTTTCAAAAGAATCCAAAAAAGAAGAAACACAGCCTTTAAAATACTTTACATGCCTCAAAAGATCGAAAAAGGAAAAAACAAAAACATGATTATTAAAGAACCCTATAGTTAACCCTACTTGTCCATCAAAAATGGGGACTCAAGAGGACCACCTGGTAATGGATCAGAAAGATTTTTATGAACTGTCTTACTCCTTGTCGGAATTTTCTGATGAAAACATCTAATTCATGTGCACGTATATAATTGAGATCCAGAGGAATCCATGGTGACCACGTACGTCCACAACAATGTTTTGTCAGCATTTGAAAATTTGCTGCTAAAGGCCAAATTGTCATTTTAAAATGATTGTGGTTCATATAACCTGAATACAAAGACATCATTATCATGCTAAACATTTTTCTTTTAGCAAGCAAGAGTAATTATGAGCGGTTGAGAGTCGGTTCGAATGGTTGATTTCAGAGATAGAGCCAGACATTTTAATAGGAGGAGACCAAATTTATATATAAAATCAAATTTTAAGTAAATTAAAACAAAATTTCCTAGGACTCTTGCAGTGGCATGCACCATTAATTATCTCCCCCACCACCTCTACCATTAAAACCAAACCTCTGATTAAACCTCACCAAAACCACCCTTTTCTTCCTCTTTCACCTGTCCTCCTCCGCCAAAATCACATCCTCATGCCCACTTCCACCCAAGAAAGACCACCTCTCCCCATATATAAGCCCTCACTTTGAACCCGTTGTGATGCAAAGAAGCTGTTTTTGCTCTTGATAAGGAGTAAAATCTAATGGGTTTCTTATATGTCTTATGATTGTGCAAAGACTCAAACTTAAAGGCTGAGATATAATTAGCAAAACTTTGCAGAAGGGAAGTCATGGCAAATATGGAAGCTACACAAATCTATAACAGTGGTTTTGGATGGTCTATTGAGGATTTATGGGATGTTGAGGGGGGGAGGGGGGGCATGGCCCCTACCGGCCCCCCTCCCTCCGTCCTTGGTCGACTTGTTTGGTTAGTGCCATGAGATTGCTTAGTCAAGTGCTCACTCAACCGATACACGGTTCTTGCAGGTAGGGTAATCTATCTATGGTTTATTTGTCAGAGATGAGTCACGAAGTGGTCCAAACTTAAAGAAATTCAACATTCAACTAAAAAAAAAAATTGATAAAATGTCTTATAATAAGCCCTTGAGAGTCCGTTCGAATGATTGATTTGTTTGGTTAGTGCCACGAGATTGTTTGGTCAAGTGCTCACTCAACTGACATATGGTTCTTGCGGTGGGGTAGTCTATTTAGAGTTTATCTGACAGAGATAAGTCGCAAAGTGGTCCACATTTAAAGAAATTCTACGTTATAAAAAGAATAATTCAAAAAGACAAATTCTCCTTTTAATTCGAAAGTTCTTTATTCTATTTTTTATGTAGTGCCATCCCCAGTTGGTGTGCAATCAAAATAAAAGGAATTTAATATTATGGACATTATTATTATAATTATTATCGAAATTAAATTGTCAGAAATATGGAGAATCCTAAAATCCTAAACTAACTATTTCAATTGTCATTATATAATTTGTGAGGAAAATAAATGCACTATTTTTGAGATTATAATGATTGGAATAAAATATATTAATTGGATCTTCCCCAAATTTCATTTTGCCCTTAATTTTGATATTCAAATTCCTTGATTTTTCAAACAAACAATACTTCAATAAAACACATCTCAACACCATATAACTCTCTTTTTTTTTTCTTTTTCTTTTTTCTTTTATTCTCTTAAGAAATATTAATATACAAAGTAATGACAGTAAATATTAGATTTAGTCTTTATAATAATTTAAAATTTATTGCCTATATATTCCCCTATTTTCTAAAATGAAATTCTCAATCCCTCCCAAAAGAAAAATAAAAACTAAATAATCTCATAAAAGGAGATCTCCTGGCCTGGTCCCTCTTTTATTTCTTTACGGAACTGTTTTAGGCACGAGGGTATTAGCATTCAGCATCATGATCACTTTTGACTTTTAGCCTTTGTTGTATTGGCCATTTAATTTATTTTTTTATTAATTAATTAATTAATACATGGGAAAGCATATCATAATAGTGCCCAGCTAGCATCTTTTATCTCATCTCCAATATTTGACTTTATAAATTATATAACATCATCATAGCTTATTTTACTTTCTCTCTCTCTCTCTCTCTCTCTCTCTCTCTCTCTCTCTCTCTCTCTCTCTCAAAAAGAAGCTTAAAAAAAGCAAGTATAGTTTGATATCATTTTAGAAACGTGCCTTCAAATCAACAAAATTAATGTTAATTAGTATTTTTCAACATATTTTAACAAAAGAAAAAAAAAAAGGTTTGACATAAAATATTGTTTCTTTTTCTTCTCTCTTCCCGACTTCTTTCTTATTCTCTTCCTTTCTTTTTATTTTATTATTCTTATTATATTGGAACTTTGCTTGATTTTTTTATTTTAGCTACAAAAGGGTACTAAAATAATATTTTATTTAGCACTATGAGAAAGAATATGAAGTTCATTTGCTCGATCTCTCGTCATTGCTCACGAATAAAAATCAATAGGTATTGACTTTGGGAGATCTTTAGATAGTTGGCCGTATATTAGATTCAAAGTTTTTCAATCGATCAGCACCAACAAGATTTGTTGGGGTTCTATGTATTTTCTTTCTTTAGGAATATTATCACATTTTCCTAGCTCCCACCAATTACTACCCTTTATCCCTTATCTATACATACTTTAAAATTGGTACAACTTTGGATCATATTTTTTTAATATTTTGGTATCAGTTTGCTCTTTTCGATATGTTGGATCTAAAAGTATGAAAAACGATCCAATTATTCTTGACAAATGCTTATTTTATATTCGTTTAGATGATTTTTTTTTTAATTTTTTAATTTTTTATGTTAAAATTCACATAAGGGTTATTAATTGAAAATGTGTTTGATAGTTTTTTTTTTTTTTTTTGGTCTAAGTTAACGTTTGAATTGTCCTGAGATAAATAACACACCGATAATTAAATTATTTTGTGTGAAAAAATGTTGTTTATTCAATTTTTTTTTAATTAGTAAATTAAGCCTTTCCTATGTGATTTTGTTGATGGGAAACTACACTTAATCCTTTGAATTCACACTTCAATTGCAATATCCCTCGAACTTTAAAAAGTTGTAATTGACCTTCAAAATTATATAGATATACCATTACAAAATCTTTTTAAATTAAATATGATTAAATATATAACGTGATAGAGTACGTTATAAATACAATGAGAAACTAAGTTTAATATTTATTGCAATCCTCTACCCCAAAAAAGAGGGGGCATGCGAATTGCAACCCTATGCAAGAGAGGGCTTCTTTCTCAGGTAGGGTGGGCCCAACCAAGGCTCCCTCACATTTTCGGAAATGGATCGTCTCCAGTTTAATTGAAGAGTGTCCAGTTAGTTATTACATAAGGGGCATTTTTGTCTTTTCGCATTTTTTGGACAAAAATGCCCCTGCTCTATAACTAATTGGATAGTCTCTAGTTCAACTGAACTGGAGAGGATCCTAATGTCACATTTCCTACCTAATTACAATGGGCATGGGGAATTTCTCAGGGTCCCCAATTTGCAGAGGATCTCAATCCACATTTATCCTTATTTAATTATCACTTTATTTGCTATGTCTCCCAAATGTTTAATTTTTGCAATGTCCCCGTCAATCTCTGAGATCTGTTTCCTAAAGAGTGAAATGAAATGAAATGAAAAAACTAGAATGAGATGGAGTAGGAGTGGGGAGTATAAATGAAAAGATATGTTTCCTCCTCCTCTGAAATCTGTTTTCTAAAGAGTGAAGGCTAGGGCCGGCTCTTGAGCCTCACCTTAACCCCTCATGTGCGTAAACTTGAGTTCACCTTTAGATTGGTTTGTGATTGTTAAAATAAAGAGATAATTACACTTAACCTCCCTGATTTATCCACGGTATGGCGATTTATCCCCCAATGTACCAAAATTGGTACATGACCCCTCCGAACTTGACAACGTGTGGCAAGATCAACCTTCCGTCCAATCGACCGTTTGTTTGGACGGAAAGTCGGTCACGTGGAAGTCACGTGACTTGGGGAGGGTCTCTGTCTTAAACGGTCACGTGACTTGCACGTGACCGATTTTCCGTCCAAACGAACGGTCGATTAGACGGAAGGTTGATTTTGCCACACGTTGGCAAGTTCGGGGGGTCATGTACCAATTTTGGTACATTGGGGGGTAAATCGCCACACCGTAGATAAATCAGGGGGTTAAGTGTAATTCTCCCTAAAATAAACCTTCATTTTTCTTGTTTTAAATTTTTAAGATAAATAATGATTTCAAATAATAATAATAATAATAATAATAAAAAAAAGGATTTAAATTTTAACTTTTTATCTGTTATTTTTTATTTTAATTAAATATTTTACAATTTAAGCTAAAGAATTTGAGTTTACATACTAAAAAATGCTAAATAATATTACATTTTTACTTATTGGTGATTTTTTTTTTTTTTTTAGATGATACTTATTGGTGATATTATTTGTGGTTAGAATTGGTAGCCGCCTCAAAAATGGCAGATCTGTCCGCCATGTGCGTTAACTTTAATTGCCTGTTTTCAACTTTGCGACCTTTCCCCATCATCGTGGACCCTGTAGTAATTGTAGAGAAGTACTTACGTGTCACCTCCATTGCAAAAGAGGCACAGAGATCCCTTTCTCTCTCTCGTCTCTTTAGAGGTCTTTTCCTTTCCGACGCGATATTTTGGATGAAGTTAAGAGGGTGATGTGGACTTGTGTTAAGCTTTGGCCGTTTCTGGGTTTTGATTGGATGCCGTACTTCAATACCCACCCCCCCCCCTTCTCAATTTTAGCTTTTTTTAGCACGTGTTTTTTTTGCAGCCGTTATTTTAAATTTTTAACCCACCGCCGTAATTTTTTCTTGGTCTTTCTTTTTGTCGATTTATTTAACCATAAATAGAAACATATGGAATGTTAGGGTGAAATAGATTTTTTAAATATTAAATTTTATTAATTTTTTTTTTAAATTTTATCTTAGATTTTTAAATCATTCAAACATAATTTTTTTTAAAAAATTCTTACAGTATTCATAATTTTTCAAAAAATTAAACATCCAAACGAACCATATATGTATTATAAATAATTAAGTTAATAAAAGCCCAACGTAATTTTAAGGAGTTATTTAGCGCGATGGATGTAGGTATTTTACGCTGAATCACTCATAATTTTTTGTATTATTTTCTCTTTCTTATTTCCGCTATTATTCTCATATATCACTACAAAAAAATAGAGAAAGAGATAAAACTTAATATTAGCAACATTAACTGTACAAACGGCGCAAAATGTGAATTTAGTGTCGTTTGAACTTTCAAAAGAGAGAGATAAGCTCTCCTGCGCATGAGCGCAGGAGATCTGCTCCTATGCTCGTGCGTAGGAGGCTCTTGCATACGCACGGGAGTTTCAATGTTATTATTTTTTTCTCCCCCAAAATAATATATTTTTTTTAAAAAAATTAACCGGTAATTTGCCGTGATATCGTAGCAAAGATTTTGAGATCGAACTTGAAATAACGGGTGGTTAAACAATATTTTTTTTTTCCTCATAAATATTTTTACCTTCAACCATATATGATATAGCTGTTTTCGATCTCTTCGGTCTTCACCGATACCATTATTTTCCCTTTCCTTTCCTGTTGATGTTTAACAAAGAGGGGTGTCCACGGGCTGAGGGTTGGACAGCCCAGCCCAAAGATTTAAGGGTTTCGGTCAGTAGAAACCCATGATGTGCACATGTTGACAATTGGATTTATTTTATTTTAAGCAAGTCCCACTCGGCCCAATAAATGCATTTAGAAAAATGACAAGACCAAATAGATAGATTCCAATATATACAACTATTATGGATTTGGCTTAATTAGGTACTTAAAAAAAAAAAAAAAAAAAAAAAACACTGTATGAGATCTCTTGTAATTTTTTCAACCGCCTAGATTTAATTTCAAGTTTTTCATAAGAAAAAAAAAGAGAGTTAAACTAAATATGAACCATTATAGTTATTTATTTATTTATTTATTTATTTTTTTAACAATGCCTAGGTATGCCAAATCCATATAGGCATAGAATCATAATGGGAGAATAAAGAATATGAAAGGTTGATACATGAATGTATTAGGAAATCCAAAGAATTGCATTAATGTAGTAAGAATCCGAAGAGATCGTAGAAACTAAATGATCATTCACCTAATTCATGAATGCATTTATAACACTCTCCCTTGAATGACAACACATAAGAATTGTTGCCATGTCCAAAGTTGTTCCTTTCATTTCAGACCCGACTTCGGCAGAAACTATTGCGGCTGGGGAAGCGGTGAAGTTTTGCGAGAATCAAGAATGACAGTAGGTCTATTTGAAGGTGACTCCTCAGTTATTACCTTTGCACTAGCACAAGATCTCCCATGTTTGCAAAGTTTTGGTCACTTGATAGCTGATACAAAACATCTACTAGGAAGCTTTCATTCTTACCAGATTCAACATGTTCAAAGGTCAGCAAACCATGTTGCTCACCTCCTTGCCAAAGGGGCCATTGAGAAATCATTTGATGTTAGTTGGATGGAGGCATGTCCTCCTTTTATCCACCGTTTTGTAAAGGCTGAGCAAGCCTCTTTAGAATGATTTGAAAAAAAAAGTACATATATTCCTCTCAAGCTACTACTCAATTGTCGATGCCTCTCTTAAACTATCAATTGTGTCAATATCCCTCCTCAGTTTACCAAAAAAATGTCATGTCCCCCTTAAGACCAACAAAAAGATAAAAATGACCATAACTTTTTTTCAATAAGACAAAATGTCTTTATAAATTTGAAAAAAAACACTAAAACTAAAAAATTAAAAATAAAAACTACAGATTTATAATTTAAAAATTAAAACCAATATTAAAAAAAAAGATTTTTTTTTTCTTAAAACCAAAATTAAAAAAAAACGAAAAGAATGGAAAGTAAAAAAAAAAAAAAACAAACAAAAAGATATCTGAAAATTATAAAAACAATTTTCTTTAAAAAAGAAAACAAAAACAAAAAGAAAAAAAAACCAGTTTTTATTTTATTTTATTATTATTTTGCATAACTTTCTGTTATTTCAGATTTCTTTTTTAAAATAATTTTTTTAGTTTTATTTTTAATAATTTTATGAAGGATATTTTTGTCATTAATGGGGACATTGACATTTTTTGATAGTTTAGGAAGAACATTGACACAATTAGTAGTTTGAGGGGACATTAAAAATGATGTGGTAGTTTGAAGAGGTTGTGTGTACTTTTCTCATAATTTTTAAAGTATTATTTATTTATTTTTTTAATACATTTATACTTTTTATTATGATCGACACGTGTCGTCTTTTTATTGGGGTTGACGTGGCGCCTAATGAAATTTGTCAAAAATTTTAACAGAATTTAATTCCAGGAGTGATTTATAAATTAAGCCAAGCATATGGATCTCTGAGTTCATTTTTATACCAGATGAAGCGATTTGTAATTTAGGTCAATCACAGTACCCAATGACACAATATTTTTTTTATTCTTTTTATCAAGATTTCTCAACTTATTTCTTTTTCACATTAGTTTCTATTATTATATATGTTTACTCATTCTATGCTTATTAGTTTTTTCACCCAAAAAAAAGAATAAAGAAAAAATGGGGCAATTCCTACTTATTGAATAAACAATTTAGTGTTTCTTATTGATCTGGTGGGTAATCGGTCACACTTCCGTAGTTGACAAATGAACTCTCTTTATTTTTTTTTTTTTTATTTTTGAATAATTATTTGTTTTTATTATATTTTTCGCATTAATTCCTTTCAATGGAGTACTAATTGCCTTTGACACTTCAAAAAAAAAAAAAAAAAAAAAAAAAAAATTGCCTTTGACCCTCCAATTTTTTTTTTTTTTTTTTGTTAATCGTTATCATGCGTGCTCATCACTCATAACTAATTCACGTCGATTGCAAAACCCACGTCCAAAATTTTCTTTTATGGAAAAGAGATTAAATCGGCCAAGTAAATAATATAAATAATTATATCATTATTTTTATAACAACAACATTTAAGCATATACAACGATCTATCTTGCTATTTTACAAATTAATTAATGTGTCATTGAATAATTGGTGAAATAATTAGTCATGAAATTTGACTTTTCAATTTACTTAATTAGTGATTGACTTTTCAATCATATATACAATCTTATTGATTTCACTATCTATGAAGTGTCAGGTTATTTTATAAGAAAATTGTATTGCAATGATTATGTCTCGTTTGATTTGTGGATTGGGTATTCCATTGAGAAATAAAATAGTTTTTACCAAAAATAAAAGACAGTGGAATAGAATTGGTATTTCTACTCTTTAATTTGGTAACAACTCATATATTTTAATTGTAATCCAATCAAAATTACTAAAAAAACTCCACATTATTTATTTTTTTTTAAAAGAAGTTAAAAAAACTCAAATTATTTTTTTTAAAAAAAATTGAAAACCAGTGGGTGGCATGGTCGGCCACCCACCAAAGAGCCGGGGGTGGCCGGTCACTCCCGATGAGAATCGGAGGTGGCTTGTGTCACTCCCGAAAGCTCCGGGGGCCGGCCACTATAAGGTTTTTTTTTTTTGTTTTGTTTTTTAAATTGAAAGAAAATAGAAAAATAATGAGTCATTCCATTTCAGGGTCTATTTTGCGAACCAAACGAAACCTAAATTTTTAAAAACTTTATTCACTCCTCCCCCAAAAATAAAATGTTTATGAAATACAAATAATCCAAGTTGATTTAAAGCAAAAAGGAAAAAAAAAAAAGACAAAAACTTACTATTTTTGTTGTTTCCAATTTTAACTTGTAATTCAAATAATGTCGTATATATATATATGATGTATTTGATCATTAATACATAAATAATTAGCCAATTTTTTTATTTTTATTTTTATCATTAAGCTAATTAATCTTCTCTATAATTGAGGTGGTTCCAATTAAACTTACCAAAAACAGCTAGGACTACTTCCCGCATATCTAGGCGACGAGTTGAGCAATTCCCTTTTGTCTCTTTTGGGGCTAAACTAAATAGGTATTGAATATCGCATTAATTAGCCTCGATAAAATAATATAATGCACGTTGATTTTCCCCTTTAAATAAAAGTTTGACTATGAGTATAACAACAATAATTAACAATATGCTTACAGGTGGATCTGAGCTAAGAAACTATATATTTTTCAAAATATTGTGGCAATATTTGGTTTTATTTTTTATTTTTATTCTGAAAACTTCAAATAAAATCTTCCTGAAAAATATTGTTAAAAAATTTAGTTGAGAAATTATAAAACCCTATGCATTAGAGCCTAAATACATAAACCAGTACTGTATATTTCATACGGACTCTAAGGTAATTCCAAATGTATACTTTTAACTTTTTGAGCACCCAACTTTGTTCGGTCCGTAGGATATTGGAATGGACTTTTTACTCTCATTTTCATTGGCTCACACAAGTAGTTTAAGAGAATGGGAGACTGCTGGAATAAACTTTTCATTCTTATTCCTGTTAGCTCACACCGGCTACTGGCCTAAGAGAATGGAGGGTTATTGGAATGAAGAGCCTCAACGCTTACGAACGGCCTAAGCCCAAACACGATGGGTTCCCCTCCTAGCTCGAGGCCTTGCCGACGTAGCCCAAGCAAGGCACAACCTCAACGCCTATGAATGACCTAGATGCAAGCGTGCTGATCATGCCTCAAACTAGTCCCACCAAGACTGTATATATGATGCGGCATAAATCACTACGTACTAGATATCACCCTAAAAATAGAGCACATGCAAGAAACCATAACGCCAGGAAATGAAATTACTCAGCTTCAACAAGAAACTGTGCTTCATTTGGAAAGCCTCCAACGGTTGACTACCCGCCTAGCTCCCAAAATTAAGGAAAATCATGCAGATATCGGAAGCTTGGAAAACACCACAGCCGATTCAACTAGGAATCACTTCCTTAGACGTACTTTAAGAGTCGTTCTATAAAACCCTAAGTAGAGCTCCAACCCAAGACACCTACTCTCTTACACTTGAATACTCCGTTTACTCTTACTTATTGTGTTATGTTTAATGTTATTTTGATTTACTTGTTACTGGCTTTAGTATTTGAGGTGGTGTCGCCACTATTCTCCTCTTGCATGGACCAGCATGGCGCATCACACCCGATTTTCTGTTTATCTTGTAAGACCGCGAGACCACCGACCGCCAGGCGTAACAACTGCATTAATTAACACATATAATGCATTTATTTTTTTGTAATATTTTCATATTCTATATTCTAAAATAATGCTATTTTCTAACTTGTTTGAGTTTTTCATTAGAGTAAAGACATTTTTTGGGGGGGGATAAAGAGGAGAAACTCCGTTTAATGCATGCGTGGGTAAATTAATATAAGTTGATATCTTTTAAATATCTTGTAAAAGATATTATTTTATTTGCGCCTAATATATATATATAGACCGATAACATCTTCCTTTTCGAATGTTAAATTTGCCTAATATTGTTTAATTGCTAGCATCTTCCTTTTTGAACGTTAAATTTATACTTAATGCAATTAAACCTAGCTATCTTTAGCAAAGAAAAATTAATGCTATATATATATATATATGAGTAAATTAAGGGAAATGAAATATATATTTTTTTAACTTACGAAATAATATTTGCTTCCCATTGATAATATAACCGTTTCCTATCATGGATATGAAATTATTAGGGACCTTTTGGTTTCAAAGTTTGGAAATTCAATCATTCAACTCAAATTACATTTTTTACTTTTTTATTTTATTTTTTTGACATGTCCGCATAAGAGGGGAGGGAGAATTCGAATTAGTGACCTCCGCTTCATAAGGCGTAATCCTCAGCCGATTAAACTACCCATTGGAACAACTTAAATTACTTTTAATTACGTACCAAGGAAAGAAAATTCTTGATCGTGGATTATTCTAATTATATGATGTGTATATATATATATATAGGTGTATAAATAAATCACTTCACCAGCTATTCTTCCATGCGATATCATGACAAGCACTCCAGTAAATGAGCCTTGCACGTAGTATATATACGCTGTTGATGCTTCCATATATATATATATATATATATATATACAAACCCAGAGACAAAGTAGACAGATCATAAAAGAACATGTCTTCTTTCAAAGCCTACGGCAAAGTGGATGAAGCCGAGCAGGCAAAGCTCGAGGCTGGTCGGAAGAGACGAAAGGGAATCGCCATCATAAGCTTATCCTCGATAATCCTTGTCGGCGTTGTAGTTGCTGCGGTACTTGGAACCAAAGCCGGTTCCGGTTCCAAAAATGGCGGCGGCGGCGGAGACAAATCGCCTGCCACCTCGATAAAAGCAATCTGCGACTTTACCTCGTACCCGGAGACATGTTATAGCAGCCTTGCTTCTTTACCCAACTCCACGCAGGTTGAGCCTGTGGCTGTCTTCAAGTTGGCAATCCAAGTCGCCATGACTGAGTTGTCGAATGCTGCTCAACGCTTATCTGAGCCTGGCGTTCTTGGTGGTTCCACCGACAACATGACGGCCGGTGCTTTGGAGATCTGTCAAGAACTTTTTAGCCTTGCGATGGACCATCTCAATCTCACATTGTCTGCTGGTTCTGCCTCGTTATTTCAAGCCATGGATGATCTCAAAACGTGGTTAAGTTCTGCAGGTACTCTAATTAAGTATTATTATTATTATTTTTATATTTAATTGTATTTATTTTTGTATTTGTAAAAAGAAATGATTCATTTCTAGGAGTGTATGTTAAGATGCGGGTGTGAATGCAATTACTTGTAATATTCACAATTACATTTATAAAATGCGGATATCACTTTTAGATATTCGTATCCACACCAACCGCATTCACGCAGCTATTGTGGTTATTAAATGTGTTTACTATCCGTTATTCGCATATTAGGTAATAGATATTTTGGGCATATTTTAGTCTTTTGAGTATTTATTAGGGCTTATTTTAGACGATTTTAAAAATAATTTAGGCCTTTTTTTGTGTTTTGGGTTTATTTAATTTTATTTTAAGCCTATACCTTTTGAAAATATTGATTTTACATTATTTTTACTTTTTGTGTTTTGGGTTACATGACTAGAAAGCAACATAACCGACCAAACCTCTTAACAAAAAAATAAAAATAAACGTAACCAATCAAACCAATGTAAACATAACTTATACCTAATCCAAAACGACGTCATTTTGATAAATTTATTAAATATAATATATAAAAGAAATATTTAAAATATATTCTATATATAATGAGTATGCAGATGCGGTTAATAATAACATTCTTATACTCTAAAATTGCTATCCTCATATGCATATATGAGGATGTTCATTTTTACCAACCGCATATGCATTTGCAGATAGCAGATGCGAGTGATTAATATTCATCTGCATATATTATATTAATTATTACTTTTATATATATATATATATATATATATATATATATATATATATATATATATATATATATATACTAAATTTAATCATTTAATTTATATTCCAACAGTCACTTTTCAAGAGACATGCATAGACGGCTTCGAGAATGCAAATGTAACTCTAAAGACAGCCATTGTCAATCACCTGAAGAATTCTACAGAGGCAACCAGCAACGGCCTCGCCATCACCACATTTATTTCCGACTTCTTGGGCTCTCTGAAGCTAAGAAGACTAATGGGTCTCCCCGATCAGCACGATGAACAGCCGACGTGGCTGCATTCAAAAGATCGGAAGCTGCTTCAAACTGTGGATTTGAGAAGGAAGGCGAACATAGTTGTGGCGAAAGATGGATCCAGCAAGTACAGAACAATTACTGCTGCGCTCAACGCCGTTCCCGATAAAAGCAACCAGAGGTTCGTGATCTACGTGAAGAAAGGAGTTTACTACGAAAACGTTCAGGTGGGGAAGAACAAGTGGAACGTCGTGATGGTTGGTGATGGAATGACTTCAACGGTTGTGTCTGCAAGTCTCAACGCTGTGGACGGGACTGGAACGTATCAAAGTGCAACATTTGGTAAGATCTTTGTATGGGAATTATGTTATTTGGATAGAATGCACATGACACGCACGTGAAAATAGATGATTGGGATCAGAAGAACTTCACAAAAATTTGGACAGTTTAAGAGGTCTTGGTCGGGGTTCACTGCCTTGGGCAAGTGAATCCTGTATCCTAGATTGTTCGAATTAACAAGATGGAGTACTTTGCAGGCCAACTTTTTAGGGTGTCAAATTGGAGGAGGATCGTCGATAACTATTTGTCTGAAATATAGAGAATTTGGACAGGTAATTGTAAGAGATTGCTTATGGGACCTATCTAACCGAGTAAGTGATTGGGCAACCCAATTTTTATTTGGTGAGGTGCGTCCCATAAATGGTCTATTACAATTACTTGTTCGAATTCTCTACACTTTGAACAAATAATTATAAACGATCATAATCCATCAAAATTTCTGTAAAATTCAAGTAGCCTAAAACAAAGGATGCTCTTTCGATAATGCAACATACTTCCAAACTTGTTAGATATTAAAATGTGCGATTTGAAAATGTAATTTAAAAAAAAGCACTTAAGTGTTAGGTAGAATGACAGTTTTGCTTTAAAATTGTGCGTTTTAAAAAACACACCCCTTTGGCTACGATTCGAAAACGCAGATTGTTCTACGTTCTTCATTTGCAATTTTTTAAAAATGCACTTTCAAACGATACATTTTCTTTAATTTGATTTAGAATCACACTTTTAGTTTGTGAAATGACAGTGTCAAACGCACTCTAAATTTTAAAATCGTACCCTTTAAGGTTGTCCAAATTTCTATAAAAATTTTAGGGTTATAAAATTGCAATGCTGAATTCACTATAAATTTTTAGATCACATTTTTTTAGGTTATCCAAATTTCTATAAAATATAATGCAACATACATCCAAACCGGTTAGCATATAAATTGAGAAATGAGTCGTTAATTTCCTCTCGTCATTCTTTCATCCTTCCACTTTTGGTGCAGCTGTTTTCGGCCGGGGCTTCATTGCCAAAGATATGGGGTTCCGTAATTCCGCCGGAGCAATTAAGCATCAGGCGGTGGCCCTAATGTCAAACTCAGACAAATCAATCTTCTACCGGTGCCGCATGGATGCATTTCAGGACACCCTCTATGTACATGCCAACCGACAGTTCTACAGAGAATGCAACATTTACGGGACAGTTGATTTCATCTTCGGAAATGCAGCAGTTGTCCTTCAGAACTGTAGCATATTTGCCAAGGTTCCGATGCTGGGGCAGCAGAACACCGTTACAGCTCAAGGGAAGAGTGACCCACATCAGACCACTGGAATCTCAATACATCATTGCACAATATCGCCCTATGGGGACTTGAAATCTGTCCAGACATACCTTGGACGGCCATGGAAGGATTTCTCAACAACCGTGATCCTCCGTAGCAATCTAGGGAGCTTAATCAACCCCGCCGGATGGTTGCCGTGGGTAGGCACGTCGGCTCCGAGCACCATATTTTACTCGGAGTATAGAAACTATGGTCCAGGTTCTTCCACAAAGAATAGAGTCAAGTGGAAAGGGGTGAAAACAATGAACGCTAATCTAGCCAGTAGTTTTTCAGTGGGTTCATTCATCAATGGGAAAGAGTGGATACCAGCAATTGTACCCTTCAAATCTGGCATCTGATTGTGACACGTACATTTCATGGAGATCGATGGAGTCTTTCTTTTTGGACAAAGATGTTTTTGTTTTTGTTTTTTTGTTTTGTTTTTACACTATATTATATATATGTTCATTGGTTGAGAAAAAGCTTGGAATAAAAGAAAAAAAAAAAACACTCTAACGAGTGTAGACTGGAATTAATTAGTGCATCTTGCTTATTTCTAAGCAACTGATCAATAGGCCCTCAAGCTTAACGGCAGGGGTGGACGTTGAGGTTGGTGCAAAAAGAGCTGAATTGGTGAGAGATGATCGAGTGGCTTGGTGAGGATGTTTTGCGATTTGGTCCCTATATCACTGCAAAAAGTCCAAAGATTTGAGTCATTCTAGGCTTACTCAAATCGTTTTAAGTTGTCTTTAGGAGTCGGTTAGAAAACGACTTAACATATAGGGTTTGGATTAGGGGTGGGCAAAAACCCGCACACCTGCCCCGCCCTGACCTCGAGAACACGGTTTTTAGGGGTTTTTTGGTGATTATGGGTTGGATTTTGCCCAACTTGTGCAGGGCGCGGGTTGGGGGTTTTAAAAAACCCTAGGGACCCACCCCACTCCTCCCCGCAAGAAAAAAGAAAAAGAAAAAGAAAAAGAAAGTTAAAAAAACCCTTAAGTTCCTAACCCTAAGCGCCGTACACCCCTTTTCACTTTTTTTTTTTTTTTTTTTGTCTCTCTCTCTCTCTCTCTCTCTCTCTCTCTCTTCTCTCTTCGGTCTTCAGAATCTTCTAGTCTTCTTCACCCCGCATTAGGGTTTTCCAGCTCTAAAGAGAAAGGTTGCACAACGCTTCATCTCCTGTGGAGTGTGAAGTTGCGAACCATGAGTCCATTCTTTCTTCATTTTGGTAATTTTCCCACTCTTCAATCTTCATTCAGTTCATTTTTTGGCAGTTCGTTGTTTGGGTTTGCACTTTGCAGGTATTTTCATATCTTCAAGGGTCTCGTTCTAAGGCGCTGAAATTAGGGTTTGTTCTTGTTTTATAGCTTATCAATCGATGAGAAGTTCTCACGTTTTTTCCTCTTTGTTTTTAATGGTTTCATTATGGTTTTTGTCTTTTTGATTGGGATTTTGGAGAATTGCTTTGAATCTTAGGGTTTGATTCATCGAGATCGAGCTTTTAGAGAAGATGAGGGAACCTGTCCCGCCCCGCCTAACCCACACCCCTGCCTTGCATCACCCCACACCCCACGGTTTAGTTACAACTTATGCGGTTCACGTGGTTGATTTCCTCATGACTACAAAAAAATTGTTAATTAGGTCGAGAAAATTAATTCGCGACGCTTCTACCAGAAGCATCGCGAATTAGCGATGTTTATAATACAAGCGACGCCAACACGTTGGCGTCACTTGACTAATTTACAAGTGTCGCCAATGCTGATAATTGGCGACACTTGCTACTATTTATAATACAAGCGTCGCCAATTAAGCACATAACTTCTTTTCTTTTTTTTTTTTTAATTTTTAATTTTTAATTTTTTATAAAAACGTTTGTTTTCTTTTGCAAGCACATAAACGTTTGTTATTACTAAATCTGACAATTCAAACCACTAGACATAAGGTTCTAAAATTTCCATCATACAAATAGACAAAAACAACAAAGGGAAAACTAGCATCAACGTTTTATTTACTGAAAAAAAATTACTAATTCTGATTCATCAAAACAATGATGAGATACATGGACATCGTTGAAAGGGCAACATTGCCTTCAAGACTCATTACAGAATGCTTGATTCGAATCCATAACCTCCTTTATCCTTTTGACAATTTTAATAGTGGGATGCAGCCAACCAGTGTTGATTGCTTTTATGGATATACGCTATGGCCTCCAATCCACCAGCAACCCCAATGCCCTGTCCAATCATTGACTGAAACAAGAAAAGCAACAATTAATTAGCTAGGTTGCAATTAGATGAGTAGCCGGAATGCAAATCTGGGTGAAAAATCACTTACATCCGACTAGCTATTTTAACAAAAAAATTGGTGAGTTGCTACGCAGAGTTTGAAGGAGCAATACGCAGAGTGCTGGCTGATAATATATAGATGGCCTGCCAGGAGGAAGAAATACGGTTTAGTGACTGACAAAGGCATTCTCGTTATTTTTCAATGCTCACATAAATTGAGGTGAAGCAAACCCTAGAAAATAAGGATCGGACATTCTTTAGAAGGAATGGAAGTTCATACATTTGCAAGAAGATCTCTGATTCCTTGAAAAAATTAGGTTTGAGAGACAATGAGACAAACTGAAATGAAAGAGATGGAGAGAAAACAGGAATCAACAATCAGACAAAACAACTCAATAGGAACCGGATTTTCGTCCCAACATTCACTGAGAAAATCATATACATTCATAAAAGGAACAATACCAGAAAATAAACCCACTCATGAGATTGAACCCAAAACCAATCTCAACAATCATCAAAGGGGTTTCGGTTTTTGCAAATGTTTTTGTCTTTAATACCTTGAATTTCCAACATATGTCCAACTTAAATTCCAAATAAATGACCTTCATTTGTTTGGAATGAAAGAAAGAACCGAGAAAAGTAAAGGAAAATTATCAAATATTTACCTGAGAGATCGAGATGGAGAGCTACAAGCGCTGCTCCTTGGAGGAGGTAGAGAGATATTAGATCGAGAAGCCGTATTTTGTGAGAGAGATTAAATATTGAAGCTGTAATCTGAGAGAGATTAGAGAGGGATTACATGCGGAAGAGGGAAATGAGAAGGTGGGAAAAAGAAAGAGGGAAAAGGGAAAGGTGCCTGGGAAAAAGGAATAGAGGGAAAACGTAATAAAGGTGGGAAAAGTCTAGGGAATACGTGCGTTTTTGAAAATTTATTTTCATTGTTCCCGTTGTTTAAAATACCAACCGACGCGAAAAAATGGTGATTAGCGTCGTTTCCTAATAAAGCGATGTTAGTTTATGTCGTTTCAAAACGCCGACGTAAATTCACGTCGCTTGTTTCTGAGACGACGCCAATGCCTATATTTGGCGTCGTTTCTTTCAAACGACATTAAAAAAAACGTAGCCAAAAACCTTTTTTTTTGTAGTGTCGTGATCAACCTGCAGGGTTGCGGGGCGGGGGCAAAATGAGCAGAAATCCACCCAGCCCCACCTCGTGCCAACCCCTAGTTTGGATTTTGGATTAGTGTTGTTTTACTGTTCAAATGATTCCAATTAGAGTCGTTTTGGAAAAAACGATTCAAATCGTTCGGGGTCGTTTTGCATTTGAAAAGACTGCAACATTTTGGAGTTGTTTTTAGTACAAAACGACTCCAACAATTGGAGTCGTTTTATATGAAAAACGGCTCAATTTTTATTTTTTATTTTTTATTTTTAAAAAATCATTAATTGTTTTAAGTTTTTTGTTTTTGTTTTTATTTTTCTTATAGTAATAGCTGATATAGCAAGAATAATGTTTACATATTCATACACTCATAATCCAAACTCCATACACTCATAAACGATCACAATGACTTGATGCACATCAAGCCAAAAACAAAACAATAACAAATAAGACCACATATGAACGTAATGTCACTCAACTTTAAACATATATAATACAAACCCCAAAACTTTTAAAATAATTCCAAACATAATATATAAGTTACATACAATCACAAACCGATCAAATCCAACTGATAAAACCATATGAACTGTGTTTACATCATTTACAAACTTTGATATTCCTTCTACATTCAAAAGTATACAAATAAGGTTTGTCATGACTGCAAACATAACTTCATATCCTACGTACATAGTTACTCATGCGGATCATCGTCTTGGGATGAGGGCGTGACACCTACATTAATGATTCGGATGAAATGTGTTACGCAACTACATATGGGAAATTAGTAATGATATATGTAACATTTTTAACCGTATAATGAAAAAAAAACCACACTTTGTTAATTAGTTAATCATGTTGGGAGCTAACTTAGTCGGCTGGCTACTGAAGATCTCGCCCTCACGATACCAAGTGACTCAATGTCTTGCACAGCCAAAGTATTTCCCGTTGTTGCATTGGAGCCAACACTTTCGATAATCCTCTTCAAATCCGTTATCATCTAATCCTGTTTTGCCATCCGTTCAAGAGTGATTTTCTTTTCTTCATGCAGTTCATGCATCGGTGCCTTCATTGAACTCATTTTAGAGACATATGTAGGGTCTTGTGACATGCGTGGTGCTGATGTAGATGAGCAACACGTGGATATAACAGGTAGTGGCCCAAGCCTAATTCCACGGACACGACCTGATTATTATGGCCTCCCCATTGCCCTTGCATATGCATCATCCTCAGCCCATAGTATTGATCCATATGGAGAGACCGGGTTTTCATGAATGTTAGAAACAGAATAATATATATATACAAGTTTTTTCGCAATTCTGACGTAGCTCTTTGAGGCAGATGTGTGAATAATCTTGTGATTTGTTTGGCATTGTCTATGCTTTTCTGCCCTCGCCTACACACTTTTTGTTTTAAACAAATACGATATAATGCATTATTGAAAGTTTAAAGACATACGATGTGTTGTACGTGACATTTTTTGAATTAATTACCTGATCTTCAGCCATCAACCATGCGTGGATGCTTGTCTCTATGTCTTCAACATAAAAAATCTTGATGTTTGACGTCGATTGTAGAATTGATTCGTGGGTATCACCGGCCTATATATGAAGACCTCTCTTCACCCTATACTTGTAATTTTTTCTCTTTACTCCAAAGTCCATAAATGTTATCCGTTTGATCACTTTTATTGGTGCAACAGACAAGATATAGAATTTTTTCTATAAATTAGTAAAAGAACAATTATATACTATGTGCATGTCGTAATATATGTTCAACACAATAAGCCCGTAACAAATTAAATTAATAACTTGTTTTATATACCATTAGTGTGGTCCACAGATCTTCCTTCAATTGAGGTGATACATTCCTCCAGTTCGAAGCGCTTATCCCTACAAACTTCCCGTTTCTGACATATTTTGCTCTTAGCCTTCGAAATTTCAGTCCGCTTCTGTCCGTTGACTGTCATGTCGTATTAAAATCTATGATAACCTTCTCCCTAATGAGTATTGCCCAAATTGCATTGAGACCCCCAACATCTCAAACGTGGTATTTGTATTTAAATTAAACACTTGTATTTAAATTACCATCGGTATTTGTATTTAAATTAAACACATGTAAAATATTAGAGACATTACATGTGTATATATGTTGCATGGAATATAAGCATTCTTGGTGCATGAGCACATAAAAACTTTGGAGCATAGATTACATATCAAATGTAACATACGTACCTATCGTACGGACTTGCCGACAATCTAATACCTAAGTATTTGGATCTTGTGTGATCTCAATCTCAGGTTGCCTCTCTGAAAAAAAAAAAAAAAAAAAAAGGATCAAGATTGTAAGATGGGTTAGGTGATGGTATGAAAGTATCAAGTAACCTTGAAAACCCGTTGTCTGTATCCAACGTGAAAAACGAAATTGACTTCTAAAAATAAAGTGTGTGGATAAGTGTCAACAAAAATTAAAGCACAGCGGAAAGTAAATGACACACAGATTTTTGTTGACGAAGTGGAAACTCAGTTAAGAGAAAAACCACTCCGGGGCAGCCAAACCCAGGAATTCCACTATTCAGAAGACATAGCTAGATACAAGACAGTAACACTCACATATACCCGATGCAGTAGTCGTATCTTGATCTCTGACGTATAACCCAACACGAATGCTTCCCAACCAGGTTCTCCTACCTGAAGGGGTCTTCAATGGAACTTCTATAGATATTAGTGTTATATATAGTATATAGGGTTAGGGTTTATACATATATAGTGTGTACATATACATACATACATACATATATATATATATATATATATATATATATATATATAAAATGACTCATATTTTGGTTTAGTACTGTATATCGTATATAGGGTTAAGGTTAAGGTTATAGATATATTACTAAAAATGATGGGGCCAGGGTTGTGGCATGGGACTCCTAAGACTCCAAGTTTTTTCCAAAAATGACTCGTTTTAATTAAAATGACGTCACTTAGTGATGTCATTTATAGTAAAACGACATCACTCAGTGAAGTCGTCTTAGTTAAAACGATGCCACTCTCATGTGTAGTGACGTTTTAACTAAGACGACGTCACTATGAGTGACGTCATTTTCCTTAAAATGACGTCGTTTTACTTAAAAATGACGTTGGTTAGTGTTGTTTTATTAAAGTGACACTAACCAAAAACGCACTAATCCCTTGATTTTTATTAGTGCTACTAGAAATGAATCGATCGAACATGGAGCATACGATTAGCCACTTGATCACAAACAAAGTGGTAACATATTTCGGACAAAGTTTTCCTCAAAGCAAAGTGGTAATAAATTCTGTTGAAATGTTGGGTTTGCGAGGGGTGAGATAGGTGACACCTATATATGTTATCACACCAAAGTGTAGGATCCTTTGGAAGGAAAATGCCAAGGTCACATAGGAGGGATTGGATGTAATGCCCCTAAAATTAAGTAATGGTTTTATTTAATTTGGATAGTTACTAGCAGTACTCCTAGAAGAATTACATGGTAATTGCCTAGCGGAACCACCCTTAAGATCTAATTAGAGTGAATGAAAAGCAGAAAACGGAAGAATATGAAATCTGAAAATCTAAAAGTAATTTAACTTCAAATAATGCTATCATCAAACATAGACAAAGAGTTATTCAAAATTGAATCTAATCTAGACAAACTTGTTACCAAGTGACCATTCACTCGGCATCTTTATCCTCGCGAACCTCCCAATCCTAACCAAGGTCAACCGAATAATTACCGACACACATAGAGATTTCGGGAAAGAGGAGGGCACTGAGTAAGTCTATGACTTATTAAATAAATCATTAAAAGATTGGTAATTGTTAGTATTTTAATTGGCTACATTCTAGATGACAAAATCACTTTATGTAACAGTTGCTTTTTAATAGGATTATCGGTTCTATTCAGAGTCTTCAAGTAATATGGACAGTGTCTCATTTCATGCCATATGTATGGTTACAAGTTTCTAGAAGATGTCCATGAAGATTCCATGCAATTTCTAAGTCAGAACAGCCGGTTCTTGTGCAACCGTCCGGATGGGACTTTGAAGGCGTCCGAACGCCCCTTAATGTCTAGAAGCTTCAGCGTTGCAGAACGTCCGGACGTCGGGGCAACACTGTCTGGACGCTAGGTAAAGCTTCTCCCATTTCTACACGGAGTTGGATTTCATGTTCAGACACGGATCGAGAAACAGTAACCATTCAGACGGAAGGGCAACACTGTTCGGACGCTTTTAAGGTTTCCAGGAAGATTTCTACACACGTCTCAGTGTTTTTTATCATAACTCTCTGTTCGAGTATTGGATTGAGACGAAATTGGTGTCGTTGGAAAGCTAAGAAAAAAATCCTACAACTTGAATATCTAGATGGCCAATAGAAACGTCCAAATGGCCCACCATCCGGATGGAAAGAGATTAGCATTTGGATGGCCTTCATAATTGCGCAGTTTCTGAAAGGCGGCTGCAGAAGACCGTCCGGACGAGGCTAACTTCCGTCCGGATGCTCGACAGCTAGAGTCCATTTTTAGCAGATTTAGGGTTTCTTTAAGCCTATAAATAGGGGGCTCTAAGCTTGTAATTTGTATGAATTCAATATCAAATTCCATAGTATTTTGAGAGGGTGTTTAGGAAGAATCGAAGATCCGCTAGCTCTCAAGCCATTGCCGGTGTGTGCTTCTTGTTCGTGTGAAGTCTATCTTAGGGGGTCGGCCCTAAGGTAAAGGAATCCATAAAAAATCCTTTCAGGTAGGAGAGCCCCAGAGTGGTTTTTCTCTTCACAGGGTTTCCACTTCGTAACAAATATCTTGTCTTATTTAAATTTCGTATTTAAGATATTTTGTTGTACACAAACACACACACTTGGTTAATTTAGAAGTTAATAATTATTAACATTTGGTATCAGAGCGGGTACACTTGTGTTTGGATTTATTTCCTAAGTGTGATCCATGACTTCTTCTAACATAAATCTTCTTGAGTTTTCTGAAGATGATTTTTATGATTTCTTTAAAGATACCCTTTTGATAGGTAAACTCTTTAAGAAATCCAATAAAGAACTCAAGAAGATTAAGCAAGAAAAAGAGTCTTTGATTTTACAATTATCTGAATCACATGTTTTAATTGACTCTTTGAAATCTGAGAATACCATGCCTTTTGATACTGTTGATGCACTAGAGAATAAATTAAAAGAATCAGAGGATCTCTTGGAAAAATTCTCTAGTAATAATTTGAAAAGCATGCTTTGTATTCATACAGATATTTCTAACAAGCCTGATTTAATTGTTAATGATTTAAGTACTTCTACTTTGCATGCTTCTGTTTTTGAATTAGATTCTATTGATATTAAGCCTGTGATAGAAGATACAGCTTGTTTAGATAATTCTTTCTTAACTAATCAAGGATGCCTAGCTCTAATGAATCAGGAATACAAGGTAAGTTTATTCCTAAGTGTCATAATTGTGGGAAGATTGGTCATATTAGGCCAAATTGTTATTTGTCGAAATCCTACAGGCCTTGGATTAAGCAGGATGCTCTGAGGAAAAGTGAAGTTGAAGATTCTTCCTCATCAAAATATGTCCCTCTGCATAGGAGACATATAAAAGGTAGGGGTAATATTGTTTGTAAGAATGCTAACCATATTTCTGCAGAGAAAGTCAAGCAGCATTCCAACAAAAGATGCCTTGCCCACCTATCATCACTGCGGCATCACTGGTCACATCCGACCCAAATGTTCACATCTTCAGGCTTAGAAGTCGGAGGTTCAGAAGGAGCTGCCAATAAGAGCTACATCAGGCACTCTACCTCCAACTACATTCCAGGCTCCACGGCACCAACAACGACAGTTGAAGTTGGTTCCTGCCAATCAGAGTGTCAAAATAAAGAAGAACAAATCAAGGCGCTATAAGAGAAAGCTGCAGAAGCCCATTACCAACCATGGCTATGAAGGTTTGCTGAGCCTAATGCAATGTATGCTAAGAAGAATGGACAACATGAACAAGACCTGCAAACTACCACCAAGGGTCAAGCAGGTATGAGTCAAGAATGATGAGACCATTCACCCCTTGAGGGGGAGTGGACTCACCTAGTAGAGGTGAAGTCTTACCATGCCTAGGATTTTGGTTCCTAAATCCTAGTGCATGTCAGGTATGTTTTGCATTACATAGTTTATCATGTCATATCCTATTCGTGCCTTGCATTCTATTTGAGGAACCATTTATTTCTATCCCCATATTTTCTCTGGTTGTCTTGAGAAACTTCTGTAGATATTTTTTGGGGATAACAGTTAAAACACGCCGGACGGCTGCTTTTTTTTATCTTGGTATTTCTAAACCTCTCTCCCTGAAGACATGTTTGATTTTACCTTACATGCTGGGACTAGATGGTATTTCCTTTTCCATAAGCATGTCCTTGTTGTTTTTCTATTTTATTGTTTTCAACAAAAAAAAAAAAAAAAAAAAAAAAAAAAATTGGGGGAGAAGATGCATAATTTTTTTTTTTTTTTTTTTTTTTTTAAGAGTTGCTTTCCAGATATTGTATGCGTTTTTGCCTGATATCTCAGTTCATTGTGCATTAATTGAGTATGCTTATATATGATTGAGAGTTTCTGTCTAATATCTGGTAAGTTTTCCTGTGCATCTTAATACTAGATAGTTGCTTTTCTCATGCGGTGAAAAATTGTGCACTATCCAAAGCTCCCCTAAGGTACATTTTCTCTCCTATGACTTTTAGCTTATGGAATTTTTAAATGAGAGAGATTTTTTTTTGCTAAGATGGTCAAATTGACCAACTCACTAGTTGAACCTAGAACCTATAAATTCTGACATTCTTTATAGGTTGCAGCACCAAGTGATAAAAAAATTCAATACTTAATAAATATGGATAAATAATCTACTGCTTTATGCTAAATCTGTCTTGATCTTGTCCCTATAGAAATAGTCAGTGACCAAATCATTGCGGAAATAGACGGTCATTAAAGGACTTTGTAAAAGAAAATGTGCTGCAGCTTAGGGGGAGTGTATCATATGAGGGTGGCTAGGCCCTAGTATAATAAGGTATGACTTTTGACTAATCTAATATTGATTATCTCTCTTCTTTGGAAAATCCGAGTGATTTAAGTCATATTAGTGAACTTCATACCGTATTGAGAAAGCCTTCATACACACACATACGCATTGCATGAGTTAAGTTTACTTTTGAATATGTTCTATCTGCGAGTAATTTATGCTCATTGATTACTTAACTCTTTTCTATATGTTTGCATATTTTGGACGAGCTATCTGACTGTTTTCTCAGGTTTAGATACATGTGTGTGCTGATTTCTTGTTGAAGACCTCACCTTGTTCTTTTATCTTCTTTTGGTTTTGTTATGGTCTTTTAATTAATACTTTGTTTACCCTTTGTCATTGTGTGAGAAAAAGGGGGAGTATTTTTGGTTTATTTTGGTATTTAGACCGGGAATATATTTCTAAACCGGTCAAGTGTTTTTGTCCCAGAATGGTCAAAGGGGGAGTTTGTTAGTATTTTAATTGGCTACATTCTGAATGACAAAAACACTTTATGTAACAGTTGTTTATTAACAGGATTATCGGTTCTATTCAGAGTCTTCAAGTAATATGGACAGTTTCTCATTTCATGCCATGTGTATGGTCACAAGTTTCTAAAAGATGTCCATGAAGATTCCATGCAATTTCTAAGTCAGAACAGCCGGTTCTTGTGCAACCGTTCGGATAGGCCTTTGAAGGCTTCCGGACACCCCTTAGTGTCTAGAAGCTTTAGCGTTGAAGAACGTCCGGACGTCAGGGCAACACCGTCCGTACCCTAGGTCAAGCTTCTCCAGTTTCTACACGGAGTTGGATTTCATGTTTAGACACGAACTGGGAAACAGCAACCGTCCGGACGGAAGGGCAACACTGTCCGGACACTTTTCAAGTTTCCAGGAAAATTTCTACGCACGTCTCAATATGTTTATCATAACTCTCTGCTCGAGTATCGGATTTAGACGAAATTGGTGTAATTGGAAAGCTAAGAAAAAATATTACAACTTGAAACAACCACACAGCCCACTGTCTGGAAGGAAAAAGATTAGCATCCGGATGGCCTCCAGAATTGCACTGTTTCTGAAAGGCGGTCGCAGAAGACTGTCCGGACAAGGCTAACTTCCGTCCGGATGCTCGACAGTCAGAGTCCATTTTCAGAAGATATGGTTTCTTTAAGCCTATAAATAGGGGGCTTTAGGCTTGTAATTTGTATGAATTCAATATCTAATTCCATAGTATTTTGAGAGGGTGTTTAAGAAGAATAGAAGATTCGCTAGCTCTCAAGCTGTTGCCGGTGTGTGCTCCTGGTTCGTGTGAAGTCTATCTTAGGGGTCGGACCTAAGGTAAATGAATCGATCGAAAACCCCTTCAAGTAGGAGATTTGGTTGGGAAGCGTTCACAATAAGCTTTGAAAAACGAAATTGACTTCTAAACCGATAAAACAATGTATTAGTCGAACGACGCACAATGAATATCCAATGTTTTGATAGATCAAACACCAAGCAATCAATTTTAATGAAACTTATTCCACATCATCACTTGTATCCGGAAACCACAAGAGATATCAAAACATCATCTCATAAAAATCGAAGTAGAACAATGAGAAATCAAACCCATAAACTCAAATAGCATGAACAAGCATGAAACTCGGTTTCTCTTCAATGGTGAGGTCTCATCCTCAACCCCAAACGAAAATATTAGCTACACATGATAAAATAACTACAACTTAAAACACTAAATTAAAAGCATAAAAATCAAAGAGTTGCAAAAGGAAAGAAATAAGCTACAAGAAGAAGATAAGCAAGAAGTTATGTACAAAGAGGCTCATGCCTCCTCTCTCCTTGATTTTCAGCCTTGGTCTCCTTTTATAGCCAAGTGGTTTGTGTGGAATGGGTGAGTGGATGTTATTTTATGTATGAGTGGAGAGATGAGTGATGAGTGTTTTATGGAATGAGTGGTGAGTGTTTTATGGAATGAGTGGTGAGTGTTTTATGGAATGATGGTATTTTATGTTGAGTGGGGAAAAAAAGGTGATTAAGTGGCTGAGAATGTGGAGAAAATCGTGTATTGGCTCTAGCTTTGGGGAGACAAGGAATGAGGCAAAAGAAAAATAATAAGAGAGATGGTTCCGGATTTTCGGGATGATCCGACGACTGAAATTCAAACAGCCATATCTTTTTCCACGCATCTCCAAATTGGTTGAAACTTGTTGCGTTGGAAAGCTGACATCTTGAACTTCAATTTAGACATAAGAAACTCCCAAAACGGATATCGTTTGGTCCTGTTATGATCAGTCTAAATGTAGTGGTCTGCTGCATCCGAATTTCCTTGTATTTTGCTTGAATTGTATCATTTCTCTCTTATTGTCCTACAAAATATAAAAACACTAAAACTAACCAAAGCATTAGAAAATAACAAAGCTAAAGGTTTAACTAATGTAAATTAAGGGGTCCAAATACACAATATTTGGTACATATCAAATACCCCCAAACTTACATTTTGCTAGTCCCTTAGCAAAACAAAATGAAAAACAAAATCAAAGCATGAAACATAAATCCTCTTTCGTGGGAGACACGATTGCATTTAGCATATGCAACAAGCCTTTTAAACCCCTAGGACTCCCTAGTGGACGAGTGAAGTCTCGTGAGGGTTTGCCAGAAATGATACCCACAAACATTCAAACACTACGTTGTCATCGAGAAAAAGTTTTACCCAGACCATGGTTCATACGTCATTGGCATGCTTAAAAAGACAAACCCCATCATAAACATCAACAGGGGATCCAATCATCAAATCACTCATAAATGGACAGTTAAGACATCACATTTCCTCAAAAGTGTAGAGTGAAATCAACATGCAATTATGAGGTTTCATTTTAATCTCAAGATAAGTACTTCAAAAATCATTGGAATCCCTATCAAATGAAACAACCAAGGCAAGATATGCAAATTATTTTATTTTATTTATATATATATATTTTTTGTTTTTTTGTTTTTTTTTTTTTGTTTTTGTTTGTTTTTTTTTTTTTAATATGTTGGCTGTGCAATGCTCGGCTCCCTTAAGCTTTCTAATTGACCCATGTAACGAGTGTTGGGCCAGTGGCTCCCAAACCAAATGGTCTTAGGGCACTAGATGTAGAAACATCCCTAAGGGCTTAATTACTCAAGTCAAAAAGGCTACGAAGCCAAACTAGCCATACAATTAACCAAATTGAAATTCTCACCTTTTGACGCGAACACTCAATGCTTAGTGAGGCAAGAGGCCCGGTTACTCAGTGAAAAACTCAAAATGATCTTCTTCTTTTTTTTTTTTTTTTTTTTTTTTTTTTTTTTAAATATATATATATATATATATATCTTGCAAGCCAAGGTTATTTATCAATAAGTCATCCAACAACTCTCAAAATACACAATTAAGCACAAATTCATACCCCACAAATTACATGCTAACGTGCTCGTGATAGTTCAACTCAAGTGAAATCTTACTAGCCCAAAAATAAGTCAAAAGACTCAGATTCCTAAAGACATGATGTGTTCAAAAACTTAAGCAAGCCGATGAAATGCAAACCACAGCTATGGCTTAACTCAAACTTGACAACATAATTTTTTTTTTTTTTAATTAAAACATTTTAAGAACAAAAAGACAACTAAAAATAACTAAAAACAATTAGAAAAATTAAACAAACACACAAATGGAAACTTAAACAAACAGAAAATTTAAACAAACAAACAAATGAAATAAACAAACAAACAAATGGACAGAGTGCTTTTCCATACCCCCAAACTTGAATTACACATTGTCCGCAATGTGTAGTGTAGAAATACATTACCAGAAATACGGAAACATCGAGGTGTGAAAGGTCAAGGCGTCCCCCAAACTTAAACACCAAAACACCTGTCAACAAAAACTAACAGCAACATTTCTCATAGACACAAACATCAAAATGTTAGTTGCTGTCAGAAACGAAAATAAAATGAAAAGAAATAAAAATGAAAGAAATCAACTGTACAAAAAGGTAAGAGAAAATTTACAGCGCCTTTCCCGATCATGTGGATGTCCAACCAATCCCTTCCACCCTTTCTTCTTAAAGAATTGATGTCCCTCGAGAGAAATGTTTCGCCATCTTATGTAGCTAACTTGCTTGCTTCGAAGGATCTTTGTAGGACGATGGTTCCTAGATTTGCGCGGTTGTGTGCATAGATCCTTGACAGTTTTGGCATAAGATGGCTCTTTGAGACATGTAAGAATTAAAGCTTGGGGCTCATGAAATGTCTCAAGAGGGATGGTGATGAAGGAATGAGCTTCAGTACTCATTCCGTATTCAGATGTATTTGGATTGGGCGGGGGCGCTGCTTGCTCCGGGTGCTCCTCCTTTTCTTCCTCATTGTTATCCACAATTTCCTCAGTCTCAAACATGGTGATGGTAGGGACATGCTCATGACAAGAATGACTAGCATCATCCTCATCAATCATGTAGTGCCCTTGAGCCATCAGCTGAATTTGAAGCTCTTCTTCCTCTATTCTGGTGACTTCAGCAACCAGATATTCCATCTGTCCTTCTATCCTAGCAATAGCCTGAGTGTTTTCCAAGGTGGCATTCTTTATTTCACTAATAACCCGGCCTGTGAGTTCTATGAAGACCTTGAGAGTGTCTTCCAAAGTGGACTGTGAAGAAGAGGCTGGATAAACGTAGGATGATGGATGGGAAGATTGGTTATCAAACTGTGGATAATCAGGATAGTGCAGTTCCTGAAATTGGGGAGCACAATTTCCCATGGCTTGAGCTTGCCACGAGAAATCAGAATGGTTGTTCCAGTCCGGGTTGTAAAAATTGGAATTTGAATTGAACCCCGGGCTGGAGAAGTTTGTGTTCATTTGCTCATATGAAAAATTATAGAATTGTTCCCAGGAGGGACAATTACTAGTACAATGATGAGGATCAGAGCAAAGTGAACATGGTTCATATGGGTGATAATTCATGTTTTACAATCACTTCCTACAAAAAATATGAACCCTTTTTTTTTTTTTTTTTTTAAAGAAATTGCAAGTGGGGCAGACAGAATTCTCTAAGAACCCAGGTTCGTTCCCAGGAAAGTGAGGGGGGTCACACCGGACACACTTAAATCCCAAGACTTTCCTAGCCAGAACTTGCCTCGACACTTAGATAGCGCCGTAAGACCACACTAGCAAAATATATATATATATTTTTTTTTGAAGATTAAAAGAAAAAAAAAATAGCACAAACAAAATAAATAAATAAATAAAAAATTGAAGACTAACACGAATGCATAAAACAACCAAAGACACCAGAAAGGTAAGAATTAAAACTTACAAATTTGGACCAAAAAATAATTTTTTGGCAAGAATTTCTGCTACTGAACTATTCCAGGTAACACCTCCAGTGTTGGTTCGATCGATCGACTTCGCAAAATTCCGCACAACTTGAAATAACAATAAAACAAAAAACCTTGCTCTTTTTTTTTTTTTTTTTTTTTTTTTTTTTTTTGGGTTAGACAATAAAACAAAAACAAATAAAAATAAAAAGAAACAAAAATTGGAAGAAGAAAAAGAAAACGAAAATCTACCTAAACTAGTAGAAAAATAAAATTAATTCAAACAAAAATCAATTTCCACAAACAAACAATTCCCCGGCAACGGCGCCAAAAACTTGATGTGTTTTAAAATAGTACTCGCAAGTGCACGAATCGTTTTGCAATATAGCGTAATGCAAGTGCGAGGTCAATCCCACAGGGAATTGTGTTGCGAAAATTAATCTCTATTCAAACTAATCCTATTTTAACCTAGTTCCAAATTTAGGGGTTTTTGATAAAAGAAAACATAAACAAAAATAATGAAAATAAAGGGGTCTAGGGTTTCGGAATCCACACTCACCAAATCACAATAACCTAATCTCATGCTCATCACACATATTTTGAGGTTGTCACATATAAATCTTAGGTATGTTCTACATTGCTTCAAAAATCATTTGAAACATTCAATGATTCCGTTCATAGCACAAATCACAAAGAGTACCAATTGAAATCAAAACATCCAATGTATCATTCAATCACAATGGATATCATCATTCAAACCGATAAAACAATGTATTAGTCGAACGACGCACAATGAATATCCAATGTTTTGATAGATCAAACACCAAGCAATCAATTTTAATGAAACTTATTCCACATCATCACTTGTATCCGGAAACCACAAGAAATATCAAAACATCATCTCATAAAAATCGAAGTAGAACAATGAGAAATCAAACCCATAAACTCAAATAGCATGAACAAGCATGAAACTCGGTTTCTCTTCAATGGTGAGGTCTCATCCTCAACCCCAAACGAAAATATTAGCTACACATGATAAAATAACTACAACTTAAAACACTAAATTAAAAGCATAAAAATCAAAGAGTTGCAAAAGGAAAGAAATAAGCTACAAGAAGAAGATAAGCAAGAAGTTATGTACAAAGAGGCTCATGCCTCCTCTCTCCTTGATTTTCAGCCTTGGTCTCCTTTTATAGCCAAGTGGTTTGTGTGGAATGGGTGAGTGGATGTTATTTTATGTATGAGTGGAGAGATGAGTGATGAGTGTTTTATGGAATGAGTGGTGAGTGTTTTATGGAATGATGGTATTTTATGTTGAGTGGGGAAAAAAAGGTGATTAAGTGGCTGAGAATGTGGAGAAAATCGTGTATTGGCTCTAGCTTTGGGGAGACAAGGAATGAGGCAAAAGAAAAATAATAAGAGAGATGGTTCCGGATTTTCGGGATGATCCGACGACTGAAATTCAAACAGCCATATCTTTTTCCACGCATCTCCAAATTGGCTGAAAATTGTTGCGTTGGAAATCTGACATCTTGAAATTCAATTTAGACCTAAGAAACTCCCAAAACGGATATCATTTGGTCCTGTTATGATCAGTCTAAATGTAGTGGTCTGCTGCATCCGAATTTCCTTGTATTTTGCTTGAATTGTATCATTTCTCTCTTATTGTCCTACAAAATATAAAAACACTAAAACTAACCAAAGCATTAGAAAATAACAAAGCTAAAGGTTTAACTAATGTAAATTAAGGGGTCCAAATACACAATATTTGGTACATATCAATGAGGATTACACTCAGGAAATAAATCCTAAACAGAGTGTACCTGCTCTGATACCAATTGAAAAACGAAATTGACTTCTAAAAATAAAGTGTGCATAGGTGTCAACAAAAATTAAAGCACAGCGGAAAGATAGCGCTGAAAACTTCCATAAAAAGGCCGTGTCCGGACGGTGTTGCCCTAGCGTCCGAACGGTTGAACTTTGGCTGCACGAAATTACCATAATAAGGCTTGGAGCATCCGGACCTTGAAGGCTAACGTCTGGACGGTTGAACTGGTGCACGCAATTTCCATATATGAAGCTTGATCATCCGGACCATGAAGGTTGACGTCCGGACGGTTGAACTTGGTATGCACGTTCTTGCCTTATAGAGAACATCGTCCGGACGGGATCACACATCGTCCGAACGGTAGCAGCCGTCTTCTGATAACTTTGTCTTGAGGTAGAAACCCTAATTCTTGTCAAACACTGAATGGCGTCCGGACGGTATAACCACGTCGTCCGGATGGATGCGCTGGAACACTGGGATCTTCTCAAACTCTGAAGAGCGTCCGGACGATTTGCCATTACGTTCGGACGGATGCAATCTTGAACTGTTCGAAGCTTTTAAACACTGATGGGCGTCCAGACGGAAAGATCTCGTCGTCCGGATGGATGTTGCTGACTGATGAGCGTCCGGACGGAATACCATGTCGTCCAGACGGCTGACAGGGAACCGAAATAAATCCTTGAAAACTTCACAGAATCTTCTCGAAGAACATAGCTGAAGAGTAGACTCTGGATAAAGCAACATCCCTGTGAAAGCAGCAACATTACATAGAAGTGATTTTGTCCAACAGAATGTAGCCAACACAAAAACTAACAAGCTTCGTGTCAGAGTTAAAGGTATGACTACTGCATAAGGGTATGTGAGTACGAGTGTCTTGTAACTAGCATTGTTTTTGGATAATGGAGTTCCTGGGTTCGGCTGCCTCGGAGTGGTTTTCTCTTCACAGAGTTTTTACTTCGTAACAAATATCTTGTCTTCTTTAAATTCCGCATTTAAGATATTTTGTTGCACACAAAAACACACACTTGGTTAATTTAGAAGTCAATAATTATTAACAGTAATGAAATAAGCCTTAACTATCAACTTTTATTCGCGGAATAAAAACCGTGAGCATTTTGTAAAAATAACGTGTATTGCCCCTGTTACTATGCTCAAAATGAAAGGTCGTGCTTTGTTTTGGAAATAATTGCGAAAAAATAATTTTGGTGACAATACTTGTAGTTTAATGCAAACTAAATTATGCTAGGGATATATTTGTATACATATATGTCATAGTTTATCCCATGTGGTCTACTTAGGATATTAATCCCTTCCCGACAGGATTAGCACTGTCTCGAGGGACTTGTAATACAACACCGGTGCCTAATATATGTACGCATACCATCATATACTAGGATCCTGACCGAGTCTGACCTCGTGTGGCACTGGCTACTATCAAAACCGTAACTGTGACCTCCATTCAAGTATGGTGTGCCAGTCCCAAAACAACCATTAGATCTAAGGCCCATCATAACACATTATAAATATTTGACCATAAAGAACAACCCATATAATAGTAAGATCATGGCCGTTTTACCACACGTACTAGTGTACCATGGCATACAATGCAATAATATGGTTCATTTATCGTTCTTATAAAGTAGTAATATTTGTCTAGAAACAGTTGGGTTCCTGCTACCTCGTCCACTCATGCATAACCTGGGGCATCTTGGGTTCCTGATACTGCGAAACATATCCTAAGATTAATAACATTCTTTAATGTATAAATAAAACCCTATTTTCATCATTTCTAGTATACTTCGAACGTTTGGCAACAAGAACAATCGTTTGGGTCACGGGTGACGAATGTTCGTTCAAGGCTCGGAGAATGTTCGACGTTACCAGAATGCCTAAAAATCTAAAGACAATATAATCTAAGGTGCTAGTTGTTAATTTAAAGTCCCTAATAGCATAATAAGTGCATTATAAAACATGTCATTGTGATCGTTTATGAAAATTAGGAGTGGGTAGAAACTTGTATTTTGAAAATGACATTTTCTTTTTGAAAAGGGAAAATAATCTATAAAGCTTGAATGTAATGAAATTTTTTAAAAATAATAATGAGCCAATAAGGATAGAACATTAACAAGATGAAATAAAGGTTAGGCAACAAGGGACCTAAAATGAAGGTGGATTATCAACCCAACTCCTTCTTACTCTAGAATTTTTCTCTAATAAAGAGTGTGATAGAGTAAGTCCATGGAGAAGAAATGGTGCTGCAAGACATAGGGTAATGGGTATTTATAGGGAAAATGATGCAGAGGATAAGGATAAATTGATCTGGCCATTAGGGGAACGTTTGACAAGCGAATCACGAATGTTCGTGTAATATTTAGGGTTAGACGATCGTTAGGCATATGATCGCGATCATTCATTGTACGATTTGACACACATGCTGAAGTCATGAGATATACCATCCGAAACATAGTACAACATGTCAACGATCATTTGTGGGGGAAAACCACAACCTTTCGAGGTGGGAACTGCGAATGTTCTCTGTGGGAACTTCGAACGTTCGCAAGGGGATAAGGATGACTGGCTGTGTTAGCTAGGGTTTCCTTTGATCATTCGCGAATACGTGTAGCAAACGTTCGTTTAAAGGTTTGCATTAAATGTTCGAGGTGCGGGAGAAAATAAAATAATTTTTATACGGGGCATTACATTGGAGCCATAGTTGGTTGTTTTTGGTTACTCTGAAAAATGATTTTGGTTCCAATCAAAATATGAAAGCCATAGGTGGACTTGCAGTACTTATCGGGGCATCTAGCCCAATCCGCATCAAAAACTGTTGTAAGCTCGATAGGTTGGGGAGCCTGCCAATGAAGTGTAGTGGGCTTGGTGATGGACAAATATTGCAAACCCAACTATGCTTTTTTTTTTTTTTTTATAAAGGGTAGGATCTGAAAATGGGTAACCAATAAACAATGACAAAGAGTGGGCTAGTAACATTTGGGGATGAAATTGATTTTGCAAGAGCCATCTTTGTGTGATACATACAGCAGGTTTCCAATGTAATGTTTTGGTGATAATAAAGGCCACCAGGTACATGGAGGGCCTCAAAACTCGAGAAAAGTGAAGCGGGCCCAAGTCCTTTAAGGCAAAATCAACCCCTAAAATCATTAAGGAGTGAGTAAATTTCTCTTACGTCTAAAAAGGTAAGGATCATATCATCCTCATATATGGGAACTAATACTATCACAATAAGTGTAGCAGTACGAAGAATAAATAGTGGAGTGTCTAACTTTGAATCATGAAATTCCAATTCTAGGAGGCGTAAGCAGAGTCATGTAATGAATTTTTTTTTTAATTGTTTTTAGCGAAATCATTACAATAAAATTACCTTACATAACGTCTCCTAACCATCTCCTAACCATGAACTTGTAATATCATATTTCTACAACACTTGAATTTTATTTACAGCATTGATAAAAGTATCTCTCAACACGTAACACAACAGAGTTTACATAAATATTCTTAAACAATACATAACAACTATGCTGTCTAAACATATATGAGTGCCACATGCATGCGACACAATACCCAAAATCTGCCATAACTACTTACAACATAAAACAATGACGTACAACCCTCAAGATAGGCTAAACAATAGCGAAACCAAAGTACCCTCCATCCAAGGCCTGAACCGTAGAAACCCAAGTATGAGGCGATTGAATCCTCGTCAACTCCCACATCACCTGCAACAACACAATCTATGTGATCGTGGGGTCACCACATTTGCACATGCGGATAGATGAGTGCACATGTAACGTCTCAGTGAAATTAACTAACTGGTAGTTAACTTTATGGTTCGTTTGAAAGTCTTATTCTAAGAAGAATAAGACCACAGGGATCTCATCATCTCCGAAGAGAGTCTGCAGCGGAAGAATTTCACTTAAAAGAATAAAGATAGAATTCTAAAAATCCACAAGAATAGCTAGAGTAACTAAAACGTCATCATAATAATATCAGCTGAAGCTCTCAAAATACGGTCAAAAGATCAGTCATCAAAATAGTACAGATCCAAAGCCAAAGATCTATGAGTCATCAACAACAAGAGTCAAAGCCTATACTTAAGAATATACAACATAAAGATTATATCTAGGGGTGTGCAAAACCCGCAGAAACAGCATCGACCCACAATCCCCGCCCCGCAGAACCCCGAATTTTCAGTCATTTTTGCGGTTATGGGTCCAAATTTGGTATACCTGTGCGGGGCAGGATGGGTTGCGGTTTGGGGTTTTGAAAAATACCGGGGACCCGCCTCGCATCGCAGGGAAAAAAAAAACACTAAAAAAACCCCCTAAGTCGATAAGTTCTAGAGTCTTCATTTCACTTTCACCGCCCTAACCCCCCTTGCCCCTCACGAGTCATGCCTCAATCCTCACTTCTTTGTTCTTTCTTCATTTTCTTTTTGAGATATGTATAGCCTATTCATTCTTCATCTTCGTTCTTTCTTCATTCTACTTGTATAGTAATGAAGATATGAAGATGAAGAGATTTGAAAGAGTGAAAGTCAAAGAACTAAAGAAGAGATGAAGCGTTGAAGCCTGAAGAACCATGGTGGAAGCATCTAGAAGGCACGTGGCGGAAGCAAGGGCAGTGGGTAGTATCTTGAGGTCCATGTGGCAGATGAGGATTGAATGGGCACTAATGTTTTACAGCTGTAAAACACTATAGACAGTGTGTTTGGTTAATCCATTCTCTTGGGTTTTGCAGTAAGTGTGTATGGGAGGGGAGGGTGGGTTAATGCAAAAGTCTCTATGGAAATGGAATTATTAATTAATGCTCGTGTTTGGTTTTTTTTTTTTTTTTTTTTTTTTTTTTTTTTTTTTGTTGTTGCTATTTCATGTTTTACACTTTGGCCAGTCTCATTATTTCCTATTTACCCTTATCGTACCGCCTCTCCAAAACGCCCCGTTTTGCCATCTCTAGTGATATCCAGCTGAAGCCAGCTGTTTCCCAACTAAAGTTTGGCTTCACAATGAAATGCCATGTATGCTCTTCTGGATCCTTCTATCCGCCTTTCTCTTTTCAGTCTCTTTTAAGTTTTTTTTTTTTTTTTTGATAACCCTAGCTTCTCTCGCTGCCGCCGTCCTCTCCCTCAGGTTATGTTTGAAATGCACATGATAGGCTTCCAGCTCTTCATTTTCTCAACATCTTCTTCACCCTCCCTCCCTCACGAGTCACGGCCTCACCCCCTCCCTACGAAGTGCAAAGTCCATTTGAAACTCTCAACTCTTTTTGCAGTGGAAAATGTCCCCTTATTTAGTCGTCCCATGTTTCCCTATATTTCCCAAAAAGAAAGGAAACAGTGTTTTACTCCCAAAAGAACCCGCCTCGCCCCGCCCAACTTGCATCACCCTGCCTCGCATGAACCCGCCCCTCACGGATTAACCCTTTTTCTTACGGTTCACAGGTGAGAAATTTCTCACCCGCAGGGTGAAAAAGGGCAAAAATCTGCCCCGCCCTCCCTCGTGCCCACCCCTAATTATATCTATCATATCACGAAGGGATTCACTAGGTCATATCCTTATCCGTGCCAGCCAAATGGGATCTAGGTCTTCAAAAAGATGATCCTGAGTACTCCCTCCAACAGGACAATATGCTGTTCCGAACTCGTCATCACAAAAACTATTTATAAAACAATACATGTTTCATAGGTGGAAAGATACAAGCGTAAGTCTACAATTTAGTGAGTCATAATATGCATGATAGACATGTTATCATATGGTGAACTTGGTTTAAGTTTAAATTACATGCAAGAAAGTATTTCATTGTAAAAGATGATGATGTATGCAATACATATATATATATATATACATACATATATATATAAAACAAGAGTTTCATGTCATTGTTCATGGTCTACCCAGGATATTAACTTATTCCCAGCAAAGTTGATATTGTCTCGAGGGACCTCTAATACAACACCGGTGCCTTTGATATGTACGCATATGGTCATATACCAGTAGCTCTTCCAAGTCCGACCTCGGGTGGCCCACATTACTAGTAAAGCTGTAATCGTGACCTCTATTCAAGCATGGTGCACCAGTCATAAAATAATCATTGTATCCAAGGCCCATCATAACCCATTATAAACATTTAATCATAAATAACAACCCGTATAATAGTAAGCCCATGACTGTTTTTTTGCACGAGACGGTGTACCATGTCATAAGATGCGATTTAGCCTTCACCGTATTTTACATGCATGCTTTTGTAATTTTATCCTTTCATTCTCTTACCATTAATCACACAATTTCACAAAATAAAGCTCACAATAATAAAAATTACATGTCATGTGAGTTGTAAACAAGTCTTCTTGAGACTACTCAACCTCAAAATTTGAGAAAAACCTATAATCAGGTTTTCTACTTGTCTGGCGATCGTTCTTCCACCGAAGAGCGAATGTTTGGTGCTCGGGCAAAATCCCAAATTCGAACTTAAAAGTTATAAAACTGGTTCTAAGCAAATTCTAGGGTCTTAACATGATCTTTAATAGAATTTTAACCTCAATAACATCTCCATGCAGTATTAGGTATGTAAAAGCTCCTCAAACTACTAAGCAAACACTAATCTAGTATTTAAACAAAAAACTAAGGATGCAAAACTAGTTAGAGATATTAACGAAACAGTAAGCTAGGCCACAAAAACTAACTAAACAATGAAAAAATCATCTAAGAAAATGAGTTAGGTTAAGGAGATTACCTCTCTTGAAGATGAAAGACTAAGACAGTTAATTCTCTCTCTGCAAAACACACTTTCACTCTCCCTCAAGGGTAAATTGATGAAACAGGTGGAAATGAGATTGAAAAAATGTAAATTGACTTCTAATAAATAGTAAGTGTGTGTGTGCACAATGTGTTAACAAAATAATGCGGAAATAAAATAACACAAGAATTTTTGTTTACGAAGTGGAAACTCAAGATGAGAAAACCACTCCAGGGCAGCCAAACCCAGTATATCCACTATCCAGAAGACAAGACTAGTTACAAGATAGTAGCACTCACATATCCCTGATGCAGTGGTCGTACCTTGCACTCTAACGTGTAACCTAACACGAACGCCTCCCAACCAAGTCTCATACCTGAAGGGGTCTTTTATGGAATCTTTTACCTTAGGGCCAACCCCTAAGATAGACTTCAGATTAAGTGCAGCAACAGCACACACAACAACAGCTTTAGAAAGATCAACTCAGCTCAATAACCTCACAATATAGCTCTCTAAGCACTAATGGAATTCAATACTGAGGCCTCTATTTATAGGCTGAGGGTTCAAATGAGCTTCTGGCTTGATAAAATTAGGCGTTGTCCGGACAGACAACTGTGCAACCGAAATTCCAAAAATTTCGCTGAAAATCTTTCCTGTTTGAGAGCCGCTTCCGGACTGTGTTGCCTTGTCATCTGGAAGGTCGCTCGTCCATTGCATGTAATTTCCATATAGAGGCTTTTGCGTGTCTGGACCAGGAGATTGGTCGATCGGACGGGTGATCTGATGCACGCAATTTCTATATTTGATACTCGTGCATCCGGACCAAGATGACTGGCGTACGGATGGCTGGATTTGAATTGCGATACTTGCCTTATGGATTTAGCGCGTCCGGACGGGAATCCACGTCGTCCGGACGGTTGCAGCAATCTTCCCATATTTGTGTCTTGGAAAGAAATCCTGAAGCTTGTCGAGCACTGAGGGTCATCCAGACGGGCTGCTGAAACGTCTGAACGGATGCAAACCGGAGCAGTTCAAAGCTTCTCGATACAGAGGAAGGTCCGGACGGAAATCCACATCGTCCGGACGGATGAAGCTATGGACAGTTGGGCGTCCGGACGGCTGGCAGGGAACTGAATTTTCTGACTTGCAAATTGTGCAGAATCTTTAGGAAATACTTCTGAATAGCGGAATCCCTGTTAAAAAGTATCATTACAATGAAGTGATTTTGTCCAACGGAATGTAGCCAATTACAAACTAACAGAGATGAAAAGGGCGAGGGTGAAGGGATTTATATGAGAAGAAGTTGGAGTGGATAAGAATCAACTGGTCTGGCTTTTGGCGAATATTTACCAAGCGTAATATAAACGTTCATGAAAAATATAGGGTTAGGTGATCGTTCGGTGTATGACCACAATCGTTCATGGTTCGGTCTAACACACACGTTGAAGGCGTGGGATGTACCTTCTGAAAAATAGTACAACACATCAACGAATGTTTGTGGTGGGGACCACCGACATTTCTAGTGGGAACTGCAAATGTTCATGGTTCGGTCAACATAAAAGTCAAAAGTTCATAATTTCCTAATTAGGATCTAATTATCCATTGATAATTGTCTGGGGCACTAGTAAGTATAAAAGTCATTGACTTTTCATAATGAGCCATATGATATATGTATATATAGTTCTACCACGAGTTTACAATAATAGCTACCGTTGGTTTGACAATACATTTAAATAATTTTGTAGTTGATGAAGTAAATACTATGAAGAAGAAAACCTTTAAAACATTATATCTTAGTTGTGTGAGTATGCACATATTCTAATCTCTTGATTGGAAACATATACAAACCAACCCATCTAAGGTGTTTTGGAAATTTTTACAAGATTTAACCGAAAATTCTAATGGAGTGTTGAAATTGAAAAAAATTGAAAGATGGATACCAAATATTGACATGCACTTTTAAAGTTTGGGTACTTTATTTCAAAAGTGATGAAAGATCAGAGGTTAGAAGTGAAGTTATTCCTAATTAATAATATGCTTAAAGGTGGATCTGCACTAAGAAACTATATATTTTTCAAAATATTATGGCAATATTTCGACCTATATTTTATTTTATGGAAAAATTATATTTAAACCCACAAAACTACCAGTTGTTTTAGAAGTAGCCCCCCAAAGTACCAACCCTTGGACTCTGGCCCTCAAAACTACCAAAAAGTTCAAAAAAGATACATTTTGTCAAAATATGCCTATAATAACCTTGGCACGTGTCATATTAGAAAATAATAAAGATAATAAAAAAAAAAAAATATAGGGATGGCCGAACCCACCCCAAAGGCTGTTGGGGGTGGTTTTGACCATCCCCATTTGTTCTTTGGAGGTGGCCGAACCACCCCCAAGGGCCATTGGAGTGGTTCGGTCACCCCTAAACCGACCTTGAGGGTTGCTCAGCCACCCCCCTTGGCCAAAATAGGGGTGGCCGGCCACCCCCATATTTTTGTTTTTGTTTTTTGTTTTTTTGTTCTTTTTGTTTTTTTTCATATATATATATATATTAATATTATATGAACTTATTAAGAATTTGAACTTAACTTTTTCATCCATAGGATAGGTAATTAAACCATCATGGTCTGTTATAAAAGGATACAACAGGGTGATAAAATGTAATCCTAATATGACTTTATCAGTCATATTCTTAACCAGGACAAATGTTGTTTTGAAACAAACATTGTCTTGGCAAACATGGGCTTTGCTTATTTCAAAATTAATTTGCATCTTGCTACTATTAGCAAAATGCAAAGTTTCTTTTGACTTACTATAATATTTTGTAGGAACAAGTCATTGTATATAGTTTAAATATGTACCTGTATCAATTAATACAACTACAGATAACTCAAAATCTTGTATATTATATATATATACATATTTCTGAAAAATGACATGTGCTAGGGATATAATAGGTATATTTTGACAAACTGAGTCTTTTTGAAACTTTTTGGTAGTTTAAGGAGGCAGAGTCTAAAAGTTGGTAGTTTGGGGGCTACTTCCAAGACAACTGGTAGTTTAGGGGTCTAAAATGTAATTTTTCCTTATTTTATTTGTTCCGAAAACTTCTAATAAAATCTCCCTGGAAAGTGTTAAAAAATTTGGTTGGGAAATTGTAAAATCGTATGCGTTAGAGCCCAAATACATAAAATAGGTTGTATCGTATAGTTCACACGTACTCGAAGGTAATTCCAAATATATATTTTAAACTTTTTGAGCACCCACCTTTGTTCGACCTGTAGGATATTGGAATGGACTTTTCACTCTCATTTCCGTTGGCTCACACTAGTGGCCCAAGAGAATGGGAGCATTTTGGAATAAACTTTTGATTCTTATACTTAATGGCCCACACCAATGGCCTAAGAGAATGGGGGGTTACTAGAATGAAGAGCCTCAATGCCTAAGAAAGGCCGAGGCCTAAAGACGATGGGTTCCCCTCCTAGCTTGGAGCCTTGCCGACGCAGCCTAAGCAAGGCACAACCTTAGTGCCTACAAACACCCCAGACCCAAGCGTGCTGACCACGCCTCAAACCAAGGTACATACTCTCTTACACTTGAATGCGTGGTTTACTCTTACTTATTGTGCTATGTTTACTGTTATTTTGATTTACTTGTTATTGACTTTAGAATCGGAAGTGATGTCACTGCAATTTTCTCCTTGCATGGCGCATCACACCTGATTTCCTGTCTATCTTGTAAGACCCCGAGACCACCAACCGCCAAGCGTGACAATTGCATTAACACAGATAATGCATTTATTTTTCGCAATATTTTCATATTCTATATTCTAAAATAATGCTATTTTCTAACTTGTTACTCCGTTTAATGCATGTATGGGTAAATTTCGTTTTTTTTTTTTTTCCAAATTATTATTATTATTATTTTTTTATCTTTTTAAAGTGGGATATTACAAAAAAGATGATAGCTGGAGCCTGGAGAGATGATAAATTAATGTCGTTTTCCCTATTATTTGCCCTAATTAATGTAAGTTGATATCTTACAAATATCTTGTAAACGATATTATTTTATCTCCGCCTAATATAGATCGATAACATCTTCCTTTTCCAATGTTAAATTTGCCTAATATATATAGTTTAATTGATAGCATCTTCCTTTTTGAACGTTAAATTTATACTTAATGCAATTAAACCTAGCTAACTTTAGCAAAGAAAAATGCTATATATGAGTAAATTAAATTAAGGGAAATGAAATATATATTTTTATTTTTAAAAAATAAAAAAACTCAAAAAGTAGTGGGGGATCACCTTGCCACATAGGCAAGGTGGTGAAAAGTTGTATATTTAGGTGGCATTGAATCATTATTCTATATTTTTTTAACTTACGAAATAATATTTGCTTCCATTGATAATATTAATTACTATAATAGTATAATTGTTTCCTGTCATGGATATGAAATTGTTAGGGACCTTTTGGTTTTAAAGTTTGGAAATTTCAACCATTCAACTTAAATTACTTAATTGCGTACCAAGGAAAGAAAATTCTTGATCGTACGTAGATTATTCTAATTATCTGATGCATACATGGAATGATGTATGAATAAATCACTTCACCCGCGATAATTACATGCGATATCACGAGAAGCACTCCAGTAAATGAGCCTTGCACGTAGTATACGCTATTCATGCTTCCATAAATATATATGTATATATATATATATATATATATATATATATACACACACACACAAACCCAGAGACAAAGTAGGAAAATCATCAAAGAACATGTCTTCTTTCAACGCCTACGGCAAAGTGGATGAAGCCGAGCAGGCAAAGCTTGAGGCTTGTCGGAAGAGACGAAAGGGAATCGCCATCATAAGCTTATCCTCGATAATCCTTGTTGGCGTTGTAGTTGCTGCGGTATTTGGAACCAGAGCCGGTTCCGGTTCCAAAAATGGCGGCGGCGTCGGTGGAGACAAATCCCCTGCCACCTCGATAAAAGCAATCTGCGACTTTACCTCGTACCCGGAGACATGTTATAGCAGCCTTGCTTCTTTACCTAACTCTACGCAGGTTGAGCCTGTGGATGTCTTCAAGTTGGCAATCCAAGTCGCCATGACTGAGTTATCGAATGCTGCTCAACGCTTATCTGAGCCTAGCGTTCTCGGAGGTTCCGCCGACAACAGGACTGCCGGTGCTTTGGAGATCTGTCAAGAACTTTTTAGCCTTGCGATGGATCATCTCAATCTCACATTGTCAGCTGGTTCTACCTCGTTATTTCAAGTCATGGATGATCTCAAAACGTGGTTAAGTTCTGCGGGTACGGTTATATTTAACCATTTAATTTATATTTTAATACTCTTTTTCGCGTATAGATCAAAGTCATTAAGAACATTTATTTATTTATTTTAATTTTTTTATTTAATTGCACGTATTTTTGTATTTGTAAAAGGAAATGATTCATTTTTAGGTGTGTACATGCGGATGCAATTATTGATAATATCTGCAACTACATCCGCAAATTAAATGCAAATATCACTTTTAAATATATGCATCTGCATAATATTTTTACTAATCCCATCCACGCAGTTATTATCCACTATTTATATATTAGGCAATGAACTTTTTGAGTCTATTTTAATCTTTTGAGCATTTTTTAGTATCTATTAGGGCCTATTTTAGATGATTTTGAAAATAATTTTAGCCTTTTTTGGGTTTTTTTTTTTTTTAAAAGCCCTAATCTTTTGAAAATATATTGATTTCACATTACTTTTGTCTTTTTGCCCAAGTGTTACACGTGAAAACAACACAACCAACCAAACCAATGTAAATATAACCTATACCTAACCAAAAATGACGTTATTTTGGTATTAAACACCAAAACGTCATGCTGGTGAATTTATTAAATATAATATATATATATAAAATATATATTATATATAAAGAGTATGCGGATGCGGTTATATATTCTTAACTGCATCTGCATAACTTAAAATCGCTATCTGCATCTACATATGCAGATAACGGTTTTTGCTAACCACATCTGCATGTGTGAATATCAAATAATTACGGATAGCGAATCTGAGCAGTGAATATATATGCAACCGCATGTACACCCTTATTCATTTCCTCTCATGGTCTTTTTCTGGTCTTCTCACTTTTCAAAATCATTATTAGATCTGTAGTGCCCATGTGTGAGATCGACATGAACCCCACAGATCTTATAGTAATTTTAAAAATTGGAAAGATGAGCAAAGGACAAGAAGATTGATAATGTATAGCCTTTCTCACTTAACAAATATAAAAGCGAAATTTTTAATTAAAATGAGTGCACGGTGAATTGACAAAGACAAAGTACAAGCTCACGAGTACTTTTATTTTGATATCATATTAAATTATTACTTATTTATTAAAATTAATCATTTAATTTATATTTTAACAGTCACTTACCAAGAGACGTGCATAGACGGCTTCGAGAATGCGAATGGAACTCTAAAGACTGCCATTGTCAATCACCTGAAGAATTCTACAGAGGCAACCAGCAACGGCCTCGCCATCACCACATTTATTTCCGACGTGTTGGGCTCTCTGAAGCTAAGAAGATTAATGAGTCTCCCCGATCGGCACGATGAACAGCCGACGTGGCTGCATTCAAAAGATCGGAAGCTGCTTCAAACTGCGGATTTGAGAAGGAAGGCGAACATAGTTGTGGCGAAAGATGGATCCAGCAAGTACAGAACAATTACTGATGCGCTCAACGCCGTTCCCAATAATAGCGACCATAGGTTCGTGATCTACGTGAAGAAAGGAGTTTACTACGAAAACGTTCAGGTGGGGACGAACAAGTGGAACGTCGTGATGGTTGGTGATGGAATGACTTCAACGGTTGTGTCTGCAAATCTTAACGCTGTGGACGGGACTGGAACGTATCAAACTGCAACATTTGGTAAGATCTTTGTATGGGAATTATGTTATTTGGATAGCATGCATGACACGTACGTGAAAATGCATGATTGGGATTTGAACTTCACAAACAAGATGGACTTTGTAGGCCAACTTTTTGGGGTGTCAAAATTGGATGAGGATTGTCTATAATTATCTGTTCGAAGTGTAAAAAATTTGGGTAGGTAATTGTGAGAGATCGCTTATAGAACCCACTAAACTGAGTAAGTTGTTGGTCAGTCCATTTTTATTAATCGGGTGTGTCCCATAAATGATCTCTCACAATCACCTATTCGAGATTTTTACTCTTTGAGTAGGTAATTGAAAACGATTATAATCCATCAAAATTTCTGTAAAACTCAAGTAGCCTAAAAAGAATGGATCCTCTTTCGATAATGCATTTTCAAATCGCACGTTAGAAATTAAAAGGTGCGATTTGAAAGTGCAATTTTAAAAAATGCATTTAGGTGTTTGATAAAATGACAGTTTTGCTTTTAAAATCGTACGTTTTTAAAAACATACCATTTCCTACCATTTAAGAACACAAATTGTTTTACGTTTTTAATTCGTAATTTTTTAAAAACACTCTCAAACAATACATTTTCTGTAATTTGATTTTGCGAAATTGCAGTGTCTAACGCACTTTAAATTTTAAAATCGTACCCTTTGAAGTTATCCAAATTTCTATAAATTTCAGGGTTTAGGTTTTATAAAAATTGCGGTGCCAAATGCACTTTGAATTTTTAAATCACAATTTTTTGGCTGTCCAAATTTCTATAAAATGCAACATACATCCAATCCCGTTATAATATATATATAGAAATGCGTCATTTCCTACTCATGCCCTTCTCTCATTTTTTTTTCACTTTTAGAAATCACTATTAAATATGTGGAGTCTATGTAGGTCCCTCATATGAGTCCCACAGATCTAATGGTAATTTTTAAAAGTACGAGGATGAGAGGGAGATATATAGCACATGTAAATCACCACTTATCCCAAAAGCTTAAGCTGATAGAAAGAGGTAAATTTAATCACTTAATCAATACTTTAACACTCCATCTCACGTGTGGGTTCAGACTTTCTTTTGATAGATGAGGCCCAACACGTGGGATATTTAATTGAAACGGGAGGTAAATGAGGGAGTCAAGGTTCGAATTCATGACCTTTGGCTCTGATACCATATTTAAGTCACTTGAGCCTTACTCATTCTCAAAAGGCACTTCAAGGGAAGAGGTTTGCTAAAGGCTTATAAAGCCCACAACCTAGACATACATTGGCAATGTGGGACTCTTAACACGCCCCCTCATGTGTGGCATCTTTTTGCCCAAACACGTGTTTAACATCGGGAGGGAAGGCCCAATATTGTCCAAGGGCTTGTGGCTCTGATACCATGTAAAAGTCCATGGGCCTTACTCGCTCTCAAAAGACGCATTGAGAGAGGATGGGACACCATAACTTATAAAGTTTCAAGTTATGGATCTCTTGTCGATGTGGGACACTTTAACATACCCCTCCTTCACGTGTGGGCGTAAACTTTTTTTTAATAGGTGAGGTGAGAGGTTCAACACGTTAATGTGGGACTCTTAACACGCCCCCTCACGTGTGGCATCTTTTTGCCCAAACACGTGTTTAACATCGGGAGGGAAGGCCCAATATTGTCCAAGGGCTTGTGGCTCTGATACCATGTAAAAATTCATGGGCCTTACTCGCTCTCAAAAGACGCATTGAGAGAGGATGTGACACCATAACTTATAAAGTTTCAAGTTATGTATCTCTTGTCGATGTGGGACACTTTAACATACCCCTCCCTCACGTGTGGGCGTAAACCTTTTTTTAATAAGTGAGGTGAAAGGTCCAACACGTTAAATATTTAATTGAAATGTGAGGTAAATGATGGAGCCAAGGTTTGAACTCAGGACCGTTGACTCTGATACTATATTAAATCACCACTTGTCTCAAAAGCTTAAGCTGATAAGAAGAGATAAATTTAATCACTTAATCAATACTTTAACAGCACATTTCATATAAATTTATTTTGGTGCAGCTGTTTTGGGCCAGGGCTTCATTGCCAAAGATATGGGATTCTGTAATACCGCCGGTGCAATCAAGCAGCAGGCGGTGGCCCTAATGTCAAACTCAGACAAATCAATCTTCTACCGGTGCCAGATCGATGCATTTCAGGACACCCTCTATGTACATGCCAACCGACAATTCTACAGAGAATGCAACATTTACGGGACAGTTGATTTCATCTTCGGAGATGCAGTAGTTGTCTTTCAGAACTGTAACATCTTTGCCAAGGTTCCGATGCCGGGGCAGCAGAACACCATCACAGCTCAAGGGAAGAGTGACCCACGTCAGATCACTGGAATCTCAATACATGATTGCACCATATCGCCCTCTGGGGACTTGACATCTGTCCAGACATACCTTGGTCGGCCATGGAAGGATTTCTCAACAACCGTGATCCTCTGTAGCAATCTAGGAAGCTTAATCAACCCCGCCGGATGGTTGCCGTGGGTAGGCACGTCGGCTCCGAGTACCATATTTTACTCGGAGTATAGAAACTATGGTCCAGGTTCTTCCACAAAGAATAGAGTCAAGTGGAAAGGGGTGAAAAACTTGAACGCTAATCTAGCCAGCAGATTTTCAGTGGGTTCATTCATCAATGGGAGCGACTGGATACCAGCAATTGTACCTTTCAAATCTGGCCTCTGATTGTGACACGTACATTTCATGGAGATCGATGGAGTCTTTCTTTTTGGATAAAGATGTTAGTTTTTGTTTTTGTTTCTTTTTTTATTATTATATATATGGTTCATTGGTTGAGAAAAAGCTTGGAATAATAATAATAAAAAAACACACTCTAACAAGTACTGTAGAATTAATAGGCCCCTCAAGCTTCACGGGAGGGGTGGACTTTGAGGGTTGTGCAAAAAGAGCCGAATTTGTGAGAGATGATAGAGTGGCTTGGTGAGGATGTTAGCGATTTGGTCGCCATATCACTACAAAAAATCGAAAGAATTGAGTTGTTTTTTGGCATAAAAATAACTCAAATAATTTTAGATCGTCTTTTTGGAGTCAATTAGAAAACGACTTAACATATAGGGTTTAGACTCTAGGTTAACGTCGTTTTACTGTTCAAATGATTCCAATTAGAGTCGTTTTGGAAAAAACGACTCAAATTGTTTGGAGTCGTTTTGCATTCAAAACGACTCCAAAAAAGAAAATAAAGAAATTAATAATTTGATTAATTGTTTTAAGTTTTTTGTTTGGTTTTTTTTTTTTTTTTTCCTCTGGTAATACCTGATATAACAAGAATAATGTTTACATATTCATACACTGATAAACGATCAAATACACTCATAAACAATCACTATGACTTGATGTAGATCAAAACAATAACAAATTAGACGACGACGTATTAACGTAATGTCACTCAACTCCAAACATATATGATACAAACCCCAAACCGTTCAAAGTAATTCCAAACATAATATATAAGTTACCTACAATCCCAAACTAATCAAGTCTAACCGATAAAACCATATGAACAGTGTTTACATTATTTACAAACTTCAATATCCTACCGATATTCAAAAGAATACTAATTCGGTCTGTCACGAGTGGAAACATAACTTCATATCCTATGTACATAGTCACTCATGCGGATCATCGTCTTGGGATGAGGACGTGGCACCTACATTAATGATTCGGATGAAATGTGTTACGCAAATATATATGGGAAACTAATAACCATATACATAACATTTTCAACCATATAATGAAAAAAGCACACTTTGTTAATTAGTTAATCATTTTGTGAACTAACATGGTCAGCTGGCTACTGAAGATTTCTCCTTCAAGACACCAGGTGACTCAATGTCTTGTGCAGCCAAAGTGTCACCCACTACTGCATTGGAGCCAACACTTTCGATAATCCTCTTCAAATCCGCTATCATCTAATCCTGTGCTGCCATCCGTTCCTGAGTGATTCACTTCTCTTTCTGCAGTTCATGCATTTGTGTCTTCATTGAACTCATTTCAGAGACATATGTAGGGTCCTATGACATGCGTGACTCTGATGTAGATGAGTAACACGTGGATCTAATAGGTAGTGGACCAAGCCCCGTTCCAAGGACACGGCCTGAGTATCCTAGCTTCTTCGTTGTCCTTGCATATGCATTATCCTCGACCCATAGTATTGAACTCTCTGGAGATACCAAGTTCCTTATTGCACTGTCCTCGACCATGTGCTCCTTAAGCTTGTCCTAACATATATTAAATGTGTTAGTTATTAAACACCTATTTGCCTCAGTAAATACTTATATTATTTCAATATATATGGTAAATATAACAACACACAAATTAAATCATTAAGTTAAGCACATACGATTATCTTCGAAAACTGTTGAGTGCTGGCCGTCACCAATGGGTATTGCCCAAATTGCGTTGGGACCCCCAACATCTCAAACTTGAAAATTACCTTCGGTATCTGTATTTAAATTAAACATATGCAAAATATTAGAGACATTACATGTGTATATTTGTTGAATGGAATATAAGCATTCTTGCAGCATGACCATGTAACAACTTTGGACCCTAGATAACATATCAAACGTAACATACATACCTATCGTACGGACTTGCCGACTATCCAAGACTGTAAGATGGATTAGGTGATGGGATGGAAGTATCAAGTAAACTTGAAAAGTCGTTGCCTGTATCTGACGGAGTATGTATGTAGTCGATTAAGGGTTCATACATGAGTAGTTGGGGTCTTGTGTCTCATCGTCATCTTCGATAGATGGTTGTACTGACGGTGTGGTCTTCGTAATGCGTCGTGATGGGATCCATGCCAAAGGTCTCTTCTTTGATAGTGAGGCAATATCGATCTACAAAATACACAAATAAATAAAGTGTAAGATCACATGGAAAATATAAAACCACTCAACATGTATAAAGTAATTTGATATCAGTTTAAGTTCATTAAAAAAATAAATAGTCATACAAGCTACTTTTACTGTGTTAGTTGTACTTCGAATGCAGGTATGTCGTTACAGGATAGTAAACAACGTGGTTGTCAACATCATTTGGATCTAATTGACATTCAAGTTCAAAGGCTCACTCTCATGATAGTTGAGACCTTCATAGTTGTTCCCTTCCCCTTGACCAACGTCATACTCGTTTCTTGATTTAGTCCTTACTACCACTACAAAAATTCTTGGTTTTAGTAACCTGGGTTTACTAACGTGCAAAAGCCTTTTGCACGATAGTAAATTATAATAACGTGAAATCAGTGGCGTGATTCTCACGTTCCTAATTCCTCAATTAGTAATATCATTTTAGTAACGTGGAAATTGTCACCACGTTACTATTTAGTAACGCACAAAATTTTGCACATTACTAAATATTTAGAAACGCACAAAAGTGTTGCACGTCACTAATTTTAGTAACATGCAAATTTTTGCACGTTACTAAATTAGTAATGTATCAAAATTAACACATTACTAACTTTAATAAAAATTATATAAAAAAAAACGCGTTACTAATCTAATACAGAAATTTTTTTAAGGAAATTATAGTAACGTGTGTTCACACGTTACTAAAATTAAAAAAAAAAAAAAAAAAAAACCACCGGAGACCCATCCAAAGACCCAAGACACTGAACACAAAACCACCGCCGTCCATTCCTATTCAAGATTTCTGCTCCTCTCGGTGAAATTGTAAGAAGAAAATGAGAAAACGTAAGAAGAAAAGCGTAAAGAAAAATAGGGAGAAATGAAAACGAATAAAAAAGAGCGTGTTCTTCAACGCCACCTCCAGTTTTGATAAACCCACAACAAACCAAAAACCAACCATAATCCAAAACCAACCATTTTCCGGACCTCGTAAATACCCATATATAATTCGAGAGAAAAATTCAAGAATCTAAAATCAAAGCCATCAAATCCAACCCAAAATCATAATCAGAAACTAAACAAAATTACCCAAAAAAAAACAGGAGCTCATAAAGACCAATAGATCCATACCAACCAAAAGTCTAACCCAGCAAACCCAACCAAAACGCAAAACTTAAAAATCAAACAAAAATAAACAAAACTCAGAACCAAAAAAGAAAAGAAAAAAAAAATCATTAAATATACCAAAAAAAAAAAAAAAAAAGGATTTATGAGAAAAGCGAATCGAAGGAAGAAAACTAAACCGATTGTACCAGAAATTTCTAGCCATCAAAAAGAATAAACAAGCTCTCTAAGCAACGACGTTTAGGAGAATCAGAAACTTAGATCCAGGGGCTTCGATGTGTCTGGGCTTTGCCTTTCTTCTTGTGGATTTGTGTGCGGAAGAGAGAAAATGCTTTGCTTTTTTCTTTTTTTTTTTTTTTTTTTTTTTATTTATATTTTTTTTTCTGTGGTGTGTGCGAGAGTGAGAGAGAGGTGTTTTAAAAGAAAAAAAAAATTAAATTAAATTAAAAAAAAAAAAAAAAAACCCAAATGTTTGACATTTGGGATGTGGCACGCGCGGGACAAACTCCTGTCCAGGGCGGACATCAAAAATTTTCATTGCATTAGTAACGTGCCACATTTGGCACATTACTAAATGCATTTTAATTAAAATAAGTATATTAGTAATTAATTATTTAGTGATATAATAAAATTTTAACACGTTACTAATTTAGTAACGTGCTAAATTAGCATGTCACTAAAAAAATTTAATTTCAATTTATTTTTATATATGTAAATATATTTATAAAAATGGATAATTCTTTCATTTTCATTTTTTTTTTGTTTTTGTTTTTTGTTTTTGTTTTAGTTTCTTTTTCAAAAAATTGGTTTTTTTTAGCTTTTCTAATTTGTTTAGTTTTCAGTTAATTTTTTTTTAAATGCTTAATTTGGATGCGTTTTTGTAACTAGAGAAGGAAGAAAAAATAAAAAATAAAAAAAATGAAAGAACTAGTGGCATTTTACTTTTGACACGTCATTAATTAATGATAGATATTCTATCAATCCTATGATCCTGTCATGATCGATCAGACTAGTGCTTATTAGGATCAATCGGACTAATTAGATCGTTGTGAATGCTCTTATATCGAACATTCGATCATGATAGATCAATAGGATCGATAAATCATCGGATCGATCATAGTAGATCATCCAATCGATCATGATAGATCAATAGGATCGATAAATCATCCAATTGATCATGATAGATCAATAGGATCGATCATGATTCATGATAAATCATCTGATCAATCATGATAGATCATCCGATCAATCATGATAAATCATCCGATCAATCATGATAGATCATCCAATCGATCATGATAGATCAATAGGATTAATAGATCATTCGATCGATCATGATAGATCAATAGGATCGATCATAATAGATCAATAGGATCGATAGATCATCCGATCAATCATGGTAGATCATCTGATCGATCATGATTCATGATAAAATCATCTGATCGATCATGATTCATGATAAAATCATCTGATCAATCATGATAGATCATCCGATTGATCATGATAAATCATCCGATCAATCATGATAGATCACTAGGATCGATAGATCTTTCGGCCAATCATGGTAGATCATCCAATCGATCATGATAGATCAATAGGATCGATAGATCATTCGATCGATCATGATAGATCAATAGGATCGATAGATCATCCGATCAATCATGATAGATCAATAGGATCGATAGATCATATGATCAATCATGGTAGATCATCCGATAGATCAATAATGGTAGATCATCCAATCGATTATGATAGATCAATAGGATCGATAGATCATCCGATCGATCATGATAGATCAATATGATCGATAAATAATCTGATCCATCATGATAGATCAATAGGATCGATAGATCATCCGATCGATCATGATATATCAATAGGATCGATAAATCATCCGATCAATCATGGTAGATCATTCGATCAATCATGATTCACGATAAATCATCTGATCAATCATGATAGATCATCCGATTGATCATGATAAATCATCCGATCAATTATGATAGATCAATAGGATCGATAGATCTTCTGACCAATCATGGTAGATCATCCGATCGATCATGATAGATCTATAGGATCGATAGATCATCCGATCCATTATGATAGATCAATAAGATCGATAGATCATCCGATCGATCATGATAGATCAATAGGATCGATGGATCATATGATCAATCATGGTAGATCATCCGATAGATCAATAGATCATCCGATCAATCATGGTAGATCATCCAATCGATCATGATAGATTAATAGGATCGATAGATCATCCGATCGATCATGATAAATCATCTGATCAATCATGATAGATCAATAAGATTGATATATCTCCCGATCAATTATGGTAGATCATGATAGATCATTATTATTTAGTAAGGTGTTAAATTTGACACATCATTGATTATTTAAAATTTAAAATTATTTTTTAAAAAAAAATCATACCAACTTAGTAACGTGCAAAATTAGTCAGGCTACTAATTATTTAAATTTTTATTATTTTTAAAAAAATTATATTGACATAATATTTAGTAACGTGCAAATTTTCCCACGATACTAAATAGTAACGTGCAAATTTTCGCATGTTACTAAATAGTAACGTGCTAAATTTTAGGGTTACTACTTTAGTAACGTACCAAATTTAGTAACATGCAAATTTTAGCACGTTACTAAATAGTAACGTGCATATTTTCGCACGTTACTAAATAGTAACGTGTTAAAATTAGCAGGTTACTAAAGTTTTTAGTAACGTGCGAATTGTTAGCACGTTACTAATGTTAGTAACCCACGAAAATTTGCACGTTACTAAATCCTCAATTTTTTGTAGTGTACGCAACACCAGTTTGAGTTCCTGTCGTCACGAACGTAGTATACTTCTGATACTTATGAAGATAATACGTACGGATCATCAGTAATCCGCTCTCCCATGTGATACTTGTAGAATTATATATTTAAGTATAACCCTAACCTCATTTATGTATGTATGTATGTATGTATGTATGTATGTATAACCCTAACCCTATATACTTTATATATATAGCACTAAAATAAACCCTAAGTGTATGAGACACTATATTGAGGATATATATCTTGTTGTATGTACGTACAATATACCTTAAACACTAAACTTTAAAACCATAAAGTATCCAAACACTACACCCTAAACCCTAAAACTAAAATACTAGGCCTAAACTTTAAACCCCAAACCATAAAACCATATATGTACCCTAAAATACTAGACACAAACCCCAAACACCAAACATTCATGTGCACCAAATACCAAACACGCAACACAAAACCCTAAAACCCTAGCTAGCTAATCCACAAATGCCAAAACCTGGCCAAGTGGGCGACTGAGTTTTTGTTGTTTAGGTTTGATGGCCAGCGAATTGGTTTTTTTTTTTTTTTTTTGATTTCTAGCGACTGGATTTTTGTTCTTTTGGTTTTTTGAATCTAATGTACGTGATTAGGTTTTTCCCATTTTGGGTTTTGTATTTTTTGTTTGATGGGTTCAAATTTGGCGACTGGGTGATTGCCGGTCCTAGCCTGGATGTACGCTGAAAATATTGTATATATACGATATTGGGAGAAAAAAAAAAACAGTAAAAAACTTTAGTACGTGTCTTTAATTACATGTGGCTAGAAGTGCCCATTTTTTTTTAAAAAATAAAATTGCATCTAGTCACTTGGAGTGGCATGTGGCTAAACATCACGTAACTAAATAGCCACATATATAAAAGGCCATGTCTATAAATGTACATTTAACAACAACCGGATTCACTACGAGTAACCCATGTAGCTAATTGCACATGGCTAACTGCAAGTATCTAAAAACCAAGTTTTTTGTTGTGAGGGTTTTTCACGTACAAAATTTGGTGCATTGCTTGTGTGTGCTTAGTTTATTTTTCTACAGTATTTGTGAGTTAATTGGGTTGCATTTATTTTCTTTTTCTTTTTCTAATTGATAACAGGAAAGGGTTACAAGGGGTACTTGATTTGCATAAATAATGGTAGGAAATTTAACTGGGTGTTGGGAATAATCCTACTCTAAGTTGAATTGGGATAGTAGTCTCAATCCGGGTTCAATAAGGACTCTTTGGAGAATTTTGTCAACAGTCCAACTCTCAATTGAATGAGGATGAAATGACTTCACATTTTTACCTATAAATAGGTTCATACGTCAGGTATAAACGACAAACTGAAGATTTTATGCATAGAAACATTTTTCTCTTAAGTTAATTTAGGCATTAAAACGAGACCCCCCAAAAGAGTCTCTTAGTTTTAATTTTAGGGATAATTGCACCGTTGGTCCCTGTGGTATACCGTAATTATTTTTCACTCCCTATGGTTTAAAAAGTTCATGGGAGGTCCTTGTGATATGTAATAATTACAAATCGATCCTTGGCGTCAAATTCTGTTAAATTTTTTAACAGATTCCGTCAAATGCCACGTCAGCGACACGTGTCGCCAATAAGATGGCGACACGTGTCCACCGTAATAAAAAAAATATAAATTTATTAAAATAAATAAAAATACTTATTTATTTTTTTTAAAAAAAATAAAAAATAAAAAAAGCTAAAGGGGCCGGCCACCCCCAGCCACTGGGGGTGGCCGCGCGCCCCCCCCAGTGGCCGCAGGGGGTGGCGCGCAGCCATCCCAAGTGGCCGGGGGTGGTGCGGAGCCACCCCAGTGGCCTGGGGGTGGCCCGAAAGGCCACCCCTGGAAGATCGAGGGGTGGCCATTGGGCCACCCCCAGCCACCCTTGGATCTTCCAGGGGTGGCACGAAGGCCATCCCCTGTGGCTTGGGGGTGGCCGGCTCCTTCAGTTTTTTTTTTTTTTTTAAAAAAAAATAAGTATTTTTATTTAATTTTTAATAAATTTATATTTTTTTATTACGGTGGACACGTGTCGCCATCTTATTGGCGACACGTGTCGCTGACGTGGCATTTGACGGAATCTATTAAAAAATTTAACAGAATTTGATGCCAGGGATCGATTTGTAATTATTGCATATCACGAGGACCTCCTATGAACTTTTTAAACCATAGGGAGTGAAAAATAATTATGGTATACCACAGGGACCAACGGTGCAATTATCCCTTAATTTTAATTGTTTTACATGCAGTGATCGTGGGAGTGTAAAAAGAACATATAAATAAAATTAAAAAAAGAAAAAAGAAAAAAACATATGGTGTACGTATCATTGGTTTATGTGTTTACCCTACAATGACCAAAGTAAACTTTCACAACAATCGTCGTTGCCAAACAAGTTGATAAATGGAAGAGGTTGGTGAGAAATGCTAGTGTTGGGGATAAATTCCACTCAACCCGATCTAAGGAGGAGATAGACATTTACCAACTACTCCAGAGAAATCAGGTATTAGTTATCTCAGTAAATTCGGATTAGGACTCTACTCCAAGTTGAATTGAAGTAAATAGTCATAATTCGATCAGTACATGATCTTATCCCAAAGGGAATTGGGATAGGACTCATGGTCCAATTAGATAAGAAGAATAATCAAATCAAAAGTCTAATAAGATATCAAATTAGAAGTCTAATCAATGATCGAAGTCAAATTAAAACTCTGACACTAGTTCTAGATCAACAAGGAGCATGAATCCTAATTCAGGTTTGAGTCTACCTCTTTGCCTATAAATAGGCTCATACCCTAGGTATAAACAGAGACTCAATATTTTATGCATAGAGCATTATTTTCTCACAGAAGTTAATTTAGGCATCGGAGAGGACCCCCGAAAGGGTCCTTTAGTTTTTATTGTGTTGCAGAATTATTGAGAAGCGTGAAGAACATCAGAAGAACGTGCAGATTCACACCATACCGAAAACTGTACCAACAATTTGGCGCCGTCTGTGGGAAACGATCATTTGTTTCTTATAAAAGAAAAAGAAGATCCAACATGGTGATGAACACACGTTCCGAAAGCCAGACCAACCGACAGCCCCAAGCCCCACTGGAACCGGTTATTCACAATAATCCACCGCCTCCACCACCCGGTGGAGACTAGGATCGCATAGCAGCGTTAAAAGCTCGGATTGAAGCCTTAAATGCAGAATTGTTGCGCAAGAGGCCGGGACAGTCCAATCCCAAGATGAACAGGGATGAGCATGAGGAAGAAGATCGTAACAGCAACACTAATCCTCGGAGGGAGGATGACCGCCAAGGAGATCTGAGCAGAGTTATTGCCGACTTAGAGAGAAGATGCACATACATGGAGATGGAAATGAAGGACAAAAGCAGATCCGTAGTTGTGGATAAGCTCCTAAGGGGTACAAACTCACCCTTCACCAGATGAGTAGCGGACTATCGGCTACCCGAGAAGTTTAAGGTACTCCAAATTCTAAGTTATGCTGGAGACAGAGATCCTCTAGATCACCTAGAGAATTTTCGAGCTCATCTAGACCTTCATGGGACACTCGATGAAGTAGTGTATCAGGCCTTCCCCCTTACTCTTTTGGGGAATGCTCGGGACTGGTTCAGAAAATTGCCCCCGAATTCTGTTAATCAGTTCAAGGAGTTGTTCAAAATATTTGTAACGGAATTTCTAGCTTTCTAGACAAAGAAGAAGCCTTCGGGATATTTGCTATCGTTGCACCAGCAAAGTAACGAGAGTCTTAAGGAGTTTATGGCCCGGTTCAACCGAGAGAAGGTTACAGTCGAAGATCCGACCGAGGATATGATCTTTGCTGCCATTTATAAGGGAATTTCACCCAAGGAACCTTTGATGAAGAAGTTGGTCCGGAAGCAACCGAGTACATTGCAGGGCCTAATGGATAAGGTAGAAGAATTCATCAATCAGGAATAGACGTTGAAGGCTATGACCAGTTCTAGGCTACCCCAAGAGACAGCTCCAGAAAAGAAAAGGAAAGAATTCAGAAAAGCTGATGGGGAAGGGCAGAGGCAGGTAAAGAAGTTCAAAGATTACAACTTTACACATCTTAATGCCGAGATATCAGAAGTCCTTATGGAGATAAAAAAAGACCCGGCGTTTCGGGAACCACAAAAGATACCAGGTAATCCTCCTTACAGGAATGCAGGCAAGTATTGTGATTTTCACAAACAAGCAGGTCATTACACCGAGGGGTGCGTAACCCTAAGGTTGTTAATAGAAGAATTCATAAAGAATGGCAAGCGGGTTCTGTTCTTGGGAGAGCAACGAACCAGCCAGGAAATAACAGGCCTCGGAATCATCGAGACTATCAGCCCCTAGATCAGCAACCACGGGATTACTATCCTTGAGACCGTCCTCATCTAGACGAGAGGCATTAGGAGAATGATCCCCGAGATGACATAGAAAGAATAGAGGACCGAGGAAGCAGAAGCCCATGGCATAGAGAGCCAAGGCAACAGCAGAATCTACTTGTGATCATGTAGAAAGAACTCTCGGGAATTTCAGGCTAGACTTTTATTTTTAGCATTTATGTTTGCAAAGAACTAGAATTTTATTTTTAACTCAAACTAGCTATAATAAAAGACAGAAAATTCCCCAAATTTTGAGAATAAGTATTTTCAGAATAAAAGAATAGAGTTGACTTAAGCATCGGAGTGTTCCCAGTCTAGGGACCGGGAACCCGTTGATTTCGCTTCTTTTGCAGGCAAAAGCCTCTCGGATTAGTCCTAGCCGAGAGCAAGAAGAAAACCTCTCAGATCAATCCTAGCCGAGAGAAGGAAGAAAGCCTCTTGGATCAGTCCTAGCCAAGGCCAAGAAGCAAAGCCTCTCGGATCAGTCCTAGCCGAGAGCAAGAAGAAAGCCTCTCAGATCAGTCCTAGCTGAGAGCAAGAGGAAAGCCTCTCAGATTAGTCCTAGCCGATAGCAAGGCAAAGCCTCTCGGATCAGTCCTAGCCGAGAGTAAGAAAAAAAACTCTTGGATCGGTCCTTCCCGAGAGCAACAAGAAAGCATCTTAGATCAATCCTTGCCGAGAGAAAGAAAGAAAGAGAGCCAGGGGGTCAAATTTAACCCTCAGGTTTTGCAGGTTTTTCAAGAGTTAGCCCTTCCAAGAGACAGGGAGAAAACCCTAAGGAAAAACAAGAAGGTAATGGGGGGTAAGATTTAACCCTAAGGTTTTGCAAGTTAGTGGGTTTTCAGATGGAGACAAAGCTCAGGTTTCCTTAGACATAGAATTCTCATTATTCAAGCAAGCTTCGGATAAGGGAATTGGGGGATAACTGTTGGGGATAAATTTCACTCAACCCGATCCAAGGAGGAGATAGACATTTAGCAACTACTCCAGAGAAATCAGGTATCAGTTATCTCAGTAAATTCGAATTAGGACTCTACTCCAAGTTGAATTGAAGTAAATAGTCATAATCTGATCAGTACGTGATCCTATCCCCAAGGGAATTAGGATAGGACTCATGGTCCAATCAGATAAGAAGAATAATCAAATCAAAAGTCTAATAAGATATCAAATTAGAAGTCTAATCAAGGATCGAAGTCTAATTAAAACTCTAACACCAGTTCTAGATCAACAAGGAGCAGGAATCCTAATTCAGATTTGACTCTACCTCTTTGCCTATAAATAGGCTCATACCCCAGCTATAAACAGAGACTCAATATTTTATGCATAGAGCATTATTTTCTCATGGAAGCTAATTTAGGCATCGAAGAGGACCCCTGGAAGGGTCCCTTAGTTTTTGTTGTTTTGCAGAATTATTAAGAAGCGTGAAGAACATCAGAAGAACGTGCAGATTCACACCATATTGGAAATTGTACCAATAGCTAGGGAAAGGAAAGAAATATGGAATTTTTTATTTTTGTTATTATTATTTTTTTTTAGCCTGAAGGCAAGAAAAAAGAAACCTTTGTATATGTGATTGATTTACTCTCTGGGTTTTTGTTTTAAGGATTTTTTTTTATTTTTTTTATTTTTATTTTTATTTTTTTTTATTTTTTTATTTTTTTACTATGGTTTGTGAGTGTGTTTGCTGCCTTACCAGAATTTGGTGAAGGCACTTGTATATATAACGAGAACAGTTACGGATTGAGATTATCTTGTACAAGTGATTTTTATCAAGAATAACAAACAATAGTTACAGATTATAAGCTGAATGCAATCGAGTGTTATCTTTTGAGATTTGATTGAACTCTTCCCATCTTATCAGTTGTTGTCGAGAAATGATTATTTATTTTGGAGTCTTCAATTTCTGTTGTATGAGAATGATTTTGTGATGCAGCAGATTGTGTTGATGGATAATCCTTATCATTTTCTATTATGTAAAATTAAACTTTTGGTATATGTGATTGACTAATTATTTGGGTTTCCGTTTTACCTTTGGTCTTGGGTTGCCAAGCTCAAATGTGCAAGGTTTGAGTCTTGGGTGGCCATTACATACAAATTACTGAAGGGTAGAACCGTATCCAAGTCACACCAAGACTCTACCTATATAGGTTCAACACTAGATAATGACCCTTAATTTTAGGTGCTTGATTAACTAAATAATTAAAAAGAACAGAGGAAAAAACAAAAGGTAACTATCAAGGCAATGAAGTTACTTGGACTAGACACTTTCAAGAAGTGATGTCTATTGACTAAATTTTTGTTGCTTTGAATGTATGTATCCACTAGTTGGTCCTAAAGATTAACTTAGAGCCTGTTTGTGATTGTGTTAAAGAGCTTAAAAAGTGTTTTTAGTACATAGAAAATTGTGTCAAGCAAAAATGTGTTTGTTTGGTAAAAAACTTTAAAATCTTTAAAAACTTTTTTTTTTTTTTTTTGGCTCTAAAAAAGCCCAAAACTGCTTTTTAGGGAAGCTTAAAAATGAAGCATTTTCTATAGACATAAGCTCTATTTTCCTACGCAATCATAAATAGGCTCTTAATAATATATTTATTAGTTCCTTGTAAACAAAGATCATGATTTTGAAGATTAATTTAGGGAGAAATGCCAATATAGAGATATTGATTATGGGGGCTGAAATACTGTTAAGAACATTGCAACTTGTACATAATGGCATTTAGTTGAATACTTAAACCAAGTGGTATATAAATTATACTTTACATAGAGAAAATTCATATGTTTTGTTGCTGAGATGGTGTCTGGGAAAAGGAAAAGATGGTATTCATCCCTTCTGTACTTTTGATTTTAGAGGCCTCAGAATAACAAGTTTCCTTATAATTAAACCTAATAAAACTATGTAGTTGTCTAGTTTGATTTCCTTTAAGATTGTATTTTATCTCTACTTGTGTGTAGTTGTCTAGTTTGATTTCCTTCAAGATTGTAATTTTTGGTTCTTGCATTCTATATGCTGGAGTATTTGTACAGGGTCACTTTGTAGACTAATTGTTGTGGTTCTATTTTGTGCACTTTGTAGACTGATTTGGATGGGCTGCAAGCTTGTTGATTTTATCTATCAGGGTCACTTAGAAGGTTTGAAGTTTATCTTGTTTTTTAAGTGGATGAGTGACACAACAATTGATTCTCACCCAACCAAAACAAAGCACCCGAAGATCATCGAAGCCGCTGAAACTGTTGACGATAAGATTATGAAAGTTGCTGAAACTCTTGACGATAAGATCAAAGACACTAATGAAGAGAAGGATGCAAGAGGATTTAGAATAAGATGAACTTCATGTACTCAAGATATATATTGTATTTTCAAACATTATGTAATCACTTTTTAAGTGTGCAGCTTTTTTTTACAGGATGTGATTATCTAAAATTGTCTAATTTATTAGAAGGCTCAAACTTGAGTGTTAAAGTGGTGTTGATGGATTTAGGTTTATGAAAAAAAATTTGATGTGATAGAAAATAAAGAATTCTCAAATTATATGAGGCGAATACAACCGGAGAAAAATTGGCAAGTTGGATTTTTAAAGATCATAGTTAAATTTGATTAGATTGTTTAATACATAAATTTCATCATTTTCCTCTTTTTCTTGTAGGGTTTGCACTTTGTCAAATGGACTACTTTGCTTCATATTAACTTGAAAAAGAATCATGCTTTTGCATTAATAATGCATAAAAATCTAGAAGAAGTCGATCCACTCTGTTCTACCAATCATGCAGTTCTCAAATTACATTTGGTGCGTACATAACAATCAACATACAAATCTGAGACCCTTGATGTACAAGAAACAATAACCAGTAACACAAAGCTCATGTTGCGACCTTGGCATCTTATTAATACACACAAAAAGAAACACAATACAATTTTAAACAACCCAACATGCCAATAAATATACTATTGCAAATTCATATTAGACCAATAAAAATGTACTACATGTTTTAAAATGTAGACGTTGCTTGTTTATCTTCACCATGAGGCAAATGTAGACACTGCTTGTTATAAGAAAGGAATGTACTCTTCTAGAGCTGGCTTTTCAATAGTCAACACTCAACACGTTCTGTAGCTGAGAATTTGTAGGTGCACCTATACCATAAATTTCAACAAGAGATACAATTAGAAATAGATAATAACTATATATTGAAAACATGATGCCAAATATGCCAAAGTCGAAAAAAATGAAAGGCCAATTTCAAAATCTAATTTATTTTAGTGTTATGCAGCAAGAATGCAGAATATATACTGTTTGTTATCAAGCTTAAAGGAATCTGAAAAAGAACACATATTTTTACTTCTTGTGGGCCTTTGTTGTCTGAGTCTAACCATTCAATCAATTGTATCATCAAAATCTATTCCCGAAACTCTACACTTCAATTATGCACCTACAGAAAAAAAACTCAACATTTGAGAGAAACCCAGCATAACACTAAAAATTTTCATCAAGTGAGGAGTGTCCTCAAATCGCTTAATCAACCATTCAGATGAGTGCATTCAAATCAAACTTATAATCATTCAGAATGCAAATGATGTTATTGACCTTAAAACACCCTACCAAAAAACTCCAAGCATGCCATATTTGTCACAATAGTAAAAACCAGCAAAACCAATTGTAGATAAAGTCTATAAAAAAAATTGGGCAGCGCATTTAAGTTAGAAATCAACATCATCTTAACCACACACTTCTCCAATTGTTAGCATAATCTTAATAACTATCATGAAGTCCAGATTATTTCTAGTTTCTACTTCAAGGATGAACATTTCGGTAGATGATCAAACACATAAGATTCTGTCTTTCTTACTAATCAAGTAATGACAAAATACATTGCAGGAGCAAACAAGCATACATTTACAAAAACAGAACTACAGTTAAATGCCATTTGTCATGAACCATAGTGGAAAAATTAGTAGGCTATTTCTTTCTCCTAAAGCTTCGTAGATATAACAATTAGATGTGATACATATTAATATAACAAAACTAAACTTTCCAGAAAAAGAAGAGAAAACAACTTTTCCAAGAACAAAAACACTATTCCAGAAATCTAATACCCATGGTAACCAACAATACAATGCCTCTCTTCAAAAGCAATAGATGCTATTTATTAGACTAAAATTTTGAAATGATAATCCAGAGGCTAACCCAGCAAGATCCATTTTTTTTTTTTTTTTGAAGTGCAAGACCCATTTGTTAACACTTTCTTAATTAACACAGAGTTCATGTAATGGTAACAACAAGAGCAAGAAAATAGCAACAAGAAAATCATTAGACACACTCTTTCTCGTAAAACCATAAGCCATCAAAGAGGTTGAATCATTTGACAGATATCTGCAGAGAAACCATACATACATTCTTTAGTTGATCTGAATAAAGTGAAAATCAGTCTTCAATTTATAGGAAGAAAAAAAAGACCCATAAACAAAACTCTAAAACTCTACCCAAAATACAATCAAAAGGACCAAAACAGCCAAACATCTGAAACACCACACAACATTGTAGGAAGGATACTTGAAATTAGGAGGAAATCTATGGCTAGTACCAAATCCGAGGTCGCTGGAGGTTGGGTCGGCGTGATTACCGGTGCTCAGAGGTTAGGTCGGCGTGGTCATCGATGGGCGGCGTTGGGAGGGGGAGAGGGAAGATGGAGACAGAGGGATATTTTTTGGGTGAAAACCATATATAAGGTCGCCGGAGGTTGCGCAGTGTGGTCACCGGTGCTTGGAGGTTGGGTTTTGATGGTCGCCGATGGGAGGCTTTGAGCTGGAGGTGGGAGGGAGACTCCGGGAGAGGAAAGATGAAGGAGCGCGGGAGAGAAGATGAGGAGGGGAAAAAAATTTGGGGAGTGAAAAATGTTCAAAAAGATAAGATGCTTCAGCTTTTCAATTTTTTTTTTTTAAAAAAAAAGAAAAAAAAAAAGAGCAAAAAGAATTCCACGTAGGATTTTTGGCTACAAATTTTTGGCAGACAAAAACTTTAGAAGCTCATCATCATCATCATCTGTGACAATGCAAACTAAAACCCGACCATGTGATGCATGTGATGTCCAACAATGGTTAAGATTAACTCTTCAATAATTTCGTATTTTAATTTTTGAATTTTTAAAATAATTAACGGATGAGGATTTAGGTATTTGGGTGGATTAGGCTTAATTGCACCTATGCAGTTGTATGTATTCAGATTTTAATTTTTTTATTCTTTCCATAAAACACTTAAAATTAAATTTAGACCATTAAAATTTAAAACAACAACGTATAGGTGCTATAGTATGTTTTACGGCACTTAAGCCTAATCTTGTTTGGATAACCCCACTCAAACCACCGTTTCGACTAAAGAAGTTGCTAGTAAACGAAGTTCTTTGTTATTAGGTAACTTAAAAGATGAACTGTATGACTTATCTATCTCAAACGATTTAAGATCAATGCAACGGAAGATTTATTAGCTCGAGACAGTTTAGGGGGTTAACGTGAAATTCTCAAGAATCACAACTAAAGCATTAACAAATAATGTTCTTCACAAAAAAAATTCATATATATTTAATTGAAATGTGAGGCGAATGACTGAAATAAGGTTCGAACTCAATACCTCTAGACTCTGTAACCATATTAATTGATCCATCGTTCATCCAAAAAATTTAAGCTGATAGGAAGAGAAAAATTAAATCATTTAATCAATATATAATTTAACAAACACTAAAAACACCTCCTAAAAACTGTTATCAGACTTACACCACCGAATCATTTTTCTCGAAGATATAGGGTTCGAAAAAAAAAAATCATTAAAAAGGTAATCCCTGAAAACCAAATGAAACTTTTTATCTAGATACAAATCTCTAGCTAGTTTATAGAAGTCCTGTAGAGAATGGTATATCAGTATAAGGCAACCAAGTATCCCCCATTGTGAAATTGGAAACTGTAAAATTCAAAGCCTGTGAAGCATTCATCAAAGTATAACCAGGCCAATTTACTCTCATTCTCGTATCTGCCCCGAGCCCATGATTCTCAAACTCCCCATAATAGAGTGTGTCTAATCCAAAGGTTCCATTCCATTCCAACCATCCGACGGGATGGATCAAACTGCCAATATATGATTGCATGTACACAGTCCTTGAGTAATTCTTCCATGGTCTCCCCAGATAATTTAAGGTTGAATTGATCTCCATTGCCAAGTCTGGTGCAGCTTCAATTGTGCAGTTGTGGATTGATATACCTGTCAAAAGATAAATTAGATGATTCAACATTCACTCCTATCAGCTTAAGCTTTTAAGATAAATGGTAATTTATAACATGATTTCAGAGCAAAGGTCGTCTTGTGTTCGAATCTTGTCCCCGTCAATTTACCCCCTATTTAAATTAAATATTACACATGTTGAGCTTTACTTATTAAATGAGAGTTTCAGCCAGATGAGGATTCCCATTCTAAAATTACGTGAATCAGGCCGTTCTTTGCATCGAACAGCTTGAAAAATATTACCGATTTAAAATGTTGCATGTTATCAATAAAAATTAAGTATGTTAAAGCCAAACGACAGCTTTTGGCTTAAAGCTTTTCTACAACATGAAATGCACTAACCTAATAAAAATATACTCAATTCTTCTTGTTAATATAGCACATTTTTAATAGCTAGCATTTTTTTATCGATGTAAGTAATGGCCTGAATTCACATAATTTTAGAATCTACAATTTCAAGAGATCTTGAACCGTTTCAACCCACACGTGATGGAGAGTGTTATAATATAAATCTATTCCTTCCTATCAGCTTAAGTATTTAGAATAAATAATGATTTAACAATACCGGTGTTTTGATTTGGGTCCGACCGGCCTTGGGCTGTGAAGGCAATCTTTTGATTAGCCATTGGCTTCCGAGCAAATAGATTGCAACTCTGGAAGACAGCAGCAGCATTTCCAAAAATGAAATCTACAGTTCCATGAATTTCACATTCTCTGTAGAATTGTCTGAGAGAGTGAACATAAAGAATGTCTTGGTAGCCTTCAAAACTGCAACGGTAGAACGTGGAGAGGTCAGCATTGTTCCTTAGAGCTACTGCTTGGTGCTTTTTGGGACCAGCCGTGTTCCTGAACGTTACATCTACTGCTATAAATTGGTCTCCAGAAACAGCTGCATCAACGCATAATACATTAATTAGTTCAATTGTTACTTATGATCATGTTATGTATATATGAGATCCACATTCACAAAGCCTTCATTAATGTCTACTATATTCCACAAGTTATGATTGTTTATGATTAGAGAAGTCAAAGAGAAAATCTTGCAATTATATATCCAAATGAAAAGAAAACTTTAGTGGCATTGTCATAAAATTAGAGCCGACAGTTTTTACATAACCCATTAATCTAACAAAAACCTAACATAAAATTCGCAGTATAGAGTTAAAGGTTTGACTTGTTTAAATAAATGGGTCGAGTTAAGGTCTGACCCGTCTTGTAATGCTATGTCTTAACCCGATCTAAACCCGACACCCGACATTTAGTGTTTGTTGTCAATCTTTTACACTATTTGCAAGCCCTAAGGTTGAATGATTTGACCCGTTTAATTAAATTGATCAGACTAAGGTTATCTTGTATAATCTTATACCTATGCCTCGACACAACTTAAACCCGACATTCGACATTTAAGGCATGCAATTTTTGACACAATTCGTGAACCCGACATCAATCCAACACGAAATTAGCGAGTTAAGGTTGAGAGATCTAACCAATTTAATTAAATGAATCAAAATATGATTAACTTAGCTATATAGTTTAATAAAATAAACATATTTCGACACGAACCGAACCCGACAAGTAAACAAGAACTGTCACAAAAATTATAATGTTAATTTGGGAATGGTTTTCTTACCAAAGGTTGAAGAATTAAAAGTAGTCCAGCCATCAATTACACTATGGTTTCCTGTGATGACAGTCCGGTTGATCCCATCTCCAAGCAACATTATATTCTTCTTATAGTTCGGCACCTCCACATACTCCTCGTAATATCCTTCTGTGGCGTAGATCACAAAATATCCATCTTCGGGCTTTGAATTATTGGGAGCAAATGCGACGGCGTCGGAGATGGACGTGAAGTTGTCGGAGCCAAATAAGCCGACAGTCACAGTCTCATTAATAAGAATGCCATTGCTTTCTCCCAAAGCACTCAGAATCCGTTCCTTTTTCATGGGGCAATCCGTTGATTTTTTGCAAGTGGTTTTCCGTAGAACCTGAAGTAAAATACTGTCAAATAAAATAAATATACTTTTCTCATTATAATTGAAGAATTTCCTCTTCTTCTTCTTCTTCTTCTTTTTTTTTTTTTTTTTTTTTTTTTTTTTTTTTTTCTATGAATACAATTTCCTATTTTCCGTGCTTTATATCCACTATTAACCAACAAAGTAAAGCATAAATGCATGCGTATAGTAGTCCTAATGCGGATCCAATAAGAACTCGTTAAAGAATTTGGTCAATAGTCCAACTCCTGGTTGAACGGGGATGAGACTCCCATACCAAATTAAACACTAGACACTCATAATTCAAGTGAAAGTAGTAAACTCAATTCAGGTTTGACTCCATGTCTTCGCCTATAAATAAGCTCATTCCCCAGCTGGTACAAACGACAGACTGAATTCTTGAGGCAATTAAAAGATATACTTTTTTCTTTCAAAAACTAATTTAGACATAGGAGACGTGTTGTTTACACCATGCCAAAAACTGTCTCAAAATATACGAATAAGGCAAACAACTTTTACTATAAACCAAAGGAAAAATATTTCAAAATCCTGTATTAATATTCTCAATTTTACCTTTTACACCTCATTTTTTAATTTAATCAATTTAAGATCTAATTTTACTAAGATTTTAAACCTAATATATTTATTTGGGATTTAATTCTTGTACAACACCAATACAACAACTGTACAACAATCTCTCACATGAGGGTGGGCCCCAGTATGTGGGACCCACCCTCATGTGAGGGATTGTTGTATAGTTGTTGTATTTGTGTTGTAAATCTAACATTTTCCTATTTAAATATTAAAAAAAAAAATAGAGCTTGCTTTCTCCAACTGCTTGATAACCATTATTTTTTCTTATCAGATAACAATTATTTTCATAATAAAGAAAACTTTATTGTAAATAAGACAATATGGGCAAAGCTATCAATTTTTTATACGAGTTTAATACAAAAAACTAGTGGATTAAGGTTAATGAGTATGATCCGTTTAGTTAAATGAGTCAGGTTATAATTGACCAATATAGTAAGGGTTTAGATTTTTAATTTTTTTTCTCCTTTTTTATATAACACTTAAAATTAAATTTAGGCCATTAAAACAACAATATAGGAGCTATAGTTTGTTTTACGGCACTTAAGCCTAATCGTGTTTGGGTAACCCCACTCAAACCACCGACGTCTCATTAACCAATGAAGTTGCTAGTGGATGAAGATTCTTTGTTATTAGGTAACTTAAAAGAGGAACTGCAAAACTTATCTGTCTCAAACAGTTTAAGATGCAATGCATCGGAATGCCTGAAATCTCCTTATAAGAGTTTTCTTACAATTTTTTGTCCAAATTACTAAAAATTTATAGGGATTTGATTCATACACAACACCATCACAACAACCCCTCACATGAGGGTGGGCCTCAATGTGTAGGGTCCACCCTCATATGAAGGGTTGTTGTGTAGTTGTTGTGTTGGTGTTGTAAATTTAACATTTTCTAAATCTATATTTCGCTTAACTAATTGAGAAATGATCCCTACACTCATTTCTTACAATAGCCCCACAACAAGCTGACGTGACTGGTAATATTTTATTTTTTTTTGTTTTGTTTTCATTTCTTTTTGTAAAAAAATAATAAAATATTACCAGCCACGTTAGCTTGTTGTGGGGCTGTTGTGAGAAATTAGTGTATGGATCATTTCTCTTACTAATTAACCGATCTGGTTGAAATTGGGACACATTACACTACTAACGCTGTCATAATATTAATATTAATATTATTATTATTATTATTTAATTTTTTTTTTATATAGTCCCAATTAATCTATCATTTAATTATTCCCGTACGTGCATTAAAACAAGATAAACAAAAAGAGCAAGAACTAAAAATTGTTTACCTTGATGAGACTTTCAAGGCGTTCACGGACCGGGTGCACCATCCCCGGAAATCCACCTTCAGACCCCTTCTTCCGTTTGTTTCGTTTCAGATTCCGATCTAACGCATGTGTCACCAACCCAAGCGACATGCTATACAGCTGAGTTACGTTGTTCCGCGGCTCAGACAACGCGCTCGCAATGCTGCTCACGGAATCCTCAAGCCCGTCGTAGCACGTTAGCTGGTTCGTCACTATCGCGCTTAGCAGCGTCTGGACTTGCTCCACCGCCTCGTCGTTCAGCGACTCAGCTGACTTCAGCTCCGCCGAGATGGACTCCAAGTACTCCACGTTGAACTGGGACAGCTGGCGGCAATCGTCCAGTGCACCAACCTCGGCGTGGCCCATTGACGACCGTCGCTTTTGGCTGAGGTAGCTGTCGATCGCGCTCGACATTCTGCGTGCTTGCTTGAGGCATTGCTTCACAGAGAACTTGCCGTAGCGGTAGGGATCAGACGGGGAGGAGCGGATGGTGGAGAGGATTGAACGGCAGAGCTTCGAGTAGAGGGTAGACTTGCACGCAGCGGAAGGTGTCGACTGGGCTGAGGTAAACAGAGCTAAGAAAAGGAAGAGAATGAAGGAGAAGGCTTGGTTTGGCATTGTAATGGAGGTGGCTCGCTCTGCCTGCAACTGTAACTGTGATTATATATATATAGGCCGGTAAAAAGGGAAGCATAAGATGCGCGTGAAATTAATAATGGTGATGGGGTTTGGCGCGTTGGTTTGAGAATATGGGAATGGACATTTAATGCAGAGATGGTGGGAGGTTGCAAGGAAGTTCATGACCAAAGGTAAGCGCAACGTTTTAGAGAAAGAAAATGGTGCAAACTCTTGTCATTTTGCAAAGGCCACTTGTCTTTTAGGGAGAACAAAAAGTGTGTCGTGTGTTTTGTCAGAGAATGAAGAGGGGTTATTTATGGTATGATTTTGTTAAGATTTTAATATGTTGTTGAGACAATGAGAGCTTAGAGCTTCGTATTGACTGGTTTTCGATCGTTGAAAATCCTCTCCAATTGCTTGGTTACTCATACCTATAGATTGCGAGATCTTTCTTAACTGTTTTAATTGAAATCCACCTTAAGGACCGTGGTGAATTGATATTGTTATCCAAGAATATAATGTGTGTGTTCTTATGTGTTGGTAGCCTTTAAATATTATTTTGGAGAAGATAATTGTAAATCCATTGTTGATAATAAAAGATTTAACGAGATTAAGTCCCGTGATTCTTCTTTTCACATTGAAGGACAGGGTTTTTCATGTACAAAATTTGGTGTCTTGCTTGTGTGTGCTTGGTTTATTTTTCTACAGTGTTTGTGAGTGTTAAAGTGTCTCACATTGCTAAGAGATCCTTGTCTTGTAAACTTTATAAGCCATTGACACCCCTCCTCTCTCAAGGCGTCTTTTGAGAGTGAGTAAAGCCTATGAACTTTTACATGGTATCAGAGCAGGTTCCTTTGACAATGATGGGTCTTTTCCTCCCATTGTTGAACACGTGTTTGGCCAAAGATGCCACACGTGATCAGGAGGCGTGTTAAAGTGTTACACATTGCTAAGAGATCCTTGTCTTGTAAACTTTATAAGCCATGGACACCCCTCCTCTCTCAAGGCGTCTTTTGAGAGTGAGTAAGGCTCATGGACTTTTACAGTGAGTTGGGTTGCATTTATTTTATTTCTTGTTTTAATTGATAACGGGAAAGGGTTACAAGGGGTACTTGATTTGCATAAAAAATGGTAGGAAATTTTATTGGGTGTTGGGAATAATCCTATTCTAAGTTGAATTGGGGTAGTAGTCTCAATCCGGGTTCAATAAGGACTCTTTGAATAATTTGGTTAACAGTCCAACTCCCAGTTGAATGGGGATGAAATGACTCCACCTCTTTATCTATAATTAGGTTCATACGCCAAGTATAAACGGCAGACTGAAGATTTTATGCATATAATACATTTTTCCCTTAAGTTAATTTATGCATTAGAACGAGACTCCCAAAATGGTTTCTTAGTTTTAATTTTAATTGTTTTACATGCAATGATCGTGGGAGTGTAAATAAAAAAATTAAATTTAAAATAAAATAAAATAAAATAAAAAAACGTATGGTGTACGTGTCACTGGTGTGTGTGTTTACCCTAAACTTTCACAACAATCGTCGCTGCCGAACAAGTGGATTAATCAATTAATTGTAACCCCTCTCGCAACCATAATTGTTCCCAATAATACTTTCAGAATAATACAAGTCGCCAAAAGAAATTGATCAAATTCAATTTCTGCTTTTGCAAACAATATAAGCTTTTTTCTTTTCTTTTTTTTCAAAGTGCACTTTTCAGCTAGCGACAAAACTTCTGGCTGCAAGAAGCCTCCAATTTCGGCGGACTAAGATCGTGGTGTTACATCATGTACAATAGTTCTGATTTGAATTGAATGGCCTAGATCAGGATAACATAGTATTAGAGAAAAAAAAATGAAGCGTGTAAGTCACCGAGCTAGATGGTCATGGCCGAACCACCAAATTGGCTATTGACGGTGGCCGAGCTACCCCTTAGGCCAAAGGGGCAGTACGCTCACCCCAATTGCCGAGTTTTGAGATGGCTGAACCACTCTTTCGGCCACAATAAGTGGTTTGGCCACTCCTAATGGCCACGTTGGTGGCTTGCAATTTACTATTTTTTTTTTTGTCCTATGCAGAAGCAATTTGAGTTGTTCATTTTAAACGAACAATCCAAATTAGAACTATTGCACCATTTCCAAATCCCCTTTTGCCACCCAGTTATCAACAACAACCTGGGTGCAACAACTAATTTTTCGTTGCCGAAGTTTTGGCAATGAGATTTCTGCATTTGGCCACACTATAAAAATTTATGGGCCTTACTTATTCTCATAAGACGTCTTGATAGAGGATGGGACACCATGACTTATAAAGTGTCCAGGTGAAGGAAATCTTATCAATGTGAGACATTTTAATCCGGCCTAGTCCATTTCTTGGAGTGTAAGGAAAGTCAATGAAGTGCGAATTTCTGTACCTATTTAGTAGTGAGTAATGCTACACATCATCCTCTTGTCCACCTTTTATCCTCCCAAAATTGATGTGGCTCTTAAAATCACCATTGGATCAAAATTCAATAATGATCTATCATAAATTCAATGGTGATTTTAAGAGCCACATCAAATTTGGGATGATAAAAGGAGGACAAGGGGATGATGTGTAGCATTACTCTTTAGTAGTACACTGGGCCACAGCCAGTTCTTTTTTCTGGCCACATTCTCATTGCTCCTCCCCCTCTTTCTTCTATCCATATTATAAGTGGGAAAGATCCACCTCCCACTAGTTTGTTAGGTTTTTAATTTCGTTTGCTTTAAGCTTGTTTAGCTGTTTTGTACAATGTACTTAACCAAAAAAAAAAAGAAAAGGAGAAGAAGAAGAAGAAGAAGAAAGATATGAGCTTATTATAATACTTCATCATTTGCTGCCAACTATTGGTAAACGAATTTCTAGACCATATCGACGTTGTCTCGTTATCTTTGATGTTGATGTGGCTGCTGTGGGAATGATACATAATTATGAAGTGTTTTGAGAGTTATTTTATCTGAGACCTTGTCTCCATGTTTGATATCACTTCTCCTACTTTGTTTCCTTCTTTACTTACCTTAATTAGGCTTTAAATCCTAATTAAAACGATCCGTACCCTTTTTGTTTGATAGGCCCACGCATGTTAAAGTATATATGACAAAGTGATAAGTAAAATGCTTGTGCAATGTTTTCCTCATTAAATTAAAGCCTACTAATTGTTGATTAATTTATGCAATTGTGTTGGTGTACATGATTATGCAATCTTAATGTGATATATAAAATTGTGTGGGCATACATTTTGCAATCCTGATCTGATTTTTCTGTTCATAATCAACCTTTCTCAGTCTAAATTTCTTTGAAATTAGACTATAATAAGTCATTTGCTTATAATATATGGTAGTTTAACAAATTTTTCAAATGAGACTGAGAAATCACTAAATTATTTTAGACATGTCTGTTACAATTGTACAATTAGTTAGTTACAACTTAACGTAGAACAGAGCCCATTGAAGTCTACAAAGAAGAAAAACAACCAAGACCACCTGTCACTATATATAATAATAATATAATCAATTGGGGTCAAGAAATGTAGACGAGTCTCTCTTTTTTTCACACTCTTAACCATGATCACTTCAACTAGATTTGGTCATGTGATGAACTGCAAAAAGGAGAAAAGACAATTCTACCATACATGCTACAAAAGCTTTAGAGGAGGAACTTCATGTGACTGCTCTGCTGATCGAAGAAGCCCAAAATGCATTTAAAGCAACCAAAGCAGGTGAAGAGAGCAAGAAAAGGGAGTGATGGTCTCCAATGGAGGAAAGAGGTAACACTGAACTTTATGACATGTGATGATGGGTAAGCCCAAGATTGAGGAAAAGAATATTTAAAGATGAGTTCGGAATTTGGATGAATGAGCATGAGAAAAGGTTAAGAAGAAAAGATGAGAAATAAGGAATATTTGGTAACCCAACGTACAAATAATCAAACATGTGGTAGAACTTTTCTCAACCGTTTAAACCCTGTGTGATTAGAATAGCCACCCCCTACCAGCCAAACACCAATTTTCTTTCTTTTTCTCTATTTTTTTTATTAAAAAAATAATTATTTTTTATTTTTTATTTTTAGGGTTAATTTTTATTATTTTTTTAATTGAAAAATGACACGTAGAATGAGTAATATGGAGATATTTCGTTAAATTTGACATTTTTTAAAGGTTTTGGTAGTTTGGAGGGCCAGAGTTGGAGTGTTGACAGTTTGCGGGGCTAGTTGCAAACGACTGGCAGTTTGGAGGGCTAAACTGTAATTTTCCCTTAAAATTCTCAAGAATCACAACTAAAGCATTAACAAATAATGTTTTTCACAAAAAAAATTCATATGTATACAATTGTTTTTAACCAAAATACTATTAAATCAACACTTATCTTAAAAGTTCAAATTGATCTGAATAGGTAAATTTAATCATTTAATAAATACCTTAACAATCATTCTCACGTGTGGGCTCAGACTACCTTTTAATAGATGAAACCCAAACACGTGTAATATTTAATTGAAATGTGAGGCGAATGACTAAAATAAGGTTCGAACTCAAGGCCTTTAGGCTCTGTAACCGTATTAATTAAGCTACCGTTCATCCCAAAAATTTAAGCTGAAAGGAAGAGGAAAATTAAAACATTTAATCAATACATTAACAAATACTAAAAACTCCTTAAAAAAAACGTTATCAAACACCATCGAATCAGTTTTCCCAAAGTTATAGGGTTCCCAAAAAAATCATTAGAAATGTAATCCCTGATAAACAAACAAAACTTTTTATCTAGTTACAAATCTCTAGTTTATAGAAGTCCTGCAGAGAAGGGTATATCAGTATAAGGCAACCAAGTATCCCCTATTGTAAAATTAAAAACAGTAAAATTCAAAGCCTGTGAAGCATTCATCAAAGTATAACCAGGCCAATTTACTCTCATTCTCGTATCTGCCCCTGGCCCACGATTCTCAAACTCCCCATAATAGAGTGTGTCTAATCCAAAGGTTCCATCCCATTCCAACCATCCGACGGGATGGATCAAACTGCCAATATACGATTGCATGTACACGGTCCTTGAGTGATTCTTCCATGGTCTCCCCAGATAATTTAAGGTTGAGCTCATATCCATTGCCAAGTCTGGTGCAGCTTCAATTGTGCAGTTGTGGATTGATATGCCTGTCAAAAGATAAATTAGATAATTAAATTCATTCATTCCTATCAACTTAAACTTTTAAGATAAATGGTGATTTATAACTTGATTTCAGAGAAAAGGTCGTCCTATGTTCGAATCTTGTCCCCGTCAATTTACCCTCAATTTCAATTAAATATTACACATTTTGAGCTTTACTTATTAAATGAGAGTTTCAGCCATGAGGATCCCCATTCTAAAATTATGTGAATCAGGCCATTCTTTGCATCGAACAACTTGAAAAATGTTACCTATTAAAAATGTTGCATATTATCAATAAGAATTGAGTATGTTAAAGCCAAACAACAGCTTTTGGCTCCAAGCTTTTCTACAACATGAAATGCACTAACCTAATAAAAATATATTCATTTTTTTTAAGCCAATCAATGCAAGTAATGGCCTAAATTCACATAATTTTAGAATCTACAATTTCAAGAGATCTTGAACTGTTTCAACCCACACGTGATGGTGAGTGTTATAATATAAATCTATTTTTTCCTATTAGCTTAAGTATTTAGAATAAGTAATGATTTAACAATACCGGTGTTTTGATTTGGGTCCGACCGGCCTTGGGCTGTGAAGACATTCTTTTGACCGGCCATTGGCTTCCTGGCAAATAGATTGCAGCTCTGGAAGACAGCAGCAGCATTTCCAAAAATGAAATCTACAGTTCCATGAATTTCACATTCTCTGTAGAATTGTCTTTTAGAGTGAACATAAAGAGTGTCCTGGTAGCCTTCAAAACTGCAACGGTAGAACGTGGAGAGGTCAGCAATGTTCCTTAGAGCTACTGCTTGGTACTTCTCAGGACCAGCCGTGTTCCTGAACGTTACATCTACTGCTATAAATCGGTCTCCAGAAATAGCTGCATCAATGCATATATACGTTAATTAGTTCAATTGTTACTTATGACCAAGTTATATATATATATATGAGATCCACATTCACAAAGCCTTCATTCATGTCTACTATATTCCACAAGTTATGATTGTTTACGTTTAGTGGAGGCAAAGAGAAAATCTTGCAAATATATATCCAAATGAAAGGAAAACTCTAGTGGCATTATCATAAAATTAGAGCCAAAAGTTTTTACATAACTCGTTAATCTAACAAGAATCTAATTAACATAAAATTCGTGGCATAGAGTTAAGGGTCTGACTCGTTTAAATAAATGGGTCGGGTTAAAGTCTGACTTGTTTTGTAATGCTATGTCTTGACCCAATTTGAACCCAACACCGGACATTTAGTGTATGTTGTCAATCTTTTACACTATCTGCAAGCCCTAAGGTTGAATGATCTGATCCGTTTAATTAAATTGATAAGATTAGAGTTAGCATATATAGTCTTATACCTATGTCTCGACATGACCTGAACCTGACATTCGACATTTAAGGCATGCAATTTTTTGACACGATTCATGAATCCAACACGAAAATAACAGGTTAAGGCTGAGGGATCTAACCAATTTAATTAAATGAGTCAAGTTATGATTAACTTAGCAATATAGTTTTATAACTATATACATTTCGACACGAACCGAACCCGACATGTAAACAAGAATTGTCACCAAAATTATAATGAGCTCCAATAATGTTAATTTGGGAATGGTTTACTTACCAAAGGTTGAAGAAGTAAAAGTATTCCAGCCATCAATTACACTATGGTTTCCTGTGATGATAGTCCGGTTGATCCCATCTCCAAGCAACATTATATTCGTCTTATAGGTCGGCACGTCCACATACTCCTCGTAATATCCTTCTGTGGCGTAGATCACAAAATATCCATCTTCGGGCTTTAAATTATTGGGAGCAAATGCGACGGCGTCGGAGATGGACGTGAAGTTATCGGTGCCATATAAGCCGACAGTCACAATATCCTTAATAAGAATGCCATTGCTTTCTCCCAAAGCACTCAGAATCCGTTCCTTTTTCTTGGGGCAATATGTTGATTTTTTGCAAGTGGTTTTCCGTAGATCCTGCAGTAAATTAATATTGTCAAATAAAATAAATATACTTTTCTCATTATATTTGAACAATTTCCTTCCTCCTTTTTTTTTTTTTTTTTTTTTTTTCAAATGAATACAATTTCCTATTTTCCCTACTTTATATCCACTATTAATCAACAAAGTAAAGCATATATGTTGTCGAATTGGGGTAGTAGTCCTAATGCGGGTCCAATAAGAACTCTTTGAAAAATTTGGTCAATTGTCTAACTCCCAATTGAATGGAGATAAGACTCTCATACCAAATTAAACACTAGACACTCCTAGGTCAAGTGGAAGTAATAAACTCAATTCAAGTTTGACTCAATAAATTCTTGAGGCAGAAGATATACTTTTTTCTTTCAAAAACCAATTTAGGCATAAGAGACGTGTTGTTTACACCATATCAGAAACTGTCTCAAAATATACCAACAAGGCAAGCAGATTTTACTATAAACCAAAGGAAATATATTTCAGAATCCTGTATTAATATTCTCAATTTTACCTTTTACACCTCAGTTTTTAATTTAATCAATTTAATATCTAATTTTACTAAGATTTTAAACCTATTATATTTAAATATTAAAAAAATAAAAAAATAAATTTTAAAAAAAACTAGGGCTTGCTTTCTCCAACAGCTTCATAAACATTATTTTTTCTTAGCAGATAACAATGGAAACGGATCTCAAATTGAAATTACACAGTGAACTTGCAACCCCTTCTAATAAAAGAAATTCAATCGATCCGTTGCTACCCTCGCAAGAAAGCAGAATGCCTGAAATCTTCTTATAGAAATTCGGGCACATTACACTACTAACGCTATCATAATCTTAATATTATTATTATAAAAATACTAATAATTATTATTATTATTTAATTTTTTTATCTAGTCCCAATTAATCTATCATTTAATTATTCCCGTACGCGCATTAAAACAAGATAAACAAAAAGAGCAAGAACTAAAAATTGTTTACCTTGATGAGACTTTCAAGCCGTTCACGGACCGGGTGCACCATCGCCGGAAATCCACCTTCAGGCCTCTTTCTCCGTTGGTTTCGTTTCAGATTCTGATCCAACGCATGTGTCACCAACCCAAGCGACACGCTATACAGCTGAGTCACGTTGTTCAGCGGCTCAAACAACGCGCTCGCAATGCTGCTCTCGGAATCCTCGAGCCCGTCGTAGCACGTCTGCTGGTTCGTCACTATCGCGCTCAGCAGCGTATGAACTTGCTCCCCCACCTCGTTGTTGAGCGACTTGGCCGACTTCAGCCCCGCCGAGATGGACTCCAAGTACTCCACGTTGAGCTGGGACAGGTGGCGGCAATCGTCCAGCGCACCAACCTCGGCGTGGCCCATTGACGACCGTCGCTTTTGGCTGAGGTAGCTGTCGATCGCGCTCGACATTCTGCGTGCTTGCTTGTGGGATTGCTTCACAGAGAACTTGCCGTAGCGGTAGGGATCAGACGGGGAGGAGCGGATGGTGGAGAGGATTGAACGGCAGAGCTTCGGATAGAGGGTAGACTTGCACGCAGCGGAAGGTGACGACTGGGCTGAGGCAAACAGAGCTAAGAAAAGGAAGAGAACGAAAGAGAAGGCTGGCTTTGGCATTGTGATGGAGGTGGTTCACTCTGCCTGCTACTGCAACTGTGATTATATATATAATGGTGACGGGGTTTGGTATGTTGTTTATCAGCTTTATCGTATATTGCTTGAACTCTTCGGATGATTTTTGGTTGATCATTCTCGATCCGTAGTCCTCTATTTATTAATTTGGATTTGCAATTATAATTGACTTAGGAAATAAAATGGAGTTGCAGTAGAACAAGGACTGAAATCATGGATGAACCAATATTAAAACCACATTAGAACTAGAATCGGAGTTATAAAAGAAGTAAGGCTCCTAAGCCTATCCTACTATATGCACAGCCACCTATATATGCAGTACTTCCAGTCTTCCACGACGTTGAAGAGTCACCAAATTCTGTCAAGTGTCAACCCCATTAATCCGGCCACCACGCCGGAAACCGCGTGGGCACGTCACGGTCAGAGATGGGCAGTGATCAGTTTTGTAAAGGTTGTCCATGCATGGTTATGATATCGTCCGTAGTGTGTTTAATTTGTATTTATTCGTTTTGGATAATATTCTGTTCACAAATGAATTAATTGATCGATGGGAGACACGACATTCAATAAGACAGCAAAATTCCTAATTAGCCTACTCAACCCAATTTTGCTATGGATTTGTTCCTTCTGTTTGTATTATTCATCTTTTGTTTTTCTTTTTATTTTTCTTTTTTTTTTAATTTTTCTTTTTGGGTAAGCAGAGAACTTAAGGAGATCTTGTCTGGTAATTAATTAATGATTTTAAAAATAGAAATTGTTTTCAAAATCATTAACCAACGGTTCAAAATACAAAATAGTGTTCAAAACACGGAATACGTACTTCTCATAAACATGGTAAATGGCGTTAATTTTTTCCTCGCAAAATCATGATGCTACTTTAATTATTTAAAAGACGTGTCACTATTAAAATTATGTATATTATTATATGCACTAATATTTAAGGGACAATAAAACCCACCCGAACCCAACCAACCCGATGTACCTGACCCATCCACTTTGTCCCAAAATTCAAGAATTTCGAGGTTTAAAAATTGGCTACGGTTTGTTACTTTAAAATTATTATCAGGTTGGATTGGAATTTACTAATGATTTTCACGATTTTCAACTATTGACCCGCACCAAAAAAAAAAAAAATACTAATATATATATATTACGCTTTTTAAATTTTTCCCTCAGAAACCCTAAGTCCTCCTAAACCCTCAAATGCAGCACATATCTCTCAGAAACCCTTCACTCTTCTTCTCTACTCTTCAACCTCCACGCTTCGCCTCCACATTCCAGCTTGTCATCGAGCCATCTAGGTCTCTCTCTCTCTATCTCCCTTTGTTGTGATTTCATCCTGAATGTATAACCTCAAACCCTATCAAGCAAGGATTCTTCGTCAAATTCGTTCAAGTTATTGTTGTTATCATCAGGGGCAGGGCCCCTCTTTCATCATCACAGTGTAGATTGACTATTTCACCATTCACAGCACAATGTCCTTGAAATTATATATATGTTAGCTCCACCACAGCTCCGCCATTGACATCACAAACAATTATATATAATGAACTAGCACAAGGGTATGAAGGAAGACATGAAACATGATGACACCATTCGAGAATACATGACCCCGCCCCGAACTGCAAAACCCAAAAGCCAACGAAAACAACATACACATCTCAGGTAGGGATGTAAATAAACCAGTCCGTTCGACAGCCCGCTCGATACCAGCTCGGTTTAGCCCGATCCAAACTCGAGCTCGATACTGTAGAAACTCGATCGTTACTGTAGAAACCCGCTCGATTAGTAAGTGATACATACCCGACTCGCTCGACAAAACTCGATACGGGCTCGCAAGCTCAGCTCGTTTAAAGCTCGACCGGATCGCTCGCCCGGCTCGTTAGTTCAACTCGTTAGCTCGTTCATATCTTACATATATATTAGTGAATAGTAAATATAGTATAATATATATAGTATTACATATTAATTATAATACTTTGATAACAATATTTAGTATGTTAAATTAACATATTAAGTTATTAATAGTTAGTATATAACAATATTAAATAGTTAGCATATATGTATATATATAAACACATATATCACATCACACATGGTTAACAATAGTTATATATTATACTTATATTTTAGTTACTTAGTTATATCGAATATATTAGACTTACTATTTGTTCACGTTATACATATACCATAGTTTATACTCTCTATTTATATATAATAACATATTGTTCATTTGTTACTTATAAACTATAGTTATGTACTATATTTTATAATATGCCTTATATAGTTACATATTATATATTTTTGTTATTAATAAATGCATAGAGGTTGTTCATAAACTTGGGCTTGAATTCTGCTTTGATTACTCATTGAAAAATTTAATAGTCTACATCGAGCTCTAATTGAGCCAAGCTTGTCCAGTAACCCGGCTCGGCTCGAATGTCATTTTCAATGAACTCGAGCTTGAGTTCGAACTCGCCCGAGTTTTAAACGAGCCGAGCTTGAACATGCAATTTATAGCTCGGCTCGAATTTAAGCTCGACTATTTAGGCTCGACTCATAAATGAGCCAGTCTTGAAATTTTCAAACTCGACTCGTCTCGGCTCGATTACATCCCTAATCTCAGGTATCGGTCATCGGAATTGAAAATCGACGACCATAGGTCGGCTTCAATATAATAGTATTAAATTCTAATCATAATATAAATGGAAAGGATAAGATCCTATTCTATCCTAGCCGGCTACCATTTCCTATATATAAATTAGGATAAAGTGGGGTATGAGCATTTTTAGTAGCCTCACCAAATTAGTTTTTTAGTTATTTTGGTGAGCCAATTTGATGAAAACTCTTAAAAACCACTCCCAACAGCCTCACCATTTTAACCAAAAAAATTTGATGACTGAAATTACTAGTCAAATTAGACCAGGCATTTTCACTCAACAACCCACTCACCAAATTTTGTTTCACCTTTCTCTCTCACATGATTAGCACACTTTTTTCCTTTTTTTCTCTCATTTTCTTCTCCCATCTCCCATCTCTCACACGATATTGTCCTTATTTCATGGATATGAATGATTTTTTGTAAAAAGATTATATAAAATATATATATATATATATATATATATATATATATATATATATATATATGAAAAAATTATTATTTAAATGGAATAGTGAATATTGACTAGTTAAAATGGTGAGGCTGCTGGAGGAATTTTAATAAAGTGGCTCACCAGAATAGAAAAAAGTGATTTTTAGTTATTTTGGTGAGTAAAATTTGGTGAGGCTACTAGGAATGCTTGGCCACAGATTTTTGGCCCACAAAAACTTTAGAAGCTCATCATCATTATCTGCGACAGTGCAATTAAACTAAAACCCATGTGATGTGATGTCCAACAACGGTTAAGATTTCATCACAATTGACTTGCACCGGCCCACGTGATTATGCAACCTTTAAGTGATAAATAAAATTGTGTGGGTGTACATTTTGCAATCTGATTTTTTTGTTCATAATCAACCTTTCTCAATCTAAATTTCTTTAAAATTAGACTATAATAAGTCATTTGCTAATAATATATATATGGTAGTTTAACAAATTTTTCAAATGAGACTGAGAAATCACTAAATGATTTTGGACATGCCTATTACAATTGTACAATTAGTTAATTAGTTACAACTTAACGTGATTATCTATTATGATATCTAAAATACAAAAAAAATCTCTATACATGTTGAGATTTGAGGGTTAAGATTGTAGTAATCCATTGGTGATTGAACCTAGCTAGCTTAGAGCACTAGTAGCAGATGCCCTATAAGAGGTTCTATTCCCTAAAATAGGGAAAATTTAGAAAAAATCACAAAAAATCAAACCACAGCAGTTACCCTATTTTAGAGGGTCACCCTTGGGAAGCTACAGTGCTTCCCAATACATTGGGTAGCACTGTAGCTACCCAATAACTTATATAATCATAAAAAATTGGTCCGGCTTCTCTCACCTTCACGCAACCCCAATTCCACTTTCGTTTTCCCTCCATAAAAATCGACCTCGCGCCAGACACAAAAAAAGTTAAAAACAACTCCTTCACGCCTCTATCTCATTCTTCACTTTCTGGACAGCGGGAGTGAGAGAGAGGAGCAGCAGATTTCGTAATAAAGGGCCATCGTCATCTTGCAATACCTGGTGTGTGGTTGGAGCAGCAGAGAACACCCAAAGCATAGGTTCTCTCTCTCTCTCTCTCTCTCTCTCTCTCTCATGAAATTTCTGCATCTCTGTTTCTGAAAATGGGAGTGCTTTGTTATACAAAAATGGCTTCGTCTTTCTGTTGGAGACTTGGAGTGGTCTGATTATGAAATTTTGTCTCGCTTTTGTTTTATTTGGTGTTAATACATGAAATCCCCATCTGGGTTTGCTTTGTTTTGTCTGTTGGGTTGATTGTTGTTTTGTGGATGATAGATTTTGGGGGTTTTGGTTGTGGGGTAAACTGAGATGGGTTGCATTGGAGTTTTTTCGTTTCCTTATCACCGTAATTATATTGCTTGCGTGATTTCAAGTTTTTGACAATATTTTTCTTCTGTTTATGTAAGCTTGGTTATTGAAACGTTGTTGGAATTAGATATGGGTTCTATTTATTTCATTGCATCTGTTTATGATTTTTCTATTTTGCTTGTTTGGCTCTTTCTACAGATTAGATTTTTATGTCGATTTTCTGTTTTTGGTTTTTTGGGTGTTCTTGTTTGGCTTTCTGTTTAGCTAGCTTGCCCGTGTGCGATTATATATTGGTGGATTTTGTCCGTCCTAGATCATTGAACTAAAAAGTGAACTAAAAGAAAAGATTTGTATGTTTATAATGTTGGGTACATGAGCAGATGTAAGGGAAATCAGGAAACGAAATGAATTATCATTTTGATACATTTATTTACACACAAAAAAAAAGCATTTTGATAAGTATAGATTCTTTCTTAAGGAATTCTTTAATTCCAGATCGTGCATTTTTTATTCAGCCACTATTTTTCTAGAAATCCTATCTCAGTAAACTTTCCCTTGCTACACCACCTAACCTGATACTCTACAATTCAACCATTCAATTATGTCGTTCACAATAGCCTCTCGTTCCAGTTCAAATAGGAGATCATGTAAGAACCGTTCTAACACCTATAGTTGATGTCCAATAACCTATTGTAAGGTATAACCGTAAAACATTATATACAAATGGATCATGAGTATCTGTGAACTTACATGCTACATTTCAATTTGGGCTGTTTATGGTGGCTTTACATGGACCCAAACGATTATGTTTCCCTTTATATAATAAGTAAACCAAGAGACCAAACAGCAAAAATGTGTAAAACATGAAAAATAGCTAAATGAGATATGCTATGCATTGATAGTGTTTAAAAAGAAATGTCACATTGTGTAAATAATTAAAATATAATTATGAATTCTACCCTTAATTAAATGTGCACTCACAGTAAAAGCCTTATTCTACTATGTCCTACCATACAAGGTTTCTTCTCACCAAGCAAGTTACTCACTGAGCTGTGCATATACCGATGGATATGTTGAAAGATGATTCATTTTTGTTGTGAAGGAATCATGCATGAGATTAATTATAGCAATTAATGTTAAAAATTGGTGTGCTTTATTTCAATATTTTCTAGGTGCAAGAGCAATTTGGTGGTCCCTTTAGTTGCAATCATGTTCTTAAATGTGTTGTAATTTGAATTTTGTGCTAATGAGTATTAGGGTCTTGCACAATTTCTTGATAATAAGAAATGTAAGTAGTTACTTGGATATGGAACAACAATTGATTGGCTAAGAAATGAACATCTTTACTATTATTCTTTTTATCTATGTTAATGCTAATCCTTTCTTTAGTCATTAACCATTAAGACAAAGTTTACTAATACAATTGAATGAATTGTTGCATACATTTAGATATAAATCAAGCTACATTCATGAACATCCTTATTCACCACACTTGCTAGAAAAAAACTTTCATGATTTTAATTTTTTGGCTTCCTATTGTTTGGTAGTCTAGTCACATGGATTCACTTGACGAGAACCAAAGCTTCACTACGCTCTTACAATCGGGGTTGCAAAACTACAATGAAACTCCATCCCAACCTAAAATGAAATCTACGAAAAAATCAAATTTCTCTATTGAAGAAGACATTCTACTAGTAAATGCTTGGATCAGAACTAGCATTGATCCAATTCAAGGGACTGATCGAAAAGGCAGCAAATTTTGGGATAGAATTGGCAAAGACTATCATGAGAACAAGAAAGGAAACACGGTGGAACGTACGGTTCATTCTTTATCAAATCGATGGTCATCAATCCAAAAGTTTACCAACAAATTCTGTGGGTTCTTGGCGCAAGTTGAAACAAAGAATCCAAGTGGTGCTACTGAGGAAGATAAGGTAAAAATGAATTATTACTAGTAGAATAAATTAACCTTATTTAGTTTGAAGATTTTAATTATTTTTCATTTTTTTTTTTCAGATTAATTTGGCAAAGGATATGTACCGGGACGAATACTCTATCGGATTTCAATTTGAACATTGTTGGAACTTGTTGAAGACATTGCCAAAATGGAAGCAATTGAAGCCAATGTTGAGAAGGAATCCATTGGTATAAGTCCTTCTTCTCCTCAACTTGTGATAAATCTAGGGGAAGTCAATGATGATGAAAATGTTATTGTAGACTTAGAGAGACCTATAGGCAAGAAGGCTGCGAAAGAGAGGGAGAAAAAAAGAAAGAGCAAAGATTGTGGAGAGAAAGAGATTGTGATAGAGGTTTTGACTGAATTAACAGAAGTGAAGAAAAGATCGTATGAGGAGAGAAAGAAAGATATTGATATGGCAAAAGAAGAGATTGTTCGTATTGAGAAACAAAAGCTTGAGATTGAACTTAGGAAAGAGGCAAGGGAACAAAAGAAAGAAGAAAGAGAAATTATGATGATGGATACAAGCTACTTGTCTTCAATTCAGCTTGAATATATTCAATCTCTCCAAATGGAAATCATGCAGAAGCGTAGGGCTAACTAGTCATTGGTAATTGCCTAGGTATATATTTTAAATGAACTAATCATGTCATTGGCTTTTGTTTATGCCGTATATATTTTGTATTGGCTTTTGTTTATGCCGTATATATTTTGTATTGGCTTTTGTTTATGCCATTAGCTTTTTGTTTATGCCCTTGGCTTTTTGTAGACTAAAAAGGACAAAAGGGAAATCTGTTTGATGGTTGTGACCTTGGCTTTTGTTTATGCCGTATATATTTTGTATTGAATTTTGTTTATGTCATTAGCTTTTTGTTTATGCCCTTGGCTTTTTGTAAACTATAAAAGACAAAAGGGAAATCTCTTTGATGGTTGTGACCTTGGCTTTTGTGAATGCTTGAGTTGCTTTTTGTGCTACTATTGGGTCTATTAGTTTTTATGAAACTTGGTGTAATTGTGATCATCCTGTTTGGAAATTTGATAGACCACAAGATGGAAGCAGCAAATATTGGCAGAAGCAGGTTTGGAGTAGGATTTGTCTAGAAGAATCCTTTGTAGGAGTCAATAAGCTTTGATGAGCAACAGTTTAATGTCAATAGGATTAGGATTAGGAGAGTAGGAGTCTAGTTCCATTTGCTATAGGTAGAGAGTATGTTTCGTAACCAATCTGTGTATTCTAGCTACAACACTCAAGGGTTTAAGGACATGATTGGAGAGTATAGAAGCTGAATCTTTTGTTAAAAATTGACAGCTAATAAATGTACAAGAACATGAAATATCTGGGGAGGGTATTCGATATGTACATAAATCTTATTATTCAAAATTGTGAAATATTATAATATCCTGGAAACACATTTCCAAAGTCCACTCCAAATTCTGTGTATTTAAACTTTAAACCATTGTGAAAGAATTAAGATAACCCATTTATTATAAAGTAGGTGACTAGAACTGGGTCCAAACATGAAGAAAGACATCATGTGCTTCTCCATGGTTCATCTAACAATTGCAGACACTCATATGGGTTGGCATAGAAATAATCTTCTTCCTTTGGTCTATTTGCTATTATAATCTGTTTCTTCCTTTGGTCTATCTGCTATTTGTGTGTGCAAAGAATGCTCTGCTCTGAACTAAAAACAGGTCATTAAGAATATATGCCGGGGACAAATATATAAAGCACATATAATAGCTACACAATTGGCAGCAAAATATTACCTGCGATGGCCTTCAACGACCTTTTTACATAATGTAACAGTTGACAAAAAACTGGTTCGTAGCTTTGTTGACAAAAAACTTAGTAGTTAACCAAATGCCAATTACAACAAAAATAAAAATAAATAAATAAATAAAAAAGAAAAATTACAAAAGAAGTCAAGTGGACATAAATACTTGGGAATATCTGATTTTCCAAGCTAAATAACATGATACCAAATTTAGAGATAACAATTTCTTACGATTGGCTATGTATTTGCCATAAATGCTCGATGAGATCTAACTGGAGTTGAGAATGTGTTTCTTGGTCTCTAATACGATGACGATTTTGCATAAACTCAACAATTTCATCTGTACATTCGTGTGACGGTGGTTCGAGTGGAATATCATTGATTTGCTCGTAATTGAATTCATCTGCTCCAATATATAAATCTCGTCCATCCTCAACGATCATGTTATGCAATATTATGCACGCCATCATAATATCTTTAAGAAGTTCAGGTTCGTATAATCGTGTCCGTCCACGTACAATTGCAAATCGTGCTTGAAGCACTCCAAATGCTCGCTCCACATCCTTTCTTGCTGACTCTTGAGCTGCAGCAAAATTTTTTCTCTTATTTCCTTGTGGAGCATGAATTGTCTTTACGAATGTTGCCCACGAAGGATATATACCATCGGAAAGATAGTATCCCATTGTATAATCATGACCATTGACTGAGTAGTTGACTGGAGGAGCACGCCCTTCAGCTAGATTGGCAAATACATTAGACCGTTCTAATACATTAATATCATTATGAGACCCTGGTAATCCAAAAAATGCATGCCATATCCAAAGATCATTGGACGCCACGGCTTCCAAAATAATTGTAGGTTCACGAATATGGCCAGAATACATACCTCTCCAAGCATTTGGACAATTCTTCCACTTCCAATGCATGCAATCGATGCTTCCCAACATTCTGGGAAATCCACGGCTTTCGCCAATTGCTAGCAATCTAGCAATGTCTTCTGGGTTTGGCGACCTTAAGTACTCGGCAGAAAAAACTGAAACTACCGCTTTAACAAACCGTATAAAGCTATCCATTGCGGTCCTTTCTCCATTCAGTAAGTATTCATCCATAAAATCTGCTGTTACTCCATAAGCGAGCATCCTAATTGCAGTAGTCATCTTCTGTAGAGATGAATGTCCGAGCTTTTTAGCAGCATTTCTTCGTTGGACAAAATATCTGTCATGAGATATTATTGCATCATGAATGCGCATAAAAAGGTCACGACGCATACGAAACCTCCTTCGAAATTTTTTGGGAGGAAAAACTGGCGATTCTGCAAAATAATCGCGGAATAGGTTTTCTTCACCTTGCAAAGAATCACGCCAAATGGTATTGCGGCGTCGTGCAGAATCATGCCGTGACCTTGATCCTCCTTCGCCATCCAATCGTCCTTTTACGATAGCTAAAGTTGAAATTATTTCCAACTCATCATCAGAAGAAGAATCATATAGAAGGCTATCGAGTTCGAGAATATGATTCATTGAGGAAATGGGTATTGAAATGGATTAAAATCAGTGAGGCAATGAGTCTATTTAAATTGAAAGAACACGAAACGTTCGGTTGTGAAATGGATGAAAATCAATGAGACAATGGGTCTATTTAAATTGAAAGAACACTCGTGTTTGGTTGTGAACAATTTAAATCGAAAGAACACTCATTTAATTTACAACCGTTGCTTGGCATCAGTTTAATTCACAGCTGTTGAACATTTAATTCCTAGTCGTTGAACATTTAATTACTAGCCGTTGCCAAACGTTTTCACTGTCATTGAAGCAATTTAATTCAAAGTGGTTCATTACATTTAATTCCTAGTTCGTAGTCATTGCAGCAATAGTTCACAGTTGTTGAAGCAATTTAATTCGAAGTAGTTCATGGCATTTAATTTTTTCACTGTCATTGAAGCAATTTAATTCAAAGTGGTTCATTACATTTAATTCCTAATTCACAGTCGTTGCAGCAATAGTTCACAGTTGTTGAAGCAATTTAATTCGAAGTAGTTCATGGCATTTAATTCCTAGCATTGGTGATGACTACTCGCTACAATCTTGCAAGACACTAGTTCCATTCACTTTTGGATTGGCAAGTCAGTGTGATATCTGGTCTTGTGCTTGTAGATGCTAGTGGCTATTTTTTTTTTTTTTGAAACATACTAATTAGACAATATTGATAGATGATTCTGACGATGGTGGATATTTAGTCACGAAAGCAGGGCTGCAAGCAATTTAATTGGTGGAGTCGTAAGTTAATGCAAAATTTTGAAATTGTTCCAGCAAAAATTAATTGAGTTCTATCTATCATCCAAAATTTAAATTAGCCAATAAATGGTCATTAAATAATTGTATGAATATAAAAACAAAGACATGGAGGATTGGAAAAGAGTTAGTTGGGAGTTGGTTGGGATAGTAAAATAACAAAAAGTAGGAAAGAGAAAAAAAAGAATAAAATAAGAGTAAGAAAAGAGTATTTAATTGATATAGGGAAAGATAAGGGAATCTATTGTGAAGTGTTTTTTTATAGGGAATCAAAAAGTGGTTTGGTTCCCTAAATTTTCCCTAAAATAGGGAAAATGGTTGGGAATCTGCTGCTAGTGCTCGCCAGCAAGCTATAAATTAAAATTCTCAAGAATCACAAGTAAAGCATTAACAAATTAAATAATTTTCTTCACAAAAAAAATGATATATATATATATATATATATATATATATCACATCAAAACACTTTTTTAACCAAAATACTATTAAATCACCACTCATCTTAAAAGCTTAAAATGATAGGAATAGGTAAATTTAATCATTTAATCAATACCTTAACACTCATTCTCACGCGTGGGCTCAGACTACCTTTTAATAGATGAAGCCCAAACATGTGTAATATTTAATTAAAATGTGAGGCGAATGACTGAAATAAGGTTCGAACTCAAGGCCTTTAGGCTCTGTAACCATATTAATTAAGCTACTGTTCATCTCAAAAATTTAAGCTGAAAGGAAGAGTAAAATTAAATCATTTAATCAATACTTTAACAAATACTAAAAACTCCTCCTAAAAAAATCATATCAGTTTTTTCAAAGCTATAGGGTTCCCAAAAAAATCATTAGAAAGGTAATCCCTGAAAAACAAACGAAACTTTTTATCTAGTTACAAATCTCTAGTTTATAGAAGTCCTGCAGAGAAGGGTATATCAGTATAAGGCAACCAAGTATCCCCTATTGTGAAATTAAAAACAGTAAAATTCAAAGCCTGTGAAGCATTCATCAAAGTATAACCAGGCCAATTTACTCTCATTCTCGTATCTGCCCCTGGCCCACGATTCTCAAACTCCCCGTAATAGAGTGTATCTAATCCAAAGGTTCCATCCCATTCCAACCATCCGACGGGATGGATCAAACTGCCAATATAAGATTGCATGTACACGGTCCTTGAGTGATTCTTCCATGGTCTCCCCAGATAATTTAAGGTTGAGCTCATCTCCATTGCCAAGTCTGGTGCAGCTTCAATTGTGCAGTTGTGGATTGATATGCCTGTCAAAAGATAAATTAGATGATTAAATTCATTCATTCCTATCAACTTAAACTTTTAAGATAAATGGTGATTTATAACTTGATTTCAGAGAAAAGGTCGTCCTATGTTCGAATCTTGTCCCCGTCAATTTACCCTCAATTTCAATTAAATATTACACATTTTGAGCTTTACTTATTAAATGAGAGTTTCAGCCATGAGGATCCCCATTCTAAAATTATGTGAATCAGGCCGTTATTTGCATCGAACAGCTTGAAAAATGTTACCAATTAAAAATGTTGCATATTATCAATAAGAATTGAGTATGTTAAAGCCAAACAACAGCTTTTGGCTCCAAGCTTTTCTACAACATGAAATACACTAACCTAATAAAAATATATTCAATTCTTCTTGATAATATACCACATTTTTAATAGCTAGCATTTTTTGATCGATGCAAGTAACGGCCTGAATTCACATAATTTTAGAAAAGCTTGGAGCCAAATGAAACTTTTTATCTCGAAGATATAGGGTTCGAAAAAAAAAATCATTAAAAAGGTAATCCCTGAAAACCAAATGAAACTTTTTATCTAGATACAAATCTCTAGCTAGTTTATAGAAGTCCTGCAGAGAATGGTATATCAGTATAAGGCAACCAAGGATCCCCCATTGTGAAATTGAAAACTGTAAAATTCAAAGCCTGTGAAGCATTCATCAAAGTATAACCATGCCAATTTACTCTCATTCTCGTATCTGCCCCGGGCCCATGATTCTCAAACTCCCCATAATAGAGTGTGTCTAATCCAAAGGTTCCATTCCATTCCAACCATCCGACGGGATGGATCAAACTGCCAATATATGATTGCATGTACACAGTCCTTGAGTAATTCTTCCGTGGTCTCCCCAGATAATTTAAGGTTGAGTTGATCTCCATTGCCAAGTTTGGTGCAGCTTCAATTGTGCAGTTGTGGATTGATATACCTGTCAAAAGATAAATTAGATGATTCAACATTCACTCCCTATCAGCTTAAGCTTTTAGGATAAATGGTAATTTATAACATGATTTCAGAGCAAAGGTCGTCTTGTGTTCGAATCTTGTCCCCATCAATTTACCCCCTATTTAAATTAAATATTACACGTGTTGAGCTTTACTTATGAAATGAGAGTTTCAGCCAGATGAGGATTCCCATTCTAAAATTACATGAATCAGGCCGTTCTTTACATCGAACAGCTTGAAAAATATTACCGATTAAAAATGTTGCATGTTATCAATAAGAATTGAGTATGTTAAAGCCAAACAACAGCTTTTGGCTCAAAGCTTTTCTACAACATGAAATACACTAACCTAATAAAAATATACTCAATTCTTCTTGATAATATACCACATTTTTAATAGCTAGCATTTTTTGATCGATGCAAGTAACGGCCTGAATTCACATAATTTTAGAATCTACAATTTCAAGAGATCTTGAACCGTTTCAACCCACACGTGATGGAAAGTGTTATAATATAAATCTATTCCTTCCTATCAGCTTAAGTATTTAGAGTAAATAATGATTTAACAATACCGGTGTTTTGATTTGGGTCCGACCGGCCTTGGGCTGTGAAGGCAATCTTTTGATTAGCCATTGGCTTCCGAGCAAATAGATTGCAGCTCTGGAAGACAGCAGTAGCATTTCCAAAAATGAAATCTACAATTCCATGAATTTCACATTCTCTGTAGAATTGTCTGAGAGAGTGAACATAAAGAGTGTCCTGGTAGCCTTCAAAACTGCAACGGTAGAAGGTGGAGAGGTCAGCATTGTTCCTTAGAGCTACTGCTTGGCGCTTCTTGGGACCAGCCGTGTTCCTGAACGTTACATCTACTGCTATAAATCGGTCTCCAGAAACAGCTGCATCAACGCATATATACATTAATTAGTTCAATTGTTACTTATGATCATGTTATGTATATATGAGATCCACATTCACAAAGCCTTCATTAATGTCTCCTATATTCCACAAGTTATGATTGTTTATGATTAGAGAAGTCAAAGAGAAAATCTTGCAATTATATATCCAAATGAAAAGAAAACTTTAGTGGCATTGTCATAAAATTAGAGCTGACAGTTTTTACATAACCCGTTAATCTGACAAGAACCTAACATAAAATTCACGATATAGAGTACTTAAGGGTTTGACTTATTTAAATAAATGGGTCGGGTTAAGGTTTGACCCGTCTTGTAATGCTATGTCTTGACCCGATTTGAACCCGTCACCTGACATTTAGTGTTTGTTGTCAATCTTTTACACTATTTGCAAGCCCTAAGGTTGAATGATTTGACCCGTTTAATTAAATTGATTAGACTAAGGTTATCTTGTATAGTCTTATACTTATGCCTCGACACGACTTAAACACGACATTCGATATTTAAGGCATGCAATTTTTGACACGATTCGTGAACCCGACATCAATCCAACACGAAATTAGCAGGTAAAGGTTGAAAGATCTAACCAATTTAATTAAATGAATCAAAATATGATTAACTTAGCTATATAGTTTAATAACCATATTTCAACACGAACCGAACCCGACAAGTAAACAAGAATTGTCACAAAAATTATAATGTTAATTTGGGAATGGTTTTCTTACCAAAGGTTGAAGAATTAAAAGTAGTCCAGCCATCAATTACACTATGGTTTCCTGTGATGACAGTCCGGTTGATCCCATCTCCAAGCAACATTATATTCTTCTTATAGTTCGGCACATCCACATACTCCTCGTAATATCCTTCTGTGGCGTAGATCACAAAATATCCATCTTCGGGCTTTGAATTATTGGGAGCAAATGCGACGGCGTCGGAGATGGACGTGAAGTTGTCGGAGCCAAATAAGCCGACAGTCACAGTCTCGTTAATAAGAATGCCATTGCTTTCTCCCAAAGCACTCAGAATCCGTTCCTTTTTCATGGGGCAATCCGTTGATTTTTTGCAAGTGGTTTTCCGTAGAACCTGAAGTTAAATACTGTCAAATAAAATAAATATACTTTTCTCATTATAATTGAACAATTTCCTCTTCTTCTTTTTTTCTTTTTTCTTTTTTTTTTTCTATGAATACAATTTCCTATTTTCCCTGCTTTATATCCACTATTAATCAACAAAGTAAAGCATAAATGCATGAGTATAGTAGTCCTAATGCGGATCCAATAAGAACTCTTTAAAGAATTTGGTCAACAGTCCAACTCCTGGTTGAATGGGGATAAGACTCTCATACCAAATTAAACACTAGACACTCATAATTCAAGTGAAAGTAGTAAACTCAATTCAGGTTTGACTCCATGTCTTCGCCTATAAATAAGCTCATTCCCCGGCTAGTATAAACGACAGACTGAATTCTTGAGGCAATTAAAAGATATACTTTTTTCTTTCAAAAACTAATTTAGGCATAGGAGACGTGTTGTTTACACCATGCCAGAAACTGTATCAAAATATACCAATAAGGCAAACAAATTTTACTATAAACCAAAGGAAAAATATTTCAAAATCTTGTATTAATATTCTCAATTTTACCTTTTACACCTCATTTTTTAATTTAATCAATTTAAGATCTAATTTTACTAAGATTTTAAACCTAATATATTTAAATATTTAAAAAATAATTAAAAAAAACATAGAGCTTCTTGATAACCATTATTTTTTCTTAACAGATAACAATTATTTTCATAATAAAGAAAACTTTATTGTAAATAAGACAATATGGCAGAGCTATCAATTTTTTATACGAGTTTAATACAAAAAATTAGCGGGTTAAGGTTAATGAGTATGACCCGTTTAATTAAATGAGTCAGGTTATAATTGACCAATATAGTAAGGGTTTAGATTTTTAATTTTTTTTCTCCTTTTTTATATAACACTTAAAATTAAATTTAGGCCATTAAAACAACAATATAGGAGCTAAAGTTTGTTTTACGGCACTTAAGCCTAATCGTGTTTGGGTAAGCTCCAGTGTGTGGGGTCCACCCTCCTGTGACGGGTTGTTGTGTAGTTGTTGTGTTGGTGTTGTAAATTTAACATTTTCCAAATCTATATTTCGCTTTACTAATTGAGAAATGATCCCTACACTCATTTCTCACAACAGCTCCACAACAAGCTGATGTAGCTGGTAATATTTTATTATTTTTTTACAAAAAAAAAAAAAACAAAACAAAACAAAAAAAATAATAAAATATTACCAGCCACATCAGCTTGTTGTGGGGCTGTTGTGAGAAATGAGTGTAGGGATCATTTATCTTACTAATTAACCGGTCTAGTTGAAATTGGGACACATTACACTACTAACGCTGTCATAATATTAATATTATTATTATTATTATTTAATTTTTTTTATATAGTCCCAATTAATCTATCATTTAATTATTCCCGTACGTGCATTAAAACAAGATAAACAAAAAGAGCAAGAACTAAAAATTGTTTACCTTGAGACTTTCAAGGCGTTCACGGACCGGGTGCACCATCCCCGGAAATTGATAGAATCTGAATTGTAGTGAAGATATTGAAGAACAGAGAATGAAAAGGGAACAACAATAACAAAGAGAAAAGGAAACTTGAGAGAAAAGTATTCTCGCTTTTTTGTATTAACTGATAAGATCAAGTACTGAGATTACATTTATATATCTAACTTCTACCAGCTGTCAAAAAACAAGTTGTACATAACAATCTGTTCAAACACGTGACTATAATTGTAATACTCCCCCTAAAGAGGAATGTATATCAAGAACATTCATCTTGGAAATTAAAGAAGTAAATAAAGGACAGCCAAGAGCCTTTGTAAACACATCCGCAAGCTGATTATGACTATTGACATGCATCGTGCGAATGATACCATTCTGAATATGCTCACGAACCAGATGACAATCTATATCAATATGTTTTGTGCGTTCGTGGAAGACCGGATTTGCTGCAATGTGAAGAGCAGCAGAACTGTCACAAAACATCAAGGCAGGCTGAGAATGAGAAACAGTAAGATCACGTAGCAAAGAAAGGATCCAAACAAGCTCACAAGAAGTAGACGCCATACTACGGTATTCAGCTTCAGCAGAAGACCGAGAGACAGTAGATTGTTTCTTGGATTTCCATGAAACAAGTGAATCACCAAGAAATATACAAAATCCAGTAGTAGACTTCCGACTGTCTATGCAATCGGCCCAATCACTGTCACAAAATGCTTTAAGCTGCAAATCACAAGCAACCGAGTAGAATAAACCCTGACCAGGAGCATTTTTAAGATACCGAAGGATGCGAGTTGCTGCATCAAGATGAGGTTGACGGGGAGTGCTCATAAACTGGCTCAGAACTTGTACTGAATAGGTAATATCAGGTCTGGTTATGGTAAAGTATAAGAGTCTACCAATTAACCGACGATATGAAGTAGGATCTGCCAAAAGAGAACCATCATCTCGAGACAATTTGTGAGTAGAATCCATAGGAAACAGAATAGGCTTTGCTGCCAATAGTCCAGCATCTTGAATTAGCTCCAAGGCATACTTCCGTTGGGATAAAGAAATACCATGTTTGCTACAGGCTACTTCCAAACCAAGAAAGAATTTTGCAGGACCCAAATCCTTGAGGCGAAATTTGGAGTTCAAAAAAGAAGTGAAATCATTTATAGCAGCGCATCATTGCTGGCCAGCAAGATAGCATCTACATATACTAACAAAGCCATGTAAGTAGATCCCTGCATCCTTGTAAACAATGAATAATCAGATTTAGATTGGATAAATCCATGATCAAGTAAAGTAGAGGAGAATTTTGAAAACCACTGACGGGAAGCCTGCTTTAAGCCATATAAAGATTTAGTAAACTTACAAACCCGAGACTCCCCCTTGCTAGCAAAACCGGGAGGTAAAGTCATATAGACTTCCTCATGTAAATCTCCATGTAAAAAGGCATTATTGACATCTAATTGGTGAAGATGCCAATTATGAGCTGCAGCAAGAGTAAGAAAAATTCTAACAGTAGTAATCTTAGCGACCGGAGAAAACGTTTCAAGATAATCAATCCCTTCACATTGATTATATCCTTTAGCTACTAAACGAGCTTTGTATCTTTCAATACTACCATCCGACTTGTATTTAATCTTATACACCCACTTACAACCAATAGGGTGCTTATGAGGAGGAAGATCAACTAAAACTCATGTATTATTAAGCTCAAGGGCTGTAATCTCAGCATCCATAGCATCTCGCCAATGAGCATGCTTGATGGCTTGATGAAAAAATTTTGGTTCAACATTAGAAGAAACCGAAAGACAAAAATGACGATGAGTAGGAGAGAGGTTATTATAACTAAGAAAAGAGGAAAGAGGATAAGAAATACCTGATGAGCATGCTGTCTTGTCCTGAGGAGTAGATGAGAGTGAGGTAGAAGAAGTCACCAATTGACAATGAAAATCTTGCAAGTATCGTGGAGGCTGTTTGGTGCGAGATGATTTTCTAAGATGAGGAATAGGTGGATGAACATTAGGAGAAAGTTGAGATTCAGAATTGGAAATGTCTGAATGATGAACAGAGTCAGAAATGGATGTAGGATTCAAGATGGGAACAGAATTTGGTAAGGGAGAATGAGGTTCGGGTATAGAGACAGGAGCTGAATCAGGAATGGGATGAGAATTTGGTAAGGAAGATGGAGGTTCGAGTATAGAGACAGGAGCTGAATCAGGAATGGGATGAGGTAAAACAAGATGACCATCTGAAGTAGAAATGAAATTAGAAGCAAAAGGAAAAATATGTTCATGAAATATAACATGTCGAGAGATAACAAGTGATTTGGTGTGAAGATCATAGAGAGTATAACCTTTCATACCAATAGGATATCCAACAAACACATAAGGCTTTGCTCTAGAATCAACATGACGGTAGAGCTGAACATTTTCACCATCAGCAAATAGCCGAGGGAGTGTGATGAGATCAACAATGTCTGCCTGATCGAAGAAATCCTGGAGGAAAGCATTGAAGAATCAAGCATTCAAGACCCCCTGGAAGCATGCCTTGCTCAATTTGAAGAGGATCTGGACTTGGATGTCCTGCTTGAGCAAGCAAATGCTGTTTTGGAGTTTGCTCCTCTGGAGAGCAAGAAGGAAGAGGAGGCAGCAGTACCTGAGCCTCCAAAGAAGGAACTTAAGCCCTTACCGGACAATCTCAAGTATAAGTTCCTCGGTCCAGCAAAAACTTTGCCTGTAATCATAGCTTCAGATCTTTACACCGCTCAGGAGGAGAGGTTGTTAGATGTCTTGAGGGAGCATAAGGAAGCTATAGGCTGGACCATTGAAGACATTAAGGGAATCAGCCCCTCGGTGGTGATGCATAGGATACACTTGGAGGAAGACACCAAGCCATCGAGGGAGCCACAGAGAAGGCTCAACCCGACTATGCAAGAAGTCGTCAGAGGAGAAGTCATCAAGTTATTGGATGTTGGCATCATCTACCCTATCTCTGACAGCAAATGGGTGAGCCCCATTCATGTCGTGCCCAAGCGAGCTGGAGTTACAGTCGTGCAGAACAAGGAAGGCGAGTTGGTTCCAACTCGAGTACAGTCTGGATGGAGAGTCTGCATTGACTACCGCAAGCTGAACACCGCCACCAGGAAAGATCACTTTCCTCTTCCGTTCATTGATCAAATGGTGGAGCGGTTGGCCGGGCACGAGTATTATTGCTTTTTGGATGGTTATTCTGGATATAACCAGGTCCCTATGGACCCTGAAGACCAAGAGAAGACGACCTTCACTTGTCCGTTCGGAACGTTCGCCTACCGACGCATGCCCTTTGGCTTATGCAATGCACCAGCTACTTTTCAGCGGTGCATGATCAGCATCTTTTCTGATATGGTAGAGCGTTTCCTGGAGGTGTTTATGGATGACTTTTCGGTTTTCGGGTCATCTTTTGAGGAATGTTTGCACCACCTCTAAAGAGAAGAACCTAGTGCTCAGTTGGGAAAAGTGTCATTTCATGGTGCAACAAGGAATCGTGCTCGGGCACGTCATCTCTCGTCGGGGGATTGAAGTCGACAAGGCGAAGGTAGATCTGATATCCAACCTTCCTCCCCCACGGACGGTGAAAAAGGTTTGCTCTTTTCTGGGCCATGCAGGATTCTATCGGCGATTTATTCAGGATTTCAGCAAGATCGCCCGGCCCTTGTGCAAACTGTTGGTAAAGGAGGCCCCTTTCATTTTTGATGAAGACTGCAAGAAGGTATTTGGGGTCTTGAAGGCAATTCTGACGTCCACACCCATCATTCGGCCCCAAGCTGGGGTACACCTTTCGAGATCATGTGTGACGCGTCCGATTACGCCGTTGGAGCTGTATTGGGGCAGCGCATTGACAAACTTCCCCACGTCATTTATTATGCTAGTCGGACTCTGAACGACGCCCAGCTGAACTATTCAACCACTGAGAAGGAGCTGCTGGCAGTCGTTTTTGCTCTGGATAAGTTTCGATCCTACCTATTAGGATCGAAAGTCATCATCTACTCAGATCACGCGGCATTAAAGTATCTTTTTTCCAAAAAGGATGCTAAATCTCGCCTCATCCGGTGGATTTTGCTCTTACAAGAGTTCGACATTGAGATTCGGGACAAGAAGGGTTCCGAAAACGTGGTGGCTGATCATCTCTCGAGGATTACCGTGGACTTCATGGAAGAAGCCGCCCCCATCTCTGAGACCTTCCCCGATGAGCAGTTGATGCATATTGCTCATACTCACTCACCATGGTTTGCTGACATAGTGAACTATCTTGTCACCGGACAAATGCCTTCGCATTGGGGACGGCAAGATAAGTCCAAATTTCTGTCCATGGTGAAGAATTTTTTCTGGGACGATCCTTACTTGTTCAAGTATTGTCCTGATCAGATCATTAGGAGATGCATTCCCGAGCCTGACCAATCTAGTGTCATTTCCTTTTGTCATGATCATGCCTGTGGAGGCCACTTCAGTGCGAAGAAGACCGCTGCAAAGATTTTGCAGTGCGGATTTTACTGGCCTACCATCTTTCAAGATGCTCACACTTATTGTGTTGCATGCGAGCACTGTCAGAAGCTAGGGAGTATTTCACGTCGGAATATGATGCCCCTCAACCCGATTCTTATTGTTGAGATTTTCGATGTATGGGGCATTGATTTCATGGGACCTTTCCCAAAATCCTTCGGCTATCTGTACATTTTGGTTTCTGTGGACTACGTGTCCAAATGGGTAGAGGCAGTTGCGTGCAAGACCAACGACCACAGAGTTGTGGTCCAGTTTTTAAAAGACACTATATTTGCTCGTTTTGGTACTCCTCGAGCAATTATAAGTGATGGTGGGAAGCACTTCTGCAACCGGGTCTTCGAACAGCTGATGAAGAAATATTGCATCACGCACAAGGTTGCCACTCCTTATCACCCTCAGACGAGTGGACAAGTGGAGGTTTCAAACAGAGAGATCAAGAGGATTTTGGAGAAGACGGTGAACCCGTCAAGAAAAGATTGGTCTCTCCGGTTGAACGATGCATTATGGGCATACCGGACAGCGTTCAAGACACCGATTGGCATGTCACCTTACCGTATCGTGTACGGGAAAGCATGCCATCTGCCTGTGGAGTTGGAGCACAGAGCTTACTGGGCCATTAAGCAGCTGAATTTTGATCTCACAAAGGCTGGCTCACAGAGGAAGCTCCAACTCAATGAATTGGAAGAGCTGAGGAACGATGCCTATGACTGTGCTAGGATGTACAAAGCACGGATGAAGAAGGCTCACGACCAGAACATATTGAGACGATCTTTTGAGCCTGGTCAGAAAGTCCTTCTTTACAATTCACGTCTGCATCTGTTCCCAGGGAAGCTCCGATCTCGATGGACAGGCCCTTTCATAGTTCGATCAGTGTTTTGTTATGGGGCCATTGAGATTGAGGATCCAAAAAATGGCAGCACGTTCAAGGTGAACGGGCAACGACTGAAGCCATTTTTGGAGTTACAGAGCTCGGAGGTTGAGACGACCCTTTTAGAGGACCCGAGTTACTCGGAGTAATTGTCGTCATGATGGAAAGTCTGGCTGAAGACTGAAAACTTAGCGCTTGTGGGAGGCAACCCTCATCATCTCTTTTCCCTATCATTTGATTTTCTTTCTTGTGTTTTAGTTGTGATTTTCAGGACAGTGTCCGTCATTCAAGTTTGGGGGAGCGCGTCTCTTACAAGTGTGCCCAACTTGCATCACCCGTCGGTATTGTATCTCTAGCCACATTGGGGACAATGTGTTATTTTAGTTTGGGGGTGGGGTAGACATTTCTGTCTGTTTTCATTTAATTATTGCTTTGTTGCCCTGCTAATATTCATTTTAAAAAAAAAAAAAAAAACAATAATATGCCTTATTGTTAAGTTGAGCATGGTTACATCTTGCTATGGTTTGCACCTCATTGGTTTGTTTAACATGTTGAATTTTGCATATCATTAAAATCTAAGATCTTTTGACTCATCTTTGGATTAGAGAGACTTGACATGTTTAATTTATTTAGCACAAGCACATTAGCATTGTTTCTGTGGGGTATGAGATTTGAATTAAAATTTAGATGTCTTGAGATTTGTAGGATGACTTGTTGATGAATCCATGGCTAGTTGTTCAAAAAAAAAAATGCTTAGAATAATATCACCAATTTGACTTTTCATTGAGTAACTGGGCCCCTTGCCTCATTAAGCATTGGGTGTTCGCGTAAAAAGATGAGAATTTCAGCTTGGATGATTGTTTGGCTAGTTTGACTTCGTAGCCTTTTTGACTTGAGTATTTAAGCCCTTAGGGATGTCTTTACATCTAGTGCCCTAAAACCATCTGGTTTGGGAGTCACTGGCCCAACACTCGTTACATAGGTTAATTAGAAAGCTTAAAGGAGTCAAACATTGCACAGCCAACACAAAATAATAATAAATGATAATAAATATATGATGAGCCTTGGTCATTTGACGGAAGTCCTGCGAATTTTTGGATATATGTGCTTTGAGGAAAATCGAAACCCCATGATTCTATGCTATTCACACCTTACACTTTTGAACATGTGTTGTCTCAAATTTTCCATCTATGAGTTGATCGATTTTTGATAACATGATAATGTGATATTCATTTTGTTAAACATGCTCATGATGTGTGAACCATGTGTTTGAATGATGATTTTCGCTCAATTGATAAATACGGCATTTCAATGTTTGTGGGTACCATTTCTGGCAAACCCTCACGAGACTTCACTCGTCCACTAGGGAGTCCTAGGGGTTTAAAAGGCTTATTGCATATGCTAAATGCAATCGTTTCTCACATGAAAGAGGACTTATGTTTCATGTTTTGATTTTGTTTTTCATTTTGTTTTTGCTAAGGGACTAGCAAAATGTAAGTTTGGGGGTATTTGATGAGTGCCAAATATTGTGTATTTGGACCCCTTGATTTGCACTAGTTAAACCTTTAGCCTTGTTATTTTTCTAATGTTTTGGTTAGTTTTGTGTTTTCTGTTTTTGTAGGACAATAAGAGAGGAATGACAAAATTCATAAGGAAATAGCTGGAAATTCGGAGATCCTAGAAAGTCGATCGATCGAACTTAAAATTCGATCGATCGAATATTTGCCCGAAGTCGATCGATCGAAATAAAAGTCGATCGATCGAATTTTCCCAGAAACTGCTTTTGCAGAGCGCGCCAGAATGCCCAATCAGAAGCCAAAAAGCAGTCCTCCCTCTGATTTCTGCTGCAGAACACGCTGGTTTCGTGTTTATGGTTGTCTCTAGCTGCAGAAGAACCCTAGAGGAGGGTAGAGGAGTCATTTCTTGCCATGGCCTTCTTCTATAAAAGCCATGGCCATCCCCTTGTTGAGAGAGTAGTAGAGAGAGTAGGAGAGGAAAGAATAGAGCAGATTTAATTTCGTGCTTATTGTAGTGTAATTCAGTAGTTTATTTTCAGAATACTTTCTCTTTGTAGAGCTTTTCTTTCATTTCCATGGTTGTTCATCATTTTCTTGTGGTGTTCTTAGTCATGGAAGGCTAGTAACCTCAACTAGGGTTGAGGATGAAACCTTTCCATTGATGACACTCACAACCTTGCTGTACCACTTGCATATTTAATGATATATCATGTTAGTTGTTCAAGTTCCATTCATTTAAAGCTTTATCTTTTGCAATGAATGTGGTTAGTGGTGGATAAAGGACATTTTATGTGTTTCAACCGACTAATACATTGTTTTATCGGTTTGAATGATGATATCCATTGTGATTGAATGATACATTGGATGTTTTGATTTCAATCGGTACTCTTTGTGATTTGTCAATGTGTTGGATTCATTTAATGGTTCTTGGGTTTATGGTTAAGAAACTTGAATAACACCCTAAGCTTAATGTTCTTTGGGTGTTCAAGTGGAAACCAAGAGTGTGAGTTGTAGGATTTGGTTTGGTGGATTCCTTAACCTTAGTTCCTTTTATTTTACATATTTCATTACATCTCTTTCATTCAGTCTTTTGTTCTTGAATCAAGTCTCAAACCTTTGGAACTAGGTTAAAATGAGGTTGATTAAGCAAGATACCAATATTTGACCATTTCCCTGTGGGATCGACCTCGCACTTGCATAACACTATATTGCAAAATGATTCGTGCACTTGCGAGTACTATTTAAAACACACATCAGAAGGTTTCCCTGATACTTGCAGAAAATAGTAGAGGCCACTTCATTCTTCACCCACTCCAATCGTCTTCCAATGGGACAGATTCTGCATGAAACAATAAGAGCCAAAAAAAATGATACAACAGTGAAGGTTTAAAATGAGTTTACTTACTGAAATGAGATTAAAGGAGAAGGATGGAACACAAAGAACATTATGAATAGTTAAATTTTGGGAAAGCCGAACAGTGCCAATATGAGTAATCAAAGCTAGGTGACCATTAGGAAGCTTAACATACCTAGATTTAACAACAGAAAAAGTGGTAAAACATGAAATAGAATTGCACATGTGATCGGTGGCTCCTGTATCTATGATCCAGGAATTCTTTTGAACATTTTCAGAGGCAACTTTGAAAGTGTGGGATGAATAGAAAACCGAATGTTTAGTATTCAAAATAGGAACTAAATTAATAACATGAGTACCTGTCATCTTTGAGAAAAGATGATCCTGATTGGCAGGTGATGCGCAGACTTGATGAGCAGAGACAGTGTCAGAGGCAGAGGCGGAAGGATTGATCAAAGTGAGGAGTTTCTGACACTGTTCTTGGGTAAAAGGAAATTGTGGAGTGAAAGATGGAAGATACTCATACTCTTGAACATGGTTGGCCGAATGACCAGATGGATTATATTGCTGAGATGTCTTGGTTTTGGTGAATTCGAAACCTGGTGGAAATCCATGTAACTTGTAGCACTTTTCCACAGTGTGGCCGAGGATGCCACAGTGAGTACAGGTTGGTCGATCTTTGCGCATAGCCGGCTTACCAAAACGATTCGGAGTGGTGAAAACAGCCTTTCCAGCCAAGGCAGCAGTATTGTGATTAAGAATATCCTCAGTAGAGGAAATTTCCCTCTGTCGTTCCTCTTGCAAAAGAAGAGAGAAAACTTTGTTCATAGGTGGCAGAGGATCAATAAGAAGAATCTGACCTCGTATATGCGCATAACTGTCATTAAGGCCCATAAGAAATTGAAAAATGGACTCCTGTTGAAAGTATTCAAGAGCAGATGTTTGCGCGCCACATGAACAAGCAGAAATCGGACGGTAATTGTTAAGCTCTTCCCACAGAGCTTTCAGCTTGGTGTAGTAAGCACTTACACTTAGGTTTTCTTGAGACAGAGTGGAAATGGACTTCTGAATTTGATAAATCCTTGGTCCATTTTTCTGAGAAAATCTCTCTTTCAGATCAAGCCAGATCTCTTCTGCAGTGTTAAGGTAGATAACACTTGCGGCAATATCCTTGGAAATTGAATTTATAATCCAAGATAATACCATTGTATTGCACCGAATCCATGGTAGATATGTTGATGCAGTAGGAGCTGGTTTGGTAATGGATCCATCGACGAATCCAAGCTTATTTTTGGCCGTGAGCGCCATGATCATAGATCGACTCCATGTATGATAATTGTCTCCGTCCAATGGAAGAGAAACCAGAACAGATCCTGGACTATCTCCATGATGGAGATAGTAGGGATTGATGAAGGATTCACTCATGTCGATGATGATTGGATCTTCCATGAGAAAAAATTAATCGAAGAAAAAAAATGAGAAGAGATGAAATGAGACCTAATTCAGATTGATTGAAAAAAAAAACAACTAATTTTGCTCTGATACCATGATAGAATCTGAATTGTAGTGAAGATATTGAAGAACAAAGAATGAAAAGGGAAGAACAATAACAGAGAGAAAAGGAAACTTGAGAGAAAAGTATTCTCGCTTTTTTGTATTAACTGATAAGATCAAGTACTGAGATTACATTTATATATCTAACTTCTACCAGCTGTCAAAAAACAAGCTGTACATAACAATCTGTTCAAACACGTGACTATAATTGTAATAGAAATCCACCTTCAGACCCCTTCTTCCGTTTGTTTCTTTTCAGATTCCGATCTAACGCATGTGTCACCAACCCAAGCGACATGCTATACAGCTGAATTACGTTGTTCAGCGGCTCAGACAACGCGCTCGCAATGCTGCTCTCGGAATCCTCAAGCCCGTTGTAGCACGTGAGCTGGTTCGTCACTATCGCGCTCAGCAGCGTCTGGACTTGCTCCACCGCCTCGTCGTTCAGCGACTCGGCTGACTTCAGCTCCGCCGAGATGGACTCCAAGTACTCCACGTTGAGCTGGGACAGCTGGCGGCAATCGTCCAGTGCACCAACCTCGGCGTGGCCCATTGATGACCGTCGCTTTTGGCTGAGGTAGCTGTCGATCGCGCTCGACATTCTGCGTGCTTGCTTGAGGCATTGCTTCACAGAGAACTTGCCGTAGCGGTAGAGATCAGACGGGGAGGAGCGGATGGTGGAGAGGATTGAACGGCAGAGCTTCGGGTAGAGGGTAGACTTGCACGCAGCGGAAGGTGTCGACTGGGCTAAGGTAAACAGAGCTAAGAAAAGGAAAAGAATGAAGGAGAAGGCTTGGTTTGGCATTGTGATGGAGGTGGCTCGCTCTGCCTGCAACTGTAACTGTGATTATATATATATAGGCCGGTAAAAAGGGAAGCATAAGATGCGCGTGAAATTAATAATGGTGATGGGGTTTGGCGCGTTGGTTTGAGAATATGGGAATGGACATTTAATGCAGAGACGGTGGGAGGTTGCAAGGAAGTTCATGACCAAAGGTAAGCGCAACGTTTTAGAGAAAGAAAATGGTGCAAACTCTTGTCATTTTGCAAAGGCCACTTGTCCTTTGGGGAGAACAAAAAGTGTGTCGTGTGTTTTGTCAGAGATTGAAGAGGGGTTATTTATGGTCTGATTTTGTTAAGATTTTAAAATGTTGTTGAGACAATGAGAGCTTAGAGCTTCGTATTGACTGGTTTTCGATCGTTGAAAATCCTCTCCAATTGCTTGGTTACTCATACCTATAGATTGCGAGATCTTTCTTTACTGTTTTAATTGAAATCCACCTTATATAAGGACCGTGGTGAATTGATTTTGTTATCCAAGAATATAATGTATGTGTTCTTGATGTGTTGGTAGCCTTTAAATATTATTTTGGAGAAGATAATTGTAAATCCAATGTTGATAATGAAAGATTTAACAAGATTAAGTCCCGTGATTTTTACTTTCACATTGAAGGCCAGGGTTTTTCATGTACAAAATTTGGTGTCTTGCTTGTATGTGCTTGGTTTGTTTTTCTACAGTGTTTGTGAGTGTTAAAATATCCCATGCACATTGCTAAGAGATTCTTATCTTGTAAACTTTATAAGTCATTGACACCCCTCCTCTCTCAAGGCGTCTTTTGAGAGTGAGTAAGGCCTATGGACTTTTACATGGTATCAAAGCAGGTTCATTTGACAATGATGGGTCTTTCCCTCCTATTGTTGAACACGTGTTTGACCAAAGATGCCACACGTGAGGAGGCGTGTTAAAATGTCCCACATTGCTAAGAGATCCTTGTCTTGTAAACTTTATAAGCCATGGACACCCCTCCTCTCTCAAGGCGTCTTTTGAGAGTGAGTAAGGCTCGTGGACTTTTACAGTGAGTTGGGTTGCATTTATTTTATTTCTTGTTCTAATTGATAACGGGAAAGGGTTACAAGGGGTACTTGATTTGCATAAATAATTGTAGGAAATTTTATTGGGTGTTGGGAATAATCCTATTCTAAGTTGAATTGGGGTAGTAGTCTCAATCCGGATTCAATAAGGACTCTTTGAAGAATTTGGTCAACAGTCCAACTCCCAGTTGAATGGGGATGAAATGACTCCACCTCTTTATCTATAATTAGGTTCATACGCCAAGTATAAATGGCAGACTAAAGATTTTATGCATACAATACATTTTTCTCTTAAGTTAATTTATGCATTAGAACGAGACTCCCAAAATGGTTTCTTAGTTTTAATTTCAATTGTTTTGCATGCAGTGATCGTGGGAGTGTAAATAAAAAAATTAAATTTAAAAAAAAAAAAAAAAAAAAAAAAAAAAAAAAAACATATGGTGTACGTGTCACTGGTGTCTGTGTTTACCCTAACATTACCAAAGTAAACTTTCACAACAATCGTCGCTGCCGAACAAGTGGATTAATCAATTAATTGTAACCCCTCTCGCAACCATAATTGTTCCCACCAATAATACTTTCAGAATAATACAAAGTCGCCAAAAGAAATTGATAAAATTCAATTTCTGCTTTTGCAACAATATAAGCTTTTTTCTTTTCTTTTTTTTTTCAAAGTGCACTTTTCAGCTAGCGACAAAACTTCTGGCTGCAAAAAGCCTCCAATTTCGGCGGACTACGATCGTGGTGTTACATCAGGTACAATAGAGAAAAAAAAAATGAAGCTTGTAAGCCACCGAGCTAGATGGTCAATTAGAGTGGCCAAACCACCAAATTGACCATTGACAGTGGCCGAGCTCCCTTAGGCCAAAGGGGCAGTACAGTCACCCCAATTGCCGAGTTTTGAGATGGCTAAACCACTCTTTTGGCCACACCGAGTGGGTTGGCCACTTTGGTGGCTTGCAATTTACTATTTTTTTTTCTTTGTCCTATGCAGAAGCAATTTCAGTTGTTCATTTTAAACGAACAATCCAAATTAGAACTATTGCACCATTTCCAAATCCTCTTTTGACAATTTCAAATGTGAGGTTGCAAAAAATAATAGCCACCCAGTTATCAACAACCTGGGTGCAACAACTAATTTTTCGTTGTCGAAGTTTTGGCAATGAGATTTCTGCATTTGGCCACACTGTAAAAATTTATGGGTCTTACTTACTCTCATAAGACGCCTTGATAGAGGAGGGGACACCATGACTTATAAAGTATCCAGATGAAGGAAATCTTAGCATTGTGAGACATTTTAATCCGGCCTCCATTTCTTAGAGTGTAAGAAAAGTCAATAGAAGTGCGAATTTTTGTACCCATTTAGTAGCACACTGGGCCACAGCCAGATCTTTTTTCTAGCCACATTCTCATTGCTCCTCCCCCTCTTTCTTATGTCCATATTGTAAGTGGGAAAGATCTACCTCCCACTAGTTTGTTAGGTTTTTAATTTCGTTTGCTTTAAGGTTGTTTAGCTGTTTTGTACAATGTACTTAATTAACCAAAAAAAAAAAAAAAAAAAAAAGAAGAAGAAGAAGATATGAGCTTATTATAATATATACTTCATCATTTGCTGCCAACTACTGGTAAACTAATTTCTACACCATATCGACGTTTTGTCTCATTATCTTTGATGTTGATGTGGCTGCTGTGGGAATGATACTACTATTAACACCAACAAGTACAGAATTATGAAGTGTTTTGAGAGTTATTTTATCTGAGACCTTGCTTCCATTTTTGATATCACTTCTACTACTTTGTTTCCTTCTTTACTTACCTTAATTAGGCTTTAAATCCTAATTAAAACGATCCGTACCCTTTTTGTTTGATAGGCCCAAGCATGTTAAAGTATATATGACAAAGTGATAAGTAAAATGCTTGTGCAATGTTTTCCTCATTGAATTAAAGCCTACTAATTGTTGATTAATTTATTCAATTGTGTTGGTGTACATGATTACACAATCTTAATGTGATATATAAAATTGTGTGGGTATACATTTTGCAAGCCTGATCTGATTTTTCTGTTCATAATCAACCTTTCTCGGTCTAAATTTCTTTAAAATTAGACTATAATAAGTCATTTGCTTATAATATATGGTAGTTTAACAAATTTTTCAAATGAGACTGAGAAATCACTAAATTATTTTAGACATGTCTATTACAATTGTACAATTAGTTAGTTACAACTTAACGTAGAACAGAGCCCAATGAAGTCTACGAAGAAGAAAAACAGCCAAGACCACCTGTCACTATATATAATAATAATATAATCAATTGGTCAAGAAATGTTGACGTCTCTTTTTTTTTTTTTTTTTTGCCACTCTTAACCGTGATCAGTTCAACTAGATTTCGTCGTGTGACGAACTGCAAAAAAGAGAAAAGACAATTCTCCCATACATGCTACAAAAGCTTTAGAGGAGGAACTTCGTGTGACTGCTCGATCTGCTGATCGAAGAAGGCCAAAATGCATTTAAAGCAACGAAAGCCTATTTGATAAGAAAAGAGGTGAAGAGAGCAAGAACAGGGAGTGATGGTCTCCAATGGAGGAAAGAGGTAACACTGAACTTTATGACATGTGATGATGGGTAAGCCCAAGTTTGAGGAAAAGAATATTTAAAGATGAGTTCGGAATTTGGATGAATGAGCATGAGAAAAGGTTAAGACAACGTAGAAATAATCAAACATGTGGTAGAACTTTTCTCAACCGTTTAAACCTTGTGTGATTAGAATAGCCACCCCCTACCAGCCAAACACCAATTTTCTTTCTTTTTCTCTTTTTTTTTTTGGGATAACTTCACAAAAGGGTACCCAACTATACCGTTTTTTCACTTAAGGGTACCAATGTAGCAAAACGTTCAATCGAGTGTATGAAGTTATCAAAACCGTTCAATGTAGGGTATTCTGTCACCCTCCGTTCTAAATCGATGACGGAGGCCAAAACACGTGCGTTTCACGTGATATTTTAGCCTCGAACTACCACTTTTGCCCCTCATCTAAACGATCAAAAAGACCCGTTATACTCGAACTCAAAACACACTCTTCTTCCCTCCCAACGCAACACAGCAGCCGAACTGGAGAGATCGGGCTCTCAAACATTTTCGTCCAACAACATCGTGAAAAGGTGGGTTTTTATTATTGGCCATTATCCTCCTAAACTTCACTCCTATTTTCGTTCATGAAGGAGACGGGTTTTTATTCTTGGCCATTTGTGCAGTTACGGCGCCGGGGTGAAATGGAGCCTATGTCCGACAGTGAGTCGACAGAGTCCAGATCAAACAGTCCAGTATGCAAATGTGGAAAGACATCATCATCTTGGACGTCGTTCACCCTAAGTAATTTTGGTAGGAGGTTTTTTTCATGTGTAGATTACAAGGTAAGAGATTTTCCCCAAAGTTTTTCCTTTTGGTTTTCCCCAAAGTTTTTCCTTTTGGTTTTCCCCAAAGTTTTTCCTTTTGATTTTCTCCAAATTTTTTCCTTTAGGGTTCTATCTCTGAGTTACCGTGAAATGGGTTGATTTGATTTTATTTCCGATTATTCAGAAACCAGAGGTGAGATGTGATTATTTTAAATGGCGTGATCCTGAAATCTGTGTCTACGGTCAGAGTGTTGTGTCGAGATTGAGAGATTGGCACGAGAATCTGAAGGTACTGAAGGCCGAACATGAAATGAGTCGAATAAATAGGTTGGATGAAGTTGGAAAATACAAGAATGAAGTTGAGAAATGCAAAGCTGAAGTTGAGAAATGCAGAGCTGAAGTTGAGAAATGCAGGGCTGAAGTTGAGAAATACAAGTTCAAACTACAGAGACAAAAGGATAAGTCTCGGTCAGTAGAGAGGAAGTACCAAATTGCAATGGTCTGTTCATGGGTGATGTTGATGTGGTTGCTGGTATATCCTTCGTACAGCAGAGAGTTTCTTCCATTAAGAATGATGTTCCAGTGAAACAATTGATCAATTGTACGATGATCAATTGATCAATTTTGTTGTTGATCAGATGCTAATGTTGTAGTTGTAGTATTTTGTAATGCTCTGAACATTTTGTAGTGCAAGATTCTGTAATGTTCTTGTTAATATTGATGTTGTTGACATTGTATGGTGCTTGGTATGGTAATTCATTATGCACAATTCAATTATGAGCAATGGTTGCAAGTGGGCAGCAAATGGGCATAAGCAAATATGGTACCAAATTTTGTAGCATCTTTGGCCACAACTTTGGTACCAAATTTGACCACAATCCTCATATGCTTGAGCATTAACATTATGCACTTCTCTTTTCCTTTTGTACCAAATTTTGGTACCAAATCTGCAAAGGGGTAGTAAATAGGTACCAAACTTTGTTGCAAATTTGGTACCAAATTTACAAAATAGACAGTAAATCCACCACAATGATACCCTGCACAAATCCACTTGATACCATAACCTGCCTAATCAATTTACAACAATGGTTGCAAGTGGCCAACATAACCAAATTTGGTACCAAGTTATGCAGTAAATACTTGGTACCAAACTTTGTTGCAAATTTGGTACCAAATTTACAAAATGGACAGTAAATCCACCACAATGATACCATAACCTGCACAAATCCACTTGATACCATAACCTACCTAATCAATTTACAACAATGGTTGCAAGTGGGCAACATAACCAAATTTGGTATCAAGTTATGCAGTAAATACTTGGTACCAAATTTTGTTCCAAATTTTACCACAATCCTACACAACCAAATACTTCCATACCATAATCTGCATAACCAATTACTTTAACATAAATCATCACACTTTAACTTTCCATGTTCATCACACTTTAACATAACATAACTAGCAAACTTGTTCATCAAACTTTAACATAACATAACATAACATAACTATCATCACACCTTAACATATGTCAACATAATAATAAACCATGTTCAGACTCTCCACATCTTTTTCTTCCCTTTGTCATTCTTCTTTGCAACTCCTTGTACTTCTGGTTGAGGAATGACAGTGGATGCAGCAACCAAATTGTGCATGTCGAAATCAGGGGGAGCAACTCTAAAAGTGATACCAGTTGCACTTCTGGGAGGACCCCATGAGCATGCTAGTCCACCCCCTGGAACTTTCGGTGGTCCAGCAGGGTTTCCAGTGAGATAGACAAGGAGTTTTCCTTTGCTCTTGTGCATTCCTGTTTGTAAAACAGAAGTTCTCAACCTGCCAGATATTCTTGTCCTGGTGGCCAACCCGAGATTGCTCTTTTGCCCCCTACCTTATGCAGTAGCAATGCCTTCACCCTGACTGCTTGCACCCCTTCCTCTTGTGCTCCTTTGACCTCGACCTTGTGCAGTAGTTGTACTGCTTTCACCCCTTCCTCTTGTCGTATTTTGCCCTCTACCTTGTGCAGTTGCAATGCCTTCACCCTGACCTTATCCTTCCCCTTCACTGCTTGCACCCCTTCCTCTTGTGCTCCTTTGACCTCGACTTTGTGTAGATGCACTGCTTGCACCCCTTCCCTGACCTTGTCCAGACGCATTGCTTGAACCATCTTCTCTTCTCCTCTTTTGCCCCCTACTTCCTGTTGGGTGAGTAGGATTACCAACACATGGGGCGCTGGATGTGGCACTGGATGGGGCACTTGGCATTGATGCAGTAGATTGGGCCACAGATGGGGCATTGGATGAACCATCCAACTACAAACAAAATCAAATAAACTAGTTAGTAAACAACATTGAATAACATACAAGTTTGCAATCATAAATATAACACAGGAAACACTTACCCTGTCAAGATTGCAGTCAAGATCTGCTGCATGTTTTCTATAGAAATTCCGCCTACGTTCTTGTCTTTCATCATGTCGCATCCTCGCAGTGCATGTTCTAGTATTGTGACCATATTTTTTGCACATCCTACATTGGTTCTTCGTACCACCCTTTCTAACTGTGTAGGGATTTAAGGTCTCATCAGCCCCTCTGTTCCTCAGTTTTTTAGGTCTTCCCGAAGATGCCCTTGCCTTAGGTGGTTCAATGATGGGTTGATTTGTCCTAGCCCACTGCTCCTCACTGGGTACAAGGTAGATGATGGGTGTGTATGCCTTTAGGTACATCACCTTGCCAAAGTATGGGCTCAGATAATCCTCAGGGTTGCCTCCACCATGCCATATTGATGAGATGGCATGAGCACATGGGATACCAGAAACATCCCACTTTCTGCACCCACATGTCTTGGCAGGTAAATTCACAGCATACCTTCTACCCCTGCACTCGACCTCAAATAAACCATCACCAGCAAATGTTGGTGTGCAATGTCCGGCCTCATCTTCTTCTATCTCCAACTTCTCCTTAATTTTTGGCCCAACATTGCCTTCCATCGCAGCTATAATTTCTCTTTTCCGCTGGTACCTTCTCATCAAACTTGTCCTAATGCCTTCCAACATTACCAGTATGGTCTTATCTCTGAACTTGATGATCCAAGAATTGAAGCACTCGGCCAAATTGTTGTGTAAGAGGTCACACTTTGCATATGTGTTGAACCATCCCCTACACCAAGTTGCAGGGTCAACCTTCGAAAGGTACTCATAGGCTGGCAGATTAAGGCCCTTAAGCTCTTCCATTACAGCATAGAACTCATTCTGTGTGTAAGATGCAGCAGCTCTCCACAGCAAGTCCTTTAGTAACACCCCCCAGTGACCGTCGTTCCGAAAATTGGTGTACAAGTGCCGCACACATATCCGATGCTCAGCGTTAGGGCACACCTCCATAAGACTTGGTACAAGACCCTACACACATGAAAAGCAAGTCAAACACATAGAAAATACCACATAATCTGGAATGAAATGTCCAGCATAAAAAGCATAAGTGGAAAGATACCTTTTGTCTATCTGAAATAAAAGTCCATCTACGTACACCACTGGGGCGAAGATCAGCCAATAGTGCCTCAAGAAACCATGACCAGCTATCCTTGGTCTCTGCCTCTACAACTGCCATGGATATTGGATACATGTTATTATTGGCATCCCTTCCAATAGCTGCCATTAACTGCCCCTTGTAAACCCCCTTCAAGAAACACGCACCAAGGCCTATCACAGGCCTACACCCATCCTTGAAGCCATTTTTCATTGCTGCCAAGGATATGTACATCCTTTGGAATCTACATGGCATTTCGGGCATAGGTCTCTCAACCATCAAAATAACACAACTCCCCACATTTGTGCTTCTGATTGTCGCGCAATAGTCCCATAGACGATGGTACTGCTCACCCAACTTCCCATAAATCACCTCTTGTGCCCTCTTCCTAGCCCTATATAGGGTACTAGGATGGATCTCAACATTCCATTTCTTCTTCACCTTCTTCTTCAGGACTTCTACAGGCATGTTCGGTTGATCTCTAAAACTGTCCAAGCACCACTCAGCAATCCACTTGGAAGTAATCAAATGATTCTTGTATTTCCGAGCACATGTATGTTTGGGCCTAAGTGAAATCAACATGAATGTGGCCTCACCCTTCAACTGTCTTCCATAAACCCTATATTTACAATTCTTTCTCTCTACACACTGCAATTACTTTTGATTTAGAATTCTTTTGGTAAACTAAGTCCTTCCCCTTCAATATATTGGCCTGTTTAATAGCTTTTCTGAAATCATACACACTATCAAAAGTATTACCTTTCTGCAGAGTCGGCTTCTCAAAATCAGATTTTGAAAATGGTACCCTCTTGGTGACACGCGGCCTTTTTGAAGAATCCGGCTCATCATCTCCACTAGTATTATCGGGAGTGATCAGTATACCACTCCGAGACACATCGGAAACAGGCTCATCCTCACCCTCAACCACACCCTTACCCTTACCCACACCTTGTGCAAACTCATCTTCAGCTGCAGCTAAAACTACTGCTACTTCTGCTTCCAAATCTTCTTCTACTACGTGTGATGGTTCTCCTACAAACTCTTGATCTACTCCTACATCTTCTCCTTTGACAAAAGCTCCTGCCTCTCCATACCCCGTATCAGCATTTACTTCTAAGGCGCCCGAGTCATCACTTAGAACCTCATTCCAAAATGGATCTCTCCTATATACAGTATTTCTCTCATATTCTTCTTCATATTCCTCATCAACACTTTCCTCTCCTCCAGGTAAATCTACAGGTACATCATACAAAATAAACCCAACCACATATAACTCTGCTACTCCATGACCAATGTGGTGCCCCACCATTTCAATGACATCATGGTCAGAAGACAGAAGCCGTAGCCCTTCATCTAGACTCTTGTTAGGTATTCTGTAATAAATTAGATCACCGGGACTATACCCATAGCACTTAACTACAGTCTCCACCTCAAAAAAAGACAGCTCATCTTTGTCATACAGGTCAGGGTAATTTGTTACATCCCCACCAACATAGGCTACCCCATTTTCCCTATTAAACCAACCTCCGTGGTGCACCTCAAACATAAGACATTCATTAAACATTATGTGTCCTACAAATTGACCAAAAAAAAACTAAAAATGAACAAGTTTGAAAATTCAATGAGCAGACAAAAAGAAACGAATAAGACACTACAATATTGCAGTCACTAGATAAAGTCATTGGGACCACTTCATCACAGACAAAAACAAACCAGCACATTGCACAGTCATTAAAAAGACCCACGGGACCACAAGAGTAAACAAAATTCAGAGCAGCACATTGCACAGTCTTACCGACCCAGCACCAATCACAACACACCCCAAACAAGATACTCACAACATAAGGGACCACAAAATGTAAAAAAATATACCTTTTTCACTAACATAAAAACACAACCAGATGTTGACAGTAGCGCTAAACATGGTACCCAAACAAAATCAACCAGATGTGAAAACCCCCTCAACTACAAACATGATGTTATTAACATACAAAAATCACATAACTGAACCGGATTTCACTAACCCATTAACAAAATAGTAAACTTTGACAGATTACGGTTACATAAATAAACTAAAATATAAGTTAGGGTTTAGGGTTACCTTTCTCAACCCTTTGTGTATTTCACTTCTGTATACAGCCGAAAGCCGAATCGATTTAGAACGAAATGCACCAGATTAGGGTTCTGAGTCGCAAGAAGGAAGTGGGTGAGTTGTGTTCGAGGGAGTAGTTGCTTCGAGTTGTGAAATTTTTTCGGCCGATTATTCTCAAGTTTAAAAAATCCGAACGTTTAGATGAGGGGAAAAAGTGGTAGTTCGAGGCTAAAATATCACGTGAAACGCACGTGTTTTGGCCTCCATCATCGATTTAGAACGGAGGGTGACAGAATACCCTACATTGAACGGTTTTGATAACTTCATACACTCGATTGAACGTTTTGCTACATTGGTACCCTTAAGTGAAAAAGCGGTATAGTTGGGTACCCTTTTGTGAAGTTATCCCCCTTTTTTTTATTAAAAAAATAATTATTTTTTATTTTTTATTTTTAGGGTTAATTTTTATTATTTTTTTTAATTGAAAAATGACACGTGGAATGAGTAATATGGAGATATTTCGTTAAATTTGACATTTTTTAAAGGTTTTGATAGTTTGGGGAGCTAGAGTCGGAGTGTTGACAATTTGCGGGGCTAGTTGCAAAACGACTGGCAGTTTGGAGGGTTAAACTGTAATTTTCCCTTAAAATTCTCAAGAATCACAACTAAAGCATTAACAAATAATGTTCTTCACAAAAAAATTCATATGTATACAATTTTTTTAAACCAAAATACTATTAAATCAACACTTATCTTAAAAGTTGAAATTGATCGGAATAGGTAAATTTAATCATTTAATCAATATATTAACACTCATTTTCACGTGTGGACTCAGACTACCTTTTAATAGATGAAACCCAAGCACGTGTAATATTTAATTGAAATGTGAGGCGAATGACTAAAATAAGGTTCGAACTCAAGGCCTTTAGGCTCTGTAACCATATTAATTAAGCTACCGTTCATCCCAAAAATTTAAGCTGAAAGGAAGAGGAAAATTAAAATATTTAATTAATACTTTAACAAATACTAAAAACTCCTCCAAAAAAACGTTATCAAACACCATCGAATCAGTTTTCCCAAAAGCTATAGGGTTCCAAAAAAAAATCATTAGGAAGGTAATCCTTGAAAAACAAATGAAACTTTTTATCTAGATACAAATCTCTAGTTTATAAAAGTCCTGCAGAGAAGGGTATATCAGTATAAGGCAACCAAGTATCCCCCATTGTGAAATTAAAAACTGTAAAATTCAAAGCCTGTGAAGCATTCATCAAAGTATAACCAGGCCAATTTACTCTCATTCTCGTATCTGCCCCTAGCCCACAATTCTCAAACTCCCCATAATAGAGTGTGTCTAATCCAAAGGTTCCATCCCATTCCAACCATCCGACGGGATGGATCAAACTGCCAATATACGATTGCATGTACACGGTCCTTGAGTGATTCTTCCATGGTCTCCCCAGATAATTTAAGGTTGAGCTCATCTCCATTGCCAAGTCTGGTGCAGCTTCAATTGTGCAGTTGTGGATTGATATACCTGTCAAAAGATAAATTAGATGATTAAATTCATTCATTCCTATCAGCTTAAACTTTTAGGATAAATAGTGATTTATAACATGATTTCAGAGAAAAGGTCGTCCTATGTTCGAATCTTCTCCCCGTCAATTTACCCTCAATTTCAATTAAATATTACACATTTTGAGTTTTACTTATTAAATGAGAGTTTCAGCCGTGAGGATCCCCATTCTAAAATTATGTGAATCATGCCGTTCTTTGCATTGAACAGCTTGAAAAATGTTACCAATTAAAAATGTTGCACATTATCAATAAGAATTGAGTATTGAGTATGTTAAAGCCAAATAACAGCTTTTGGCTCCAAGCTTTTCTACAACATGAAATGCAATAACCTAATAAAAATATATTCATTTTTTTTAAGCCAATCAATGCAATTAATGGCCTAAATTCACATAATTTTAGAATCTACAATTTCAAGAGATCTTGAACTGTTTCAACCCACACGTGATGGTGAGTGTTATAATATAAATCTATTTTTTCCTATTAGCTTAAGTATTTAGAATAAGTAATGATTTAACAATACCGGTGTTTTGATTTGGGTCCGACCGGCCTTGGGCTGTGAAGGCATTCTTTTGACCGGCCATTGGCTTCCTGGCAAATAGATTGCAGCCCTGGAAGACAGCAGCAGCATTTCCAAAAATGAAATCTACAGTTCCATGAATTTCACATTCTCTGTAGAATTGTCTTTTAGAGTGAACATAAAGAGTGTCCTGGTAGCCTTCAAAACTACAACGGTAGAACGTGGAGAGGTCAGCAATGTTCCTTAGAGCTACTGCTTGGTACTTCTCTGGACCAGCCGTGTTCCTGAACGTTACATCTACTGCTATAAATCGGTCTCCAGAAATAGCTGCATCAATGCATATATACGTTAATTAGTTCAATTGTTACTTATGACCAAGTTATATATATATATATATATATATATATATGAGATCCACATTCACAAAGCCTTCATTCATGTCTACTATAATCCACAAGTTATGATTGTTTACGTTTAAAGGAGGCAAAGAGAAAATCTTGCAAATATATATCGAAATGAAAGGAAAACTCTAGTGGCATTATCATAAAATTAGAGCCAAAAGTTTTTACATAACTCGTTAATCTAACAAGAATCTAACATAAAATTCGCGGCATAGAGTTAAGGGTCTGACTCGTTTAAATAAATGGGTCGGATTAAAGTCTGACCCGTTTTGTAATGCTATGTCTTGACCCAATTTGAACCCAACACCGGACATTTAGTGTATGTTGTCAATCTTTTACACTATCTCTGCAAGCCCTAAGGTTGAATGATCTGACCCGTTTAATTAAATTGATAAGATTAGAGTTAGCTTATATAGTCTTATACCTATGTCTCGACATGACCTGAACCCGATATTCGACATTTAAGGCATGCAATTTTTTGACACGATTCATGATCCCAACATGAATCCAACACGAAAATAGCAGGTTAAGGTTGAGGGATCTAACCAATTTAATTAAATGAATCAAGTTATGATTAACTTAGCAATATAATTTTATAACTATATACATTTCGACACAAACCGAACCCGACACGTAAACAAGAATTATCACCAAAATTATAATGAGATCCAATAATGTTAATTTGGGAATGGTTTACTTACCAAAGGTTGAAGAAGTAAAAGTAGTCCAGCCATCAATTACACTATGGTTTCCTGTGATGACAGTCCGGTTGATCCCATCTCCAAGCAACATTATATTCGTCTTATAGGTCGGCACGTCCACATACTCCTCGTAATATCCTTCTGTGGCGTAGATCACAAAATATCCATCTTCGGGCTTTAAATTATTGGGAGCAAATGCGACGGCGTCGGAGATGGACGTGAAGTTATCGGTGCCATATAAGCCGACAGTCACAGTATCCTTAATAAGAATGCCATTGCTTTCTACCGAAGCACTCAGAATCCGTTCCTTTTTCTTAGGGCAATTCGTTGATTTTTTGCAAGTGGTTTTCCGTAGATCCTGCAATAAAATATTGTCAAATAAAATAAATATACTTTTCTCATTATATTTGAACAATTTCCTTCCTCCTTTTTTTTTTTTTTTAAATGAATACAATTTCCTATTTTCCCTACTTTATATCCACTATTAATCAACAAAGTAAAGCATATATGTTGTCGAATTGGGGTAGTAGTCCTAATGCGGGTCCAATAAGAACTCTTTGAAAAATTTGGTCAACTAAATGGAGATAAGATTCTCATACCAAATTAAACACTAGACACTCCTAGCTCAAGTGGAAGTAGTAAACTCAATTCAGGTTTGACTCACTACATTCTTGAGGCAGAAGGTATATTTTTTTCTTTCAAAAACTAATTTAGGCATAAGAGACGTGTTGTTTACACCATACCAGAAACTGTCTCAAAATATACCAACAAGGTTACTATAAACCAAAGGAAAAATATTTCAGAATCCTGTATCAACATTCTCAATTTTACCTTTTACACCTCAGCTTTTAATTTTATCAATTTAATATCTAATTTTACTAAGATTTTAAACCTATTATATTTAAATATTAAAAAAATAAAAACAAAAAAAACTAGGGCCTTCTTTCTCCAACAGCTTCATAACCATTATTTTTTCTTAGCAGATAACAATTATTTTCATAATAAAGAAAGCTTTATTGTAAATAAGATAGTATGGGCGGAGCTATCAATTTTTTATACAAGTTCAATACAAAATTAACAGGTTAAGGTTAATGGGTTTGACCCGTTTAGTTAACGCGTTAATTTTTTTTTTAATTAAAAAAAAATATTAGTTAGAGCAGCAATGGAAACGGATCTCAAATTGAAATTACACAGTGAACTTGCAACCCCTCCTAATAAAAGAAATTCAATCGATCCGTTGCTACCCTCGCAAGAAAGCAGAATGCCTGAAATCTTCTTATAGAAATTCGGGCACATTACACTACTAACGCTATCATAATCTTAATATTATTATTATAAAAATACTAATAATTATTATTATTATTTAATTTTTTTATCTGGTCCCAATTAATCTATCATTTAATTATTCCCGTACGTGCATTAAAACAAGATAAACAAAAAGAGCAAGGACTAAAAATTGTTTGCCTTGATGAGACTTTCAAGCCGTTCACGGACCGGGTGCACCATCGCCGGAAATCCACCTTCAGGCCTCTTTCTCCGTTGGTTTCGTTTCAGATTCTGATCCAACGCATGTGTCACCAACCCAAGCGACACGCTATACAGCTGAGTCACGTTGTTCAGCGGCTCAAACAACGCGCTCGCAATGCTGCTCTCGGAATCCTCGAGCCCGTCGTAGCACGTCTGCTGGTTCGTCACTATCGCGCTCAGCAGCGTATGAACTTGCTCCCCCACCTCGTTGTTCAGCGACTTAGCCGACTTCAGCCCCGCCGAGATGGACTCCAAGTACTCCACGTTGAGCTGGGACAGGTGGCGGCAATCGTCCAGCGCACCAACCTCGGCGTGGCCCATTGACGACCTTCGCTTTTGGCTGAGGTAGCTGTCGATGGCGCTCGACATTCTGCGTGCTTGCTTGTGGGATTGCTTCACAGAGAACTTGCCGTAGCGGTAGGGATCAGACGGGGAGGAGCGGATGGTGGAGAGGATTGAACGGCAGAGCTTCGGATAGGGGGTAGACTTGCACGCAGCGGAAGGTGACGACTGGGCTGAGGCAAACAGAGCTAAGAAAAGGAAGAGAACGAAAGAGAAGACTAGCTTTGGCATTGTGATGGAGGTGGTTCACTCTGCCTGCTACTGCAACTGTGATTATATATATAATGGTGACGGGGTTTGGTATGTTGTTTATCAGCTTTATCGTATATTGCTTCAACTCTTCGGATGATTTTTGGTTGATCATTCTCGATCCGTAGTCCTCTATTTATAAATTTGGATTTGCAATTATAATTGACTTAGGAAATAAAATGGAGTTGTAGTAGAACAAGGACCGAAATCATGGATGAACCAATATTAAAACCACATTAGAACTAGAATAGGAGTTATAAAAGAAGTAAGGCTCCTAAGCCTATCCTACTATATGCACAGCCACCTATATATGCAGTACTTCCAGTCTTCCACGACGTTGAAGAGTCACCAAATTCTGTCAACCCCATTAATCCGGCCACCACGCCGGAAACCGCGTGGGCACGTCACGGTCAGAGATGGGCAGTGATCAGTTTTGTAAAGGATGTCCATGCATGGTTATGGTATCGTCCGTAGTGTGCTTAATTTGTATTTATTCGTTTTGGAGAATATTCTGTTCACTAAATGAATTGATCGATGGGAGACACGACATTCAATAAGACAGCAAAATTCCTAATTAGCCTACAGAACCCAAGTTCGCTATGGATTTGTTCCTTCTGTTTGTATTATTCATCTCTTATTTTTATTTTATTTTATTTTTGGTTTTTGGGTAGGCATAGAACTTAAGGGGATCTTGTATGGTAATTAATGATTTTAAAAATAGAAATTATTTTCAAAACATAAACTATATTGTTTTTCAAAATCATTAATTAACAAATAATTCTCAAAACACAAAATACTTCTCAGATATTTGGTAAACGATGGTAAAATTTTCCCCATAGAATCATGACGCTACATTAATTATTTAAAAAGCGTGTCACCATTAAAATTATATATATATCGTTAGATGCACTAATATCATAATCTGAATAATTAGATACGAATTTGTTCCTCTTTAACACAAATCTAACACAATTAAAATTAAATTAATGTACTCACAAAAATAAATAAATTAATGTGTCCAGAGAACATGCGCAGTACATTGTATCAAAGAGTTTCCACTTTCCACCACAAGATTCAGTGAATGGTATTGCTCTTTTTTCTTTTCTGATGTGATATGTATGTATATATGTTGTTGCTTTTCAATTATAATATAATACAGTTGGTAACTTAAGTTCCCATATATTCTCCACTAATAACTAGTTTAAGGCCCTATTAATATAATAAAATATGTTAAAGATTTAAATAATTAGTAATTTGAAATCGAATTGTATGTCCTCGTCCTCTGTTGTAATAACATGACAGTCATGCATTTTAAATATTAACAAGGAAAATGATTGAAGTATCAAAACTTTTATTATAACCTCTTATAATTAAACTCACGTAACAATTCATACATATACAATCAAGTGATAGTCCACTAAGTAGTTTAAGCCCCTCTTAATGTAATATAAAATAACGTTAAAGATTTAAATAATTAGTAATTTAAAGTCGAATTAGGTATGTCATTTGTTAGAGGAACATGATAGTCATGTGATTGTCAAAGTATATTGTTTAATTTGTATTTATTCGATTTGGAGAATATTCTGTTCACAAATCAATCGATGGGAGACCATTAAAATTATGAATATTGTTAAATCAATATACCATTAAAATTATGTATATTGTTTAATTTGTATTTATTCGTTTTGGAGAATATTCTGTTCACAAATCAATCGATGGGAGACCATTAAAATTATGTATATTGTTTAATTTGTATTTATTCATTTTGGAGAATATTCTGTTCACCAATCAATCGATGGTAGACACGGCATTCAATAAGACAGCAAAATTCCTAATTAGCCTACTGAACCCAGTTTTGCTATGGATTTTGTACTTTATAAAACTAACAGACATATATGTCTGTTTGTATTATTCATCTTTTATTTTTATTTTATTTTGTTTTTTGTTTTTTTGGTAGGCAGAGAACTTAAGGGGATCTTGTATGGTAATTAATGATTTTAAAAATACAAATCATTTTCAAAACATAAACTACATTGTTTTTCGAAATCATTAACAAATAATTCTCAAAACACAAAATACTTCTCAGATATATGGTAAACGACGATAAAATTTTCCCCACAAAATCATGATGCTACATTAATTATTTAAAAGGCATGTCACCATTAAAATTATGTATATTCTTAGATGCACTAATATTTAGGGACAGTAAAATCCACTTGAATCCGACCAACCTGATGTACCTGACCCACTCTGCCTCGAAAAATCACGAATTTCAAGGTTTAAAAATCGGTTACAGCTTGTTATTTTAAAATTCTTCTCGGGTCAGGTTGGAATTCAGTAATGATTTTCACGATTCTCATCAGCAACCAACCGACCAACGCCAGAAAATGTGATAGTTTGGGGGAAAATACAATTTAACCTCCCAAAACTATCACATTTTCTTCGGATGGCCCCCCAAACTACCAAAGCTTGCACTCTGGCCTCTCAAACTACCAAAACCTTTGAAAAAAATCCATTTTTCCCAAAATATCCCAATAATACCACTACTACGTGTGATTTTTGAATTAAAAAAAAAATAAAAAAAAAATTCAAAAAAAATATCAAAAAATTTTATAAAAATAAAAAAAAATTAACAAAACTTAAATTTTCTTTTTTTTTTAGAAAAAAAAAAATATTGCGATCGACCAGAAAACATACTGCTTCTTTCCAGCATTGTCATTGGGCATGATGCACCCCTGCAGCTTGGTAAACTCGTTCCCGCCTTTCCGAACGCGAACGTGACTAATTTTCTGTCATTCGATGTCTTGATCATATTGATCTTTCGAATGTTATATATGATTCCAATCTGAATTTTGTTTTGTTACAAACTACAAGCAAGTCTATCATCGTTACAGAAGACCTCGATCGGGATCTGGCGGAGAAATGGACGATGACCGGAGGGGTGTTGGGAAGATTGGGTCGCTGTTGGGAAATAACGCCACTCCAAACACCCATATTTTTCTTAAAAAAATAAAAATACGATTAAGAAATAAAATTTTAGTTTATTTATTTTTTTTGAATTTTTTTGAATTTTTTTAAATTTTTTAAATTTTTTGATTTTTTGATTTTGATTTTGATTTTTTTGATTTTTTTTTAATTGAAAAATCACACTTGGCATGGGTAAAATGGGGATATTTCGCCAAAATGAACATTGTTCAAAGGTTTTGTTAGTTTGTGGAGCCAAAGTGCAAGCCTTGGTAGTTTAGGGGGTCATCCGAAAAAAAAGGTGGTAGTTTGGGAGGATTAATTATATTTTTCCATATATATATATATAAATTTTTCCCTCGGAAACCCTATGTCCTCCTAAACTCTCAGATGCGCAGCGCATATGTCTCAAAAACCCTTCACTCTTCAATCTCCACGCTCTGCCTCCACATTCCAGCTTGCCGTCAAGCCATATGGGTCTCTCTCTCTCTCTCTCTCTCTCTCTCTCTCTCTCTCTCTCTCTCTCTCTCTCTCTCTCTCTCTCTCTCTCTCTCTCTCTCTCTCTCTCTCTCTCTCTCTCTCTCTCTCATCCTGGTTTTATAACATCAAGCCCTATCAAGCAAGGGATTCTTTGTCGAATTCTTTCAAGCCATTGTTGTTGTCATCAGGGACTAGCCACTCTCTCTCTCTCTCTCTCTCTCTCTCTCTCTCTCATCCTGGTTTTATAACCTCAAGCCCCATCAAGCAAGGGATTCTTTGTCGAATTCTTTCAAGCCATTGTTGTTGTCATCAGGGACTAGCCAAGGCCCCTCTTTCATCCTCACAATGTAGATTAACTTTTTCACCATTCACAACACAATATCCTTGAGATTATAGGTTAGCTCCACCACAGCTCCTCCATTCACATCAAAGACAAGTATGATGAACTAGCACAAGGGTATGAATTAAGGAAGACATGGAATATGTGGACGCCATTCAGGAATACCCAACCCCGCCCCAAACCAAAAAACTCAAAAGCTGACAAAAACAACATACACATCTCGAGTATCGGTCATCGAAATTGAAAATCGTTCACCACAGGTCGGTTTCAATATACTAACATTAAATTCTGATCATAACGTAAATGGAATGGATAAGTGTAATACTCGGGAAATATCATGCTTAGGTTAGTAATTTGTATTTAATAATATTTACGTGTGTGTGTGTGTATATAGGTATAAGACTTAATTAATGTTTGTTATAGATTAAATAGGATTGTGTATAAGTATATATGCATGTATAGAAATCAGATTAGTAAGGATATTATTAACCAAAGTCGATCAAGCGACTTTAGAAGCGAAATCGATCAAATATTAAATTGATCGAGTGACATAATATTTGCTAGTAAATGGGATCAATCGAGCGATTTTGGGTCGATGTCGATCGAGGGACTTAATTATTCAGTATGATGCAGTCTACGTGTAAACTACAAATGTCGATTTTCTACCTTTGATTCAAGAACCCATTTCGTGTTATTGGTCTCAGGAGATTAGAAACCCATCTAGTTAGTCTAGTTAGCTGGTTTGGTTCAAAACCGATGAGATTTGGTGCATTTATTATTCAAAGATATGAAAATCATATTTTAGAAGATATGGGAGATCTAGTTATTGTTTTCTCTAGCTGATGTGTTTTAAATCCGGCCATTGGAGCATCTGGCTATTGGCTTGATCTCAACCATCCAAGATTGATATATAAGGAATGCATGGATGATCAATTTCCAAAAAAGAAAAAAAAAACCAAATTCCAGCAAACACTCTCTCTCGTAAACCTGTTGTCTCTCTTTTCTGTTAGTACAGAAACTCTAAACTTAGAAATCTCCTTGTTTCACCATGTTTTCAAGCACCTTGTAATCCAAAACTAAGCCTTAATTACCCTCTTTTCATCACCAAATCAGTAAGAACCAAGTTAGAATCAACCTCTGTTTCTTTAGACAAAAAACAGAGCATCTATTGGTGGAGTTTTTGTTTGGACAGCAACCTCCCATCCTCATTTGAATCACTTTAGGATATCCTCAGTAAGTATCTTTTCCCTTAAAATCCTCAAAGAATAAATATTTATTTTGCTGTTTTTTAAACCATGATTTATTCCTCCATTGATGAAGTAACAATTATGTACTTATATATGTGTGCTTGTGTGTGAGTTTGTATTTGAAAAAGAGGTGTGTGGATGTGTTATAAAAATATAGGTGTATGTGTGTGCTGTACGGATAGGGAGTGCTTACAAAAAAATAAATAAGTTTATATGAATGTGTGTTAAGGATATGTGTTTTTGGTGTGATCTTTACTATAAGGGACGTGTATGTGTGTGTGTGTGTGTCTCTGTGTGTGTGTGTGCGCTTTATTAGGTGACACTTGTATTCTAGTTTTAAACTTAAATGTCCACTAAGTGCTATATATATATATATATATATATATATGTCAAAAGGTATTTTAGAGGGAGGTACGTTTAATGAAAAATGGTAACTTTAGTCACATCGTCTAACTATTTTTATTAGTAATAGATGTTGTCAATATTATGTCCAATTTGTATTTTATGCTGCCCATCTTCTTAGATAAAATATTTGTATGGGATACATAAGTATAAGATTATATTTATCATATTTAAATCTGTGGCCGTTGCAATTTCTGGAAAAATAGGTATAGTAATAATAATAAATATTTTCATAGTGCTTTTATTAATCTATTATTATTACATGATTGTAATTATGCAGTTTTAGAAGAAAATCTTTGGAGCAGAAATAGTAAGTATCTTTATACTTACTGAGGACGAAGCTGGTTGATTTTCCTATAACATTATGATTACTGTTTTATTTACTTGTTTGTGCATGTGACTTTGCATGTTTTATTATTTTTAATAATCTGACTTATAACAAGCTATTGGATCTAGATCCACAGTGGGTACATGAGGTTTCACAAGAGTTCCTAGGTTCTCGGTAAATGAGGAAGTACCCGAAAAGAGAATAATAAATACAAAAACTAGTATACCTAGGTCACCAGGGAAACCAAGGTTTCCAAGAGCCTAGGCTCCCAAAAAAAATAATTAAAAGTTAAAAGAAGGAAGCCCAGGCTTCAAATAAGACGTTAACCGTGCCTAGGCCAACAGATGAGTGGAAAAAGAAAAATACCTAAAACTCTACATTTAAAACTATCATACTACTGCTTTATGATTATGTTTATATTCAATTTATGTCTATGATTCGCGACCAAAGATTATATATTGCGTATACATGTAATTATAAAGCCATTGCATCATGTTGCATTTATTAAGTAAATCAACATTCATATTATTATGGGAAACAACAGACTCACTTTAGTATTTTCTATTGTTCTTTTCTTTCTATGTTGGGTGCCAACACAGGATATGAAGAGGAGGAATATCAAGACTATCCAAGCCCTTAGATGGATCCTAATACTAGTATTTGAGGCTAGTCTACCTCCTTTTTGGGAACTACCATATTGTAGTTCATTAACTTAGTTTAAAGACAATATTTATAATTTTGCAGTTATGTAATTATTAAACCTTAGATATTTTGGCTTGTATGACTATTTATGCTCTATGAGGCATGACTACTACTACTTTGTATAATTACGCTGACTTGCTTATTATATCTATTTTGATGTATTTCAATAGAAGCTCTGAAATGTTATTTAATTTCTAAGTCTGTATCATATTTATATATTTCGTTGCCAACATTTAACTCTGATGAGATAGTAATGTCACATGAAAATTCGAAAAAAAATTCACTTACGCTTTTTGTAAAAGCGGGGCATTACAATAAGATCCTATTCTATCCTAGCCAGCTACCATTACGTATAAATTAGGATAAAGTGCGGTATAATGAGCTCGTCTATACGGAGGACGAGGGTTAGACCTTCATCCTACATGGCAGCTTTATTATTATTTTTTATAAAAACAAAAAGTTATGAAAACGCATCACTACCTTTTCTTCCCCCCATTTTCAAAAAACTCATCCTCAAAATTTCAAAATCCTCTCAAACCTCACCCCATCTCCACCGGGCGACCACCGCAATTCGCCGCCCACCACAGTTCGCGGACTAGGAGCGTCGACCACCGCCACTCTCTCTCTACAGGATCCTAATCTTCAAACATCAATCTTCCTTTTCTCGCCCATATAAGGCTACCGAGGGCTGAATCCTAGCCCCCAAACCGTAAAAAATGCATATTTCAAGCGCTATCAACGACTTGTTAGTGGTAATTCCGCCGACCATTAGTTTCAGGTCCCCAAAATTCAGGCACTTCCTTTCTGTTGGATTCCCCAAAGTATGCTACCTAATCTTTTTTCTTGCGGCTCTTTATACGTGTTTGTTTGTGTACTATCAATCTCTTGTCCTGCGTTTGGTTTCTCAGAAAATGTGGGAAAGTGAAAGAAACGAAATTTCTTTCTTGATCTTTTCAAGTTTCTCTATTTTGGAGTGGAGGAAACTATGACTGATGGGCTTTTGAAATGAGGGGTTTGTTTGGTTGGTGAGAAATGCTAGTGTTGGGGATAAATTCCACTCAACCCGATCTAAGGAGGAGATAGACATTTACCAACTACTCCAGAGAAATCAGGTATCAGTTATATCAGTAAATTCGGATTAGGACTCTACTCCAAGTTGAATTGAAGTAAATAGTCATAATTCGATCAGTACATGATCTTATCCCCAAGGGAATTGGGATAGGACTCATGGTCCAATTAGATAAGAAGAATAATCAAATCAAAAGTCTAATAGGATATCAAATTAGAAGTCTAATCAAGGATCGAAGTCAAATTAAAACTCTAACACCAGTTCTAGATCAACAAGGAGCATGAATCCTAATTCAGGTTTGAGTCTACCTCTTTGCCTATAAATAAGCTCATACCCCAGGTATAAACAGAGACTCAATATTTTATGCATAGAGCATTATTTTCTCACAGAAGCTAATTTAGGCATTGGAGAGGACCCCCGAAAGGGTCCTTTAGTTTTTATTGTGTTGCAGAATTATTGAGAAGCGTGAAGAACATCAGAAGAACGTGCAGATTCACACCATACCGAAAACTGTACCAACAATTTGGCGCCGTCTGTGGGAAACGATCATTCATTCCTTATAAAAGAAAAAGAAGATCCAACATGGTGATGAACACACATTCCGGAAGCCAGACCAACCGACAGCCCCAAGCCCCACTGGAACCGGTTATTCACAATAATCCACCGCCTCCACCACCCGGTGGAGACTACGATCGCATAACAGCGTTAGAAGCTCGGATTGAAGCCTTAAATGCAAAATTATTGCGCAAGAGGCCGGGACAGCCCATTCCCAAGATGAACAGGGATGAGCATGAGCAAGAAGATCGTAACAGCAACACTAATCCTCGGAGGGAGGATGACCACCAAGGAGATTTGAGCAGAGTTATTGCCGACTTAGAGAGAAGATGCACATACATGGAGATGGAAAGGAAGGACAAAAGAAGATTCGTAGTTGTGGATAAGCTCCTAAGGGGTACAAACTCACCCTTCACCAGATGAGTAGCGGACTATCGACTACCCGAGAAGTTTAAGGTACCCCAAATTCTAAGTTATGCTGGAGACAGAGATCCTCTAGATCACCTAGAGAATTTTTGAGCTCATCTAGACCTTCATGAGACACTCGATGAAGTAGTGTGTCGGGCCTTCCCCCTTACTCTTTTGGGGAATGCCCGGGACTGGTTCAGAAAGCTGCCCCCGAATTCTGTTAATCAGTTCAAGGAGTTGTTCAAAATATTCGTAACGGAATTTCTAGCTTTCTAGACAAAGAAGAAGCCTTCGGGATATTTACTATCGTTGCACCAGCAAAGTAACGAGAGTCTTAAGGAGTTTATGGCCCGGTTCAACCGAGAGAAGGTTACAGTCGAAGATCCGACCGAGGATATGATCTTTGCTGCCATTTATAAGGGAATTTCACCCAAGGAGCCTTTGATGAAGAAGTTGGTCCGGAAGCAACCAAGTACATTGCAGGGCCTAATGGATAAGGTAGAAGAATTCATCAATCAGGAATAGACGTTGAAGGCTATGACCAGTTCTAGGCTACCCCAAGAGACAGCTCCAGAAAAGAAAAGGAAAGAATTCAGAAAAGCTGATGGGGAAGGGCAGAGGCAGGTAAAGAAGTTCAAAGATTACAACTTTACACATCTTAATGCCGAGATATCAGAAGTCCTTATGGAGATAAAAAAAAGACCCGGCGTTTCGGGAACCACAAAAGATACCAGGTAATCCTCCTTACAGGAATGCAGGCAAGTATTGTGATTTTCACAAACAAGCAGGTCATTACACCAAGGGGTGCGTAACCCTAAGGTTGTTAATAGAAGAATTCATAAAGAATGGCAAGCTGGTTCGGTTCTTGGGAGAGCAACGGAACCAGCCAGGAAATAACAGGCCTCGGAATCATCGAGACTATCAGCCCCTAGATCAGCAACCACGGGATTACTATCCTTGAGACCGTCCTCAGCTAGACGAGAGGCATTAGGAGAATGATCCCCGAGATGACATAGAAAGAATAGAGGACCGAGGAAGCAGAAGCCCATGGCATAGAGAGCCAAGGCAACAGCAGAATCTACCTGTGATCATGTAGAAAGAACTCTCGGGAATTTCAGGCTAGACTTTTATATTTAGCATTTATGTTTGCAAAGAACTAGAATTTTATTTTTAACTCAAACTAGCTATAATAAAAGACAGAAAATTCCCCAAATTTTGAGAATAAGTATTTTCAGAATAAAAGAATAGAGTTGACTTAAGCATCGGAGTGTTCCCGGTCTAGGGACCGGGAACCCGTTGATTTCGCTTCTTTTGCAGGCAAAAGCCTCTCGGATTAGTCCTAGCCGAGAGCAAGAAGAAAACCTCTCAGATCAATCCTAGCCGAGAGAAGGAAGAAAGCCTCTCAGATCAGTCCTAGCCAAGACCAAGAAGCAAAGCCTCTCAAATCAGTCCTAGCCGAGAGTAAGAAGAAAGCCTCTCAAATCAGTCCTAGCTGAGAGCAAGAGGAAAGCCTCTTAGATCAGTCCTAGCCGATAGCAAGGCAAAGCCTCTCGGATTAGTCCTAGCTGAGAGTAAGAAAAAAAACTCTTGGATCGGTCCTTGCCGAGAGCAACAAGAAAGCATCTTAGATCAATCCTTGCCGAGAGAAAGAAAGAAAGAGAGCCAGGGGGTCAAATTTAACCCTCAGGTTTTGCAGGTTTTTCAAAAGTTAGCCATTCCAAGAGACAGGGAGAAAACCCTAAGGAAAAACAAGAAGGTAATGGGGGTTAAGATTTAACCCTAAGGTTTTGCAAGTTAGTGGGTTTTCAGATGGAGACAAAGCTCAGGTTTCCTTAGACATAGAATTCTCATTATTCAAGCAAGCTTCAGATAAGGGAATTGGAGGATAACTGTTGGGGATAAATTTCACTCAACCCGATCCAAGGAGGAGATAGACATTTAGCAACTACTCCAGAGAATTCAGGTATCAGTTATCTCAGTAAATTCGAATTAGGACTCTACTCCAAGTTGAATTGAAGTAAATAGTCATAATCTGATCAGTACATGATCCTATCCCCAAGGGAATTAGGATAGGACTCATGGTCCAATCAGATAAGAAGAATAATCAAATCAAAAGTCTAATAAGATATCAAATTAGAAGTCTAATCAAGGATCGAAGTCTAATTAAAACTCTGACACCAGTTCTAGATCAACAAGGAGCAGGAATCCTAATTCAGATTTGACTCTACCTCTTTGCCTATAAATAGGCTCATACCCCAGCTATAAACAGAGACTCAATATTTTATTCATAGAGCATTATTTTCTCACGGAAGCTAATTTAAGCATCGAAGAGGACCCCTGGAAGGGTCCCTTAGTTTTTGTTGTTTTGCAGAATTATTAAGAAGCGTGAAGAACATCAGAAGAACGTGCAGATTCCCACCATATTGGAAATTGTACCAACAGCTAGGGAAAGGAAAGAAATATGGAATTTTTTATTTTTGTTATTATTATTTTTTTTTAGCCTGAAGGCAAGAAAAATGAAACCTTTGTATATGTGATTGATTTACTCTTTGGGTTTTTGTTTTAAGGATTTTTTTTTTTTTTTTTTTTTTTACTATGGTTTGTGAGTGTGTTTGCTGCCTTACCAGAATTTGGTGAAGGCACTTGTATATATAACGAGAACAGTTACAGATTGAGATTATCTTGTACAAGTGATTTTTATCAAGAATAACAAACAACAGTTACAGATTATATGCTGAATGCAATCGAGTGTTATCTTTTGAGATTTGATTGAACTCTTCCCATCTTATCAGTTGTTGTCGAGGAATGATTATTTATTTTGGAGTCTTCAATTTCTGTTGTATGAGAATGATTTTGTGATGCAGCAGATTGTGTTGATGGATAATCCTTATCATTTTCTATTATGTAAAATTAAACTTTTGGTATATGTGATTGAATAATTATTTGGGTTTCCGTTTTACCTTTGGTCTTGGGTTGCCAAGCTCAAATGTGCAAGGTTTGAGTCTTGGGTGGGTTTGAGTCTTGGGTGGCCATTACATTCAAATTACTGAAGGGTAGAACCGTATCCAAGTCACACCAAGACTCTACCTATATAGGTTCAACACTAGATAATGACCCTTAATTTTAGGTGCTTGATTAACTAAATAATTAAAAAGAACAGAGGAAAAAACAAAAGGTAACTATCAAGGCAATGAAGTTACTTGGACTAGACACTTTCAAGAAGTGATGTCTATTGACTAAATTTTTGTTGCTTTGAATGTATGTATCCACTAGTTGGTCCTAAAGATTAACTTAGAGTCTGTTTGTGATTGTGTTAAGGAGCTTAAAAAGTGTTTTTAGTACATAGAAAACTGTGTCAAGCAAAAATGTGTTTATTTGGTAAAAAACTTTAAAATCTTTAAAAACTTTTTTTTTTTTTTTTTTGCTCTAAAAAAGCCCAAAACTGCTTTTTAGGGAAGCTTAAAAATGAAGCATTTTCTATAGACATAAGCTCTATTTTCCTACGCAATCATAAATAGGCTCTTAATAATATATTTATTAGTTCCTTGTAAACAAAGATCATGATTTTGAAGATTAATTTAGGGAGAAATGCCAATATGGAGATATTGATTATGGGTGCAAAAATACTGTTAAGAACATTGCAACTTGTACATAATGGCATTTAGTTGAATACTTAAACCAAGTGGTATATAAATTATACTTTACATAGAGAAAATTCATATGTTTTGTTGCTGAGATGGTGTCTGGGAAAAGGAAAAGATGGTATTCATCCCTTCTGTACTTTTGATTTTAGAGGCCTCAGAATAACAAGTTTCCTTATAATTAAGCCTAATAAAACTATGTAGTTGTCTAGTTTGATTTCCTTTAAGATTGTATTTTATCTCTACTTGTGTGTAGTTGTCTAGTTTGATTTCCTTCAAGATTGTAATTTTTGGTTCTTGCATTCTATATGCTGGAGTATTTGTACAGGGTCACTTTGTAGACTAATTGTTGTGGTTCTATTTTGTGCGCGCACTTTGTAGACTGATTTGGATGGGCTGCAAGCTTGTTGATTTTATCTATCAGGGTCACTTAGAAGGTTTGAAGTTTATCTTGTTTTTTAAGTGCATGAGTGACACAACAATTGATTCTCACCCAACCAAAACAAAGCACCCGAAGATCATCGAAGCCGCTGAAACTGTTGACGATAAGATTATGAAAGTTGCTGAAACTCTTGACGATAAGATCAAAGACACTGATGAAGAGAAGGATGCAAGAGGAGTTAGAATAAGATGAACTTCATATACTCAAGATATATATTGTATTTTCAAACATTATGTAATCACTTTTTAAAAGTGCAGCTTTTTTTTACAGGATGTGATTATCTAAAATTGTCTAATTTATTAGAAGGCTCAAACTTGAGTGTTAAAAGTGGTGTTGATGGATTTAGGTTTATGAAAAAAAATTTGATGTGATAGAAATAAAGAATTCTCAAATTATATGAGGCGAATACAACTGGAGATAAATTGGCAAGTTGGATTTTTAAAGATCATAGTTAAATTTGATTAGATTGTTTAATACATAAATTTCATCATTTTCCTCTTTTTCTTGTAGGGTTTGCAATTTGTCAAATGGACTACTTTGCTTCATATTAACTTGAAAAAGAATCATGTTTTTGCATTAACCTAATGCATAAAAATCTAGAAGAAGTCGATCCACTCTGTTCCACCAATCATGCAGTTCTCAAATTACATTTGGCGCGTACATAACAATCAACATACAAATCTGAGACCCTTGATGTACAAGACACAATAACCAGTAACACAAAGCTCATGTTGCAACCTTGGCATCTTATCAATACACACAAAAAGAAACACAATACAATTTTAAACAACCCAACATGCCAATAAATATACTATTGCAAATTCATATTAGACCAATAAAAATGTACTACATATTTTAAAATGTAGACGTTGCTTGTTTATCTTCACCATGAGGCAAATGTAGACACTGCTTGTTATAAGAAAGGAATGTACTCTTCTAGAGCTGGCTTTTCAATAGTCAACACTCAACACGTTCTGTAGCTGAGAATTTGTAGGTGCACCTATACCATAAATTTCAACAAGAGATACAATTAGAAATAGATAATAACTATATATTGAAAACATGATGCCAAACATGCCAAAGTCGAAAAAAAATAAAAGGCCAATTTCAAAATCTAATTTATTTTAGTGTTATGCAGCAAGAACGCAGAATATATACTGTTTGTTATCAAGCTTAAAGGAATCTGAAAAAGAACACATATTTTTACTTCTTGTGGGCCTTTGTTGTCTGAGTCTAACCATTCAATCAATTGTATCATCAAAATCTATTCCTGAAACTCTACACTTCAATTATGCACCTACAGAAAAAACTCAACATTTGAGAGAAACCCAGCATAACACTAAAAATTTTCATCAAGTGAGGAGTGTCCTCAAATCGCTTAATCAACCATTCAGATGAGTGCATTCAAATCAAACTTATAATCATTCAGAATGCAAATGATGTTATTGACCTTAAAACACCCTACCAAAAAACTCCAAGCATGCCATATTTGTCACAATAGTAAAAACCAGCAAAACCAATTGTAGATAAAGTCTATAAAAAAAATTGGGCAGCGCATTTAAGTTAGAAATCAACATCATCTTAACCACACACTTCTCCAATTGTTAGCATAATCTTAATAACTATCATGAAGTCCAGATTATTTCTAGTTTCTACTTCAAGGATGAACATTTCGGTAGATGATCAAACACATAAGATTCTGTCTTTCTTACTGATCAAGCAATGACAAAATACATTGCAGGAGCAAACAAGCATACATTTACAAAAACAGAACTACAGTTAAATGCCATTTGTCATGAACCATAGTGGAAAAATTAGTAGGCTGTTTCTTTCTCCTAAAGCTTCGTATATATAACAATTAGATGTGATACATATTAATATAACAAAACTAAACTTTCCAGAAAAAGAAGAGAAAACAACTTTTCCAAGAACAAAAACACTATTCCAGAAATCTAATACCCATGGTAACCAACAATACAATGCCTCTCTTCAAAAGCAACAGATGCTATTTATTAGACTAAAATTTTGAAATGATAATCCAGAGGCTAACCCAGCAAGATCCATTTTTTTTTTTTTTTTGAAGTGCAAGACCCATTTGTTAACACTTTCTTAATTAACACAGAGTTCATGTAATGGTAACAACAAGAGCAAGAGAATAGCAACAAGAAAATCATTAGACACACTCTTTCTCGTAAAACCATAAGCCATCAAAGAGGTTGAATCATTTGACAGATATCTGCAGAGAAACCATACATACATTCTTTAGTTGATCTGAATAAAGTGAAAATCAATCTTCAATTTATAGGAAGAAAAAAAAGACCCATAAACAAAACTCTAAAACTTTACCCAAAATACAATCAAAAGGACCAAAACAGCCAAACATCTGAAACACCACACAACATTGTAGGAAGGATACTTGAAATTAGGAGGAAATCTATGGCTAGTACCAAATCTGAGGTCGCTGGAGGTTGGGTCGGCGTGATTACCGGTGCTCGGAGGTTAGGTCGGCGTGGTCATCGATGGGCGGCGTTGGGAGGGGGAGAGGGAAGATGGAGATGGAGGGATATTTTTTGGGTGAAAACCATATGTGAGGTCGCCGGAGGTTGCGCAGTGTGGTCACCGGTGCTTGGAGGTTGGGTTTTGATGGTCGCCGATGGGAGGCTTTGAGCTAGAGGTGGGAGGGAGACTCCGGGAGAGGAAAGATGAAGGAGCGCGGGAGAGAAGATGAGGAGGGGGAAAAATTTTTGGGGAGTGAAAAATGTTCAAAAAGATAAGATGCTCGAGCTTTTCAATTTTTTTTTTTTTTTTAAAGAAAAAAAAAAAAAAAAAAAAAAAAAAAAAAAAAAAAGAGCAAAAAGAATTCCACGTAGGATTTTTGGCTACAAATTTTTGGCCCACAAAAACTTTAGAAGCTCATCATCATCATCATTTGCGACAATGCAAACTAAAACCCGACCATGTGATGTGATGTCCAACAACGGTTAAGATTAATTTTCAATAATTTCGTATTTTAATTTTTGAATTTTTAAAATAATTAACGGATGAGGATTTAGGTATTTGGGTGGATTTGGCTTAATTGCACCTATGCAGTTGTATGTGTTCAGATTTTAATATTTTTATTCTTTCCATAAAACACTTAAAATTAAATTTAGACCATTAAAATTTAAAACAACAACGTATAGGCGCTATAGTATGTTTTACGGCACTTAAGCCTAATCTTGTTTGGATAACCCCACTCAAACCACCGTTTCAACTAAAGAAGTTGCTAGTAAACGAAGTTCTTTGTTATTAGGTAACTTAAAAGATGAACTGTATGACTTATCTATCTCAAACGATTTAAGATCAATGCAATGGAAGATTTATTAGCTCGAGACAGTTTAGGGGGTTAACGTGAAATTCTCAAGAATCACAACTAAAGCATTAACAAATAATGTTCTTCACAAAAAAAATTCATATATATTTAATTGAAATGTGAGGCGAATGACTGAAATAAGGTTCGAACTCAATACCTCTAGACTCTGTAACCATATTAATTGAGCCATCGTTCATCCAAAAAATTTAAGCTGATAGGAAGAGAAAAATTAAATCATTTAATCAATATATAATTTAACAAACACTAAAAACACCTCCTAAAAACTGTTATCAGACTTACACCACCGAATCATTTTTCTCGAAGATATAGGGTTCGAAAAAAAAATCATTAAAAAGGTAATCCCTGAAAACCAAATGAAACTTTTTATCTAGATACAAATCTCTAACTAGTTTATAGAAGTCCTGCAGAGAATGGTATATCAGTATAAGGCAACCAAGTATCCCCCATTGTGAAATTGAAAACTGTAAAATTCAAAGCCTGTGAAGCATTCATCAAAGTATAACCAGGCCAATTTACTCTCATTCTCGTATCTGCCCCGGGCCCATGATTCTCAAACTCCCCATAATAGAGTGTGTCTAATCCAAAGGTTCCATTCCATTCCAACCATCCGACGGGATGGATCAAACTGCCAATATATGATTGCATGTACACAGTCCTTGAGTAATTCTTCCATGGTCTTCCCAGATAATTTAAGGTTGAATTGATCTCCATTGCCAAGTCTGGTGCAGCTTCAATTGTGCAGTTGTGGATTGATATACCTGACAAAAGATAAATTAGATGATTCAACATTCACTCCTATCAGCTTAAGCTTTTAAGATAAATGGTAATTTATAACATGATTTCAGAGCAAAGGTCGTCTTGTGTTCGAATCTTGTCCCCGTCAATTTACCCCCTATTTAAATTAAATATTACATGTGTTGAGCTTTACTTATTAAATGAGAGTTTCAGCCAGATGAGGATTCCCATTCTAAAATTACGTGAATCAGGCTGTTCTTTGCATCGAACAGCTTGAAAAATATTACCGATTAAAAATGTTGCATGTTATCAATAAAAATTGAGTATGTTAAAGCCAAACGACAGCTTTTGGCTTAAAGCTTTTCTACAACATGAAATGCACTAACCTAATAAAAATATACTCAATTCTTCTTGATAATATAGCACATTTTTAATAGCTAGCATTTTTTTATCGATGTAAGTAATGGCCTGAATTCACATAATTTTAGAATCTACAATTTCAAGAGATCTTGAACCGTTTCAACCCACACGTGATGGAGAGTGTTATAATATAAATCTATTCCTTCCTATCAGCTTAAGTATTTAGAATAAATAATGATTTAACAATACCGGTGTTTTGATTTGGGTCCGACCGGCCTTGGGCTGTGAAGGCAATCTTTTGATTAGCCATTGGCTTCCGAGCAAATAGATTGCAGCTCTGGAAGACAGCAGCAGCATTTCCAAAAATGAAATCTACAGTTCCATGAATTTCACATTCTCTGTAGAATTGTCTGAGAGAGTGAACATAAAGAGTGTCCTGGTAGCCTTCAAAACTGCAACGGTAGAACGTGGAGAGGTCAGCATTGTTCCTTAGAGCTACTGCTTGGTGCTTTTTGGGACCAGCCGTGTTCCTGAACGTTACATCTACTGCTATAAATCGGTCTCCAGAAACAGCTGCATCAACGCATAATACATTAATTAGTTCAATTGTTACTTATGATCATGTTATGTATATATGAGATCCACATTCACAAAGCCTTCATTAATGTCTACTATATTCCACAAGTTATGATTGTTTATGATTAGAGAAGTCAAAGAGAAAATCTTGCAATTATATATCCAAATGAAAAGAAGACTTTAGTGGCATTGTCATAAAATTAGAGCCGACAGTTTTTACATAACCCATTAATCTGACAAGAACCTAACATAAAATTCGCGGTATAGAGTTAAGGGTTTGACTTGTTTAAATAAATGGGTCGAGTTAAGGTCTGACCCGTCTTGTAATGCTATGTCTTGACCCCGATCTGAACCCGGCACTCGATATTTAGTGTTTGTTGTCAATCTTTTTCACTATTTGCAAGCCCTAAGGTTGAAGTATTTGACCCGTTTAATTAAATTGATCAGACTAAGGTTATCCTGTATAGTCTTATACCTATGCCTCGACACGACTTAAACCCGACATTCGATATTTAAGGCATGCAATTTTTGACACGATTCGTGAACCCGACATCAATCCAACACAAAATTAACGGGTTAAGGTTGAGAGATCTAACCAATTTAATTAAATGAATCAAAATATGATTAACTTAGCTATATAGTTTAATAACCATATTTTGACACGAACCGAACCCGACAAGTAAACAAGAATTGTCACAAAAATTATAATGTTAATTTGGGAATGGTTTTCTTACCAAAGGTTGAAGAATTAAAAGTAGTCCAGCCATCAATTACACTATGGTTTCCTGTGATGACAGTCCGGTTGATCCCATCTCCAAGCAACATTATATTCGTCTTATAGGTCGGCACGTCCACATACTCCTCGTAATATCCTTCTGTGGCGTAGATCACAAAATATCCATCTTCGGGCTTTGAATTATTGGGAGCAAATGCGACGGCGTCGGAGATGGACGTGAAGTTGTCGGAGCCAAATAAGCCGACAGTCACAGTCTCGTTAATAAGAATGCCATTGCTTTCTCCCAAAGCACTCAGAATCCGTTCCTTTTTCTTAGGGCAATCCGTTGATTTTTTGCAAGTGGTTTTCCGTAGAACCTGAAGTAAAATACTGTCAAATAAAATAAATATACTTTTCTCATTATAATTGAACAATTTCCTCTACTTCTTTTTTTCTTTTCTTTTTTTCTATGAATACAATTTCCTATTTTCCCTGCTTTATATCCACTATTAATCAACAAAGTAAAGCATAAATGCATGCGTATAGTAGTCCTAATGCGGATCCAATAAGAACTCTTTAAATAATTTGGTTAACAGTCCAACTCCCGGTTGAATGGGGATAAGACTCTCATACCAAATTAAACACGAGACACTCATAATTCAAGTGAAAGTAGTAAACTCAATTCAGGTTTGACTCCATGTCTTCTCCTATAAATAAGCTCATTCCCCAGCTGGTATAAACGACAGACTGAATTCTTGAGGCAATTAAAAGATATACTTTTTTTCTTTCAAAAACTAATTTAGGCATAGGAGACGTGTTGTTTACACCATGCCAGAAACTGTCTCAAAATATACCAATAAGGCAAACAAATTTTACTATAAACCAAAGGAAAAATATTTGAAAATCCTGTATTAATATTCTCAATTTTACCTTTTACACGTCATTTTTTAATTTAATCAATTTAAGATCTAATTTTACTAAGATTTTAATCCTAATATATTTAAATATTAAATAAATAATTAAAAAAAAAATAGAGCTTCTTGATAACCATTATTTTTTCTTAACAGATAACGATTATTTTCATAATAAAGAAAACTTTATTGTAGATAAGACAATATGGGCAGAGCTATCAATTTTTTATACGAGTTTAATACAAAAAATTAGCTGGTTAAAGTTAATGAGTATGACCCGTTTAGTTAAATGAGTCAAGTTATGATTGACCAATATAGTAAGGGTTTAGATTTTTAAATTTTTTTCTCCTTTTTTATATAACACTTAAAATTAAATTTAGGCCATTAAAACAACAATATAGGAGCTATAGTTTGTTTTACGGCACTTAAGCCTAATCGTGTTTGGATGAAGATTCTTTGTTATTAGGTAACTTAAAAGAGGAACTGCAAAACTTATCTGTCTCAAACTGTTTAAGATGCAATGCAAGATTTATTAGTTCAAGACAATTGAACTCGACAACCCCTCTTAAAAGCCCTACACAGTGAACTTGCAACCCCTCCTTTAAGGAGTCAAATAGAAAATTGGCGAGCCTAATAAAAGAAATCCAATCTGTTGCTACCCTAGCAAGAAAGCGGAATGCCTGAAATCTCCTTATAAGAGTTCTCTTACAATTTTTTGTCCAAATTACTAAAAATATATATTTTGCTTTACTAATTAACTGGTCTAGTTGAAATTCGGACACATTACACTACTATCGCTGTCATAATATTAATATTATTATTATTATTATTATTTAATTTTTTTTTTATATAGTCCCAATTAATCTATCATTTAATTATTCCCGTACGTGCATTAAAACAAGATAAACAAAAAGTGCAAGAACTAAAAATTGTTTACCTTGATGAGACTTTCAAGCCGTTCACGGACCGGGTGCACCATCCCCGGAAATCCACCTTCAGACCCCTTCTTCCGTTTGTTTCGTTTCAGATTCCGATCTAACGCATGTGTCACCAACCCAAGCGACATGCTATACAGCTGAATTACGTTGTTCAGCGGCTCAGACAATGCGCTCGCAATGCTGCTCTCGGAATCCTCAAGCCCGTCGTAGCACGTGAGCTGGTTCGTCACTATCGCGCTCAGCAGCGTCTGGACTTGCTCCACCGCCTCGTCGTTCAGCGACTCTGCTGACTTCAGCTCCGCCGAGATGGACTCCAAGTACTCCACGTTGAGCTGGGACAGCTGGCGGCAATCGTCCAGTGCACCAACCTCGGCGTCGCCCATTGACGACCGTCGCTTTTGGCTGAGGTAGCTGTCGATCGCCCTCGACATTCTGCGTGCTTGCTTCAGGCATTGCTTCACGGAGAACTTGCCGTAGCGGTAGGGATCAGACGGGGAGGAGCGGATGGTGGAGAGGATTGAACGGTAGAGCTTCGGGTAGAGGGTAGACTTGCACGCAGCGGAAGGTGTCGACTGGGCTGAGGTAAACAGAGCTAAGAAAAGGAAGAGAATGAAGGAGAAGGCTTGGTTTGGCATTGTGATGGAGGTGGCTCGCTCTGCCTGCAACTGTAACTGTGATTATATATATATAGGCCGGTAAAAAGGGAAGCATAAGATGCGCGTGAAATTAATAATGGTGATGGGGTTTGGCGCGTTGGTTTGAGAATATGGGAATGGACATTTAATGCAGAGACGGTGGGAGGTTGCAAGGAAGTTCATGACCAAAGGTAAGCGCAACGTTTTAGAGAAAGAAAATGGTGCAAACTCTTGTCATTTTGCAAAGGCCACTTGTCTTTTGGGGAGAACAAAAAGTGTGTCGTGTGTTTTGTCAGAGATTGAAGAGGGGTTATTTATGGTCTGATTTTGTTAAGATTTTAATATGTTGTTGAGACAATGAGAGCTTAGAGCTTCGTATTGACTGGTTTTCGATCGCTGAAAATCCTCTCCAATTGCTTGGTTACTCATACCTATAGATTGCGAGATCTTTCTTTACTGTTTTAATTGAAATCCACCTTAAGGACCGTGGTGAATTGATTTTGTTATCCAAGAATATAATGTATGTGTTCTTGATGTGTTGGTAGCCTTTAAATATTATTTTGGAGAAGATAATTGTAAATCCAATGTTGATAATGAAAGATTTAACGAGATTAAGTCCCGTGATTCTTCCTTTCACATTGAAGGCCAGGGTTTTTCATGTACAAAATTTGGTGTCTTGCTTGTATGTGCTTGGTTTATTTTTCTACAGTGTTTGTGAGTGTTAAAATATCTCATGCACATTGCTAAGAGATTCTTGTCTTGTAAACTTTATAAGTCATTGACACCCCTCCTCTCTCAAGGCGTCTTTTGAGAGTGAGTAAGGCCTATGGACTTTTACATGGTATCAAAGCAGGTTCATTTGACAATGATGGGTCTTTCCCTCCTATTGTTGAACACGTGTTTGGCCAAAGATGCCACACGTGAGGAGGCGTGTTAAAATGTCTCACATTGCTAAGAGATCCTTGTCTTGTAAACTTTATAAGCCATGGACACCCCTCCTTTCTCAAGGCGTCTTTTGAGAGTGAGTAAGGCTCACGGACTTTTACAGTGAGTTGGGCTGCATTTATTTTATTTCTTGTTCTAATTGATAACGGGAAAGGGTTACAAGGGGTACTTGATTTGCATAAATAATGGTAGGAAATTTTATTGGGTGTTGGGAATAATCCTATTCTAAGTTGAATTGGGGTAGTAGTCTCAGTCCGGGTTCAATAAAGACTCTTTGAAGAATTTGGTCAACAGTTCAACTCCCAGTTGAATGGGGATGAAATGACTCCACCTCTTTACCTATAATTAGGTTCATACGCCAAGTATAAACGGCAGACTGAAGATTTTATGTATACAATACATTTTTCTCTTAAATTAATTAATTAGGTATTAGAACAAGACTCCCAAAATGATTTCTTAGTTTTAATTTTAATTGTTTTACATGCAGTGATCGTGGGAGTGTAAATAAAAAAAAAAAAAATTTAAAAAAAAAAAAAAAAAAAAAAAAAAAAAAAAAAAACGTATGGTGTACGTGTCACTGGTGTGTGTGTTTACCCTAACATTACCAAAGTAAACTTTCACAACAATCGTCGCTGCCGAACAAGTGGATTAATCAATTAATTGTAACCCCTCTCGCAACCATAATTGTTCCCAATAATACTTTCAGAATAATACAAGTCGCCAAAAGAAATTGATAAAATTCTATTTCTGCTTTTGCAACAATATAAGCTTTTTTCTTTTCTTTTTTTTTTAAAGTGCACTTTTCAACTAGCAACAAAACTTCTGGCTGCAAAAAGCCTCCAATTTCGGCGGACTAAGATCGTGGTGTTACATCAGGTACAATAGTTCTGATTTGAATTGAACGGCCTAGATCAGGATAACATATACAGTATTAGAGAAAAAAAAATGAAGCGTGCAAGCCACCGAGCTAGATGGTCAATAAGAGTGGCCGAACCATTAAATTTGCCATTGACGGTGGCCGAGCTACCCCTTAGGCCAAAGAGGCAGTACGGTCACCCAATTGCCAAGTTTTGAGATGGTTGAACCACTCTTTGGGCCACACTGAGTGGCTTGGCCACTTCTAATGGCCACTTTGGTGGCTTGCAATTTACTATTTTTTTTCTTTGTCCTATGCAGAAGCAATTTGAGTTGTTCATTTTAAACGAACAATTCAAATTAGAACTATTGCACCATTTCCAAATCCTCTTTTGACAATTTCAAATGTGAGGTACTTGCAAAAAATAATAGCCACCCAGCTATCAACAACCTGGGTGCAACAACTAATTTTTCGTTGCCGAAGTTTTGGCAATGAGATTTCTCCATTTGGCCACATTGTAAAAATTTATGGGCCTTACTTACTCTCATAAGATGTCTTAATAGAGGATGGGACACCATAACTTATACAGTGTCCAGGTGAAGGAAATCTTAGCAATGTGAGACATTTTAATCCGGCCTCCATTTCTTAGAGTGTAAGGAAAGTCAATAGAAGTGCGAATTTCTGTACCTATTCAGTAGCACACTCGGCCACAGCCAGATCTTTTTTCTGGCCACATTCTCATTGCTCCTCCCCCTCTTCTTCTATCCATATTGTAAGTGGGAAAGATCCACCTCCCACTAGTTTGTTAGGTTTTTAATTTCGTTTGCTTTAAGCTTGTTTAGCTGTTTTGTACAATGTACTTAACCAAAAAAAAAAAAAAGGAGAAGAAGAAGAAGAAAGATATGAGCTTATTATAATACTTCATCATTTGCTGCCAACTATTGGTAAACTAATTTCTAGACCATATCGGCGTTGTCTCGTTATCTTTGCTGTTGATGTGGCTACTGTGGGAATGATACATAATTATGAAGTGTTTTGAGAGTTATTTTATCTGAGACCTTGTCTCCATGTTTGATATCACTTCTCCTACTTTGTTTCCTTCTTTACTTACCTTAATTAGGCTTTAAATCCTAATTAAAACGATCCGTACCCTTTTTGTTTGATAGGCCCACGCATGTTAAAGTATATATGACAAAGTGATAAGTAAAATGCTTGTGCAATGTTTTCCTCATTAAATTAAAGCCTACTAATTGTTGATTAATTTATGCAATTGTGTTGGTGTACATGATTATGCAATCTTAATGTGATATATAAAATTGTGTGGGCATACATTTTGCAATCCTGATCTGATTTTTCTGTTCATAATCAACCTTTCCAGTCTAAATTTCTTTAAAATTAGACTATAATAAGTCATTTGCTTATAATATATGGTAGTTTAACAAATTTTTCAAATGAGACTGAGAAATCACTAAATTATTTTAGACATGTCTATTACAATTGTACAATTAGTTAGTTACAACTTAACGTAGAACAGAGCCCATTGAAGTCTACAAAGAAGAAAAACAACCGAGACCACCAGTCACTATATATAATAATAATATAATCAATTGGTCAAGAAATCTAGACAGGTCTTCTTCTTCTTTTTTGCCACTCTTAACCGTGATCACTTCAACTAGATTTGGTCATGTGATGAACTGCAAAAAGGAGAAAAGACAATTCTACCATACATGCTACAAAAGCTTTAGAGGAGGAACTTCATGTGACTGCTCTGCTGATCGAAGAAGCCCAAAATGCATTTAAAGCAACCAAAGCATGTGAAGAGAGCAAGAAAAGGGAGTGATGGTCTCCAATGGAGGAAAGAGGTAACAGTGAACTTTATGAGATGTGATGATGGGTAAGCCCAAGATTGAGGAAAAGAATATTTAAATATGAGTTCAGAATTTGGATGAATGAGCATGAGAAAAGGTTAAGACAACATACAAATAATCAAACATGTGGTAGAACTTTTCTCAATCGTTTAAACCCTGTGTGATTAGAATAGCCACCCCCTACCAGCCAAACACCAATTTTCGTTCTTTTTCTCTATTTTTTTTATTAAAAAAATAATTATTTTTTATTTTTTATTTTTAGGGTTAATTTTTATTATTTTTTAATTGAAAAATGACACGTAGAATGAGTAATATGGAGATATTTCGTTAAATTTGACATTTTTTAAAGGTTTTGGTAGTTTGGGGGGCCAGAGTTGGAGTGTTGACAGTTTGCGAGGCTAGTTGCAAAACGACTGGCAGTTTGGAGGGCTAAACTGTAATTTTCCCTTAAAATTCTCAAGAATCACAACTAAAGCATTAACAAATAATGTTTTTCACAAAAAAAAATTCATATGTGTACAATTTTTTTTAACCAAAATACTATTAAATCAACACTTATCTTAAAAGTTGAAATTGATCGGAATAGGTAAATTTAATCATTTAATCAATACCTTAACAATCATTCTTACGTGTGGGCTCAGACTACCTTTTAATAGATGAAACCCAAACACGTGTAATATTTAATTGAAATGTGAGGCGAATGACTGAAATAAGGTTCGAACTCAAGGCCTTTAGGCTCTGTAACCATATTAATTAAGCTACCGTTCATCCCAAAAATTTAAGCTGAAAGGAAGAGGAAAATTAAAACATTTAATCAATACATTAACAAATACTAAAAACTCCTCCTAAAAAACGTTATCAAACACCATCGAATCAGTTTTCCCAAAGTTATAGGGTTCCCAAAAAAATCATTAGAAATGTAATCCCTGAAAAACAAACAAAACTTTTTATCTAGTTACAAATCTCTAGTTTATAGAAGTCCTGCAGAGAAGGGTATATCAGTATAAGGCAACCAAGTATCCCCTATTGTAAAATTAAAAACAGTAAAATTCAAAGCCTGTAAAGCATTCATCAAAGTATAACCAGGCCAATTTACTCTCATTCTCGTATCTGCCCCTGCCCACGATTCTCAAACTCCCCATAATAGAGTGTGTCTAATCCAAAGGTTCCATCCCATTCCAACCATCCGACAGGATGGATCAAACTGCCAATATACGATTGCATGTACACGGTCCTTGAGTGATTCTTCCATGGTCTCCCCAGATAATTTAAGGTTGAGCTCATATCCATTGCCAAGTCTGGTGCAGCTTCAATTGTGCAGTTGTGGATTGATATGCCTGTCAAAAGATAAATTAGATAATTAAATTCATTCATTCCTATCAACTTAAACTTTTAAGATAAATGGTGATTTATAACTTGATTTCAGAGAAAAGGTCATCCTATGTTCGAATCTTGTCCCCGTCAATTTACCCTCAATTTCAATTAAATATTACACATTTTGAGCTTTACTTATTAAATGAGAGTTTCAGCCATGAGGATCCCCATTCTAAAATTATGTGAATCAGGCCATTCTTTGCATCGAACAGCTTGAAAAATGTTACCAATTAAAAATGTTGCATATTATCAATAAGAATTGAGTATGTTAAAGCCAAACAACAACTTTTGGCTCCAAGCTTTTCTACAACATGAAATGCACTAACCTAATAAAAATATATTCATTTTTTTTAAGCCAATCAATGCAAGTAATGGCCTAAATTCACATAATTTTAGAATCTACAATTTCAAGAGATCTTGAACTGTTTCAACCCACACGTGATGGTGAGTGTTATAACATAAATCTATTTTTTCCTATTAGCTTAAGTATTTAGAATAAGTAATGATTTAACAATACCGGTGTTTTGATTTGGGTCCGACCGGCCTTGGGCTGTGAAGACATTCTTTTGACCGGCCATTGGCTTCCTGGCAAATAGATTGCAGCTCTGGAAGACAGCAGCAGCATTTCCGAAAATGAAATCTACAGTTCCATGAATTTCACATTCTCTGTAGAATTGTCTTTTAGAGTGAACATAAAGAGTGTCCTGGTAGCCTTCAAAACTGCAACGGTAGAACGTGGAGAGGTCAGCAATGTTCCTTAGAGCTACTGCTTGGTACTTCTCAGGACCAGCCGTGTTCCTGAACGTTACATCTACTGCTATAAATCGGTCTCCAGAAATAGCTGCATCAATGCATATATACGTTAATTAGTTCAATTGTTACTTATGACCAAGTTATATATATATATATATGAGATCCACATTCACAAAGCCTTCATTCATGTCTACTATATTCCACAAGTTATGATTGTTTACGTTTGGAGGAGGCAAAGAGAAAATCTTGCAAATATATATCCAAATGAAAGGAAAACTCTAGTGGCATTATCATAAAATTAGAGCCAAAAGTTTTTACAAAACTCGTTAATCTAACAAGAATCTAACATAAAATTCGCGGCATAGAGTTAAGGGTCTGACTCGTTTAAATAAATGGGTCGGGTTAAAGTCTGACTCGTTTTGTAATGCTATGTCTTGACCCAATTTGAACCTAACACCGGACATTTAGTGTATGTTGTCAATCTTTTACACTATCTACAAGCCCTAAGGTTGAATGATCTGACCTGTTTAATTAAATTGATAAGATTAGAGTTAGCATATATAGTCTTATACCTATGTCTCGACATGACCTGAACCTGACATTCGACATTTAAGGCATGCAATTTTTTGACACGATTCATGATCCCAACATGAATCCAACACGAAAATAGCAGGTTAAGGTTGAGGGATCTAACCAATTTAATTAAATGAGTCAAGTTATGATTAACTTAGCAATATAGTTTTATAACTATATACATTTCGACACGAACCGAACCCGACACGTAAACAAGAATTGTCACCAAAATTATAATGAGCTCCAATAATGTTAATTTGGGAATGGTTTACTTACCAAAGGTTGAAGAAGTAAAAGTAGTCCAGCCATCAATTACACTATGGTTTCCTGTGATGACAGTCCGGTTGATCCCATCTCCAAGCAACATTATATTCGTCTTATAGGTCGGCACGTCCACATACTCCTCGTAATATCCTTCTGTGGCGTAGATCACAAAATATCCATCTTCGGGCTTTGAATTATTGGGAGCAAATGCGACGGCGTCGGAGATGGACGTGAAGTTATCGGTGCCATATAAGCCGACAGTCACAATATCCTTAATAAGAATGCCATTGCTTTCTACCGAAGCACTCAGAATCCGTTCCTTTTTCTTAGGGCAATCCGTTGATTTTTTGCAAGTGGTTTTCCGTAGATCCTGCAATAAAATATTGTCAAATAAAATAAATATACTTTTCTCATTATAATTGAACAATTTCCTTCCTCCTTTTTTTTTTTTTTAAATGAATACAATTTCCTATTTTTCCTACTTTTTATCCACTATTAATCAACAAAGTAAAGCATATATGTTGTCGAATTGGGATAGTAGTCCTAATGCAGGTCTAATAAGAACTCTTTGAAAAATTTGGTCAACTGTCTAACTCCCAATTGAATGGAGATAAGACTCTCATACCAAATTAAACACTAGACACTCCTAGTTCAAGTGGAAGTAGTAAACTCAATTCAGTTTTGACTCACTAAATTCTTGAGGCAGAAGATATACTTTTTTCTTTCAAAAACTAATTTAGGCATAAGAGACGTGTTGTTTACACCATACCAGAAAATGTCTCAAAATATACCAACAAGGCATGCAAGCAGATTTTACTATAAACCAAAGGAAAAATATTTCAGAATCATGTATCAATATTCTCAATTTTACCTTTTACACCTCAGTTTCTAATTTAATCAATTTAATATCTAATTTTACTAAGATTTTAAACCTATTATATTTAAATATTAAAAAAATAAAAAAATAAAAACTAGGGCTTGCTTTCTCCAACAGCTTCATAACCATTATTTTTCCTTAGCAGATAACAATTATTTTCATAATAAAGAAAGCTTTATTGTAAATAAGATAGTATCGGCGGAGCTATCAATTTTTTATACAAGTTCAATACAAAATTAACGGGTTAAGGTTAATGGGTTTGACCCGTTTAGTTAACGCGTAATTTTTTTTTTTAATTAAAAAAAAAAAATTAGTTAGAGCAGCAATGGAAACGGATCTCAAATTGAAATTACACAGTGAACTTGCAACCCCTCCTAAGAAAAGAAATTCAATCGATCCGTTGCTACCCTCGCAAGAGATCGAAAGCAGAATGCCTGAAATCTTCTTATAGAAATTCGGGCACATTACACTACTAACGCTATCATAATATTAATATTATTATTATTAAAATATTAATAATTATTATTATTATTTAATTTTTTTTATCTAGTCCCAATTAATCTATCATTTAATTGTTCAATCCATATCTCGCTTTACAAATTAACCGATCTCGTAGAAATTCGGGCACATTACACTACTAACGCTATCATAATATTAATATTATTATTATTAAAATACTAATAATTATTATTATTATTTAATATTTTTATCTAGTCCCAATTAATCTATCATTTAATCATTCCCGTACGTGCATTAAAACAAGATAAACAAAAAGAGCAAGAACTAAAAATTGTTTGCCTTGATGAGACTTTCAAGCCGTTCACGGACCGGGTGCACCATCGCCGGAAATCCACCTTCAGGCCTCTTTCTCCGTTGGTTTCGTTTCAGATTCTGATCCAACGCATGTGTCACCAACCCAAGCGACACGCTATACAGCTGAGTCACGTTGTTCAGCGGCTCAAACAACGCGCTCGCAATGCTGCTCTCGGAATCCTCGAGCCCGTCGTAGCACGTCTGCTGGTTCGTCACTATCGCGCTCAGCAGCGTATGAACTTGCTCCCCCACCTCGTTGTTCAGCGACTTAGCCGACTTCAGCCCCGCCGAGATGGACTCCAAGTACTCCACGTTGAGCTGGGACAGGTGGCGGCAATCGTCCAGCGCACCAACCTCGGCGTGGCCCATTGACGACCGTCGCTTTTGGCTGAGGTAGCTGTCGATTGCGCTCGATATTCTGCGTGCTTGCTTGTGGGATTGCTTCACAGAGAACTTGCCGTAGCGGTAGGGATCAGACGGGGAGGAGCGGATGGTGGAGAGGATTGAACGGCAGAGCTTCGGATAGAGGGTAGACTTGCACGCAGCGGAAGGTGACGACTGGGCTGAGGCAAACAGAGCTAAGAAAAGGAAGAGAACGAAGGGGAAGGCTGGCTTTGGCATTGTGATGGAGGTGGTTCACTCTGCCTGCTACTGCAACTGTGATTATATATATAATGGTGACGGGGTTTGGTATGTTGTTTATCAGCTTTATCGTATATTGCTTCAACTCTTCGGATGATTTTTGGTTGATCATTCTCGATCCGTAGTCCTCTATTTATAAATTTGGATTTGCAATTATAATTGACTTAGGAAATAAAATGGAGTTGCAGTAGAACAAGGACCGAAATCATGGATGAACCAATATTAAAACCACATTAGAACTAGAATCGGAGTTATAATAGAAGTAAGGCTCCTAAGCCTATCCTACTATATGCACAGCCACCTATATATGCAGTACTTCCAGTCTTCCACGACGTTGAAGAGTCACCAAATTCTGTCAAGTGTCAACCCCATTAATCCGGCCACCACGCCGGAAACCGCGTGGGCACGTCACAGTCAGAGATGGGCAGTGATCAGTTTTGTAAAGGATGTCCATGCATGGTTATGATATCGTCCGTAGTGTGTTTAATTTGTATTTATTCGTTTTGGATAATATTCTGTTCACAAATGAATTAATTGATCGATGGGAGACACGACATTCAATAAGACAGCAAAATTCCTAATTAGCCTACTCAACCCAATTTTGCTATGGATTTGTTCCTTCTGTTTGTATTATTCATCTTTTGTTTTTCTTTTTATTTTTCTTTTTATTTTTTTTTTATTTTTTGGGTAAGCAGAGAACTTAAGGGGATCTTGTCTAGTAATTAATTAATGATTTTAAAAATAGAAATTGTTTTCAAAATCATTAACCAACGGTTCAAAATACAAAATAGTGTTCAAAACACGGAATACGTACTTCTCATAAACATGGTAAATGGCGTTAATTTTTTCCCCACAAAATCATGATGCTACTTTAATTATTTAAAAGACGTGTCACTATTAAAATTATGTATATTATTATATGCACTAATATTTAAGGGACAATAAAACCCACCCAAACCCAACCAACCTAATGTACCTGACCCATCCACTTTGTCCCAAAATTCAAGAATTTCGAGGTTTAAAAATTGGTTACGGTTTGTTATTTTAAAATTATTATCAGGTTGGATTGGAATTTACTAATGATTTTCACGATTCTCAACTATCGACCCGCACCAAAAAAAAAAAATACTAATATATATATATTACGCTTTTTAAATTTTTCCCTCAGAAACCCTAAGTCCACCTAAACCCTCAGATGCAGCACATATCTCTCAGAAACCCTTCACTCTTCTTCTCTACTCTTCAACCTCCACGCTCCGCCTCCACATTCCAGCTTGTCATCGAGCCATCTGGATCTTTCTCTCTCTATCTCCCTTTGTCGAGATTTCATCCTGAATGTATAACCTCAAACCCTATCAAGCAAGGATTCTTTGTCAAATTCGTTGAAGTTATTGTTGTTATCATTAGAGGAAGGGCCCGTCTTTCATCATCACAGTGTAGATTGACTATTTCACCATTCACAGCACAATGTCCTTGAGATTATATATATGTTAGCTCCACCACAGCTCCGCCATTGACATCACAGACAATTATATATAATGAACTAGCACAAGGGTATGAAGGAAGACGTGAAACACGAAGACACCATTCGAGAATACATGACCCCGCCCCGAACTGCAAAACCCAAAAGCCAACGAAAACAACATACACATCTCAAGTAGGGATGTAAATAAACCAATTCGTTCGACAGCCCGTTCGATACCCCATCGGTTTAGCCCGATCCGAACTCGAGCTCAATACTGTAAAAACTCGATCATTACTGTAGAAACCCGCTCAATTAGTAAGTGATACATACCCGACTCGCTCGATAAAACTCGATAGGGACGCGCGATCTCAGCTCGTTTAAAGCTCGACCGAATCGTTCGCCTGGCTCTTTAGTTCAACTCGTTAGCTCGTTCATATCTTACATATATATTAGTGAATAGTAAATATAGTATAATATATATATAGTATTACATATTAATTATAATACTTTGATAACAATATTTAGTATGTTAAATTACATATTAAGTTATTAATAGTTAGTATATAACAATATTAAATAGTTAGCATATATATATATATATATATATATATATATATTATGTACTATATTTAATAATATGCCTTATATAGTTATATATTATATATTTTTGTTATTAATAAATGCATAGAGGTTGTTCATTAACTTGGGCTTGAATTCTGCTTTGATTACTCATTGAAAAATTTAATAGTCTACATCGAGCTTTAATTGAACCGAGCTTATCCAGTAACCCGGCTCAGCTCGAATGTCATTTTCAACGAACTCGAGCTTGAGCTCAAGCTCGCCCGAGTTTTAAACAAGCCGAGCTTGAACATGCAATTTATAGCTCAGCTCGAATTCAAGCTCGACTATATAGGCTCGACTCATAAATGAGCCAGTCTTGAAATTTTCAAACTCGACTCGGCTCGGCTCGATTACATCCCTAATCTCAGATATCGGTCATCGGAATTGAAAATCGACGACCATAGGTCGGCTTCACAATGGAAAGGATAAGATCCTATTCTATCCTAGCCGGCTACCATTTCCTATAAATTAGGATAAAGTGGGGTATAATGGCCACAGATTTTTGGCCCACAAAAACTTTAGAAGCTCATCATCATTATCTGCGACAATGCAATTAAACTAAAACCCATGTGATGTGATGTCCAACAACGGTTAAGATTTCATCACAATTGACTTGTACCGGCCCACGTGATTATGCAACCTTTAAGTGATAAATAAAATTGTGTGGGTGTACATTTTGCAATCCTGTTCTGATTTTTTTGTTCATAATCAACCTTTCTCAATCTAAATTTCTTTAAAATTAGACTATAATAAGTCATTTGCTAATAATATATATATGGTAGTTTAACAAATTTTTCAAATGAGACTGAGAAATCACTAAATGATTTTGGACATGTCTATTACAATTGTACAATTAGTTAATTAGTTACAACTTAACGTGATTATCTATTATGATATCTAAAATACAAACAAAATCTCTATATATGTTGAGATTTGAGGGTTAAGATTGTAGTAATCTATTGGTGATTGAACCTAGCTTTGCCAGCAAGCTATACATTAAAATTCTCAAGAATCACAACTAAAGCATTAACAAATAATTTTCTTCACAAAAAAATTCATATATATATATATATATATATATATATCACATCAAAACACTTTTTTAACCAAAATACTATTAAATCACCACTTATCTTAAAAGCTTAAAATGATAGGAATAGATAAATTTAATCATTTAGTCAATACATTAACATTCATCTTCACGTGTGGACTTAAACTACCTTTTAATAGGTGAAGCCCAAACACGTGAAATACTTAATTGAAATATGAGGCGAATGATTGAAATAAAGTTTGAACTCAATACCTCTAGGCTCTATAACCATATTAATTAAGTTACCGTTCGTCCCAAAAGCTTAAGCTATAGGAAAAAGAAAATTAAATCATTTAATCAATACTTTAACAAGCACTAAAAACACCTCCTAAAAAATGTTATCAAACACCACCAAATCATTTTTCTCGAAGCTATAGGGTTCCAAAAAAAAATCATTAGGAAGGTAATCCCTGAAAAACAAATGAAACTTTTTATCTAGATACAAATCTCTAGTTTATAGAAATCCTGCAGAGAAAGGTATATCAGTATAAGGCAACCAAGTATCCCCCATTGTGAAATTAAAAACTGTAAAATTCAAAGCCTGTGAAGCATTCATCAAAGTATAACCAGGCCAATTTACTCTCATTCTCGTATCTGCCCCTGGCCCATGATTCTCAAACTCCCCATAATAGAGTGTGTCTAATCCAACGGTTCCATTCCATTCCAACCATCCGACGGGATGGATCAAACTGCCAATATATGATTGCATGTACACAGTCCTTGAGTACTCCTTCCATGGTCGCCCCAGATAATTTAAGGTTGAGTTCATCTCCATTGCCAAGTCTGGTGCAGCTTCAATTGTGCAGTTGTGGATTGATATACCTGTCAAAAGATAATTAGCTGATTAAATTCATTCATTTCTATCAGCTTAAGCTTTGAGGATAAATGGTGATTTTTAAAATTGTTCCATAGCAAAGGTCGTTATGTGTTTGAATCTTGTCTCCGTCAATGTACCCTCTATTTCAATAAAATATTACACGTGTTGGGCATCACTTATTAAATGAGTGTTTCAGCCGGATGAGGATTCCCATTCTAAAATTATGTGAATTAAGCCGTTCTTTACATTGAACAGCTTGAAAAATGCTACCAATTAAAAACGTGGCACGTTATCGATAAGAATTGAGTATAGTTTCATTAGGTTTTTGCGCTTTATGTTGTAGAAAAGCTTCAAGCCAAAAGCTGTCGTTTGGTTTTAACGTACTCAATTCTTATTAATAGTATGCCACATTCTTAATAGGTAGCATTTTTTTTTCAAACCGTTTGATGCAAGGAACGGTCTTGAACCGTTTCAACCCACACATGATGTATAATGTTATAATATAAATCTATTATTTCTTATCAACTTAAACTTTTGGAATAAGTAGTGATTTAACAATACCGGTGTTTTGATTTGGGTCGGACCGGCCTTGGGCTGTGAAGGCATTCTTTTGATTATCCATTGGCTTCCGAGCAAATAGATTGCAGCTCTGAAAGACAGCAGCAGCATTTCCAAAAATGAAATCTACAGTTCCATGAATTTCACATTCTCTGTAGAATTGTCTGAGAGAGTGAACATAAAGAGTGTCCTGGTAGCCTTCAAAACTGCAACGGTAGAACGTGGAGAGGTCAGCATTGTTCCTTAGAGCTACTGCTTGGTGCTTCTCGGGACCAGCCGTGTTCCTGAACGTTACATCTACTGCTATAAATCGATCTCCAGCAACAGCTGCATCAACATATATATATATATATATATATATATATATATATATATAATAGTTCAATTGTTATATATATGAGATCCACAGTCACAAACCCTTCATTTATGTCTACTATATATCTTCCACGTAAAAGTTATGACTGTTTACGTTTAGAGAAAACAACAAAGCAAGCGAAAATGTTAAATTTCATAGAAGGCAAAGAGCAAATCCTGCAATTATATATCCAAATGAAATGAAAACTTTAATTAGTAGCAGCACGGTCATAAATTTAAGGCTGACAATTTTTTACATGACCTGCCAACCCGATATGATTCTTACACAAAATTAGCATGTTAGCTAGGTTGAGGGGTCTGAATAGTTTAATTAAATATATATGTCGAGTTATGGTTAAACATAAAAGGGTATATATACATAACAAAACGACGTCGTTTTAGAGAATTTATTAAACATAAAGGGTATGTAGACCTTAAAGCTGCTATCCGGATCCACATATGTAGATAGTGGTTTTTGATAACCACATTTGCATATAGTGAATGTAGGCGATTAATATTCACCCGCATATACACCTCCTACCCGACACACGAACACAAATTATCATTCTTAATCATAATTAATGAGCTCGATCAATTAATGTTATTTTGGGAATGGTTTACTTACCAAAGGTTGAAGAATTAAAAGTAGTCCAGCCATCAATCACACTATGGTTTCCTGTGATGACAGTCCGGTTGATCCCATCTCCAAGCAACATTATATTCTTCTTATACTTTGGCACCACCACATACTCCTCATAATATCCTTCTGTGGCGTAGATCACGAAATATCCATCTTCGGGCTTTGAATTATTGGGAGCAAATGCGACGGCGTCGGAGATGGACGTGAAGTTGTCGGTGCCATATAAGCCGACTGTCACAGTCTCGTTAACAAGGATGCCATTGCTTTCTACTAAAGCACTCAGAATCCGTTCTTTTTTCTTGGGGCAATCCGTTGATTTTTTGCAAGTGGTTTTCCGTAGATCCTGCAGTAAATAAATATTGACAAATAAAATAAATATACTTTTCTGATCATTATAATTGAACAATTTCCTTCTTTTTTTTAATTTTAATTTTTTTTTTATTTTCTGAATACAATTTCCTATTTTCCCTACTTTATATCCACTACTAATCAACAAAGTAAAGCACATATGCATGCATATATGCTATTGAATTGGGGTAGTAGTCCCAATGCAGGTCCAATAAGGACTCTTCGAAAAATCTGGTCAACTGTCCAATTTCCAGTTGAATGGAAATAAGACTCTCATACCAAATTAAACATCAGGCACTCATAGTTTAATTGGAAGTATTAAACTCAATTCAAGTTTGACTCCACATCTTCGCCTATAAATAAGCCCATACCCCAATTATAAACAACAGACTGAATTCTTGAGGTAGAAGATATATTTTTCTTTCATAAACTAATTTAGGCATGGGAGTGAGACTCAGGTCATGAAGAACCTAGAAGAACTATCAGAAACTGTCTCAACATATACCAATAAGGCAAACAAATTTCACTATATATAAACCAAAGGAAAAATATTTCAGAATCCTGTATTAATATTCTCAATTTTACCTTTTACACCTCAGTTTTTAATTTAATCAATTTAAGACCTAATTTTACTAAGATTTTAAACCTAATATATTTAAGTATTAAAATAAAAATAAAAATAAAAAAACTAGGGCTTGCTTTCTCCAACTGCTTCAATTCATATATAACCATTAATTTTTCTTAGAAGATAACAATTATTTTCATAATAAAGAAAACTTTATTGTAAATAAGACAGTATGGTAGAGCTATCAATTTTGTAATGAGTTTAATACGAAATTAGGGTTTTTTTTTTTTTTCGGATAATGGAGATAATCTCATTGCAATCAGAAAAATAAAAGCTACAAGTTGAAAGATACGTATGAGTATGAGTGTGACCCGTTTAATTAAACATTTAAAACTAACAATTTTTTACATAATCAATAAAATACCACACAAATCCAATATTACAATTAACGGATTATCTATCAAGGGTCTAACTTTCATTAGAATTAACATAGCTATATAGTCTTATATCAAGACTTCTTCCAGAGTCCCGATACCATACAACTTAAAATTTAACCGGCTGAAACAAGAATTCCCAACCCTAAATTATGGGGAATATGAACAAGTTGGCCAGTACGTGGCTTTCATTATCCATAGATAGCATGACATCAAGGCGTGGGTGTCGATGTTCCTTTCTTGTTTCGGTCTCTTCCAATTTTCTTTTGGTTTTTATTCAAGAGCCACCGGCCTTAGCGGCCTATACATATATATATACAGTACTTCCACAACGTTGAATAGTCACCGAATTCTGTCAAGTGTCAACCCCATAAATCCGGCCACCATGCCGGAAACCGCGTGGGCACGTCACGATCACAGATGGGCAGTGGCCAGTTTTGTAAAGGATGTCCATGGTGATGATATATATCTTAATTTGTATTTATTCGATTTAAGAATATTAATTCTCTGTTCACAAATGAATTGATGGGAGACACGACGTCGACATACAATAAGACAGCAGAATTCCTAATTAGCCTACTGAACCCAATTTTGCTATGAATTTGTTCCTTCTGTTTGTATTATTCGTCTTTGAATTTTTTAATTTTTTTTTTATTTGGGGTAAGCAGAGAACTTAAGGCGATCTTGTCTGGTAATTAATGATTTTAAAAATAAAAAACTAGAAACTACATTGTTTTCAAAATGATCTATATATAAAAAAACATTGTTTTCAAAATCATTAAAAAACAGTTCAAAATACAAAATAGTTTTCAAAACACGGAATACTTTTTAGTAAATGGCGTTAAATTTTCCCCCACAAAATCATGATGCTACATTAATTATTTAAAAGTTGTGTTATTATTAAAATTATGTATACCGTTAGATGCACTAATATTTAGGGGACGGTAAAACTCACCCGAACTCAACCAACCCGATGTACTTGACCCACTCTACCCCAAAAATACGAATTTTGAGGTTTAAAAATTGGTTATGGTTTGTTATTTTAAAATTATTATCAGGTTGGGTTGGAGTTCAGTAATGATTTTCACGATTCTCAAGTCTCAACTATCGATTCACATCAAAAAAAAAAATAAAAACCCTAAACATGTCATCCTATCAATTAAGTAAGGGATTCTTCGTCGAATTCGTTCAAGCCATTGTTGTTGTTGTCGTCGGGCCCAAGGCCCCTCTTTCATCATCACATTGTAGATTGACTTTTTCACCATTCACAGCACAATGTCCTTGAAATTATAGGTTAGCTCCACCACCACATCTCCTCCATTAACATCACAAACAATTATGATGAACTATCACAAAGGTATGAAGGAAGACATAAAAGGTAAAGACGTCATTCGGTAATAACCGACCCCGCCTGAATTGCAAAATTCAAAAGTCGACAAAAACAACATACACATCTCGAGTATCGATCATTGGAATTGAAAATCGACAACCACATGTCGGCTTTAATATACCAACATTAAATTCTGATCATATCATAAATGAAATGAATAAGATCATATTCTATTCTATCCTGGCCAGCTACCATTTCCTATAAATTAGGATAAACTAAAGTTGGGTATAATGGCCACAGATTTTTGGCCCACAAAAACTGTAGAAGCTCATCATCATCTGCGACAATGTAAACTAAAACCCATGTGATGTGATGTGATGCCCAACAACGGTTAAATTCCATTCATGAACTCTCTCATTAAATTTCATCACAATTGAAGTACTTGCACCGACCCACGTGGTTCACAATTACTTTGGGAATACCTATCCGATCCGACTATTAATGCACCACCTAAGTCGACGCTAGCTTTACATTTTGGCAATCTATCACATCATTCTTCAATAATTTTTTAATTTTTAAAATAATTAACGGGTGAGGATTTAGATATTTGGGTGGATTTGGCTTAGGCACCTATGCAGTACTAGTAAGGGTTCATATTTTTATTTTTTTTTATTTTTTTTTATTTTTTCTTTCCATAGAACACATCAAATTAAATTTAGACGATTAAAACAACAACATAGGGGTTATAGTTTGTTTTACGGCACTTAAGCCTAACCCTGTTTGGGTAACCCCGCTCAACAAGACAGCAGAATTCCTAATTAGCCTACTAAACCCAATTTTGCCATGGGTTTGTTCCTTCTGTTTGTATTATTCGTCTTTTAATTTTTTAATTTTATTTTATTTGGGGTAAGCAGAGAACTTAAGGCGATCTTGTATGATAATTAATGATTTTAAAAATAAAAAACTAGAAAGTACATTGTTTTCAAAATGAACTCTATAAAAAAAAATAATAATAATAAATAAAATAATAATAAATAAAAACATTGTTTTCAAAATCATTAACAAACGGTTCAAAATACAAAATAGTTTTCACAACACGGAATACTTTTTAAATATATGGAAAATGACGATAAATTTTCTCCCACAAAATCATGATGCTACATTAATTATTTAAAAGTTGTGTTACTATTAATATTATGTATACTGTTAGATGTACTAATATTTAGGGGACGGTAAAACTCACCCGAACTCAACCAACCCGATGTACCTGACCCACTCTGCCCCGAAAATCATGAATTTCGAGGTTTAAAAATCGGTTACGGTTTGTTATTTTAAAATTATTATTAGGTTGGGTTGGAATTCAATAATGATTTTCACAATTCTCAACAATCGATTAAAAAAAAAAAATCCTCATAACTATATATATATATATATATATATATATATATATATATATATATATATATATATATATATATATATATATATATATATATATTACACTTTTTAAATTTTCCCCTCAGAAACCCTAAATCTTGCTAATTAAACTCTCAGAAGCAGCACATATCTCTCAGAAACCCTTCACTCTTCTTCTTCACTCTTCAAACTCCACGCTCGGCCTCCATATTCCAGCTTGTCGTCAAGCCATCTTGGTTTCCCTCTCTCTCTCCCTTTGTCGAGATTTCATCCTAAATTTATAACCTCAAGCCCTATCAAGCAAGGGATTCTTCAACAAATTCGTTCAAGTCATTGTTATTGTAGTGAGGGGCCGCCCCTCTTTCACCGTCACAATGTAGATGGACCTTCTCACCATTCACAACACAATGTCCTTGATATTATAGGTTAGCTCCACCACAGCTCTTCCATTGACATCACATACAATTATGATGAACTAACACAAGAGTAGGAAGGAAGATCGACATGGAACATGAAGACGCCATTCGGGAATACCCGACCCCACCCCAAACCGAAAACTCCAAAAGCCGACAAAAACAACATACACATCTCGAGTATCGAGTATCGGTCATCGGAATTGAAAACCGATGACCATAGGTCGGCTTCAATTTAATAATATTAAATTTCGATCATAACTTAAATGGAATGGAGAAGAACCTATTCTATCCTAGCCAGCTACCATTTCCTATAAATTAGGATAAAGTGGGGTATAATGGCCACAGATTTTTGGCCCACAAAAACTTTAGAAGCTCATCATCATTATCTGCGACAATGCAATTAAACTAAAACCCATGTGATGTGATGTCCATCAACGGTTAAGATTTCATCACAATTGACTTGCACCGGCCCACGTGGTTCACAATTACTTCCGGCATACTTATGCGATTGGACTCATTAATGCAACGTACCGCCTAAGACGTACGCTAGCATTTAATTTTTTTTATTATTATTATTTAATTTTTTTAAATAATTTTTTTAATTTTTTTTATCTAGTCCCACTCTATCATTTAATTTTATTATTATTATTATTATTTAATTTTTTTTATCTAGTCCCACTCTGTCATTTAATTTTATTCCTCTACGTGCATTAAAACAAGATAAACAAAAAGAGCAAGAACTAAAAATTGCTTACCTTGATGAGACTTTCAAGCCGTTCACGGACCGGGTGCACCATCGTCGGAAAGCCACCTTCAGACCCCTTTTTCCGTTTGTTTCGTTTCAGATTCCGATCCAACGCATGCGTCACCAACCCAAGCGACACGCTATACAGCTGAGTCACGTTGTTCAGCGGCTCAGACAACGCGCTCGCAATGCTGCTCTCGGAATCCTCGAGCCCGTCGTAGCACGTGAGCTGGTTCGTCACTATCGCGCTCAGCAGCGTCTGAACTTGCTCCACCACCTCGTCGTTCAGCGACTCGGCCGACTTCAGCTCCGCCGAGATGGACTCCAAGTACTCCACGTTGAGCTGGGACAGCTGGCGGCAATCGTCCAGTGCTCCAACCTCGGCGTGGCGCATTGACGACCGTCGCTTCTGGCTGAGGTAGCTGTCGATTGATTTCGACATTTTGCGTGCTTGCTTCAGGCATTGCTTCACAGAGAACTTGCCGTAGCCGTAGGGATCGGACGGAGAGTAGCGGATGGTGGAGAGGATTGAACGGCAGAGCTTCGGGAAGAGGGTAGACTTGCACGCAGCAGAAGTTGACGACTGGGCTGAGGTAACTAAAGCTAAGAAAAGGGAGAGAAGGAGAAGGAAGAGAATGAAGGAGAAGGCTGGCTTTGGCATTGTGATATGGAGGTGGTCCACTCTGCCTGCAACTGCAACTGTAACTGTGATTATATATATATATAAAGGAAAGCATAAATGCGCGTGAAATTAAAAATGGTGACGGGGTTTGGTGTGTTGGTTTGAGAGTTTAGGAATGGACATTTAATGCAGTGATGGTGGGAACTTGCAAGGAAGTTCATGACCAAGCAAAATGATTTTTTTACAATAAAAAGTGCATAATTTTTACACAATCAAGATAAATATGTAGAATTCACACGTAAGCGCAATGTATCTGGATGTCTACAATTATATGCTTGAAGTTTAAACGATTCAGACAGGTGATTGTGAAATTATGATCATCTACAATAATTATTTGTTTGAATTTAATTAAGATTATGAGAGACTATTTCTGAAACCCATCTGACCAAATAAAAATTGGGCTGTCCAACCACTTATCCGGTCAAGTGGATTCCATAAGTGGTCTCTCACAATAACCTGCATGAATTCTCTTAAATTCGAGCAAATAATTGTAAACAATCGATCATGATCCGTGATTGTGAGAAATCACTTATGAGACCCACCTGATCAAATAAAAATTTGGATGTCTAACTACTTATTCAATTAGATGGGTCTCATAAGTGGTCTCTCACAATCACCTGCCCCCAAATTCTCTCAAATTCAAACAAATAATTGTATACAATCATGTTCCTTGATTGTGAGAAATTACTTATGAGATCAACCTGACCGGATAAATTAATGGTTGAGCAGCTCAATTTTTATTTGATCAGATGGATCTCACAAGTGGTTTCTCTTAATCACCTGCTCGAATTGTTTACAATTCAAACAAATAATTGTAGACAAACATACGGAATGGATTGAGAATTTGAGGGGTTTTTTTATTTATTTTTTTCAAATGAGAGGCTTATGATTAATGATTGATTTAAAAATATTATTATCGTCTTGTGTGTGAATTGGTATGGAGAAAAATATACCTGCATTGCAGTAGTATATTTTATGTCAAAATATACTTTCATTGCTGTGAACAGGAAAGATATATTTGGTCCATCGACCCTCAAGTATATGCATATATAATAGATCAATGACATTCTCCTTAAAACCACAAGAGCTGACAATGATCTTATCCAACTTCAAATACCACTATTTTGATGCCTATTAAGCCCATAAATGGATTCCTGAAGTTTTCAAACTATAGAAATGTTATTTTCATACTTGAAAACCATCTAGTTGCTCCATATATACATTCTCTATAGATGCCGGTTAAGAAAAGTCGTCTTGACATTCATTTAATATATTTCTATGTCAAAATGAGCTACTAGTTTCATGATTATCCGAAAAGAGTCCTTGCTGCATTGTAGTGTTCTAGCCTTCACAAATTTTTGTTTTGCATGATTTTATACTATGCTTTCATGACGATTATGGCATTTTTTGGATTCTATAATTCTATTTGCGCGCAATAGTGTTCGGGTTTTTCAAAAACAAATCAGATTTTATCCAATTTTTTTTAATTTTATCTCAGAAAGTCAAACTATCCAAGCATCTTTTTCAACTTTATTTGCCTTCGAATTCGCACACGAAGTTATAGTTGAATTCAATCAAATTTTAAAAAATCGAACATTCAAACATGTTTATTCTTTAATATTTCTGGTTGTATATATCTATGAGATATATTCTGTTGGATGGTCCCTCCTGTGGAACCAAGGAACCAAACTTTGTAGAAGAAAAAGAAAATGGTGCAAACTCTTGTCATTTTGCAAAAGCCAATTGTCTTTTGGGAGAACAAAAAGTGTGTCGTGTGTTCTGCCGGAGATTGAAGAGGGTTATTTATGGTCTGATTTTGTTAAGATTTTATATGTTGTTGAGACAATGAGAGCTTCATATTGAGTGGTTTTCGATCGTTGAAAACCATCTCCAATTGCTTGGTTACTCATATATATATATATATATCCTAGTTTGCGAGATCTTTCTTTATTGTTTTAATTGAAATCCACCTTAATTAAGGTAGGGGCCGGTGAATTGATATTGTAATCCAAGAATATAATATATGTGTTCTTGATGTGTTGGTAGCCTTTAAATATTGTTTTATATATATATAATGGAAGATTTAACAAGATTAGGTCCCGTGATTTTTCCTTTCATATTGGAGGATTTTCTACATACAAAATTTGGTGTCTTGCTTGTAGGTGCTTGATTTATTTTTCTGCGGCTAGTTTTTTTTAGTTGGGTTGCATTTCTTTTCTTTTTTCTTTTTCTAATTGATAACGGGGAAGGATTACAAGGGGTACTTGATTGTGCATAAATAATGGTAGGAAATTTTACTAAGGGTTGGAAATAATCCTATTCCAAGTCGAATTTGGATAATAGTCTCGATCCGGGTCTAATAAGAACTTTTTGAATAATTTAGTCAACAGTACTCCCACTCCCAGTTGAATGGAATGAAATGACTCTACCTCTTTGCCTATAAATAGGCCAATATCCAGGTATAAACGACAGACTAAATATTTTATGTATAGAGCATACTTTTCTCTTATAAGTTAATTTAGGCATCAAGGCGAGACCTCCGAAAAGGTCTCGTGAGAATGTGAAAAACATCATAAAATATGCAATTCACACCGTACAAAAAACTGTACCAAACACTAAGTATTTATCATTGGTGTTTACCCTAACATTGCCAAAGTAAACTCTCACAACAATCGTCGTTGCCAAACAAGTTGATAAATGGAAGTGTCCGCATTCACAACCACAGCCGTCGTTGCCAATCGAACAAGTGGATTAATCAATTGTAGCCCCTTTCGCAACCATAATTGTTCCCAATAATACTTTCAGAATAATACACCAAAATAAATTGATAAAATTCAATTTCTCTTATTTTTGATAGATAAGTTCAAAATATACGAGACATGTCGGTCGGTAACAAACTATTAACAAAGACAATCATCACCAAATCATTTCTTTTGGCATCAAAACTTGTGGCTGCATGCAAAAAGCCCCCAATTTTGGCGGACTAAGATCAGGGATTCACGGTATTACATCGGGTACAATAGTTCTGATTTGAATTGAACGGCCTAGATCATGACAACATAGAATTAGAAAAAAAAAAAAAAATGAAGCGTGTAACCCTCCGAAATGGTCAATGAGAATGGCCGAACCGCCAAACCAGCCATTGGCCGTGGCCGAACTGCCCCTTGAGGCCAAAGGAGCAGTACAATCACCCCCAATGGCCAGATTTTAAGGTGGCTGAACCACTCTTTTGGCCACAATTGGTGGTTTGGTCACCTCCAATGACTACTTTGGTGGCTTGCAATTTACCTTCTTTTTTTTTTCTTTTTTTTTCTGTTCCTTGCTGGAGCAATTTGAGTTGTTCATTTTAAATGAACAATCTAGATTAGAACTATTGCACCATATACAAATCCTTTTTTGACAACTTCAAATGTGAGGTTGCAAAAAATAATAGCCACCGAGTTCTCACCAACATGCATGACAACTAATTTTTCATTGCCGAAGTTTTGTCAATGAGAATTCTGCATTTGGCCACAACTAAAATCTCTGCTAAAAGCCGCAATTGAACTGGAGAGGAGCCGGTTAGTATAAAAATAAGGGCAAAATTGTTTTTCTATATTTTTTTGGAAAATTGCCCTTCCACTTAAACTTACCAACTCCTCTCCGGTTCAGATCCAAATGCCAGTTTTTTTGGAGTGAAGAAAAGTGTTATTTAAATCTCGGGCGCTAAACCGATAATTAAGAATCATAGAAATATACATCACTGAGACACTTACTGATGTATATATATAAGTAACTTCCTGATGAAATTTTCAGAAACTACAAATTGAAAATGCAGCATGAATATATAACTTTCAAAGTAACAAAAACATTGAAGTATAATAAGCTGCAATCTTCAGGGCATAAAACCCTGTTGTTAGATTTTGAAGACTATGCCATACGCATTCTTAAGTTCTGTTGTTCCTAATTCTTTCTTTCTTCTACACTGTTTTAGAAAAGCCAAAATGGTGCTACTACAAAACAAATAACAAAATTACATATACCAATGACGATAGGTTCATGCCAGTGTAATACTTTCAGCCTTTTATCTGAGGCTTTGTCCTGGGCCACCTAACACAGAAACATGAGTACTTGGTGTAAATTTTCAGATATAGTGGAAGCCATGAGTACAGTACTAGTGAAGGTTTGTTTGAGATTACTTGTTCTGAGTGGGATTGGGAACGCTGGGAGGCATTCTTCGAAGGCTAGCGACCACCGGCCGGGTTGTACTCGGCTTTTTCCTGTCCGAGTGCAAATGTCCAAGCTCTTGAGACGACGAAGACAACGTTGAAGACAAGGAAGATGGATGAACCCTAGCTTGGGCCATGTTAACCGCAAGTGAAAGCATCAATGTAATGGCAAAGATAGCTGCTGCTAATGATTTGCTGCTGAATACCATGGTTTTTTCTGACTTAAAGAGAATGTCTTATTGCCAATGCTTTGGCTAATGATGAGCAAAGACAACTTATAGCAGCTAATAATGATGCGTGAGTGCTTGTGTCTGTGTGTGGAAGATATATAGAGATAGAGGGAAAAAAAGGTTCCCTAGATTATTTCTTAATAATAAAAATGGAGATTGGATACAGGCGTGTCATGTGATGAATCTTTGACTATTTCAGCTTCCAAGTTCCAAAGCTTAAATCTTTGACTATTAAGAGCAATCATGTGATAATGCACGTGATTCAATTGCAAATGATTGGTTGGCAACTTTGGATTCTACGTGGTAATTAATTTATAATCATCAATATTTGACAGAGAACAAAAAGAAAATAATAAGTTCACCATTGCAACTTGCAGATAACACACAGAAAGTTTGAAACTAAATGCTCTCATTTAAAAAATAATGCTACTTGATTACCTTTACCTAAGCTTCTGTGCAAAAAACATGTTCTTAAAATGTTCTCACTGTAATCCTTGACATTCAAACTAACAGATTGCTATCACTCAGTCCAAAAAAATTGTAATTACATTGAAAAATATTTCAATACAGATCAGATTGAGTCAATGTAGCCTCAGAACCAGGCAGATGTCCAACGTTTCCTTTGAACTCATTTGGGCAAGGATATGCAGAAGTACCTCCTCTAAGCTTTTCTCCCATGAATGGCATTGAGAAATAACTTGACTTACAGACAAATATGGAGAATTTCTCTGAAGCATAAGCATCACCAATCATTGCCTCCAAGGAGTCAGAATTCAGAATCATTAGTACATTGAGCAGAAGCATATTTGAGAACAATTTACACCTTGGCCGGTTGCAAAATGCTCTGTAGAGGTTGCCCAACTTAATCTCATATGATCAACAAAATTTGAATATTTCTTCAGTCGACTGTGATAAGGGCATTAGTACCTGATGATATAAGAAACAATCAAGCAATATTATTTACACTAAAAGATCACAAACTTAGACTCAATGTTAAGCAACAGAGACCATAAAAGATCCCAAGAGACCAATGACACCCCTTTTCAGGAACGAAGCTAGGAATATCAGCCAGTGGGTACCGGATTCTTTTTTTCATTTTCTTTTTTGGTGGGACAAAGGGAGCCAGGCACCATTAGTTGAGAAATGCTACGTTTCTCAAATTTTTTCTAAAAAATATGGGAAACTCTTAGTAAAATATCAAAAATGCCCATATTTTTTTCTTTTGGTCTTTTTCAGATCTTTAGAGAGTCTGCAACTTTGTACCTGGCTTTTTTCTTTGCCTAGGGGGGCCTCTTCAGGCTTTTGTTGTGTTGTGCTACCTAGTCCACAAAGTCACCACTTTAAAAAAACTAAAATCATATTCAAATTTTGTGCATGAACTTACACATTATTCAATGAAAATATTTACTCTTGGAGGTAAGAGCTCTTCAATCCCAACTTTCATGTTAGAATCAGATAGTCCCTTCTTTATTCCGCCCGTTACCACATCAACATCCACCAAAAATGTTGCACAAACAGGGCGGTGGTCAGAAAACTGAGACTCCCGACGTATGTAAGAAAGTTGCCGTATCCCTGCTCCGTACCACAGTATTCTGTCACACCTGCAATTCCTAACTGCTCAGAATTTTATGTAAAATGCTTAAATATGTCCTATAAATATATTATCTATACATACCATGCTGGAGTTCTCCTTTTCTTTTTTGAATTTGCCTCTCCAGCATAGGTGTCTGAGTTGTAGAAGTACTTGTACGTGGGTGCAAAGTAGACCTTTCCCTCTCTCCATCCCTGGAATACTCGCCCTGCTTCTCTTTCAATTTTGAGCTATAAAAGCAAATAAGCCTAAATGAATACACCATAGAGCAGCAGAGGCAGCCAAAAGCTCCGGCAATGTTTGAAAGCCAAGTTTTTGTTATGTTTTTTTCATCGAAGTAAAATGATTTTGATTTTCATAGCATTTTAAGTCATGTTGTTTCATTTCGTAAATAGGATCATCTCCTATATTCCAAGAAATGACTCACGTTTATTTAAGCTTTGAAGTGATATTGAAATACAAGCTGTGTCATCAAATGTTATAGAAAATAAAGTCATCCTCTTAAAATTGCATTTAACATAGCATTTGAAGTCACAAACCCATCACTATAGTGGTCGATAATAGAATCGTAGAATAATCATCAAGAATTGATGGAATTCAATCTCACATCTGATGAAATGCCATGACCTCAGATTTTGCAAGAAGTATTGCTTGCTGCCATATCCTATAATGGCCCTATTTATGGTAATCGATTATAGCCAATGGTTATATGAGCTGAAAGAAAATTTATCTTTCTATTTGTTATCCAAAATCCAAACTGAGTTCATGTGTATGTCAACTACCTGATCTTTGTCCAGAAGTGCATCCCAAGCATTCTGCTCCAGGTGCTTTCTCGTCTCAGCATAGCTCAAAGCTATTCGGTAATTCAAGTCCCCTAACCATATAACCCGGCTGAAGCCATTTTTCAAGTGTTAAATAAAACATTTAGTGACCATAAATACAAAAAATTAATAACATACTGCAACAGAAGAATTGGTAAAGACACTTTAAATCAATTATTTGAAAAATGCTTACTCGTGTTCAAGAATTTTGTCCGGCGCCCTACTATAAGGTGATCTGCATATCTTTGAAAACTGAGTGTTTTTCAGTATTTCTATGACATCCGTATTTCTTCTAAGCTCATCCCCCTCCTTCTCTCCAGATGCCAAGTGACTGCAGACAAAGCAAAAGCTTGTCTGATGGAGTGACATGCTCACAGAAATACACCCCTGCCACCATAGAATCAGCATTGAGACGAAACATACAGTATTCTAAAATAAGTATATGACATTCTCAAATATATCTGAAATAATTATATCTATGCATCTACACGAATCATTAAACAAAACCTTGTTTCTGAGGCAGCCCATTATCCCACGACTAATGCAGGAGATCCTTAAGTGGCTTACATGCTGCACAAGCTCCTTCCTCACCCACACGGTGACAAAAATTCCCACCATTTGCTTACTGGCTATAAGGCTGTACTTCATCTGGTCATTACTTGAAGGAATGGATATCTCCCCAATGCCAAATCCATTAGATACATCATCATCTTCTTCTAAAGAAAATTCATCTTCGCTTATATGTGGTTGGTTTCGGAAACAGAAATCCTTACTCTGCTTCCTTTCTAATTCAGGAATGCAGTTGCAAGTCTTCAGCTTCCTTCCGCTCTCGACCCTAAAAGTCTTACTGACCTTTTTAAGGGAAGGCTTTGAGAAGAACAAGGAACCAGCAAGGGAGGCCGAGGGTCTTAATCCTCTTGAAGCCGAGTCAGATGATTTATTTAGTGACTGATTGATCAAAGCTAACCATTTTGCTGCAGGCTCATTATCTTCTATCACTAGCACATTCCCAGCATTTAAAGGGACAATTTCCTGAAAACTGATAATTAAAGAACAGTCATAAAACAGAACAGAAGAGTATGTACCATGCTAGTACTTAATTATATTAGATTACAAAGCATAAGAATATTCTCCAATTATGAGCTCATATTGGATAAATACTAATGACTACCAAGAAAATTTTCCAGTTCTCTTCTTTTTTCTTTCCTTTTATATTTTCCTTCCTTCTTTTGTGTCAGTCGCACCAAGCTGAGTGCATACAACCATATTGGGAATTGGTAACCATATTAAAGTAAAGGATTTTCAAAATCACCACCTAAGACACCTTAAAGGATTCCAATTATCAAAGGGAGTCAGGTTTTCTGTTCTTTTTTCTGATGGAATTTGTACATAGGAAAAAAGTCTCAGAATTCAATGCAAAAAAATAACAATATATTGATCTAATATTTTGGTGGAAAACCATAAAAAGAAAGTAGACAAAAAGCAAGGGGGGAAGAGATAGAGACAATACCCCAAGACATATATGTCCGATTGGTCTGCGTGAAGAATATCGTCCAGGTTAAGGCCATTATGTGGAGATTTCCCTCCTACATTCCATGTGGCTGCAAAGACTCTAAATACACAAACAAGAAATGGAATTTGAAGATTAAAATAGTCTAATTTAGAAATCTAAGCATATATATAAATTTATATCCAAGGAATTGAAAGAAAGAAACTGCCAAAAGGAAGAAAAAGATCATCTTTTGAGTACCTGAAGGTCTTAAGATCTTGACCAAGAGGCATTGGACGTCCTAAGCCAGGGAAAAATAGACTCTTAAATGTTGAACCAGGCTGTTCTTCTGGAAGTAGAAACACGCAGAAGAAAATTAAATGATGAAGATAGATGATTAAGATTAAAAAAATAATAATAATAATAATAAAAAAAAAAAAAAAAAAAAAAAAAAAAAAAAGAAGAAGAAGAAGAAGAAGAAGATGATACTTAATAGGATACTTGAAGCAATGTAAGCCAGAGAAACTCTTTCTGTAACTCTGACACTCTAGCAGAGAGATCTTCTCAATCTACATTTCATTTTTGACTGGTAACAGAGACTTTATAGGAAGCGACAGACAGAGAGAGAGAGTGTGTGTGCCCATTCTTGCTTCTTATGGCACACTAGCTTAAAGATGAACATGAATATATTCTCTATTTTTTGAGCAAATTGGCGTGATGCTCACCCTCCTGTTTCTGTCATTATATTTTTCTTCTCTTTCTAACATCTTAAAGTTTTGGATCAGTACTTCAAAAATATTTTTTCAAACAAAGAAAAAGAAGAAAAGAATGTGCCACTTTCTAGATAATGCGACTGGCATATTATCCGAACAAGAAAAGGGATCATTTCTGTATGGATTCTTATATCACAAGCAGATCATGTCACCTCTACGAAGAGACAGTTTGAACAGAGAGATATACATAACATGGATATGTTCCATTGAAGCAGGAATCTCATACATATATAGCACTCACCAGGGAAATCTAATGAGCCTTTATTCGATTTCCTTCCATTTCTCTCCTTTCTGCCAAAAATATTCCGAATGAAGGACTGAAAATCACAGTGCGAACAGTGAATAAAGAAAGATTAAAACAAAAACAAAAAAGATGTCAAAAAATAAGAGCAGAGGAGGAGATTAAAACAAGAACAAAAACCTGCTTCTTCCCGTCTAGATTCCTTCGGGTCATGTCTGAATCGCATCAATGTGGCAGACCCCAAATCATCAAACTTGAGAAACAAAAATATACGCCACACCCATTCAATTGTTTGGACTAAAAATTAATATTCTAAAATATACATAAAAAAAATGAATAATTGGAAGAAAATAAAAATAGAGAAGCAAGGAAACCAATTTGCTGGAAACCACAGAAAGATTCAGAAACTGTTTCTAAGCATAAACAATCAGACATTACCAGAAAAGAAGAAGACGCGCATTATGGCATTCATGAAGAAGAGAATCTGAAGCATAAAAGAAGAAGAAGGTGGCAACCCACGAAAGAGGTTGACAGCCCAAATGGGTTTTTCCCGAGAAAGTCAACCGCACAAGCAAGCAAATTCATTTCAATTATATAATATATGTTTAAGTTTCCCGGAAGCGCACATAGTAAATTGAGTTAATGTAGGGAGACAAGATAAGAAAAAGAACCTGAATATTCGATGTTCTAGAACTCTGAGTATTCTGTCTGGTAGTGTAAAAAACTGAGAGTCTTCTTCTTCCAAGAAATGAAAATGTTTTGTAGTTTCCAGAGGGGGGAGGCTGCAGCCTGCAAGATTTTTACGTCCAAAGAAGACTTGGGATTTTTGCTTCAGGAAAAAGAAAAAAAAAAATATGGAAGAAATTGGAAAAGAAAAGAAAAGAATGAGTCAAAAGTGGGAATAGAATCTCACATGTCCCTTCGAACTCCCAACTCTTTTAGTAATGAAACGCTGTGAGTGGTCAGTTTGTACATTGTTTTCTTCCGCGGAAAAAAAGGCCTTTTTTTCCTTAACACTTTTGGGGTTCTTTGAAATCAAAGAGAGAAGACTAGAAGGAACAAGTTTATGTGTCAGAGAGAGAGGGAGATGATGAGTATAGGGAAAGTAACCCCACGTGTGTGTTCTGCTACAAAAACAAGTCATCCCCAAGTCCTTGTCTAATTAGTTTGGGCTTTTTGGTTCTTCTGGAACCATGAGTCCGTGCACTAAATGTAGTTTAAGGATTTGAGGGTACTGTAGTGATGCAACAACTTTAATTTGGACTATTTATTTTATAAGTAAACGGTCCCGAACGCGACAACACAGAAAAATCGAGAAAAAAAAAATGTGATTTGCATCGTCCGACAAGCTACAAGGATGGCGGTTGAGGTAGCTGAACCATCTATGTTATTAATAGAAGTGGTTCGACCGCCACAACCTAGTCTTTAGAAGTGGCCGAAGGTGATTCAATTACCTCCAACCTAGCTATTGTCGTGTTCTAAGCTGTTTATTTAGAGTAATGCTAAAAACTATACAGTTTTATCTTACTACTATCTCTACTATTTCACCATATTGAGGTGATAGTGTTAATCAATTATTGGATTAGCTCTTGTTAAAAAAATAAATAAATAAAATGATGATTGACACTATCACATCAGCATGGTAAAATAGTAATAGGATAAAAATAGGGATGGTAATTCGTGTTCACGTGTCAGGTTCGGATCGTGTCAAAATATGAGTATAAGATTATATTAGTCAACCCTAACCCGACCCATTTAATTAAACTAGTCAAACCCTTGAACCCCAATCATCTAATTTTGTATTAGGTTCATATTAGTCGCCAGTTATGTCAAAAATTGTCTGTTATTATGTTGTGTGTTGGGTTCGGATCGTGTCGAAACATACGTATAAGACTATATAGGTCAACCCTAATCGGACTCATTTAATTAAACGGATCAGACTCTTCAACCTAACCCTTTAATTTTATGTTGGATTCATGGATTGTGTCAAAAATCATTAATCCTAAATAAAAGTGTTGATTCTAGTATTAGTCGTATAAGGTACATTTGGCATTACAGTTTCGTAAATAAAAAGTGTAATTTTAAATTAAATCGCAAAAAATGAACTGCTTTTTCAAATTTAGAAAACTCGCTTTTTAAAATCGCACGCCATGATGTGTTTTTTTAAAAACCTACAATTTTAAAGATTAAATTACGATTTTGCTAAACATTTAACTGTGTTTTTAAATAAATCGCACTTTTTGATATCATAAATCCGAACAGACCCTAACTCACTCCAATGAGTTCAATATTTGATAAATGATCACAAGTATCTTTTATTATCAAAATCATTCACATTATGTTGAACCTAAAAGTAGTCAAATTCAAAAAGGCTTTAGACCTAAATCCTGCTCATCATCAGGCCGGGTTAATTAGCCTAATTAATAAAGTAGATCATAGATTTTCCATTCCCGGCTGAAAGGAGTAGCTAGAATCAATTGAAAGGGTCCCAAGAATGATAAGATAGTGTTTATGTTTTCAAAGATAGAATTATATATATAGGATACACCAAATGTCGGCCTTTGGCTGTTGGAAAAGTGCACAGTTCCCAGAATCGGCGAAGACTGGTTCCTTTTTCAATTGGCAAAATGGTGGGTCTTACAAGACAGCATGCTCTGTGAACAGTTCCCATTTTTTGTGCTTCAAACTTTGGAACACAGTCCCCACTTCTCAACTAGCTACGTTCTCCCCATGACTCTGTGTTTAATTAATCTGATGACGATAATTAAGATATTCCTCTCTTTGACTCATAAAGCTTATTAATTAAGAAACATATTTTAGCATCCCATCATGGATCGGATAAAAATTCCCTAGAATTAGGTCACACAACCTATTAGAGTAGGTTTCGAAGCTTATCGATCTGTTCCCTCACTTTTATAGAAATTCGAACAACCTAATTTTAAGAGATCCTCAATCCGCATGCATTAGCATCTAATACTTTTCTTTAGCTTATAAGCTTAAGAAAGATATTTGAGCATCCCGCCATGCATGGTATGGAAATTTTTTGAAATTAGACTGTTCAAATTTAATTTCATATGAATTCAAGCAACTTAAGAGAGCGGGTTCTAGGGCTCGATCACCTGCATGTCCAAAATAGCTTAAGGTGTTGAGTTCGACAACAGTCATTCTTTTAAGATGCGTAAATTTCTATAAAATTCGGATAACTTAATTCTAGGGGATCTTGATCTACATGCATTAGCATCTAACACTTCTCTTAATTGGTTGATAATTAAGCTTAAGAAAGATATTTGAGAATCCCTTCATGCACGAGATGGAATTTTTTTGCAATTAAGTTGTGCAAATTTCATATAAATTCAAGCAACCTAAAAGAGCAGACTGCAAGACTCACCAGTCACCCTTTGCCTTCTCCCTTAGAAACTCATTTCCAAGATGAACGTCGTAGGAGATAGACAGGAATGGAAGAGGAAGTATACAAAGGCCAAATAAAGCTCTCTTGGAGCAGCATCTTAATGGACCTAACAAAAAGGATTGAGCTCCGCGCATCCCTTGATCTCCGCCTAACCGGGGGAAAGAAACGGTTGTACCGTTTAAGAGATTCATACACTCTGCTCACTACGAAACTGGCTACATTGGCTAAGACTTTATGTCTGGAATTAGGTTCTAAAGGCTTCATCGCACATGACGAAGTGCAAGTGTCGAATCTAAAGAAGCTTAGTGCAAAATTGTTCCAAAGTAGCTTAGGTGTTGAGTTTGACAACCGCCATTCTTTTAGGCTGCCCCAATTTCTATAAAATTCAGATAGCCTAATTCTAAGGGATCCTCAATCCGCATGCATTAGCCTCTTAACACCTCTCTTTGGCTAATAAGCTTAAGAAAGATATTTGAACATCCCGTCATGCATAAGATGAAATTTTATTGGAATTATACTGTTTAAATTTCACATAAATTCAAGCAACCTAAAAGAGCAAATTGCAAGGCTCACATGCCAGGATAGCTTAAGTTGTGGAGTTCGACGGCCGCTTTTTTTTAGGCTACTCGACTATCTATAATATTCGGAGAACCTAATTACTCGAGATACTAATTAATATGCATGCATTAGCCTCTTAACACTTCTTTTTAGCTTATAAGCTTAAGAAAGATATTTGAACATCCCATCATGCATAAGATGAAAATTTGTTGGAGTTAGGCTGTTTAAATTTCACATAAATTCAAGCAACCTAAAAGAGCAGATTGCAGAGCTCACATACCCGAGATATATAGCTTAAGTTGTTGAGTTTGACGGCCGCCTTTTTTAGGCTACTCGACTATCTATAATATTCGGATAACCTAATTACTAGAGATATATACTAATTAATATGCATGCATTAGCCTATATGCTTAAGAAACATTTTTTAGCATACCGTGATGCATTGGCCAATAGTATTCTGAGCCATGTTCTTAACCTCTTTCTAAAGCTTTTGAGTCAATCAAGATGTTGGTCTCCTTGTACTCGCTACAAGCTCTCCCTTCTTTCTGAACATTCTTCGCATGGCTAGCCATGCATATATCTGTGCTCCTTTCTTATATATATATATATATATATATATATATATATATATATATATATATATATATAATAAAATAAAAATAATAAAAAATCAAAAGTGGGGATTGAGTTTTACAAGAAAAGGGTGTGAAACTTGGAGCCGTGCGTGCCTGCAAAGCAGTTGACCAGCCGTTAAACTTCAGTGATGACCCGGGAAAAAGGAATTAATAGGGCTTTGAAGCCGCGTGTGAATAGGTAATGTTTGGGTTCTTTAAACAAATATATTAACAAAAAAAAAAAAAAAAAAAACTTGAAAAGATAAAATATTTTTTAAATAGATTTTATTAAAGCAGTAAAATTTCACGTGGGCCCTCTCATAATACTTTTTAAAAAAAAAGTAAAAAAAAATAAAAATTAAATCAAAAACATAAAACACTATCCAAAACATATTTTAATAAAGGGTTAAATACACTTAATCACCTTCAACGTTATAAGAACCATTTTCAAAACGCTCCACGATCTGACAGGTTTGATATTTAGATACATCAAATTACAATTTTATTGCAATCAAACCACTTTTTTGTCATTTTTCTACAAATACCTATATTTTCTTTTTTTTTAAAAATAATTGAATATATATAAAAAAAATTTTAAAAAAAAATAATTTTAATAAAATACTAAAGGACATTAAGTAAGGTTTGATTAGTATAAAAATGAATCTGCATGAAATTTTTATTTTTATTTTAGTTTTTTAATAAAATATATGGATTTTTAGAAGAATGATAGAAAAGTGGCATAATTACAATAAAATGGTAATTTGATGTATCCAAGTGTTACACGTTAGTACATGGAGCTTTTTTTAAAATTGCTAATAGTTCAAGAGGCTTAAGTGTATTTAACCCTTTAAGAAACATATACTATTTCAAAACACATTAACAAATATATCCAATTTTTTTTTTTTTTAATTGAATAAGGAAAGGGTTGAAGAGGGGATCTTTCCCACTCCTCATATGAAAGGAAAAATGAGTACCGAGTGATCCTAAGAACAAAAATGAGGTGAGCTCCCTAACAACAGATCCAAAATAAACTAAGGCAGTGCAAAAATAATTAAAAAATGTAGGAAATTTGTCAAACAAGTGATTGATCCTCTCAAGGGGCCGCACAAAGAGGTTATAGAAGTAAAAGGAGCACAGACTAAGGTAAACCTATCTGAACCCCCACTTAGAACTAGCAACAACCACCGGAAAAAGGCTAATGCAAGATAAGCACTGTCAAAGTCCAAAGTAGGGACTACTGGAATGACAGGAACCAACACAAATTCGATTACAAAAGTCTCTACGGTAAGATCAAAGCGCCAAAGAGCAAGGAGACAAAAACCCATTAAACAAGCAAGCTGCAAAAAACTAAAAATAAAAATACATGGAAGGTAAAAAATGCATAAAAATACAGAAACATAACAAAACAATGAGCAAACAGTAGCAGCGGTTGAGGCACGAAGAACGAAGCGTGTTGACCAGCGCGTGAGGTCCACGCACTGGTGCATGGTGCTCGGAACGAAGAGAGACAGGTAATGTTGGGAAGCTAAGGAGCACAGTAGGGCGGCGCGTGAGGGGTGGAGACAATAAAAAAGAGTAGATCTAGCTTTGAAGAAACTGGATCTACAAATCCAATCTAATCCAAAAATGAAACGGACGGCACTACACGATGGATAACTAGCGGAGACGAGGCGGTGTAGGCTAAGCACAAGGTACCCAATTGTCCCCGAGCGAATGACCCTAAACCATCCAAACTATAGAATGGTTTTACACATTTCTTTTTCAATCTTTTTATTCAATGTTTGAAGTTCCTATCAATGTTCAGACCAAGAAGAGAAAGGAAAACAATTGCACCTACATAATTAACGTTTGGGTGTACAATTTTATTTTTATTTTTTTAGTTTTATATTCTTTTTAACTTTTTTCAAAGTTACGGATACCAAGGAAAAAAAAAAAAAAAAAAAAAAAAAGCAGAGACATTATGTTTGAAATGATGTTTGGGTGATAGTTGTTTTAAACCAAAAAAAAAAAAAAAAAAAAAAAAAAGGAAGAGGTGTTGAGTTAAGTTGGGAACGGCTCCCAAACATCCTCAATAGCTTGCATTATGTTGAACCTTTTAACTCCCATCTAATTGGTTAATGCTATTTATATATCAAGCGTAAGACCTGAATTCACAAGAATGAATAAATATATGTAGAGTAGGAGATAGTAATTTGTGTTCGCCTGTTGGATTTGGATCGCGTAAAGATATGGATATAAGACTGACTATATAGGTCAACTATAACGGTCTGTCACGTGTCAACCGCTGAGGTTGACACATGACACTATATAAAAAAATATATTTTTAAAAAATAAAATAAAAAAATCAGGCACCCCTCTTCTTCTTCTTTTTTTTCTTTTTTTCATTTTTTTATATTTTATTATTTTTAATTAATTTTTAAAGATTTTAATTTTTAATTTTTTTTATATAATGTCACGTGTCAACCTTAGCAGTTGACACGTAGCGGACCGTTAATATTTGGACAGAAAATGTAACTGAAGTACCAAAGTAATTTTTACCTCTAAACTCTGGTCCACCTATGAAATAAATGAAAACTCTGATACTAAATTTAAAAAAACTTAAAATTCAGGTACCAATCGAGTATTTAACCCTTTAATTAAACAAATCAAACTCTTCAATCCTAACCCGCTAATTTTGTATTAGATTCGTATTAGATTTGAAGATTGAGTCAAAATTTGCTAGCCCTAAATGTTGTCTCTAATTCAGATCGCATCAAGGCATGATTATAAGACTATACAAATCAACCCCAACCCAACTTATTTAAATGTCGGACCCCTTAATCCTAACCTACTAATTTCGTTAAATTTGTGTCGATTCATGGGTGGTGCAAAACATTACCAACTTTGTAAGGATGCTCATTTTGGTTTTACGTTGATGATTATGAAAAATTATATGCCCATAACAAATTTACCATAAGGCCCAAAAGAAACTTGTTATTTGTAAACTGATTTTCAATTTATCCAGCAAAACCAAACAAAAAATAGTTTAATCTTCCATCAGTCACTCTTAACAGTCTAATCCAAGACACAAATATGGAAAAACTACTCATTAATTGTCTTTGTACTTATTTGAGATTGCATTAAAAATTTTAAAAAGTAATTTTAGCTCATAGAAAGTTTTATAACACAAGAATGAATCTATCTAGTAAAAGACTCAAAAGTACTTCTTAGACTTTGTTGCTCTTGGAAAAAAAAAAAAGGGCCAAATCGTACTTTTGAAAAAAGCTAGAAATGAAACGTTTCAAAAGCTCTTTTTGAACATAAAAGTTCTATGTTCTATCACAATTTCAAATAGGCTCTTACTCATCTTAGGGTAAGTAGAAGAAGAATTGTCCTGTGCTACTCATGAAAGGCCAGGTTTTGTTTCCTTCGTTTGGATCACAGTCTACCTCTAAATTTTTCTACGATTAAAGAGATGTTGGGTTCATCATAACAATTCAATTGAGCTCCTCCATAACTAGTCAGCAATCATACAACAAAATACACACCTATTTGATGAACACCAACATGCAAAAATAGAGAACTTTGAACACAGATAATTAGATGTCCATATCTAGGAACTAGAAAGTTAGAAGTTTCAACACTAGCTCTAAGTAAAGAATATGGGAAGTAGAAACAACAATTACAAGAAGAGGGACAGATGCAGCCAACGTTGCCACATCAAGACTGCATCGCCATCATTGAAACAGACTCGAGCTCCCGACCGTGCACCCTGAAACGATAAATGCAAGTATGGGAAGGGCTTCCATGGTTGGATGTGAAGTCAAGCCTTACTGTGTCAACAATGCCAGAACCTGTTGAGTCCAACACATTGAAGGTTTGAGCATTGCTCTTCTCAAGGTCATAAGTAAACTCTGATAAAAGAAACATCTTCTCAGTATCAACTGTCACGTCAACATTATTGCCTTGCAGCCACCCAGAGACCCTGCAATCCTTGGGAGCACTGGATCTATCATATGCAACACTCTGTTCCAGAAGAAATTACAAGTATTAGAACGATTGAGAGAGAGAGAGAGAGAGAGAGAGAGAGAGAGAGAGAGAGAGAGAGAGAGAGAGATGATTACAGATGGTACTGCAATTTATTAACAGTAATGAGGGTCCAAAAGAATAACAGATGGAAGAAGCAGGCAACTAAAAAAATTGCCTTGTACAGAGGCAGTTCTAATACTTTACAGATGGAATACAGTTAACCAGCAAGTAGAAGCACAATAAGAACCAGTAATGGGAATCAAGCATAACATATGCAGAACTTAGCAGTGAATTCCTAATCAGCATAAATTATTTGTGCTATGGAAAGGCAGAGGTTGGCAAACAAGAACGAGCACAAACCAGCAAGCTTCATTCAAAACAGACATAACAGCAGATGCATTTTTTTTAAAAAAAAAAATTGTAATAGCAGATGCAATCAGAACCTACTTGAAGAAATAGAACCTACTTCTAGTGCAATAATCAGGAAAAGATGGTGTGATATTAAGGCAAACTCTCAAGTTCTGCTTCATATCATAATCAGTTTGTTTTTTTCCTTGAACAAATCAAAAGGTAGAATTATCAAGCAATTCCTACTTTGACTATCTACCTCCACAAATTCAACATTGTTGTTGCTACGACCATCATTAGCGTGAATAATTCCTATTTTAAGTATCTACCTCCACAATTTCATCACCATTGTTACCATCATCACTGCTGTGCTTCACCCACAGATGTGCAACCACCACTATTCTTGGCACCAAAAGAAATATACAGAACTATATACCAACTCAACACCACCCAAAACTTCTCTGAATAACAACCACAAAGATCATCACCACAAGAATGAAGAACCATGCCACAACCCCCTAACACCTCAATGCCTGACCCCAAATCACCCTCTGACAGCCTGCCTCTAGTACCACCGTTTGGGAACTAATTGTGCAACGCATAGAATAGACAATATAAATAACCTCAACTAAATTCAATTCAGTCCGATTTGACTGTTAATGCACCAAGGCTGTTTCACCAATGCAAACGAACCATAAAGGGAACAAAACATGGAAAATCACCCTAAGTGCTCTGCGTGTCTTGTGTGTTCGCATGTTTACATATAATATGATCAGACAAACACCAATTGCATCAAAGTGGGTAACACTAAAATCAAACAATGAAAACCTCAGAGCCGTCATTAACTCATTTGCCAGTCCAAAACGAAATACGAAGCATAGCATCTATACAACACAACCAATGAGCATAATAGAACAACACATTATATAGATGTTCACTCATCTAGATGAGGCTAAAATAGTACCATCAAATGCATACATCTGAATGTAATGTAGAATTCTGCTAAACTAAAATAAGTTTTCTTGCACGTTCAGACCAAGATAAAAGCCTTTGACGTTTTTCTATTGGTAGAAGGTGCCATTTGACCAAGAACTCATTGACAAATCAGAAGTACTTTAGTCAATATCAGTTAGTTAATAAACATAAGGTTGAGTTCACAGTGAATAAATAGAAATGTAGAACAAGAATAGGGCGCAAAACAAACACTGCATGCTAATAATGGTGTTCACACCCTGATAGCCAACCATAAAAAATAAAATTGAATATTTTACTAACTCAGTTTGATTTTCCTTCATTTAACCGTATTCATAATGCATTATAGCACCAAATCATGTCAATAGGCTACAGTCTGATAGATTAGATGGCACAAACTATTTCTTCAAACCATGATAATTAGAAGAAATTTTGCAATAAATTTGAGTTAAATAAAAGTGTTTGATTGATAACTTCCCATCATACTGCTCCTTGATATTTAAACTCAAACCCTAGTTTACTTTAAGCTCTCTCAAGTTTCTGATTGATGGGAATGTTCGTCGAAGTCAAAGTAAACACTGTGTTTTGGAGGGGAAACAAAGTAAAGGAGGAAAAAAACAGAAAACGAAACAAAAGAATTGCACAGAGAAAAAGGAAAATAAGAGAAAATAAAAAGATTGAAAAAAAATACACATGATACACCCTGTCATATTACCCGAATTACAATCTACCTCCCTCACTTTTGAAAAGTGACAAAAAATACACAAGATAAGCACGTGACTTACTGAACCAATAACATGAATACACCTCATCACCATCTGTTCCCCTTCTTCTTTTAACTATTTAAAGACACAGACCAAAACTAAATAATTCAGAACGCTAAAAAAGAGCTAAGAAGGGGCTGGGTAGCAGGGAAAAAAGAAAAGAGATGGAAAAAAAAAAAATCCAAAAGCAGAGGTCTGGAAACAACAGAGTCAAGGAGATATCACTAGGAACCAGAGAGATAGAGAGATGCAGAATTGAAACAAAAAATAAAAAACAAAAAACAGACTACCCAACAACTACTAACCAGATTCACCAAAACTTTTTTTCTTTTAAAAAAAAGAAGGCCTGCAGCAATAACTGGCAAAGTGTCATGTGGTGAATTTAAATACAACTGAGATAGCATTTGAGAAAAAAGAGCAAGTTCTGTAGAATCCAAAACATGGGTTTAAATCTAAGCAAAATAATGGCCTGTTTTGAGTGAATTTGTGCGAACTAAGATCAGCAATTGCAGTTCTGAATGAATTTTTGGTTCTTCTGAAGAATTGGACAAGTGGTTATTTCTCAAATTCAGTATTTAGAGTAATAACTAGACATGGTTCTGACACTATATCATCAAACAACCTGGTTTGAGTGAGTGTTAGGTAAATATGGATGTAACTACCCAGAAAAAAAAAAAAAAAAAAAAAAAAAAAAAAAAAAACACTAGACACATCTGCACTATCACCTCAAAAAGACTAGTCACTGTGAAGCTTTCCCTAAAATCACTTATACAGCCCAGTTTCACCTAGTAACTAAGCAATGTAGGACTTAGCACTCATGACTATCTTTATAAACCATCCACTCTATGTGAGCTACTCCTCATATTCCCAAAGTGGAAAAGGAGTGTTACAAACTCCCTCCCTTAAATTCATGACGTTCTTGTTAGGGCCACGACATGCAATGCTCCAATACCACATAGCGTTACTAGGTGGTTCTGATACCATTTGTAGTGACCCAAGGAAAAGCACTAGTCACATCCGCGCTATCACCTAAAAAAGACTAGTCAATTTGAAACTTCCCTAGAATCCCTTATAAAGCCCAATTTCACCTAGTAACTAAATAATGTGAGACTTAACACTCATGACTATCTTTATAAACCATACACTCTATGTAGGCTATTTCTCATCTTTTCAATGTGGGACAAAGGTGTTACAACGAATCACTATTGTGATTTTAAATATGAGGCTTGGTCGGTTTGGTGAGTATTGTATAAAATACAAATGTACCCAGCAACAAGAGGGAAGAGTGTGAACTAGACTTCGGAAGGAAGACAAATCTACACCATTGAGGATAATTCTTTGCGGACTTGGATCCCATTCTAGCTTGCTTCATTGTGAGTGATGGCAATAGTGGCCGTGCCACCTCTATACTGTTTCAAGATTGAAAGACATGAAATTGTGAACAGATGACTTACAAGTGCTTGTTACATGCACTTTTCTGTTACATTTTGACAGAAAAATTGACCATTTCAAGTCAGTCCATGGTACGGGAAGTTTTAGTGTTATTTTAATAAGTTAGGGAGGTCATTTGAATTTAGGGTGTACCACAAGATTGTATAGAAAAAAAGGTATCTGATCAGATGGCACCATTTATAGAGAAGAAAGATATTTGATCAAATTTTTTAACCTTTAAACCATACATACATACACACATGCTTACATACATACATACATACATACATACATATGAGTGCGCATGTATGTGTGTAACACACGGCTGCATAGCTGGTTAAGGTGCACCAGAAAGCATACTCAACCAAGACCAAAGGTCTAACACTGTATGCGCCTCAACAGGAAACCAATAAAACCCATAAATGAAAAAGTAGAAGACTTCAGCCAAGACAAAATCCCTCTGGTCAGGGAAATCTCACATGCAATACTAATGCTCCATGCCCAGCCCAAAGGCTGCTTCCAACTTGACATTTTTAACCTGCAATCTCAACAAGTCAAATTCACATCCTCCTACATAGCGTTAATTAAATTGGTCTGCAAGGCCAGATTTTTTTTTTTTTTAAGGAAATAAAAAATAAATAAATAAAATCAAATAAACAGTTTTCGGCAAAAAAAAGATCTCAAGAAATTTTATGTTGATGCAACTATTATAAATGCTAAATAGAATGAAGAACCAATTGGAAAAATTAAAGTTTCTCAAGCAATTATAATTTCCTAAAAACTTATCAAAAAAAAATTATAATTTCCCAAAAAGGAATTGATATTATCAAAACCAGGAGATGATAAAAATGCTCAATTGACATATAGCACTGTCACTTCTGGTGCAAATAATAAATAAAATTCCTGATTCCGGTGTTAATACCTAAGATTGCACACAATTAACGTTTAGTCCTGTCTTAAGAGGTCTTCTACCAAATGGACCATGATGTAACAAATCAGGAAATAAACATGTTAAAAGGGTTCAATCCAGGCCAAACCCAATGACTGACCCAAATTCAAAAAGTAGCAAAAGGCTTTTATGCCTAAGAACTATCCACATTTACTACATTTTTGGGATAAAAAGTATAAGCATTTACTAATTTGACACAGAATTCTTAAGACATGAACCTGAATACAGTAAAGCAGAGTGATCATATTAGTAAAACTTCTAGTACAATCCACGTTGGTGCAATCCCTTCTCTTAAACCTTTTTCATGTATTCAGTATCTACATTAATTTAAATGGTACTATACCATCTCCAACGACTGAAAAGGGAATCCAGATAGGTTTTTGGTGGGTGGGTATTTCCTTCTACTGAAAACTTTGTTGGGAGGTGGGGTGGGGGAGCTAAGGGAATCCCGCTTTTGGCATTCTCCTCTAACACCCTTGTCCTACATTGAAAAGATGATGAGTAGCCTACATAGTGTGTGTGGTTTATAAGAGATGGCCATGAGTGCTAAGCCCAACATTGCCTAGTTCTTAGACGGTCTTATAAGGAATTTTAGGAAAGCTCCTAATTAACTTGTCATTTTGGGATAATAGTACAGATATGGCTAACGCTTCTCTAGGTCGTTACAAATAGTATCACAGCCACCTAATAACGCCAGACCACATGGTACTGGAACACCGCATGCCAAAAAACCAAAAGCCTTTTCCCTTTGAATCCACCCACTTTTGAGAAGCTAACAAAAGTGACAAATAAGCAGCCCAAAGGGGGAAATTGCTGCCCCTCAAAATTAATCCATCTCCTCATTGAAAAGCATCAAATCAAGAGATGCAATTTATCCTACCCCTCCAAATTCCTCGAACCAATCGGTGTTAACATCTCTTGGGTATTATCAAAGCTTAACTTAAGAGTTCCTCATCAAGTATTTCAATCCTATATTCCTATTCCAGCATTTACGATCTCATGATCTTCATATCATCACAAATAAAATCTATACATAAAAGAATAAATCCCCCGCTTCCCATAGATAACTACAAATGTAAACTGCTAAACCCATATGCCTATATAGATTAAACCATTTGAAGCTAGTGAATATGTTTTTTTTATAAGTATAAGCTAGTGAATATGTTCAGTTGTACAGATTGTGAAACCTCAAATCCAACATCTCAGACATTCAAACAACTGAAAGTGTATAAAACAAGAACGGCAAGCAAATTCAAGGAACAACATCAAAAGAATCGCAATGTGGATAGCGAAAAGAAAACATCACCTTTGCAACATGCTCCAAAGTAACAGCCTCAGGAACAATGGCTGTGCGCAGCCTAATCTGCACAAACCCGCTGCTCCCTCTCAGCGCAAAGCACTGCCCGGGCTCTCCGAAACTCGGCCTCAACATCCTCTCAGCATTGCTATGAACCGCATTCCTGCTACCCATCAAGAACCAATTGGTCGCCTTCCCACCCGCCAAATACGGCTCCGAGTGCTTCGCCACCACCGCCCCGCCCGCTGCCTGCGCGTAATCGACGCGGCCGAGCCCGTCCGCCGCGTGCTTCTCGATCTCCCTCTCAATCATCATCCTCGCAAACACTCTTATCTCGTCCAAACCCACATTCCCATCTCCATATTCCACACTCCTCGCCCTCTTCAAATCCTCCAATATCTTCTCAAATTCCTCTTTGGACAACCACTCCACAGCTTTCAACTCCCCTATAGACCGCTCCAATTCTTCGCTCCTGGTTTCCAATTCTTTCACCAGGGTACCCAGAATTAGGCCTTGGTTCTCGATCTTTTCGCTCATTTCCTTCCTTAGACCTCCGATTTCATTCCCAATCTTGCGGTCCACGAGCTCGACCTGGACCTGGGTCATCTTCACGGTGGTCTTCACGAAGGCCTCCAGTTCCGCAATCCTTCCCTCGAACTCGGACAATCCTATCTCTGAAACGGCGTCGCTGGGTTTCACGGCGAGTCTGCGGATCAACTGGACCAGGCCGGCGAGGACCACGAGGAGGACGAAGTTCTTGGCGAAGACTCTGAACACGGTGACCCAACGGGGCTGCTCGGGCTTGTGCGGGGGCGGCTTGCGAGCGCGGCGAAGCGTCGCGTTGGTGGTGTTGGCCACGGGTTTCTTCGCTTGCTGGGCCGCCAAGTCCCTCGACGATCTCTCACCGAGAATCGAGTGATGGCTTAGATCCTTGCCGTTGAAGTTGGTGCCTGTATCGTTGCCGCCTGTGGGGCTGGGTTGGGCCGGCGAGGCTTCGTTTACCCCGAGCAATTCGACGCTGGTGGCCCTCTTCTCGGTCGCCACCACTGGTCGCCGCCGAACCGCCGGGTTCGCCGTTATAGATACGGTCGAAGCCGACATCTGGATCTCTCTATCACTCCCTCACCCAAATTTTGTCGTAGTTCTGTCAAAAATTTCAAATTTTTACGCAGAGAGAAGAGAAATTGTGTATATATATAACCGGCGCGACCTTTGGAGCGCTTCGGTGAGTTCAAATCTTGAACCTACGTGAGTGGGGTGGCAGACTGGCCCTGTACAAACTATAAAAATCAAGGAAAAAGATAGATCCGATCCATTGTCCGTTTTCAACCCACCCGATGTCAAACGAGTCGGTTGTACAGTTACCAGTCGGTTGCCAATAAAACATGGAAACACTTTTTCTTTAGATTAAAAATATTTTTTTCCTTAAAATTATTAACAAATAATTTAAAATGTAAAATACTTTTTGAACGTGGTTATCACGCCTATTTCCTACAAATTGTGGTTGACGTGACATATTTTAAAAGTAATTTTTTATGTCAGTTACTTAAAATATGTCATATTAATAGTATAAAATGGGTGTGATAAATAATAAAAAAAAAATTAAAAATATCATAAAACATATTTCGATCAAGTATGTTTTTCCACTTTGCATTTAGGTTGTATTTGAGCGGAACTAAATTGGATATTAGGTTGCCGAACTCTGCTCAAATACAATAACACATACTCGAGCTCGAGTCGAGCTTTACTTGTGTTAAAGGTGAGCTCACCAAGGCCCTGGTCAAGGTTGAGCTTGAACTTGAACTTGGTTAGGACACCTAGCTGAGTCGTTCTCAAGCACTCTATCGGCTCGGTTTGATTAACTTTTTTTCAAATTTTCAAGTTAAAAATAATAATAATAAAATAAAATTTAAATGATAAAATTTCCAAAAGGCTTAACTTTATTCATTAATAATATTTTACAAATTACAAGAATTAAAAACAAAAACAAACAAAAAAAAACAAACAAACTTATATTACACATTTTCAACCTTAATAATTATAAATAAAATAAAAATCAATATCTTATCATAAATGAACAAATACAAAAAAAAAACTATGTGCACTTCGCAGTCAACATCAGCACCTGCATAGGAGAAATGATAGACAGGGACATTTGATCGCCCCCTGTCCATCATTTAATAATTAAAAAAATATATTTTATTAAAAAAAATGTATAAAGGTTATCTATATATATATATATTTTAATATTAAATGATGAACAGGAAACCGTCAAATGTCTTATGTCTATCATTTCTCTCTGCATAGATTTCAAAAAATTGTTAGGTATTTTTACTCCCTTGCATTATTTACTAAGTTTAAACATGTCCAACTATGTTTAATAAATAACACAAAATTTGTCAAAAAGACAAAATGGGGATCAAAGTACATTACATCAAATATGAAATCACAACACTTTAGAATAACAAGCACAGTCAAATAAGTAATCAGAGATAGATTATTCAACAAAAAGCCCAAAAATATATTGGGACAATTATAACGTATTGTCATTCTTTTAGGAGAGGTAGAACGATTTGAGAGATTGCATCGATTTTTTTTTACTCTATGATCACCCCAATATAGAAGTACCATAGCACTCTATATCCAAGAACATAAAATCACTTACAAACTCATCTTTTAAAAGTACCATGGCACTATGAATCATTTCATTTTTCTTCCATTTACAATGTAAGATGCCATAAAATCAACTAATGCAAAACTTATATCAAAGAATTAATACAATAATCCTGGAAGCTAATGGATCTTGGATCTTTTCTTGAACATTTACTATCTTTGAATATTTCATTTCCTTTTTGCGTACACTGCACAACTAATAAATGCAATTTGTAAATGTAAATTGCATTTACAAGTGGAAAGGTTAAGTCCATAGCTTAGTAAATAAGTAAATTTAAACAGTGTGTGCATGCATGTAAGTCTATGCTTGTATATTTAAAAATAAGCTTGCCCTTAAAATGATATCATTTCTTTAATTAACAGCTCTTATGGGAGTACACTCTTTTAAAAAATGTTCCCGATTCTTTAAATAAAATAGTTAATTGCATTGATTAGCTCTAAGAAAATCGTGCATTCAAAGTCATTTTATACATTTGTGAAAATCAGCCTTGAAACCTAAAGTCAATTTAGATTTTCTGTAGCGACGTCTGGACATCTTTGGGGTTTCAACCCTTAAAACAACTTCTTGTCTGGACATCAGCGAATGCCCTAGCGCATGAAAATTTATGTCTAACAAATTTGTCCAAACATGTGCAAACAACCGTGCGGACGAAACTTTCTATTCCCCCAAATTGTCCGAACAAGTGTGAATAGGTCTACAGGCGAAACTTGATGTTTGGACACCATCCGAACATCAGCAAACGACCTTGTAGATGAAAATCAATGTCTAAGCATTTCTTCCGAACATCAACGAACAAGTCTATGAACAAAGCTTCTTGTACTTGATTTTCTTGAACAGTCTTCAATCCAAATCAAAAGTACAAATCTAACCAAGCTACAAATTACAAAGTCACTTGTTTTGTGCATCGAAGAGGCCAATAAAAAAACCTAATTGGATTAAACATTTGTAATTAATGTAACACAATAACTTTTATATAAGTCATATAGCAAAATAACTCATATTCTATATGGCGCTACTATTTTTCTTTACACTCGCAATGGGAGATTTCATGTATTTTTTTCTATTACTATTTTTGAAGCTACAAACTTTCACAAATGACGTAATATATCATAGCTTTAAATGAAATATCATTATATATATGAACATAATATCATTACATAACTTTATACCAAATTTGTTGATGTGCATTTCAAAATTACCTTATAAGGTGCCTACACTAAGGCTACATGGATACTAAGCAACCCATGAAAAGATGAGATCTTTTGCCGATCTCATGGATAGTAGTCCATACTCACATACAGGTCTTCCCCGACCTCCTTGATGACATATGAAAAATTTCACGTGTGAGTCCACTACACAGTAAGTAAAACCAACCGATTAATTTTATATGTGATGTAAGCCTCATTTTCTAAAAGTTTCTCTCTTTCTTTTGCAAAGCGGCTAATCACAATCCTTCTCAAAGCAAATGTATAGTTTTTAATCAAAAACTTGTCATTCAAGTGTCGTAGCTATTTCGTAAATCATACGTTTTAGAGAGAGATTTTTCATAATAGTAAAACCAAAACTACTATTTTCCTAGGCTTTTTCTTTCTTATCATTCCATAGTGTAATACCCCGCCTTGAGCCTAGAAACACTCATTGAAACCCCGCGAATTTTAGTTTATTTTTAAGAGCACTAAGGAGTTTATATTAGAATTTTTAGAAATTTAGAACAATTTTAGGACTTTTTTGGAAATAATTTACATATTTGGCCATAAAATAAAATTTAAAATTTTAAGGATTAATTTTCATTTGGGAAATTTTATATTCAGAAAAAACAGTATTTAATTTTAAAATTTGAAACAGGTAAAAAAAAATGATTTTTGCTGATTTTTGGCTATTTTATGAAATTTATGGAAGAATTGCCTAATAAATGTTTAAAAATACAAACAAAATCATATTTTGGGTACGGGAAATTTATAATAATAATTTTTGGATTAAGTATTGTTATAAAGCTCAGAATAAAATAAAATTGCTGTAAAATGAAAATTTTGGCTGGTAAAAAGGAATTTTCAGCTAAAGCCGTATTTAATGAATAATTTAGAGGAAATACCAAATGGGGCTCAAAAATTCTGGAAATTATTTATGTGATATTATGAAGTATTTTGGACCCTTTAGAAATGGACCCTTTACAAATCATTTTGGGCTTAAAAAAGGTATAAAACCCATTAGAAATGGACCCTTTTACCCGACCCATGACCATTCCACTTTTGGAACCTTTGAGAGCCTTCTAAAAGCCGAAAGGTCTGTTATCTTCACCTTATTGGACCGCAAACCCCGCCAATCAGATCTGGCCAAATAGGAGAAGGTTATTTTGGTAATCTCCCCCCTCTAATATCTTTTGATTTAAGTTTTTAATACTGTTCAATTACTATTTAAATTATTGTTTTGATTTAATTCCTAATTTAGTCAATTACGTGTTAATTTTTTAAAATTTCGATAATTATATTTATGCATTGTTATAATGCTTAAACTACCCCTAATGGCCATGTTATGTAAGAAATTGGTTTAATTAGTCTCTTGCAATTTTAATTTTTAAATTATTGTTATTTTGGTGTAATTATAATGCCCAAATTTTGATTGAAATTTCGATATACAAAAATTTGTTATTTTGAATACCTTATGATTTTTATAATGCTGTTATAATAAGCTTATGATAATGGCAAAATAATGCTTGAAGATGAAATGAAACAATTAGTTTTTTTTATTATTATTTTTTTAAAAAAAAAAAAGAAGAAGAAGAAGAAGAAGAAGAAGAAAAATAGTGGCCGAATGGCCCGAATATGTTCATTTTGTTAAAAGATATGATTTTTGTAAGATTTTAAAATAATTAATTAAGTAAATTACGAATGGATTTATAATGAGCATGGCCGAATATGTGAAAATTTTAGGCTACTTAAGATTTGGAAAGTGTTATATTGCATGTAAGGGCATTTTGGTCGGTTTACATGAATAATGCCACTGGGGAGCATTTTTTTTTTTTTTTTTTTTGAAAATTTGGATATCATTCATACTAATGTCAAAACAAATCTTCTTGCTCAGCAAATACAAGACTTTGAATAAAAGTAGGGCATTCCTCAATCCAAGTTTGGTCCAAAGATTGGAGAAGAGCTGTCTTTGCCATCCGATGAGTCACTCTGTTGGCTTCCTTGCTAATATGGTGTACTGCATAGGATTGGAAACTATGTAAACATAGTTGAGTATCCTCAATTAATTTCCTAAAGCAGCTCCAGCACGAATCTTCTTGGCACAAAGCATTCACTACATTCAAGCATCTCCCTCAAAAATCACTCGTTGAAAGCCCAAGTCACTGCAAAAAGGGACAGCCCGCCACGTTGCCATAGTTTCTGCCACAATAGAATCAACAATGAAGGAAACAACAGACGCCATGGCAGCTATTACAATACATGACTCGATCATCATGCATGACCACCCCTACACCCATATTCGTATTCGAGATATCCAAAGCAGCATCCCAATTGACCTTAGCACCCCTTCCGGTGGTTTTCGCTAGCGATGACGCACCAAAGACGATAGAGCTCCTGCTTTTTGGCCCAACTCCCTATTGTATTTAGGATAAACATTGTTTAATAACAAAAACTCTTACATTTAATGAGTTTGAGATTTTAGTTATGTAGCACCCCAAATAATTATCAATGATAATTAGATCTTAATTGAGAAATTGGATCCTTGAATTTTTTGAGTTGACTGAGCCAGGAACGTTTATTCCCTCAGGAACAATCATGATCCTCACCACGAACGATCGTTGACGTGTTGTATAGTATGTCTGAAGGTATATCTGACACTTTCAGCATATGTGCCAGACCGTACCATGAACTATCGTGGCCGTACGCCGAACGATCGCCTAACCCTAGGTTTTCACAAACGTTCACAATATGTTTATCAAACATTCGTGACAAGCTAGATCAATTGATTCTTATCTACTTCGACTTCTTCACCTATAAATACTCTCACCCTCACCATCTTCATCTCATTTCCACCCATTTCAGTCAGTAAACCCTTGAGTGAGAGTAGGAGAGTGATTTTTAGGAGTTTTGGATAGAGAGAAGGAACTCTCTTGGTCTTTCACCTTCAAGAGAAGTAACATCATTAACCTAACTTGTTTCTTATGTTGTTCATGCACTGATTAATTAGTTTCATAACCTAGTTTATTGTTTTGGTATATCTTTAGCTAGTTTTGAATCTTTGCTTAGTTTTTTGTTTTAATATTAGATTAGTGTTTGATTAGTAGATTTTATGTACCTGATACTACATGGAGTTGTTATTGAGATTAGGATTATGTTAGATGTCATGTTAAGACCCTATAATTTAGAACTAGTTTTATAGTTTTTAGGTTCGAATTTAGGATTCTGCCCAAGCGACGAACATTCGCCCTTCACTAAACGAACGAATGGCATCTAAGACGAATGTTCGCCATTCACTGGATGAATGATCACCAGACGGACAAAAAGCCTAATTTCAAGTGATTAGGATTTTAAGACATTTTTTATCTTAAGATTAAGGCTGATGTTAGGTTTTGCTCAGATTTTGAGGTTTTGGAGCTTCAAGGAGATTTGTTGGAAGAGCTGTGCAATACAAGTGAATAAAACTCACATGAATACTTGTTATTGTTATTTTCTTTTTCACATAGCATGATTATTTTTTGTATCAAAACATGCATGTTTACAAACCACATGAATTGCCATTTTATTAATATGAACTTTATTTTGTGAAAATGTGTGATTAATGGCAAAATAATGAAATGATGAAATTATAAAAACATGCATGTAAAATACAACAAAGACTAAATTGTATCGTATGACATGATACACCGTCTCGTGCGGAAAAACGGTCATGGGCTTACTATTATACGGGTAGTTCTTTATGGTCAAATGTTTATAATGTAATATGACGGGCCCTTGGATCCAATGGTTGTTTTGTGACCAGCGCACTATGCTTGAATAGGGGTCACAGTTACGGCTTTGCTAGTAGCATGGGCCACTCAAGGTCGAACTTGGTCAGGCTGCTAATATATGACGATATGCGGACATATCCAGGGCACCGGTATCGTATTATAAGTCCCTCGGGACAGCATTAACCTTACTTGGTAGGGATTAATATCCTGGGTAGACCATATGAAATTCAACTATAACTTGATGCTCTTGTTATAAACATATATACATTATAGCTATATTACATATACCATCATTTTGTACAAATCCTCTCTTGCATGCGATTTCTACTTAAACTGAGTTCACTAAATGATAACTTGTGAACCATGCGTATTATTACTCATTAAATCAGGGATTTACACTTGTATCATTTCCACCTATAAAGCATATATTGTTTTATAAACAGTTTTTATGGTGCCGGGTTCAAAGCAGCATTTGGTCCTATTTGAGGGAGTGCTCATGATCATCTTCTAAGTAACATATTTTTAAAAACGGACCTTGAAGCACCATATAGTTCATAGTTTTTAGCCGTATACCGTAGAATGTTGATGGCATGACCCAACCACATTGGAAGATTTGTGAGAAGGTGTCGACCATAGCGTGGGCTTTTACTTGAGCGTGCCACACATATCCATGGTCGATCAATACAGAGTCTACATCTAATTCAACATTTTTTGTGGCCACGTGGAATGTTAGACGTCCACAACATTTTCTGGGGTGGCTGCGCATGCCGCCCCAGCCCATCTGGGGTGGCTTACGGGCCACCCCAGAGCAGGGGGTGGGCTTCGAACCAACCTCAGCCTATGAGGTGGCTACCTGTAGTACCCCAGATTATTAACAAGGTTAATAAGGTCTAATTGAAGATTATGACTTTTTGACTTTTTGAGTTGATCGAACATTCGCTTTGAATTCAGAACATTTGAAGTTCCCACCAAGAACATTCATAGTTCCCAACAAGAACCTTCGACGATGTGTTGTATCGTGTGTCAAAAGGTACATCCCATGCCTCGACATGTGTGTCAAACCGTACGCCGAATGATCAAAATCGTACAACGAACGTTCGTTAACCTTAAATAGTACAGTACACGAACATTCAAGACTCGCTTGGTGAACGTTCTCTAGCTGGCAGATCAAATGATCCTTATTCACCTACGACATCTCCCTTATAAATACCTTTACCCCTCATCAGATTTCGTGTATTCCAACCCTTGAAGTTGGTGTTACTCTACTGAGAGCATGTGAGGTTGTTTCGGTGTGAGAGAGCCACTCTGCATTAAGGAAGTAATGCTCTTACCTTAAACTTGTTCTTTTATAGCCATTATGTTGTTAGCTTTTAAGCTTTAATCTTAGGTTTAATCCTATTGTAGTTGTTTTGATCTTAATACTAGCTCGATGTTAGATATAAGGCTTTTGATGCTTTAGACATTGTAACTCTTAAATGAGGTGTTAATATGGCTTAGAATCATGTTGTGTTACTTAAACCCTAGATCTTGCTAAGTAATATCTTAGACTAGATTTTTGTTTGAAATGTAGTTTTTGCGAGGGACGAACATTTGATCCCCTTAGATTTTCAATCTCTCATACTTCGAACGATCGTTCTTCGTAGTACGAACAGTGCATATCACAAACACTTGACCCTTAAGCATGGACATTTGTTGAGTAGGAAGAATACCCATTTCAAACATGTTATAGTGTGAATTAGCTTTATGCTTGGATTTAGGTCTAACAATAGATTTTTCTCAGATTTTGAGGTTGTGGAGCCTTAAGGGGACTTTTTGGAAGAGCCTTGCGATACAAGTGAGTAAAACTCACATGGATACTTGTTATTATTATTTTCCCACATAGCATGATTTTTTTGTGTATCAAAACATGCATGTTTTTAACTCACATGAAATACCATTTTGATTATTATGAACTCTATTTTGTGAAAATATGTGATTACTAGTAAGATAACGAAGTGATGAGATTATCAAAGCGTGCATATAAAATACATTGAAGACTAAATAACATTATACGACATGGTACACCATTTCATGCGAGAAAAAAACTGTCATGGGCATACTATTATATGGGTTGTTCTTTATAGTCAAATGTTTATGATGGGTCTTGGTTCTAATAGTTGTTTTGTTACCGGCACACCATGATAGAATGAGAGTCACGGTTACGACTTTACTAGTAGTGTGGGCCACTTGACATTGGTCAGGCTGCTAGTATATAACAGTATGCATACATATTTGGGGTACTGGTGTTGTATTATAGTCTCTTAGGACAGCGCCAACCCTACCGGAAATAAGTTAATATCATGGATAAACTATTTGGAATTGGACTATTACATGACTCTTGTTACAAGCATATATATATATATATATATATATATATATATATATATATATATATATATATATATATATATATATATATATATATATATATATGTAAACATCATCGTCTTGTATAACAAAATGATACTCTAATGCATGATACATATTTGAGCATTGTTGTCAAGAGCATCAAACATTCCAAGAAGGACAAAAGTGATATCAATTAGGGCAAACATCGATCGTTCTGGTGAGGGTTCTTCAAATGTTCGTTCTAGGGTTACCTTCAAACCTTCCAAAGAACATAGATGAACGTTCAAGGAAAATAAAGTAATATTTAAAATTAAAAATAAATATATATATATATATATATATATATATATAGGAAAAAAAAAAGCCACATGAACGGACAACCGATTCTAAAATAGCCCATTGAGTTTTCAAATATACTAAGTGACCCATCAAACTATCAAAGTATGTCAAAAAAGTAAATTTTATCGAAATATTCCTATAATACCCTTGCCACGTGTCATATATTCCATTAAAATTTAATAATTTTTGTTTAAAAATAAATTTTAAAATCAAGAACAAATTAAAAAACTAAATATAAAAAATAAAAAGTATGAAGGGGTGGCTCCTTTGGGCCAATGGGGGTGGCCGGCCACCCCGAAATGGCAAAATAGGGGTGGCCGAAACCACCCCCGAGGGCCTTGAGGGTGGCATGGCCACAATTGTTTGGCCTGGGGGTGGTTTTAACCACTCTTTATGGCGGATTTAGAAGTGATCGAATCACCCCCAATGGGCTAAACCCTAACTTTTTATTCTTATTTTTGACATTTTGGGTGTGGCCGAACCACCCCATGGAGGTTGTTCGCCATCCCCAAGGAGCCAAACCCCTACCATTTTTTATTTTTTTTTTTGGCATTTTGGGGGTGGTTCGCCCTTCAATTTTTTTTATTTTTATTTTTAAATTTTTGAAAAAAAATATAAAAAAAACCCCTTGAACTAACAACAAATTTTAAAATAGCCCATTGAATTTTCAAGTGTACTAATATGACCTATCAAACTACCAAAGTGGATGTTCCAAAAATGCCACTTTTGTTTAAATATTCATATAATACCATTCTTCTTTTAAAACCTAAAATAAAAAATTAATGAAAAAATCAAAATTTTTTTTTTTTGAAAAGGAAATTTAAAAAAACAGTTGTTAATATAGAACTAAAAAGTTAAAGAAATTAAAAACTTAAAAAATTAAAATTTTAATTAAAAAAAAAAAAAGTTTTTAAACCATAGGAAGCAAAAAAGTATTTAACCCAATTTTATATATCAAACATGCATATTTACAATTCACATGAAATACATTTTTTTTTAAAAAAATGGACTATATTTTATGAAAATAATTGATGAATAATTAGATAATGAAAATTATGAGCTTATAAATGCATGCATGTAAAAAATTACATGCGTGATAGTAAATGCTGGTGTTGGTGACAACTTTTTCCCGACGCCAGTTTCGTTTGATTTCTGTTTGGGTTTTTTGTTTGTTTTTCTATTCACAGTCTGCCTTTGTAATGCTCAATTGTTGCTGGACTATTTGTTGGCATAGTAGCTAGATTAGCCCTCTTTTTATTTGTTTAGATTGTGCTTAAATATAAAGAGTGGCTTAAATGTTGTTCATGTAATGTTTGTGTGTTGTTTAGATAGCTGTTTTAAGTCAGATTTTTCTGGCTTATGGTGTATGGGGTCTTGTACCTCTATTTTCTGTAATTGCCTTCAGGCGTTCTTCAGTAATATATGGTGACTCATGTTATTTGTTAAAAAAAAAAAATGCATGCATGTAAAAAATTATGAATTAAATTACATCGTATGGCATGGTACATCCGTATGTGTGGGATAACGGCCATAAGCTTACTATTATATAAGTTAATCTTAAGTTCAAAGAGATTTAATTTTATATTTGGCATTGGATCCAATTGTTGTTTGTAATTAGTACACCATGTACGGATGGGGTTACCAAGACGGCTTTGCTTGTAGTGTGGGCTATCGGAGGTTGGACTCGGTCAAGCTGCTAGTATATGACGGTATGTGTTGACATTTGAGGCACCAATGTTGTAGTACGAGTTCTTCAGGACAACACCAACTCTGACGAGAAGCGGTTAATATCTTGGGTAGACTATATTGTTTAATATATGATATGCTTACTCAATATATCATGTACTATATATATATAATGCATTATTATGATATTTTTTTAGGATTAAATGCCTTTTTGCTACATGTGATAATGGTCATTGTCAAATGGCCTTCTTGGTTTCAAAAAGTATTACAAGTGGTACATGTCGTTAATTGAAATACCTACTTGGTACTTCCGTCTAGGTTTCGTCCAATTTTTTGAAGGAGATTAACATTACCTCATTTAAAATTGTGACATATGTCTCGTGTGCCACATAAGCATATCTTACGACGTGTCATTATATTACAGGCAATACATGTGGTATTTATGTCACATTAGATGCCAAAAATAATAAAAAAATTACCTTTTTTTTTTAAAAAAAAAAATAAGGATTCAAAAATTGGGGGTGACTCGAATGGCCCAACTAGGAGGTGGTCGAACAACTTGCAAAATGGGGATGACTGAAATCACTTTTGTTTGGCCATGGGGTGGGTTCAACCACCCCAGATTGACCAGTCTAGGGGTGGTTGAACAACCCCCATTGCTCTTTGAGTGGTTAGTCCATCTCTAAAAAGCCAAATGAAAAAATAGAATGAAGGGTTGGCCCGTTGAGGTGGTTTCGGCCACCCCCATTCTGCAAGTTGGGGGTGGCTCGAGCCCCCTCTTGGACAAAATGGGGATGGTTGGCCACCCCCAATTTTTGAATCCTTTTTTTTTTTTTGGTTTTTGTTTTTTAAGTTTAGGCATTTTTTTTTTATTATTATTTTTGGCATTTGATGTGGCATAAATATTACAAGTATCGCATGTAATATAGTGACACGTCATAGGATATGTTGAGTTGTCTTTCATATGTGGCACACGAGACATGTGTCACAATTTTAAGTGAGGTGGCGTGAATCTTTGTCAAAAAATTGGATGGAACCTAGACTTACAGTACCAAATGAGTATTTCAATTAACGATATGTACTACCTGTGATACTTTTTGAAACCAAAGTTGCCATTTGATAATGACCCTTACTACAAATACCAAAAAGGCATTTAACCATCTCTTTTTATTCAACAGAGGACTTCATTTATATTACTACTTGTGATTTATAAGCTTTTGCTAAATAACTACGTTACTACATGATAATATATACACTATGTGTATTATTACTCACTAAATAGTGGACTTACGCTTAAATCTTTTTTCACTTGTAAAACATGTGTTGTTTTATAGTTGGCCTGCCTTTAGATGCCAGATTTGAGTGAGGAGGGTTTCAAGGTAGTTGCGGCCATTTGACGTAGTGATATCGATCCGGTTAATGCTTGAGAACTGATTTCAGAATTTTAAAGGCCGCTTATGATATTTAGTATTTTTGGGTGACTTTGTAGACTTACATTTGAGGCATGATAATATATTAAGGTTTAGCTTGGATATTTTATATCGATGATTTGTATAGTATAATTTTAATTGTGGTGATTCTTGTTAGATGTTCTGGCTGTAATGATTAATGTGACGATTTGTATAATATTGTTTTTTTTTTAGGAGTAGAGATCCCTAAGTTTTGCTCATTGTGGAATTTGACTGAGGTGAACCTTGAATTTAATTACCAGTTAATTAATTCCTTAGGGCGTTACATTTACGCGCATCCACGCTTTGAAGAATCCGCCAATTACCGAACACATGCGGGCCTTTTTTTGTACTAACCGTCTGTGACTTCTGCTTTGCATTTTGGGCTTCTTTTGTATTTCCTATAAACTTTATTTATATGGCCTTTATTTATTTATTTATTTATTAAGCTTTTTATGAGTTTTTTTTTTTAGATGAGCTTGTTGGGAATAATTTCACTAAGACCGGCTCATCTGAAGAATCGTGAGCCTCCAAGCCAATACTGACCAAAGGAGAATTGTGGGCCCCAAGCCAAAACAACAAGATTTTCAAATGGGCTTATTCGGGAGATAAACACCCAAACTAGTCATCATTGGAAAAGGCTATTTCCTGGAATATACGACAGGTGGCACATCAGGATTGAGTCCCAAGAGTAGAGGTATCTGGGACCAAGATTCAACTCCTCCAACCAAGGCTCGGGACAACCATGTCTCGGGAACTTAGGTATCAATCTCAACACAGAAAGTGTCAAGGATGTTTACTTCTTGATCTACAGAAGGATACAACCGAGTCTCAAACCTTGAAATCCCGGACTGGTCTCATCATATGAAGTTCGGATTATGATCCTACTCTAAGCCGAATTAGGGTAGAAGTCCCAGCTTGGGTCCAATTAAGACTCTTTGAAGAACCCGATCAACATTTCTACTTCCAGTTGAATTGAGATAGGATTCACATTCCAAATTGAACTCTTAGCACTCCTAATCCAAGTTGGAGTAGAAACTCTAATCCAGGTTTACCTCAACCTCTTAGCCTATAAATAAACGCTTATACCAGGTATAAACCTCAGACTGAATTATGATGCATTGAACATACTTTTCTCTTAAAAACTGACTTATGCATTAGAAATTCAAAATGAAACCCCATGTAGGGTTTTTTAATTTTAGTTGTTTTGTAGTGATCGTAGAAAAGCGTGAAGAACATCAAAAAACGTGCCGTTCACATCGTACCGAAAACTGTTCTCTTAATCTAATTTTTGAACTAAATACACTTGTAAATTATAATATGAAAATATAAATTGAATTGTAAACATTGAATAATACAAATATTTATAAATTGAATTATATTTTGAAAAACATGCATCTATTTATAAACCTTGGGCAATAAAAAATTATTTTTTTAATATATATAGGTATGCAGAGACGGGTAATATCCATGTAAATATAGTATCAGCTTGACTATAATTAGGGGCTGAAAATCTGTCCGCAACCTATGTGAACAGGCATATAATAAATGCGGCGCGATTTTTAACCGCTCACCTAAACACCCTTACCCCTCAGTCATTATTTGGCCAATTGTCAAATGGCTAGTTATAGCTATGTGGAGTGTGCAATACTCCATACCTATTTTCTTGCCTTCCCATTCATGGAGGTGAGACTATACATATGAGACTATACATAACCTTGATTTGATGGGTTGAAGTATGGGAAAATTGCTGAACAATTTGAAAATTTTCTAGTACTTTTAGAATGTGGGTGTTTGTGAAAACTACTCTACAAATTCTAGGGGTGTAGTGGTGTGCTCCATTGTCAAAAGAAAAGACATATCGTTAGAGAGTTACATGGATCCATCAGATTTCAATACAGTTGAGGTACTATTTTAATTTTATAGTTTATTTATTTATTTATTTATTGACAATGACATTTTCAAATATTCTAATTTTGAGTTCTTCAAATGGGGAAAATGTAGGAGAAAAAGAAAAGAAAGCAAAAAAGGCTACCATGTCCATAGAGTGCCACGTGCCTGGCGGCTGCTCCAGAGTAATGAATCCCCACTGAGAGAGCACATTCGAGTGCTTACTTCACTACTGGACAAAAATATCGTCAGTTTGGTTTTGTTACTTTGCCTTGAGAAAGGATACAATGTGAACGCACACTCTTTTAGTATTGAAAATCCTCCAACCCCCCCCCTTTTTTTTTTTTTTTAAAAAAATAAAATTAATTTTTATATTTTTAAAATGTAGACCTCACAAAAAAATACTTGTTACCTTTATACCACATCAATATACTTTTTCAAATAAAAAAAAAAAATCAAGACTATTATATAAAAATACCCATAGAATTTGATCATCCAAAAAATATATATCTCACTTAATTATTGGTGTTCAATTTTTTTTTTAATTTTTTTTTTAAAGAATCAGATAAATTGAAATGGAAAATCTGACAGATAACCTTAACATTTTTATGTTGTTTTGACTTATGATAAAATGAATATCAATACAAATGCATATAGCTTCTTTAGATGGATTTCTATCCGAAATATAATATACTAATAAATAATGAGAAAAATCTTATATGTTTGCATGACGAGGAAAACAAATGTTTGTTTTTATTCTCCTACTCGTTTTTTGTTTATCTCTGTATAAAAAATATGTAAATTCAACATTGAATTTATGAACCTGTATGTAGAGATGTGTAGGAGAATGACACTAAATACGTCTCATAACTAAATTGAAACTTTTTGAAATCAAATTGTGACATTAAAAACTTTTAAAAATACAAAAAATTATTTTTACAACAAAATCCACTCTTAAAACACATTAAAACACAATGGATTTTCTATATTTTTATTTAAAATAGCTAATAAAAAATTGCTTCTTCTATTTTAACTAATAGCGACTTTTCAAATGCATTCAACATCAATTTTTTTTTTAATTTATTTTCCTATATATATATTTTCATTTTTCAAATATATAAATGCTCTTTAATGAAAGAGTGACGGGCATAAAATTCTTATACATCGATACAAAATACGTCTCCACATTTGGAGAAGCATTAAGCATTGTAGCTCTAATGAAAAATATATTTAGTTTAGAAAATCGGACGCATTTTCAAGACTCTTAATTAGCCATTTTATGTGCAATTCTAAACTAACTAGGGCATATTTGGGTGGTAATTATTTTTCAAATACTGGTTTTTAAAATTCAAACCCTATTAAGATTTTATTTATTTTTTAATTTTGTCTCAAATTTTCTAAACCATCCGATCATGATTTTAAAAAATAATTTTTTTTCAATATTCATAATTTTAATTTTTGTTTAAAAAAAATTACACATCTAAAAGAGCCATTAGCGACTATTTTTCAATAATAAATAGCCTATAAATCAAAAATTTTAGGTGAGAACTGAGAAGGTTGTGTTTGGGGCCTGCTGGGGGCAAGGCAAGACACATTTATCGTAATTTGTGCCATTAAATAGAGGGAACAAGTGGGAGAGCTCATGATTATGACATGAGGCCGTCCACATGGTAGAATTTCTTATTTTATTGAGACATTGGGAAACTATAAACAAAAGTGAAACGAGCCAATTAAGTTTGTTTGTGTGTGGGAGTATAAATAAAAATTTTAGGCGTTTGGTTTTTCCCGAGTCTCTCGCTCTCAGGCACCCACCTGGGATTGTCCCTCTGCAAGCAAGGACATTTTTACAAACATGTACTTATGTTTATGTACATGCTCCTGCTGCTGATGATTTTCCCACTGAAAAGTAAAACCCAAGTCTCAGGCCCAAAAGACCCTTTTCTTGTTCTCAATCCTTTCCAAAGAGTACAGATTCAGATCAAGTAAGTTACACCCTGATTTTCTTTCGTTTTCTTAACCTCCTCACTCATTTCTTTCTGGGTTCTCCCTCTCGCTTTTACATTTGGGTCCACATGAGGAGTTTCTGATCTTTGCTCTGGATTTTTTTTTTTTGGGATTTTTTTTTTCCTTATACATTTTTCTGCTTTCAATAAGAACACTGATTAACTTGCATGCATACCATTTTCTTCCCTTTCTTGTTTTCTCGCATTTTTATTACCATCTGGGGTTCTGGTGATGTAAAGCTATGATCTTGTTTTGTATAATCTGTTTTTTTTTTAATCCAATTGTAATAAAAAGAATGCTTTTTTCGTTTTCCATTTTTCATTTTATGATATTCTAGTGAATTGGCTTCTTAGCTTTAAGATGGGAATTTCAATGGGGGCGTTCTGTCGGTTTGTTTATTTGGGTTTGAGTAGTGGGTTTAGGGTTTCGAAGGGATTGGTGATGGGATGGTCGAAGCTATGCCTTTTCTTGGTGCATGCAAGTGATTTATCGCATTCTGCTCTGAAAAAGAGTATGCCTGTTTTCCACCAATTTGAATATAGGTGGGGACACTTATTGTCTATGGCTCGTCTGGATGTGTTTTTTGGGGTTTACTATTTTAATTTTTTTTCAATGGCTCATAGTTTCTGGGGTGAGTTTTAAGATAGCTTTTTAAAGAGGATCCTCTTGTTCTCTTTTTACCCTTCAAGGGATTTTAAGCTGTAAATTTAATGGAAATTAACTAGTTTTTCTTTCTTTCTTTTTCAAATAGCCTCAGGGTTATAAAAATTATCTGGTAAAATGGAGGTTATAGTTTTGTTCTATGCATGCGCCTAAATGTGCGTTGCGTGAAATATATTGAAGATTTCTAATTATCTCAAAAAAGAAGAAATTGATTAAAGAGTTCTAACCCTCATTGCTTTTTTTTTTTTTTTTTTCCTCCAATTATATATGCAGTGTGAAATTTGCATGTGATCTGATTATTTGAAGGTATTTACTATGTTAGATAATCTGAGCTCCCAAGAATTTTGACGAATTGCTGGGAGTCTGAATTTTTGATTTGGGACTTTCAGGTTTCTGATTGACGGGACGGTGTTGAAGATTGGGTTCAGCAGGTCTTAGGGCTAATTTTTTGTGTCCTTTTGGTTGTTGCTATTTACATTTGAGTTTGAGATTGAATGATTAAATGAATTAAGGGTTGGTGAATGGGGATTGAGATAATGGGGTCTCAAGGTGGTGGTGATAGTAATGGCAAACAGTCGCAATTCCAGCCATTGGCGCGACAGAACTCAATGTACAGTCTTACGCTTGATGAGGTTCAAAATCAGCTAGGTGACTTGGGGAAGCCACTTAGCAGCATGAACCTTGATGAGCTTCTCAAAAATGTATGGACTGCTGAGGCCAACCAGTCTCCAGGTATGGACATTGAGAGCACAGCACAGGCCAATCAAACTGCCCTGCAGCGTCAGGCTAGCCTTTCATTAACTAGTGCACTTAGCAAGAAGACGGTTGATGAGGTTTGGAGAGATATTCAACAAAGCAAGAATAGTGAGGAAAAGAAGTCTCGGGACCGGCAGCCAACTTTGGGAGAGATGACATTGGAGGATTTCTTGGTGAAAGCAGGAGTTGTGGCTGAAACATCTTCGGATAAAAAAGGTGCTGGTCCTGTTGGGGTTGATCAGAATGTATTGCCGCAGTTTCAACAGCAAGGTCAGTGGATGCAGTATCCACAACAACAATATCAGCAGCCACAGCAGAGTATGATGGGGATTTATATGCCGGGCCAGCCTATACCACTGCAGATGGCGGCTGGTGCTGTGATGGATGTTCCATATCCAGAAAATCAGTTAGCATTAACTTCCCCTTTGATGGGAACATTATCAGACACACAGACGCATGGGAGGAAGAGAGGCATGCCAGAGGACGTGGTTGAGAAGACCGTTGAGAGAAGGCAGAAGAGGATGATCAAGAACCGTGAATCTGCTGCCCGTTCACGAGCAAGGAAGCAGGTTGGCTTTCAAAAGTGTTGGTTGTTTCAAATGCGTTGCAGTGTTTTCTTTACCTTTTTCCTTTTCAGTTTTTGTTTTCTGGATTTTCCAATGACCTGAAAGATCACTATAATAGGCTTACACTAATGAACTGGAGAACAAAGTTTCACGTCTGGAAGAGGAAAATGAAAGGCTCCGGAAACGGAAGGTTAGGTTCTTTGTTTAAGATATTGACATATTGTTTGGGTTTATCTTACTTTTATTTATTTATCTCGTCTCAAAAGCATAATGGTAGTCTGCTATCTTTTCAAATGCTGATGTAAAGCAAATTAGAAGTCTTAGGAAGCATGGATGTGGGTTGTGGATTATGGGTGTGTTCCGATGCAGATGTGTTAGCATGAAATTTTTGAAAAAGTAATATCCATTACGGATGGGAATGCTTATAAATAAAAATAGGAAAAAAATACATTTATCCCCTTTAACTTCCAAGCAATTTGCGATGTCCCCTTGAACTTCCAATTTGTACAATGTCCCCCTCCCCCCTGCCAAACTACCATTGGGGTTGCAATGTCCCCCTTTTGTGCAAAAAATGGAAAAAATACACCTAACAAAAAGTTTAGAAAAAAAGGAAAAAGTCATTTTCCTGAATTTTTTTTTGCTTTTATTCTTTGTTTGTTGTTTTTCTGTTTTTTATTTTTATTTTTGTCTTTTTATTTAAAAAAAAAATAAAAAATTCTATTTTTTTTAATCAAGGGTAATCTTGTCATTTTAACACGAGAGACATTGCAACCCCAATCCAATGGTAGTTTGGGGGGCAGACACTACACAAATTGAAAGTTCGGGGGGATTTTGCAAATTGTTTAGTAATTAGAGGGGGGTTAATTTACTTTCCCCATAAAAATATGATACTTTCATATATAGTAATTTTTCTGTTACACTTTTAAATTTGCTATAGTTATTATTTAATCATGCAAGCTACATTAATAAAAAAAAATGTCATAAACCCTTCATGTTTTCCTGTTACAATTATGTCCATTTATATGCTTAAAAAAGGTCATATCCTTAAGGTGTATCTGGTACTCATTCAAGAGTACCCAAGAAGAAGTAACAGATATGTTACAAAAGTTGTAGTACTGTGTACGTACCAGGAAGTGTCATATCCGTATATGTTCTGCATGGTTGTAGACCATCTTACTAGCAGTTCCTATGCTAATTCTGTGTCTGGAAGATTAGAAGCTGCATGCATTATGTTTTTACACAAGGCTCGTCGGTAACAGACACTGACATATTTTCCCTTAGCAGATTATATGGTTTCATCTACATGCTTGTCGTCAGACACTCACACTGGCACTTTGGAATTGCAGTGTAGCTGGAGGCTTATTTTACTACTCCATTTTGAAACTTGGTGGATAATTTTTTAAAACCAATAGCTTGTGGATTGAGAAAATTTTATTTGAGCATTGGAGGATCAATTTAACAATATTACAGGGTCTCCTCCCCTCTAAAACAAGGGGTGGGGGTATGGTCACGGGATCGATCCTGTATGGTTGTGTCAATTATATCTATTAATTAGAAAAAAGACGGAAGCATAGCTGGCTTTTGTAAGATTTATAGCAGACCTTACTTATAAAAAAAAAAAAAACAAAAATTATAGTAGACTTGTGATTTTATCATTTTTGAGGCAGATGAGAAATGGAAAATGACAATTTATTTGTTTAAAGATTGTTCTTTTTTGTCTTGTTTTCCCAGGGAAGAAATTAGGAATGGAAAAACAAGATATAAAAACTGAAGATTTTTAAAAAATCCCCCGCCCCCCACAAAGTGATTTCTTCCCCCAATTTGGTTTGAGCGTGGAGGGCTAGTAATAGGACCTTTCTTTTCATTTGTTCCAAGCTGGGTTTATATATATATATATATATATATATATATATATATATATATATATATATATATGCTTTAGCTTGAGGGGAAGTGTTAGAAATAAAGGGAAAAGTGTCCATATTCTAGAAGGAGGTGAGGTGTCCCTATGAGTGAGTTGTCCTATGCTAAGGTGTTCATATGAGGTGTCCCTATGCGTTTTCCTATAGGTGTCCATTTTCCAGAATATTGTATTTGTTCACCAAACAAGCAACGGATAAGCGCACTAGAGCGAAAGCTGTTGCACTAACAAATTATGAGGTCCAGCGAAAACTGTGACTCTCTTTTGTAATTCCCTATTTCATTTGCATTCTATTACATGGTATTAAGCCTGTAAAATCCTTCTCTTAATCACAGTTTTTTGTTCCATTTTTAATTTGTGTCAACTTGTAAATCCCCAATTTTCTTTTTGTTTTTCTTAGTTCGGCTGACTATGTAGCAGGATCAAAGTTGTGACTCTCGTGTGGAAGCCGATGGCGCCTTCGTTACCATGATCATTGGATGAAGACGCCATCGAAAGTTGTGATTAGGCATTCATTGTGGTGGTCAGAGATGTTTGTGCCTTCTGGTGGTGGAATCACTGCATAATCTGGTATTGTAGTGGTTCTCCAGTGAAGTGTGGTGGCTTGTGGTTGTTGCTTTGATCTCTTTTTTGTTGTTGTTCTAGTCTTTGTTAGCCTCTGTAGTTGTTTTCGTAGGTTTTATTGGCGACATCTAGTTGTCGTTGGCGAATCTCCGACGAGTTTTGAAGAAAACCAGTGATTGGTTGCAGGTGTATCCTATTCCTATCTGAGGTAAGGATAAACTCGGTTTAAGTTTAATTTCTTATCCCAGAATAGCCTTATTCCACTTTCACTCTTTGGCCGACTCTAAGCCCAACCCGTTCTCACTTTTAAATACGAACTGCAGCCCAGTCCAATCACACACATTCGGATCTAATCCTACAAACCCACCCAAACACCAACCTAAATCATGAGAAAGCCCAAACAGAGCAGTTCAAGCTCAATCATCCAGCTCGAGCTCAACCAACTAAGTTCAGCCCAAGCCCATATCTAGAAAGAAAAAAGAAAAAGAGCCACTCTTTAGCTTAGGCCCAAACCCGCTTTCAGCCCCGGCACATATCCGAATTGGATCGACCTGAATATGAGTCGACCTTAAACACTAGTGGTCGGAATGAGGTCAGACTTGATAACCATTTCACTTTGGGTAGGTGAAAATCTATGATAAGAAGGTCAAAAAATGAAAGAATCAGCTGGAAATTGGTTGAAAAACAACGAAATCGGCTGAAAAATAAGCTGAACCAGCCAAAAAACAGAGTGACCGCACAAAATAAGCTGAAACCGGTTGAAATAGGCAGAAAGCAAGCCTAAATAGGTCAAAACAGAGCCAAAATCAGCCAAAAACTGCAAAAACTGCCAAAAAAGAGAGGAGGAAAATACCAAAACCAAATGAAAATTTGTTGTCTTTTAAGTTCAATGGAACGATTTATGTCTATTGGGCTTGATCTGTAGAAGTCTTTTTGCGTGTTAAAGGCTTGTCTGATCATTTTCTTTTAGATAAGTCGAAAAACATTGGCTATGTTTGTTACCGACTTTGTTTTCTATCTTTTATTTTAGGGAAAAATATAAAAAAGTCCCATCAACTACCAGTCATGTTCAATAAAGCCTCATAAAGTGACAGCCGTGACACTTTGATATATCAAACTACCAATTGTAGCAAAAAGGCCACTCCATTAGATATTCCTGTTAGTTTGGATGGAAAAGGCACGTGACCACTTTGACAAAAAAAATTCAAAAAATGCTCTTATTTCACCACTGAAAAACCAAAATTGCCCTTAAAAAACTTTTTTAAAAATAAAAAATTAACAACGGGGTAGCTCGCGGCGACCCCTAAGCCATGGGGGTGGCTACCCGCCTGCGGCCACCCTTGGGTTATTACTCTTTTGTTTTAAAGAATATATGGGTATTTTAGGAAGAATGACAGAAAAGTGGTCATGTGCAAGGCATGTGACTACTTTTCCATCTAAACTGATGGGAATATCCAACGGAGTGTCCTTTGTATCACAGTTTGGTAGTTTGATGTATCAAAGTGTCACGCTTATCATTTTTTGGGGCTTTATTGAAAATGGATGGTAGTTGAGGGTTTTTTTTTTTTTTTTTTTTTTTTTTAATTTTTTTTATTATATATATATATATATATATATATATATATATATATATATATATATATATATATATTTTCCATTGATTTTATGTTCTCAAGTCAAAGACATTAATAAACAACCCAAAACATAAGACATGCTTCAGAACACAAAAACTATTTTCACCTTTATGTCACAACATAACATTTTTTTCAAACAAAAAACTCCCCCAAAAACGCAATAACAAACATAGCTACTTATTCCTCTTGCCTTTGGGACTAGAAAGACAATCAAATCATGTCCCTCATGCTTATGAGTATTGAACCAAGTATCGGTTCTACTCTATTGCATCTGCGTATTGCAAAGGCTATTTGGGAGCACCTTAAGCACATATATTCTGCAATCGAGAATGTTACTTGGATGTATGAGGTGCTTACGTAATACTTTGGGAGCAAGTAGGGAAATCGGAGTCTGGAGGAACATTATTCTCGCGCCATGAGAGTGGTGGAAGAAAGAAATATGTTACAATCACTCACATCTGATTTTGCATGCATTGAACAATGTGAAGATATTGATGTTCTTTTTCTTCATGGCTTGGAGCCAAATATGAGCCTGCTCTTGAGCAAATTTTGAGTAGTTCTGAGCTTCCATTTTTTTACGAAATGTCTTTTCTTGGCTTTAGCGTGCTATGCTCAAGAGTGGTAATTCTGTCCCAGTACAAGTAGCTACCAATCCGCTTTTGTTGCAACTTGTGGTGGTTCTAGCAGGGCACGTAGCCGTGGCTCCCGAGGTGGTCGATCCGGTGGTTGAGAATCTCACAAATACTCTCATTGTGGTTGTCACATTCATACTATGGATTATTGATGGGCTCTCTATGGTAAATCTTCTAGAACAGCCAATCAGGTGTCATCTCATGAGAACCTCTCTCTATCATCGTCTAGACCTGTTACCACTGGTTAGACATCCAATTATGATTTGATTACTACCTCGAGCAATGAGTATACTCAGCTTTTAGCCCATAAGCAGGCCACTTCTTCATATACGGCTACTCTTGCTTAGTCATGTACTGTTCCTCACCGTCTACTCTCCTCTACTCATGATCCTTGGGTCTTCAATTCTGGCTCATTTGACCATGTGACAGGTTCAGCTACCACCGTCTCTGACTATCAACCTATTCTTTCATCTTAAAGTATTACCCTTGCTAATGGTTCTCTAGCTAAAGTTGTAGGCTTTGGAAATACACACCTAAGTCTTGACGTTGACTTATTACGTGTTACATGTTCCTGGTTTTGCCTTTAATTTATTATCCATTAGTAAGCTTACTAAAACTTTTTAGCGGTGTGTTAGTTTTTATCCTTCTTTGTATATATTCCAGGGTCTTTGGACGAAGCTGATGATTGGTATGGGGTTTGAAGTTGGTGGCCTTTATTAGCTTGACTTTTCAACAACCTTGCTACCTTGGGCTCTCCAGTCCTCTCTATCTCCCTTTCAATGGCATGGTCGCCTTGGTCATCCCTCTCTTGTTCTTTTGAAGCATCAAGTTAGGAATCTCAGTCATGTCTTTTTTTCATTGCGAGTCTTGTGAAGTTGACGAACTTCACTGTATGTCTTTCCCTACTAGGAATTCTAGTTGAATTTCAAGTCCTTTTGAGTTGGTACATTTTGATGTATGAGGACCACTACATGTTGCTTCTAAAAGTTTTACTATTTTGTAACCTTTGTGGATAAGTCAATATTGGTTCCTGTGGGTCATGTGGACAATGTGGATGATTTGGCTGGCATCTTGGGCTGTGGAGTTTCTTCTCTTCCATTAAAGTACCTTGGTCTTCCGTTGGGGGCCCCTTTTAAGGCTAAGTCCAGCTGGGATGAGGTAGTTGGTAAGATTGAGAGGCGGATGGCTAGCTGGAAGCGGTTGTATCTGTCGAAGGGTGGTAGAGTTACCCTTATAAAAAACACTCTCTCTAATCTTCCTACGTACTTTCTTTCTCTGTTTCCTATTCCCTCCAGTGTTTCTTGTCGCATATAGAAGTTGCATCGAGATTTCTCGTGGGGTGACATAGGTGAAGAATTTAAATTTCATCTGGTTAATTGGTCGAAGGTTTGTTCTCCTATTTCAAATGGCGGTTTGGGCATCCGGAATCTAAGGATTTTCAACAAGGCTCTTTTAGGGAAGTGGTTGTGGCGTTATGCCCATGAGAGAGGAGCTTGGTGGAAATTTGTTGTGGATGCAAAGTACGGTTCTAATTGGGTTGGTTGGTGTTCTTTAAATCTCCTTGGGTCACACGGAGTGGGGCTTTGGAAGAATATTAGGAAGGGGTGGAGTTTGCTTTGCAGTCATACTAGACTTATTCTGGGACATGGATATAGGATTTGCTTTTGGGACGATGTGTGGTGTGGTGAGGTGACCCTTAAGGAAGCTTTCCCAGTTTTGTATGACATAGCGCGTGACAAAGATGCATATGTTGCAGACTACTTGGTTGTGGTGAGTGGGTCCTATCAGTGCGATGTTAGCTTCTTTCGAGCGGCCCACGACTGGGAGGTGGATGTTTTGGCCTCCTTTTTCTCTTTGTTGTACTCTACCAGAATGGATTGTGATGGGGAAGATCAGCTCTGGTGGTCTCCTTCCCACAAAGGGAAATTCAATGTTAGATCTTTCTATAAGGCTCTTGCTTGCAAAGAGGCTACTCATTTTTCCTGAAAAAGCGGACCAAGGTTCCTTTAAAAGTGGCTTTCTTTGCTTGGACGGTAGCGCAGGAGAAGATCCTCACCTTGGACAATCTCAGAAAGAAGCGTGTCATTGTGAGTGATAGATGTTGCATGTGCAAATTGGATGGGGAGTCGGTGGATCACCTTCTTCTCCATTGCGAGGTTGCATGCGCTCTATGGAACGCCATCTTTAGTCGCTTTAGTTTGTCTTGGGTTATGCCTCTTCGTGTGGTAGATTTATTCGTTTGCTGGTGGACGGGTGGTCGCTCTCGGAGTGCGGTCGTGTGGAAGAGGTCCCTGGTTGTCTTTTGTGGTGCTTGTGGAAGGAACGCAATGATAGACAGTTCGAGAACAAAGAAAGAACTACTGAGGAACTCATTTCCTTTTTCTTTCATTCTTTGTACTCTTGGTCGGCTGCGTTCCTCGCACCTTTAGTGTTTAGTTTTAATGATTTCCTTGTTTTGTTTTCTTCTTCCTCTTGATGCATTTCTTGTATACTTCCTGTGTACTTGATTGCGCTTTGCACTTTTTAATGATATTTCTCTTACTTATCAAAAAAAAAAAAAAATCATTTTGGGTTATTCTCTATATTTCAACTTTTCCGTGGTGAAATTCAAACTCAATTTGGATGGAAAATTCGCATTTTGCTGTCTCATAATGCCAAAAAGTATGAGTCTACTTCCATTTTACCTATTTGTTTAGCAAAGGCATTATCCATCAAATATCTTCTGTTCACACTCCACATCAGAATGGTGCGGCAGAATGTAAGGACTGTCATTTATTGGAAGTTAACAATCTCTCTTGTTTCACATGAATGTCTGAAATTTTTTTGAGTGATGCAGTTCTTACTGCATTTTATCTTTTCACTTGGATACCTTCCTCAGTTCTAGGTAGTGCACCCCCTCATTCCATATTGCTTCCTTCGTCACCTTTGTTTTCTTTACCGCCAAAATTTTTTGGGTGTACCTACTACATTCAAAATCTTGGTCCTGGCTTTGATAAACTTGATGCTTGCGCTACTAAATGTGTCTTTCTTGGCTATTCTCGCACCCTGAAGGGTTATCGGTATTATAGTCCAGTTCTAAGACGATATTTCACTAGTGCTGATGCTATCTTTCTTGAATCTACACCATATTTCTTCAGTGTCAGTTCTCCCGGCGACTTTGTTTTTGAGTCACCCTCCTCTGTTCCATTTCTTATCCCGAGTACCTTACCCACCTCTCATTCAGAGTTATTGCCTGCACCATCACTTAGTCCCTTATAAGTTTACTCCCATTGTCTTCAGATCCGGTTGCACCATTTGAGCCAGAATTGTTGCCTGTTGCTTTCCAAAAAGGTACCTGTTCTTGTGTCACCAAGCACCCCATTAGTCATTTTTGGTTCATCTCACAAGAAGCAGTATTGGAGTTTGATGTTCACAAATGCCAGACAAATCATTCAGTATTCCATTTGCATACTAATTGAAATAAGGGGAATGACTCAGATGGTATTGCTAGATTGAAATAGTTTCTACACATTGATTCCATACCAAAGACTTGGGAAAACTTGATTTGTTGTGCGAAACTGGAATGTTGGGCATTCAGCCTGTCAATGTTACTATTGATCCAATAAATCAGAAACTTTTAAAAGACAAGGGGGAATTATTTGAAGACCCCAGTAGTTATTGTCGACTAGTTGGAAGACTAAATTATTTGACAATTACTAGGCCATATATTTCTTATGCAATCAGTGTAGTAAGTAGAGACTCGTAGGGTCCAACATTGGGACGTTGTTATTTGTATTGTACTTTATCTTAAGAGAGCTCCTGGTCTCAGTATATTTTATAAGCAAAATGGGCATCTCAGGGTAGAAAGTTTCACTGAGGCTGATTGGGTAGGCTCTCCCTTAGATAGAAGATCTACCACAAGGTACTGCGCGTTCTTTAGGGGGCAATCTAGTTATAGGAAAAGTAAGAAACTAACTGTGATGGCATGATCAGGCAATCAACTTGCTGATGTGTTTATGAAGTCTGTGTCTTAACAAGTTAAGAGTTCATTTGTTCCAAGCTGGACTTATACAATGGAGATGCTCCAGCTTGAGGGGAAGTGTTAGAAAGAAAGAGACAACTGTCTTTATTCTAGAGGGAGGTGAGGTGTCCCTACAAGTGTGTTGTCTTATGGTGAGGTGTCCATATGAGATGTCCTACAGTGAGATGTCCATTTTCCAGAATATTGTTCTATATGTATATGTATGAATTATGAGGGCCAACGAGAACTGTGACTCACTCTTTTTTTGTTCCCTATTCCATTTACATTCTATTATAATTGCTATAAATAATCTGTTACCTGAACAATTTTTAATTTACAGGCATGCTCATCATAACACACCTATTTCTATAGGGTGGCTTTTATGGCCTTGTTGAGTTGTGTTTTATGGTCTAGTAAAAGAAAGGGTTGGAAAAAAAAAATAGAGAGTTAAAAGGAAAAAGGGTTGTGTGGTGATTTTAAGAAGTTGGGCTTTTGTTAAACTTAATTTAGGACTAAGAGTAACATTGAGGCTTTTTTAAAACTTCAAAGGCGAAATTGAAACAGTCAATGGTTAAGATACGGAATTGGAACCTCAAACATAGTTTAGGGACATAAAAGTTTTTTGTGTTATTGACTTTGTAATAATGCTCCATAACAATTTGTAAACGCTAAAGAAGCTATCTTGTAGGGGTATCTGTTAGTTTTCAGTCACTTTGTTATGAACATCCCTTGCTGAGAATACCCAAGACCAAATATTATTGATATAATTGTCAAAATAGGACATTAAAGCTGGTCCTTCAGAAACTTTTGCTCTCAACTATTTGTATACCTCCCACTTTTGCTCCAATTTCGCATGTCAGATGTTACTCAATTTCTTCTGCTGGGTGTTTGATTGTTATTAAGCCCATAACTAGTTTGCATTTGATGTTTTTTATTCATGTTTTGGGAAGTTAAACAAATGATTTTGTTGTTTCAGTGGATGTCTGTTAAAGGCAGCCTGCCTTCTTCAATTTTGGATGTTATTTTGGACCCTTTATTTGTAAATTTGTAATTTCAGGGGTTCTCTAATAGTGTACTTTAGTTCCCTCTTTTTCTGTAATGCTTGTTGAGGGGGAAAAAGAAAAGAAAAGAAGAGCATTTGACCCCTGTTAGCAATATGTTCTGAGCTTCATGACCTTCTGGTCATAGTTTACTCTCGTGGAGATTGCTGTTCTGCAATTATACCATAACTTGAATGCCATATCACTCTGCAATTGAATATTACTCCCTTATTTTCTATTTAACCCTTTGCCTACAGCACTAATATTTACTTGACATTCAAGGAATCTTGCCAGTCTGGCATAAGCATTTAGTTGTGCCAATGGTTCAGAGATAAATGACATATTTCCTTCCCCCCCAAAAAAAAAGAAAAACAAAGAAAAACAAAGACTAGGGACAGAGGGTGAAGCCATTGAATATCATATGGGTGCATGAGTTGTTTCTACCAACTAAAAAAATAATTGCAGGATTACGGAGAAAATATGGATTTGGCTTAAAGGACTACTGCGACCAAATTGAAAATAGTATGGAAAGAATCAATATGTGGGTTTAGTGTGACCATGTTGTGCATTCTTGTCTGTGGTCCTTTCCTGTGAAGCATGGATACAGTTATGCAACATGTCTATTATAAGAGTATTTGGAAAGTTAAGGTTTTCCCGAGAGTGGCTTTCTTTGTGTGGGCGACAACTTTAGGAAAAATTATAACTTTGGATAATTTACGAAAGAGGAATATTATTGTAATGAAGTGGTGCTATATGTGTAAGATTTGTGGAGAGTCCATTGATCATTTGTTCGTGCATTGTATGGTTGCTACAGAATTGTGGAGTATGATCTTGCAGCTGTTTGGTGTTGTGTGGGTAATGCTGCGATTGGTGAAAGAGATGTTGGGGAGTTGGAGGGAGCAAAAGGGCAACCGGATGTTGATGCTGATTTGGCGAATGGTTCCGTTGTGTTTGATGTGGTGTCTATAGAGGGAACGGAATGCACACAGTTTTGAAGATTGTGAGATTGGTTTGATTAACTTGAAGATGTTGGTGATACAAACCTTGTTTATGTGGAGAGTGAAGAGATAGTTTATATCCGAGTGTTTTTATTTTGATTTTCTAGATATGTGCTCTCTTTTCTCTTTGAATTAGGGTATCATGTATACATCTTGTGTACTATGGGTTGCGTCCCTCTCCGCTTTTTGAAATATACTTTACTTATCGGGAAAAAAAAAGAAAAAGAAAAAGAAGAATAAACGAAGTCAATAATTTTTTAAAAAGAAGGATACAATACGGCGAGGATATGGTAGTAAATAGTTTTGTCTCTACACGCTCACATGCATGTCAATATTGTTCTAAGTTCTTAAATATTCTATAGTTGTGTGGTGTGATTAGTTCTTTTCTTTTTCTTTTGGTAAAGTTTGTTGTGTGATTACTTGAGCATGTAGCAGGATCTATCACGTTGTATTCATATACATATGGCTCTTGTGGCATATATAATTATATTTAGTCATCTTAAATGGACATTTCTTTAAATTAGCAACAGCGGATATGGACTCACACTATAACTTTTCATAGTACTAGTAGCATTCTTTTGTTTTGTTTTGCTCTCTTTTCTTTTTCTTTTTCAAATAAGAACTAGAAGACCCAAGTGACTTCTAATGTAACTACAATGCACACAAACAATAGAGTGAATCTAGGAATACTCTTTTAATAACCCAGGGGAGAGTGGGTGTTTGGATTTGATATTTCTTTATGAAAATTTCTAGGAATTCTTTTCTGGCTTATTTAAGTCAGATTCTATTTGATCTTGCTAAGAGTTACATTTCTTTCATATAATTTGAATTTGTCAATCCAACAAGGTCATCCTGTCCAAAGGAAATTGATCAAGATACCAACTTATCAATGAGAGCAGTTATGATACATGTAGGTTGGTCATCAAACATACGCAGGTGGATCTGGCAAATATCTTAATAAATTTAACTAGATTTTCGCTGAAGTCATTGGTCATAGGAAAATAAGAGCAGCGGGGAAGAACCTTGTTTCAGTGGAAAGATAGTGATGACTTTTATCATATAAAAATATCAACTACTTTTGATTGGGTGGCAGTGGTCAAACAAGATTCATATGGCGTGCATACCTTTAAGAATATGATTGAAAATTATATGGAATGATCCAAATAGGAACCCATTATATGCTTCTTTTTGCTTCAACCAATTTATTACTCGTGTGTGATCGATATTTAACTTTGGTCCTTGTCTTACAGGAGCTGGAGAATATGTTGCCATCTGCTCCTCCTCCTGAGCCAAAGTATCAGCTACGCAGAACAACCTCAGCCCCATTCTGACATCTGTATTCATATTGGAAGCTCTGTAGGCGTGATGCAGTTGGGTGCTCCGTTTGGTTTACTTTAAGGTGGATGTAGGCACTCTCCCAATCCTTCTCTGAATGAGTGTCTTATGATCTCTCTGAATGAGCTGTCTTTTGCATTCCTGTGGATGGGTTGCTTCTCCCTATTATGAGATGTTTCTTGTGTCTATTTCCCTGTGAGATCATTTGCGATATAATTTTCAGCACACACCGTTGTACTTTTTCACTAATGAGTTTATATAGATGTTTGGTACATAGCCCCTTTCTTCCAGCCACCATCTAATCATCTAAAGTTCAGTTTATGCTCAGTTCTTGTGGATAATTGGCTAAGTGAGGTAATCGAAGTGGCTTCTTCATTTTTCTGGGATACCCTGTAAGTATATGAAAAGCTACTTGCTGCACTAACCTCTAGACTCTCTCTCTGATTGGGGGCTTTTGGTGATAAATATTCTGACCCAGTGAAATGTTAAATAATGTAGTTGTAAAATGTAATGGGTTGTGCTGAAGGTGTTGTAATTTTGATCCTAAATTCTAATCAAGGGACAAGGTCACCCATTTTACTAAGTTATGCTGTGATTATGACTATTTGATTGATCTTTTGGCTAAGATTTTTCTCTTTACCTAGATTGGATTTCATAATAACTTATTGATCAATTGGTTACCATGCCCTCTCTTGATGTCTTTGTGATAATGTGGATTCTGGGCTTTAGGGGACAAGGTTGCCAACTTACTTAGTAATGCAGAGATTATGATACTTCACAGGGGAGGATTAATAGCTTCTGTTTTCAACCAATTCCATGTATACTTCCTGCTTTCTTGTTTGTTTGTGAATGAATAATGTTCATCTTCACGTCCATTTATCACACTTATGTCACACTCATTGGCATGTCGTGTTTTAAGTGACTTACAATGTCAACCGCTTAAACAAGCAAAAATTTAAGCAGATTAAAACACGTAACACGTCATGTTATTGGTTGTGATAAATATGTGTGAAGTGTAGCATTACTTTGATTTTTAAGTCAATTTCCTATCCCGAGAAAAAATAAAATAGAGTCAGGTTGATTTTGAATTATAATATTAATAAAAAAAATATAATTAGGTCAAATGAAAATGGAACATATATATAGCATTACTGAAGTTGATATATATATATATATATATATATATATATATATATATATATATATATATTTGGGTGGTGATGAAATTGTATTCCCAATGAGTGGTTATGTCAGATGAAAGGAGAGGCGTGTTTGGCATAAAGAAGTCATTTCTGTTAGGGTGGAGCGTACAGTATTTGTTATGGACTTTCCTTGTATGGCATGGAAATTGCAGCAAGCAAGCAGAATTATGGAGGAATTAGAGAAGAAGATGAAGATTGAAATGGATAATAACAATAACTATTGGTACTTAGAGAGGCCCAATCTTTTCAAGACAGTTCAAGAGACAGTTCAAGAGGCCTAGGCAGTAGGCTCTCAAAGAAAGGATTCTCATCAATATTCATTTTCATATCTTTCTTTACATATTTTGTTCCTTTTTATAGATTAAATTTCTAACTAAAAGCATATTATAGAAGCATATCCTAACTAATTCTCCTTACCTAATTCTCCTATTTTTATTTCTATATTATATCCCTTATAGTAATGAAAACCCAAGAAAGAATTAGTGCTTATAAAACTAGATGGAATTTTGGGGGTGTTCTGGCAATAGTCCGTGAGAAATAAAAGTTGAAGTTGAAATTCGAAAAATGATTTATGATTTTAAAAAATAAAAAATAGTTTTACTGAAATTAAAAATGGTTTTTTGGCCGGTTCGGTTTGATTTAAATTTTTTTTTGTCATATCAAACATCGAAAAATATGAAAAGTAATTTTGATTAAATATTTTATTTAAAAACAAATTCTCATTGGTTTTTAATTTGGGTGGATTCATTTAATCTAAGTAAAATGAAAATAAAAAAAAGGAACAAAAAAAATTGAAAAAGTCAAACAAGGGAGATGTCAAATCAATAGATGTGAGACAAGATGCGAAGATGGGAGTTATATAGTGTTATATATTTATATAGTGTTACATTAATATTAATAGTCAAACAGAATTCCATGCTCATTAGCTGCAAGAAAAAGAAGTTGCTGTACATTTCCACATCTTGTGTAATGATTTCTCATCTTTTTTTTTTTTTTTTTTTTTTTTTTTTTTTCCTGTAATTTATATTATCATATTATTATATTTTTTCCAATGTGGAAATTTTACTTGAATAATGTTGAGTTACTTGAGTACGTAGTTGGGCTTTCAATATTAATAGTCAAACAGAATTCCATGCTCATTTGCTGCAAGAAAAAGAAGTTGTACATTTCCACATCTTGTGTAATCATTTCTCATCCCTTTCAATATTAATTAAAATAATTAATTAATAGAAATGTTGTGGATACCAATTAATCAAGAGTTGATTATTTGTAAAAATATTTAGTACCCGTAACATTTTTCTTATATATATTGATTTAGGCTCTTATATTTTATAGGGATAACTTCACTTATAAACTCGATCTTTCATCACTTTTACAAAAAAGTATTAAAATTTTAAAAGTTGTCAATTTAGGATGGATATCTTTCAATTTTTTTTTTGCAATTTTAACCATTTGTTAAATTTTTTCGTTAAATCTTGTTAAATTCCCAAAGTACCCCTTTAGGATTTAGGTGTTGCCCAGAATTTAATGGAATTTGCAAAAATATCAATGCCTGAATCTTTTTGAAAATTTTATGATTTTTTTTTTAAAAAAAATTAACACTGGTATTTTGAAATTTTTGACAAGATTTAATAAAAAATTCTAACGAAATGTTGAAATTGAAAAAAAAAAATAAAAAATTGAAAGATAGATACCATAAATTGACACTCTTTAAAATTTGGGTACCTTTTTACAAAAAGTAACAAAAAATCAAGAGCTATAATTGAAGTTTTCCCCAACTAAATTTATATGGTCCAATTCCCGAAATCCTTGCAACTTTCACTTTTACTCTGCCCTAATCCTCTCAGTTTTAACATTTTATGTTTGTTACAATATTACGTGAATGATTTCTCGATCACGCAATGGAATAAATTGTTAGGTTTTGATGAAACTTAAACCTTTTAGATTTTGAGAGAACCTAGATATTTTTTAAACACAAAGTTTGTGATTAATTCTGCTTGCTTTATTATTCCACTAATAACTCTTTAAATAAAGATTACATCGTGAAGTCCTAATTGAAAGATAACATTAAGAGAAAACTCCCCTAGATGATCTCACGATCATCCTTCTACCAACTAAGATGACAATAGACTTTTAATGAAACAATAAAACATAAGATTAACACTCACAGAGATATATTCAACGTGGATAACTTCAACTAAACTAAATAACCAACTAAGTCTCAAACACTGAGACTATCAACCAAAAGAAAATACTGAAACATAAAACAACTAAAAGACTTTAAACCATTCAACAAGAAGATAAGAAAAATATATGATAATGACTCAACCAAGTAAGCAACGTAGAAGACTCCAAACTCCAAAGTAGTAGTAGACTCCAACTCTAAAGTGACGTAGAAGACTCCAATACATCCAATAAAATGTGATAGAGTGAGATAGCTCGTCCATTCCTTAACACACAATCACTCATTTCTTCAAGCAGGATGATGTTTTTACCCTCGACAAAAACTTCTTATAGATTTTGTTAAGCAAAGGTATATATGTCAATACACTATAAGACAATCACTCTATCTCATTATGGCCATTGTTTTGAAATGTATCAACCGTCCACTATTATTTTTGGATTAGGATCGTCTTTGAAGTATAGAGAATTTGAACAAGTGATTGTAAGAGATCACTTATAGAATCCACCTGACCGAGAAAATGGTTGGACAACTCAAGTTTTATTTGGTCATATGAATTTCATAAATGGTCTCTCACAATTACCTGTCCAAATTCTCTACATTTAGAGTAGACAATTGTAAACGATCCTAATCTATAATTTTTAGATCAAATTCTAAAATATCCTAATCCATATTGTATACTTCTTATTGCACTTACTTACTTGACCAAGTATTAGCTGCTAATCAAATGCGTAAATTGTTTTACAATATGAACTCAATGCTTCGCCATTTGCTTCCTTGTGTCCACTCCAAAGCACCCCACGTATTCAGGCATATTCATGGCCATATGCACAGTTGCAGTTAACTCTTCGGATTAGAGATATCGATTGATTACATTATCTTGTTCAAATCACCAACAAAAGTTGAAGAAATTTTGCACTAATATCCCATCTTTTGGAAGTATTAATCGGTTGAAACTTCACTTAATTCTCAAAAACTTTTATCATATTTAAAATTATTTTCATAAACTTTTAAAACTCTCAATTTAGTATACTCATCTTTCAATATTTTTTTTTTTTTTTTTTTTTTTTTTTTTTTTTCAATTTCACTCATCTCTTAGGATTTTTTCTTAAATCCTACCATAAGGGTGTCAAATTCTCAAAATACCCATCCTATTTTTTAGGGAAGAAAAAGAAAAAAGAAAAAATTACAAGGATTTAGGCATTGGTTAGGATTTAACGGAATTTGCAAAAATACTCACGCCTGAATCTTTAATTATTTTTTTTTTAAAAAAAATAAAATAAAATAAAACATGTGTATTTTGAGAATTTTGACAAGATTTGATAGAAAATCTTTAAAGGATGAGTGGAATTGAAAAAAATTAAAAAAAGAATACATTAAAGGAGTTTTTGAAGTTAATGCTATATTTGTTTCGGCGTAAAATGTTTTCGGCATTCTTGGTGTTTGGTGGGGACGAAAATATTGGTCAACGAAAATAATTTTCAGTTTGACCGTAAAAGCTTATTTAATATTTGAAAAACGATATGGATTTAAACTCTTCATTTTTGCACACACATTTGTTGAAATCAGTCATCGTTGGGCACAGGTTCAGAGGGAGGGGGTTGAGAAGGGGCACATGCCCCTCTCAACCCCCAAAATTTTTCCTTAAGTAGATTTTTCTTGAATATCTTGGTTGCCCACTCTCAACCACTCATCAAGGGACATCTACATTAGATTAGGAAAGCTTTTCCAAAACTAAGAGAACCAGAGTTTAGTCTTCCATGCTTTTACTAATTTAGATCCTCAAGCTTAAGACATTTTTAGGTTAAGGTCTTAACTCTTAAGAAGAAGAAGACGAACACAACACTGGGTTAATTATTTTTGACAAAACGCCCCGATTTAATAACTCTATCATGAGTCCAAAACGTGTGTTGCATGTACTTTAGTTGGGTGTTTATTTTAAACTCTAGTATTTTAAAGTTGTGTTTTGCTGACTTTTAAACTAAAGTCTGAATAGAAGTTTAGTTGCTGACTTCTTGTTGAGTGTTTCAAAGTTGCAATTCTATTTTTCTTTCCTTCTTTTATTTTTAAGTGAAAACTTGCGATTTTTGAGTGAAAAGTTGTGATTTATTAGAGGATGATATTTAATAAATTGTTATATGGTTGTTTTACAAATTGATGATAGTAAAAAATTTGCGTTTAGATCAACACTTGCAAAATATAAATAAAAATTTAAGGGCTGATTTTCGCAGCCACGCCATCTCAGTTATATAGTAATCGTATAACATTATACTAAATAACATTATTCTTGATATTATGTTTTAACTCCGCCAACAAAATAACATTTTAATTGTACGAAATAGAGAACTGAAGTTATCTGAACTTATAGATAGCAACAACGATTCTATTGAACTTCAATCAAACTCTAAATGAGCCCGGCCCGTATCGAGGTAGATTTAGCAAATATGCCAATAGATGCTTGCTTAAGAAAAAAATTTTAAATTAGAGAAATGCTTGGTTGTACACTCTCATCCTAATGATAGAGACCAAATCCAAAGAGTATATCTACAAAAAAGAACAACATTGTCAAATTATTTTTATTGAATTGTTTATTTATTTCGTCAATTACATTGTTTAATATTTTCAATTAATTTTGGTTCAATTTATTTGTTAATTTTGCCCACTGTGAACCAAAATCTACCAAAATCTTGGCTCCACAATTGGCTGGGCATTGAAGTTTGAGTTCAATCCCCTTCCCCTATATAAATAATACAGATTTCAGTTGACCGCGAGCTTAATTCTAATTGTTTTGTTCTTAAGCAAAGATATTCACGGGGCAATTTGTCCTATTCAGATATTCAAGGCCCATAATAATGCAACGTTAGCACAAGTAAAATTGAAGGGAAATTTTTGCCGAAATCCGGCGACGTCTCCAGATTCTGGGGAAACTGGCTGGAATTTGGTTCGCCAGATTCCAGCGATGGTTGTTGGATTCTAGTTTATGCCACTGGTGAGTTTTTCGTACGAACCAAACGCTAAAAAATATTTTAAGCAAAATCATTTTTTTCTAAATAATTACAAAAACTGCCACAATTTGAGAGGTCAAGGGAAGTTTCTTTTATTAATTAATTATGAATAGTTTATAATTCTCTCTATATGCCTATGTATGCACTTACGTCACTGACGAAAGTGACGACAAATTAAGCAGTTGAGAGTCTTGAGACCATAAATATACACCAAACTAGAGCTCTCTCTCCGACAACAATGGCGTCAGAATCTCCCGATCAGCTCCACTTTGTATTGATACCCTTGATGAGCCAAGGCCACCTCATACCCATGATAGACATAGCCAAAATATTGGCACAGCGCAACGCAGTAGCCACAATAATCACCACGCCGCTCAATGCCGCCCGATTCAATGCCACCATCGATCGCGCCGTCGAATCCGGGCTACCCATCCGGCTTCTCCAGATTCAGTTTCCATATGCCGAGGCCGGCTTGCCGGAAGGATGCGAGAATATAGATTCTATTCCTTCGCCGGATTTGATCATGAATTTCGTCACGGCGATGAACCTGTTGCAGCAGCCGGTAGAACAGCTGCTTGAAGAGCTGAAACCATCGCCAAGCTGCTTAATTTCTGATAAACATTTTGCGTGGACGGCTGAGACGGCGCTCAAGTTTCACGTTCCGAGAGTTTCATTCGACGGGACAAACTGTTTCAGCCTCTTGTGCTTTAACAGTTTGTACGTTTCCAAAGTGTACGAGAATGTTTTGTCCGACACAGATACTTTCGTAGTACCCGGGTTGCCGGATCGGATTGAACTCAGAAAAGCTCAGCTGCCGGGAGCGTTCAATCCAGGACCAAACGGGAAAGATTTGAATGTTTTTCGTGAAAAGGTAAGGGAAGCTGAAGCGGAAGCATATGGAGTATTGGTTAACAGTTACGAGGAGTTGGAACCGGCGTATGTCGAGGAATACCGGAAGGCAACAGGACAAAGAGTGTGGTGCATTGGCCCTGTCTCTCTGTGCAACCGGGCGGACATTGACAAGGCTGAGAGAGGTAATGTCAAATTATCACCTTTTTTTTTTTTTTTTTTTTTTTTTTCTTTTTTTTGAAATAGTGAATTGAATTACTCAATAGAAATCATTTCGCTCCGCTAGTACAATAGTTTAAATAAAGGAAGGACATTCTGTGATCCAAATCTTATCTAAAAGCTGAGAAAGAGCACATCTAACCAAAATATGGGCTGCCTTATTAACTCCTCTCCTAACATGAGAGACTTCAATTGGTAAAAAAGAATGGAAAATGGTCCGGATACCTTCAATAAGGTGGCCGTATGCATGGTTGCTAACGCCGCCCCTCTTCAACGCCGAAGCCACCACCATAGAGTCCCCCTCTAAGATAACCGTTGAACCCCCCACTTCTCTACCAAAGCAAATGGTGTGTCATGCAGCTGTTGCCTTTGCCCCTGTAGGGTCAACTATATTAGGAACTAGTTTTGCCTTTGCTGCTAATACTTGCCCCTTTGCATCCCTTATGACAATCCCAACCCTGGGCAGGACAATTATATTTTAAGGATTTTTTGGTGAATTTAATGGTGAGTCTGACAAATCAATAAAGATGATGGAATAAGGTGATATCATTAATAGTGGTTGAAGGAACAAGAGATAAGAAAAATGATTTTTGTGGGACGGGTGAACCGTCCCCCAACACCCATTTTATCTTAAAAAAATTAATTTTAATAAAAAAAGTTGTCTCTGACGTCACATTAGAGACAACTTTTTTATTAAAATCAATTTTTTTTTTTTATTTAAAAGGGGAGGCTGGGGGACGATAAACCGTCCTCCGTGTATCAGTGCTCAAGAGATAATAGTAATGGCTGATTCGAGGATACCAACCTCCGCTACAGACAAGCAATCAATGCCAAGAGATAATCCTCCTTACAACCCTAGAGGCTTTATATGATAGGCACTTTTAACTGAAAATAAACCGTCAGTGGATCCCCTCCACACCAATCGATCAGATTGCCCAAGAGGACTCACCACCACACTACATATCCGGGCCACTTCACCTAGATCAAAAATTCTATGAAGGAGCTCATAATTCCACCAACCCGTATCATCATGCAGAAGGACAGCAACTCGATCATCCAGATTCATTGAAGGGTTGGGAGGTGACAGCAACCGTGGGTAAGGGGGAGGAAGCCAAGCATCACCCCATATACGGATTCTAGCACCATTTCCCACCCTCCAACCTAACCCCAACTCTAGGACGCCTATTGTTTGGCAAATACTCCTCCAAGCGCAAGAAGGACAACATCCTATATTTGCCTCCATAAAAGCCCTAGAAGGAAAATACTTCTCTTTAAGGATGCGTGCCACTAATTAAAGAATTAGGATTCGTCAACAACCTTCAACTTTGCTTCGTCAGTAAAGCCTTATTAAACACATTTATGTCCCGAAAACCCATACCACCTTGAATTTTTGAACAGCCCAACCGCTCTCAACTCATCCAAGAAATTCGGTTGTGGTTAGCTTTGTGACCCCACCAGAATCTATTCATCAGAGTATTAAGAGACTTACATAGGGCTTTGGGCAAGAGGAAGACACTCATGCTGTAGGTGAGTATCGCCTGGACCACTGCTTTAATCAAGATCTCTTTCCCGACTTGGGAAAGGAACTTCTCCTTCTAACCATCTAGCTTCTTTTGCACCCGACTACAAATACTTTTGAACGTGCAAGTCTTGGATCTCCCTATCATCGTTGGCAAGCCCTAGATATTTATCACTGCTTAGGGCCGTTTGAGTTAGCGATTTCAAAAATTGCTATTTGAAAACGTGATTTTAAAAATGAAGTTAAGCGTTTGATAAAAGTCGTAGTTTAATCTTTAAAATCACAATTTAACCTTTAAAATTATGCGTTTTCAAAAAATAACCGTAAATTTTAAAAAACGCAATCTCAAATGATCAATTTTCTGGGAGTTGATTTAAAATTACATTTTTTGTTTACGAAATCACATTGCTAAATGTACAATTATTCTAAAAGCTTAAGTTTATAGAAAAGAATAAATTTAACCAATATTCTACGATCTTGTTTGATATTGTATTAAAAAGCTTAAAAAGTGATTAATATAGTATATAAAAAGTTGTCTCAAACAAAAAAGGATACGTTCGGTAAAAAATGTAAAAAACACTTTTTTTACATTTTTTGTTCTAAAAAAAGCCGGAAATTGTGTTTTAGGAAAAGTTTGAAAATGATGTTTTTTCTAAAGACAAAAAGCTCTATCTTTCAACGCAATTCCAAACACTTGGAATATTTAATTGAAAAGTGAGGTGAATCATGAAGACAAGATTCGAACTCAGGATTTCTGCTGTAATATCATATTAATTCACCACTTATCCTAAGAGAATAAGGCAATAAGGATTGATAAATTTAATTATTTAATCAAAAGATTGTTCGTATTAATTAGAACACTCCCCTTTAGACTCAAACTTTCATTTAATAGGCAAGGTCCAACATTAGAAATATTTAATTGAAATGAGAGAAAAATGACGGAGACAGAATTCGAGCTCAGAACTTCTGCTTTGATACCATATTAAATCATCCCACTTATCTCAAAAACTTCAGCTAAAGAGTAAAAATTTAATCATTTAATCGATAATTGTAACAGGTAACAAGGCCGCCATGGATGAAAACCAGTGCTTGAAATGGCTCGATTCATGGCCACCGAGTTCTGTAATCTACGCATGTCTAGGAAGCCTTAATCGCCTAACACCTCCACAGCTGATGGAGCTTGGTTTAGGCTTGGAAGCATCGAACAAGCCTTTCATCTGGGTCTTACGAGGATCATACAAAAGCAAAGAAATGGAAAATTTGTTATTAGAAGACGGCTTTGAGGAAAGAGTAAAAGGAAGAGGTTTGATAATCCATGGTTGGGCACCACAGGTTCTGATACTGTTGCATCCTGCGATTGGTGGGTTCTTAACACACTGTGGCTGGAATTCTAGCCTGGAAGGGATTTGTGCCGGCGTCCCAATGATGACATGGCCAATGTTTGCCGAACAGTTTTTCAATGAAAAGTTGATCGTGCAAGTGTTGGAGGTTGGCGTGAGGGTGGGAGTTGAGTTGGCTCTGACATGGGGGGAGGAAGAGAAGTTTGGGGTGGCTGTGAAGAGGGAAAATGTTGAGGAGGCTGTGGAGAAGATAATGGGTGAAGGAGAAGAGAGAGAAGAGAGAAGAGAAAGAGCAAGAAAGCTTGCAGAGATGGCAAAGAAGGCAATTGAAGAGGGAGGGTCTTCTTTTCTCGACATGACACTACTACTTCAAGATATCAAGCAGCAAGCAAAAAAGCAAAAAAATAAGTAGTCAAATACATGAAATGTGATTCCCCTCGTGTAATTAAAACGAGTAAGAAGTGTGTGTGGGGCAACCAAAATTTAGGCGGTCTACAATAAAATAAGGCTCCCAAATAATAGTAATACATGAAATGTGATTCCCTTCATGTAATTAAAATGATACATGAAATGTGTTTGTGTGATTCCCTTCATGTAAATAAAACTATACCTGAAATGTGATTCCTTTCATGTAATTAAAACAAATAAGAAGTGCGTGTGCGTACGCGCCTTCATGTAATTAAAACGATACATGAAATGTGATTCCCTTCGTGTAATTAAAACGAATAAGTAGTGTGTGTGTGGCAACCAAAATTTAGGCGGTTTACAATGAAATAAGGTGCTCCCAAAAAGTAGTTGTATCGATAAAAATTTATATTGTTAATCTAAGGATAGAGTTCACATATCCCCGCCTACAATTACCACTCAATTGACAATGACCCCCCAAACTACTAAAAATTGTCATTAATATTTCCCCAATGAAACAAATTAAATACTAAAAATTAAAAAAGAAACTAAAATTAAAAAATAAAAAAAAACATAAAAACTAAGGGTGGACAAATTTAAAAATTTAAACATTTAAAAGTTTTTAGTTTTTTTTTTCTATATTAAAATATTTGTTTTCTTTTTTCAAAGAAATTAAAAATTTTAAAAAAAAAATTTAAATTTTCGTTTTATATAATCTTCGATTTTTTTTTTTTTTTTACTAAAAAAAAAACCTTTTTGAAATTATAAGAGTATTTTTGTCTTATTTAAAAAAAATTGTAAGGTTGTTTTTGTCTTTTTATTAGCCTTGGAGGAACATTGACAACTTTTTGGTAGTTTGGGAGTGACATTGTTCCAATTAAAAGTTTGCGGGATACTGTCAATTAAATGGTAGTTTGAGAGGGGGTATGTGGATTTTTTTCCTTCATCTAAAAATTGACTATTTGTGAGAAAACGATTAAAACTTATTCCATTAAAATAAAAATAAAGAACAATTAAGGCCCCTATTATGGTATACTTCATTTTTGAAGAAAAAAAAAAAAATACACACCCTCGCAGAAATACCGTCTCTTCTCTCTATATGGCTGTTGATTTTCTGTGCGTATAGAAGTTCTAGACTCTTCCACACACGCATAAACACAAATCTAAAAATTAAAATATAAGAAGAATGCTTTTTAACTAAAAAATACAATATAGAAATTATAATATAAGAAGAATCTTTAATTTTTTTTTTTAAAGAAATAAAAAAATAAAACATTGGTATTTTGAGAATTTTGACAAGATTTGATAAAAAATCTTAACGGATGAGTGGATTAAGAAAAAATTAAAAGATGAATACATTAAATGAGTTTTTGAAGTTTAATGCTCTGTTTGTTTCAGCGTAAAATGTTTTTAGTATTTTTTGGTGTTTGGTGAGGGCAAAAATAATGGTTAACGGAAATAATTTTCAGTTTGACCGTAAAAATCTCTTTAATTTTTGAAAAACAATATAGATTTAAATTCTTCATTATTGTACGCACATTTGTTGGAATCTGCTACCACTGGGCACTGGAGTTTGAGTTCAATCCCCTTTCCCTATATAGATAATACACATTTCAGTTGACCGCGAGCCTAATTCAAATTGTTTTGTTCCGAAGCAAAGATATCCACAGAGCAGTTTGTCTTATTTAGATATTCAAGATGCCTAATAATGCAACGGTGACACAAGTAAAATCCTTTGAAGGGAAATTTTTGCCGGAATCTGGTTCGCTGGATTACAGTTTGCGTCGTTGGTGATTTTTTCGTACGAGCCAAACGACGAAAAATATTTTTAAGAAAATCATTTGATTTTTTCTGAAAAATAATTTTGTTGAAAATATTTTACGAAAAAAAAAACATTTACGTCGAAACAAACGGAGCATAAGAGAATAATTACAAAAAACTGCAACAATTTGAGAGGTTAGGCTCTATTTGGGTTTTTCGATTTCAAAAAGTGCGATTTAAAAATAACAATTTAAAAATATGCGATTTGAAAAAGTGATTTTTAAAAACGCAGTTAAACGTTTGGTAAAATCGCAGCTTGGCCTTTAAAATTGTTGGTTAGCCTTTTAAAATTCTACGTTTTCAAAAAAACACCCTATTGTCTACAATTTGAAAATGCAGTTTTTTGAGTTTTCAAATCACAATTTTTTAAAAACGTAATTTTTAAAAAACCCAATTATTGAACAGTTCATTTTCTGTGATTTAGTTTAAAATCATACTTTTTGCATACGAAATCCCAATTCTAAACGGGATGTGTTATTCCTATATCACATTACTTTACATCAAGATACATCAAGTGTAGAACCATGTATATAAGACCTAGATATATGGGACCCACATACATGGGTCCTTCCAAACGCACCCTACAGAAAGTTTCTTTTATTAATTAATTATGAATGGTTTATAATTCTCTCTATATGCCGGAAGGATGCGAGAATACAGATTCTCTTCCTTCGCCGGATTTGATCATGAATTTCGTAAAGGCCGGCGATGAACCTGTTGCAGCAGCCGGTAGAACAGATGCTTGAAGAGCTGAAACCATCGCCAAGCTGCTTAATTTCTGATAAACATTTTGCGTGGACGGCTGAGACGGCGCTCAAGTTTCACGTTCCGAGAGTTTCATTCGACGGGACAAACTGTTACAGCCGCTTGTGCTTTAACAGTTTACACGTTTTCAAAGTGTACGAGAATGTTTTGTCCGACACAGATACTTTCGTAGTACCCGGTTCGCCGGATCGGATTGAACTCAGAAAAGCTCAGCTGCCGGGAGCGTTCAATCCAGGACCAAACGGGAAAGATATGAATGTTTTTCGTGAAAAGGTGAGGGAAGCTGAAGCGGAAGCATATGGAGTATTGGTTAACAGTTACGAGGAGTTGGAACTGGCGTATGTCGAGGAATACCGGAAGGCAAGAGGGCAAAGGGTGTGGTGCCTTGGCCCGGTGTCTCTGTGCAGCCAGGAGGACATGGACAAGGCTGACAGAGGTAATGTCAAATTCAACTTCCGGATAGTCGGCTTGGAAGCCTCATTCATACGAATCCCACCCATCGCTACTATATAAAGTTTGCATCGGCAATATCCCCCAATCATTTTTCTCTACGTTGGGATTCACGGACAAGTTCAAGCGCTCATCTTGCGCACACGTCCGAGCAGCGGTGAATCTTATGGAGCGAAACATGCCCTTGGCCACCTTCAGTTTCTGCTTAATCGAAGCCTCGTTGCCGACCCTCACAGCTTGGGCACCCTCCGGCACTACGAGCAACATGTCACCTTGTTTCTGCCCCGGTTTTATGTACTCCACGAAGCCTGAAATTTCCCAGAAGGGAATGGCGTTGTGGCTGCTTGATCACTACTGTGCCGTTCAGTAATTGTGATGGCTTTGGGCCCTGCTTGAAGTCTCCATTGCGCAATAAACCTGAAATTTTTAATTAATTAGCTTTTACTATTATATTTATGATTATACAAGAAAATGTAAATTATATATATATATATATATATATATATATATATATATATATGTGGATGCCAAGGCATGTGAGCCAGCGCAAACTGATCAGGTTTTCACGTGGCCAAGGATGCATATGTAACATGCAAGTCTCTGTAGTCTTATTTCTCTTTTCTTAGAACAAAATTCTTTCTTTAAAAATGTTATTTAAAAAAATTAATAATTTATTAATATCGAGACATCAACATTATAAAATAGTTTTAGTAATAATACAATCACTAATTTGTACATAAAACTAAGCATATAAGGACGTGACCATGTGAGTGATCTTAGAAGAAGAATAGATCCTCTGGAATTTCAGCTTAAGAGTCTATTTCAAAGGTATCTATGCCCCAATAATGAAGACTCCAAGAAATTAGAATCGCAGGATATTTGACCAAAAGACAAGTTTGGATATTATAGAGTACTCTTGGAGTACTTTCGAGAGTAGAGAATATTATAATATGCCCAAACGCTACCTCGATCTTTATAATTTAACTACAAACAATGGGGTTTGTGGGGGCTTGAAGTCTTTGAACTCTCATTTCACCTAAAATCAATTAATGTTAATTGAGATAAAACGATTCAACTCTTTTATAGACCTTGACATTGCGTCGTCTAACATGTATGTTTTTAGAGTGGTCGAAGAGAGCAACATTGTGTCCTATATCAATCCCTCCCTCACAATGACACTCTTGTGATTCGATCTCATATATATATATATATATATATATATATATATATATATATATATATATATATATATATATATATATATATATATATATATATGACTTCTTGGCTCTAATATCACTTATGACTTATTGGACTGTGAACTGTCATTCCGTCTAAAATCAATTGCTGTTAAAGGAAACAAACTCGAATTTTTTATGGACTTTCATATCGCGCTCAAGCGGCTTATAGTTTTAAAAGCGGTTGGAGAGAACGACATTGCGTCCCAACAACAAGGTCCCTTGTAAAACGGACAGAAATTTTCTACAAATCGGTTTGTAGGAATTTTATGCAACTCACATATAAGATTAACATGTGTCATTTGGCATGTGAGAATCACAAGATGTTTTAGAGTAATGATTCTCCATTACCCAAAGATATCACTTTTCACCACCTTGTCTATGTGGTAAAGTGGTCCCCCACTTAAAAATAAATAAAAACTTCAAAAGGTAGTGGGGAACCACCTTGCCACATAGATAACGTGGTAAAAGGTGGTATCTTTGGGTAGTGGTGAATCATTACTCGATGTTTTAATAGCATGAGCTTCTCACATGCTTTTTTAATAGCATTAATAAAAAAAATATGTGCGTCTTACATGTCTAAAAGACACATGTTACTCTTATATGTGGGTTGTATAAAATTAACAATAAACTGGTTTGTAGAAAATGTCTGTCATTGTAAAACTACATGGAATCCACAAAGGAAGATATTAAAGTGAAGGCCCAAAATGGGCAGTGTCTTCTGGAGAAACTGAAGTGGACCTTTAGGGTACGTTTGGGTGTATGAATTTTTATTTATTTATTATATTTAAAATTGTGAATAATGAAAAAATTTATTTTTTGAAATTATATTTTGATAGTTTAAAAAACCTGAGATAAAATAGGAAAAAATTAATAAAACTTGAGTAGAATTCAAATTTAACAAAACAACTCAAACATGTATTTAAAAAATAATAAAATAAAATATGTTACCCAAGCATGCCATTATCCTTTAGAATTGATTAATGTATGCATGAGGTTTAATGCGTACCTGCGTATGAGCTTTTAGGTATCAAACTTCTTTTATCAAAGATTTGGATACTAAATTGACAAGAAGTTTATTAATTATTGAAGATGATCAAAATAATTAATTAAGAGAAATGTGAGGATACTGATTAATCAAGAGTTGATTAATTGTAAAAAAAATTTAGTTTCTTCTAACATTTTTTTTTTTAATATATATATATATATATTGATTTAGGCTCTTATATTATATTTATATGGTTCAATTCCCGAATATCCTCGTAACTTTCCCTCTTTTACTCTGCCCTAATCCTCTCGGTTTTAACGTTTTATGTTTGTCTTTCTACAAGCAAGATGACGTTTTTGCCCTCGACAAAAACTTCTTATAGATTGTTAAGCAAAGGCATATATGTCAATACGCTATAAGACTATTCTCTCTCTCATTATGGTCATTGTTTCGAAATATGGATCCGGCTTCTATGCGGTAGTGAAAACTACCGCATAGATGCTTTGAATGTTTTAAACGATCCAGATGCAGTGAAAGTTTTAAACGGCCAGATGAAGTTTTTACTCGTTCCGTCACTTCACACCGTTCTATCGCAAACCAAACCTGGTTTTTTTTTTTTTTTCTTTTTTTCTTTTTCTCTTTGTTTGTTGCCATATCTCGTTTTTCGCAATAACCACATTCTCATTTTTTGCCATATCTCTGTGTTCTGCCAATTGCAGCAAAAACCTGCAGAAACAGAGGAGGATTCAAATGGATCGAGCTTCAGCTTTTGCTTGCTCCATGCGGCAGCCTGACCGATTCATATAAGAGAAAGTTCTTGAAAATTCTTATTACCGCAAGAGTTATATATACTTGATACATAAACATTTTTGATTCACCTTGAGAAAAAAAAAATAAAATAAAAAATAAAATAAAATAAAATAAAATTCACCCAAAAAGAAAAGGCAGGGAGAGAGAGGTTTCAAAAATTAAGAAAGAAAAAAGAAGAAGAAGAAGAAGAAGAAGAAGGGGGAGACACAAAGAAGGACAGCGGTGGGTCTCACCCAGTCCGTGTCAGGGGTAACCCACCCAGCTCAGCAAAACACATTTGACACCCGAGCATCAGACACCCATTCTCTTCCACTCAGTACCCATCCCCATCGGCAAACAGGGTCAGCAAAACACTCGCCTGCTTGAACGCGTTTGAACCCAAGTGAACCGACGCGAACCCGACTGAGCTGCCTGGCCCGGGCGCCGATGTTTATGGTCTTGGGTCGGGATGGGTGTCGCCGGGCAGTGGAGAGGAAGCGGAGAGTGGATAAAGTAATATTGTTGGGATGGACAGTGAAGATTTGATGGGGGAGAGGAAAATGGTGGTGCCGGTGGTGCGGAGGAGTTGGGGTCTATGATGAGAATGTTTACCAAAAACAAAGAGAGAAAGAAAAACAAAATCAGGTCTGTTTTGCTATAGAACGGTGTGAAGTGACGGGCAAAAATAAAAACTTCATCTGGGCCGCTTAAAACTTTCACTACATCTGGACCGTCTAAAACTTTCACAGCATCTATGCGGTAGTAGAAGCCGGATCCTCGAAATATAATAAAAGGTCCAAATTTGCTTTAGAGTTCTTAAAGTCCTTGCTATAATTTTTGGATTATGATAGTCTATAATTATTTGTCTTAAGTGTAGAGAATTCGAACAGATGATTGTAAGAAATCATTTATGAGACCCACGTGATCGAGTAAGTGGTTTGGTAGCCTAATTTTTATTTGGTCAAACAAATTTCATAAATAGTCTCTCACAATTACGTACTTGAATTTTTTATACTTATAGCAGATAATTATAGACGATCCTATTTTTAGATTAAGTTCTAAAATATCCCAATCCACATTGTATACTTCTTATTGCACTTACTTGACCAAGTATTGGCTGATAATCAAATGTGTAAATTGTTTTATAATATTAACTCAATAATGCTTCTCCATTTGCTTCCTTGTGTCCACTCCAAAGCACCCAACGTATACAGGCAGATTCATGGCACATGCACAGTTGCAGTTAACTCTTCGGATTAGAGATATCGATTGATTACATTATCTTGTTCAAATCACCAACAAAAGTTGAAGAAATTTTGCACTAACATCCCCATCTTTTGGAAGTATTAATCGGTTGAAACTTTCATCACATTTAAAATTATCTTCATAAGTTATAAAAACTCTCAATTTGATATCCTGATCTTTTAATTTTTTTTCAATTTCACTAGTTCGTTAGAATTTTTTTCTTAAATCTTACCATAAGGGTGTCAAATTCTCAAAATATTAAATACCCATCATATATTTTAGGAAAAAAAAAAATTACAAGAATTTAGATGTTGGTTAGTATTTAACGGAATTTACAAAAATGCATACATCTGAATCTTTAAATTTTTTAAAAAGAAGTATGTTAAGAATTTTGACAAAATTTGATAGAAAATGTTAATGAACGAGTGAAATTAAAAAAAAAATAAAAAATAAATACACTAAAAGAGTATTTAAAATTTAAGAGGATAATTACAAAATGGTTAAATATATTTTAGCCCCTCAAATTATCACATTTTCTCTGGATGGCCTCCCAAACTACCAATGCTTAGATTATGGCCCCCCAAACTACCACTTTCTGATTTTTTGGCTCCATCCGTCTATTTATGCCGTCAATTCTAACAGAAATTGATTAAAAACCCGATAATGCCCCTCCCTTAACCGTGAGAATTTCAAAGTGTATGAGGGGTATTTTCGGATTTCTGTTTAGAATTGACGGCAAAAATGGACGAATGAAGTTAAAAAAATCAGAAAGTGATAGTTTGTGGGCTAGAATCTAAACATTGATAATTTGGAGGTATCCAAAGAAAGAGTAAAGGCTAAAATATATTAATCCCGTTACAAAAACTGCCACAATTTCAACGGTTAAGGAAAGTTTCTCTTCTTAATTAATTATGAGTTGATTATAATTCTCTCAATATGCCTATGTATGCACTTACTGTTAAGACAATAGACCATAAGGATCCCAAAGATCCTGCAGATGATCACGATCCCCTGCATCAAGCTATCAGCAACAATCAAACATGATCACATCCCTGTAATCATGCAGATACGCAGACCTACTGCTACCAACGTATACTTACCATTCTTGACATGCAGATACGCAGACCTACTGCTACCAACGTCCACTTACCATACTTGTATAATCTTTCCTTCACCACTTAGTCTCCTTTCCTCTCTTAGATGATATTCTCCTAATTTAGCTGTATAGCACTGTTGTAGACGAATCCTTCCCTTGTAAAGCACACGCTTGTAATCCCTATATATGGAATACTATACCCTGCTTGGAAGCAAGCTTTCAAGCCCATTTCTTTCAAACCTTTGGTTTTTACATGGTATCAGAGCCTACACGGTTCACACCAAAAGAAGGCAGCACAATGGCAGAATCCTCAAACGCTGCTGCTACCAACGAATCCTCAAACACTGCTGCTCCCTTCACAATTCCACATATCCACTCTCATATTGCTCCTAAACTACAGTTAGACGAGCAGAATTATATGGCTTGGGTGTACCAATTTCAGCCCATTCTCCGCACCAATGACCTCATGGGTATTGTTGATGGCACAGAGCCATGCCCACCGAGGTATGTTCCTGGTCTTACTAAAGACTCCCCTGATCAACTGAACCCAGAATTCATCATCTGGGAAAAGAAGGATCAATACCTTCTCAGTTGGCTTATTGCAACTCTCTCTGAGAAAGTGATTTCCACTGTCTATGGGTTGAACAACTCACGACAAGTGTGGTCCGCATTAGCAAACAGGTATGCGGCTCCTTCCAAAACACGTATTCAGGATCTAAGGAGGCAACTGCAGATTCTGCGCCAAGGAGACAAGACATGCGCTGACTACGTGAATGCTGCAAAGTCCCTTGCAGATCAACTGGCTATGGTTGGAAAACCAGTCCTAGACGAAGATCTCATCTCTTACCTCATAGGTGGATTAAACCCACGCTACAATGCCTTCATCACATCATTCACTTTGATGACAAAAGATGAAACAATGTCCCTTGCAGAATTTCAGACCTTCCTGCTCAGTCATGAGCAGCTACTCAATAGCCAAGATGCCTACAGTGAACCTGGCTCATTTGCAATGCACGCACAGAAGATGTCTCCCAACAATCGCAAGCCAAGGTTCACTAATCAGCGGCAAAATCAATCTCGGTTCCCAAATCAAAAAGGAAAATTTTCTTCACCACAAAGGAAACTCTTCAACAATACAGAAACTTCACCCCATGGTAAGCCACACTCTAGTCAATTTGTTTCAGATACTAATCGTCCCCCTTGTCAGATTTGTGGCAAAACCAGCCACCAGGCCCTAGATTGCTTCCACCGGATGGATTATGCCTACCAAGGCAGACATCCCCCAAGTGAACTTACTGCAATGGTGTCACAATCTAATGCCCTGCGAGGAGAAGACGAGTGGCTTGCCGACAGTGGAGCCAACAACCACATCACTGCAGAATTGGAGAACCTGTCCATCCATCAACCATACAAAGGCAATGAGGCTGTCACCGTAGGAAATGGTGGTGGGCTCTCTATTACTCATACTGGCTCCATTTCATTACACACACCACAAACCACTCTACACTTAAAAAATGTACTTTGTTGCCCTCAAGCATCTGCTAATCTTCTGTCCATACAAAAATTTTGCAAAGATAATAATTGCTTTTTCAAGTTAACTGACTCTTACTTTCTTGTGAAGGACAACTTAACCGGGGAGATTCTCCTGCAAGGGCCTAGTGAAGGAGGACTATACCCGATAAATTTAAAGCACTTTTCTAAGAATAAGCTCCGGACACTCACTGCCTTCCTTGGAGCAAAAACCTCCCCCTTCATTTGGCATAGGCGCCTAGGACATCCACACTTGAAGATTTTTCACAAAATCCTCAACTCTAATCAACTCCCTGTCACAGACTCTAAGAATGAAGCTGCAGTTTGCAGTGACTGTCAACTTGCTAAAAGTCGACAGTTACCTTTTCCTACATCTCAAACTGTAACTCATTTTCCTTTAGAGCTTGTACACAGTGATATTTGGACCTCTCCGGTTTATTCAATAAGTGGATGCAAGTTTTATGCTATATTTGTTGATGATTTCTCTCGCTACTCTTGGTTATATCCCCTTAAACATAAATCAGATATATTTGATTGCTTTGTTAAGTTCAAATGTTTAATGGAAAATCTTCTCTCATGCAAACTGAAACGGTTGCAAACAGATGGAGGAGGTGAATACACCTCCCACATCTTTAAACAATATCTGTCCAAACATGGCATCCTTCATAGGATCACATGTCCACACACTTCACAACAGAATGGAATTGCTGAACGAAAGCATCGCCATGTCATTGAAACAGGCCTTGCTCTTCTCGCACAATCTCATCTGTCCTCAAACTTCTGGGTTGAAGCATGCCTTACTGCTGTGTATCTTATAAACCGCATGCCTTCTCCCACATTGCATCATCACACACCTTTCACTACATTGTTTAAATCTGAACCTGATTATTCCCTCTTAAGAGTATTTGGGTGTGCCTGTTATCCTTTACTTCGCCCCTATAACAAACATAAACTGGAATTTCGTAGCAAAAAATGCATATTTTTAGGTTACAACTCAAATCACAAGGGCTACCGGTGTATGGATCCTACAAATTCCAGAATCTACCTCTCTAGAAACGTGGTCTTCGATGAGACGTGCTTCCCTGCTAAGGAGCAACCACCAGCCCCTTCCTCTGCCGGCCACTTCTCCTCCCCAGGTACTGCTCTCCTTCCCTCTCAATTTTGGTCTATTAACTCACTTACACCCCCAACCTCCCCTGTCCCCATCGTTCTTTCTGAAGCTCCTGCCCTTGAACCTCCCGCATCCCTCCCATTGGCTGGTCCCCCTTTGACTCCTAATGATCCTTGTCCCTCTCCCCAACCTGATCCTGAAACCTCCTCTCCTCTACAGCCGATTCCCCCTGCTGCACCTGTCCCTGCAATTTCCCCTGCCCCTGCTCCTTCCCCTGTTCCTCCAACTCGCAGCCCGTCCACCGTCGACCCTCTCCCCCGGATCACTCGCTCCCAAACGGGTTCCCTTAGGCCGAAAACCTTCCCTGACTTCCAACTTTACAGTGTTACCCGACATCCTCTCCAAACCTTTGTTGCCACCACTCTCCCCCGTGAGCCTACTACCTACCGCCAGGCTGCTGCCCACCTTGAATGGCTTGCAGCCATGTCTCTTGAATTTCGGGCCCTCCTTGACAATAACACTTGGACCTTATGTCCTCGCCCCCCTCACCGAACCATAATTAAGAATAAGTGGGTTTACAAACTAAAGCAAAAGGCAGATGGCTCCCTCGACCGGTACAAAGCCCGGCTTGTGGCCAAAGGCTTCCAGCAAAGAGATGGCATCGATTACACCGAGACGTTCAGCCCGGTCATTAAGCCGGCCACAGTTCGCATCGTTCTCGCTCTTGCTCTGACCTTTGACTGGCCCCTCAAACAGTTGGACGTGTCCAACGCTTTCCTGCATGGCATTCTCACAGAAACTGTCTTCATGGAGCAGCCCCCAGGTTTTGTTCATCCCTCCTTTCCTGATTATGTCTGTAAATTGTCCAAGTCTCTCTATGGCCTCAAGCAGGCTCCGAGAGCTTGGTTCCATCGTCTCTCGGAGGCTCTCCTTGAACGCGGCTTGGTTGGCTCTAAGGTTGACTCCTCCCTTTTCCTTTTACACACGTCCTCTGTTCATATTTTCTTTTTGGTTTACGTCGATGATATTATTGTCACTGGCAATAATATCTCTGCTATTAATGGTTTAATTTCGAGTTTACAGGCCGACTTCAAGCTCAAAGACCTTGGTCCGCTCTCCTACTTTCTTGGTGTCCATGTCCACCGGGATCGCCAACATCTCCACCTCAGTCAGTCCAAGTATATTGTCGACCTTCTCCAGCGTGTCAACATGGACGGTGCCAAACCGTATCCTGCCCCCTGCACCTCCGGGAAACGCCTCACTGCCTCTGATGGAGACCCTCTCCCTGATCCCTCATTCTACCGTCACATTGTGGGTGCTCTTCAGTACTGCACCCTCACACGGCCGGACATCTCCTTCTCCGTCAACCAGCTCTGTCAGTTCCTTCACTGCCCCACCTCAGCACACCTCTCCGCAGCCAAGCGAGTCCTCCGTTACTTAAAGGGCTCTCCCGATCATGGCCTGTTATTCACCAAGGGTCCCCTTCACCTTCATGCCTACTGTGACTCTGATTGGGCGGGGGATCCCTCTGACCGCAAGTCCACGGGGGGCTATGGCGTCTTCTTGGGTCCCAGCCTCATCTCTTGGCAGGCCAAGAAACAGCCGGTTGTCTCCCGCTCCAGCACCGAAGCCGAGTACCGCTCCCTTGCCATCACTACCGCCGAACTCTACTGGCTCCGGATGCTTCTCCAGGAACTACAAGTCCCTCTTTCAGCACCTCCTCAGCTCCGATGTGACAACATGGGCGCTATCGCCCTGGCTTCTAATCCTATTTATCATGCTCGCACTAAGCATGTGGAGGTCGATTATCACTTCATTCGGGAAAAGGTTCTCCATAAGGATATCACCATTAGCTATCTCTCCACTCATGACCAGTGTGCCGACATCTTCACCAAAGGTCTCACTGCTGCCCGGTTTCTTTTCCTACGCTCCAAGCTAATGATCGTTGCCCCTCCCATTAGCTTGCGGGGGGCTGTTAAGACAATAGACCATAAGGATCCCAAAGATCCTGCAGATGATCACGATCCCCTGCATCAAGCTATCAGCAACAATCAAACATGATCACATCCCTGTAATCATGCAGATACGCAGACCTACTGCTACCAACGTATACTTACCATTCTTGACATGCAGATACGCAGACCTACTGCTACCAACGTCCACTTACCATACTTGTATAATCTTTCCTTCACCACTTAGTCTCCTTTCCTCTCTTAGATGATATTCTCCTAATTTAGCTGTATAGCACTGTTGTAGACGAATCCTTCCCTTGTAAAGCACACGCTTGTAATCCCTATATATGGAATACTATACCCTGCTTGGAAGCAAGCTTTCAAGCCCATTTCTTTCAAACCTTTGGTTTTTACACTTACGTCACTGGCATGGAAGTGACGACAAATTAAGCAGATCGAGACCATACATATATAATCTGTTAAAAAAAAAGGAGACCATTTATATATACTAAACTCGAGCTCTATCTCCGACAACAATGGCGTCAGAATCTTCCGATCAGCTCCACTTTGTATTGATACCCTTCATGAGCCAAGGCCACCTCATACCCATGATAGACATAGCCAAAATATTGGCACAGCGCAACGCAGTAGCCACCATAATCACCACGCCGCTCAATGCCGTCCGATTCAATGCCACCATCGATCGGGCCGTCAAATCCGGGCTACCCATCCGGCTTCTCCAGATTCAGTTTCCATGTGCCGAGGCCGGCTTGCCGGAAGGATGCGAGAATATAGATTCTCTTCCTTCGCCGGATTTGATCATGAATTTTGTAACGGCGATGAACATGTTGCAGCAGCCGGTAGAACAGCTGCTTGAAGAGCTGAAGCCATCTCCAAGCTGCTTAATTCCTGATAAACAATTTCCGTGGACGGCTGAGACGGCGCTCAAGTTTCACATTCCGAGAGTTTCATTCGACGGGACAAACTGTTTCAGCCGCTTGTGCTTTAACAGTTTGCACGTTTCCAAAGTGTACGAGAATGTTTTGTCCGACACAGATACTTTCGTAGTACCCGGTTTGCCGGATCGGATTGAACTCAGAAAAGCTCAGCTGCCGGGAGCGTTCAATCCAGGACCAAACGATAAAGATATGAATGTTTTTCGTGCAAAGGTGAGGGAAGCTGAAGCGGAAGCATATGGAGTATTGGTTAACAGTTACGAGGAGTTGGAACCGGCGTATGTCGAGGAATACCGGAAGGCAAGAGGGCAAAGGGTGTGGTGCGTTGGCCCGGTGTCTCTGTGTAGCCAGGAGGACATGGACAAGGCTGCCAGAGGTAATCTCAAATTATCACCGTGCGTTTATTGTTTATTTTTTTGACATGTCCAGACAAGAGGAGAGAGGGATTCAAACTAGTGACCTCCACTTTATGAGGCATAATTTCTAGTCGATTGAGCTACCTTTGAAGACTCACCGTACGTTTATTAGCGTAAGTTGATGTTTTTTTTTTTTTTTTTTTTTTTAATATGGCCATGCAAGAGAGGAAGAAAAATTCAAACTAGTGACCTCTGATCAGCTTAATAAAACTAATTAAGTTAATCTTTAATAAATACTACAATTTGAGATTATGTTAAAAAACTTTTAAAATTTAATTTTAGTATGTAAAAATTTGTATTAGATAAAAATGGGTCCGTTGTATAAAAAACTTAATAACTAAGCATTTCTTATACTTTTTTTGGTCTAAACAAAAAAATAAAAAATAAAAAATTCAAAAACTGTGTTTGGAGAAAGGCTTGAAATGACATTTTTTTTAAAAAAAGAAAAAAAGAAAAAGAAAAAAAGAAGCTTTTCTATAGGCAAAAGCTCTCGGGTGAGGGCTCAAACAATATAGCTATTTTGTACGGCTTAAATTGATATAAAATAATTAATTTAATTAATATTCTATGAACTTATTTAGAATTGCGTTAAAAAGTTCAAAAATAATTGTAGTACGTAAAAAGTTGTGTCAACAAATATGGATCATTTTGATTAAAAACTTAAAAAGCAATTCTTTTTGAGTTTTTCTGCTGTAAGAAAAAGTCGAAAACTACGTTTTGAAGAAAGCGTGAAAATTAGTTTTCCTAAAAAGCTATTTCAGGCTTTTTCTATAAATAAAAGTTTTATTTCTTAATGCAATCTCAAACACGCTCTTAACATTCGTCACTGTGTGACTCTCCCTTATCAGGTGGGACCTAACACATGGAATACTTAATTAAAAAGTGAAGTGAATCACTGAGACAAAATTTGAACTTAAGATTTATGTTCTAATATCATGTTAAATCATAACTTATCCTAAAAGAATAATTAAAGCAATAGGAATTGATAAATTTAATTATTTAATCAAGAGAAGCGATTGTTCATATTAGAACATTCCCCTTTAGTCTCAAACTTTCATTTAATAGGCGATGTCCAACATTAGAAATATTTAATTGAAATGAAAGAAAAATAATGAACACAAAATTCGAGTTCATAACTTTTGCAGATACCATATTAAACCATCAAATTTATCTCAAAAGCTTAAGTTAAAGAGTGTAAGTTTAATCATTTAATGGACAATTCTAACAGGTAACAGGGCCTCCATGGATGAAAACCAGCGTTTGAAGTGGCTCGATTCATGGCCACCGAGTTCTGTAATCTACGCATGTCTAGGAAGCCTTAATCGCCTAACACCTTCACAGCAGATGGAGCTTGGTTTAGGCTTGGAAGCATCGAACAAGCCTTTCATCTGGGTCTTACGAGGATCATACAAAAGCCAAGAAATGGAAAATTTGTTATTAGAAGACGGTTTTGAGGAAAGAGTAAAAGGAAGAGGTTTGATAATCCATGGCTGGGCACCACAGGTTTTGATACTGTCGCATCCTGCGATTGGTGGTTTCTTAACACACTGTGGCTGGAATTCTAGCCTGGAAGGGATTTGTGCCGGCGTCCCAATGATGACATGGCCGATGTTTGCGGAACAGTTTCTCAATGAGAAGCTAATCGTGCAGGTTTTGGAGGTTGGCGTGAGGGTGGGAGTTGAGTTGACTATGACATGGGGGGAGGAAGAGAAGTTTGGGGTGGCTGTGAAGAGGGAAAATGTTGAGGAGGCTGTGGAGAAGATAATGGGTGAAGGAGAAGAGAGAGAAGAGAGAAGAGAAAGAGCAAGAAAGCTTGCAGAGATGGCGAAGAAGGCAATTAAAGAAGGAGGGTCTTCTTTTCTCAACATTACACTACTTCTTCAAGATATCAGGCAGCAAGCAAAAAAGCAAAAAAATAAGTAGTCAAATACATGAAATGTGATTCCCTTCGTTGTGACGTCCCACATCGCCTAAAAATGAGGATGTGCTTATATGTATAAATGCATCATTTATGACACAACGCGTTTTAAAGCCGTGATGGCCATGAACCTATCAGAACTCCGCAGTTTAGCGTGCTTCTGCGAGAGCAATTTCAGGATGGGTGACCTCTTGGGAAGTCTGATTTGGGCAACCAAAAGCGGACAATATTGTGTAAGTAGGGGTGGCTTGTTACAAATGGTATCAGAGCCATTACCCAGCCTGAGATGGGGGGAGCGTGCACAAGCCAATGAAGGACGCCAGCGGGGACGCTGGGTCCAAAGAGGGGGTGATTGTGACGTCCCACATTGCCTGAGATTGAGGATGTGCTTATATTTATAAATGCACCCTTTATGACACAACATATTTTAAAGCCGTGATGGCCATGAACCTATCAGAACTCCGCAATTAAGCGTGTTTCTGCGAGAGCAATCCCAGGATGGGTGACCTCCTGGAAAGTCTGGTTTGAGAAGCTAAAAGCGGACAATATTGTGTCATTGGGGGTGAGTCATTACATTCATGAAATTAAAACAAATAAGAAGTGTGTGCGTGTGCGCGTGCGCGCCTTCATGTAATTAAAACGATAAATGAAATGTGATTCCCTTCGTGTAATTAAAACGAATAAGAAGTGTGTGTGTGTGGCAACCAAAATTTAGGTAGTCTACAATGAAATAAGGCTCCCAAATAGTAGTAGTATTGATGAAAATTTATATGATTAATCTATAAGGATAAAGTTCACATATCCCCGCCTCGAATTACCATCTAATTGATAATGACCCCCAAAACTATCAAAAATTGTCATTAATGTTTCCCCAATGAAACAAATTAAATACTAAAAATTAAAAAAGAAACTAAAATAAAATAAAAAAAAATACATAAAAACTCAGGGTGGACAAATTTAAAAATTTAAACATTTAAAATTTTTTAGTTTTTTTCTAAATTAAAATATTTGTTTTTTTTCAAAGAACTTAAAAAATTTCGTTTTTAAAAAAAAAAATTAAAATTTTTCGTTTTTTTTTTTTCTAAAAATAAATATATAATCTTCGATTTTTTTTTAAAATAAAAATTGAAATTTTTAAAACCTTTTTGAATTTATAAGAGTATTTTTGTCTTATTTAAAAAATTAAGAGGTCATTTTTATCTTTTTGCTGGCCTTGGAGGGACATTGACAACTTTTTGGTAGTTTAGGAGTTTAGGAGTGACATTGTCCCAATTAAAAGTTTGGGGGACACTGTCAATTGAATTATAGTTTGAGAGGGGGTATGCAAATTTTTCCCTTAACCTAAAAAAATTGACTATTTGTGAGAAAATGATTAAAACTCCTTCCATAAAAATAAAATTAAAGAATAATTAAGGCCCCTGTAATGGTATACTTCCTTTTTGAAGAAAAAAGAAAAATACACACCCTCACGGAAATACAGTCTCTTCTCTCTATATGGTTGTTGATTTTCTGTGCGTATAAAAGTTCTAGACTCTTCCACACACATAAACACAAATTTATATCGTTAATCTAAGAATAAAGTTCACATATCCCCGCCTCGAATTATAATAAATATTAGTTAATTAATAGTTAAATATAAAAATGGATCTTAGTTAAATTTGTTACCTTAAGCCTCAAAATCTATCATACCGGCCGTGTTTCTTTGGAACGCAACGCAAGTATTACACATGGGTGGAACATTTACAAAAAAAAATGTCACTATTACATTTGAGCTTGGCAGGACACTCTTAACCTGATAAATAAGATATTTACTAATTTATTCATTTTATTTTCTGTTCCTTTGGAGAATAAAAAAGGTCACTATTATTTATGAATTAATTTACTCGGCTTCCTTTTCTTTTGAAGAGTTGAACGACCATGGGATAAAATGAATTCAAGCACTTGCCTTTGGACATACCCTACTGAATTATGAAGACAATATTTTTCTTAAGTTCTGTTTACGAAGAAATTAATGTTAAGTTTCTCTTTTAACGTAGAATTCAATGTTTTCAAACAGAGTTTTTCGAAGAATAGTTTAAAAATATTTTTTTTCTTATGTTGTATTAAGTGTTTTCAAGGAAAATATTTTAAAGAAAAAATTCTTAACCAATTAATTTTAAATTGGTTGGGAGTATTACTTACTGAACTTTTTCGCTCATTAGTTTTGTTTTCTTATTTCCGGGTTAGGTTGAGATGCAATAGGAGGCCGAATGCAACTTAGATGGTGGATTTCATTTCATTTCATGATTAAGATTAATCTCTTTATATAATACATGCCTAACGGTATAAGAAAGAAAAGTTTTCAGACAGCTTTATGCCATGTTTATACCTTTACGTTTCTGCATTTATGTTTAATAAAGGTTTTTAGACTCATGCATTTCATATGTTTATAAGTGCTATGTTCATATTTGTGACCTTTGCGCCTATGAGACTTCTAGGTTAACAAACCTAATCTTAGTGGGTCGGGGGCATTACAACTATGATGCTTAAGTTAGTACGAATGAAATGGAATAACTTGAAGGAACACAAAGGTAGTGTGCAAAGGAAGGTGACGAAAGTCTCGTTTTACATTATGTCTACCGCCTTTTATAACAGATTTTGTCGTAATCGTCTGTCACGTGTTACGCCTTCATTCGAGACTTCCCTGTTGCAGTGCTCCCTACATCCCACAACTCCTCTGTGCGATTACCTCATGTAGGGAATCATGGGCACAATTACTAACGTGCCAAAGGAGTGGATCAAGTACGGTACCATGCAACTGTTCTCGAGTTTGGTTTATTGATGAATTAGGTATCGGATCCACAAGGTCAACAAGTCCCAATCAGGCAAGCGGTCGAGAAACTTTGGCATCTAGTATTATTTTTCTTAAATCACTATGTTGATGTAGACACATCATGAAAATTACATGTTTTGATGTGATACGGGAATCACTTACCAAGAGTTTTAAAGTCTTTATTTTTATGAATCCTTGTTCATTAGGGATTAAAAGTATTTATTCCTAAAAATTAGGAATTCTTCTCCATTAAAGATATGAGTCTTTATTTTGTATTAATTATGAATCTTTATTTGTATCAAATAATGTTAGGATCAAGGCTTGCAGCTTATTTAAAGGCAACTTGTTGCTTTATCTTGGCAAAAGTGTGTTTTGGTGAATACAATTTTTACAGAGAGGTTTCTCATGTTTTTCTAAGTTTTGAATCTCTTGAATCAACCAAATGTTGATACATTTATTGCTGGTATTTTCGTGAATCAACAAGTTTAATAAAGGGTTTTGCTTTCAGTATTTATGCGCAAATCAACATATTCAAGTTCGTTCATCTTTTTTATTTTTGGAAAAGTCAAATTTGGTCCTTAGGTTTTTATGTGATTATTTAGTCATTGAGTTTCAATTTTGAAAATTACGTCCTTATAAAGAAGCGTTTTGCCCGGTATTTGTGCGCAAATCAACGAATTCAACATTGTTATCTTGTTTTTTTTAAAATAAATAAAATAAAATTTAGTCATTGAATTTTCAATTTAGAAAATTACATCATCATGTTTGTCTTTGGTTTCCAGTAAGTCTCTCCGTGAACTTACTATCTACTTAATTGAAAATATGTCATATGACTTTCGTTTGACATGTCGTAACCATACATGTCAATAGGTTTAAGAATCCAAATCTAGGAATGAAAGGGATAAATCTTTGAAATGGGGATGCATTTCAAAATTGGTTTTCGAATTTCTATGATTTTCATCTATGGAAGCATTGGGCATCCACAGAACTCACATAGGTTTTGCTCTGCCTTCTAGTGCCAAAAATAGGACACTTTGGAGCAAAATGAGGTTTATTGTGCTGTGTTCTACCCACATTTTTTAATGAATGATTGGTGCACAACAGTTGTATACAACTTGTGCACAACACAAGACACATGGGATGGGACCCATCACATGAGTCTCACTCCAATTGTGTACAAATTGTGCACAACTGTTGTGCAAAAAGCTTTTCCGCATTTTTGCACTTTGCCATAAAGTCTATCTTCATGACTTCTGGAAAACTAGTGGAGATCGAGGCATAAAAAAATTTAGATGCAGCACTCGCTATATTAAATTATGATACAATCTGGTTGATAAAGATGTGTGGATAAGAAACAAATGAAGGAAATTAGACAAAAATGATTATACTTATACCATTGGATTCTTTTATTTATATTGCACTGATCAATTGGGTGATCTACCACTACAAGGAAGAATCAATGCTTGTCTAGAGAATCTTCTTCACCAATTTCATGAGATTTAATCACATTCATCTAAGAATGGCATTTACTTTCTGAGTAAGAAATGGTTTGAATGTCATCAACACTGCAATTGCCTCAATCACATTCAAGATGAAGAAAACCAACTGGTCACCTATATTTCAACACCAATTGCAAAGTTGCTCAGTCTCACAAATTGTCAACTAAGATCACTCTATGACAGTACTATACTGCTAAAACTCATTGCTTACATTTTTTCATCCAGTAAGTATAAAAAACATGGAGTCATTCAAAGAGCAAAGCAGATCATACACAAGCCAATTAACTTTATCTCAAATGGTATTTCCACCCAAAAAAAAAAAATAGGATGGAGGGTGCAGGAGATCATGAATTCAAAATCTACTTGTAGCTTATCACTTCAAAAAGTAGGTCATACACAAGATACATGAGTGGCAGGTTGTAAGGGGTAATATATATATCTTCATATAAAATATTGGTTAGAGAAACCATGAAAATTGTTCTACTCACATTGTAACAATAACAACAATAGCAACAATGATGCATTGCTATTGATGATTATCAGGCTCGTCATGAAAATTAGAGCAGGTAGCTAGTCATGGTTATGCAAAGATACATGCAAACCAAATTTATTGAGAAAGTTTGCATGCTTTTTATTTCATATGAAGCATCTTCTTTTTTTTTTTTTTTAGTGGCTGATATAATAAGTGTGTCACGTCAGTTTGTAAGGAATTTGTGGTAAAAGTTGTTGTAACTCTAACAACACTTTTTTATTTTATTTTTATATAGATTGGTTTAGCATGAGTTTTCTAAGTTCATTTTTTTGTGGGCCTACTAACTAATAACAATCATCTCCGAATGTGACATATAAGTATGCAGACAAAGGATTTTCCTTAGCAGTTTCAGATGAGTATATACCTGGAAGGAAAGCCGCATCTTGACGCTTTTGTGCCCAAGAAAATCTACATAGACCAAGATATCCGAATGAATGATATAAATTGGGAGTCTCATCTCCATATAAAAGGGTTAAACAAATTTAATGCAAATATGGAAATCTACAAAACAATGTAAATGGTACCTATGTTACATGAATATTTTATGTACATGCTCTGTTCCTAGCCTATATCAATCGCATTAAGGGTATTTTAGTTTAACCCAAAACCTACTTGCAAACAAATGTCAGCTGATTCACCCACAAAACCACCGTTGGTAATCTTGATACTCATCTTATGACAATATTACCAATATAGATATAAACTACAGGAAAAAATAAGGCCAAAAAAAGAAATTTCACTACATCTATTATCAAACCAATATTAATAGTTTATAAAATAATCTAAAAAATGGATTGTTTCATCAACGGTATTGGGTCAGAATTCCCTTTTGACTCTGCGCCAGGTAAGTATGTAGTGTAAGACAATCTATAATTCAGCATTCGACAATGTAAACCCCTATTATGATCCATAAATGGATTTCACCATCACCTATAAGTAAAATAAAAGCCATACAAATTTAGACACTTACATTACACCGCCTCCAGCTGGACCAGCTGCTTTGAATAGAGACATTGCTGTCATAGAGATGCCATTAGCAGCTCCTCTTTGGTGTTGCTCCTATTGTTCAATATACAGTTGAATTGACATAAGACGAATCTTGTAGTCTATCACCACTTGAAAGAAAATATTAACAGCAGACATTAAATCATATAAACTAAGGAAAGAAGAATACCACAGCTCTGTTTTGCAGAAGGAATAAGCCAGTGCTAATGGACACCTGCTTATAAAGAAACATTAACACTTCCCAAAAACTACAAGAGGAGTCAATGAACGTAATTGATCTAAGATATGAAGCCTTAATCAGCTATCATAAATACTTCCCTACATTCTATTTTGTTATTCCGTTCTATACAAAATAATTGTACGACAGTAAATGCATTCTTGCTTGTTTATGTTAATCGAAGAACAATTTCTGTATGCATAGATATAGTATGGCATCTAAAAATTGTAAATGTTTGCTAATCAATACAAAGGTTAGTTGCAGATTCTTATTTCGTTCTATGTTTAATGGCAATGCATACAGCTTGCTAACATACATATTATTAAAATCCTCTGGTCTACCCCATTTGCTTACACCTTGCCCTACGCAACCTAACCCCTGATGCCCACAGTCTATGACCCTTAATGCATTAAGCAATTAAAGCACATAACTCTAAGCAAACCTTAACCTTTCACTTTGCCATACAGCTTGTTGCACAAAGAAACACCAATACCACCAATATATCAAGAGTTCAAAACCTATTTTTACAAATATGATACCCATTTATAACCACCCCACAAAAATATTGGAAGTGATACAACATTGGATGTTAATGTCTTTAGTTGTCAAAGTCATAGCAATGAAAAGAGAGACGGTGTGAACAAATAAAAGAAAAATGAAAATGTTGGTTTAATATAATAAATTTGGTGACTTGTTAAATTAGAATTAGATCTTCAAGATGTATATGCACTTACAGATAAGACATTCTTCGCCACAGAAGCACAATTTAGTACGAAGGCGAGGCTCAATCCAGATAACAAGGCTATGTATGGGTAACTTGCTAACAAAGGTATGGATACAACCTGCATATGGGATTTATAAGCCCAAAAATTCAAGGAAAAATATATTTTGCAAAAACAAAGGCGAAATACATATCTGCTTCGGAGGTTTGAAAACTTACACCACCGATGCGAACTACCATAACGGTCCCAAGAAATTTCTCCATTAACGGATATAAAGAAAGTTGAAAAACGAGAAGGCCAAAACCTAAAAAGTTCAATATGTCGTCAATAATAATCCAACAACTATATTGAGTGAATAATACTAGTTTAGCAGTTAAGTTGCAGATGCAAAAACCAATTTAAGTTTCAAATATGGCAATGCGTTTGTACAGAAATAGATATCAAACAAATGTTTTTAAATTTAAATTTGAATTGCCTCTCCTGTATAAAAAAGTTAACTAATGTCATTTTGTGCTTTTTTTTTACTAAATTATTATGTCAAGCAAGCAACATAAAAGTTCAAGTTTCAAGCACCTCAAAACTAAAGAGAGACCAAATTTCAATATTAAAGTATGCCAAACTATTGTTGTGTGCCAAACCATATTCAACTAAAGACTACAATCTTTTTTTTGATAAGTAAGAATTCAATAAAAAGAGCAGAGGGGCGCAACCCTAGTACACAGGAAGTATACAAAAGAGCCCTTAAACAGAAGAAAGAAAAGAACAAGAAAGTAAAAAGTCAGCGAACAACATACTACTCGGGCTATGCGCCGACACCCAAAGATATAACATATTAAGCACATTTCTACAAAGAGCCCCAACCGAAACCTCCACGTTCTCAAAAAGCCTAGAATTTCTCTCATACCACAAGCCCCACAAAACACACAAAGGAACCTGCTTCCAAATACGAAAAACATGACCACGACCCAGCAAAGTGCCCCAACCACTCAATAAATCCAAGAAAACTACTAGGCATAACCTATTCCACCCCGAACAAGCTATAAAAAAAACTCCAAACAACCCATGCCACATCGTAATGAAGAAGAAGGTGATCAACGGACTCCCCATGCTTTTTACACATAACACACCACTCTACCACCACAACACCACACCTATGTAAATTGTCATGAGTTAAGATCTTTCCTAAAGCCGTTGTCCAAACAAAGAACGCTACCCGTTTCGGAGCTTTAACCCGCCATATACCCTTCCAAGGAAAAGAGGCCGCCTCATGACAAACTAAAGCTTTGTAGAAAGTCTTCACTTCAAATTCCTCCTCTTGGAAAGATTCCACACCACCCTATCAACCCCCCCATGCCGAACCCGAGTAGAGTATAACTGATCAAAGAAGGACATCACCATCTCCACCTCCTAATCCTAAGCATAGCGCGTAAAGAGAACATTCCAATGAACCACGCCTCCTACCACAGACAAATTATCCGCCACCGAAGCATCAGAAGAACGTGCAATAGAGTACAAAGCTGGATAACAGAGCTTGAGAGGCTTGTCCCTACACCAAAGATCATGCCAAAAACGAATATGAGACCCATCACCCACCTCAAAACGCAAAAACTTGGCAACACTATCCCACCCTTTTCGAATAAACTTCCAAACACTGACACCATAAGGCCCCGTAACTGGTAAAGAACACCAACCTCCCCTCACACTCTTATACTTCACCTCAATCACCGATCTCCACAAAGCATCGCGCTCCTGAGAGAACCTCCAAATCCACTTCCCCAATAAGGCTTGATTAAAATTAATAACATTACGAACACCCAGTCCACCAGCCTTAATTGGAGTACAGACTTGATGCCACTTGACTAAATGAAATTTAGTCTCATCACCCAAACCACTCAACAGAAACTCCCTTTGAAGCCGCTCCAGTTTCTTAGCTACACTTACAGGAATAGGGAACAGAGATAAATAATAAGTTGGAATACTAGACAGAGAACTGTGAATCAAAGTCACCCTACCACCCTTGGACAAATATAGTTTCTTCCAACTAGCCAACCTTTGTTCTACCCTCTCAACAACCCCATTCCAAATAGAAATAGATTTGAACGACGCCCCCAACGGCATACCCAAATAAGTCATTGGCAAAGACCCAATTCTACATCCCAGAATATGTGCCAAGGACTCTACATCTTCCACCTCGCCAATAGGGACCAATTCGGATTTGCCTAAATTGATCCTCAACCCTGACACTGCTTCGAAACATAAGAAGGTACACCTCAAATTTCGAACATGCTTGGCCTGTGCTCCACAAAAAATTAAGGTATCATCCGCAAACAGTAAATGATTCATCACTAAAGCTTCATTACCCATGAAGCCCACTGAGAAGCCTGATAGCGAGCCTTGGAGCATAGACGCATTCAACATCCTGCTAAGTGCTTCCATAACCACCACAAACAGCAGAGGAGAAAGAGGATCACCTTGCCTAATCCCCCGCAAGCTCTGAAAGAAACCAGAAGGGACGCCATTTACCAAAATGGAAAATTTTACCGTAGAAACGCAAAATTTAATCCATTTCCTCCACCTCTCCCCAAACCCACACTTCTGAAGCATGTAAAGGAGGAAATCCCAATTCACGTGATCATAAGCTTTCTCCAAATCCAGTTTGCACAATAATCCGGCCTCCCCTGACCACCTTTGGTTATCCAGACATTCATTGGCTATAAGAACCGAATCCAAAATTTGCCTTCCACCAACAAAAGCATTCTGATAGTTCAAAATAATTTTCCCCAACACTGATTTGAGCCTATTAGCAAGGACATCTATAATTGAACATCTATAATTAATGAATAAAAAAAATTAAAAATTTATTGAAGCCGGCCCACGGATACCAATTAGGAGTATTTTTTGATACTCAAAGAAGAAAATTAAAAAAAAAAAAAAAAAAAAAAAAAAAAACTTTAATATTTAGAATTTAGGAAATTGTCCCAGCTTATTAACACCAAGCAAAATAAAATCACATGGTCCATGTTGATTAAGTCTCAAGACATCATATGCTTAAAGGATAAGTGCACACAGAACCACATGATAAATAAAAGAAGTCATGTTTTCACTTCACAATCAAGCAAGGATGTCCTTGACGCATGTTTGGAATTACATGCCTCATTAAATGGATTTATTAATACACAGGTTTCAATCTCAACTTGATTGGTCAACAATATGCTAAAACACTTATATCAACTAATCAAAAAAATTCACTCCAATCAAACATGATGAGCTTGGGAAGCAAACCTAGAAGGTTTTTTTTTTATAAGTAAATAAAGTTTTATTGAAAGCGTAAGGCACCCCTAAGTATACTGGAAGTATACACAAGGAAACGTCTAAGAAGGCAAAGAAAAACGAACAAGAAAATCAGAATTGCTAATCGACAAGGGTGACAAAAAGGCCACCGTCCAAAGATACAGCGTATGAAGGAATGAGGCAACAATATCCTCCAAGGAATTCTCCATGTCTTCGAAACACCTAAGATTTTTCTCCTTCCAAACACACTAAAGAATGCAAATTGGCACCATCTTCCAAACCGCAGCACTCATTGGCCTTCCAGCCTTCCACCAACAGGCAAATAAGTCGATAACTCTTCTAGGCATAACCCAAGACATACCAAGCCGAGAAAAAAAAAGATTCCACAAAGTGGAAGCCACATCACAATGAAGAAGAAGGTGGTTCATAGATTCCCCATCTCTCTTGGATAAGTAACATCTATCCACAATGATGATCTTCCACTTCCTAAGATTGTCCACTGTAAGAATCTTGCCCAGGGCTGCTGCCCACGCAAAAAAAGCCGCTCTCGAAGGAGCCTGAGTCTGGCACACACTCTTCCAAGGAAAACGTCGACCTTCAGAGCCAACCAAGGAGCTGAAGGACTTGACCTTGAACACACCTTTCTTGGAAGGGACCCACCAGAGCATATCTGCACGATCTCGACTCATCGTGGCTGAATGTAGGACCTAAAAGAAGGAGGCAAAGACATCCACTTCCCAATCATGCGCCTCTCTAACAAAGCTCATGTTCCATTGAATAGAGCCGCCCAAAACCTCCATATTATCCACAACGGAAGCATCCTTAACCCGAGCAATACCAAAAAGAACAGGAAAAGCTTCCTTCAACACCGTATCCCCGCACCACAGATCATGCCAAAATTTTGTCCTAATCCCATCCCCCACCTCAAATCTAGTAAAACCAGAGAAAATCCCTCACCCTTTCCTGATATTCTTCCATAGCCCCACCCCAAAGGGACCTGCAGGCTCGAGGGAGCACCACCCACCCCACAAACTGCCAAACTTGGAATCCACTGCAACTCTCCACCCAACATCTCTCTCAATTCCATACCGCTACAACCATTTGCCTAACAAAGCGCAGTTGAACATCAACAAATTCCGAATACCCAGCCCCCCTTCTGAAATTGGGGTACACACCTTTGACCAACTTACCAAGTGAAATTTAAACTCTTCACCCATTCCACCCCCAAAGAAAATCTCATTGTAACTTCTCTAAGCGAGTAGCAACACTCCCCGGGATAGAGAACATAGACAAAAAATAAGTAGGCACATTAGCAAGAGAGTACTTAATAAGGGTGACTCTACCAACCTTGGAGAGGTATAACCTTTGCCAACTAGCCAGTCGATGCTCTATCTTCTCAATAACCCCTTCCCAAATATTAGTGAACTTATAGGAAGCCCCCAAAGGAAGACCAAGATACTTCGCAGGCAAAGAAGCAATCCCACACCCTATAATGTTGGCTAGCCTTTCCACTTGATCAACATACCCTACAAGAATTAAATTTGACTTTGCCAAATTAACCTTCAAACCTGAAGCAACTTCAAATAGGAGAAAGAGACTCCGCAAATGACGCAACTGAGAAGAATGAGCACTACAAAAAATCAGAGTGTCATCTGCAAACAGAAGATGCGAAAAATCTGCATTACCAACTTTGAAACCTTCTAGCAAACCCCCACTAACCGCAGCAGAAATCATACGGCTCAAAGCCTCGATCACAAACACAAACAAAAGGGGAGACAAAGGGTCCCCTTGTCTCAAACCTCGAGAGCTATTGAAGAATCCATAAGGAGATCCATTGACTAACGCCGAAAACCGCACAGAAGAAATGCGATGAGCAATCAAGGAACACCATTTATCCCCCAAACCACATCGTTTCAGCATATACAATAGAAAGTCCCAATTTACACGATTGTAAGCTTTCTCCAAATCCATTTTACACATGACACCTGGTTCCCCCGATCTAATTCTACTATCAAGGCATTCATTAGCAATAAGGATCGGATCGAGGATCTGCCTACCTTTAATGAAGGCAGTCTGAGATTTGGATATGACCTTCTCCAACACCGAATTCAATCTGTTTGCTAGAACTTTAGCAATGATCTTGTAAACACCTCCCACAAGACTAATAGGCGAAAATCTTTGAGGGAAATTGCACCAGGAGCCTTTGGAATAAGCGAAATGAACTAAGCATTCAGGCTTTTCTCAAACCAACCTCTCGCATGAAAGTCATGAAACGCGTATTTTCTTTCAAGAAGGTTTTTAAGAGTTTGAAAATGGACTTATTATACATATATTTTCTTTCATTCGGAAAAATACGTATATCTTTTCTAACAAAATTGCAAAATTTGTAAATATATAATCTCAAAAAGAAAAGGCCAAAATGAATACTATTGAAATTTTGCATCAAGGAACCACTGACATTCTTATAATTTGTTAGCAAAAAGGAAAGTACTTTAGTAGGATTTCAAGTTTGTTTTGGTTTGAGTAGTCATTGACCAGAATCAGAAGTATATTGAAAACCATTATAATAAAAATTGAAAAATTGTTCGATCCCAATTGACTGAGGACCTTGGTCACAAAAATCGAGAAAATATTTTGAGTCTCCGAGCAGCTTCTTTTATTGATGAAATAAAAAACCTCTAAAGCTTTCCAACACAAAAATATAACTTAAAACAAGCTCTAAACGGTCGAGAAATGGCTGACTGAAGTATATAATCAAATGTGTCTCATCTTGAAATTTTCTTTGAGCCAAAATTGATAGTTGTATACCAACGTTTGGGCACTCGTAATTTTTTGCACAAATATCAAATTAAAGTGAATGAGGGACCATTAGAAGGTTATCAAGTCTACTTTTATTTGGAATCTCAAAGGATACACCTAATATGGGTTACTTAAACCTACTTGTTTTAGGGAAGTTGTTATGAACCCATACGGACGTGAGAAGCATGAACTGCATGGAAAGCTGCCAACATGAGGAATCTAAAAATAAGAAGGAAGACACTACATGGACGTATTAACTCATTATTTTATGGAGCCTTAAGATTAGTTATTGAAAGAACTTAAAAATAATAGGATCTGAAACCTTGCTCTCAACCTGAGCATTCATAGATCACATATAGAGGTTCTTTACAGAGTTTAAGATAAACACTAACTCTAGTCTAGCAACCGGTTTCTACCTCTAAATACATTCAAACTATAACACTTGAAATCTCATCTAGCTATCATACTATTGAACTAGGACTTTACGATAGGACTCGACTTTTGGATAGAAGTAGAAGACTTCTTAGTAGAGTCTCGGTTTCATAGTTCCATAGATTGAGCCGCACAAGACTCCTGCTGGGACTTTGAGTCTTGTGCAATAGATGTTCGAATACCCTCTCGCAAGGTCAACGGGGGAGATTGCACGTTGAGCTTGAAACATAGTTGTTGAATTTGGCGGAAACAAGAGGTTTAGTAAGAGCAACTGCAAGCTAATCCGAGCTAGGAGCAAAGTGAACCACCAAGGACTTATCTGCAACGCGATCTCGAACAAAGTGGAAGTCAATTTCCACATGCTTGGTACGTGCATGGAACACCGGATTGACGGACATGTAGTTGGCACCAATATTATCAAACCAAAGAGTTGGTGTAGAAGAGAGACGAAATCCAAGTTCTTGAAGTAGTGCCCGGATCCATAGAAGTCCGGCTGTGATATTTGCAACAACCTTATATTCCGCTTCAGTAGAGGAGCGAGAGACAGTTGGTTTTTTTTGTGAGCTCCAAGACACCAAATTTGAACCGAGAAACACACAATAGGGACCGGTGGAGCGACGATCGTCTGGACATCCAGCCCAATCAGCATCCGAGTATGCTTGGAGTTCATTGGAAGAGTTGCGATGAAGGAGAAGTCCATGAGAACCCCAAGGGGTGGCTCAGTTGGTTAGTACCAGCTGGGACTTTGAGTTTGCTCCTCAAGGTCTCAGTTTCGAAACCCATGAGTGTCATCTCCCCTTGGGGCCACACCCCCTGGTGAAAGCCAGTGAGTTACCCTGTTCCATGTAGGGAAATTTCCGTGGGTGCGGTGCATGGAACCGAGGTTTACTCTGCAGGGGTGGGTCCAAAGGGCCCTGCCTTGTAGAGGTTCCCCGATATCAAAAAAAAAAAAAGAGAAGTCCATGAGACATTGTATGCCTCACAAGTACCTGAGAATTCGTTTAACGGCCTGTCAGTGTGGTTTAAGTGGTCGATGCATGAATTGACAGATATTGTAGTGAGCCCACTGTACTGTGGTAGAGAGACGGATCATCCATTGGATCTCCTGAAAATGCAGATAGGACTGAAGAGGAAGCCATTGGAGAAGTGATAGGCTTTGCTTCATGCATGTTTGTCTTCTTCAAGAGGTCCATGATATAGCGTCGTTGAGAAAGAAAAAGACCAGAATCTTGTTTGAGAACTTCGACACCAAGAAAATAATGTAAGTCACCCAAATCTTTGACTGCAAAGTCAGCATTACACTAACTCTAGTCTAGCAACCGGTTTCTACCTCTAAATACATTCAAACTATAACACTTGAAATCTCATCTAGCTATCACAATACTGAACTAGGACTTTACAACAGGACTCAACTTTTGGATAGAAGTAGAAGACTTCTTAGTAGAGTCCCGGTTTGATAGTTCCACAGATTGAGCTGCACAAGACTCCTGCTGGAATGGATGAGAAGTTGACGTTGGAGTGGGAGATAGATGTTAGGAAGAAGGTTGCTGGGTTTTGGGAGAGGTTGTCCCAGGAGTATGCGTGGAATGTGTCTGAGGAGCATAACAATAGGACTCGACTTTTGGATAGAAGTAGAAGAGTTCTTAGTAGAGTCCCGGTTTGATAGTTCCACAGATTGAGCCGCACAAGACTCCTGCTCGGATGGATGAGAAGTTAACGTCGGAGTGGGAGATAGATGTTAGGAAGAAGGTTGCTGGGTTTTGGGAGAGGTTGTCTCAGGAGTATGAGTGGAATGTGTCTGAGGAGCATAACGAGAGGCTCAGGGCTATTACGAAAGAAATGATTAAGCGTCAGAAGACTAAGGGAAAGAAGGAGCTTCTGAATCTACAAAGCTCCGTCAATTATGGCGACTCTAAAATTTCTTCTAGGTGTAGGAAAGGCAAGACCCATGTGATGTAGGTTTGTTTGCCTTGAGGGGTTTTGTGGTTTGTTTCTCGAGGCCTTAAGGTTGGGTTGTTTTGTGGGCTTCTTCTTCCCGGGTCGGTGGTAAGGCTTTTACTTCTTGTATACTCCGTGTGTAACAGGGGCGCCTTACATTGTTTTTTTCATAAAATTGCAACTACTTATAAAAAAAAAAAAAAAAAAAAAAAAAGACTCCTGCTGGGACTTTGAGTCTTGTGCGATAGATGTTCTAATATTTATTATTAGGAGTCTCAAATGAAAGTATGTATTCCTTTAAAGTTGTATTTTCATTCCAATTCTTCTTATAAATCTATATAAGGCACCCTACGTTCATTAATAAAAGGTCTTATGGGTTGTCTCTAGGGTTCTTCGGGTCTTTTTCTTGTATGTTTGTTTGGGTTCTTTTGCGGGCTGTCGTGGGTGATTTTTTTGGGTTCTAGGGTTTTACTTATGTGGTTTTTGGCGGGTTTCGGGCTTGGGTTGCTCTTGGGGGTTTGTATGGGTTTTTTCTTTTGTGGGCTGGCTTTAGCTGTTCCTGTGTATATTCTCGGTGTACTTAGAGGCACCTTACGCTTTTTAATAAATCTTTCTTACTTATCAAAAAAAATAAAAGGGATCAAACATATTTCAACCAAATTTAGTTATTTACAAGGAGGCCTAGGATGCCTCAAAATACCCTACCATAGAGGCCTAAGATTCCTTGAAATATCCTACCATGGAGGCTTAAGGTTTCTCGTACCACCCTAAAAATCCCTCAGTTACTTTCATTTTTCTTAACTAATTTACTCTTTCACTAACCATATCATGCCCATCACACTTGCAGTTATGTGAGAACGTAACAGAAGCGTTACAAACTAAAGACCAACTAAAGTGTAAAAGTAATAGCTACATTCCATGCAATTTGAGGGGGCCATTTAAGTGCACAAGGGACAAATATCCTTTCACTCTTAAGTTATTTGTGAATCCATGTGGACTGCACATAAAACCATCATATTTAATTCTCTTTTTAGAAGTGGAAATGAAAAAAATATGTTTAGATTGCAAGGGGGATATGATTAGTAAAACTGTCTCATCTAAATGAATTTATACTTGTAGAACCATAGACCTTTAATATCCATCAAAGGTGTTAAGCTTTAAGTGTTGGCTTATTCGGTGATTAAAACAAGGTTTGTAAGTCCTTTCACACTTAGGTGTTTTGGTCTTTTCATCTGGAGTTGGTTAGTTGAAGAACTGAACTGGCCTTAGCAAAGGTGTTCTGACGTGACCCTTATAGTAACACTCTAGAGAGCTCTGTCAACACTGGCGTCAACCAGTCATCCTGATGAGATAGGTACAGAAGACCCACTGAGAGTTCCGTTAGCAACACATCTTGACACGACTTGTTATAGACGACTTACATAATGTGTCATCAGCAATGGATACACACTAAGTTTTCTTTGCTAAAGCCATTAGAGCCGTTCCAATACATTGTGCTTAGCCTCTTTGTTTCATTGTGTGCCAAGAGAGATTATTGTTGTGAGAGCTTTTCATTGTAATCTCAACACATCTTGACACGACTTGTTATAGACGACTTACATAATGTGTCATCAGCAATGGATACACACTAAGTTTTCTTTGCTAAAGCCATTAGAGCCGTTCCAATACATTGTGCTTAGCCTCTTTGTTTCATTGTGTGCCAAGAGAGATTATTGTTGTGAGAGCTTTTCATTGTAATCTCTTGGAGTGTTTTTTATTCAAACCACACCGTCAATCAACAACAACCTTAGTATAATCAGAGTTCCAATTAAGGAGATCAGATAGAAGAATTGTCTAGAAGTTCTGGGTGAACTACTGCGGTAGCGAGCAAGTGGGTCACTTGTTCAATACAATAGAGGGTCATCTACAAAAGTTTGTGAGTATGAACTTATTGTAAACTTCTCATTCTTCTTTAGTAAATTGATTTCCTAGGTTTGGCAACCTCGGAGTATTTTATCTTTGAAGAGTTCTTCAAAGGGTTCACTTCCTCAACAAAATTCATGTATTGATTGTGTGAAAGTTGATCTTTATCTTATGTGGTTATTAATATTGATCTTGTGGATCTCAGGAAGAAGCGGGTCATAGTGATTGATAGATGTTGCATGTGCAAAATGAATGGGGAGTCAGTGGATCACCTTCTCCTCCATTGCGAGGTAGCACACGCTCTGTGGAACGCCATCTTTAGTCGCTTCAGTCTGTCTTGGGTTATGCCTCTTCGGGTGGTAGATTTATTCGCTTGCTGGTGGACGGGTGGTCGCTCCCGGAGTGCTGTCGTGTGGAAGATGGTCCCTTGTTGCCTTATGTGGTGCTTATGGAGGGAACGCAATGATAGGCAGTTTGAGGACAAAGAAAGAACCATTGAGGATCTCATTTCCTTTTTCTTTCATTCTTTGTACTCTTGGTCGGATGCATTCCTCGCACCTTTAACATTTAGTTTTAATGATTTCCTTGTATTGTTTTCTACTTCCTCTTAGATGCCTTTCTTGTATACTTCCTGTGTACTTGATTGTGCTTTGCGCTTTTTAATGATATTTCTCTTACTTATTAAAAAAAATATATATATATTGATCTTGTGTGCTGCATTAAATTTTTAATTGGTGTTTGTTGTTGCACATGACCTATTCACCCCCTCTAGGTGATTGCTTTGGGGTCAAAATCGTTTTTTCAAACAGAATTGTGTTTCCTAATAGTCAAGGATAGCACAATTATGAGAAACTTATTTTGACATGATTAATAGAGGAAAAATGCCTTTGGAAAAGTTATGCTATGACCTCTAAGAATTCATCTAGTATAAAATCTAGTGGATTGTACAGAATGGCCCTTCATATTTAATTAAAGGAATTGTTCAAAAGCTTTTAGGGCAAAAAAGATGGAAATGAAAGTTTATTGTATAATAATAGAAAAGGTAGTAGTATTTTTTTTTTTTTTTTTGAAAAGGAAGTAGTAGTATAAAGTGTATACCTGTGATTGCAAGAACTTTGCCAACATCCTTGGTTGAGTAGCTCAAACCCCCGTGACTTCGAGGGCTGACAGCCCATAAGGAGAATATCTACAAGAGAAGTTGGTTGTTAGTAATACCACCAAATTGGAAATTTAGAGACGGGAAAGGAGACAAGAGTTAAAAAAAACAAAAACCAAGTGGTGTAATTCAACAGAAATTGTGTCCACTATTAAAAACACATGCAAACTTAACACATCTTAGCAAAGAGGATAAATCCAGATATTTCACATTTGCAAGTGCAGAACATATTAGTGGACAATCAATATGCAAGAATATTTTATCAACAAAAACACGATAATGGACAAACAATATGCAGCAAAGTACAAATAAATCATGTTAAAAAAAAAGAAAAAGTATGAGAGATACCTCTGTGTAAGCCATATCATGAAGTGAGAAAACACAATAAACAATGATAGATGACATCAGAGGCCAATTCTTTAGGAGGCTTTCCTTAGCAATTGGACCTCTTCCCTCAATCTGTTTTGTTTTTTCGTTTACATTAGACCCAGAGGATCCAGTTTCTAAACCTTCCTCCGAGGCATCAGGTGATACATTTTCTCCATGCATGTGCAATGTTTCCTGAAAAAATCCAAATAGTTCGGAAACCAATTATGTAGTAAGTAAATAGTCAATAATAGTGCAAAAAAGTCAATCTCAAGGAACTGCTATATATACATTATGAATTAATCCAACACATTATGAGAGTCTCTCTCTCTCTCTCTCTCTCTCTCTCTCTCTATATATATATATATATATATATATATATATATATTTAATAACTCTAATATTGAAGTGTTTCAGTAAAAATTTCTATACAGTGATGACTGATGAGGGAAGATTATTTAAAAGCAGGAAACAAGTTTAAAAAATTATAATAAAAAAATCAGCGTAAGCACTTAACTCATTAAGGAATTTTAAGAGATTAAAAAGAAAACAAAGTACTGATTTCCACGACATTTTAATCTGAAACGGGAAAGAACCCAACATATTCAAATCATAACAAAATTTAGTTGAATTATAATAAGTTAGAGAAGTTGCACTTTATAAGCAACTTCTATCTGTTATGATAAGTAGTTGTGAAAAAGAATAACACAACAATTAGAAATTAAATGATGACAAATATCTTTAAACACGCAAACAGTGATACTTAAAGAACTCTACATGGGAACTAAAATATGATATATACCGGAAGCCAGCAAGTAGCTATCATTACTCCCAATGCAAAAATTGATATTGCAAGGCAGGGCAAGAAGTATGGGAATCTGCATCATAAAGTCATGTTTTAGAATGTTATAAACATCAAAAAATAGTAGCAATATTGAAATAATACACTCAGACTGCATCTTACATGAAATATTCTGGAGAAGAAGTGCACTTACCTCCCAAACAAAGATTCTTTGGAAAATAAATTTGGATATTTGTCTGCCGGCTGAATGACAAAATTGTGCAACAAAAACATTAGAGGAATACTTTCTAAATATAAATATGCTGCTAATTAAATATTAGGCCCAACATCCTGGCCGGCCGAGCTCGGCCCTGCTTGTTTTTTTACTTAGTGTACACGTATAGCCAAGCCCAAACCAGACTCAGCCAATGAACAGGTTTAATCTAAATCCATTCATTGGGTTTTGGTTGTGACATATGGTTTGCATAAATACAAAGAACAATTTCAAGGTTAAACTATATGGGTGAAGCACACCCTGCCCAAGTGGGTGTCGCAGAAAAAGAATAGTTGTTAAATAATTAGGTTTCTGAAAATTGCAATGGAGGGCAATTCAAGTTAAAAACATCAAAGCAAGGTTACCTAGGACCAGCACTTAAATCTCAGAGATGAATGCCAAAAGTGATGGGACACAAAAGCCCATGCACGGTATTTGGGTTTCTTTTTTGAAAATTTATACAAAATCTACTATCGAAAAGTAAAAGTAGACGGTAAAAAGCTTTTACACCAAATCGGGATCCCCTACAATTGGCTGTTGAGCAGTCCCTCCGAGAGGGGCTGCGGGACCCACCTGCCTTGGCATGTAGGCCCCGCACCCCGGCTGCCTCAGCATGTGGACCCCACAACCCCATCTCTATAGGGTTGCCTGAATTGCATGGCAGCCCAATTGCTAGAATCCTTTTGCTCTTCGACCTCACATGCTCCAAGTCGCAAGGCACTGGTGGGCATGACTTGGTTAGCTTCTTTTCTGTAACCATAGTTTTTGGAGCTCTACCTCCTCTGAATGTTCATTTTGAGCTTTGTAACTCTGAACTCAAAACCTTTTCACTCTAGATTATTTACCAGATCAATCCTAACTCAAAACACATACTACAATCAAGAAACACATCTAAACATTGAGATATGTTTTAAGTTTTTATGTTGCAAAGACTAAAAAGAAAATTAGAAACTTCAAATTGTGTTATATAATATTTTATAGTTGACTAGTTTTAATAGCTAGTAATTTTTCTAACAACCAATTTCGTTCTAAGTCGGATAGTTGATATATTTAGTACTTCGAAACTACTAGGTTTTCAAAACAATTTCCCTGAGACTATTAGTTATTAAAATAACAATTGGAGGTATTTTTTAATATCATATAGATGAACAACTTTTATGAAACCTAAACTAATAGGATATTTTGAATGTGTTTGGCCTCACGATTTCGCAAGCCAAACGAGTGTTTCTAAACCAAATTGCAGAAACTGTCTTTTGGGAGTGCGTTTAGAAAAAATGACAGTTTGAAAACGTGAAAAAAAAAATCCATGTTGTCACGCAGCATGCAAATGGTGTACTTAAATCTGAGCAGAATGGGGGTGGCTTGGCACCCCCATGCCCATAGGAATGGTTCGGCCACCCCCAAGGGGGAAATGGGGGTGGCCGAAACCACTTCCAAACACTTTGGGGAATTAACACGCATATATGGGGCAATTTTGAAATTTTTGTACCAAAAGATGCATGTGCGGCGCATGTGAGCCATTTTCTGTCAAAGAAGACAAAAAGGGCTAACAGAGTGCTTACATTGAGAATTTTGAAAACTTTGTTGGGGCACATTGCAACTTTTTAAACATTGAAGGTAAAAGTGAAAAAGTAGTCAAACTTTAAAGGGGTAAATTGTATTTTTCCCTCATTGTTTTTAAACCGCACTTATTGAAACCGTTAAACCAAACACACACTCTATTACAAAGAGCACTCCTTAACATGGATTTGTATCACAAGATTAAATTTCTCAAAAATATTCTCTAACAATTTCCACCTCGTGTCCATGTAAAAAAAACATAATATATATTGAATTTTCAAAATGTGTTTCCCCTACAAGAGGCCAGGGAATATAATTTACCTGTGCGAGAAATCCTCCCAATGCAGGACCAATAATCAATCCTATGCCCCATGCTGTACTAACCTGAAATTAATCGTAATCTTTAATTTTGATGATGTAACACTTTAAAAAACTATACATATTATACATAGGTTAATAAGACTCACTGTTGATATTCCTAAAGCTTGGTATTCTTCTCGGAAAACTTCACTTGCATATGCCTGGTAATTTAGCAAGTAATGTATATAGGAAAAATATTGGATCAAGCAAAACAAAGGAAGTAGTCCAATATACAATGAAATTTTACCCTTATTGGTCCAAGTAAACCATTCAAACTTCCCAGAAGAAACCTTGTAGTAATAGCCATCCAAAAGTTTACACTAAGGCCAAAGAGAGTGTTGAATATAACCCTAAGGTTTTGGAAAGGACAACAAAAAAGATACATATTAGACGTACTGGAGAAAACATTCAAACTTAAATTGCAAATATACTGATTGGCAAAAGGTGGGCACTAACACTGCAGCAATCCCTATAACTATAACAGGTTTTCGACCATAGCGATCAGCCACAATTCCCCAAAAAACAGATGTCAGAGCTCTACCAAGCATAAATGAAGACCCTTCAAGATATTGAGTGGCTTGTTAGGAATAATTCTTGCAGCGCTGGATATTAAGATTAGGAAAATTGTACCACTAATGAGGATTAAGTATAGAAAGTAATCTCACCCACATAACCGGCATAGTAGCCAATATCTTCCTCTCTTTTTGCAATATGAAAATCCCTAATCTGCAAATAGAAATTAATAACAAAAGTTCAGCAGAAGTTGGATCATATAATAATGAGCATAATGCTTGAAATTCAGTAGGTTGTAAAGGTTAGATAAATAAGGGTTTGACTTTTGGGATTCCAAAGAGGAGAAATTATTCTGACCAACTTGTGCTATATTCTCAAATACACTGTCATAGAAATTTGTCTAGAGAAGAACGATGAAAAGAATATAATGTTTAAATGCAAAGGAGTGTGTTCCAATTGACTTCTTGGGTCCAATAGCACAGACTATAGAGTGCATCTATAAATCCTATGTGTATGAACATTGAACATATATATTGCCCAAATTTTTATTCAGAGCTTTTTGTAAAGGGCACAATAAACTATTTAATGTATAGACTCACCATGAAATAAAGGAAAGGAAAGAGAGATGATATTGGCAGCGCTGACAAGAAAAAAAAAAAAGAAAAGAAATACATATTAGAGCTCAATATAAAACACAGAAATCATGTATGACAGTGAACAACGATTGCTCACATGAGCATTGCAGGACATGTAACCAATGGAGGGACTTGGTTTGAAAAGGTACAATTTCAACCATAAACTAGCCAACGGGGTTACAATTAAACAACTTACATTTGTTTATGGTACAAGAGAAACGTGAAATATATATATATATATATATATATATATATATATTTAAAAAAGGGAAAAAAAAAAACACTTACCCCCAAACGGGCCAAACTTATATCATTTTGGCACTTGTACGTCCAAATTTTAAAAACTGACACAGTGACACTCGACCCCCTCCAGCTACCACTTGGATATAGTTAACACCTTCGTTAGCATTTTCTATCAAATTGGATGGAAAATGTATGCCGAGATACTGACATAACTTAACGAAAATGACTTCGTGCAAGGAAATCTCCAATCTTTTCCGGCCACTTTGGTCTATAATATTAACATTAGGAGCAGTCCCTACACTATAATGCAGTTCACGCTTAGTATCCCTAGAATACATGAGCCAAGCAATCACGGCGGGGGGGGACATCGTCCATAAAAATCAACAGACACTGCAGCCCTGTGGTTTGGAATACTGTTGTGTTATAATAATCTCAAATCTACGCCGAGAGGTCATTACAAAACAGACCTGAACCCAAACCGCAACGCTTTCAGCTCTCCGTTGGGCATTTCATCAAACACGTTCTCGGCGTCGCGAGGCCGACCCATTTCGCATACCCCCGACCATTTGCAACACGCCTGTTACTCTCACCTGTTACACCATTGATTCATAACATCGACGTTTGAGATAAACAGAGGCGGAGTTACAATGAAGCTGATTGGGTTGAGTGCAAAAAGCCTCATCAACTCCTCGCGTTGTACTTTGCTTGGAGTGAGACTCCAGAAAAGAGTAAGCTCCTCCACCACGTCACGTCATAACATTTTTCAGAAAAAAAAAAAAAAAAAAAAAAAAAAAAAAAAAAAAAAAACCCTCAAAACACATACAAACATTCAAAATATTTCCAAGGATTACGCAGCAAGAAATTTGCTATTTGGATTGTTAGGGAGAGTCATCGACTCATCACGAGGTCTACTGCCCGAACAAGAAGGTGGTTAGCCTAACATTTGCTCGTATAATTAGTGAACCTTTTTTAAAAAAAAAAAAATTAATAATATAAGTGATTTATATTTAATATTTAAATTATTAATAATTTGAACAATAAAAATAATTCCAACAACAAAATTGCTGAAATCTTTGTTGACCTCTCCTCTTTCGATCTTTAAGAATAACAAACGTGTCCTCTCGAGATTTCCGGTAGGAATAGCTAAAATAATTAAAGAAAAAGCACAAATTTTTATTTTAACTACTTATTTTTTTATACACTCCTCAAAAAATTCTCTTTTTTACTCTATTTTTTTAAAAAAAAATTTATTTTACGTAAGAAAGAGTTTAAAAGAAAAAATGAAAGAGAGTAAAAGATCGAAGGAATGAGAAAGATAAAATAAAAAAAATAAAAAAAAAATTATTTATAGTGTGAATAAAATAAATAGGCAGAAGGGCTATTTACTATTTACATTAAAAGAAAATTGTATATTCTATCTATTCTGCCTTAATAAAAAATACTCATGATTATCAAATTTTACTATTACCAAGCATTTATCAGAATGAGTACAAAACTCAATCTATGTGATAAGTAAATCATGGTTGATTGAGTCATTGACTACGCACTACACTATGGCCTTGTTTGGTAAGGAAATGAGAATTAGTAGTGAGAGTTGGAAATGATAGATGCGATATAAAGTAAAAAGAATTTATATAGAAAAGTGAAAAAAAAAAAAAAAAAAAAAAAAAAAAAAAAAAATTTTATTATAGTGAATTTTTTTATTTAAATAATAAAAAACAATATTGATGTGATATAAAGTTATAATGTTTTGAAGTTGATTATTTAGTAGATCTAGGAGTGGCTTGAAGGCCACCCTCGGCGGCCACTGGGGGTGGCCCAGCCACCCCAAGCCTGCCCTTTTTTTTTAAAAAAAAAAAAAAAATAAGTTTAATTATTTATCTTTTAATAAATTTATATTTTTTTTATTAAGATGGACACGTGTTGCCATCTTATTGGCGACACGTGGCGCTGACGTGTAGGGCTAACAGATTCTGTCAAAATGGTGGACGGAAAATCAACTCAGAGAGTAAAACGTAATTATTGCATACCACAGGGACCTCCCATGAAATTTTTAAACCATAGGGAGTGAAAAATAATTATGACATACCATATGAATCAATGGTGCAATTATCTCATATAATGAGAAATGAGATTTACAACACCAACACAACAAGTGCACAACACTCCCTCACATGAGGATGAGCCCCACTGTCATGTGAGGGGGTGTTGTGCACTTGTTATGCTGGTGTAGTGTATGAATCAAATCTCCATAATATAAAAAAGAATATTTTTCAAAATAAAGAAAGAGAGAGGAGACAAACAAATATTCGTTCCGGCTTAGAGATCTACGCCTTATTTACCATGTTCGATAAGGTTATGTATTTAATTATTTAATTACTTTATTATTCTATTGCAGTACAGTGAAAGAACATTAACAACAATAAATATTCTTAAAACTTTTATGAGGCAACTATGAATGTATAAAATTCAAGACAAGACAATATTGTATTTAATTAACAATATTCATTTACGAGTCAAGACAATATGGTAGGTAAGGTGAGTTATCGAAGAACATTAACAATATTCTTAAAACTTTTATGAGGCAACTCTAAATGTATAAATCAAAATTTCATAAATCTTGAAAGGAATTTTGCCTATAGTAACTTGGTAGAAACTCATTTAATCTGTTTTCCAAGCCTATTCCAAGACATTCCATATTGATTAATGCTAAATAATATAATTCTATTCAATATTCATTCAATAATATTGAGGTAACATTGCTAATTAATCATTTTATTAATTATTGTTAAATAAAAAAAAATAGTTCAATAGTTGGTTAGAAGTGTCATGTGAACATTTTTGAATGAATATTAGATTCTCTATTTCAGTTTTATTCATAAACATAATTTTTTTTTTTTTTAAAAAAAAGATACTGATTTCATTAAAACCATGAAAACAAACAAAGAGCATGAATGCTCTACATAACCAGAGTCAGAAACTCTAATGAGACAGTTGATTTCTTGAATACACTCAGCCACTCAGGAATACAATCAAGTCAAATCCTATCTGAATCATGACGTACACCAGCTTTGGCTAACAAATGCACAGCCCAATTTCCTGTCCGTTTAGTATGACAAATCTCCCAAAGCTCACAGCAACGAAACTAGGCCTTCAATTACAAAACGACTCAAAGTCTCCAAATATAAAACAAGAGTAATGATATATACCACATTTTTATCTCGCAATTATCTTATAATGTTGGTGTCACAGTCTCAACCAATTCTTAAATTTTTATTTATTTTTTATTTTTTAACAACGATTGATCGAATGGCTGGTTAAAATTATCACGCCAGCATTGTGAGATAGTTGTAAAATAAAAATGTAGCTTTTAGCATTACCCGTAAAAGCTATTTTACAAGTAAAAAATCCTTCTTATAACTCAAATACTTGAAAAACATAAAGTCGACTAAAAGATTTCAAGTCCTAATTGTAACAATTTTGAAGAGCTTTTTGTGTTCTGTGTTTGGTAATATATTTGTTCCGAGAACCGAAAACAAAAGACAGAAAACAAACACCCGACAAAGCTAAAGAAAACAGTGAATTCAATACCACAACAAAGGGAATGCCAAAATTTTGCACTCAAAGAAGGAAAAACACGAATGCAAACTGAAAAGCACATGATGTGCGGTGAGAGTGGGGTTACCTGTGCAAAGGACAACAATCCATGTAGAAACAAGCTGTCGGATGGGCAATCCTCGTTGCAACTCTTTATCTTGATCTACTTTACAGCCAGGACAATTCTCATAGTAATGCTTCTTCAAAAGCCCCTCTCTGTACGCTTCCGCCATTCTTGATTGAGCCGGCCGGCAAACGATTTTTCAGTCCGATCGAGACGCCGCCACAGCTTCAATCTTCAATCTGATCAATCGATCCTTGTTAACAATATGAAATAATTCTGCCGAAAAATGATCGAGAATATGATTATATATATATATATTGACAGGGAAGCTCTGCTTACCACGCATGGAGGTGGAGAACTTGGCTTCTATGATGGCCAACTTGTTCACTTCCCCAATTAACTGGCATCATTGCATGCGTCATCAGCTAAACCAGATGCAATAATAAAGAGAATGACGACAATGCTATTATGAAGGGGAAAATGGCAATGACGTTAATCAATGTCGAGGAACAAGAAAACAACAAAACGAAACTGTAGTGGTCTATTGCTTTGGCCAATGGCCTAGAAAGAAGAGGGCAAATGGAACTGGTAACCGTGGAAGTGATCTTTATTGATTCCATTATATTAATGCCCTCAAGTGCATGATTGAATATAAGATTAATGTATAGTGTATACAACCATCGTGATTAGTAATTATTGTCTTTAACTGCAACTGTTTAGGTGATTATTATATTTTTATAATTCTAACTGCTCTATCTTAGGTGGTCAATAGTTTTAAAATAATCGGTAGTTAGCGGTTATTGAGGCTTATAACTGAACGGCATAATCATTTTTAGGTATAAACGATGTTTTTGATCTTCTTTGAGCTTTTTTTATTGCTTTTTTTTTATATGATTTTGACTATTTTTTAAATAAGTAGAAGGCTTCAAGTATTTGCTATGAAACTTACCCAAAAATAAATTCTTTGCATAAAAAATACACACGAAATCTATAATATTATATATATATATAAAATAGAGGAATGATAGACCTCTTTTTAGTGTTTTTGTAGTGTCTATCTAGAATGATATAAATGTAATAAAAAAAATTACATTAATGTCATCCAGAATAACATAGATGTAATTTTTTTATTAGATTTATGTTTTTCCAGATGGATAGAAGAACACTAAAAAAAACTCTAACATTCCTCTATAAAATATATGTTATATATAAAGGTAGGCAATTAGCATTTTTTTTATCTGCATACAAAAGCGGTTATGTAGGCATGCGATTAGCAATTATTAGGCGGCTAATAACACCCATTCATACACTCACAATTAAGATAATGTGACAGTAAAAGTTAATTTTTTTTTTTTTTATCAAGTTGTATGACAATTATACAAAAATATGTTGAATAATATGAGTCATTAATCAAATAAACACTTCCAAAATATGAAAAATAATAATAATAAAATAAAATTATTTGGACATAAACATTTAGAGCTTATTTAGAATTGTGTTAAAAAGTTTGAAAAGAACTTTTAATATATAAAAACTATGTGCAAAGCAAAAATGAATCCATTCGATAAAAGGCTCTTACTTTTAAACACAATTTCAAAAGAAAAGAAAAAAAAGAAAAAGATAAAAACAATTTCAAACGTGGTCTTTAGTTGTATGAGGTTAAAGTCACTTGCAGACAAAACAACAACATCACATACACATGAACGTACAGATAGAACTGTCGGGTGAGTGGGTGAGATTTGGGCCGCCTCGTTCCCATTGGATGCCATCTCCGTTGTATGTGTCAATCAAGCGTCATTTCGTTCTTTTATTGCTACTCAATTTTGGATCCGGCTTCCAACTACAGCACATTAAAAAAAATTTGCAAATTTTTTTTTTTAAATTTAAAAATTATAAAAATAATAATAATTAAAAACAAAAAATATAAAAACCTAAAAAAAATTAGGGATAATTGCACCGTTGGTCCCTGTGGTATACCATAATTATTTTTCACTCCCTATAGTTTAAAAAGTTCATGGGAGGTCCTCGTGATATGCAATAATTACAAATTGATCTCTGGCGTCAAATTCTGTTAAAAATTTTAACAGATTCCGTCAAATGCCACGTCAGCGACACGTGTCGCCAATAAGATGGCGACACGTGTCCACCGTAATAAAAAAATAAAAATTTATTAAAAAAAATAAAAGTACTTATTTTTAAAAAAAAAATTCAAAAAAAAAATTCAAAAAAAATAAAAAACAAAAAAAAAAAAGGCTGAAGGGGCCGCCCCCAGCCACTGGGGGTGGCCGCGCGCCACCCCCAGTGACCGCAGGGGGTGGCGCGCGGCCACCCCCAGTGGCCCGGGGTGGCGCGGAGCCACCCCAGTGGCCTGGGGGTGGCCCGAAAGGCCACCCCTGGAAGATCCAGGGGTGGCCATCGGGCCACCCCCGGCCACTCGAGGTGGCCGCGCGCCACCCCAGAGTTGTCTGGGGGTGGCGCTCGGCCACCCCCTGTGGCTTGGGGGTGGCCGCGCGCCACCCCCGGCCACTGGGGGTGGCGCGCGGCCACCCCCAGTGGCTGGGGGCGGCCCCTTCAGCATTTCTTTTTTTTTTTGTTTTTTATTTTTTTTGAATTTTTTTTTGAATTTTTTTTTAAAAAAATAAGTATTTTTATTTTTTTTAATAAATTTTTATTTTTTTTATTACAGTGGACACGTGTTGCCATCTTATTGGCGACACGTGTCGCTGACGTGGCATTTGACGGAATCTGTTAAAAATTTTAACAGAATTTGACGCCAGGGATCGATTTGTAATTATTGCATATTACGAGGACCTCCCATGAACTTTTTAAACCATAGGGAGTAAAAAATAATTATGGTATACCACAGGGACCAACGGTGCAATTATCCCAAAAAATTAAGGGGTGGCCGGCCACCCCCTTGGCAACGCCGGCCACCCCATTATTGGCCAAGGGGGTGGCCGGACCACCCCCTTGGCCAATCTGGGGTGGATCGTCCACCCCAGTCGGCTTTGGGGGTGGTCCGGCCACCCCCAAAAAGCCAAAAAACAAAAAAAAAACAAAAAAAGGGTAGGGGTTTGGGGGTGGCCGGACCACCCCCAAAGGCCTTGGGGGTGGGTCGGCCACCCCCATATCGGCCGTATGGGGTGGTCGAAACCACCCCAAGGCCTTTGGGGGTGGTCCGGCCACCCCTAAAAGGCCTAAAACCCAAAAACAAAAAAAAAAAAAAAAAAAAAAAAAAGTTTGGGTTTTGGGAGTGGCCGGTGACCGGATCACCCCCAAAGGCCTTGGGGGTGGCTCGGCCACCCCCATATCTGCCGTATGGGGTGGTCGAAACCACCCCCAGGCCCTTGGGGGTGGTCCGGCCACCCCTAAAAGGCCTAAAACCCAAAAACAAAAAAAAAAAAAAAAAAAAAAAAAAAAAAAAAAAGTTTGAGTTTTGGGGGTGGCCGGTGACCGGATCACCCCCAAAGGCCTTGGGAGTGGCTCGGCCACCCCCAGATCTGCCGTATGGGGTGGTCGAAACCACCCCCAGGCCCTTGGGGGTGGTCCGGCCACCCCTAAAAGGCCTAAAACCCAAAAAAAAAAAAAAAAAAAAAAAAAAAAAAAAGGGTTTTTGGGGGTGGCCGGTGACCGGATCACCCCCAAAGGCCTTGGGGGTGGCTCGGCCACCCCCATATCGGCCATATGGGGTGGTCGAAACCACCCCCAGGCCCTTGGGGGTGGTCCGGCCACCCCCCAAACCCCTAACTTTTTTTTTTTTTGTTTTCTTTTTTGGCCTTTTGGGGGTGGCCGGACCACCCCCAAAGCCGACTGGGGTGGTTCGTCCACCCCAGATCGGCCAAGGGGGTGGTCCGGCCACCCCCTTGGCCAATAATGGGGTGGCCGGCGTTGCCCAAGGGGGTGGCCGGCCACCCCTTAATTTTTTTTAGGTTTTTATATTTTTTGTTTTTAATTATTATTATTTTTAGATTTATTAAAAATTTTGCAAATTTTTTTAAGTGGAAAACGGTACCGTTTTGTGGAAAACAGTACCGTTTTCCACTACAGCACCCATGCGGTAGTTTTGAACTACCGCATGGAAGCCGGATCCCTCAATTTTATGCAAGTTTGAAAAAAAGACAAGCCCCGTTTGGTAACTTCCTTTCTTAAAGTACGAAAGAATTTCTTTTATTGATCGTAAAAAGTAATTAATATGATATAAAATATAAAGAATTTATATGAAAAAATAATAATAATAATTGTATTGTAGTGATTTTTTATTTAAATAATAATAAAAAATTGTTGGTATGATATAAAAAAATAGAAAAAATTAAGAATGTTTTGAAATTAATATTTTGTTTTACAAAAAGTGAAAAAAAAAAAAAAAAAAAAAAAAAAAAAAAAGAAGTTGCCAAACGGGGCTAGCAATTCGAGACACGTACGTCCATGCACCAAAAATCTATCACAGTTAAAGGTGTTCCTCACATGATTCAAAAGTAACAGATCCGACTTCTATGCGGTAGTTTAAAATTACCGCATGGGTGCTGTAGTGGAAAACGGTACCGTTTTCCACTTAAAAAAATTTGCAAAACTTTTAATAAATTTAAAAATTATAAAAATAATAATAATTAAAAACCAAAAATATTAAAAAAATAAATAAATAAGGGGTGGCCGGCGTTGCCCAAGGGGGTGGCCGGCCACCCCATTATTGGCCAAGGGGAGCCAGCCACTTGGCCGATCTAAGGTGGACGAACCACCCTAGTCAGCTTTGGGGGTGGTACGGCTACCCCCAAAAGGCCAAAAAAAAAAAAAAAAGGTTAGGGGTTTGGGAGGTGGCTGGACCACCCCCAAAGGCGAGCCACCCCCAAATCGGCCGTATGGGGTAGTCGAAACCACCCCAGGCCCTTGAGAGTGGTCCGGCCACCCCCAAAAGGCCAAAAAAAAGAACAAAAAAGGGTTTGGGTTTTAGGTTTTGGGTGTTCCTCACATGGTTCAAAAGTAACAACATGGTCCACCCTCCCCTGAAGCCGCTAAAAAGCTTTTGCTTTTCATATTTATAATATTATAAAATAAATCCTCAAAATTTATACAAATCAAAATTGTAAATTATATTTTTATTTCATAATTATTTTATAATATAGAGATTGCAATTTTAATTAATGTTTAGATCATTCATTGTTAACAAAAAAATAAAAAAATTAACAATTGATTATGATGATTCCGTCAACATTGTGAAATAGTTTGTTAAATAAAAATATAATATATTGTACTATTCTAAGCATATTAAAAAAATAATTTGATTGATTTAATATAAAAACCGATTGATGTGGTATAAACATCAGCTTTCACTTTTTTATGAGTGAAAAATAGAAAGAACTGTTTGTTAATGTTAAAAAAAAAATTAAAAAAAAAAATGATCGAATAGAAACAAATGAGTGAGTTACTGAACGAGTTTATGCTGAAAATTACTAGTAATTAAAGATAACTTTTGATGAATATTGTTAATTAACTTTTGATTTAATATACGTGTCACTTTTTTAACTAATGCTTAGATCATTCATTATTAAAAAAAATAAAAAATTAACGATTGATTATGATTATTCTATCATAATCACAAGGAGTGTAAATTTAAATATTTTTGCAACACATCACATTTACTGCCAACTACATTGATCTTTAATCTTTTACAATTTATGGAATTTGTTAGCTTTTGGTATGAAGTCTTTATTTGTGCTATCATGTGAATCTCCTCGCGCGTCTTCTTTTAACCATAACAATTTAGGTTAAGTTTATTTTTGCGTAAAATGCTTTTCATTGAAAAATTATTTTTAGAAAAATGTTTTTTTGTTGAAAAGTATTTTTTGTATTTGGCGGGTGCGGAAAATTACAAATATTTTTTATATTTTCATTTAATCATATTAACCTATAAAAATTAATTTTTATTTATAACATTAAAAATTAATAATAAAAAAAAAACTCTATTAATTTGAGTTCTGACAATGGTCTAGTGAAGGCGTATCGGTAGTCCGGTGGTAGCTAACAGTGGCCTAGTTGTGGTTCGACGGTGGTCCAAGAGTGGTTTAGTAGTGGTCCGCTATTGCCTGGTGGTAGTATGACGATGTCTCGGTGATGGTCTAAGGGTGTGTCGGTGGTTTTCTTGGAATGGTCCGATGGTGGTCCAGCGGTAGACTAGGGGATGGCTGGATGGTGGTCTGAGGTGGCTCGGTGGTGATTTGAGGGTGCCTTGATGATGGTTCAGGGTGGCTCAATGGTGGTTCAGGTTGGCTCAATGATGATCTAGTGGTGGCTAAGTGGTGGTTCGAGGTGACTCAATGATGATCCGGTGGTAACTTGGAGTGGTTCGAGAATGGCTCGGTAATGGCCCAACGTTAGCTGGGCTTGGTGGTGGTCTAGCAGTGGTTTGAGAATGATTTACGAAATTTTAAGATAGAAATTATTTTTCAAAACTAAAGAAGCTTTTGTTGGTTAAAATAAAAATGTTTTCAATTTAATTATTATTTTCAGTTGCACCAAATACCAAAAAATATTTTACGCTGAAACAAACGAATCCTTAGTTCTAAGATTTTGGAATTTTTGCCAACACTATAATTCCTATGAGTTTTTGCTCAACATTGCATATGCTTAAAAAAAAAAAAAAAAAAAAAAAAAAACAGAAAAAGTAGTAAATAAATAAAGAAAACAGAGAATTTGAGAACCGAATTTACCTTAGTTATTCTTTGAACATGACAAAGCTGATGCTTTTGATAACAATAACAGGGTTACAAATGATAAATACTAGCTAGGTAGAGTAAAATCTCAACTATTCAGTTTGAAAGCTAATATAAAATGCAAAACGAGCCAAACATTATTTCATAAAACTATATCACGGGCATGGTTTTGAATATCGATTGTAATAAAATTATGTGGGACACATATGATCGTAAATCGTAATATACCACTAAGCTCAGCAACTAACGTCCATAATGACCTACTCTAATGGCATTGACCTGATAGTATCCATTTCTTTTTTGCCAGTTCTATTTATTTATCAGTATTTAATTACTTAATATTTTATATATATATATTAAAACATTCTAATTTAGCCTATAATATAATTACCTCCTTGATGACTCGATCATAGGCTCGCAACCGATTCCATCTCGTACTCGAGTACTTTGGCCAAGATACTAAATGAATCAAACTTTAGGTAAAACCTATGCATATGTCCCGACAAGCCATAAAAAGGTATCTATTTGCAGTTTGAACGTTGCATGCAGCCTAATAAAGTCTTTCTCCTCCAAGGTGGGAGGGTTGGTGTTGGAAATGATATGGACCACGTGGCCGCGTTGATGATTGGGACTCAAGTGAAGTCGTGACCACAGAAAACAAGTTGCTTATATTCATTTTGGAGCACTATTTCACTTTATCTTTTCAAAAAGTATCGAACAAACTTTTTTTAAAATTATTTTTGACTTCTTTTTTTTTTTTTTTTCAATTTATAAAAACATCTTTATCTTATTAAAAATAAATAAATTATGATCATTTTTATTTTTTTGTTGGTCTTATGAAAATAATAACATTTTTTAGTAGTTTATAGAAAAACATAGATACAATTTGTAGTTGGAGGAAGACATTGACTTTTAAGTAGAAGTTTGAAGAAGATATGTTTATATATATATTGAAAGAAAATATGAACAAATAGAAAATAAAGACAAATAGCGGAAATGATAAAATAAGAACACAGGTAATTTTTACGTGTTTCGGTTTATAACCTACGTCTACAGAATAAAATCCAAAATGCTGCATTATGCTTTTATTTCTTGATATTTTTACAATACAATAGACTCTTATTTATAAGATAATTTGAATAAATAAATATGGTAATCAAATCACAAATCTGTTTACAATTAAATTCTATAAAGGAAAATACCGTAATATAAAATGTACAATATCAATAATATTAATATAATATATTTCCTATATTGATAGGAAATATATTCTCTAGTACACACACACACACACACACACATATATATATATATATATGACTTATTATTTTCTTATTCAGCTCTGAAAGGGCTGTTTTTTTCCTCTATTCAATTTTTTATTTTTTATTTTTATTTTTATTTTTATTTTTTGTTTAGTAAAAAATTCTTTAGCTATTGTGGGAAAAAAGAAAGAAATAGAGGGAAACTTCACAAAAGGGTACTAAACTTTCACGCGTTTTGACGAAAGGATACTAATTAAACTTAAAAAATTGTCAAAACCCAAGTATTTAATTATCCAAAACCATCACTTTAGGGTATTCCGTCTGGTTTTGGCATTAAAACCAAACGGGATCCCAATCACGTGACCTCCACGTGACTTTTTCATCCATTTCTACCCGTTTTGCCCCTCCAAAAATAAAAACAAAAACAACGTCATCTTTGGTATTCTCAGATCATTGACACGTGTTCGCATTCACTGTTCCAAAAAACAATTTTCCTTGACCAACAAATTGGCTGCCAAACTACTATCCATCCCCTCCGATTGACCGCCGGCCCGAATGCATTGTCGTCGACAACGACGACAGCGTGGCAAAGCTGTTGGCCAGGTCAGGAACTTCTCCCTCCAAAATCGACGTACTCGTCATCAATGTCTCCATGCTCTCCTCGGTTCCTTCTTGTGAGAGAGAGAGAGAGAGAGAGAGACAAACAAAGAGAAGAGAGAGCGACATAGCTCCAGCAGGCCCAACTCGCAGCATTAAGTGGAACCGACTCGGCCCCCTTCGAGCCCCTAATATCGCACCTGATGTCCACGTCCAACGAGCTTCGCTCCCAGGCCGAGTCCATCTTCAACCTCTGCAAGTAGACCGAACCCAACTCACTGTCCCTGAAGCTCACCCACCTTCTCCAGTCCTCTCCCCATGTGTTAGACACCTTACGTCGGCCAAAACATAGTGAAGATGAACATCAAAAAAGAAGGAAAGGAAAAAAGCCATTCACCAACCATGTTCATGAACTAAGTGGGTTATACTCTGTTTTTGGAAGTTAAAACAGAGGAATTGAAAGTATCAGAAGATGAAGGCACATGCCACGTTCATTGCAGAGGAAATTGGTAGACCATTTACTTATAATGAGGTTCCATTAGATACCGCATCCCAGGGAGATCTTAACTTGATAGATCTTGCAATTGATGATGAAGAGCATGATGAATGTGGAGAAGACTGGACCTCAAAACTGGCTATCAATCTACAGTACTGTGTCAAGGTCAACAAGAACTCTCCGTCTATGCAAGTTCAGCATGCATTGACATTGGGTGGACTGTTCTCTAACAGAAGTCCTGGTTTGGAATTCTTGACCATCAAATGGCTGTCCAAAAGATCACGCTCAAAAAAGTTAAATCGTTCTACCCATAGTAAAACATGTGACAACACTTAATTAAAGAAGGATGAAATGTTATAGGGAAGGTTAGATGGCATCATTGTCAAAAAAAGAAGAAAAACTTCTTCAATATTCAAGAAGGAAGCTCAAGTCAAAACTGGGTCGTTCTACATGCAAAAGTGTGGTTCATGGATGTCATGGAAAGAATTTGTCAGAAGATGTTTTAGCTGCTACTTATGGAAATCTTGATAAGCAAAGTGGAAAGGCTTCTGACAATGACCTTTTTGACAAAGGAAAGTCACAAAATGAATCTGCGGGTTTGGTTTTGTGTACTGCTTTCTGGAATGTTTGGAATGCAAAATGAAACCACATTGTTTGCAGCTAGCGTGGGTATAAGTTTGATCTCTGCTCCTTCCATGATCTTGTAGCTCCAGAAAGAATCGTACACTGCACATAATCAACGAGCAGCACAAAATAGCACCCGAATCGCCGAAGGATTCCACAAAACCACTGGACCACTGATCATGTCTGAGAGCATGTCAAAGACAACGGGGTGGAAGCTTCGTGAACAATGAGAGAACATTATCGTTTTTATATTTTAGAGGGAAAACAGGTAGAAAGGAATGAAAAAGTCACGTGTATATCATATGATTGCAATTCCGTCTGGCTTTAACGCTTAAACCAGACGGAATACCCTAAAATGAGGGTTTTGGATAATTTAATACCCGAGTTCGACAGTTTTTAAAGTTTAGCATCCTTCCGTCAAAACACGTTGTAGTTCAATACTCTTTTGTGAAGTTTTCCCAAGAAAGAAAGAAAATGGTAGGTGGCCTTGAGAGTTGAGAGTGAGGTTGGGTGCCACGTAACTGCTTTTGTACGTAATTAATGATGGTAGTGTCCATTCCAACGACAACCTCTCTGTTTTTGTCTGGGACTGATTTGGGTCCACTAAAATGCTTTTTGGAGTTATGCACCAATAGTATTTGAGAGCCCTTTCTATACGGTCATGGCAGAAAATAAGAGTTTTTTGCCCACCAATAAACACTCAACACGTTAGTTTAACACACTAAAGCACCATAGGATGAAAACACTCAATCACACCAAATTCATACACCCAACCTGCTGAAACCCATCCCCATTCTCCATCACCATCTACCCAACCCAACCCGCCACCACAACTAAAGTCGCCACCAATGGGCCGGCCAGCGGAGTCAGAGTCGGAGTTGACCTGGGCTGACGGTGAGTGACTGCCTGGCCGACGATGAGTAACGCCCGGACAGAAGGGTTGGCTCGAAGGCCACACCCAAGTTCGGGCCAACCCCAGACCCCGGGGGTGGCCACGCTGCCGCCCCATGGACCGGGAGTAGCCGCACGGCCACCCCCTAGTGGCCAGGGGTGGCCGCATAGGGCCTGGGGTGGCCATCGGGCTAGCCCTAGATGGATCTAGGGTTGGCCCGAAGGCCACCCCCAGACCCAGGGGATGGCCGTGCAGCCGCCCCATGGACTGGGGGTAGCCGCGCAGCCACCCCCGGCCAACTTTGGGTCCAAGAAGTGCCAATTCTTCTTGTCCAAGGACTACTCACCTCGTTCGGCTCCGTCGCGTCGTCGTCTTCTCCTTCGAGTTCTGACGCCTCCACGTCACATGAAAAGCCCCGGTCTGGTCGTGGACTTGCCAATCTCGGGTGTCCAGCGTGGCCGCATGGGGCAGTGGTTGGGAGGATTTTTGGTTTTTTTATTTTTTTCTAAAAACTAAAAGAGTGAAAGGAGGGATAATCCGGTGTTTTGCCAACATTTATATTTTTTTGTGTTTTTTTTTTTATTCTATGCTGATATGTCAACCTCTTATTGGTGGGCAGAAAGGTCCTGATTTTTGCCACCATCGAATAAAAGTTATACTCATAGTATTTTTATCATTTCTTTGTTTTTCTCTCCCTCTTAAATTATTTGCTTTGGTTCTGCAACTCCCCTCCTGCATGACCTGCAAAATGGCAGCTTTTTTGAATTTTACATTTTGCCACTAGCAATTTATCTTCCTTTTTAAAGGAAGGAAAAATAAAATATAAAAAACCTAATTCCCTTTTACTTTTTTTTTCCTCATCTAAATACATGACATTACAAAGGAGAAAGATTACAATGAAACAAAAAATGGGGAAGTGAGTTCTACAACAACAAACTCAAACTCAAAATAATGTATAATTTGGAAACAAAAACTAGAAAATAGGTCTAGAAATTATTCGTTCTCAAAAAAAAAAAAAAAAAAGGTCTAGAAATTATTCAAAATGGACCATAAACAATCCGGTTCCTTTATATCTTAAACAAAAAATAAAATAAAATAAAATAAGCCCCATCAAACAAACACCAAAACAGAGTGTGGCATAGCCTTATTTGTCTTTTCTTGGTTTGTCAACTTGAGGGCCCATTTGTTGAAAGAGAATCCATGTTTTCTCTCTTCATAGTATTTTTTTTTTTAGAAAAAAAAAAAAAAAAAAAAAAACTTCATTTACAATTATGGATCTTTCATTACTTTTTGTAAAAAAATACTCTCAAAATTTAAAATGTGTCAATTTAAGATATCTATCTTTTAATTTTTTTCAATTTCAATATTCCGTTAGAATTTTTCGTTGAATTTATCAAAATTCCCATAATACCACTGTATTTATTTTTTTAAAAAGAAAATTGTAATTTTTTTTGAAAGATTCAAGCATAGATATTTTTGTAAATTTCGTTAAATTATGACCAACACCTAAATCCTAGCAATTTTTTTTTTCCTAAAATAATAAAAAAAAAATTAGAAGTATTTTGAGAATTTTGACATGATTTAACAGAAAATTTTAACGGAGAGTTGAAATTAGAAAAAATTGAAAGATGAATACTTTAAATTATCACTTTTTAAAGTTTGAGTACCCTTTTACAGAAATGATGAAAGATTAAGGATAATAAGTAAAGTTCTCCATAATTTATTCATTTCTTTTCTTTCTTGGCCTTCGCTGTATATCCATGAGTCTCAACTTAGACACATCTTAATTTTAACCACATGATCCCATCATAGGGACTCAACCCAAAAACCAAGCACTAGAGCATAAACAAACTGCTAGTCGTGCACCATATCTAACCCAATACCCCAATTTTCACAAAGAACAATATATACTAGAGACGGATAGTTTAAACTTCCTTTTACAATTGACTCTATGCTTAATATCCCAAATTTCAGCATTGAAAATTTGATCTTCAGATCTAGGAGTACTTCCATGACCATGACAAAAGGAACAAGAAACTTCCCCTTAATAATCCCAGCCCAACAATTTATGACCAGTAGAAATATGATAGGAGTCCTCCTCCAATCCTAGTACTTTGGATTGGCTGAAGCTGATCTCCATCTCATTAGTGATGAGATATTATCTTTATCTTTCTAGCTGGTTTATTCAAAGGGTTGTTAAGTTAGTAGAAGTGTTATTGCTTACTCATTTTAAATTAATAATATTATATTCAGTAGAATATATTCAAACAAAAAATTCACAATAAAAGTTTTTTATTAAACAGCTTCATTCAATGTGGCTCATTACTATTAGTCTATTAGGGAAAAGTCCAAATACTCCTTTCAAAGTACCATCCAATTAACAATGTCCTCCCAAACTTCCAATTAGGACAATGACCCCTAAACTACCAAAAAGACAACAATGACCTTACAATTTTTTCAATAAAACAAAAATACCCCTATAAATTCCAAAAAGATATATATATATATATATATATATATAAAATTAAAAAATTATTTTTTAAAAGCGAAAATTTTAATTTGTTTTAAAAAAACGATTTTTTTTTTTTTAGTTTCATTTTAAAAATATAAATATAAATTTTTTTTTTTTGAAAAATTGAAACTTTTGATTTTTTAAATTTGGCCACCCTTGATTTTTATGTATTTATTTTTTAATTATTTTTGTTTTGTTTTTTTTTTTTAATTTCATTAAGAGTATTTTCGTCATTGGAAAACATTGACAATTTTTTTATAATTTGGAGGGGGGTGTTGTCCAAATTAAAAGTTTGGAATGACAATGTAAGATCGGGACCAAGATCCTCTCTAGTTGAGAGGAAATGGAGAGGAGCCGATCCTTTATACAGATGAACATTTTTTTAATTTCACATAGTATGAAATCACAAAAATGCCCATGTGTATAAAGGACAGCCTTCTCTCCAGTTAATCCTGATGCGTGAGATCATGGGTCACCCCACTATAACAATAGTGAAGGTTGTTAAATGAGGCATCAAAAATTGATTTGGTCTTGGATCGATAAATAAATGAGCTATTTCTGAATACAAAAATTTGCTCAAATATTAAACGATACATATTTGTATAAACTTGGTTCGGCTCATATAAATTCTTATAGCTAATTTTTCTAAGTTTTTGTAGTGTTATTTTAATTTATATTGAGAACATTTTAAGTAAAAGGAAATTCTATTTTTACTATGATAGATATAACTTAAATTATTGTTATATTGTGAGTTCAGTTTTAGAGATATGTGTATACATGAGCGTGTTTATATGTATGTATAGATATGTGTTTGTGTATGTACATAATGAACTAATATATATACTATAAAACATACTGATAATAGCTTAAATGTGTCTATTTTATTTATTATTAGTAAGCATTATCATAATTATTTTGTACTAATTATTTCATTTTATAATTAATTATGAAATAGTGGTCAATCATTAATGCAACTTGCAAGTAATTGCCTTCTTGTAGGAATTAAAAAAAAAAAAATAGAAAAGATAAAATTCAAGAAAAAGATCAAAGCCAAGTCATGTGTGTCAAATTGCTACCATATATAAATTATAAGTGTCTATTAAAAGATACCAAAAAGCTAATAAAAGAATCAAATAAGTTAATTATCAAATATTTCCATTTGTTATTAGGAGAATTAGGGTTCTTCAAACTACCCTAAAAATAGAAGGCGTAAGATTCTTCCAATTATTCCACCAAAATTATATTTCTTGTTAATTTTCCACCCCATGTGTACCTAGGCATGATCATTGTTATATTTGATTCATATATAACTAAGAAATATGGCAAAGATTTTCTCAATATGTGACTAACTTTCAAGATGGGGTGTTATATACACACACACACACACACAGATGGGGTGTTATACACACACACACACACACACACACGTGTGTGTGTGAGAAGATGAATTGTCCACATTGAATAGTTGAATTATAAATGTGTTACAGGTGTTAAGTCCTATATTGATCATTTATTGAATATAAGTAGGCTTTGTAGCGACTTTAAGAAGCCTAAATTATAACATAATTATATATAGGTAAATTACACTTTACTCCTCAAACTTTTATCCAATTTATAATTTAATCTCTAAACTATGACTCAATGTAACTCATACCTATAAACTATCAAAATGTTTCGACACATTGGTGTGCTGGCTCCAAGTCAAAGTCCTAAGCATTTGATAAGACTGAAGTATCCAATTCTTATGAAACTTGATTTCATGGATGTTTTACATAGTTTCATTATCTCCATCTTCTCAACCCTTCTGAATACTTATTGATTAGGACACATTAAATAATTTGTTGATTTGCATGGTTTTTCCATTACTTGTACCTTAAGGCTCCATTTTGATTGCTTGGAAATAATATAAAACACAAATTGGCATTGAATTTGAATAAAACGGGAAGATATGCTCTACTAAATTGAATTTTTTGTGCAGGTTCTTGAAAATATCTTAAAGGTGGTAGAGAATTCAAAATTCTCTACCAAAGGGTGGCGTAATACTGAAATTATGTATCTATTATTTAATGAGAAATGATGCTATAAATTACAGTTTAAGCTTATCCCATAATGTTAACATGACAATTTGAACTAACTCTCAATTTTTATTTATTTATTTTTAATAAAGACTAATTCAAGGGTTGTTTGAGACTGCTACGTCAACATTCTGAAATAGTTGTTTGATAACAATGTAGTTTTTATAATTACTCTTATTTAAAACGTGGCTAAGGCTGCTGAAAGGGGACAAGGATCTGCTCCATTTCACTTTCAATGGACACAAGTTATTTTACAATCAAGATTTTATTTTGTTTTATCTAACGGTAATTTTTAATGGCATGACAATATATTCAATACATGGCATCATGTAAATCATTGGGAAAAAAAAAAATTATCGACAAATGAAATGACTTAAATGGAGAGGGGACCCTCTTAGGCTGAAAGTAGGGTGACTTTTGGTGGACCAATTGCCTCTTAAACAATCTTTGATGATACAATTCTCCTTTAGAAGAAATTGGCCCCATATGATTTCACCATCTAGAAGTCTGAAAAAGTATTTCAATAGCATTTCTAAAGTGGTGGTCACGTACATGTTTAATTATTTTGATGTGAATGCCTTCTGTTACATGGTTACAACTATAGAATAAACCTGGTTAAATAAAATATATATATATATATATATTTAAAAAGTTGCATCATTAAGAAAAAAGGAAATTAGTAAAATAATGTTGGGAAGAAAGTGCAAAAAAATTTGGAACTAAGAAGATTATAGGAAAAAAAATCTGGACAAATGATACATGCTGCACCCTATCCTACATCAGCTCTTGAATTATTATTTTTTAAACGAAAGCTGATCCGAGGGTTGATAGACACTCTCAATGAAATAAGGACGTAATATGTAACATTACTCAAAAATCTTTGCCAAAGTTACAGACATGTAATTAGTCAAAGGCAATAGCACTTTACATTAACAGTGGGGGATGCATAGGCGGAGGATGATGACAACGTGAAGCTGGAAGCAGAGATAGTGGTGTCGAGGTGGTATCAATGGAGGATGGCAGCCACGGGGTGGGTGGTGTATAAGGTTCGTGATTTGATTAACTAGGCATTCCCTTGCTGGATAAATGATGGACATTATATTTGAACATGGTCGGTAGGTTAAAGCTGTAATCCAAAACTAACCTGAGATAAGACCCAATCCAACATATCATACTATGTATTACAATCGATTCAATAGAATAGTTGGTGAATTTGAAGGAAAAGAAATAACTTTTTCTTCTTTAAGAAGAAAAAGTAAAGGTAAAGAGGGGTACTTCAACAATGGTGGTGAATTTGCTTAAGATTATCAAATCCCCTTAACAATAAATAAATAAATAAAATAAAATAAAAAACTTTCGTATTTTCATATTTTCATCCTAAAAGGGGCTTCCAGTATGTTCTTATAGTAGAATGTAAAACAAAATAATATACCTCAAACACCTTTTAGGCCGGTAATTAGACCATTCGGCACAGCTAACTACATATAGAATACTAAAAGAGGATAGGATCAACAAAAGCAAACCCCCATACTTCCATATCATGTGCAGATATTATCAAAGGAACTGTCATCAACAATTCAATATTATAGCTGATTCAGCATTTCGAGAGGGATTCTAAGACCAACCACTTGCCCAACGACTGAGAGCCATGAAACCACATAGAGTTCAATTGCCACTCCATTTTTAGGCACAGAAACATCAGCATGAAAAAGCAGCTTCATCCACTCACTGGTCCCACATGGATGTAATTTAAACCATGGCCTGTTCAAGTATGGATGCTCCTAAATTGAAAAGTTTTCAAAGTTTTGTCACAGCTTTTAAGTCAACACCAAAGCCATAAACAGTAAATTCTTCATGAAACATAAAGCTCTCACAAGTGAAGTTGACAACTGATGCTTCATCAACATCTGCTTTGCATACAAAAGCGATGCAGGTGCCTCACAGTCTAACCATATATATATATAAAAGCCGAATTCTAACTTAGAGTTGGCCTAGAATTGTGACATGTGGCATTAACCCATTATTTTTAAACACGGGACCGGTCTTTTAAGCAAAAAACTGGCGAATTTTAAACGTTGAACCAGTTTTGTCACAATTTTAATAAATTTATTGTGCTTTAATGAAAAGATCATGGGTGTGAACATTCATGAGACCAAAATAAAGACTTTTTCACATTATAGCATTAAATGGTGAGAATTTTTAAAAAAAAATCTAAAATTAAAAACTTTTCCTTATCATTACACACACACACACACACTTTAGGAATATTTTAAATGTTTTAATTTATATGAATTAAAACTTAAATTATGGTTATTTTGATAGTAAAATTTTGTGTGATTTATATATTCATGCAATGTTTTATGTGCAATGGAGATGTTTTTTTATGTTTTAAAATTAAATTATAATTAATAATCCCGCGTATTGCGCAGGTTATGAGCTAGTTATCCATTAAACACAACTAGATTGCAAAGAACCTTACTTACAAGAAGATATACTACAATAGTTTTTGGTTTCACGGTTGGTTTCATATACAACACATAGCAACACAAACAACTAAATTGATGAAGAACGACCAGAAGACTTGTCCTGATTCCTCAGAATATCAGGGATCTTATCTGAGAAATGGGAGATTCTATGGAACTAGATGCACATACTCTACGATAAACAGAATCACCATAACCTGGATAAAAAATTCTCAAGGTTGAAGTTGATGTAGAACGACCAGAAGACTTGTCCTGATTCCTCAGAATATCAGGGATCTTATCTGAGAAATGGGGGATTCTATGGAACTAGACACACATAATCTAAGATAAACAGAAGCACTATAACCAGGATAAAAAATTCTCAAGGTTGATGCTATCTGCAACAATCAGCATCAAAGCCAAGCTCAATGATTGTATTCCACCCTACCTATAGACAAAAACCATGAGATTTGTTATGAGTCGGAATAGTGCTCATTCCTAATAGCCGAAAACAAGAGGTAACTCTTTTGCTCATTCTCGGTCAGGGGTTCAGAAACCCAACCCAACTGAGCAGTTCGGTTCTTTTTTGTTTTCTTGGTTCAATTCAGTTCAGATATAGTAAAATAATCATTTCAGTTGAATTTCGGGATTTTAAAAATACTATATCAGAAGCCTTATATTCATTAGCAGTTATTTCACCTTATAAAATGTCCTCGCACTCATCCCCTTGATTCCAGGGTGTCGACTCCTTCAAACTCATCCATTTGCAACGTATTGCCTCATCAGGACCAAAACTCCATCACCAGGACTCTCTTTTTTATTTTGCTGTCTCCACTCTTTCCTTCCACAAATACAAGAAAATCCCCACAATGACCTTCACAAGTTCGCCACCAATGTTCATGGCCTTCATCATGATTACCACAACCATGTCCATTGCCACCACCCTTCAAACCCCTCCCAAAAACTGGGGAAAAAAACAAGACAACATGGTAGGGCCCCAAACCTAAAGATTAAAACTAATCTAACCCAAACTTGTTTCGGTTTAATTTGTCTTTGGCTTTTCTTGATGATCAAATAGATTCCAGTTTCACTTAGAAACCCACCCACTTTGGTTCAGTTTCAGATTTATCCCAAATCTTATCCAAACTGACTCGTACACTCCTATTTATACGATAGGGAAAACCTATATTTGTCTGTCTTAATCCAGATTATAAATAGCACATATATGACAATCACTTATGATCGTAATAATCATAACAGAAACCCAAAAAGAAAACCAAATTAAGAGAGAATTGAAATAAAAAACATACCTCCTGGGTTATGTACGTCCATTTTGAATCCAACAATGCTTTTGCAGAGTGAGCAGGAAGGTCTTTTTCTATTTCATTAAACCCCAAAGGTTCTCCATCTATATACTTGAACAACATCAGTGCTTCGTTGGAACTTATATTTCAAATATATAAAACACCATTATAGATATGGATGTTGAAAATGCTCGCTATTCGTATAACCAGTATAGAACAACTTCACAAACAGACTAGATCAATATGTAATATATTTTAGCTATACTTTAGCCACATAATGGTAGATCTATCAAGAATCCAAGATCAAAGTTAGATAGCAAGTCAGAAGTCAGACCTGAACCTCCAACAAATTCACATACATTGATTTTGGTGGCCTCTCTCTCTCTCTGTGCGACTCACACACTCAAGAAGCATGCTTCCTAAGGAGGAGCAATTAAAGACAGATCAGATATGTTACTTCGCACTGAATCAAATGAACAGGTTTCTATCCAGATAAAGGAGGGTTTGTTTTTAGAATCCTAGGTTTGCTTGAAAACTTGGGAGAAACAATTAATTATCTTTTACTTCACCGTTTCATCACTAGAGTTATGAGTGTTCTCATTATGGGGAATGGAAATATTGGACCTTTAATGGTGTTGAGCATAGGATTTTGTTCCTTAATTTTCAATTTTGAGAGCATTGTATGATTCTGCCATTGGCAATGCATCTTCTCCTTTTCTTCATTTGCTTGATCGTATGAATTTCGTATTGTAATTCATTAGGGGATTATCGTATAAACTTCCTGTGTACATGAGAGAGAGAGGGAGAGAACTTGAAAAAGTACAGGCTCACAATTCTCCTATAGATGGGTTTGAACCATCACTAAACCAGTTATATTATGATCGAATCTTCAATGAGGGAAATGACAGTTTATTTCAATCATTAAAACACTCACTAGCCTACATCCATTTAATGGCTTGATCGAGTTGAGTATATTAATAACCTCTTTCAGTGGTTCAAACCTCTATGCAATACATCAAATGACGAAAGCAAGTCCAGTCAAACTTTTTCTTTTATTTTTTATTTTTTATTTTATACGTAATCAAAATTTATTTAGAGCGAAATGGTACAACCCAAGTATACAAGAAGTATAAAAAAGAAACACCTAACTAGAACAAGACAAGATCGAGAAAATCAAGAAAGTCGACTCAAACTAAAACAACGTAAAGTTTATTTCTAGCATGGCAAGGATTCACATAAGGAGAAGAGATCATCTTCAAGTTTAGGTTTTTAGGTCATGCAAAGATTCAATTTACATGTTCACATAAATATAAAAGTGGATGAAGGCAGCAAAATCCCTTTCTTTCTTCCCCTCTAACTTGGATTTCCAAGATTCCATAATAGTTAGAAATGCAGAAGGAGAATTTGGAGAGAAAGACAACTTATTTCACAACTTGTTCCTGCCCGATGACTAGGTGACTCATCCCTACTTTACTTATGTGGAGCATTTGGAGAGAAAAAAATCGACGTCTTTTCAAGGACTGTGAGTCAAAGTGTGCTTCAGTTGAAATCCTCCTTTTTGAGTGCCCTCTTAGATTGGGCTGTATCTTTCGTTCCTAATTTCTCTCCTCTAATCTTGTAGATTTTGTTAACGTTTAAGATTTTCGACCCTTGTACAGTGGTTGCTTTTCTTGATTACTTTTCGTGTATGTGATTGTGAGCTTTCTTCTTCTACTAATAAATTATTATTCATAAAAAAATAAAAAAATAAAAAATTCTAAGAAGCAGCCTTGGCTCCAAAAATAAAACAAAAAAAATATACCAAGCCAACAACTTTCTAATGAAAATAATAAGACTCAATACTAGCTAATGTAGCCTTTGGAGGGTGCCGATTAGGCCCCACATCAAAATTGATCATATTTCTGAAGAATTTTGATCTTAAATCTTGTTCTTTAGTGAGCTTCTTTCTGCCTGCAACATAACTTTACCAGTGCAGCACTACAAAAAAAATATGGTGACCTTGGAACCAGAAGAAGAAAGAGGAGATGGAGCTAATAGTGATGATGAGCAACTATCTCCAGCACTCTAGCAAGTACTATCAACTTATGAAGAAGACTAGAAACAAAATAGCATATTTCAAACATGTGTAAGTTGCAACAGTCAGCTGGTACTATGGTCATTGATGAAAGCAGCAGCACCAATGATGCGACAGAGGATGCTAAGTGAAACTTGGGTTTAAAAGCTTTTTTTTTTTTTTTTTAATAAGGGTTTAAAAACTTAACACATGCTAATCCTTACAAGGTTGCTTGGGTAAGCAACACGAATCTAAACTTCCATGAGAGATGTTTGCTTACTTATCTGATTTGCAATTTCATAGATACAGCCCCTCACTTGATGGAATCGAGTCCTTTTTGGAATGGGAGAACTGATACAACTCCCAGCCATACAAAGAAAAGAGGAAACAACCAGCAACTGACAGACTTTTCCAGCAGCGTATTTTGAAATTTTTGCCTAGAAGAATCCCAAATTAGCATAGTAGGGTAGTTGAAGACTTTGATACTATTTTATTTATTTTATTTTTTATATATATATAAGTAATCGAGATATCATTAAATTTGTAATCCGCCCCTATGTACACAGGAAGTTTATCTACCATATAATAATTTTGTCCCTTGAAAAGTAAAAAGCAAGCTCTTTCTTTTGCAATAATAAGGTCTAGATCCAATGCTGAAGCTGAGAAGACAAGCCACCTAACTAGTAGAGACAAAAAAAAAAAAAAAAATGATAACTAATCACTAAAAGAGAAATATAAGCGGCTGTCCAAAGATGCAAAGTGTTAAAAAATAAAGACTTAATTTCCTCTAAAATCCTTTTGCAATCTTTAAAACTTTTATCATTTCTTTCCTTCCATAGACACTAGAAAAGTCACAAAGACACCATCTTCAACACAGCTGCACTCCGAGCGCTACTAGCAGTCCACCAATAAGCATACAAATCGACTACTCGTCTAAGCATAACCCAAGACAATCCAAACTAACTAAGAAAAACATTTCATATGACACAAGCAACCTTACTATGAAGAAGAAGATGATTCACAAACTATCCATTCTTTTTGCACGTGCAATACTTATTAACCACAATGACGCGTCACTTTCGGAGATTGTCCATGGTGAGAATCTTTCCTAAGTATCCCGACCACAAAATAAAGGCAACCCTGAACGGAACCTTAGTCCGCCAAAACTCTTCCAAAGGAAATGGAAACCATCATGACAACTCGTAACACTGTAGAACAATAAACATCTGCTAGTAATTATGAGTAAAGTATTTCATTTTTGTGATGAAAGTTTCCCAGAATTACTTTAAATAGGAGCTAGTTACTAAGGATGATAGTAATTTGTTTGGAAGGAACTTAAGGGTGAAGAAAGTCAGTTACTTCTACCTGGCAGCGGCTGTCCTTTAAAATCCTCAGAGCTAATGAGCTGTTCTACTTTTCGATGAAATGTGAGTATTTCCTCAAGTAACCGTGGCTGTAAAAGGATGTTACTTGTACTCTTTTGGCAGTAATTCAATGAATTGAAAGTTGAGTTGTTTGATTTTTAGTTTGGAATCCCTTCCCTCCTTTGTCCCTTCGTATCTGATCTTCTTTCTCAATTCTCTTTCTTGTTGATGTTCTCAGCAGTTCTTTCCTCTTGCTTGCTGCAATTCTGAGAAATATAATCTATTTTTTCTCTCATAATCGATCCCGAACAAAAATATGATTTTTTTCCCTCTTTATATCTCACCGAAGATTCTATTATTCTTTTCTAACCTTCGCCACTCAATTATCACCATCTTCTCAGCAAGACAACCTTAGAAACAATTAATTCAATGATGTCCTGCATCATTCTGTAGCCACATTTTTTTTTTCCTTTTAAGTATAAAAAAACAAAACTCATCAGAAAAGGAAGACATCTCAAGTACAGAGGAGCATAAAACATGTTCTCCTAAAGGCATACAATCTAAAATGCAACAAACCAGGAAAGTTCAGAGAAGAAGAAATAGGAATACTTCCAAGAGCAGAAATCCAAAAACAAAAAAGAAAGAAAGAAAGAGAGAGATCTAAGAAATAGCAATTTTAAAGCATTCCCTGAAAGTGAACACATCATGAAGTTGCAAATAACCACCAGAAAACACATTGATTGAAATAACGATTCTGGCGAATCGAACTAATATGCGTGTATTTCAATCATTTATAGAAGTATGTCGAGTTAAAACAAATTGTACCGTGTTTCTTAAAAAGAGAAAAATATTACATATGTCGATGAAAACAAGAAATTAAAACACAACAAAATCCGATTACCATACACGTTATGTTGTACTAATGACTAAATTTATGATGGCGCTTGTTTGTGGAAAAAGTTCTGTAACATTATCAAAGACATAATTGGTTTCTGTCGAACATATAAAAAGGATATGCAAGCATTTTCTTGTATCATACTGTCATTTGTGTGCACGCCATCCATACATAGAAACATATCTAAATATATCATGTTGTCGTGTGTTTATCTATGAGGTTGTGTGTGTGTGTATGTGTACATATATACTCTACATTCTGTTTATGATCTGATTAAATAGAGATGAACATACCACTGTAGTAAGCACGAAAAAATAGCACTGGAACTCTGTATGAAGCACTATATATTATATGGAGATCATAGTAAGGTACTTTGCTGCAATTGCTCTGGACCTTGCAAAAAGAGCAAGATCTGATCAATGTAGTAAGAGACAAGAATCAATAGGTTATAGAAAAACATGCACCTTTAATGAGCGATATCTATGTGTACTTCGTTTCACTTCAAGATTTGATATCAAACAAAGGAATTGGAAACTAGGATATCAGCTAAAAGACATACTAAGGTGGCAATATCGATGGGTTCCTCTTTCTCAGAGCAACTTGTCTCTTCTTTCTGAGGGCAACTTAGTTCATCATGTTCCTCCTGTGCATAACAACAATAATAATGCTAAAGATCAATTGACAAATTAAATAGCTAGTGCTGGTTCATTATAACATCAGGGACAAACCTCAATTGACCTGAGAATTATGTTCTCCAATGACAAGTATCCTTCCACCTTAAGAGAGAGAGAAACAAAAAAGAGAAGTAAAATAACATTAAGTATTGAAAACGAACTGATTGCAACAGAGGAAGATTAAGATAACGGTTGACAACACTAACATCATGAGAAGCAACCCAAGGTTGTTTTGCACAAGTGACCCATGACCACGGAGGGAAAGCTGACATAACGCTTTTCCATTTCTCCATAAAAGCACAAGCAGCAAGACGAAAATCACTTGATGAGAGGGTTCCATTCCATGATAAAATATCCATGACCGCTTCTTTTACAGCTGTTACAGCCTGAAGGGAAAAAAGTAAAAAGTTGAGAAAAGTTTATTTGTAGGAAAATAAACTACAATCTTATAATTCCAAGCAATATACTCAATTTCAAACAATTTGGGCAACACGAAGCATATCTCTAACATCAATATTAAAACAACCCAATTTTTTTTTTTTTTGATAAGTAATAAAGAGTTTTATTAAAAGAGTAAGGCGCTCCTAAGTACACCAGAAGTATATAAGAGAAAGCACTTAGCTAAAAAGAGAAAAAGAAATAACTCAAAAAGAAAGAAACCCACGGAAAACCCATAGGGACCTAAGCCTTAAAGCACAAAACCCACCAAGAGCACCCAGGGCAACAAAAGAAAAGGCTAAACAAACCCAAAAAGACCTACCCTAGAACCCGAAACCCACTAAGAGCACTCAACGTTATAGAGCCTGAGCCTGAGCCTTTCCTCAACCCCAATTCATAATATAGAAACCAAAACGTTCTCACAGCACATACATATACACACACATTGCCCTAATTTTTGACATATTTGAAATCAAACGACATCAACATACACTTCAAAACATTGCTTTTGTTCTCTTTCCTTTATGAGCAACCAAACAAAAGGATTACTTTCTTAATTCAAATATATTGACAAATCCTATAACAACTACTATATCAAACCCACCAAAAAAAAGGGCCTAAAAACCTCAATTTCTCACCAACCAAACAAAACCTAAGTTTTCACTCACTAGAAACATAGCCTTCCAAAGACCAACATGCAATCAATAGCATTGAGCTCAGCGACAGGTACATGAATGAATTAAGAACCTTCTTGAACTCAACTATCCAACAGATCATTCATTGGCCCATGTCATACTAAATTGCATGTAAAGCTGTAAAATAATGCATAATTGTCTTTCAACAAATGTAAAATCCAAGGTAACAGAGAATAGATGACGATCCTTCTCACCAAAAGTGGTTTCAACCAAATGATAGTAATCTTAGATTTACTTGGTTCTCTTGATCTACTGCAAATCGGCATTCATGCTTTTTTTTTTATAGAACTCTATATGATCTGACATCATTTTTTATGGTAATAGCTATAAAAAAATAAAAAAATTTAAAAAAAAAAAAATGTAGAGGAACTGCAGAAAGATTTCTAGTAAATTTCTCCCCACCAAACTCAGAAAATCAGCAACCTTCAAACTCAACTATTCAACAAATCATTTACTGGCTTATATCATATTTTTTATTAAGAAGTTTTTTCGTAACAAACACCATAAAGAAGAGCAAATTAGCAACAATCAATGTCCTAACCACCATTTTGTCAAGATTAAATATAATCCACGTCTACCAGTGGAACAAAGCCGAAGCAATAATAAAAGCCCTTGCCACTTGGCACTCATGTTAAAGTATGATTATCCCTCAATCAATACATAACTGTACCAAGTTGAAAATACTGCCATCAGATTCTGTATCCAAATTTTACTGTCGCTCTGACTCAGAATTCATCCAATGAAAATGGAAAACAAACAAACAAATCAAGAAAAACAGAAAAATGTGGAAAAACATACTTTGTTCTTAATAAAATTTTCTAAGACAACAAACAACAGAAAAATTAAAATAAGATTCCCAAAATCTCCTATTTCTCAAACTCAGAGAGACTTTCAATCACTTAGTGTAGGCCTCGGTTCTGTGCTTCTGAACCATGAAAAATTTGTGGAGCGAATCGGCGCATACCCGCTCTTCGGCCTCTTTTCTCGATACATTTTATCAAAATCTTCCAAGATGTTCTTCTGAGAGTGAGAGAAAAGGAAAAACAAAACCTCTCGAAGAGACAGAGGAGAAGAATATGCATACCAAAATCCCAAATTAGCGTAAAAAATTGCGCCCTTTCAATTGTACAGCAAAGCCAAAAAGAAAAAATAGAGAAATAAAATAACCAAAGAGAGAGAACGTGTGTTAGAGAAAGAAAAGGAAAACAGAAGAAGAACGAAGAGAGAGAATAGCGGAGAAGAAGAAGGAGAGAAAAAGAATAGAGGAGAAAGATCTATGAGAGTTAGAGCATCCCTAGTAAGCTCTCCAAATTTTCTCCATATTTTAGTTAAACAAGCTACTTTTGTTATTTTATCTATCACTTTTAAAAAGCTTCTTACATCAAACTCTCTAAATATTTCTCTATTTTAAACAGAAATTATTTTTTATTGATTTTGAGAGCAATCACTTTAACAACTTTAACTACCATGAAAAGTACTCCAAATGAGTAAAATAAACTTTATCGAGAAAAAAGAGTATTCACAAAATAAATCTAACAACTCAAGCATGAGCCGTCAATATTTCATTCGATTAAAAAGAAAACAAACAAAAAATGACAATCATTCACAAAAGAGGAATCTGTAAATTGAACCACACAATTGCATGCAGAGATAGACAAATAGAGTTATGCAATCAAGTTAAACATCCAGATCTGAAACCTAACACGGTTAACTTATGGACCTAACAATGAACGATTCTATCACAAAATAGAAATTTGATAATAAACTATCAAAAAAAAAACAAAAATCCCCATTTCGGATCTAAAAGGATGAGGGAATTGATGCTTCCGATTGGTTGCCGACTAACGATTAGAAAACAAACAGTATGACAATTGAATATACACAACCCCGAATTATCAATGAAGAAATCATCAATAAAACCACTTTTTCCCCCTTCTTTTTGTCGGCAACCAAATAGGAAGGCAAACTTAACTTAATTTCCTAAAGACGAAAAAAAAAGGGTTAATTTATAAATCCACAAAACCATCAGAGATCTAATGATATTGGCAAATTCACAACCGTTTGGTATCCACCGCCGTGAAAAGTACAAAACTATCAGAGATCTAAATAGATTGTCAAATTCACAACTGTTTGGTAGCGGAAAGCACAGAGAAAACAATAATTGGAAAAGAATTTTGTATTTCCAACGGATTCAAAACTTACTTTATTTTTTTCTATTCCTTTTCATTTTCTGGGCGACCAAACAGAGGTTAGTTAAAGCTGTAATAATCGAGAAGAGGAGACTGAGAGAGGAGAGGCTTACTATCCAGGATTCATGACTGATATTCTGTTGGTGGCGGTGGTAGTCGATCTGTGAAGAGCTTGGCCGGAATTCGACCTGTCAGACCGGGAACGCTGACCGGGTAATGGCAAAGGAAAGCGGTGAGATACAAGAGGTGGGCGTGGAGCGCGGGTGTGGAGTGAAGAAGGGGGAGAGGAAAAGTGAAGAAGGGGAGAGGCGGGAAACAAACATAAATTGTTGGGTTTTTATTATCGACAAATTTGGTGTCATGGTCCTGATTCTCAGTTATTAGCTAAAACCTGGAACCGGAACCGAAACCGGAGTCCCCGGTTATTGTATTTTAGTAACTGGGTACTCTGGTTAACCGTTTTTACCTGGTTACCTGGTTTTCCAAACTGGGTAATTTTATTATTTTTTTTTTTTTTTATTTTTATTTCTTTTAAAAAAAAAACCATGAAAAACAACCAATCGCATGTAGTGTGGACTTGAGCCTGGCGGTGGAGAAAATGGTGGAAGTGGAGAAGATCAACTAGTTCAGGAAATGGTTTGGGAGACACGGCTAACATATCCATGAGAACCAAAATGCCACAATTCCAACAACACCCAACATGAACTCCATTCGGCCACTCCAACCAAAAACAGGGGATTTTATCAAAATAAATTAACAATAATAAACCAAATCAACTATTTTACAAGGATTATTACCTAGAAAATCCACCAAAAAATGTGTTGAACGGGTCACGGAATGAATCGCCAGAAGTCACAACCCCTGCTCCACCGAAGTCGACCCATCACCGATTGGCTTGACCCACTGAAGAATCGGGTCTACTTTGGTTCCTCTCGTGTTTGACGAGTCACGGGTCTTCTCCGGCATCACGGCGTCGTCTGCTTCGGTAACTGGCGACCTGTGGATGATCGAGTCTCACTTTTGCCTTTTGGATTCACAATCTCCCTCCCCAATCTCCTCTCTGTCTTAATCTCTCTGTCACTCCCGATCTCTTTCTCAGTCGGACAAAGGAAAGCAAGAAAGATAAATGAAAGAAAGAAGGAAGAGAAAGGTAAGAAGGTTCCGATAGCAAAAAAGAAAGAGGAATGGTGTGTGTTTGTCCAAAAAAGAGGAATGATGTATTTGTTTTTTTTAAGAAAAAATATGTTTTGGAGAATGGAGATAACGAGTTGGCGCTGGAGGCTGGAGTGGCGTAGGGACTACAGGGGGTAAGGTCCAAAAGAAAAAGGTAGGGTTTTTTAGTTTTTATGGTGTAGGGACGAAACAAAAGGGTTTTTTTTTTAAAATTTAATTAAGTATAAGACCCGGTCCCGAGTTCCCGAGTATAACCGGGTCTTGTGAAATCAAGAACCCGGGACCGGGACTGGGAACCTCGGGTACCCGTTTTTCAGTTTTCCGGGCCCGGTTAGTGCCCAGATCCGGTTCCAGTCCGGTTATAACCGGCCCGGATTTACACCCCTAGTCAAAACATAATTGTTTTATTCAAGAAAATGAAATAGCCAAGTCAAAAAGAATATTGCTAACTTGGCTCTTTCATTTTTTTTTAAAAACAATTATGTTTTGACACCAAATTTGTCAAAATATATATATATATATTGGCAAGAAAGGAAATGACTGAACAATGGAAGATTTTGCAGAATATAACTAAAGAAAGGCAAGAGCAAATATTCTGAAGAATTAATTAACTGAACAAGAGAAGATTTGCAAAATAATTGATCAAGAAAGGAAAGGGCTGAACAAGGCAAGATCTGCACAGAATATCCCTAAGAAGGAAAGGTCCTGGTGAATGAGATATTCTGGAGATATTACAGCTCAAAAAGTCGGTTTTTCCTATAGCCCGTCCAGACGCCTAACTCAAAAACTCAGAATCCTATGAAGGTCCGAACGCTACAGCAGACAACGGAGTTAGTAGCTTAAAGTTTGGAAGAAGTCCGAACAGCCCAGGGATTCTGAAGTCCGAGAGCACCCGTCTGCAAGAGAGTCCAAACACTTATGCAACCGTTCAGACGCTAGGGTTACCAGTCCGGACGCGCTTCAATGTTTTCATGAAGTTTCAGTTGCAGGTCCAGACGCTAGAATCCAGGTCCAAATGCCGCCTATGCAAATCCGAATTTGAGTAGAATTAGGATTTTTTTAAGCCTATTTAAAGAGGCTTATAGGCTGTGTTTTAAAAACAATTCCATTGAATAATTCTCGTTGTGCTAAGAGAGGGTGTTTGGGCAGAAACTGTTAGATGTGCTAACTCTCTTAGAGTTTTTGTTTGTATTGTTCAACTGTTTGAAGCCTAACTTAGAGAAGAGCTTTAAGTTAAATGGATCTATGGAAGAACTCTTCAGACATGGGTCTGGTTGAGAGGCACTCAAGTATATGTACTTGTTAGAGTTCAAGGTACGACTATTGCAAGGGTATTGTGAGTACTACTATATTGTAAACTAGCTATTTCTTCTGAATAGTAGATTTTCTGAGTTTGGCTGCCCCGGAGTGGTTTTTCTATTTGGTGCAAAGAGTTTCCACTTCGTAACCAAAATGTCTATGTCTATTGCTTTTCCTCTTTTATATTTTGGTTGCATGTTTATTTATGGTTGATTATTTAGGAGTTTTTATTTTTAAAAAATGATAAAATATTGAATACCTCATGAAATTTGTGAGCTAAATTTGGAGTGAAATTCTGACAAGAGCCAAAATAGAGAAATTATAGAGAATTTGTTGAAATAAGCTTTTTTGAGCTTTTCACCAAATTTTGGTGAAAAATTTGAAACGGAGAGCTCATTAGGATGCTCTTAGAGAAAGAAGGGTGAGACGAACAACATTTCACCCTTTTTTTTTTTTTGGTTATCAAAACGCACGCGCACACGATTTTTTTTTTTTTTTTGAACAAAAAGCAGTACCTTCATCATTAAAAAACCGATCCAAATTAGGATTTAGGGACAACTTGTTCCCTAAGTACAATGTTATGAATATAGTTAGGAATGCCCTCCAACCAAACAACATTCAATCGACTTGAAACAACCTCTTTTGCAAGATTATGAGCTCCAATATTTGTTTCCCCAGGAGCATATACAACACAAGAGGACCTAAATAAAAGTTATAAAACCAATTCATGTTTTATACTTTCTACAAAATGACCAATACGGCTAGCATAAGGGGGGGTCCGAATTAATCTCTCTAACAACTTGTAGGGCATCCCCTTAAAAAATAACATCGAAAAAACCTACCTCTTTGCTGAAGAGAATAACATGAAGAGTTGCCATTGCCTCAACCACCTTAGGATCAACTAGCATTTGAAGGTGAATACATTTGGCTCCCAGAAAACAATCTTCACAATCACAGGCCACTATACCAAGAGTAATGCACCCCTCTTGTTTGTGAATCGCCGCATCCCAATTCACTTTGATAACTCCAAATATCCTTCCAAACTTCCAAGCCTTTATTAGTGTTGGAGCATTCACCTCGATTCATTTGTTGCACTTCCTTCCCCAAATGATAAGCACTCCGAACCGAGAAAAGACCATTAGTAGTACCCTGCCATATCAAATGGTCTTTAGGTAAAGTATGACTTAAAGGGATGTTAGAAATCACCTTAGCTTCCTCCACAGAAATAACTCAAAGAGCAGCCACAAATTCCAGCCCTTTGAGTCCGGATCAATAAGGCAAGAAATTGTAGAATCTAGTGGAAGCAGCCTTGGTATGGATTGAACTGAGTAGGTAATTGTCTCAAACTCTTAATTCTGTTCTTGCCTTTGATGGAAAAAATTATGGCTATTGGAAAGCTTGTATGCGCTTCTTTTTAAAATCTATTGATGTTTGGAAGATTGTTGAATCTAGTTGGATTTGAAAAATATTGGACTTCTAATTTAACAAAGCAAGTGTGTGTGAACAGTGTGAAACAAAATATTAAATGCGGAAATTAAATGAGACAAATATTTTGTTGACGAAGTGGAAACTCAAGATGAGAAAAACCACTCCGGGGCAGCCAAACCCAGGATATCCACTATTCAGAAGACAAAGCTAGTTACAAGATAGTAGCACTCACATACCCATGATGCAGTGGTCGTACCTTGCACTCTAACGTGTAGCCTAACACGAACGCCTCCCAACTAGGTCTCCTACTTGAAGGGGTCTTCAATGGAATCCTTTATCTTAGGGCCAACCCCCAAGATAGACTCATTTCTGCATCAGGTTGGAGCAGTTCGAAGCTTCTCGACACAGAGGAAGGTCCGGACGAAAATCCACGTCGTCCGGACGGATGATACTGAGGACTGTCGGTTGTCCAGACGGTATGTCACGTCGTCCAGGAGGATGGTGCATTGGATAGTTTGGCGTCTGGACGGTATGACACGTCGTCTGGACGGTTGACAGGGAACTAGAATTTCTGACTTGTACTCTGTGCAGAATTTTCGAAAAGCACTCTGAATAGTGGAATCCCTGTTAAAAAACATCATTACACAGAGGTGATTTTGTCCAACAGAATGTGGCCAATTACAAACTAACAAACTCCCCATTTGGCTATTCTGTGACAAAAATTACTTGACCGGTTAAAAATATAATCCCGGTCCAAATAAAAAATTACTCCCCCTTTTTGTCACAAATGGACAAAGGGTAAAACAGAGTAATGAGAAAAAACTACACAACAGTTACTCCCCCTCAATGTCTCAGAAGTACAAGGGTAAACAGAGTAATAATATCCATAGACAAAAACGTTCTAAAATTCTAATCAATAGGAAACTAGAGACGAGTTTGCAAGTGGCCCAAAAGAGAGAAACTGAAATCCTCCAAGTATCAAATCCTGCTGATCCATTGAAATCAAGTAACGGAGAGAAATCCGTATAAAAAGCTGGATTTGTACTACTTCGGCTTCTAGCTCAGAAAGCCGGGAACCATGACTGCAAAACCTCAATCTCTTGATTTTGCAAAGCCTGAAACTGATTATCCGAAAATTGGCATCCTCTAAGCAACAGGTCTTTTTTCCTTTTCAAATAAGAACTAGAAGACCCAAGTGACTTCTAATGTAACTACAATGCACACAAACAATAGAGTGAATCTAGGAATACTCTTTTAATAACCCAGGGGAGAGTGGGTGTTTGGATTTGATATTTCTTTATGAAAATTTGTAGGAATTCTTTTCTGGCTTATTTAAGCCAGATTCTATTTGATCTTGCAAAGAGTTACATTTCTTTCATATAATTTGAATTTGTCAATCCAACAAGGTCATCCTGTCCAAAGGAAATTGATCAAGATACCAACTTATCAATGAGAGCAGTTATGATACTTGGAGGTTGGTCATCAAACATATACAGGTGGATCTGGTAAATATCTTAATTAAATTTAACTAGATTTTCGCTGAAGTCATTGGTCATAGGAAAGTAAGAGCAGCAGGGAAGAACCTTGTTTCAGTGGAAAGATAGTGATGACTTTTATCATATAAAAATATCAACTTCTTTTGATTGGGTGGCAGTGGTCAAACAAGATTCATATGGTGTACATACCTTTAAGAATATGATCGAAAATTATATGGAATGATCCAAATAGGAACCCATTATATGCTTCTTTTTGCTTCAACCAATTTATTACTCATGTGTGTGATATTTAACTTTGGTCCTTGTCTTACAGGAGCTGGAGAATATGTTGGTGCCATCTACTCCTCCTCCTGAGCCAAAGTATCAGCTACGCAGAACAACCTCAGCCCCATTCTGACATCTGTATTCATATTGGAAGCTCTGTAGACGTGATGCAGTTGCGGTGCTCTGTTTGGTTTACTTTAAGGTGGATGTAGGCACTCTCCCAATCCTTCTTTGAATGAGCTGTCTTTTGCATTCCTGTGGATGGGTTGCCTCTCCCTATTATGAGATGTTTCTTGTGTCTATTTCTCTGTGAGATCATTTGCGATATAATTTTCAGCACACCGTTGTACTTTTTCACTAATGAGTTTATATAGATGTTTGGTATATAGCCTCTTTCTTCCAGCCACCATCTAATCATCTTAAGTTCAGTTTATGCTCAGTTCTTGTGGATAATTCACCAAGTGAGGTAATCGAAGTGGCTTCTTCATTTTTCTGGTATACCCTGTAAGTATATGAAAAGCTACTTGCTGCACTAACCTCTAGACTCTCTCTCTCTCTCTCTCTCTCTCTCTCTGAATTTGCATGGATGAACTTGGTCTTGAGAGATGTGTGGGGGCTTTTGGTGATAAATAGTCTGACCCTGTGAAATGTTAAAGAATGTAGTTGTAAAATGTAATGGGTTGTGCTGAAGGTGTAGTAATTTTGATCCTAAATTCTAATCAAGGGACAAGGTCACCCATTTTACTAAGTTATGCTGTGATTATGACTATTTGATTGATCTATTGGCTAAGATTTTTCTCTTTACCTAGATTAGATTTCATAATAACTTCTTGATCAATTGGTTACCATGCCCTCTCTTGATGTCTTTTTGATAATGTGGATCCTGAGCTTTAGGGGACAAGGTTGCCAACTTACTTAGTAATGCAGAGATTATGATACTTCACAGGGGCGGATTAATAGCTTTATGTTTTCAACCATTCCATGCATACTTCCTGCTTTCTTGTTTTATTGTTTATGAATAAATAATGCTACTATCCACACCAATTTATCACTTATGTCACACTGGCTGACATGTCGTGTTTTAAGTGGCTAATAATGTCAACCACTTGAAAAAGCGAAAATGTAAGCAGATTAAAACACGTCTTGTCATAGGGTGTGATAAAAATAGCCGTAAAGTGTAGCATTATTTTGATTTTCAAGTCAATTTCTTATACCGAGAAAAAATAAAATAAAAAGTCCAGTTGATTTTGAATCATAATAATAATATAAAATATAATTAGGTCAAATGAAAATGGAATATGTATAGCATTCCTGAAGTTGCAAAAACTTCTTTTTTTTTTTTTTTTTTTTTTTAATGAAAAATTGAAAATGTGTTCGGCTTGATTAAAATTTTGTGCCATACCAAACATCAAAAAAAAATATACAAAAAAATAATTTTTATAAAATGTTTTACGTAAAAACAAACTCATGGTTTTTAATTTGGGTGGATCCATTTAATTTTAGTAAAATGAAAATAAAAAGAAACAAAAAACTGAAAATCAACAAGGGAGATGTCAAATCAAAGATGCGAGACAAGATATGAAGATGGGCGTGCTGTCATTATAAAATGGCCAGAAATTTTTTAGTTTGTAAGAATTTTATACAACCCACGTATAAGATTAACATGTGTTTCTTAACATGTGAGATGTACAAGATGTTTTAGAGTAATGATTCACTACCATCCAAAGATATAACTTTTTATTACCTTGTTTTAGTTATTTATGTGACAAGATGGTCCCCCACTTAAAAATAAACAAAAAACTCAAAAGGTAGTGGGAGACTACCTTGCCACATAGACAAGGTAGTAAAAAGTGGTATCTTTAGTTGATGGTAAATTATTACTCGATGTTTTAATAGCATGTATAAAGGAAGATATTAAAGTGAAGGCCCAAAATGGACGGTTTCTTCCGGAGAAACTGTAGTGGACCTTTAGGGTACGATTGGGTGTATGAATTATTTATTTATTATATTTATATGGTTCAATTCCCGAATATCCTCGTAACTTTCCCTTTGACTCTGCCCTAATCCTCTCAGTTTTAACGTTTTATGTTTGTCACAATCACTCGTTTCTACCAGCTGGATGACGTTTTTACCCTCGACAAAAACTTCTTCTAGATTGTTAAGCAAAGGTATATATGTCAATACGCTATAAGACCATTCTCTCTCTCATTATGGTTACTGTTTCGAAATATAATAAAAGGTCCAAATTTGCTTTAGAATTCTTAAACTCTTGGCCATAATTTTAATTTTTAGATTATGATCGTCTATAATTATTTATCTGAAGTATAAAGAATTCGGGCAAATGATTTTAAAAATCTATTTATGAGACCCATGTGACCGAGTAAGTGATTGAGTAACTCAATTTTTATTTGGTCAAGTGGATCTCATAAATGATCTTTCATAATTATCTGTCCGAATTTTTTTCATATCAAGCAAATAATTATAGACAATCCGATTTTTAGATTAAGTTCTAAAATATCTTGATCCACATTGTATATTTCTTATTGCATTTACTTAAAGTCCGTTTGGGTTTGCGATTTAAAATAACGATTTTAAAATGTGCGATTTGAAAAAAGTGATTTTTAAAAACGCAATTAAGCGTTTGGCAAAATCGCAGTTTAGCCTTTAAAATCGCGAATTTACCTTTAAAATTCTGCGTTTTCAAAAAAGCTTCATCTTATCTGCGATTTGAAAAATCAGATTTTCTGCGTTTTCAAATCGCAATTTTTAAAAACGTAATTTCCAAACGATCTATGTTCTGCAATTTGGTTTAAAATCGCACTTATTGTCTACAAAATCACAATCCCAAACGCACCCTTACTTGACAAAGTATTAGCTGCTAATCAAATGCGTAGATTGTTTTATAATATTTAACTCAATAATGCTTCCCCATTTGCTTCCTTGTGTCCACTCCAAAGCACCCCACGTATTCAGGCAGATTCATAGCACATGCACAGTTGCAGTTAACTCTTCGGATTAGAGATATCGATTGATTACATGATCTTGTTCAAATCACCAACGAAAGTTGAATATATTTTGCACTAACATTCCCATCTTGTGGAAGTATTAATCGGTTCAAACTTCACTTAATTCTCTTAAACTTTCATTATATTTAAAATTACCTTCATAAGATTTTTTAATTTTTTTTCAATTTCACTTTTCCGTTAAATTTTTTTTCTTAAATCCTACCATAAGGGTGTCAAATTCTCAAAATATTAAATACCCATCATATATTTTAAGAAAAAAAAAAATTGTAAAGATTTAGGAGTTGGTTAGTATCTAAAAGAATTTACAAAAATACATACGTCTGAATATATATATATATATATATATATATATATATATATATATATATATATATAAAAGTATGTAAAGAATTTTGACAAGATTTGATGAAAAATCATAATGAATGAATGAAATTAAAAAATAAATACATTTATTTTTTTTTTCAAATTTAAAAAAATAATTACAAAAAGGGCAACAATTTGAAGGGTTAAAGAAAGTTTCTCTTCTTAATTAATTATGAATTGATTATAATTCTCTCTATATGCCTACGTATGCACTTACGTCACTGGTACGCAAGTGACGACAAATTAAGCAGATAGAGACCATTACATATATAATCTATAAAAAGAAGAAGAGGAAGACCATATATATATATATATATATATATATATATATATATATATATACCAAACTTGAGCTTTCTCTCCGACAACAATGGCGTCAGAATCTCCCGATCAGCTCCACTTTGTATTGATACCCTTCATGGGCCAAGGCCACCTCATACCCATGACAGACATAGCCAAAATATTGGCACAGCGCAACGCAGTAGTCACCATAATCACCACGCCGCTCAATGCCGTCCGATTCAATGCCACCATCGATCGCGCCGTCAAATCCGGGCTACCCATCCGGGTTCTCCAGATTCAGTTTCCATATGCCGAGGCCGGCTTGCCGGAAGGATGCGAGAATATAGATTCTCTTCCTTCGCCGGATTTGATCATGAATTTCTTAACGGCGACGAAAATGTTGCAGCAGCCGGTAGAACAGCTGCTTGAAGAGCTGAAGCCATCTCCAAGCTGCTTAATTCCTGCTAAACAATTTCCGTGGACGGCTGAGACGGCGCTCAAGTTTCACGTTCCGAGAGTTTCATTCGACGGGACAAGCTGTTTCAGCCGCTTGTGCTTTAACAGTTTGCATGTTTCCAAAGTGTACGAGAATGTTTTGTCCGACACAGATACTTTCGTAGTACCCGGTTTGCCGGATCGGATTGAACTCAGAAAAGCTCAGCTGCCGCGAGCGTTCAATCCAGGACCAAACGATAAAGATATGAATGTTTTTCATGAAAAGGTGAGGGAAGCTGAAGCGGAAGCATATGGAGTATTGGTAAACAGTTACGAGGAGTTGGAACCGGCGTATGTCGAGGGATACCGGAAGGCAACAGGGCAGAGGGTGTGGTGCATTGGCCCGGTGTCTCTGTGCAGCCAGGAGGACATGGACAAGGCTGCCAGAGGTAATCTCAAATTATCACCGTTTATTAGCATAATTAAATTGATTTATTTTTACATGTCCATATACGATAGGGATGAGAATTCACATCCGTTTCATTAAGTGTGAGATTCAAATACGTAACTTCTGTTTTACGAGGCGTGATCATAACCAAATTGTTACTGTTTATTAGCTTAAGTTGATTTTTAATAAATACTACAGTTTGAGATTGCTTTAAAAATCTTTTAAAAATTAATTTTAGTATGTAAAAGTTTGTGTAAGATAAAAATGGATCCGTTGGATAAAAAACTTACTAATTAGAAGAAAAAAAAAAACCCAAAAACTGTGTTTTGAGAAAGGCTTGAAATCAGGCTGGCTGCTTATTTATTTTTTTTTTTTTTTCTTTTTTTTTTTTCTTTTTTTTTTTTAAAAAAAAAGGCTTTTCTATAGACAAAAAAGTACTTGCGTGAGGGCTCAAACAATATTGCTATTTTGCACCACTAAGTTGATAGGAAATATTAAATTTAATCAATATTCTACGAGCTTGTTTAGGATTGCGTTAAAAAGTTAAAAAATGACTGTAGTACATAAAAAGCTGTGTTAACAAATATGAATCATTTTGGTCAAAAAAAACTTAAAAAGCAATTCTTTTGGAGTTTTTCTGCTCTAAAAACAAGACGAAAATTATGTTTTGTAGAAAGCTTGAAATTCAGTTTTGCCTAAAATGCTCGTTCAGGCTTTTCTATAAACAAAAGTTCTATTTCTCAACGCAATTTCAAACAGGCTCTAACACTCTCTACTATGTGACTCTTCCTTACCAGGTTAGGCTTAACACATGGAATATTTAATTGAAAAGGGAGGTGAATCACCAAGATAAAATTTGAACTCAGATTTTATGTTCTAATATCATGTTAAATCACAACTTATCCTAAAAGAATAATTAAAGCAATAGGAATTGAGAAATTTAATTATTTAATCAAGAGAAGCGATTGTTTGTATTAGAACATTCCCTTTTAGTCTCAAACTTTCATTTAATAGGCGATGTCCAACATTATAAATAATTAATTGAAATGAGAGAAAAATGATGGAGACAAAATTCGAGGTCAGAACTTCTACAGTTCTACTTCAATACCATATTTATGGGGGGTGGCCGCGTGGCCTCCCCCGACCAGCGGGGGTGGCCGCGCGGTCACTCCCGACCCTTGGGGGTGGCCGCGCGGCCTCCCCCGGCCACTGGGGGTGGCCGCGCGCCACCCCCGGTCACCTCCGGGGGTGGCTGCCAACCGGCAGCCACCCCTGCATCATTTTTTTTTAATTTTAATTTTAATTTTTTTAAAAAAAAATTATTTATTTATTTTTTAATTAAATAATCAATAAATAATAAATTATTATTATTTAAATTATTATTTTACACAACTTTTCAAAATACCAATCATTATACACAACTTTTTAAACTTTCAATCATTTTTTACCATTAAAATATAATATTTTTCAATCTCGAAATTCAACATCCAAACACAATTTTTTACCTCGATATTTGGAAATAGAATTAGAATTCAATTCTAATTCTCAAAATTCAATACCCAAACGCAAACCACCTCCTTTATCTCAAAAACTGAAGTTAAAGAGTATAAATTTAATCATTTAATGGATAATTCTAACAGGTAACAAGGCCTCCATGGATGAAAACCAGTGCTTGAAGTGGCTCGATTCATGGCCACTAAGCTCTGTAATCTACGCATGTCTAGGAAGCCTTAATCGCCTAACACCTCCACAGTTGATGGAGCTTGGTTTAGGCTTGGAAGCATCGAACAAGCCTTTCATCTGGGTCTTACGAGGATCATATAAAAGCAAAGAAATGGAAAATTTGTTATTAGAAGACGGTTTTGAGGAAAGAGTAAAAGGAAGAGGTTTGATAATCCATGGCTGGGCACCACAGGTTCTGATACTGTCACATCCTGCGATTGGTGGGTTCTTAACACACTGTGGCTGGAATTCTAGCCTGGAAGGGATTTGTGCCGGCGTCCCAATGATGACGTGGCCGATGTTTGCCGAACAGTTTCTCAATGAGAAGTTGATCGTGCAGGTGTTGGAGGTTGGCGTGAGGGTGGGAGTTGAGTTGGCTCTGACATGGGGGGAGGAAGAGAAGTTTGGGGTGGCTGTGAAGAGGGAAAATGTTGAGGAGGCTGTGGAGAAGATAATGGGTGAAGGAGAACAGAGAGAAGAAAGAAGAGAAAGAGCAAGAAAGCTTGCAGAGATGGCAAAGAAGGCAATTGAAGAGGGAGGGTCTTCTTTTTTCAACATTACTCTACTTCTTCAAGATATCAGGCAACAAGCACAAAAGCAAAAAAATAAGTAGTCAAATACATGAAATGTGATTCTCTTCGTGTAATTAATTCATGTAATTAAAACGATACATGAAATGTGATTGTGTGTGTGATTCCCCTCACGTAATTAAAATGATATATGAAATGTGATTCTCTTCATGTAATTAAAATGAATAAAAAGTGTATGTGTACATGCGGCAACCAAAATTTACGCGGTCTATAATGAAATAAAGCTCCCAAATAGTAGTAATACGTGAAATGTGATTCCTTTCATGTAATTAAAACAAATAAAAAGTGTGTGCGCGGGCGCGGGCGCGCCTACAGTGAAATAAGGCTCCCAAATAGTAGTAATACATGAAATGCGATTCCCTTCATGTATTTAAAACGATACATGAAATGTGATTGTGTGTGTATGTGATTCCCTTCACGTAATTAAAACGAATCAAATGATACATGAAATGTGATTGCCTTCATGTAATTAAAATGAATAAAAAGTGTGTATGTGTGCGCCCCTTCATGTAATTAAACGATACATGAAATGTGATTCTCTTCATGTAATTAAAACGAATAAGAAGTCTGTGTGTGTGACAACCAAAATTTTGGCGGTCTACAATGAAATAAGGCTCCCAAATAGTAATAGTTTTGATAAAAAAAATTTATGGTTAATCTAAGGATAAAGTTCACATATCCCCGCCTCGAATTACTACCTAATTGACAATGACCCCCCAAACTATAAAAAATTGTCATTAATGTTCCCCCAATGAAACAAATTAAATACTAAAAATTAAAAAAGAAACTAAACTTTAAAAAAAAAAAAAAAAACTTAAAAAACATAAAAACTAAGGGTGGACAAATTTAAAAATTTAAACATTTAAAAGTTTTTAGTTTTTTTTTTTTCTAAATTAAAATATTTGTTTTTTTTTTCAAAGAAATTAAAAAATTTCTTTTTTTTTTCTAATATATATAATTTCGATTTCTTTTTGAGAAAATATTGAAATTTTTCATTTTTTTTTTTTTGAAAAAACCTTTTTTGAATTTATAGGATTATTTTTGTCTTATTTAAAAAAAAATAAAATTGTAAGATCATTTTTTGTCATTTTGCGGGCCTTTGAGGGACATTGACAACTTTTTGGTAGTTTGGGAGTAACATTGTCCCAATTAAAAGTTTGGGGAATACTGTTAATTGAATGGTTGTTTGAGAGGGGATATGTTGACTTTTCCCTTAATCTAAAAAATTGACTGTTTGTGCAAAAACAATTAAAACTCCTTCCATAAAAATAACAATAAAGAACAATTAAGGCCCCTATTATGGTATACTTCCTTTTTGAAGAAAAAAAAAAAAAATACACACTCACAGAAATACAGTCTCTTCTCTCTATATGGCTGACTAGACTCTTCCACACACATAAACACAAATCTAAAAATTAAAATATAAGAAAAATGCTTTTTAAATTAAAAAAATACAATATAGAAACTATAATAAATATTAGTTAATTAATAGATAAATATTAAAAAGGATCTTAGTTAAATTTGTTACCTTAGGCCTCAAAATCTATCATGCCAGCTGTGTTTCTTTGGAACGCAACCCAAGCGTTACACATGGGTGGAACATTTACAAAAAAATGTCACTATTACATTTGAGCTTGGCAGGACACTCTTAACATGATAAATAAGATATTTACTAATTTATTCATTTTTATTTTCTGTTCCTTTGGAGAATAAAAAAGGTCACTATTATTTATGAATTAATTTACTTGGCTTCATTTTCTTTTGAAGAGTTGAATCATGGAATAAAATGAATTCAAGCACTTGCCTTTGGACATACCCCACAGGAATGCAACAAAGAAGAGTGTAGGGAGAGGATTATAATTTTGTAATAATTGCAAAATGTGGACTCTCCAGAAGTCCAAAGTGCCCTCAGTATTGATTTTCCTTTGGACTCAAAAATCACAACAGATATATGTGCTCCCATTTTTTGGGGTGTCTTTGATATGCTATTTCCCAAATCTCAACCAAGTGTCAAGGCCTTGCTTGTTGCAATTGAACTAGTGTGTAAGATTTTGCTATTGTTATAACTCCACTATTAACTAATAAATCTCTCTTCAGCTCCTTAGAGAGCTCGGCTGGGATTCAACTTCATATGATATTGTCTTAAAATCCCAAACGTCTCCTCAAGGTCGACTATTTGTTCCTCTCGATCGACTTTGATGCTCTTTACCAGAATATTGTCGACGTAAACTTCCATATTCCTTCCTATTTGCCTTCGAAACATTGTGTTGACAAGCCTCTGATATGTCGCCCCCACATTTTTCAGGCTGAAGGGCATGATTTTGCAGCAATACAACCCTCATGTTTTGATAACAGTTCTGATTTGATCAATGCTACAAAATGTTTTTCATGAAATGACTTCATTCAAGTTACAAAATGTTACGAGGCTTAATGAATGTAAATGAAAAAGAAAGAGCGGAGGATGTGCGTTGGTACCGGAGCTAAAGGGCGGAGGCAACCATCTTGTTTGATCCGCTGAGAATGGCTCACTACTAGTCACTAGAGTACACCATAATTTATCGAGTGATGTTCATATTCTAGATGTGGCTCCACTTATGGCCACGGGAATGGAGCCAAGATCATAGTGATTGCCAACCCTTCCACATAAGGTGTAATTGTGTGTCGGGCACTCAAGAGTTTAAAGGAAAATGAAGATTTATGTGTGTGTGTAAATGTTTTTAAAGGAAGATATTATGAAGACAAGATTTTTCTTAAGTTCTCTTTATGAAGAAATTAATGTAAAGTTTCTCTTTTAAGGTAGAAGACAATGTTTTCAAGCATATATAGTTTTTCGAAGAATAGTTTAAAAATCTTGTTTCTTATGTTGAATAAAGTGTTTTCAAGGAAAATGTTTTAAAGAAAATATTCTTAACCAATCAATTTTAAATTGGTTGGAAGTATTACTTACTGAGTTTTTTCGCTCATTACTTTTGTTTTCTTATTTCCAGGTTAGGTTGAGATGCAATGAGAGACCGAATGCAACTTAGATGGTGGATTTCATTTCATGATTTAAGATTAATCTCTTTATAATATGATTAAATCTCTTTTCAGGCAGTTTTATGCCATGTTTATACCTTTAGGTTTATGCATTTATGTTTAATAAAGGTTTTTAAACTCATGGATTTCATATGTTCATAAGTGCTATATTCCTATTTATGACTTTTGCGCTTCTAAGACTTCTAGGTTAAAAAACCTAATCTTAGTATGTTGGGAGCATGACAGCTTTGATGCTTAAGTTAGTATGAATCAAATTGAATAACTTAAAGGAAAGCAAAGGTAGTTTGCAAAGGAAGGGGACGAAAATCCCCTTTTACTTGATGTCTACTGCCTTTTATAACAGATTTTGTCGTAATCGTCTGTCATGTGTTACGCCTTCATTGGAGACTTCTCTGTTGCAGTATTCCCTACATCCCACAACTCCTCTATGCGATTACCTCATGTAGGGAATCATGAGCACAGTTACTGACGTGCCAAAGGAGTGGATCCAGTGCGGTACGATGCAACTGTTCTTGAGTCGGTATCAGGTTCACAGGGCCAACAAGTCCCAATAGGCAAGCGGTTGAGAAACTTTGGCATCTAGTATTATTTTTCTTAAATCACTATGTTGATGTAGACACATATAAATAAATAGATGTGGGGATCACTTACCAAGAGTTTTAAAGTCTTTATTTTTATGAATCCTTGTTCATTAGGGATTAAAAGTATTTATTCCAAAAAATTAGGAATTCTTCTCCATTAAAGATATGAGTCTTTACTTGTATTAATTATGAATCTTTATTTGTATCAAATAATATTAGGATAAGGCTTGTAGCTTATTTAAAGGCAACTTGTTGCCTTATCTTGGCAAAAGTGTGTTTTGGCGAATACAATTTTTACAGAGAGGTTTCTCATGTTTTTCTAAGTTTTCAATCTCTTGCATCAACAACCAAATGTTGATACATTTATTGCTGGTATTTTCGTGAATCAACAAGTTTAATAAAGGGTTTTGCTTTTGGTATTTATGCGCAAATCAACAGATTCAAGTTCGTTTTTTTTTTTTTTTTTTTTTTTTTTTTTTTTTTTTTTTTTTTTTTGTAAAAATCAAATTTGGTCCTTAGGTTTTTATGTGATTATTTAGTCCTTGAGTTTCAATTTTGAAAATTACGTCCTTATAAAGAAGCGTTTTGCCTTTGGAATTTGTATGCAAATCAACGGATTCAATATTGTTATCTTGTTTTTTTTTTTTGGAAAAATAAAATTTAATCCTTGAATTTTCAATTTCGAAAATTACATCCTCATGTTTGTCTCTAGTCTCAAATAAGTTTCCGTGAACTTACCATCTAACTAATTGAAAATATGTCATGTGACTCTCGTTTGACATGTCGTAACCGTACGTGTCAATAGGTTTAAGAACCCAAATTTGAGAACGGATGGGCCAAATCTTTGAAATGGGGACGCATTTCAGAATTGGTTTTCGAATTTCTATGATTTTCATCTATGAAAAGCATTGGGCATTCACTGAGCTCATATTGGTTTTGCTATGCCTTCTAGTGCCAAAAATAGGACACTTTGGAGCAAAATGGGGCTTATTATGTTGTGTTCTGCCCACATTTTTGCACCTTGCAGTTGCCTTAAAGTCTATCTTCATGACTTCTGGAAAACTAGTGGAGATCGAGGCATAAAAAAATTTAGATGCAGCATTCGCCATATTAAATTATGATACAATCTGTTTGATAACGATGTGTGGATAAGAAACAAATGAAGGAAATCAGACACACATGGTTATACTTAAACCATTGGATTCTTTTATTTATATTGCACTGATCAATTGGGTGATCTACCACTACAAGGAAGAATGAATGCTTGTATTGATAATCTTCCCCAATTTCATGAGATTTAATCACATTCATCTAAGAATGGCCTTTACTTTCTGAGTAAGAAATGGTTTGAATGTCATCAACACTCCAATTGCCTCAACCACATTCAAGATGAAGAAAACCAACTGGTCACCTATATATATTTCAACACCAATTGCAAAGTTGCTCAGTCTCACAAATTGTCAACTAAGATCACTCTATGAGAGTACTATACTGGTAAAACTCATTGCTTATTTTTTTTTTTTCATCCAACAAATACAAAAAAAATGGAGTCATTCAAAGAGCAAAGCAGATCATACACAAGCCAATTAACTTTATCTCAAATGGTATTTCCACCCCCCCCAAAAAAAAAGGATGGAGGGTGAGAACATGGATTCAAAATCTACTTGTAGCTTATCACTTCAAAAATTAGGTCATACACAAGATACACGAGTGGCAGGTTGTAAGGGGTAATATATATCTTCATATAAAATACAGGTTAGAGAAACCATGGCAATTGTTCAACTCGCATCGTAACAATAACAACAATAGCAACAATGATGCATTGCTATTGATGATTATCAGGCTCATCATGACAATTAGAGCAGGTAGCTAGTCATTGTTATGCAAAGATACATGCAAACCATATTTCTTGAGAAAGTTTGCATGCTTTTTATTTCATATAAAGCATCTTCTTCTTCTTCTTTTTTTTTTTTTTTTTTTTTTTTTTTTTTAATGGTTGATGTGATAAGTGTGCCACGTTAGTTTGTAAGGAATTTGTAGTAAAAGTTGTTGCAACTCTAATACCACTAATTTTTATTTTATTTTTATATAGATTTGTTTAGCATGAGTTTCCTAAGTTCATTTTTTTGTGGGCCTACTAACTAATAACAATAATCTCTGAATGTGACATGCAGACATAGGATTTTCCTTTGCAGTTTCAGATGAGTACATACCTGGAAGGAAAGCCGCATCTTGACGCTTTTGTGCCCAAGAAAATCTACATAGACCAAGATATACGAATGAATGATATAAATCGAAGTCTCATCTCCATATAAAAGGGTTAAACAAATTTAATACAAATATGGAAATCTACAAAACAATGTAAATGGTACCTATGTTACATGAATATTTTATGTACATGCTCTACTTTACACCCAATAGATTGGTCATGGTACCATGCAAAAATTATATTTCAATGTCTAGCAAAACAAACCTATGTTCCTTTTTTTTTTTTTGATAAATAATGAATATATTCAAATGAAGAGCAAAGGGGCGTAACACAAGTATACAAGAAGTATATAAGAATATAAGAGCACTCCAAACCCATAGAGAAAAACTATCCTATGTTCCTAGCATAGTTATATCAATTGCATTAAAGGTATTTTAGTTTAACCCAAAACCTACTTGCAAACAAATGTCAGCTAATTCACCCACAAAACCACCATTGGTAATCTTGATACTCATCTTATGACAATATTACCAATATAGATATAAACTACAGGAATAAATAAGGCCAAAAAAAGAAGGAAATTTCACTACATCTATTATCAAATCAATATTAATAGTTTATAAAATAATCTAAAAAATGGATTGTTTCATCAACGGTATTGGGTCAGAATTCCCTTTTGACTCTGCGCCAGGTAAGTATTGTAGTGTAAGACAATCTATAATTCAGCGTTCGACAATGTAAACCCCTATTATGATCCATAAATGGATTTCACCATCACCAATAAGTAAAATAAAAGCCAAACAAATTTAGAGGACACTTACATTACACCGCCTCCAGCTGGACCAACTGCTTTGAATAGAGACATTGCTGTCATAGAGATGCCATTAGCAGCTCCTCTTTGGTGTTGCTCCTATTGTTCAATATACAATTGAATTGACATAAGACGAATCTTGTAGTTTATCACCACTTGAAAGAAAATATTAATAGCAGACATTAAATCATATAAACTAAGGAAAGAAGAATACCACAGCTCTGTTTTGCAGAAGGAATAAGCCAGTGATAATGGACACCTGCTTATAAAGAAACATTAACACTTCCCAAAAACTACAAAAGGAGTCAATGAACATATAAACATTAACACCTGTTTTTGTAGTTTTTAAATACCCAAAAACTACAAAAGGATTCAATGAACGTAATTGATCCTAGAATATGAAGCCTTAATCAGCTATCATAAATACTTCCCGACATTCTATTTTCTTATTCCGTTCTATACAAAATAATTGTAAGACAGTAAATGCATTCTTGCTTGTTTATGTTAATTGAAGAACAATTTCTGTATGCATAGATATAGTATGGCATCTAAAAACTGTAAATGTTTGCTAATCAATACAAAGGTTAGTTGCAGATTCTTATTTCGCTCCATGTTTAATGGCAATGCATACAGCTTGCTAACATCCATATTATTAAAATCCTCTGGTCTACCCCATTTGCTTACAGCTTGCTCTACGTAACCTAACCCCTGACATCCATAGTTTATGACCCTTAATGCATTAAGCAATTAAAGCACATAACTCTAAGCAAACCTTAACCTCTCACTTTGCCATACAGCTTGTTGCACAAAGAAACACCAATACCAGCAATATATCAAGAGTTCAAAACCTATTTTTACAAATATGATACCCATTTATAACCACCCCCCAAAAATATTGGAAGTGATACAACATTGGATGTTGATGTCTTTAGTTGTCAAAGTCATAGCAATGAAAAGAGAGAAGGTGTGAACAAATAAAAGAAAAATGAAAATGTTGGTTTAATATAATCAATTTGGTGAATTGTTAAATTAGAATTAGATCTTCAAGATGTATATGCACTTACAGATAAGACATTCTTCGCCACAGAAGCACAATTTAGTACGAAGGCGAGGCTCAATCCAGATAACAAGGCTATGTATGGGTAACTTGCTAACAAAGGTATGGATACAACCTGCATATGGGATTTATAAGCCCAAAAATACAAGGAAAAATATATTTTGCAAAAACAAAGGTGAAATACATATCTGCTTCAGAGGTTTGGAAACTTACACCACCGATGCGAACAACCATGACGGTCCCAAGAAGTTTCTCCATGTACGGATATAAAGAAAGTTGAAAAACAAGAAGGCCCAAACCTAAAAGTTCAATATGTTGTCAATAATAATCCAACGACTATATTGAGTGAATAATACTAGTTTAGCAGTTGAGTTGCAGATGCAAAAATCAATTTAAGTTTCGAATATTGCAATGCGTTTGTACAGAAATAGATATCAAACAAATGTTTTTAAATTTAAATTTGAATTGCCTCTCCTGTATAAAAAAGTTAACTAATGTCATTTTGTGCTTTTTTTGACTAAATTATTATGTCAAGCGAGCAACATAAAAGGTCAAATTTCAAGCACATCAAAACTAAAGAGAGACCAAATTTCAATATTAAAGTATGCCAAACTATTGTTGTGTGCCAAAACATATTCAACTAAAGACTATAATCTTTAAAATTGAACATCTATAATTAATGAATAAAAAAATTAAAAATTTGTTGAACCGGCCCACGGATACCAATTAGGAGTATTTTTTGATACTCAAAGAAGAAAATGAAAAACCAAAAAAAAAAATTCTTCCATATCTAGAATTTAGAAAATTATCCCAGCTTATTAACACCAAGCAAAATAAAATCACATGCTCCATTTTGATGAAGTATCAAGACATATATGCTTAAAGGATAAGTGCACACAGAACCACATGATAAATAAAAGAAGTCATGTTTTCACTTCACAATCAAGCAAGATGTTTGGAATTACATGCCTCATTAAATGGATTTATTATTACACAGGTTCGATTTCAACTTGATTGGTCAACAATATGCTACAACACTTATATCAACTAATCAAAAAAAATTCACTCCAATCAAACCTGACGAGCTTGGGAAGCAAGCCAAGAAGGTTTTTGAGAGTTCAAAAATGGACTTATATTTTCTTTCATTCGGAAAAATACGTATATCTTTTCCAACAAAATTGCAAAATTTGAAAATATTCTCAAAAAGAAAAGGCCAAAATGAATACTACTGAATTTTTGCATCAAGGAACCACTGACATTCTTATAATTTGTTAGCAAAAAGGAAGTACATTAGTAGGATTTCAAGTTTGTTTTGGTTTGAGTAGTCATTGATCAGAATCAGAAGTATATTGAAAACCATTATAATAAAAATAGAAAAATTGTTCGATCCCAATTGACCGAGGACCTTGGTCACCAAAATCGAGAAAATATTTTGAGTCTCAGAGCAGCTTCTTTTATCGATGAAATATAAAACCTCTAAAGCTTTCCAAAACAAAAATATAACTTAAAACAAGCTCTAAATGGTCGAGAAATGGCTGACTGAAGTATATAATCAAACGTGTCTCATCTTGAAATTTTCTTTGAGAGCCAAAATTGACAGTTGAATTCCAACGTTTGGGCACTCGTAATATTTTGCACAAATATCAAATTAAAGTGAATGAGGGACCATTAGAAGGTTATCAAGTCTACTTTTATTTGGAATCTCGAAGGATACACCTAATTTGGGCTACTTAAACCTACTTGTTTAAGGGAAGTTGTTACGAACCCATATGGACATGAGAAGCATGAACTACATGGAAAGCTGCCAAAATGAGGAATCTAAAAATAAGAAGGAAGACACTACATGGATGTATTACCTCATTATCATATGCAACCTTAAGATTATTTATTATTAGGAGTCTTTGTTAACATTAGGGTTATATATTATTAGGAGTCTCAAAGAAAAGTATGTTATCCTTTAAAGTTGTGTTTTCATTCCAATTCTTCTTATAAATCTATATAAGGCACCCTATGTTCATTAAGAAAAGGGATCAAACATATTTCAACCAAATTCAGTTATTTACAATGAGGCCAAGGATGCCTCAAAATACCCTACCATAGAGGCCTAAGATTCCTTGAAATATCCTACCATGGAGGCTTAAGGTTTCTCGTACTACCCTAAAAAACTCTTAGTTACTTTCCTTTTCCTTACCCAATTTACTCTTTCATAAGCCATATCACGCCCATCACACTTGCAGTTACGTGAGAACATAACAGAACTACAGAAGCGTCACAAACTAAAGACCAACTAAAGTGTAAAAGTAACAGCTACATTCCATGCAATTTGAGGGGGCCATTTAAGTGCACAAGGGACAAATATCCTTTCACTCTTAAGTTAATTGTGAATACATGTGGACTGCACATAAAACCATCATATTTAATTCTCTTTTTAGAAGTGGAAATGAAAAAAAAATATGTTTAGATTACAAGGGGGATATGATTAGTAAAACTGTCTCATCTAAATGAATTTATACTTGTAGAACCGTAGACCTTTAATATCCATCAACAGTGTTAAGCTTTAAGTGTTGGCTTATCCGGTGATTAAAACAAGGTTTGTAAGTCCTTTTACACTTAGGTGTTTTGGCCTTTTCATCTAGAGTTGGTTTGTTGAAGAACTGAACTGGCATCAGCAAAGGCGTTCTGACATGACCCTTATAGTAACACTCTAGAGAGCTCAGTCAACATTGACTTCAACTAGCCGTCCTGATGAGATGAGATAGGTACAGAAGACCCACCGAGAGTTCTGTCATCAACACATCCTGATGCGACTTGTTACAGATGACTTACATAATGTGTCATCAGAAATGGATACACACAAAGTTTTCTTTGCTAAAGCCATTAGAGTTGTTCCAAAACACTGTGCTTAGCCTCTTTGTTTCATTGTGTGCCAAGAGAGATTATTGTTGTGAGAGCTTTTCATTGTAATCTATTGGAGTGTTTTTTATTCAAACCGCACTGTCATCAACAACCTTAGTATAATCGGAGTTCCGGTTAAGGAGATCAGATAGAAGAATTGTCTTGAAGTTTTTGGAGAATTATTGCGGTAATAGACAAGTGGATCACTTGTTCAGTACAATAGAGGGTCATCTACAAAAGTTTTGTGAGTATGAATTTATTGTAAACTTTTCCTTCTTCTTTAGTAAACTAATTTCCTAGGTTTGGCTAATCTGGAGTATTTTATCTTTGAAGAGTTCTTCAAAGGGTTCACTTCATCAACAAAAACCGTGTATTGATCATGTGAAAGTTGATCTTTATCTTATGTGGTTATTATTATTGATCTCGTGTGCTGCATTAAATTTTAATTGGTGTTTGTTGTTGCAGATCACCTATTCACCCCCTCTAGGTGATTGCTTTGGGGTCAACATCGTTTTTTCAAACGGAATTGTGTTTCCTAATAGTCAAGGATAGCACAATATGAGAAACTTATTTTGACATGATTAATAGAGGAAAAATGCCTTTGGAAAAGTTATGCTATGACCTCTAAGAATTCATCTATTATAAAATCTAGTGGATTGTACAGAAATGGCCCTTCATATTTGATTAAAGGAATCGTTCAAAAGCTTTTAGGGCAAAAAAGATGGAAATAAAAGTTTATTATATAATAATATAAAAGGAAGTAGTAGTATAAAGTGTATACCTGAGATTGAAAGAACTTCGCCAACATCCTTAGTTGAGTAGCTCAAACCCCCGTGACTTCGAGGGCTGACAGCCCATAAGGAGAATATCTACAAGAGATGTTGGTTCTTAGTAATACCACCAAATTAGAAATTTAGAGACGGAAAAGGAGACAAAGAGTTAAAAAAACAAAAACCAAGTTGTGTAATTCAACAGAAATTGTGTCCACTATTAAAAACACATGCAAACTTAACACATCTTAGCAAAGAGGATAAAACCAGATATTTCACTTTGCAAGTGAAGAACATATTAGTGGACAATCAATATGCAAGAATATTTGATCAACGAAAACACGATAATGGACAAACAATATGCAGCAAAGTACAAATAAATCATGTTAAAAAAAAAAGAAAAAGTATGAGAGATACCTCTGTGTAAGCCATATCATGAAGTGAGAAAACACAATAAACAATGATAGATGACATCAGAGGCCAATTCTTTAGGAGGCTTTCCTTAGCAATTGGACCTCTTCCCTCAATTTGTTTTGTTTTTTCGTTTACATTAGGCCCAGAGGATCCAGTTTCTAAACCTTCCTCCGAGTCATCAGGTGACACATTTTCTCCATGCGTGTGCAATGTTTCCTGCAAAAGTCCAAATAGTTCGGAAACCAATTATGTAGTAAGCAAATAGTCAATAATAGTTCAAAAAAGTCATTCTCAAGGAACTGCTATCTATACATAATGAATTAATCCAACACAGAGATCTAAATGGGACATTTTGAATATAAACTTCCACCAATTCCATGGGTTACATGGAAATCTGAAAAAAAAAAAAAAAAATTGAGAATGTACAGATCAGATAAAAGAAAGAGCTTCAACACATCTATATTGGCAAAAAAGGTCATGCAATGTATCACTTGATACATGCTTAGGATTTAAAATAACACTCAAAAAAAAAAAAAAAAAAAATTCACTTGCAATGAGAATAAATTTTGTGTAAGGAAATCATCGACATTACAAAATGCACAGTTTATTTATATAATATAAGAGACAATCAAGATAAAGGAATTGAAAAGTTGGCCCTAGAGAGGACAATAAGGTGAGCATAATTGAAGACAGAGTGTCCAAGCGTAAATGTGAAAAAAAAATGTTAATAAATTAATAAAAACATTAAAGAGAGAGAGAGAGAGAGAGAGAGAAAATTCATAATAAAATTACTCAAATATTTGAACAAAAATTCTGTAATCACCATGAGCACTAAACTCATTAAGGAATTTTAGGAGATCAAAAGGAAAACAAAGTACTGATTTCTACGACATTTTAATCTGAAATGGGAAAGAACCCAACATTTTCAAATCATAACAAAATTTAGTTGAATTATAATAAGTTAGAGAAATTGAACTTTATAAGCAACTTCTATCTGTTATGATAAGAAGTTGTGAAAAAGAATAACACAACAATTAGAAATTAAATGATGACAAATATCTTTAAACACGCAAACAGTGATACTTAAAGAACTCTACATGGGAACTAAAATATGATATATACCGGAAGCCAGCAAGTAGCTATCATTACTCCCAATGCAAAAATTGATATTGCAAGGCAGGGCAAGAAGTATGGGAATCTGCATCATAACATCATGTTTTAGAATGTTATAAACATAAATAATAATAATAAATTTTAAAAAAAATTAAAATTTTAAAAAAAAAAAATTTAAAAAAAATAGTAGAAATATTGAAATAATACACTCAAACTGCATCTTACATGAAATATTCTGGAGAAGAAGTGCACTTACCTCCCAAACAAAGATTCTTTGGAAAATAAATTTGGATATTTGTCTGCCGGCTGAATGACAAAATTGTGCAACAAAAACATTAGAGGAGTAAGTTACAAATATAAATATAATGCTAATTAAATATTAGGCCCAATATCTTGGCCGGCCGAGCTCGGCCCTGCTTGTTTTTTTTCTTAGTGTACACCTATAGGCCCAAACCAGACTCAGCCAATGAACAGGTTTAATCTAAATCTATCCATTGGGTTTTGGTTGTGACATATGGTTTGCATAAATACAAAGAACAATTTCAAGGTTCGACTATATGGGTGAAGTCTACTAAAAAAAAAGACTATATGGGTGAAGCACACCCTGCCAAAGTGGGTGTCGCAGAAAAAGAATACTTGTTAATTAATTAGGTTTCTGAAAATTGCAATGGAGGGTAATTCAAGTTAAAAACAGCACTTAAATCTCAGAGACGAATGCCAAAAGTGATGGGACACAAAAGCCCATGCACGGTATTTGGGTTTCTTTTTTGAAAATTTATACAAGATCTACTATCGAAAAGTAAAGGTAGACTGTAAAAAGCTCTTAAGCCAAATCAGGATTCCCTACAATTGGCTGTCGAGCAGTCCCTCTAAGAGGGGCTGCAGGACCCACCTGCCTCAGCATGTAGGCACCTCACCCTGGCTGCGTCAGCATGTGGACCCCACAACCCCATTTCTATAGGGTTGCCTAAATTGCATGGCAGCCCAATTACAAGAAGGGGAATGCTAGATATTTCAATTTTTTTTTTCAAAAGTTGGTTCTCAAATGATGTGTCACAATCTATGATTTATCATTTTGAAAAATGTACCACAATCTCATGGAATTGTGATATATCATTTAAGAACTAATTTTTAGAAAAAAAAAATAAAAAAATAGGATGTCTAGCATTTCTCTTATTAGAATTCTTTCGCTCTTATACCTCACATGCTCCAAGCCGCAAGGCGCTAGTGGGCATGACTTGGTTAGCTTCTTTTGTGTAACCATAGTTTTTGGAGCTCTACCTCCTCTAAATGTTCATTTTGAGCTTTGTAACTCTGAACTCAAAACCTCTTCACTCTAGATTATTTACCAGATCAATCCTAACTCAAAACACATACTACAATCAAGAAAAACATCTAAACATTGAGATGTGTTTTAAGTTTTTATGTTGCAAAGACTAAAAAGAAAATTAGAAACTTCAAATTGTGTTATATAATATTCTATAGTTGACTAGTTTTAATAGCTAGTAATTTTTCTAACCAATTTCGTTCTAAGTCGGATAGTTGATATATTTAGTACTTCGAAACTACTAGGTTTTCAAAACAACTTCCCTAAGACTATTAGTTATTAAAATAACAATTGAAGGCATTTTTTAATATCATATAGATGAACAACTTTTATGAAACCCAAACTAATAGGATATTTTGAGTGTGTTTGGCCTCACGATTTTGCAAGCCAAACGAGTGTTTTAAACCAAATTGCAGAAACTGTCTTTTGGGAGTGTTTTTAAAAAAAAATGGCGGTTTGAAAACGTGAAAAAAATCCATATTACCACTCAGCAGGCAAATGGTGTACTTTTAAAAACGCACTCTTTTTTATAGATTTTAATAGAACTATAACAATTTCTGTGTAAATGTTCCTCTTTTGTTCCTTACCACTGAATGTGGTTTATATTCATATATATAGGAAATACAAACATAGTCCTTATAGGAGACTAACTCTACATGCGTTGCTGTCAAGGTAATAGTAACCTAATAGAACACTAAGATACTATCCTAATGAAACTCTATAGCTATGATAACTGATCAGATATACAACCGAGATATAGAATTACAGTTAAATATAAACTCTAAAATTACTTTGATAACTACAAAACTGTGATAGATATCACTTAGGATTTATCTGCTTTAACACCCTCCCGCAAGCTCAACGGGGGAGAGCGCACGTGGAGCTTGTAGCAGAAGTCTCGAAATCTGGTGGCAACAACTGGTTTGGTCAAGACATCGGCAAGCTGATCTTTACTCGGAATGAAGAGAACCTGAAGAGATTTATCTGCCACTCGATCACGAACAAAATGAAAATCAATTTCCACGTGCTTTGTTCTCGCATGAAACACTGGATTTACCGAGAGATATGTTGCTCCTATATTATCACACCACAGTTTTGGCGGAGAAAGTAGTTTAATACCAAGATCACGAAGAAGAGCTTGAATCCATAGGAGCTCGGCAGCAGTATTTGCAACAGCCTTGTATTCCGCTTCTGTACTGGACCTAGAGACAGTAGGTTGTTTTCTTGAGCTCCAAGAGACAAGATTGGTCCCAAGAAAAACACAATAAGCACCCGTGGATTTCCGATCATCTGGACATCCCGCCCAATCAGCATCAGAAAAGGCCTGAAGTTGAGACGAATTCGTCCGGGTGAGAAGTAGACCATGCGTGACAGTATGCTTGAGATACCTTAGAATGCGTTTAACAGCTTGCCAATGGACCTTTGTTGGACGATGCATAAACTGGCACACCCGGTTGACTGCAAAAGCTAAATCTGGACGTGTGAGGGAGAGATACTGAAGGGAGCCAACCGTGCTACGAAACAGGGTTGGATCATCCATTGGATCACCAACAAATGCTGAGAGTGTATGAGAAGTAGACATAGGAGAGGTAATGGGTTTGGCCTCCAACATGTTGGTCCGTTTGAGTAAATCAAGAATGTAACGACGCTGGGAGAGCAACAATCCAGATTGTAAGTGGAGAACTTCGACACCAAGAAAATAGTTGAGATCTCCAAGTTCCTTCACAGCAAATTCCAGTTTAAGCTGTTGAAGGAGAGCATCAATAGCTGAAGGAACTGAGGATGTTATTATAATATCATCGACATATATCAAAATAAAAACAGTAGCCGAAGGAGAGTGAAGAGTAAACAAGGAGGAATCTGCCTTGGATCCAATAAAACCAAGATCAAGTAACTTGGTGCTCAGCCGAGAGAACCACGCTCTAGGGGCCTGCTTTAACCCATAAAGGGCTTTATGTAATCTGCAGATGTGATGAGGCAGAGAGGGATGTATAAAACCAGGAGGTTGTTGCATATAAACCTCTTCATAGAGAAAGCCGTGAAGAAAAGCATTTTGGACATCAATCTGCTTCATAACCCAGCCAGCAGAGTAGGCTATAGACAGCACGGTTCTGATAGTAGTAGGCTTCACAACCGGGCTGAATGTCTCCCCAAAATCAAGACCTGCTTGTTGGTGGTATCCCTTGGCAACTAGGCGTGCTTTGTGTCTTTCAATAGTGCCATCTGCTTTCCTTTTCAACTTAAAGACCCATTTACAACCAACGACATTTGAGGTAGTAGTAGGAGGAACAAGGGACCAAGTTTTATTTTGGAGAAGGGCATTGAATTCTGTCTGCATTGCTGCTCTCCATTCTGGAATGGTATTAGCATTGGAGAAACAAGTTGGTTCGGCCAAAGAATCATCTTGGACTGTGAGTAATGCTCGGGCAATGGGATATCGGACCATCCCATCATGTAGCTTTCGTGGCTGAACAATATTATTCTGTGCCCGGGTAGTCATAGGATGAATCCGTGGAGGGGCTGGCGCAATGGACGAAGCCGCACCTGTAAGTGTCTCAGCAGGAGATATAGAAGAGCCTGCAAGTGTGTCAGTTAATGGAGAAACAGGAGAGTCTAAATGCACAATAGGATCAGCCGGAGGTAAACTAGAAGGGGAGGATACACGAGGTGGAGAGGGGACACTGACACGGGGCGGAAAAAACAAAGAGAGAGGTGCTGGTGTGGAACTTATGGAAGGCTCAGTTGGAGAAGATTGACTGGCCGAGGGAGACGTGGCACTAGAGGGGGAGTTGGTAAAAGGAAAAATTGACTCATGGAAGACAACATCACGTGATACAAAAAACTTTTCAGTTTGAGGATGAAAACAACGATACCCCTTGTGATGAGAGCTATAACCCATGAATATACAAGCTTTTGAGCGGAAATCAAACTTGTGTGTATTATAAGGCCGCAGATTTGGAAAGCATTGACACCCAAAAACTTTTAATAAGGAGTAGTCCGGGGGCTTACCAAAGAGTTTCTGAAATGGAGAAATATTTTTCAGACTTGGAGTGGGAAGACGATTTATGAGGTAGCAAGATGTTTGACACGCCTCATCCCAAAATCGCTTAGGAACACCACTGGCAGCAAGGAGAGCGAGAGTTGTATCAATAATGTGACGATGTTTTCTCTCGGCACAACCTTGTTGCTGATGAGTGTGAGGACAAGACAATCTATGTATGATGCCAACGGATTGAAAAAACTTGTTGAGGGAACGGTATTCACCCCCCCAATCGGTTTGAACACTTTTGATTTTATTATTGAACAACCGTTCGACCATAAGTTGAAATTTAAGAAAGACATTCATAACTTCAGATTTGTGGGAGATTGGAAACAACCAAGTAAACTTGCTAAAAGCATCGATAAACGAAACATAATATCTATTTCCATTGATTGAAAGAACTGGGGAAGGACCCCAAACATCCGAATAAATTAACTCTAAAGGAGTACTGAAAACTGAATTTGAAACATAAAAAGGTTGCTGATGTCCTTTGGCAAGTTGACAGGCCGAGCAAGGAGTAGCTTTATTTGCTGAAACCGGAAGACGAAAAGTAGAAAGCACACGCTGGACGGTACGAAGAGCAGGATGTCCCAATCGCCCGTGCCAAGTGTTTGCTGAAGTTCGCACACCAAGAAGAGCATGCTTTATTGACTGAGATGAAAGGTTCGGATGTTGGAGTTGATAGAGACCATCCTTAAGAGGGCCTTGATGCAGAAGACTCTGTGTGTGGCAATCCTTAATCAAAAAATGAGTAGAATGAAACTCAAAAAATACGTTATTATCACGGGCAAATTTACTAACAGACAGTAAATTTTTGCATATATCTGGAACAAGGAGAAGATTTTGGAGTAAGAACTGAGTACGAGAAATAGATAGAGTGGCTGAACCTTTGTGAGTTATAGACAAACCTGAACCATTGCCAACACGAATCTTGTCTGCTCCAGTATACTCCTCAGAAGACACATTGAGATTATTCATCTCATTGGTGACATGATGCGTGGCTCCAGTATCGGGATACCAATTGTCATCAGAAATCAGATTCGGTGAGGAGTAAAAGGCCTGAGGATTGGTGGAGAGTTCACCCTGAAAATCTTGATCAAAACGGCGATAGCACCGTATGGCAGTGTGACCTTGTTTACCACATACCTGACAAGTGTGTCGAGGTTGAGAGGATGTGGTATTGGTGAAAGAAGAGCCACGGCCACGGCCATTGGAAGGATGTCCACGTCCTCGATTTCCACCACGATAGTTGTTTCCACGGCCACGGAAACCTCGACCACGACCATCCTGAGATCGAGAGGTAAAGTTTGCAGAAGGCTGAACACTGTCTGTAGTGGGTAGATGCTGTTCCAGCCGAAGTTCATAGGCCAATAGATGACCATAGATTTCCTCAAGAGAAAGAGGATCCACACGGGTGGTAATAGAGGTGACAAAAGGATCATATTCGGATCCCAACCCAGCAAGAATATAGGACACAGTTTCAAAGTCATTCAAAGGCTGACCAATAGCAGCCATGGTGTCACTCAAAAGTTTCATCTTCTGGAAATAATCGGTAACAGAAGAGGTACCTTTCTTGGATGTAGCAAGCTGGTAATGAACTTGCATCATCTGAGCTCGTGATTGGGAGGTGAACATCTTCTCCAAGGACATCCACAGAGCACGAGACGTAGCACACCCAACTGCGTGGGAGACTAGGGGTTCGGAAAGAGTGGAAATCAGCACACTCAGAATAAGTTGATCCCGCTGGTACCAGATGACATAGTCGGGATTCAAGATGGAAACAGGAGCACCATCAGTAGTGATGGGATTCGGAATAGTCTGCGGAGGTGAAACAGAGGATCCATTGACAAAACCATGGGCGTTTTGGCCTCGGAGATAGGCATCAACCTGAGTTTTCCAGGAGATGAAGTTGGATTTGGTGAGCTTAACGTGCAGCGACGGATTCATGTGAGGAACCGTGAGGAGAACAGGAGCAGACGGTGGTGGGTTGGAACCCTTAGTAGGCGAAGTGGGTTCAGAGGTCGACATCGCAGCAAAAGAAGAAGGAAAGAAAAAAAAAAATTAATGGAGCTATACGACGTTAGTCAATAAAATAGCTCTGATACCATAATAGAACTATAACAATTTCTGTGTAAATGTTCCTCTTTTGTTCCTTACCACTGAATGTGGTTTATATTCATATATATAGGAAATACAAACATAGTCCTTATAGGAGACTAACTCTACATGCGTTGCTGTCAAGGTAATAGTAACCTAATAGAACACTAAGATACTATCCTAATGAAACTCTATAGCTATGATAACTGATCAGATATACAACCGAGATATAGAATTACAGTTAAATATAAACTCTAAAATTACTTTGATAACTACAAAACTGTGATAGATATCACTTAGGATTTATCTGCTTTAACAGATTTAATCAAACACTTAACTCATTTTTTAAAAATCACGTTTTCATTAACTATGTTTTGAAATTGTTATTTTTTGGGGAAAATACAATTCACCTCCTCAAAGTTTAACAACTTTTTCACTTTTGCCTCCAATGTCTAAAAGTTGCAATGTGCCCCAACAAAGTTTCCAAAATTCTTAATGTAACCAATCCGTTAATGATTTCCGCCTTTTTTAATTAAAATTATTGAAGAGATCTAAATGGCTTTTTAAAATAAATATAAAAAAAGGTGGCCGTAGCCACTTTCATGGGCCAAAAGGGGTGGCTCGGCCATCCCCTTGGCCATGAGGGGCGTGGCCTAGCCACCCTAATCTAAGTAGAATAGGGGTGGCTCGGCACCCCCACAGCCAATAGGGGTGGTTCGGAGATCTCCAAGGGGCGAAATGGGGGTGGCCGAAACCACTTTCAAACAATTTGGGGGTAGCCCATTTGGCCAAGGGGGTAGTCGATCCAACCCCATCTAGCCGGAATAGGGGTGGCATGCCACCCCCCTTTTTCTTTTTTCTTTTTTCTTTTTTTAAACAAGGGCATTTGGGAAATTAACATGTATATATGGGGCAATGTTGAAATTTTTGTACCAAAAAATGAATGTGCGGTGCAGGAGAGCCATTTTCCGTCAAAGAAGACAAAAAGGGCTAACAGAGTGCTTACATTGAGAATTTTAGAAACTTTGTTCGGGCACATTGCAAATTTTTAAACATTAAAGGTAAAAGTGAAAAAGTGGTCAAACTTTAAAGGGGTAAATTGCATTTTCCCCTTATTGTTTTTAAACCGCACGTATTGAAACCGTTAAACCAAACGTACACTATATTACCAAGAGCACTCCTTAACATGGATTTGTATCACAAGAATAAATTTCTCAAAAAAATTCTCTAACATGCAATTTCCACCTCGTGTCCATGTAAAAAAAACACATAATATATATTGAATTTTCAAAATGTGTTTACCCCACAAGAGGCCAGGGAATATAAGTACCTGTGCGAGAAATCCTCCCAATGCAGGACCAATAATCAATCCTATGCCCCATGCTGTACTAACCTGAAATTAATGGTAATCTTTAATTTTGATGATGTAACACTTTAAAAGACTCCACATATTATACATAGGTGAATAAGACTCACTGTCGATATTCCTAAAGCTTGGTATTCTTCTCGGAAAATTTCACTTGCATATGCCTGGTAATTTAGCAAGTGATGTATATAGGAAAAATATTGGATCAAGCAAAACAATGTAGTCCAATATACAATGAAATTTTACCTTTATTGGTCCAAGTAAACCATTCAAACTTCCCAGAAGAAACCTTGTAGTAATAGCCATCCAAAAGTTTACACTAAGGCCAAAGAGAGTGTTGAATATAACCCTAAGGTTTTGGAAAGGACAACAAAAAAGATACATATTAGGCGTACTGGAGAAAACATTCAAACTTAAATTGCAAATATACTGATTGGCAAGAAGTGGGCACTAACACTGCAGCAATCCCTATAACTATAACAGGTTTTCGACCATAGCGATCAGCCACAATTCCCCAAAAAACAGATGTCAGAGCTCTACCAAGCATAAATGCAGACCCTTCAAGATATTGAGTGGCTTGTTAGGAATAATTCTTGCAGCACTGAATATTAAGATTAGGAAAATTGTCCCACTAATGAAGATCAAGTATAGAAAGTAATCTCACCCACATAACCGGCATAGTAGCCAATATCTTCCTCTTTTTTTGCAATATGAAAATCCCTAATCTGCAAATAGAAATTAATCACAAAAGTTCAGCAGAAGTTGGATCATATAATAATGAGCATAATGGTTGAAATTCAGTAGGTTGTAAAGGGTAGATAAATAAGGGTTTGACTTTTGGGATTCCAAAGAGGAGAAATTATTCTGACCAACTTGTGCTATATTCTCAGATACACTGTCATAGAAATTTGTCTAGAGAAGAACGATGAAAAGAATATAATGTTTAAATGCAAAGGAGTATGTTCCAATTGATTTCTTGGGTCCAATAGCACAGACCATAGAGTGCATCTATAGATCCTATGTGTATGAACATTGAACATATATATTGCCCAAATTTTTATTCAGAGCTTTTTGTAAAAGGCACAATAAACTATTTAATGTATAGACTCACCATGAAATAAAGGAAAGGAAAGAGAGATGATATTGGCAGCGCTGAAAAGAAAAAAAGAAAAAGAAATACATATTAGAGCTCAATATAAAACACAGAAATCATGTATGACAGTGAACAACGATTGCTCACATGAGCATTGCAGGACATGTAACCATTGGAGGGACTTGGTTTGAAAAGGTACAATTTCAACCATAAACTAGCCGACGGGTTTACAATAACTTACATTTGTTTATGGTACAAGAGAAACGTGAAATATATATATATATATAAAAGAAAAAAAAATTGGGAAAAAAACACTAACCCTCAAACGGGCGAAACTTATATCATTTTGGCGCTTATACCTCCAAATTTTAAAAATGGACACTCGACCCCCTCCAGCTACCACTTGGATATAGTTAACACCTTTGTTAGCATTTTCTGTCAAATTGGATGGAAAATGTATATGAACTTTTTTTTGCTTAATTTCCCAAAATACCCCTAAACATTATTAAAAAGATAAAAACAACTGAAAAATAAAATAAAAACACTCAAGGGGACGTGCAGCATCTCAAGGCTATCAGCCTCCAACAAAAACTTATCCAAACTAATTGCTTCAACATAGAGATCCTTCAACGAGGGACCGCTCACTTCCATAGTAGCCTGTGCATGCATCTGACATTGCAATATCCGGATTAACAAGAGACAAAATCTCAAGTTTTGGAAATGCAGTGAGCAGAAGGCTCAAATCCAATGCCGAAATACTGACATAACTTAACGAAGATGACTTCATGCAAGGAAATCTCCAATCTTTGCCAGCCACTTTTGTCTATAATATTAACATTAGGAGCAGTCCCTTCACTATAATGTAGTTCACGCTTAGTGTCCCTAGTATACATGAGCCAAGCAATCACAGGGGTGGGTCCAGAACTCATCAACATCGTCCGTGAAAATCGACAGGCACTGCAGCCCTGTGGTTTGGAATACTGTTGTGTTATAATAATCTTAAATCTACGCCGAGAGGTCATTACAAAAGAGACCTGAACTCAAACCGCAACGCTTTCAGCCCTCTGTCGGGCATTTCATCAAACACGTTCTCGGCGTCGCCAGGCCAACCCATTTCACATACCGCCGACCATTGATTCATAACATCAACGTTTGAGGTAAACATAGGCGGAGTTACGAAGAAGCTGATTCAGTCGAGTGCAAAAAGCCTCATCAAATCCTCGCGTTGTACTTTGCTTGGATTGGAGTGAGACTCTGGAAAAGAGTGAGCTCTAACTCCACCAGGTCACGTCATAACATTTTTCAGAAGAAAAAAAAAAACAAAAACAAAAACAAACAGTCATAATATTTGATTACGTAGCAAGAAATCCCTGTAATGCGGAGGGAGAGAGTCATTGGGAGGTTGCCTGAACACATTTGCTGGTATAAGTGAACTTTATAAAAACTCATTTATATTTAATATCCAAATTATTAATAATTTAAACACCAAAAATAATTCCAACAACAAAATTGCTGAAATCTTTGTCGGCTTCTACCCTTTCAATTTTTAAGAATAACGGACGTGTCTCCAGCAGAAATAGCCAAAATAATTATTAAAAAAGTAAAAAAAAATTATTTTAGTTATTTATTTTTTTATACACACTTCAACAGATTTTCTTTTCTACTCTTTATTTTCTTTAAATATTATTTTATATGGAAAAGAATGCGGAAGAAAAAGGAAGAGAGACGGAGTAAAAAAAAGGAAATGAGAGAGAAAATAATTTAAAAAAAATTATATTATGTTTATTCTGCTGGAATAAAAAATACTCATAATAATTAAATTTAACTATTTTTTGGCAATTGTATATTCTATTGGAGATGCTCTCGCTCGACAAGTACGAAACTCACTCATTTGTGTATGTTACTGATAATTCATGTATGTGATAAGTAAATCTTGGTTGAGCAATCACATTGAGTCATCGATTACGTACTACATTATGTTTGATGAAATAGAAATAATATAATATAATATTACCATGTTCGAAAAGGTTAGGTATTTAATATTATTTATTAATTACTTTATTCTATTCTTAAAACTTTTGAGGCAATATTGTATTTAATTAACAATATTCATTTAAGAGTCAAGACAAGATGGTAGGTAAGGTGAGTTATCAAACAACATTAAACGAAAAATGCTACGTTCACGCCCAAAAGCGCACACTTATTTTTTACATCCTGATCTGGATTTTCCACGTTAGATTTTTTTTTCCTTTTTTTTTCGTTTTCTTCGTTCAAAACAAAACGTTCTTCTCTCTCTCTGAATAAAAAAAAAAAAAAACGTTCTCTCTCTCCCTGAACCATCTCTCTCGTTCTTCTTCTTCTTCTTTGTTCTTCTTCTTCTCTCTCCGGCCGGTGACTGAAGCTTGGGACGACAGAATCTGGACGGCCGGCGACTGCATCTCGTGATATGGACGATTGGGAGAGATGGAGAGAGTGCCGGACGACGGGATCTGGACGGCCGTTCTGGCCGTCCTCGCCTCGGGTGGCCGGGATCTGGTTCCCCGGCCAGAACGACTGGATCCCGGCCGTTCCACGTCCAGAATAGTCGGATTCTGGCCTATTGGCCGGGGAACGGATCGCCGAGTGGTTCGGGATGGGCTGTTTCGGGTTTTTTTTTTTTATTATTTATTTTTTTTATTTGAATTCAGCCATTCAGGAGTGTCTTTCTTTGAAAAGAAGAAAAGGGTAAAAAAAAAAAAAAAAAAAAAAAAACTGACGTGGAAATGCCAAATCAAGGTGTAAAAAATGAGTGTCTAAATTAACAATATTCTTAAGACTTTTATGAGGCAACTATTAAATGCATAAATCAAATTTGAATGAATATTAGATCCTCTCTGTTTTTGTTTTATTCATAAACTTGATTTAAATAGACCTTAAATTACAAAACGATTCAAGTCTCCAAATATAAAACAAGTTTTTATCTCGTAATTATCTCACAATATTGACGTGGTAAGTCCAATCAATTCTTTCTTCTTTTTTTTTTCTTTTTTTTTTTGAACAATGATTGATTTAATGGCGGGTTAGAATTGATATGTCAACATTGTAGGATAATTGTAAAATAAAAACATAATTTTTACGGTTACCCGTAAAACTATTTTTACAAGTTAAAAATCCTCCTTATAACTCAAATACTTGAAAAAAATAAAGACTAATGGATGGCAAGTCCTAATTGTAACAATTTTGAAGAGCTTTTTGTGTTCTGTGTTTGGTAATATATTTGTTCCGAGAACCGAAAACAAAAGACAGAAAACAATCAGCCGACAAAGCTAAAGAAAACAGTGAATTCAATACCACAACAAAGGGAATGCTAAAATTTTGCACTCAAAAAAGGAAAAACACGAATGCAAACGGTGAGAGTGGGGTTACCTGTGCAAAGGACAACAATCCATGTAGAAACAAGCTGTCGGATGGGTAATCCTCGTTGCAACTCTTTATCTTGATCTACTTTACAGCCGGGACAATTCTCATAGTAATGCTTCTTCAAAAGCCCCTCTCTGTACGCTTCCGCCATTGTTGATTGAGCCGGCCGGCAAACGATTTTTCAGTCCGATAGAGACGCCGCCACAGCTTCAATCTTCAATCTGATCAATCGATCCTAGCTTATTAACAATATGAAATAATTCTGCCGAAAAATGATCGAGAATATGATTATATATATATATATATATATATATATTGACAGGGAAGCTCTGCTTACCACGCATGGAGGTGGAGAACTTGGCTTCTCTGATTGAACAGAATAAAAAAAGAAATATGAAGGTCAACTTGCATGTTCACTTCCCCAATTAACTGGCATCATTGCATGCGTCATCAGCAAAACCAGATGCAATAATAAAGAGAATGACGACAATGCTATTATGAAGGGGAAACCGACATTGACGCTAATGAATGTAGAGGAACAAGAAAACAACAAAACAAAACAAAACTGTAGTGGTCTATGGCTTTGGCCAATGGCCTAGAAAGAAAAGGGCAAATGGAACTGGTAACCGTGGAAGGGATCTTTATTGATTCCATTATATTAATGCTGTCAAGTGCATGATTGAATATAAGATTATGAAAATGCTAGAATTCCCACCCCCATCCCACTCCAATCCCACCAACTCTAAGTGTTTTAATTTTTTTATTTAATAAATCAATTTTCAACTTTTTATACTTAGGTTTGGTGGGATTGGGGTGGGATGGGGGTGAGAATTGTAGCACTTCCCATAAGATTAATGGACATTACTGTCAGGGTGTGCAACTGATTGCCCTCAGTAATTATAGTCTTTTAACCGCAACTGCTCCGGTAATTATATTTTTATAATCGCAATTGCTCTGTCTCAGGCAATCAACAATTTTAAAATAAACGGTGGTTAACGGTTATTGAGGCTTTATAACTGAACGTCATAATCGTTTTTTAAGTATGAACATTTTGGGCCTAAATGATGTTTTTGATCTTATTTGAGTTTTTTTTTATAGCCTATTTTAGATGGTTTTTACTATTTTTTAAATAAATAGGAGGTTTTGCTATGAAACTTACACAAAAATAAATTCACACGAAATCTACAATATATATATATAAAAAAAAAAAAATAGAAGAATAATAGACCTCTTTTTAATGTTCTTCTGGTGTCTATCTGGAATAATATAAATGTAAAAAAAAAAATTAAAAAATTGCATCCATGTCATCCAGAATGACATATATGTAATTTTTTTTTATTACATTTATGTCTTTTCAGATAAACACCATATGAACACTAAAAAAAACTCTAGTGTTTCTCTATAAAATATATGTTATATATATAAGGGTAGGCCATCAGAGTTTTTTTTTTTTTATCTGCATACAAAAGCGGTTATGCAGGTATGCGATTAACAATTATTAGGCGGTTAATAACAACACATTCATAAACTCACAATTAAGATAACGTGATAGTAAAAATTATTATTATTTTTTTATCAAATTGTATGAAAATTATATAAAAATATGTTGAATAACACGAGTCATTAATCAAATAAAGACTTCCGAAATATGAAAAAAAAAATGATTTTGACATAAACATTTAGAATTTATTTAGGATTGCGTTAAAAAGCTTAAAAAAAAACTTTTAATATATAAAAATATGTGCAAAGCCCCGATAAAAAAAAAAAAAAAAAAAAAAAAGTAAAAGTGCAAAGCAAAAATGAATTCTATGCTGTAAAAAGCCCTTAGTTTCAAATATAATTTCAAAAAAATAAATAAAAATAAAAATATAGATTCAAACGTGGTCTTAGTTGTATGAGGTTAAATTCACTTGCAGACAAAACAACAAAATTATATACATGGTCACATGGACGTACAGATAGGATTGTCGGGTGAGTGGGTGAGATTTGGGCCGCCTCGTTCCCATTAATTTTTTTTTTTTTTTAAGAAAAAAAAAAATTTCAAAAAAAAAAAGAAAAGAAAAAAAGAGGACAGGGAGTTGTCACACGGGGTAGCAATTGGAGACACGTTTTCATAGTCCCATGCATCGAAAATCTATCACAGTTAAAAACGTGGTAGTGGGCAATCATTTAAACTTCAAAGCTGTTCCTCACATGGTGATGGGTCAAAAGTAACAACATGATGGTCCTCCCTCCCCTCGAGGCTCGAGCCCCCTAAAAAGCTTCTGTTTTTCATATTTATAAGATTATAAAATAAATCCTCAAAATTTATACAAATCAACTGAGTGAAAGAATAGAAATTATATTTTTATTTTATAATTATCTTATAATATTGATATTGTAATCTTAGCTAATATTTAGATCAGTTATTATTAAAAAAAATACAAAATTAACTGTTGATTATAATTACTACATCAACATTGTAAAATAGTTTGTTGAATAAAAAAATATTATATTGTATTACTCTAAGCATATTAAAAAAATAATTTTATTGATTTAATATAAAGATTGGTTGATGTGATATAAAGATTGGTTAAAGTGAAGTTTTAACTTTTTTTTATGAGTCAAAAAAAAAAAAAAAGAATATTGTTTGTTAATTTTAAAAAAAATTTTAAAAAAAAAACAAGTTTATGCTGAAAACGCGCGACTGGTTGCTACAGCATCCTAGTAAAGATAACTTTTGATGATGCTCAGTTTTTACTCACAACCTTTCAGAGTTTTTCAATTTAGTAAACGGGGCCTACATTGATCTTTTACAATTTATGGAATTTGTCAGCTTTTGGTATGAAGTCTTTATTGTGTTATCATGTGAATCTCCTCGCGCTGTCTTCTTTTAACCATCATAATAATTTAGGTTATATTTGTTTTTGGCGTAAAATGGTTTTGTCGAGAAATTAATTTTAGAAAAATGTATTTTTGCTGGAAATATTTTTTTGACATTTGGCTCATATAAAAAAATTACAAATATTTTTTATATTTTCATTCAATCATATTAACCTATAAAAATTAATTTTTATTCTCAACATTAAAAAATTAATATAAAAAAATTAACCTAATAATTTGAGTTCCGGCAATGGTCTAGAGAAGGCATATTGGTGGTCCGGTGGTGGTGGCCTACGATGGCCTGGTGGTGGCCTACGATGGCCTAGTGGTGGTTCGACTGTAGTCCGAGAGTGGCTCAGTAATGGTCTGGTGTTGTTTGGTGGTGGTATAACGATGGCTCGGTGGTGGTCCAAGGGTGGCTCGGTGGTTTTCTTGGGATGGGCCGTGGTGGTCCAGCAGTAGTCCTGGGGCTAGTTAGGTGGTAGTCCAAGGTGGCTCGGTGGTAGTTTGGGGGTAGCTTGATGGTGATTCAGGGTAGCTCGATGGTGCTCCAGGTTGGCTCAGTGGTGGTTCGGGGTATCTCGGTGATGGTTCGGTGGTGACTCAAGGGTGGCTCAGTGGTGGTCCGAGAATGACTCGGTAATGGCCCAACGTTGATTGGGCTTGGTGGTGGTCCAGCAGTAGTTTGAGAATGATTTACGAAATTTTAATATAGAAATTATTTTTCAAAACTAAAGAAACTTTTTTGGTCAAATCAAAAATATTTTTGATTTAACTATTATTTTTAGTCGACTCAACACCAAAAAATACATAAAATATTTTATACCTAAACAAACGGATTCTTGGTTCTATGATTTTGGAATTTTTGCCTACACTATAATTCCTATGAGTTTTTGCTCAACATTACACATGCTTAAAAAAACAACACCGGTTGAGTTGGACATCAGCAAAAAAATAAAAATAAATAAATAAATAAAACAGAGAATTTGAAAATTTACCTTAGTTATTCTTTGAACATGCCATGATGCCAAAGCTGATGCTTTTGATAACAATACAAAGTTAAAAATGATAAATACTAGGTATAGTAAAATCTCAACCATTCAGTTTGAAAGCTAATATAAAATGCAAAACGACCCAAATATTATTTCGTGAAATTATATCATGGGCGTCGTTTCGAATATAGATATTTTAGTAATTTTGTAGAATAAAGTTTAGGTAGAACTCATTCTTAAAAATTGGCATGTAAAGGGAGACTGCTCAAAAATTTATATATGCATGGTTAGGATCGTAACATACTACAAAGCTCCGCAACCAACGTTCGCAACAGTCTACTCTAACAGCACTGACCCGATGGTACCCATTTTTCTTTTGCCAGTTTTACTTATTTTATCAATATTCAATAACTTAATACTATACTCATACATAGTACTAAGACATTTTAATCTAGCCTATAAATTACCACTTCAAGAACTCGACTATAGATTCACAAGCCATTCAATCCGATACTCTGAAAAATTTGGCTATGATGCTAAATGGAACTCATTCTATTCAGAGTCTGAGACTAGGCCCTATTTAATAACCCCCTCCCCTCCCCCTTCCCCTTATTTTTACCTTTCCCAAAAAACATTAACTCAAAACATTCTTAACCTTTTTTACTTTTTATATCACATCAATAATTTTTTATTATTATTTAAATAAAAAAATTCAGTACAAAACAGAAAATATCTATTTTTCCATATAAATTATTTCTACTTTATATTACATCAATCATTTTTTACTCACACTCAAAAACAAAATTCTCCTATAAGAGAAGGGGAGGGGAGGGGAGGGGAGGGGAGGGGAGGGGAGGGGGATTACTAAACGGGGCCTAGTCATGACCAGAGAAATGACATATGTGGACCACGTCCGCGTTAATGATCGGGACTCTAATTCATGACCAGACAAACAAGTTGCTCATATTCATTTTGGAACACTATTTCTTTATCTTTTGAAATGTATCCAAGAAACTTTAAAAAAAATTATTTCTATTTTTTTAAAATTTATATATATATTTGGTTATTTTTTTTCTTTCAGTTTTTTTTTTTTTTGAATTTATAAAAACAATTTTATCTTATTGAAAAAAAAAAATTATAATCATTTTTATCTTTTTTGTTTGTCTTATGAAGACATTAACATTTTTTATTTTTTATTTTTATTTATTTATTTTGTAGTTTAGAGGGGACATGAACACAATTTGTAGTTCAAGGGAAACATTGACGGTTAAGTAGAAGTTTAAGAAAGATATGTGTATTTTTTTTTTCTATGACTTATTTTTTCTTATTCAGCTATAAAAGGGCTATTTTTTTTTTTTTTTTTTAATCATTATTCAAATTCTTTAGTTTTAGTTTTTATTTTTTTTTTATTTTTTAGTATTGATGTTATAGTCTCAATTAACTCCTAAATAAGTCATTATTAAAAAAATAAAAAATCCAACAATTGATTGAGATTACCGTATCTATGAGATAGTTTGTTAAATAAAAATGTAATATATTGCACTAATTTAAGCATATTAAAAAAATGATTTGATTGATTTGATATAAATATTGGTTGGTGTGACATAAAGAAAAAATGATTTGATTGATGTGATAAGATTGGTTGAAGTGACATAAAGGCAAAATAAGTTTTAAATTTTTTTTGTGAGCAAAAAATAAAGAAAATGGGAAAATGCAAATAATCCTTCAAAGTTTGACCACTTTTTCAGTTTTGCCTTCAATGTTTAAAAGTTTGCATTGTGCCACAACAAAGTTTTCAAATTTGTCAATGTGGCCAATCCATTAATGATATCTGTCTGCTTTGAGGGAAAGGGTCTTACGTGCTCCGCACATGATTTTTTTTTTTTTTTTTTCATGCGAGCTTCTCCATTTTACCCTCAATTATAGCTTCTCAATTTTACCCTCAGTTAGAGCTTCTCCATTTTTTCCATGCGAGCTTCACCAGAAACTCTCATTTCTCGCCGAAAGAGTGGTGCCCAACTCACCAAGGAGCTCGGCCATCTTCTCTTTCTTCTCATTTTGGTGCTTTAATACGTACTTCCTCAAGCCCTTTCCATCCATACTCTCACACAAAGCCTTCAACTTGGGCCTCGACGGGATTACCGAATTTGAACCTACATCACCACTCGGGTCAACCAAGATTTGGGTCATCTGGGTCTCCAAAATTGATGAAGAAGAAGGGTATTCTGGGTTGATTTGGTTGTTCTTACCTTGTGAGGCACATGGTTCAATTTTGGGGGTTAACTGAGCCAACTCGGTGCAGTGGGTCTAAGTTTGTTTTTCCAACTCGAGCGATTCTAAGAGGTGGAATCGTTCTGTAAGTGAGTTCTGGAGGGCAATGAAGTGAGCGTCGAGGTCGGAACACGTGAGAGAAAAGACGGAGAGGCCTGAAGAATGGGATTGCAACTCGTCGAAGGCCTTCTTGAGGTGCTCTTTCTTCTCGTTTGTGCATTTCAGAGCCGCTAAGATTGTTTCCAGCATCTCCATGATGAATAGGGTTTTCCGGGAAATACAATTAAGAGTTTTGTTTTCTAGCGAGTTGGGCACGACTATTCTAGCGAGAAATGAGAGTTTCTGGTGAAGCTCGCATGGAAAAAACTTGTGCGGAGCACCTGAGGCCCTTCTCGTCAGAGCAGACGGAAATCACTAACGGATTGACAAATTTGAAAACTTCATTGGGGCACATTGCAAATTTTAAACATTGGAGGTAAAACTGAAAAAGTGGTCAAACTTTGGAGGGTTAATTGTATTTTCCCTAAAGAAAATTGTTTGTTAAGTTGATCGAAGGAATAATGAAAAACATAACAATTTAAGCTCAGCTTGTTTCAGCATAAAAAATTTTTTTGTCGGAAAAATATTTTTAGAGAGAACTTTTCAACAAAATGTTTTTCGCTGGAAACATTTTTTGGTGTTTGGCGCATACGAAAAATCACAAATGTTTTTTTTTTTAATATTTTCATTCAATCATATTAACTTATAAATCAATTTTTATTCACAATATAAAAATAATAATTTAAAATAATTTTAAAAAAATAACTTAATAATTTGAGTTCCAGAAATGGTCTGGCGAAAGCCTGTCGGTGGTCTGGTGGTGGCAGACGGTGGCCTAGTTGTGGTTCGACGGTGGTCCAAGGGTGGCTCAATGGTGGTCCAGTGTTGCCTGGTGGTGATACAAAACGATGCTTCGATGGTGGTCCGAGGGTAGCTCGGTGGTTTTCTTGGAATGGTCCAGCGGTGGTTCGTGGGCTGACTAGGTAGTGGTTTGGGGGTAGCTTAGTGGTAGTTCGGGATGACTCAATGGTGGTCCAGGTTGGCTTGGTGATGGTCCAGTGGTGACTTGGAGGTGGCTCGGTGGTTGGTCCGAGAGTGGCTTGGTGGTGGCCTGGCGTTGGCTTAGTGGTGGTCCAGCGATACGTGATTTGAGAATGATTTTCGAAATTTAAAGATAGAAATTGTTTTCTAAAATTAAAGAAGCTTTTTTGGTCAAGCCGAACAATATTTTCAATTTAATTATTATTTTCAGTTGCACCAAACATCAAAAAATATAAAATATTTTACGCTAAAATAAACGAATCCTTAGTTCTAAGATTTTGGAATTTTTGCCTACACTATAATTCCTATGAGTTTTTGCTCAACATTGCATATGCTTAAAAAAAAAATGGTTTAATTGGACATCTGAAAAAAAAAAAAAAAAAGTAAATAAATAAAGAAAACAGAGAATTTGAGAACCGAATTTACCCTAGTTATTCTTTGAACATGCCAAAGCTGATGCTTTTGATAACAATAACAGGTTAAAAATGATAAAGACTAGCTAGGCATGGTAAAATCTCAACTATTCAGTTTGAAAGCTAATATAAAATGCAAAACGAGCCAAACATGTTTTTCGTGAAATTATATCATGGCGTCGTTTCGAATATAGATTGTATTTAAATTATGTGAGATACGTAATATCGTAACATACCATCAAGTTCTGCAATTAACGTCTGCAACGGCCTACTTTAACGGTACTGACCCGACAATATATATCCATTTCTTTTTTGCCAGTTCTATTCATCTATCAGTATTTAATGACTTAATACTGTACTCATATATAATGTTAAGACATTCTAATTTAGCCTACAAATAATTACCTCCTTAATGACTCGACCATTAACTCGCAACCTATTCGATCGCGTACTCAAAGGACACGGCTTTGATACTAAATGAATCAAACTTTAGGTAAAGCCTATGCATATGTCCCGACAAACCATAAAAAGGTATCTATTTGCAGTTTGCACGTTGCATGCAGCGTAATAATCTCCATTCTCCACCAATAAGATGGGAGGGTTGGCGTTGGAAATGATATGGATTATGGACCACGTCCGCGTTGATGATTGGGACTCGATCAAGTGAAGTCATGACCACATAAACAAGTTGATCATATTCATTTTGGAGCTAGCACTATTTCACTCTATCTTTTGCTAGAATATATATATATATATATATATATATATATATATATATATATATATATATATATATATTATTTTTTAAAAATTAAATTTGGTTTTTTTTTTTTTGAATTTGTAAAGACTTTTATTTTATTGAAAAAGAAAATTATGGTCATTTTTATTTTATTTTGTTAGTTTTATGGAAACAATAACATTTTTTAATAGTTTATGAGAACATGGACACAATTTGTAGTTCGAGTGAGACATTGACTATTAATAGAAATTTGAAGAAGATATGTGTGTATATATATAGAGAGAGCCCATTTGGTAAGAATGGACTGTAAAATTTAACTTTTGCAGCCTCCAATGAAATGTTGATACATCATCTAAACACACACACTAAACATTAGATATGAAAACACCATATTTTATACCAAAAAAAAAAAATCAATGGACAAAAGAGTACTTCTTGAGTTTTCTTTCTTACAAGTTGTAAATACCCCACCATCCCAATCGGACTGAGGAAAAATGAGAGTCTATTGTCTAAAAATCGTTGTTTTTTAATTTATTCAAATGATTGTGTGTTTTCATATTTATTATATTTTTTGGTTTTTATTAAGTTGTTTACTTATAATTGGTTGGAGTAAAATAAGGACTGTTTTTTCATTATTCACATTTTTTAGTTTTTATTTTTTTAATAAAAAATTCTTTAGTTATTGTGTGAAAAAGGAAAAAAGAAAGAAAGAAAGAAAATGACAGGTGACCTTTGAGAGTTGAGAGTGAGGTTGGGTGCCACTGGGTAGCTGCTTTTGTACGGAATTAATGATGGCAGTGTCCATCCAATTCCAACTTCTCTGTTTTTCTCTCTCTCTTAAATTATTTGCTTTGGTTCTGCAACTTCCCTCCTGCATGACCTGCAAAATGGCAGCTTTTTTGAATTTTACATTTTGCCACTAGTAATTTATCTTCCTTTTTAAAGGAAGGAAAAATAAAATATAAAAAACCCTAATTCTCTTTTACCTTCTTTTTTTTCCCTCATTTAAATAAATGACATTACAAAATAGAAAGATTTCAATGAAAGAAGAAATTGGATGTGAGCTCTACAACAACAAACTTAAACGAAAGATAATGTGTAATTTGAAAACAAAAACTAGAAAATAGGTCTATAAATGATTCAAAAAGGACCATCAACAATCTGGTCCTTTATATTGTAAACAAAAAATAAAATAAAATAAGCCCCATCAAACGATATAAACGCCAAAACAGGGTGTGGCGTAGCCTTATTCGTCTTTTCATGGTTTGTCAACTTGAGGGCCCATTTGTTGAAAGAGAATCCATGTTTTCTCTCAAACAACTTTTTTTTATTTTTCTCTCAAAAAAATTTAAATATTCTTTTACATTTATATCACATCAATTACTTTTTATTACTTACTATTCAAACAAAAAATTCACAATAAAACTTTTTTATTAAACGGCGTTATTCAATGTGCACTTTTTTCTTAAAGTCCAGATACCCTTCTCAAAGTACCATCCAATTGACAATGTCTCCTATTAAACTTTTAATTAGGAAAATGTCTCCCAAACTACTAAAATATTGTCAATGTACCCCCAATGCCAACAAAAAGACAAAGATGACCTTACAATTTTTTTTATAAAACAAAAATACCCCTATAAATTCAATATATATATATATATATATATAATGAAAAATTTATTTTTTTAAAACAAAAATTTTAATTTGTTTTAAAAAACGATTTTTTTTTTTTAGTTTCATTTAAAAAAAATAGAAATTTCAGTTTTTTTTTTTTCAAAAAAAAAAAAATCAAAATCAAAACTTTAAATTTTTAAATTTGGCCACCTTTAGTTTTTATGTATTTATTTTTAACTTTTAGTATTTTTTTAATTTTATTAAGGGTATTTTTATCATTGAAAAACATTGACAATTTTTTATAGTTTGGATGGAGGTACATTGTCCAAATTAAAAATTTGGAAGGACTATCAATTGAATGGTAGTCTCAGAAATATATGTAGACTTTACCCTTATTATTAGTATTATTATTATTTTTTTGGTAAGAAAATGGCACACGACTACACGAGTTCTACCAACCATCTAAAGTGCAAATATGGTTAGTACACAAAGGCACTACAATTCATGAAATTGTTCACATGGAAAATAATTGGGTTCGAATGGTACAATATTTTATAGAATGTTATTTACCTTTTTCTCTTTTCTATTTTTTTAAGTGGCATAAATGTAAAATTCTTTTTTTTTTTTTTTTATGTGAAAATAATTTTTAATATTTTGTGTTAAGTTATTTGTTAATAACTTAATACTTGTACTTTTTTTTTCTTCCTTAAACAAAAAAATAGTCCGAAAAAGCATTGCCAAATTTGATAATGATCCATAATAGAAAGATAAAAGCTTAGTAGTTGTTGAGGTCGAAAGTCACTTTTTGAATTTTAGTGGCTAAAACACAAAAGTGATCATACTTATGGAGGTAAAGTTTTTTTTGGAGAGCATTTTTTGAGAGTTTAGGTGGTTAAAAGTCACGTGCAGCGTACGTGATTAACATTCCGTCTACAAAGATGGAAAAACTTAACGGAAGGGTTAACTTGTTACAATTTGTTAATTTGTGGGCATGTGATCATTCTTTAGGGGTAAACTGTATTTTTTCCTATTTTTGTGATGAATCTTTGCTGCATGGCATGTGAGATCGTGGGTCACCCCACTATAACAACAATGAAGGCTGTTAAATGAGCCATCAAAAATTAATTTGGTCTTGGATCGATAAATAAATGAGCTGTTTGTGAATATAAAAATTTGCTCAAATATTAAACGATACATACTCGTATAAATTCAGTTCGGCTCATATAACTTCAATTTTAATGTTATTTTAATTTTATATTGAGAACATTTTAAGTAAAAGGAAATTTTCTTTCTATTAAGATAGATATAATTTAAATTATTGTTATATCATGAGTTTAGTTTTAGAGATATGCGTGTACATGAGTGTTTTTACATGTATGTGTGGATATGTGTTTGTGTATGTACATAATGAACTAATATATGTACTATAAAACATACCGATAATAACTTAAATGTGTCTAATTTATTTATTATTAGTAAGCATTATCATAATTATTTTGTACTAATTATTTCATTTTATAATTAATTATGAAATAGTGTTAAATCATTAATGCAACTTGCAAGTAATTGCCTTCTTGTAGGAATTAAAAAAGAAAGAAAGAAAGTAGAAAAGATAAAATTCAAGAAAAAGATCGAAGCCAAGTCATGCGTGTCAGATTGCTACTATAAATTGTAAGTGTCTATTAAAAGACACCAAAAAGCTAATAAAATAATCAGATAAGTTAATTATCAAATATTTACGCTTGTTATTGGGAGAATTAGGGTTTTTCGAACTATTATAAAAGAAGAAGGCCTAGAATTCCTCCACTTATCTTACCAAAATTATATTTCTTGTTAATTTCCATCCCATGTGTTTGTAGGCATGATTATTGTTATATTTGATTCATATATAATTACGAAATATGACAAAAATCTTCTCAATTGTGACTAACTTTTGGGGTAAGGTGTTGTCCATATTGAATAATTGAATTATAAATGTGTTACAGGTGTTAAGTCTTATATTGATCCTTTATTAAATATAAGTAGGCTTTGTAGCGACTTTAAGAAGCCTAAATTATAATATAATTATATATAGGTAAATTACACTTTACTCAAACTATTATCCAATTTATAATTTAATCTCTAAACGATGACTCAACGTAACTCAGACCTATAAACTACCAAAATGCTTTGATAAGACAAGTCCTAAGCATTTGATACGACCGAAGTATCCAAGTCCTAACCTCCTTCAGTGGTTCAAACCTCTATGCAAAACATCTAATAATGAAAACAAGTCCAGTCAAACTTTTTATTTTATACGTAATAAAAATTTATTAAGAGCAAAATGGTACAACCCAAGTTCACAAAAAGTATACAAAAGAAACGCATAACTAGAAAAAACAAGATCGAGAAAGTCAAGAAAGTCCACTCAAACTAAAACAACGTAAAGTTTATTTCTAGCATGGCAAGGATTCACGTAAGGAGAAGAGCTCATCTTCAAGTTTAGGTTTTTAGGTCATGCAAAGATTCAATTTACATGTTCACATAAATATAAAAGTGGATGAAGGCAGCAAAATCCCTCTCTTTCTTCCCCTCTAACTTGGATTTCCAAAATTCCATAATAGTTGAAAATGCAGGAGAATTTGGAGAGAAAGAAAACTTATTTCACAACTTGTTCTTGCTCGATGACTAGGTGACTCATGCGTACGTACTTTATTTATGTGGAGCATTTGGAGAGAAAGAAATCAACGTCTTTTCAAAGACCGTGAGTCAAGTGTGCTTTAGCTGAAATCCTCCTTTTTGAGTGCCCTCTTAGATTGGGCTGTTTCTTTCCTAATTTCTCTCCTCTAATCTTGTAGATTTTGTTAACTTTTAAGATTTTTGACCCATGTAGGGTGGTTGCTTTTCTTGATTACTTTTCGTATATGTGATTGTGACCTTTCTACTTCTACTAATAAATTATTATACATTTTTTTCTTAAAAAAAAAAAAAAAAAAAAAAAAAAAAACACAATTCTAAGATGCAGCCTTGGCTCCTAAAATAAAATAAACCAAGCCAACAACTTTCTAACGCAAATAATAAGACTCAATACTAGCTAATGTAGCTTACGGAGGGTGCTGATCAGGCCCCCACATCAAAATTGACCATATTTTTGAAGATTTTTTTTTTATCTTAAATCTTGTTCTTTAGTGAGCTTCTTTCTGCCTGCAACATAACTTTACTAGTGCAGCTCAACAAAAAAGAGATGGTGACCTTGGAACCAGAAGAAGAGGAGGTGATGGAGCTAATAGTGATGATGAGCAACTATCTCCAGCACTCTGGCAAATACTATCAACTTAAGAGGATGAAGAAGACTGGAAACAAGATAGCATATTTCAAACATGTGTAAGTTGCAACAGTCAGCTGGTACTATGTTCATTGATGAGAGCAGCTGCACCAATGATGCGCCAGAGGATGCTATGTGAAACTTGGGTTTAAAAGCTATTTTTTTTTTCAAGGTTTAAAAACTTAACATATGCTAATCCTTACAAGGTTGCTTGGGTAAGCAGCACGAATCTAAACATCCATGAGAGATGTTTGCTTACCTTTCTGATTTGCAATTTCATAGATAAAATGTGATGCGATATTCTTCCTCCAAAGGTGTGCTTGCTAGGCCAACCATGGTTATTTGATAAAAACATCGCACTGTGGGTTTGATATTACATATTCCTTCGATGACGACAACCACGACATCAAGCTAATGCCTGCCAAGGACTTATGCATATTGATTCGCTCCAAGAAGGAATTCTTGGTCCAGGGTCTTTTCTTCTCAAGTGTATATCAACTCAACTAGAGATGTAGTTCTTGGTCCAGCCCCTCACTTGATGGGATCGAGTCGTTTTTGGAATGGGAGAACTGATATAACTGCCAGCCATACAAAGAAAAGAGGAAACAACCAGCAACTGACAGACTTTTCCAGAAGCCTATTTTGAAATTTTTGCCAAGAAGAATCCCAAATTAGCATAATGGGGTAGTTGAAGACTTTGATACTTTTTTTTTTTTTTAATTAATCGAGATATCATTAAAACCGTAATGTAACCCTATGTACACAGGAAGTATAAAAGACAAGCCACCAAACTAGTAGGGGCAAAAAAAAAAAAAAATCATGATAACTATCTCCAAAAGAAAAATATAAGTAGCTGTTCAACGATACAAAGTGTTGAAAATAAAGACTTAATTTCCTCTAAAATCCTTTCACAGTCTTTAAAACTTTTATCATTTCTTTCCTTCCATAAATACTACAAAAATCACAAAGGCACCATCTTCCACACAACTGCACTCCGAGCGCTGCTAACAGTCCACCAATAAGCATATAAATCAATTACTCGTCTAGGCATAATCCAAGACAATCCAAATTGACCATGGAAAACAATTCATATGGCACAAGCAACCTCACTATGAAGAAGAAGATCCACGGACTTCTCATTCCTTTTGCACGTGCAACACTTATTAACCACAATGACGCGTCGCTTTCGAAGATTGTCCATGGTAAGAATCTTTCCTAGGGTCCCCAACCACACAAAAAGGCCACCCTGAACTGAACCTTTGTCCGCCAAAGCTCTTCCAAGGGAAATGGAAACCATCATGACAACTCATGACATTGTAGAACGATAAACACTTGCTAGTAATTATGAGCAAAGTATTTCATTTTTGTGATGAAAGTTTCCCAGAATTACTTCAAATAGGAGCTAGTTACTAAGGATGATAGTAATTTGTTTTGAAGGAACTTCTGGGTGAATAAAGTCAGTTACTTCTGCATGGCAGCTGCTGTCCTTTAAAGTCAAGTACTTCTACTTACTTTTCGATGAAATGTGAGAGTATTTCCTTAAGTAATCGTGGCTATAAAAGGATGTTATTTGTACTCTTTTGGCAGTGATTCAATGAATTGGAAGTTGAGTTGTTTGATTTTTAGTTTGGAATCCCTTCCCTCCTTTGTCTCTTCCAATCTGATCTTCGTTCTTAATTCTCTTTCTTGTTGATCTTCTCAGCAGTTATTTCCTTCTTTCTTGCTGCAATTCTGAGAAATATAATCTATTTTTTCTCTCATAATTGATCCTGAACAAAAATATGATTATTTTCCCTCTTTATATCCCACCTAAGATTCTATTACTCTTTTCTAACCATCGCCACTCAATTATCACCATCTTCTCAGCAAGACAACCTTAGAAACAATTAATTCAATGATGTCCTGCATCCTTCTGTAGCCACATTTTTTTTTTTCCTTTTAAGTATAAGAAAACAAAACTTATCAGAAAATGAAGACATCTCAAGTACAGAGGAGCATAAAGCAAGTTCTCCTACAGGCATACAATCTAAAGTGCAACAAACCAGGAAAGTCCAGAGAAGAAGAAATATACTTCCAAGAGCAGAAATCCAAAAAAAGAAGAAAAAAGAGAGATCTAAGAAATAGCAATTTTAAAGCATTCACTAAAAGCTCCTTAAGGATCAACTATGAATACAGAACCAAAAAGTGAACACATAATAAAGTTGCAAATAACCAACAGAAAACACACTGATTGAAATAACGAATCTGGCCAATCAAACTAATATGCATGCATTTCAATCATTTATAGAAGTATGTCTTGTACCAGAAACTGGTAAGATCTTTGGCACAAGAAAACACAACAAAGTCCTATTACCATACATGTTATGACCAAATTTATGATGATGAACACATTATGTCGATGAAAACAAGAAATAAAACACAACAAAATCCTATTACCATACATGTTATGTTGTACAAATGACCAAATTTATGATGGCATTATCAAAGACATAATTGGTTTCTGTCGAACATATAAAAGGATATGCAAGCATTTTCTTGTATCATACTGTCATTTGTGTGCGTCATCCATACATACACATATGTAAATATATCATGCTGTCGTGTGTGTATCTATGTATTTGTGTGTGTGTGTATGTGTACTTATATACTCTACATTCTGTTTATGATCTGATTAAACAGAGATGAACATACAACTGTAGTAAGCATGAAAAAATAGCACTGGAACTCTGGACCTTGCAGAAAGAGCAAGATCTTATCAATGTAGTAAAAGAGACAAGAATCAACAGGTTATAGAAAAAATGCGCCTTTAATGAGCGATATCTATGTGTACTTCGACACTTCAAGATTGATATCAAACAAAGGAATCGGAAACTAGGATATCAGTTAAAAGACATACTAAGGTGGCAATATCAATGGGTTCCTCTTTCTCAGAGCAACTTGTCTCTTCTTTCAGAGGGCAACTTAGTTCATCATGTTCCTCCTGTGCATAACAACTATAATGATGCTAAGATCAATTGACAAATTAAATAGCTAGTGCTGGTTCATTATAACATCAAGGACAAACCTCAATTGACCTGAGAATTATGTTCTCCAATACTTATCAAAAAATAAAAAAAAAAGAATTATGTTCTCCAATGATAAGTATCCTTCCACCTAAGAGAGAGAAACAAATAAGAGAAGTAAAATAACATCAAGTGTTGAAAACTAACTGATTTCAACAGAGGAAGATCATGAGAAGCAACCCAAGGTTGACAACACTAACATCATGAGAAGCAACCCAAGGTTGTTTTGGACAAGTGACCCATGACCACGGAGGGAAAGCTGACATAAAGCTTTTCCATTTCTCCATAAAAGCACAAGCAGCAAGACGAAAATCACTTGATGAGAGGGTACCATTCCATGATAAAATATCCATGACCACTTCTTTTACAGCACTATTACATCCTAAAGGGAAAAGGTAAAAATATATTCACTTTCACAGTTGAAACTACATACGTAAAAAAAATAAGTAAATTTTGGAGTCACAAACTAGACATGAAACTACGTAGTAAAAAAATCATTTTAATTATCCAAAACTAGCATATAACCCGCACTACCTGCTATTTTTTTTATTTATTATTATTATAATAATTTCAAAAATCTTTTTTGAAAAACAAATCTTGATAAAGAATAGTAAAAAATAGAAATAATTATAAAGGAAAGAAAGATAGCAAGTCAAGCACCCAGCTCTACCATATATATATCAAAAGAGGTGAATTACATCTATACAAAGTGAATCACTTTCTTTTACTGATGGCAGTTGAAGAAGAACCTAAGTCTATCTTTGATAGCTTCAAACTTTCTTAGTAGAGCTCTTCCGGAAGATACCACCCTCCATCTGTCCAACCAGAATCAAGTAAGTAAAACCAAAAGTAGCAAAGTACAACATATCAATAAGTAGAACACCTCAGAATAACATGAGGATTCTGACCAACGAATTATCCTAACAAACTAAAAGTGCAATGTACTTGCATAAACACAATCACCAACTTCTAAAGCACCAGTTTTCAAATTCAATAATTTATTTTATCGCAAGTAAAATTACATTAAAAAATATGACTGGGCATGAAAGAGATGCCAAAACTTAAACCCAATACTACACATGCCCATAAAAAATTCCACCAAACCGAGGCAGTTCAAAGTAGAAGTTTGAGCCAAAGAAAATTACCAACAAAAGCATATATGTATGCAAATACAATAGACTCTAATTAATAAAATAGTATGAATGGTTAACAAGTAAGGATATAAACAACCCTTGAATTTTGGGGCTATCTACACTGAAGTAAATATGTCCCAAGGTATTTTTTTTATGATTCCAATTTTTGTCAAAAAGATCAAAATTTACAAATAAAATTAATATTCCAAAACAGACCCCAGTCTACAATCTTATAATTCCAATCTACTCGAAGAAGAGAGAGAGGAGAAGAATATGCATACCGAAAGCCCCAAATCAGCGTAAAAAATTGCCCCCTTTCAATTGTGCAGCAAAGCCAAAAAGAAAAAATAGAGAAATACGAAAACCAAAAAGAGAGATAGAATGTGCGTTAGAGAAAGAAAAGGAAAACAGAAGACGAGAGAATAGCGGAGAAGAAGAAGGAGAAGAGAAAGATCTGTGAGAGTTAAGAGTCTAGAAGGGTGAGACGGTGGGGAAAGAAACGTTTTTTTCTTTTTTCTTTTTTTATCGAAACGCACGCCCGTTAATTGACCGTTTTGGTCAGCATTAAGTTTTCATTGAAACACATCAATTTCAGCTAAAACGCACAGCTTAACTAAATGACAATGCACGCACGGTTCAATTTTAAAAATCATGGGTTCAGTAAACACACGCACGGTTCAACCTTTCAAAATAACCTTTTAATTCCACGTGACACAATGTTATGCAATATAAAAAAGATCTCAGCTATTATATATACTAACTTATAAGAGCATTCCTAATAGTCTCATCAAATTTTATTCACTAAAATAGTTAAAAATCACTTTTCTCTATTTTGATGAGCCACTTTTTTAAAATTCTCCCAGCAGCCTCACCATTTAAACTATTTATTATCACTATTTTATTTAAATAATATTTTTTTAATATTTATTTATTCTTTCTCTATATAATCTTTTTACAAAAAATTCTTCATATCTATGAAATAAGGACATTATCGTGTGAGAGATGGAAGATGGGAGAAGAAAATGAGAGAAAAAAAGGAAAAAAGTGTGCTGATCATGTGAGAGAGAAATGTGAAACAAAATTTGGTGAGTGTGTTGTTGAGCGAAAATGCCTCATCTAATTTGGTTAGTAATTTCTGTCATCAAATTTTTTTGGTTAAAATGGTGAGGCTGTTGGGAGTGGTTTTTAAGGATTTTCATCAAATTGGCTCACCAAAATAGCTAAAAAACTATTTTGGTGAGGCTACTATGAATGCTCTAACCAGCTTTATGAGCAAGCTTTTTTTATTATAATTAATTTGGAAAGTCTTTAAAAAATTATTAGTAATTAATTTTCTTTTCTCACTCATTTAACTAATTACTACCAAATATATATATATATATATATATATATATATATATATATATATATATATATATATATATATATATATGAGTTGTGATTCATGCACTACCCTTAGTACAACTAGTGCACAACCCTAAGGCATATTGAGATGGGGCTTCATGGATCCCACCCTATTGTGATTTGGGGTTGTGCTCAAGTTGTCTTTTTAGCATTTCCCTATAAATATATAAGATCATTTGAAACAACAGTTTTTTACTCAATACTATAAATGCACATATTAATAAAATTTAAAATTCATAAAGTTTAATTCTTATAAATTGAAACATGTTAAATAATTGTTCCTATAGATGTAGTTTAAAACGAAATGAACTATGTTGGTATACAAACATAAAAAATTGGGTTGCATGAAATTTCTATCCTTGAAAAAAAGAGAAAAAAAAAAAAAAGTGACAAAAATATTGAGAACCCAAAAACACAAACATGACATGAATGAAAACATATGATAATATAAAATCCCATAAAAAAAAATTATAAAAACAAATCATAGATTCATAATTCATTATAAAACCTTAAAAGCTAATGTCGGCCATCAATTAAGAATGGTGTATTACCCAAAAAAAAAAAAGTCATACCTTATACCAAAATCAATGATAAGAAACTCTCTCTCTCATTTCTCTGAATTCAATGTAAAATTTACAAATCGAAAAATAGGCCATTTGAATATTAAAAAAAAAAAACAAAAAGAAGAAGAAGAAGAAGAATAGAAAGGATTGTACAAAAAAAGAATAGAAACGGTTTCAAAACACTAAAGAAATAATTAAGCATTGAACTTCATATGAGAGGATTTATTTGATTGCAAAATAATAATAATAATAATAATAATAATAATAAAGGAAAGAAATATGGCAAGTCAAGCACTCAGCTCTGCCAGATTCATATCAAAAGAGATGAATTACATCTATACAAAGTGAATCGCTTTCTTTTACTGATAGTCGTTGAAGAGTAACCTAAATCTATTTTTGATAGCTTCAAGCTTTTTGAGTATAACTTCTCAAGATGATACAAACCTCTATCTGTCCAACCATAACCAAGTAAGTAAAGCCAAAAGTAGTAAAGTACAACATATCAATAAATTAAACACCTTAGAAGAACATGAGTATGATATATGAATTATCCTAGTAGCATATGTTGACAAAGCTGAAAGAAATAAACTTCAAGTGCAATGTATTTTGTATAAATGCAATCACTAACATCTAAAGCACCAGTTTTCAAATTCAACAATTTATTTTATTGTAAGTAAAATTACATTAGAAAATATGAATGGGCGTGAAAAAGATGCCAAAACTTAAACCCAAGACTACACATGTCCATAAAAAATTCTACCAAATCGGGGACAAAAAAAAAAAAAAAAAAAACTAACAGTAGAGAGAGGAGAAGAATATACATACCGATTGCCCCCTTTTCAATTTTGCAGCAAGGACAAAAAAAAAAAAAAAAAAAAAAAACAGAGAAAAACTAAGAAACAAAGAAATATGAAAACCAGATAAAGAGAGAGCGTGCATTAGAGAAAGAAAGGAAAGTAGAAGAAAAAAGAAGAACAACACCGACTCTATATATCTTGGGGCTTAAAGCAAAAGTTTAAAATGAGGCATTTTTAAATTTTAATATTAAATAGATATTTCAACTAAAAAGTATAATTCTATAACAATTCGATTTATAAATTAAAATAATTCTGAAATGTATTTATTAAATAATAAAATCACATGCTATCCACAAGGAGAGAATCAAAATATTGCATCGGATTAAAAAGAAATATTAGATTATTCATAAAGTACTTTTAAGTTTATTTTTTATTTGTTGGTTAAGAGTATCCGCATCGAGCTCGACATTTCAAACATTTCACCAAATTTTGGTGAAACTTCTCAAAAACTCATCTACATCAAGCTTTCCATCGTTTCACCAGAATACCTTTTGTCAGAATCCTTCAACATATTTGACGCCCATCAAGCTCACGCTATTCCATTTATTATTATTTTTTTCATTCTCGTGCCTTTCTTCACTTTCCTCCGTTTCCTTCTGCAAATCTCTGTCTGTCACTTTCCTCAGCATCAAGGTGGGAATCACATGGGCTGCTTGTTGTCTCTCTCTGCCTCCGCACCATGATCTTCTTCCTCATCAACATCATCGTCGTCACCCACTGATTCTACCACAAGATCCCCCATCCACCGCCCCACCATGGCTGACGATAAGGTACTCACCAACTTTCACATACTCTGTTTTCATTGTTTGGTTGCTGAGAAAAAAAGAAGGAAAATTCGGGTGGTTGTTGATAGCAGCGTTCAAGTGGGAAATGTGGGATCCAGGTTCTTTAGTATGCAATACATCAAATGACAAAAGCAGGTCCAATCAAACTTTTTATTTTATATGCAATCAAAATTTTTTAAGAGCAAAATGGTACAACCCAAATACACAAGAAGTATACAAAAAAAACACCTAACTAGAAAAAGACAAGATCGAGAAAATCAATAAAGTCCACTCAAACTAAAACAACGTAAAATTTATTTTTAGCATGGCAAGGATTCACAAAAGGAGAAGGGCTAATCTTCAAGTTTAGGTTTTTAGGTCAGGCAAATATTCAATTTACATGTTCACATTAATATAAAAGTGGATGAAGGTAGCAAAATGCAGCAAAATCCATCTCTTTCTTCCCCTCAAACTTGGATTTCCAAGATTCCATAATAGTTGGAAATGCAGAAGGAGAATTTGGAGACAAAGAACACTTATTTCACAACTTGTTTCTGCCTGATGACTTGGTGTCTAATTCCTATTTTACTTATGTGGAGCATTTGGAGAGAAAGAAATCGACGTCTTTTTGAGGACCATGAGTCAAGTGTGCTTCAACTGAAATCCTCCTTTTTGAGTGCCCTCTTAGATTGAGATGTATCTTTCATTCATAATTTTTCTTCTCTAATCTTATAGATTTTGTTAACTTTTAAGTTTTTCGATTCCTATAGGGTGGTTGCTTTTCTTGATTTCTTTTCATGTATGTGATAGTGAGCTTTCTTCTTCTACTAATAAATTATTATTCATAAATATATATATATATATATATATATATATATATATATATATATATATATATATATATATATATATATATATATATATATATTCTAGGAAGTAGCCTTGGCTCCGAAAATAAAATAAAATAAGTAAACCAAGCCAACAACTTTCTAACACAAATAATAAGACTTAATACTAACTAATGTAGCCTACAAAAGGTGCCGATTAGGCCCCACATCAAAATTGACCATATTTCTGAATAATTTTGATCTTAAATCTTGTTATTTAGTGAGCTTTAGGGATGTAATAGAACCGAGCCTAGTGAAGTTTTAAGATTTCAAGACTGGCTAGTTTATTAGTCGAGTTCGAATTCGAGTTGAGCTGTAAAATGCTTGTTTAACTCGGCTTATTTAAAACTCGAGCGAGCTCGAGCTCGAGCTCGAACTCAAGCTCGAACTCGTTGAGAATGACATTCGAGCCGAGCCGAGCCAAGTCAGGTTACTCGACGAGCTCGGCTCAACTAAAGCTCGAAGTAAGCTATTAAATTTTTCAATGTGTGATGAAAGCGGAATTCAAACCCGAGTTTGTGAACAACTTCCATATTAAGTATTAATAACTTAATATGTTAGTTTAACATACTATATATATATTACATTTACTTAGTATATGACAATTAACTAGATAATATGTTAGTTTATGAACTAATTAGTTAGTATGTTAACTAATACACACACATATAAATATTAAGTAACATATATAACATGTATTACTTAATTACTAATGTACATGCTTAAATTTATATAACTCATTTGTAGTAATATATATATATATATATATATATAGAGAGAGAGAGAGAGAGAGAGAGAGAGAGACACACACACACACACACACACACACACACACACACATACAAGAGATATGAACGAGCTAACGAGTCGGACTAACGAGCCGGGCGAGCGATCTAGTCGATCTTTAAACGAGTTGAGCTCGCGAGCCCCTATCGAGTTTTGTCGAGCGAGTCGAGTATGTATCACTTATCAATTGAGCGGGTTTCTATAGTAACGAGCGAGTTTTTATAGTATTGAGCTCGAGTTCGAATTGGGCTAAACCGGGCGGATATCGAGCGGGTTGTTGAATGGACTGGTTTATTTACATCCCTAGTGTGCGTCTTTCTTCCTGCAACATAACTTTACTAGTGCAGCACAACAAAAAAGAGATGGTGACCTTGGAACCAAAAGAAGAAAGATGAGATGATGAAGCTAATAGTGATGATGAGCAACTATCTCTAGAACTCTAGAAAGTACTATCAACTTAAAAGGATGAAGAAGACTTGAAACAAAATAGCATATTTCAAACATGTGTAAGTTGCAACAGTTAGCTGGTACTATGTTCATTGATGAGAGCAGCTACACGAATGATGTGCTAGAGGATGCTATGTAAAACTTGGGTTTATTTATTTATTTTTTTGTAATAAGTTTAGGGTTTAAAAACTTAACACATGCTAATCCTTACGAGGTTGCTTGGGTAAGCAACACGAATCTAAACATCCATGAGAGATGTTTGCTTATGAATTTGATTTGCAATTTCATAGACAGTGCAATTTGATGTTCTTCCTCCAAAGGTGTGCTTGCTAAGCCAAGTTATTTGATAAAAAGAACATCGCACTGTGGGTTTGGTATTACATATTCCATCGATGTGGACAACCACGGCATCAAGCTAATGCCTGCCAAGGACTTAAGCATATTAATTCGTTCAAAGATGGAATACTTGGTCTAGGGTTTTTTCTTCTCAACTGTATTAACTCAACTGACAAACTTTTCCAGTGTTTGTTTTGTCTTTACCAGCTCATTTTGGGTGCCGGCAAATGCTCTATTTTTTGTAACGAGGGTTTGTGATTTAAAAATAGCGATTTAAAAATACGATTTTTAAAACCTCAGTTAAGCTTCTTGTAAAATTGCAGTTTGACCTTTAAAATTCTATTTTATCTTTTAACATCGTGTGTTTTTTTAACAACGCATCTCCTTGGATGCGATTTGAAAAATCAGATTTTTCTATATTTTTAAAATTACAATTTTTTAAAAACACTCCCAAATGATACATCTTTTGTAATTTAGTTTAAAATTACATTTTTTGTCTACAAAATCACAATGCCAAACGTACTCTAAGTAAAAAGTGGATTCCTATCTCCTACGGTCCAAAGCCAACCCAAATGCCAAATCTAGTAAGCTAGTGAGTTCTCTGGTTCAGCTTGAATTTAAGCATTCACAATTGCCAACCCAAGCAAGGCCCAAGCCCAATCTCAGTTATGGGCTATTAAGAAAATGACATCTAGCAAGCTGTGGGTATTTTTTTTTATTTTTTTTTTCCCTTTTGGGTACTAAGGTCGTCAACTATTTACTTATCTATATAAGGAAAAAGAGCAAAAAACGAAGACTAATACTACTCTTCACACTTATTATATATTGATTGACGTTGCATATTGTCGTAATCTAAAGTTTATGGGGAATATTATCCATTGGGTGGTAGTTTGAAGGGGATATGTGGACTTTTTCTTTGAATTAAAGTTTCTTAATTAACTTGAAATTGTAATTTCCACTAGTAAATAAATTTATAGGCTATATTGCTTGATGCTTTTTGGTGATGAAATTATTTGAAGAACATATGGATGGCCCTTTTGATATTGATATCATTGGGAAAAAAATACTGCATGTTATCGAATAAAAGGTTTTTGATGTCTTTTATCACTATTCACTACCCAAAACTTTCTAGGGTGACTTTAAATATTTAACCACTGTTTTAACATTCTATGCCTCCAAATCTTTCAAAAAAATAGTTGCTCAAATTGTTTGTTGGCTTCTACATTCAAAAATAAAAGTTCGTGAATGTCAACAATATTATCTCCAAATGACAAGGTTTTATCCAATTTTATATGCCAAATTCACAAAGCAAAGGATTACTAGTAGAGAATCAAGAATAACAACATATCTTCTCAAACTTCAAACTCAAAGTCTTTGGTCAAGTATGAGAAAATAGAATTGAACATAAAAAAACTTATGTAATAAGTAGCGTTATCTTAAATCAAACAAACTCTTATTTGTTACACAGAAATACTAAGCATCTTTGCGTTATCAAATATATATGAGAAAACTAATTTTCTCCTTGAACATGGATATAATAAATCAAAAGACTCATATATAAATTAATTTGCATTTAAAATTGAGATGATTGACTTGATTCATTTGATTGATTCGAATTTTCTTCACCACCTCTTACAATTTTGTCTAGTGATGAGAGGAAAGGCTTGGAAGGCATTTGTAAGCATTCAACTTCTCCTTGAAGCATTTGAACGACTTAGTTCATTGAAGGGTGTTCATTAGGCTTCATTTGTATATATTATAATGCAATAATGATCATCTTATTGCCTATTTTCTTTTCCTCCTCTGTTGCGTCTTCCAATATTTCTTCATCGTTTCCTTTTTGCAATTGGTCATAAACCCAAGTAGGGAAGTATATTTGGCTTGATTTTTTTGCAAACGCATTTATATTCCTTCTTCTACCAGCCATTTCCATCAATAACATTTCAAAACTATAAACATCAGCTTTGTATGAGACGCCTCCAATATTTTTATAGAACAACTCAGGAGCCATGTATCCTAATTAATGTCCCTCTTGCAGCAGTCAAAGAAACAATGCTGTCATTTATTATATATAATTTTGCTAGACCAAAGTTAGAAACCTTGGGAGTAAAATTTTCATCAAGAAGAATGTTGTGAGGCTTGATATCAAAATATAAAATTTGCATGTCACATCCTTGATGTAAATATTCAATCCCATGAGCCACTCCTAGCTAGAGCTATATCATACATTTGATCATAGCTTAGGAGCGTGCATACTTCTAGCAAAAATATGTGTTTATTTAGGGAACCATTTGGCATGAACTCATATACAAGAGCCCGTTTCGATCATTCAACGCAAAAACCAATAAGTTGTACTACATTAACATGGTGAATCCTTCCAATGGTTGCAACTTCGCTTATAAAATCTTGTCTGTTAGCTTTGAATTTACCTAACATCTTTACAGCTACAAGACGATCACTTCGAAGTGTTCCTTTAAATACAGTGCCATAACCTCCTTCACCCAATTTCTCCTTGAAACTTTTGGTAATCTTCTTAATTTCGGAATAAGAGTACCTTATTGGCATGAGTTTATTGTGACTTTGTAGCAATTCTTCAACAACATCATACATGGATAAATGCCTCCTATTCCATTTATATATCAAGAACACAATCACAAATGGAGTCCCCAATATCATTTTTGCTGCTTGGAACAGTCCTATATATGGAAGAACATCACCAAAGTAAGGATTGTAAGCCAACATGTTGTTGCATTGCTGTAAATATATATTTATTTTAGTATATATAGATCCTAGTAATTAAGTACAATACTTGTTATCTTTTTCAGGTAATAATTCAAATTTTCATTTTGGCCACATGTTATAAATTAATTCATGCATGCTTAATAGTTTATAGAATGATATGCTAAAAAGGAAAAAGAAAAAAAACTAACGAAGATCAAAGGAGAGAAGATTCTTACCATAGTCAATTATTGTCATGTATGTCAGTAATTGAATTGGAAGAGCTGGAAGAAATATGAAAAAAAAAATGAATTAATTAATAAAATTTCATAAACAAAGAAAAGAAAAGAATTACATGCATATATCAGAAAAAAGAAGAAGAAGAAGAAGATAATCAAAATAAAAAAAAGATAAAGGTTCTTACCCAAGTCTGCTAGTTGTGCTAGTATTCTCAAAGAATAATGATTCAATGCCACCCAAATATACAACTTTTTACCACCTTGCTTATGTGGCAAGGTGGTCCCCCACTACTTTTTGATTTTTTTTTTATTTTTTAAAAATAAATTAAGGTGGGGGACCACCTTACCACATAGACAAGGTGGTGAAAAGTTGTATATTTAGGTGGTAGTGAATCATTACTCATTCTCAAAAGAGTAATAATTGAATACCACCTAAAGATACAACTTTTCACCACCTTGCCTATGTGGCAAGGTGGTCCCCCACTACTTTTTGAGTTTTTTTATTTTTTAAAAATAAATTAAGGTAGGGGACCACCTTGCCACATAGACAAGGTGGTGACAAATTGTATCTTTAGGTGGTATTCAATCATTACTCTTCTCAAAATAACTGCAACACGAAAATAAATAAATTTAATTATCAATTAATCAAAAAGGTGATTTGAATAATTTTAAAAGTCAATAAATATAAATAACTCCATAAACCTCTAGACTTGAGGTATGTTATGGTGCGTTTGGGTGTTGAATTTTTGAAATTATAATTGAATTTTTATTCTGTTTGCGAATTTCGAAATTTGACTTGTTAGAAAATGTTGAATAAAATATGATTTGTTTAGAAAAAGTTGAATAAAATATGATTTGTTTTGAAAAAATTGAATAAAATATGATTTATTTTTGAAAAAAAAAAAGAATCTGAATCATATTTTTTTTTCCAAAATTCCGTATCCAAATACACCTAGAAAAGTTACTTGTGTATATATTGTCAAGGATTCCTTGTTTGCCAAAGAAAATAATAACGTTTGCGTTTAGAAGCGATGAGAAAAGAACGAAATAGAAATTTAGTGATAAACATGTGAGAAATTTAATCAGAAGTTGCAAGTGTACGTGTTGTCTTTTTTCTCGAATGCTTTCTTTTACGCACCATTTGAATAGCAAGTAACATTGTTCGCCTCATTGACGGAGCAATAACCTCTAGATCTGCAACTTCCACAATAAGCTCAGTACCAAGAAAGCTCAAAACCTCATAGCAATTCATTGTGGAAGTCTAGCTATACAAGAAATATTTCTTAAGTCATCATCATAATAACGATCTGTGAGAGATATTTGCTCTACTTGACACAAGTCCCCCAACTCCAGTGCAAAACGATATACTAGAGCATATGTATACCTCTTGGAATTAGAATACACTCCATCCTCAATGCAAGCAGAAATGTTTAGACGATAACGGAAATTTACTGGCTTTTCACATTTCACGAAATACATAGGGTCTAATAGAGGATATGTAATCATTCCCGGAATAGATGTTTGATATGGATCCCCTGAACCGAAATTCATGAAGCCTAGTAAATAACGAGGGAATATATATATATATATATATATATGTAAATTACGTTAAATCCAGATCAATACATAAATTCTTGCAATTTATTTATTTATTTATTTATTTTCAAAAAAAAAAATAGTGGTATTTTAAGAATTTTGACTCCCCTCCATTAGGATTTAACGGAAAATTCTAACGGATGAGTGAAATTGAAAGATTGATCGATACACTAAATGGACACTTTTTAAAGTTTATGAGTATGATTGCAAAAGTGATAAGAGATTAGAGGTGGTAAGTGAAGTTTCCGTTAAAATTACCCATGCTTGAATCTTCGAATTTTTTATTTTAAAAAAATAGGAGTATTTTGGAAAATTTGACAAGATTTAACGGATGGGTAAAATTGAAAAAAATCGAAAGATTGATACACTAAATTGAGAGTTTTTAAAGTTTAGGAAAGTAATTGAAAATGTGATGGAAGTTTAGGGGGTTAAGCGAAGTTTCCCCTAAAAAAAAGTGTTAAAGGTCTGTGTAGGTTTGCAGTTTCAAAATAGCGATTTTAAAATGTGTGTTTTGAAAATGCGATTTTTAAAACCGCAGGCAATTAAACGTTTTGTAAAATCGCCTATCATATAACCATGGCCTTCCTAGAAGTATATGACATGCCTTCATTGGAATTACATCACACCATACGGAATCCCTGTAACGTTTGCTTGAAGAGAATGAAATGAGGCACCGGTGTTTGACGGGTATTAATGTGTCATCAACCCAACTAACCTTGTATGGTTTTGGGTGTCTTTCTACTGGACACTTCAATTTGGTGACAGCCTCTTGAGATATCACATTCATGCCACTCCCATTATCAATAATTAAATTCAATGCTTTACCTTTGTGTTCAACATGTGTGTGAAAGATATTGGTTCGAAGCCAATCATCTTTGTCTGGATCCTCCAGCCGCTGTCCCGTTAGCATTCTCCTTATAACACAAAGAGGAAGGTCTAATCCTTCGAGCTGCTCCTCAGGTAATTCTGCATGTTCAGAGATTGGTTGTTCTTGTGGAGCTTCTTGTTCGGCCAAATCAAACTCTTCATTGCAAAATAAGGTTGGTTTTTGTTCCCGTGTAGGACACACCACAGCGTAGTGTCCTCTGCCCCCGCATCGATAACACTCTTCACGGCCTTTGTCCAATTTCACGCTTATTGCAGATTTGCCCCTTCTATCATCCTGCTCTTGGAAGTTCCTGTCATTGCTACGCATGATAGGTTTTTCAGTAGTATTATTGGTAGTGGATCGAATTGTGGAATTCTGTGTAAATCTGGACGCATTGCTTACCCACCCAGTAGTTCCACGTCTTGCAGCAAACGCCTTGGACTACTGTTCAGTGCGTAAGGCCAATTGGTAGGCTTCATCCACACTTACCAACCTTACCGTGAGTAACTCACGCCAGATGTCATCACGAAGACCAGTTTTGTAACGGGCTATTGACTGGCCTTCTGTCTCATTGACTTGACTTCGAGTTGCTAGTTCATGGAACCGGTGTGTGTATTCATCGATAGTCATGTTACCTTGTCGATGGGACAACAATTCCTCAAATAATGACTCCTCATAATCCATTGGAAGGTATTTCTCTTGGAGTTTTAATCGCATCTCTTCCCAATGCAGGATGGGAGCCCGACGCAGTCGATGGAGCTGCTCTTCCACACTATGCCACCATACTCGTGCTTGCCCTTTGAGCTTCATTTTGACAAACCGCATCTTGCGTTCAGAAGTTAAATCAAACCATTCAAAATAGTCTTCTAAGGAGGTCAACCAATCTTGAAAAGCATGAGGATCCAACTTACCATGAAAATCTGGTACGTCCACCCTTACCCTTTAAGTAACATCGTCAAACCTATTCTTAAAATTGTACCTATGTTTGGGGAACAAATGGAGGGGAATTTGAGTCTACAGAGAATAATCAAACACCTAGTGGGCTTGTTGCTGAATACGTGGGTGATGTTGATTTTGTGACTGATAGCTGGCGTGGTGAATCGAGGACAAATTTTGACCTCTTCTGCGTCTTCTTCAGTGCCTTTGAGTTTATCGTGTTCAATGCTTTCCCTCTTGTTTTTTCTCCAGAACATTCAGGTGTGTCGAAAACTTGACTCCAAAGGGTGTCCACACGTTTGGATAAAGATCCCATTTGATGGGCTATCTCAAGCAAGAGGTCGTCACGTTGCTGTTGAGACAAACGGTTCCCTCCATATGATTGCCCACTACGAGTAGCCATAGTAGAACCGGGAGTGTAACAGTACCGAAATTGGTACTGAAATTCTAGGGTTTTGATTTAGGGATTTTGTAATGGAATTGGAAGAAATGACATAATTGATGAATTAAAATGGAAGAATTGAAAGAACTAGGAAGAAGAATAGTAAATTGATTGAATGGAATTTACAATGCAAATGGTGACATTCAATTCGAGAGTGCCAATCTCCTAGAGCATTCGAGGTGCCCAACCCTCCAAAAGTCCAAAGACTTTACGATCTATTTCCATAATCCTATCATTAGACTTTGAGCCTTATATAGACTTAGCCAGCTAACTCTAATAATTGGAATGGGCCAAGCCCATTCAGCCCTCTACTAAACTCAGCCCATCTATTATTAATAGGACCATTACAGTTGGTTGGTTTGGTGTTGGTGGATATGAGGTTCGATGTAGAGGATTCTGTATATGGGGTTGATAAGAAACTTAGGATGATTTGTTGGGTATGGGTGATATGTTTGAGGAAACAATCAAAACCGATGCTCTGATACCAAAATTGACGCAGGAAAAATCAAACCAAGTAAAAAAAAAATTAGAAAATAGGCATCACACCCAAAAGAAAGGCTTCTCACCATGGACAGAGTAATCTCAACTCAGAATACACTATCAAAAGATTTCTTCATTCAATGTCTGAATCAAAAGTATTACATAGCTTTAATAGACTTGTCTACTTATTCTAAATTGACAAGGAAAAGTAAAACTAAAACAACTAGGAAATTTAATTAGTAACCTACGTACTTGGAAATTCACCTTTGATATATATGGACTTGGAGTTCTATAAAAACCTGGATTCCTTTGCCGACTTGAAATACAAGTTGACTTAGGAGAAACAAAAATTCCCTTGACTTGGTTTACATTCACGTAAGCCAACAATTATTTGGACTAGAACTTTTTAAAAAAACAAAACATGAAGTAGAAGTAGACAACGTACTACGTCACGCTTGATGCTTTTTGGTGAAGAACATATGGATCGATGGCCCTTTAGATATTGATGTCATTTGGAAAAAAAGTACTGCAAGTTATTGAAGAAAAAGCTTTTTTGATGTCTTCTATCACTAATCGCTACCTTTCATATTTAACATTGTTTTAACATTCTATGCCTCCAACCCTTGCAAAGAAATAGTTGCTCAAATTGTTTGTTGGCTTCCTCATTCAAAAATAGAAGTTCATGAATGTCAACAATAGCAACATATCTTCTCAAACTTCAAACTCAAGTTCATTGGTCAAGTATGGGAAAATGGAATTAAAAAAAAAAAAAAAAAACTTACGTAATAAGGAGAGTTATCTTAAATCAAACAAACTCTTATTTGTTATACAGAAATACTAAGCATCTTTGTGCTATCAAATATATATGAGAAAACTAATTTTCTCCTTGAACAGAGATATAATAAATCAAAAGACTCATACATAAATTAATTTGTATTTAAAATAGAGATGATTGATTTGATTCATTTGATTGATTCGAATTCTCTGCACCACCTATTACGGTTTCGTCTAGTGCTAAAAGGAAAGGCTTGGAAGGCATTTGTAAGCATTCAACTTCTCCTTCAAGCATTTGAACAACTTTGTTCATTGAAGGGCGATCATTAGGCTTCATCTGTATACACCATAATGCAACAATGATCATCTTCTTCCCTATTTTCTTTTCCTCATCTGTGGCGTCTTCCAATATTTCTACGTCGTTTCTATTTTGCAATTGGTCATAAACCCAAGTAGGGAAGTACATTTGGCTTGAGTGTTCTGCAACTTCATTTACGTTCTTTCTTCTGCCGGCCATTTCCATCAATAACATTCCAAAACTATAAACATCAGCTTTGTATGAGACGCCTCCAATATTTTTGTAGAACAACTCAGGAGCCATGTATCCTAATGTCCCTCTTGCAGCAGTCAAAGAAACAATGCTGTCATTTGTTGGATATAATTTTGCTAGTCCAAAGTCAGAAACCTTGGGAGTAAAATTTTCATCAAGAAGAATGTTGTGAGGCTTGATATCAAAATGTAAAATTTGCATGTCACATCCTTGATGTAAATATTCAATCCCACGAGCCACTCCTAGAGCTATATCAAACATTTGATCATAGCTTAGGAGCGTGCGTACTTCTGACAAAAATATGTATTTATTTAAGGAACCATTAGGCATGAACTCATATACAAGAGCCCGTTTCGATCCTTCAACGCAAAAACCAATGAGTTGCACTACATTAACATGGTGAATCCTTCCAATAGTTGCAACTTCGCTTATAAAATCTTGTCCGTTAGCTTTGGACTTGCCTAACATCTTTATAGCCACAAGACGACCACTTCGAAGTGTTCCTTTAAAAACAGTGCCATAACCTCCTTCACCCAATTTCTCCTTGAAACTTTTGGTAATCTTCTTAATTTCGGAATAAGAGTATCTTATTGGCATGAGGTTATTGTGACTTTGTAGAAATTCTTCGACAACATCATACATGGATAAATGTCTCCTATTCCATTTATGTATCAAGAATGCAATCACAAATGGAGCCCCCAATATCATTTTTGCTGCTTGGAACAGTCCTATATATGGAAGAACATCACCAAAGTAAGGATTGTAAGCCAACATGTTGTTGCATTGCTGTAAATATATATTTATTTTAGTATATATAGATCCTAGTAATTAAGTACAATTAATACTTGTTATCTTTTTCAGGTAATAATTCAAATTTTCATTTTGGCCACATGTTATAAATTAATTCATGCTTAATAGTTTATAGAATGATCTGCTAAAAAGGAAAAAGAAAAAAACTAACGAAGATCAAAGGAGAGAAGATTCTTACCATAGTCAATTGTCATGTACGTCAGTAAATAAATTGGAAGAGCTGGAAGAAATATGAAAAAAAAAAAATGAATTAATTAATAAAATTGCATAAGCAAATGTCACAAAGGGCCATGCTTAAGAAGAAATAAAAGCAACAGTATAAACCTGTTGCTTCATCGTATCATCGAGGACAGTCAATATTCCATTTCGATCCATGTGGTTATTGTTTCATTCTATACTAAGTTTACCAAATTGCCCATAGGGAATTTATCCTGCAAATAAATTTTTAAGATTAATTGAAGCCTCACCGTTGTTGCCAAATCGCTCATATACTCGTTGTAGTATTCGGTCTTCTAGTTGATTTGATAGCTCATATAGTCGTCGTCGTAGTGGTACTGGTAGATGATCTAATACTGTTTTGACAAACAGAAGAATAACATGCATCAGTACTGTTTGGAAACATGGAATTAAAACTAGCTCAGCATTCTTTTAAAGTTGAAAATAATAGTATTTGTAGGTTTTTTTTTTATTATTATTATTTTTTTTTTTTTTATGTAAACATCACATTGCAAGGAATGATCTGTTTATAAAAACAGAGGAAGAAGAGAAGAAGAAGAAGAAGAAGATAATCAAAATAAAAAAGATAACGCGCGGTTCTTACCGAAGGTGAACACTCGATATAGTATTCCTTCAATAACTACAACATGAAAATAAATTAATTAATTAATTTATCAATTAATAAAAAAGGTGATTTGAGTGTAAGATCCTTCAAACAAGTTTGCGAGATCGAAAACTTACAATCATATATCTTCTCAAGGATTCCTTCCTTGCCTAAGAAAAGAACAACGGCAGCGTTTAGAAGTATATATGAATGGTTAGCGATGAGAAAAGAAAGAAACAGAAATTTAATGGTAATTAAAATTTAAACATGTAAGAAATTTAATTAGAAATTGCAAGTGTTATGTGTATTTTTTTTTTCGAATGCATTAATTCATTTATATACGCACCAAATCGCGTGGTACCCCAGGAAAGCTCAAAACCCCGTAGCAATTCATTGTGGAAGTCTGTACAGGAAATATTTCTTAAGTCATCTTCATAATAATAACGATCTGGCCAGGGTATGAGAGATATTTGCTCTACTTGGCACAAGTCCCCCAACTCCAGTGCAGGACGATATTTCGATGCATTGGCTTTAATCTCGAATAGAGCATATGTATACCTCTTGGAAGAATACACTCCACCCTCAAAGCAAGCAGAAATGTTTAGATGATACTGAGAATTCACTTGCTTTTCACATTTCACGAAATACACTGCCATATTAGTATCAAATGCTCGATATGGATCTCCAGAACTGAAATTATTATATTCTAGAAAATAACGAGGGATGGAGTAGTACTCAGTAGCGTTGAGTCCAATACCTGGGTCTACAACTCTGATTGAGTAGCCGGTGTAATTGATTTGTCGAACGTAGTATCTTCCATCATATAAGTGTAACAATAGTGTTTGGTTGTTCTCACATGAAAGATTATACCTTTGATTGCCGCAGTTTTTGGGATCGCTCGTTAATCGAAACGGATAACTTATGTTAAGGATGGAGCCGCAAGAAGAAGGAGGACAGTGATCCTGAGCACTTGTATTGCAAGTTTGATGAAGGAGGACAACAACAACAATAAGGGCCGTCAGTCCCATTCCTTTTGCCATGGAGAACTAGTGAGAGAGAGAGAGAGGGAGAGAGAGATATTCCACATTATTCCACAGCAAAGCCTATATATAGACAAAGTAAATAAATAATTTAGATTTATAAGGCGTAAGCACCTACGTCATATATTGAAAAATAGGCCTTTTATGAAGTATTTAAGAGGCTGATCGAGAACCATTGCTGATGGATACTTTCAAAGAAATGGTAATCTCATACTTGTTCTTGTTTGTGGCTTTCATCATAGACCTTGGAGATGCCCAAAATATTTGTGCTGAAACACGTTGTGGAGGTCATGGTCCATCCATCCGATTTCCCTTCCGACTTAACACCCAGGCAGATCACTGTGGGTATTCTGGGTTTAATCTCTCCTGTACTGACAAGAATGATACGGTGCTCGAGCTGCCCGTTTCAGTGAAGCTCTTTGTCAAAGAGATTAACTACAAATCTCAAGTAATTCAATTATATGATCCACAACATTGCTTCCCAAGGCCGCAGCTTCAGCGGCTCAATTTGTCCAATTCCTCTCCTTTCCGATTCAAAGTAAATTCCTCTGATTACCTTTCCGACTATGCCTTATTTAATTGTTCCCCAAGATCAGAAAACAAACATCAATATCTCATCTATTGTCTTAGTGGTTCTACCTACCGAGTTTACCCTGCGACTGAGATCAATGCGTCCATCATATCTTGTACAAAGATGTATAATCTTTATCAAATTCCAGTTGCTTTAATAGCAGTGGATTATGATAAATTTGTTCAATTGAGTTGGTCCACTCCAGACTGCAAACGCTGTGAAGTGAAAGGCAAGAAATGTGAGAAGAGTAATAGCAGTCCATCAGGAACTCAGTGCATCCCTACACATACTAAAGGTATTCTATCTATTCAATTCATTTGGAGAGCCACCTTTAAAAGGACCCAACATCAAACTCTATTTAATTTACATCTTTCTCTACTTTAGTTAAATATTGTTTTTTGTGTTTTAAACCAACCAGTTTAACTGCAGTATTTCAAGTCGCAAGTTTTATTTGTTTTAGTTAAAACTGAATTAAAGAAGACAGAGCTCTTGTTAAATAGGTCTTTTTATGAGTTCTGTTAGATTTTTTAAGAAAAGCTAAATGTAAAGAGCTTATTCTGAATGCTCTAAGTCCTTTTAGAAGCCTCCAATTGGACTCAAGATTTAAATTCAATATAACTTAGCTATCAGTTTATTTTTTAGGCGAACATTAATTATTTATTTCTTAAAATATACATTAATGAGAAGCTGATTGTGTTAAATCTTTGACAGGTGCATTACCAAAGTTAGCAATTGCTGGTGAGCTGTATATTGGATGTTTGAAATTGTTCTTATTGTGTAGATGAAAGTTATTGATTCATGAATTTTTATCATGCAGGTGTCATCTTAGGTTCATTTCTGATACTGCTCTCTATCTTTACTCTCTACCGTTTCTATACTTATGATAAAGTTGAAAAAGAACATCAAGCAAAGATCGAAAAGTTTTTGGAGGATTATAGAAATTTCAGACCCACGAGATACTCATATGCTGATGTTAAAAGGATTACAAATCAATTTACTGAGAAGTTAGGTGAAGGAGCATATGGAACAGTGTTCAAAGGAAAGCTTTCCAATGAAATTTATGTTGCGGTGAAGATCCTGAAGACATCAATGGGAAATGGGGAAGAATTCATAAATGAAGTAAGAACAATGGCTAAGATCCATCATGTTAACGTGGTTCGCTTGGTTGGCTTTTGTGCTGATGGATTTAGAAGAGCTGTAGTATGTGAGTTCTTACCAAATGATTCACTAGACAAGTTTATATCTTCAACGACTGCCAAGAACCTTATTCATAATTGGGATAAGTTGCAAGATATTGCTTTCGGCGTAGCAAAAGGAATCGAATATCTTCACCAAGGATGCGACCAACGAATCCTCCATTTTGACATCAAACCTCACAATGTTTTGTTAGATCAGAACTTCAATCCAAAAATTTCTGATTTTGGTCTTGCCAAATTGTGTTCTAAGGATCAAAGTGCAGTTTCCATGACCACAGCTAGGGGGACTATGGGTTACATTGCACCTGAAGTGTTCTCTAGAAATTTTGGAAATGTGTCTGCAAAAGCAGATGTTTATAGCTTTGGAATATTGTTACTTGAAATTGTTGGAGGGAAGAAAAATGTTGATATTGCAATTGAGAATACTAACCAAGTCTACTTTCCAGAATGGATCTACAATCTCTTGGAACAAAAAGAAGACATACGAATCTTTGTTGAAGATGATGGAGATGCTAAAATTGCAAAGAAACTTGCAATTGTAGGACTTTGGTGCATCCAATGGCACCCAATGGATCGTCCTTCAATTAAAAATGTGGTTCAAATGTTAGAAGGAGAAGGAGATAAATTAACGATGCCTCCTAATCCCTTTGCCTCTACAGGCCCCATAAAAACTAGAGAAAATATGGCTACAAAACGTCTAAACAATGAGTTGGAAGTGATTCCTGAATCAGAATAATTATATGTAAACTTGGCATATGTAATAATTACTATATATGTTGCAATGATCTTGTAATCCTAGAACTTATTAATTTTGTAATCAATGTTGGGACTTCAATTTGATGATTATAAAAAAGTGGCTACTAATTTTTCTTTTCTTTTTCTTTTATCTGCCATTTTTTCCTTTTCAATTGTCAATTTCTTAGGTTGTCATATAATCTAAGAATGAATTTGTTTTAGTCACACCATTTATTTATGAAGCACCACACAATTTATCTTTCTGTTGCACGGTATATGTAAAAGACTAATGTATATTTCTGAATATATATCAGCTCAAGATCCCTTACTTTATGCATAATAGAAATATTAAAAATCATGACAAATTCATGATCTGCTCTTTATCACATTAATGGCCCTACAAATTCAGGTTTGTACTAATCCCCAAAAATAATTGGTCCAAATTAACCTTCACTTCCACTCCTTATTTCTAGGTCATCTCTCACACTTTCTGTGTCTATATCTTTGTCATTAAGGTGTCCGAGTCATGCATGGACATAACAATCAACCCTTTGTCATTGCCCTCGTCAGTCATACGCTCTGGATTCCAAAAGAAATTTCCAAGATCCTACAAGTGATTGGATTTGGACCACACCACTATCTCCCTAGCTAATGTCTCTATGTATTTTGAGTCCATGATTGAGACTACACATAGTCATTGGCACGCAGACTCCACACTCATTATTGCACTATTAAAAACTCAGTATTTACTACCGTTAAATGGAAACACTGATAAATTTTTTTCAATATCGGCCGATAATATTTGATACAGCCCATAGACTTTGGCATGGAGACTCCACGCTAGCTCATTATTGCACAACTAAAAAATATGGTGTTTACCAGCGTTAAGTGAAAACACCGATTAACATTTAAATATCGGTGTTTATCCTAAACACCGATAATGATTGAGACAACACATGGCCTTTAGCATGAAGACTCCATATTCATCATTGCATCGATAAGCTTTTAAAAATTGGTGTTTAGCTTAAACGCCAATGATGATTGAGATTACACGTAGCCTTTGGCATAGAGACTCAATATTCATTCTTGTTATTTTGTTGGCCATTTTCTACCCACTTATTTGGAAATTAAAGTTATGCTTTCCTTGTATATTATTGTTATAGTTAATGCTATTTTGTACACATCGGAAATGATCTCTACTTCTAAACCTAGAATTGTGGATTCTCAACAACTAAATTATGGGAGAGATGAAATTCCCAAATAATGTATTTATGGAAAAACTGATAATTTTTGAAATATTTTTTAACTATTATTTGTTCATTTATCTACCATTATGATATGAGCCGTTCATTTACCATAATAATAAGAACGCCTCATATCATAATGGTAAATAAATGAATAAATAATAGTTAAAAAAAGAAAAGAAAAAGAAGAATAATGTATATATATTTCTGAATATATATCAGTTCAAGATCCCTTTCTTTATGCATAATAGAAATATTAAAAATCATGACAAATTCATAATCTGGTCTTTATCACATTAATGGCCCTACAAAGACAACGAGGTATGTGGGAACCAATTATTATTATTAATTTTTTTTTTTTTGTAAATGCTCTTGTATGATTGTTGTATGTACATGACTGGGGAGTGGGGACACTTTAATAAGAAAGATCAGAGGGGGCAAACTTGTGGACTGGGAGTCATTATTTTGGGTTGACGTTGAATGAATCTGAACCAACGTAATTCTCTTATCTTTTCCAATTCTATCAAACTGCAAATTTTCCTTCCACATGCATTCCCTGTATCAAAATGCCCCAGTATGTGGGATCCACCCTCATGTGAGGGATTGTTGTACAGTTGTTGTATTGGTGTTGTAAATCTAACATTTTCCATAAATTAAAGTCTTTAGCTTAAATGTCTTCTGGTCACCGTAGTTATCTTTCCTTTACGTGTTGTATCCGCAGTCAAGTCTTCTTTACATTATCTTTATTTGGAACTAGAGGCCATCTACTAATCAACTTGTCAACTATAGAGACAAAAACAAAAGGCCTTTACGTGTTGTATTCACAGTCAAGTCTACTTTACATTATCTTTAAGGATAATTGTACCACTGGTCTCTGTAGTATGCCATAATTATTTTTCACTCCCTATAGTTCAAAAAGTTCATGGGAGGTCCTTATAGTAAGTAATAATTACAAATCGATCCCAAGCGTCAAATTCCGTTAAATTTTTTGACAGATTCTGTTAAATGCCACGTCAACGCCACGTCAAACTAATAAGAATGCGACACGTGTCTATCTTAATAAAAAAATTATTAAAAAATAAATAAATACACTTATTTTTTTTTAAAAAAAAAAAAAACCAAAAAGCAAGGGGTGGCCGGGGTTGGCGCACGGCCACCCTAAGTGGCCGGGGGTGGCCATCGGGCCATCCTTAGTAGATCTAGCCTCTAGGGGTGGAAAAGGCCACCCCTAGGCAATTGGGGTGGTTGTGCTCCACCTCCGGCCACTGGGGAGGCCGCGGCCACCCCAGATGTGTTTGGGGGTGGCCATTGTAGATCTAGGGGTGGCCCGAAGGCCACCCCAAGCAAATCGGGTGGTTGCATGCCACCCCCGGCCACTTGGGAGGGTGCGGCCACCTCCAGAAGTGCCCGGGGGTGGCCATCGGGCCACCCCTAGTAGATCCAGGGGTGGGCCGAAGGCCACCACCAAGCAATTGGGGGTGGCTGCACGCCACCCATTGCTTTTTTTTATTTTTTTTTCTCGTTTCTTCTTTTTCTTTTTCTGAATTTTATTTTTATTTTTTTTTAAAAAAATAAGTTTATTTATTTATTTTTAATAAATTTATTTTTTTATTAATATGGACACGTGTCGCATTCTTATTAGTTTGATGTGGCGCTGACATGACATTTAACAGAATCTGTCAAAAAATTTAATAGAATTTGACGCTAGGGATCAATTTGTAATTATTGCTTACCATAAGGACCTCCCATAAACTTTTTGAATCATAGGGTGTGAAAAATAATTATGGCATATTACAGGGACCAATGGTGCAATTATCCCTTATCTTTATTTGGAAATAAAGACCATCTTCTAATCAAGTACTTGTCAACTAGAGAAAAAAACAAAAGTCCTTTTGTGGAAAGTTAAAAACTCATAAATTAATGTCTTTAGTTTAAATGTCTTCTGGTAACTGTAGTCATCTTTGCTTTATGTGTTGTGTTCGCAGTCAAGTCTTCGTTACATTATCTTTATTTGAAACTAGAGGTCATCTCCTAATCAACTTGTCAACTATAGAGACAACAAAAGGCCTTTACGTGTTGTATTCATAGTCAAGTCTTCTTTACATTATCTTTAGTTGGAAATAGTGGCCATCTTCTAATCAAGTACTTGTCAACTAGAGACAAAATAAAAGGCCTTTTGTGGAAAGTTAAAAACTTATAAATTAAAGTCTTTAACTTAAATGTCTTCTGGTCACTAATAGTCATCTTTCCTTTACGTGTTGTATCCGCAGTCAAGTCTTCTTTACAATATCTTTATTTGGAATTAGAGGCCATCTCCTAATCAACTTGTCAACTATAGAGACAAAAACAAAAGGCTTTTACGTGTTGTATTCGCAGTCAAGTCTTCTTTACATTATCTTTAAGGATAATTGCACCATTGGTCTCTGTAGTATGTCATAATTATTTTTCACTCTCTATGGATCAAAAAGTTCATGGGAGGTCCTTATGGTAAGCAATAATTACAAATCGATTCCTGGCATCAAATTCCGTTAAAATATTTTACAGATTCTATTAAATGCCACATCAACGCCACGTCAAAACGATAAGAACGCGACACGTATGCATCTTAATAAAAAAAATTATTAAAAAATAAATAAATATAGAAAGAGGGAGACATAAATTTCATGCAAAGTGCTTTGTAAGAAATTTTCTACAAATTGGCATTGAATTTGGATAAATGAAGAAGATATGCTCTACTAAATTGGATTTTTCGTGCAAGTTCTTGGAAAGATCATATCAATTCTCTTGCAAAGGCTGCCATGAGTCTCCTATAAATAATTTTTGTATCTATTATTTACTGAGAAATGATAGAAACTACAATTTTATTTACTAGCTATTTTTTTATTTATTTTTATCTCCCCCCCCCCCCCCCCCCCTTCCTTTTTTTTTTTTTTTTCCTTTTCAATTGTCAATTTCTTAAGGTTGTCATATGATCTAAGAATGAATTTGTTTCTAGTCACACCCGAAGCACAACGACACAATGTATATTATGATGCACGGTGTCTGTAAAAGACGAGCAATTCTAATAATATATTAAGTGTCCATAAAAAAATGAGATAGCTTTTAAAATCACCATTTGATCAAAATCATCATTTGATCAATCACATGTCCATTGGTGATTTTAAATGCCTAGTAATTCTATTAGTACATTAAATGTCCATCAAATGTCCATACAAAAATGAAGTGACTTTTAAAATCATCATTTGATCAATCATATGCTCAATGGTGATTTTAAAAGCCACCTTATTTTTTTAATGGATACTTAATGAACATTTAATGTACTAATAGAATTACTTTTAAATACGACCTTATTTTTTTATGGACACTTGATAGATACTTAATGTATATGTAGAATTACTCGTAAAAGACTAATGTATATTTCTGAATATCAGCTCAATACTATCCCTTTCTTTATGCATAATAGAAAATTAGAAATATTAAAAATCATGACAAATTCACATTAAGCCTACAAAGACAACGAGGTATGTGGGAATCAATTCCTTTTTCTTTTTTTTTTTAAAGTGCCTTTAAATGCTCTTGAAAAGAGGCAAGCTGTAGTTGGTAGTGTATCTGTATGATTGAGGAGGGCAATGTCCAAGGGTAGATTGTGATGTACATGACTGAGGAGTGGGGACACTTTAATAACAAAGATCAGATCAGAGGGGGCAAACTTGTGGACTGAGAGTCATTATTTTGGGTTGACATTGGAATGAATGCGTAGCAACGTAATTCAATTCTCTTGTTTTTCCAATCTTATCCTATTGCAAATTTTCCTACTTTCACACATCACATGCATTTTCTGAATCATTTTGAAAATTTCTTTTAGAATCTAAAGTGTATGATTGACGAAGCGTTGATTGTTATGTCTACTATTCATTAATTATAACTACCCACTTTGTCCGAAGCACAAGGAGGCATTAATTATATCACTGCTGTCACATAAATTATACCACTGCTCCACGATATCTGTAAAAACTAATGTTACCATCTTTGATCTATTCGTTAAAAGGTGATCTTATATATAGTCAACTTTTGAATTTTGATGGTCTGGTCTTTATCACATTAATGGCCCGACCTACAAAGACAACGATGGATGTGGGAATATATATATATATATACATTTTTTAAGTGCCTCTCTTTATATTTAAATGCTCTTGAAGCATTCAATATAAATATAATTATTACATTGAATATCTCCAACAACCCCGCTTTTAGGAAAAAAAAAAACATAAAAAAATATATATGATGGTCTTCAAAGATTAAAGCATAAAATAATTTCCGAAATGCATTATTCAGCAATAGTTTTTCATTGGAAAACCTTGACAGTATGTCATTTTTATTTTTCTTTTTTTTTTTCCCGCTTAAAACAGTTTTTGGAAATTATTTTCTAAAAACATCTTCTAAAGAAATCTTTTGCTCTTATTTTGGAAGGCTATCAAATGTTGTAACGCGAGTGCTTCACAATCTCCTTTACATAGTCAAGCCTTTTTTTACATTATTTTTAGTTGGGACTTGGAAGTAACAAATGGCTTGTTTGGATCTCCTATTATTTTCAACTATTTTTTATTTATTATTAAAAATTATGTTTGACAGCTTTTTATATAACTCAAAAAAAGAATTATAGGTGATGAGAGTCGTTCGATCATCCTTTAAAGGCCAAACTCTAAGATTAATCTTTTATTTTTTTTGAACGGCCTTTAAATGCTCTTGAAGAGAGGCAAGCAAAAGCTATAGACCTTGTTTGACAAGGATAAAAATGGAACATAGTAGTACATAGCACTATTCTCATTATTTTTCTCATTTTTTTACATTTTTCAATAACAATCAACATCAAAACATTCTCACATTCTTTCACTTTTTATATCACATTAATAATTTTTTACTATTATGTAAATAAAAAAATTCACTACAACATAAAATTTTTTTCTTCTTTCTTACAAATTTTTTTTACTTACTTTATATCTTATCATTGATTTTTACTAATTTTAAAATTAATAACTAATTATTTTGTTTTCGACGTATGTTTGTCAAACAATACCATAATTAGTAGGGTATGGTTGAGGAGTACAATGACAAAAGGATAGATGTGACGTACACGACTGGGGAGTGGTGGGGAGTGGGGGCACTTTAATAAGAAAGATGAGAGGGGGCAAACTTGTGGAGTGGGAGTCATTATTTTGGGTTGACGTTGAATGAATCTATACCAACGTGATCAATTCTCGTCTTTTCCAATCCTATCCAACTGCAAATTTTCCTGCATTCCCTGTATCATCTTGGAAATTTATTTTGGAATCCAAAGCATATGACGAAGCTTTGATTGTTCAAATGAGTAAATTTATATGATTATTGTGGATTTAATTTTAATCGCATTCCAGATATACTTTCAATATTACACATAAAATGTCATTTCTCCTCCACGACATCAGTTTGGTGGATGTTCATATCAAGTTTAATGATCATCGGTGCAGGTAGTCAACATTTGATGGTCTTCAAAGATTAAAGCATAAACATTTTGGAAGTCTATCAAATGTTGTAACTTGAGAGCTTCACAATCTTGCATTTGATTGGCAGTAAGAACTGAAACAAATGTGACAAATAACGTACAACTCTCAAGGTTTCATCAAAGAACCAAGATTCGTTGTTCGAATTTTATATTAAATTTAGATAGTTCGAAAGAAGGGGTTGAAGAGCCCATCTATCTCGACAAATTAGACGGGAGCAGACCTATCATATATAATGGGAGGCCTAGCCAGACCTAAGGGTGGCTAGATTACCCCCCAAGTGTTTGGGGTGGCTCAACCACCACTGAATTTGACAGGGGTAGCTGAACACATCCAAACACTTAGCAGTTGCTCTACCTTCCTTAGGGTTGTTCGAAAATCCTCTTCCTATTTTTCTTTTTCTGTTCTTATGTTTTCTTTTTTCAGATTTAGTTTTACTTTTTCTAATTAGATTCAATTTAGTTCACCTTGCCAAAAACTATATTCCCAATTTTATTTTTTTTTTTATTTTTTTTTATTCTCTAAATCATCGATACATAATTTCAAATCATTTTTTTTTCTCGGTATTCACAATCTTAAAAACAATACAAAAAAAAAAAAAAAAAAATCATACATCTAAATGTGCCGGCCTTAGAGTCTTTAGCTTAAATGTCTTCTAGTCACTGTAGTCTATCATTTACGTGTTGTATTCTTATTAGTCAAGTTTTCTTTATATTATCTTTAGTTGAATCTATATGCCATCTTCAAATCAACAAAGTCAATTAGAGACAAAATAGAAAAAAAGAAAAAAAGAGCTCTTTAAAAAGTTAGAAATTTAGAAATTAAGGTCTTTAGCTTAAATATCTTGTCAGCCGCTACAATCTTTCCTCTAGATAATTTACAATAGCTACATTATATTTGCTTTTTCTTCCTTAATTATAAGAAAAATCCCAAAAAAAAAAAAAAAAAACTTAGAACTGATGCTCTATATAGGTTCTTTAAATATTGGCTATGCTACAATGGTACCAGAAGAGCTTCCCTATAGCTTCTCTTTCATCATTTGAAGGATTAAATATATATTTTCCCCCTTGGTTTAACAATTTTATTATTATTTTTTTTCACTTAAGTTTCATTTTGTATCATAAATGGTACATTGCTTAGGACTAAAAAAGAAGAATGGTACCTCCTTCCAATTTCACTCTAAAAATTGATGGAATTCCACCTCTTAGTTGCAGAATGACTTGCTCGCAGTGACAAAGCAAGGATTTTTCTTCAAATGGGTTAAGATTAAAAAATAAAATAAAAAAGTATTGACTAAAAATAGTAAAAGATATAAGTAACGAAATAAATAAACAATTCGACAAAATTTAATTATTGTTTAAAACATACAAATATAACTTACAATATATTTTGTCACACTTAAAGTTAATTTGTTCAATTGTTCTCAACAAGTCTTCATATTTTCAAATAGTTGCATGATTTCTTCATATTTTAAAATGATGCCGTGTTTTTCCAAATTGTGTTTTTGAAAAATCATGGTTAATTGGTTGACATGGTCCTTTTTGTATAGGAAAATGTTAGATTTATAACACCAATACAACAACTGTACAACAATCCCTCACATGAGGGTGGGTCCCACGTACTGGAGCCCACCCTCATGTGAGGGGTTGTTGTATTGGTGTTGTACAAGAATCAAATCCCTTTTGTATATGCTCCTCAATGGTCCAACTTGAACGGGCCATATCATAATGGTCAATAAATGAATAAATAATATTTGAAAAAAGAAGAAGAAAGAAAGGGTGGCTCCTAGTGAAGGGATGGATATTGGTGTGATTTGGAGGCGACCGAATCAACCCTTGGGCAAGGGGCCGATTTGGCCACCCTTAATTGTAGGAATAATGCCTTCATATCAATTTACTCATTTAATTTCATTTGTTTTATTAGTCTTCAGCCACTCATTTGTTAGCTATGTGGAGTCTAGTTTGTTAGCTACTGAATAAATGAGTGGCTGAAGACTAATAACAAGAATGAAATTAAATGAGTAAATAGATTACATAGATTATATGTCAACTTGGTGCATTCAAAGAATTCTCATTTCGCTTTCCTATCAATTTACTCATTTAATTTCATTCTTGTTATTAGTCTTTAGCCACTCATTTATTCAATAGCTAACAAACCAAACTCCACGTCACCACGTAGCTAACAAATGAGTGGCTGAAGACTAATGACAAGAATGAAATTAAATGAGTAAATTGACATGAAAGCGTCACTCCTACGTGGTAACGTGGAGTTTGGTTTGTTAGCTACTGAATAAATGAGTGGCTGAAGACTAATAACAAGAATGAAATTAAATGAGTAAATTGACATGAAAGCGTCACTCCTACAATTAAGGGTGGCCAAATCGGCCCCTTGCCCAAGGGGTTGATTCGGTCACCTCCAAACCACACTAATATCAACACCTTCATTAGGAGCTAGCTACCTTTCTTTCTTCTTCTTCTTTTTTTTTTTTTTTTTTTTAGCTTTTATTTATTTACCATTATGATATATATTGGGCCGTTCATTTAAATTGTACAGTCCACATAAGAGGTATTGCATCAAATCTAAATCCAAATTGTTGCACGTTGGAGAAAAACCTTTCCTCTCATGCTTTCTTTATATGGTATATATCAGTATAAGCTCTAGTGATTAGCAAGGTACAAAAAATGTGGGCCGCCAAATAAACAAACATTGGAGCTTGCTGGAAAATGTGAAAATGATTACTCTGTTTTTATTGATCCATTTAGGGTAACAAAAATGGAGATATGCTTTGTTTTTTTAAAACAATTGACTTTAAGAACCCGTTTGATTTTCACAACAATTATTTAAATTAGAAAAAATCTTTCGAGTGTGAAGAGGCTAAAATTGGCTTTTGTATGAGTTTTTATAGAAGTTTGTGAAAATTAAAGATGACTTCTAATTTATCAAGTGTTTGCAATAGTGTGCAACAAAATATTACAATACGGAAAATAAAGAAACAGATATTTTGTTGATGAAATGGAAACTCAATTAAGAGAAAAACCACTCCAGGGCAGCCAAACCCAGTATATCTACTATTCAGAAGACAAAGCTAGTACATAGACAGTAACACTCACATACCCGATGCAGCGATCGTATCTATAACTCTGACATGTAACCCAACACGAGCGCTTCTCAACCAAGTCACCTACTTGAAGGGGTCTTCAATAGAATCATTTACCTTAGGGCCAACTCTTAAGATATACTTGAGTTCAGCACAGCAACTAAAATAATGTCATATTTTAAAATGATGCCATATTTTTTCAAATTGTGTTTTTGGAAAATTATGGTTAATTGGTTGACATGGTCCTTTTTGTAGATACGCTTTTCGGAATTAGTCTCTATTATTATAATGGTAATCAAAAGTATTTTTTTCTTAAGCTAGGATCTCCAAACAGATTTGCTAAATCTACTTTGACAGGAGCTCGATTAGAATTTGATTGGAGCTCAATAAAATCATTAGTGTTCTCTATAATCTCAGTTAACTAAAATTATAGTTGACTGTGAGGAGAACAAGGGTTCAACAATTTGATTGCCGCTCAATTTTCAAACTAATGAAACTATTGAAATCGCAAGTTCCCAACTTTTACTCACTTCTCTCATCATTTATATTTAGGTATTTTTATTAAGTCAGCGTTAAACATGTGGAAACACCTTGTTTTTAATTTAAGTCGGTTTAGTTGATTTCTGAAGAAAAAAAAAAAAAAAAAAGGTTGGTTGTCTAGGTTGAACATGTCAAGGACTCGTGATTCTCACGGTGTTAAAAAAATGTATGTGTTTTGTGAGAAATGTTAGAAGTTGCTTCTATGTTCCTTTAAAAATGATGTGACTATTAAAATCACCATTTAATATGTGATAGATTACATTGAATTTTGATCAAACTGTGATTTTAAAAGTCACGTCATTTTTAGGGCACAAGGAGGACTTTTAGAATTGCTCGTGTTTTGTCTCTTCTAAAAGTAAGTTCAACCAGCAATTTTTTTGTCTCTTATTGAGGCATGGGTTCAAAAACAACGTTTCTACTTAATTTAGTTGCAGCATTTTGGTAGAAGACTTGAATTATCTTCTTCATTCGTTCTTTAGCCCTAAATTTCTGAAAATCTAATACTCATACACAGTTATATAGAAACAATGATGAAACGAAAAAGTAAAATGAAACGGACATAAATCTTTTATAATTTGTTTATCCTAAATTAAAGGATTTAAATTATTTGATTACCATAAATTAAGAGATTTACTTACCTTAATTTAAGGAATTCATTTGTATTTAAAATTATTCAAATCTTTCTAAAGTTCTATAAATATAGTATTTTACTCAAGTCAAATGATTAACGAAATATGTAGTCAAAAAGACTTTAATATTGTATAGATATAGGTCATAAGTCAAACCACCTTAATCTCTGTGTATTTCTTTTATGCTTTAACGCTTTAGATTATTATGAGATTCTATATAACATATAGAGATGTCATGTACTGAATTTTTCCTAGTCCTCTAAAATAAATAGAATATGTACAAAAACAAAAACAATTACTTTGACAAATGTTGTTTCTCTCGTAGGACAAAATTGACAAATGTTTTTTCTTTGTACACTCTACAGTGATATGCGTGTGAATTCACATTTTTTTAAAAAAAAATTAATAAGGTGTACAGTGATTAATCATTGTGCACTAATATGCTGTCTATTCAAGTTCTAAAAGTTCACATGCATATCTAACACAAAAGCACACGCATATCTAATAGATACTCTAAGTACGTATGACTATGCTTTATATATAATTGATTTTGAAAAGCCTCATTTATAAATTAAATTATACTCTATTCCTCAAACTAACATCCTATTTGTACTTCAATCTCTAAATTATGACTCCATATAACTCAGACCTATAAACTACCAAAATGTTTGGACACATTGGTGTATTGGACTTAAGTTTAAGTCCAAAGCATATGATAAGACTGAAGTATCCAATTATTATGAACCTTGATTTCATGCATGTATTACGTAGTTTTAGTATCTCCATCTTGTTTTAGTATCTCCTTCGATCTTCTCAACCCTTCTCTATATTTCTTGATTAGGAAGCATTAAATTATTTATTTATTTGCATGACTTTTCTATTACTAATTGTACCTTAAGGCTAGCTCCATTTTGATTATTGGGAATTGAGAAAAAAACACAAATTGGCATTGAATTTGAATAAAACTAGAAGAGATATGCTCTACTAAACCGGTTTTTTTGTGCAGGTTTTTGGAAAGATCATTTGAATTCTCTTGCAAAGGCTGCCTCAAGTCTCCTCTAAATAGTGGTAGGCCTTATAATAAAAAATGCTAGAAACTACAGTTTTATTCGAGAATGTTGACGTAACAATTTGGACTAATTCTTAATTTTTGTATTTATTATAATAATGACTAATTCAAGAGTTGCTTGAGATTGTCACGTCAGTTTTGTGAAAGTTGTGAGATAAAAATGTGATTTTTAGTATTACTCTTATTTAAAACGTGGCTAAAGCTGCTGAAAGTGGAGAAGGATCCGCTCCATTTCACTTTCAATGGACATAAGCTATTTTACAATCAAGATTTTATTTCATTTTATCAAACGGTAATTTTATATGATGTAACAATATATTCACTACATGGCATCATGTAAATCATTGGATGAAACAAAATAAATTATTGACAATGAAATGGCTTGAAATAGAGAGGACCCTTTTAGGCTGAAAGTGGTATGACTTTTGGTGAATCGATTGGCTCTTAAACTATCTTTGATGATACAAAATTCTCAGAAAAAATTGGCCCCATATGATTTCACTGTTAGGAAAAGTGTTTCAATAGCATTTCTAAAGCGGTGGTAACGTAAATGTTCAATTATTTTGATGTGAATACTTTCTGTTACATGGTTAGAACTGTAGAATCATTTGAAAGTATTCATAAAAAATAAATAAATAAATAAAAAAGAAACCGCAAAAAAATTTAGAACTAAAAAGATTATAGAAACAAAATCAATCTGGACAAATGCTACATACTACACCATTATCCTACATCAGCCCTTGATTTTTTTTTTTTATTTTTTTTTTTTGTCTTTTTCTTTTTACTTTTTTCTTCTTTTTTTTTTTTTTTTTTTTTTTTTTTTTTTTTTCAAACAAATGCCTCACCCAGGGGTTGATAAGCACTCCCAATGAGATAAGGGAGTAATGTAACATTATTCAAAAATCTTTGCCAAAGTTACATACATGTAATTAGTCAAAGGACGATGGCAGCCATAGGGTGGGTGGTGTATGAGGTACGTGATTTGATTCACTAGGCATTCCCTTGCTCGATAAAAGATGGATATTATATTTGAACATGGTCGGTTGGTTAAAGCTATAATCCAAAACTAACCTGAGATAAGACCCAATCCAACTGATCATACTATATATTACAATCCATTCAATAGAACAGTTGGTGAATTTGAAGAAAAATTCTTCTCCTATGACTAGAAAGAAGAAAAAGGAAAGGTAAAGAGTGGTACTTCAACATTGGTGGTGAATTTGCTTAAGATTATCAACTCCCCTTAACAATAAATAAATAAATAAAATAAAATAAAAAACTTAGGCATTGGACTCAAACACATATACCAAATACTGGTAAACTTTTAACACTCGGGGAATGCATTTATAAAGATGTTCTGAATAAAACCTTTCCTATTTTCATCCTAAAAGGGGTTTAATTTCCAGTATGGTCTTATAGTAGAATATAGAACAAAATCATATACCTAAAACACCCTTTAGGCCGGTAATTAGCCGATTCGGCAGCTAAATACATATAGGATAATAAAAGAGGATATATAGGATTGTCAACAAATTAAAGCAAACCCTCATACTTCCATACCATGAGCAGATATTATCAAAGGAACTGCCATCAACAGCTCATTATAGCTGATTCAGCATTTCAAGAGAGATCCTAAGACCAACCACTTGCCCAACGACCGAGAGCCATGAAACCACATAGTTCAATTGCCACTCCATTTTTAGGCACAGAAACATCAGCATGAAAAAGCAGCTTCATCCACTCACTGGTCCCACAAGGATGTAATTTGAACCATGGCCTGTTCAAGTATGGATGCTCCTAAATTGACAAGTTTTCAAAGTTTTGTCACAGCTTTTAAGTAGACACCAAAGGCATAAACAGTAGATTCTTCATGAAACATAAAGCTCTCACAAGTAAAGTTGACAACCGATGCTTCATCAACATCTGCTTTGCATACAAAAGCTAAGCAGGTGCCTCACAGTCTAATGATCCATTAAACATAATTAGATTGCAAAGAACCTTACTTACAAGAAGATATACTACAATAGTTTGGTTTCACTACTGATTTCATATACAACGCATAGCAACACGAACAACTAAGTTGATGTAAAACGACTAGAAGACTTGCCCTGATTCCTTAGAATATCGGGGATCTTATAAGCCTTATATTCATTAGCAGTTATTTCACCTTATAAAATGTCGTCGCACTCATCCCTTCATTCCAGGGTGTCAACTGCTACAAACTCATCCATTTTGCAACGTATCGCCTCATCAGGACCAAAACTCCATCACCAGGACTCTTTTTTCTATTTTTCTGTCTCCACTCTTTCCTTCCACAAATATGAGAAAATCCCCACGACCTTCACAAGTTTGCCACCAATGTTCATGGCCTTCATCATGACTACCACGGCCATGTCCATTGCCACCACCCCTCAAACCCCTCCCAAAAACTGGGGAAAAAAACAAGACAACATGGTAGGGCCCCAAACCTAAAGATTAAAACTAATATAACCCAAGCTTGTTTCGGTTTAATTTGTCTTTGGCTTTTCTTGATGATCAAATAGATTCCAGTTTCACTTAGAAACCAACCAAATTTGGTTCAGTTTCAGATTTATCCCAAATCTTATTCAAACTGACCCGTACACTCCTATTTGTACAGAAGGAAACACTTATATTTGTCTGTCTTAATCAGTTAATCAAGATTATAAATAGCACATATATTACAATCACTTATGATCATAATAATCATAACATAAACCCAAAAGAAAACCAAATTAAGAGAAAATTGAAATAAAAACATACCTCCTCCTGGGTTATGAATGTCCATTTTGAATCCAACAATGCTTTTGCAGAGTGAGCAGGAAGGTCTTTTTCAATTTCATTAAACCCCAAAGGTTCTCCATCTATATACTTGAACAAAATCAGTGCTTTGTTGGAACTTGTATTTCAAATATATAATGAGCTAATGAGCTGTTCTACTTACTTTTCGATGAAATGTGTTGAGTATTTCCTTAAGTAACCGTGGCTATAAAAGGATGTTACTTGTACTCTTTAGGCAGTGATTCAATGAATTGAAAGTGGAGTTGTTTGATTTTTAGTTTGGAATCCCTTCCCTCCTTTGTCTCTTCCTATCTGATCTTCTTTCTTAATTCTCTTTCTTGTTGAGATGTTCTCAGCAGTTCTTTCCTTCTTTTTAGCTGCAATTCTAAGAAATATAATCTATTTTTTCTCTCATAATCGATCCCGAACAAAAATATGATTATTTTCCCTCTTTATATCCCACCTATGATTCTATTATTCTTTTCTGACCTTCGCTACTCGATTATCACCATCTTCTCAGCAAGACAACCTTAGAAACAATTAAAACAATGATGTCCTGCATCATTCTGCAGCCACATTTTTTTTTTTTTTATCCTTTTAAGTATAAAAAAACAAAACTTATCAGAAAAGGAAGACCTCAAGTACAGAGGAGCATAAACCAGGTTCTCCTAAAGGCATACAATCTAAAATGCAACAAACCAGGAAAGTCCAGAAAAGAAGAAATAGGAATACTTCCAAGAGCAGAAATCGAAAAAAAAAAAAAAAAAAAAAAAAAAAAAAAAAAAAAAAAAAAAAAAGAAAGAAAGAAAGAAAGAAAGAAAAAAAAAAAAAAGAAAGAAAGAAAGAAGAAGAAGAAGAAAAAGAGAGATAAATAGCAATTTTAAAGCATTCCCTGAAAGCTCCTTAAGGATCAACCAAGAATACAGAACCAAAAAGTGAAAACATCATAAAGTTGCAAATAACCACCAGAAAACACATTGATTGAAATAACGAATCTAGACAATCTATCTAATATGCATGCATTTCAATCATTTATAGAAGTATGTCGAGTTAAAACAAATTGTACTGTGTTTCTTTAAAAGAGAAAAATATTACCATATGTCGATGAAAACAAGAAATTATACATAACAAAATCCTATTACCATACATGTTATGTTGTACTAATGACCAAATTTATGATGGTGCTTGTTTGTGGAAAAAGTTCTCTGTGTACAAGGATATGTTCGATAGAGGCTTGCTTGGTTTCTGTCGAACATATAAAAAGATATGCAAGCATTTTCTTGTATCATAAGGTCATATGTGTGTGCATCATCCATACATAGACACATATACGTAAATATATCATGCTGTCGTGTCTATACATGTGTATGTGTGTATGTGTACATATATACTCTACATTCTGTTTATGATCTGATTAAATAGAGAGGAACATACCACTGTAGTAAGCATGAAAAAATAGCACTAGAACTCCATATGAAAGCACTATATATTATATGGAGATCATAGTAAGGTACTTTGTTGCAATTGCTCTGGACCTTGCAAAAAGAGCAAGATCTGATCAATGTAGTAAAAGAGACAAGAATCAACAGGTTATAGAAAAACATGCACCTTTAATGAGCGATATCTATGTGTGCTTCGATACACTTCAAGATTTGATATCAAACAAAGGAATCGGAAACTAGGATATCAGTTAAAAGACATACTAAGGTGGCAATACCAATGGGTTCCTCTTGTTCAGAGCAACTTGTCTCTTCATTCTGAGGGCAACTTAGTTCATCATGTTCCTCCTGTGCAACATCAAGTGTTGAAAGCAAATTGATTGCAACATTAACATCATGAGAAGCAACCCAAGGTTGTTTTGGACAAGTGACCCATGACCACGGAGGGAAAGCTAACGTAAAGCTTTTCCATTTCTCCATAAAAGCACAAGCAGCAAGACGAAAATCACTTGATCATCGAGAGGGTTAATGTAACGCCCCGCCTTTTACAAAAAGGTGTAAATGAAAAATTTTAATTTCTACGTGACATTACTACAACATCAGAGTTATAAATTGGTAGCGGAAAATATAATTATCCAACAGATTTGGATTTAAATAACACGACAGAGCTTCTAACCAAAATACTTCTAGACAACAATTAAAAATACTTGGAACAAATACATGGAAACAAGTGTCAATAGTGACACAAAAGAATACATGGAAATTTAGCAATCTTCTCAACATAAAATGTTATAAACACAGAAGACTATAAATAGAATACAATCTATGTGTCCTTAGCTTTAAAACCTCTTGAGCTATAATCTTCGTCTATAAGACCTGCACCAATATATGTATATATAGAAACAATAACACAAAATATCCTAAGTGAGTCCGTTGTTTCCCATAATAATATGAATGCTGATTTATTTATGAAATGCATCACAGTGAATATGACTTTATAATCACATGTATATGCAATATATAATCCATGTCGTGAATCATAGACATAAATTGAATATATACACAATTATAAAACAGTAATATGACAATTTTATATGCAGAGTCTTAATTTAGCTTTATTTACTCTCCACTCATGAAGGAACCAACGGTCCAAATTAACGTATTGCTGACAGCCATCTCTCCCCCTGCTGCTCACCAGTTTCTCACTTAATAATTATTTTTTTGTTGTTGGAAGCCAAAGGTCCCAGCAGACTAAGAGCCAAAGGTCTTAGCCTGTTTATTTATTAAGTGTCACAAAAGCCAAAGGTTTCACTGGCAGACATCACCCCCCACTGCATACCTTTTTTGTTATTAATCAGTTTAGTTAAAAATAAAAAATATGTAAAATTACATGCGCAAACAAATAAATAAGGCAGTAAACACAATATTATGAAAAAGCCCACCAACATTACCCTCAGTAAGTATATAGATACTTACTATTCTTTGGTGCAGTTCTCTTAACTCATTCTCTGCAACAAATATATATTTATATACACAAAGTGTTAACATCATCACTTAGGAATATTACATATCATAATATGTTTTAGTCTTAATATTAATTCCTAGTAATAACATCTAAACTCTTTTCCGGTAAAAATACCATTAAACTAGAAATTCACACTATAATCCTAAAACCTTTTTCTTTTTAAAAGAATCATATTAGAAACCATTTTTAATAGCATAATAAAGGCCTCCAAATCACTTTCTAAACCAAAACCACAACAAACCCCAAAATACATCACAATACAAACTCAACCCACATGGCTAGAACAAGGAAAGGTACCACAACACACCCTGCCAAACCTCATTTCTTCCATTCTCAAACACAAACCACAATCCAAACTCAAACAGTTAACATTGAAAATCACATGGCTAAACATGGGTCACCTCCTAATTTCAACCCCACGGATTTGACACAAAGGCATCAAACCCAACCTACCCATAATCGGTTAACACCTCCAAAACACACACAATAATTAAACAGGAACTCAACTACACGATTAAAACCGGGTATACAACTTGGTTCCACACACTAAATACCCATTGCCATCTAACATGGGTTTTGCCTAAATTTACACACCCACAACATCAAGACAATAATCGGCCAACACAACACCGAATAACCCATTTGCCGGAACAATACACACCCAAAACACACGGCAGATCACCAAAATCAACAAAATCATGGCACTCATCCGGCCGTGAATCAAGTCCAAATAACACAGAAAATAATCCATAATAACTCAGGAATAAAATCACAAGAAACTACAGAAAATCTACCGGAAAAATCATCAAAGAATGATCCTCTGTCCAGACGCCGAAAATCATCTTCGATCGCCGGAAATCGTGCCCTTAAACCGCCGGAGATCGGCTCCTTTGGTTCTGTCAGTGTCGCCTAGCACCACCCACCGGCCGTTCTTCACGGTTTCTGCTTCTTGGTCACTCGGGTTTCGGGTCTCACCGGAAATCGACTTGTCTCGTCCGAAATCAGCCTCTGCTCTGCTGGACGACGCCGTCAGCCCGCCGTCGACCCACCGGAAATCGGGCTTCCGGTCGGCCATTGGTACTGACCCACGGACGTGGGTCTGGGTTCATCGGATCTCACCCGGGTTCTCTCCCTCTCGATCAGTCTCTGAATCTCTCTCTCTCGGTCTCTCAATTTCTCTCAGTGATTCTCCCTCCCTCACGATCTCTCCCTTTCTTCTGTGATCTCTCCCTCTCTTCTCTGATTTCTCTGTGGGTTTCGGATATAGAAGAAGAAAAGGAAGAAACTCGAAAGAAGAAAGAATAAGAAAGGGGAAAGGATTAGATTTCTCTCTCAAAATTCCCCCTCTGATTTCTTGATTTCTCCATTACTCTCACTTCCCCCTTCTCCCACGATCGTCCCCTTTCAGAGACTCGGACGGAAACAGGGAAAGGAAAGAGCAAGAAGAAAAGGAAAAGAAAGAGAAGAAGAAGAGAGAAATGAAGAATGAAAGAAAACTCAGTAATTAACTATGTAGGCCGTGTTTGGCAAAGCAAGAGAGGAATGAGTAGTGTTGTTATCAATCTCGAGCAGAGAGCCACGTATATTCGAGTCAGCAACTTCAACTTTGAATTTATTAATTTTTAGCTTTACCTATCAAAAGACATCCACTTTGTTTAATCTTCGCTCTCTCTCTCTCTCTCTCTCTCTCTCTCTCTCTCTCGCTTAACACATCACACGGTTCAAAGCAACGGAACCCTCTCTACAGTGTATTCACTCCATCTCTCGTAGGTCTCAGGTTAGTCGACTCTCCCTCTCTCTTTTCGTAATTTTTTCTTCAGTAGCACTCTCTCTCCCACAAGGCCCTGTCTGAAATGGCAGATAAATCTCGCACCATTCCAATGCAGATCGATTCTCTCAGATCGACTCTCTCTCTGCCCTCACCTGTCGCTTCCCATCTATTAGAAGCCCGTACATTGGAGATTCGGCTGAAGAGTTGAAATAGCAAAATACGCACTTATTGCTCCCATCTTTTCAACAGATTTTAATTATAAAATGTGTGATAGAGATTCAACTCTTTCGAGTCCAGATATACGATAGTTGTGGGGACTCTCGGATTCTGTTGGGACAAATATAGATCTTCTCGGCTGTTGGGCCCAATCTGGGATATGGGCCCTCTCTGATCCACCCGACCAGGCCCAAATGTCGGAAAAAGCATAATCTACCCGGGCCCATTGAGGCCACTTGGGCCCAAGTCTGTTGCAACTGGCCTGAGTTGGCGATCCAAATGCTAGTTGGTATCCGCATCTGCAAGCGTCTCGGCAGTACCCGGAATCTAAGGGACACGATGCACGTCATGGAAGTCATGCGTCTCGGCAGTACCCGGAACCTAAGGGACACGATGCATGTCGTGGGACTCCATGATGCCACCGAGATCTACGGAACCCGGAAAAGTTGTTTACATGGAGCCACGTCTCCTCCAACCGCCTCGTGCACAAATTGTGAAGCTAACGGAACTGCTCCACAACCTCTATAAATACAAGAACTACTTCAGATGCTAAGGTACATGCTAATCAGTCTCTTTGGCATTATTCTGCGCATTTATTCTCAGAACCATACACTTACTTAAGCATCGGAGCGGGGTTGTCGGAACCCCCCGACGCAGCTTTACTTTTCAGGTGAACCAGATACAACCGGGAGCAACTTAGTCCAACATCTGACCGAAACGTCACCTACCGGAAACTGTCTCAACAGTTTGGCGCCGTCTGTGGGAATGACTTATATCGTTTTCCTCAAAAAAATCCGTTATGGTGAATACTCGATCAGAAACCAACCGAGTTCCTCGGGATGACCGAAATGCCCGAGACGAAGGAAACTCCAACGATCCCCAATTCACTCTCCTGAATGAAAGAATGGAGCAAATGGCCAAGAGCATCGAGGATTTGGCCACTATGAATGCTGTCCTCCAGGCCCGGGTTCCAGAACTTCACCGAACTGTCACTGACCCAGGAAACCGAGAGGAAGGCAGCCGGGTCGAAGGCTCTGAGGAGCCGAACAAAGAAGAAGAAGTCCCAGGAAATCCTCCACCTGTTCAACCCGAGGCGGCAAGGGCGGTACAAGGCATGATTGCCCGGTTGGAGCAACGATGCAATGTTCTAACCGCAGCTATTCAACGGAACGATAAGGGAAAAGCTTCCCTGGTGGAAAACCTTTTGCAGAAGACCACCTCCCCATTCACCGAGGAGGTGGCAAATATTTGTCTTCCTGAGAAGTTCAAAGTCCCAGAGATCCCGTTTTATACGGGACTTGAAGATCCCGTGGAGCACCTAGATAATTTCAGAGCCCACATGGATCTCCATCGAACACCCGAGATGGTGGCCTGCCGAGCCTTCCCTTTGACCCTCTCGGGCAATGCCCGTGACTGGTTCAGGAGCCTCCCGCCAAATTCCATTCGTCATTTCGAGGACCTCGGCAGGATGTTCCTGACGCAGTTCATGGCCGGCAGAATCAGAAGAAAGCCGTCGGGATCCTTAATGTCATTGCACCAAGGACCCGAGGAATCCCTCAGAGATTTCTTTATGAGGTTCAACCAGGCTAGACTTGAAGCTGAAGCAGCAACAGATGATTTCATCTACGGAGCTCTCTTTCAGGGAATCCGAAAAGATGGAGCACTAATGGCTGATATAGCCAGGAAGCCCCCTCAGAATTTAGATGGCTTTATGAGTAAAGCCGAGAAGTACATTAACCAGGAGGAGACACTCCGAGCTCTGTTGGGACCCGAGGCTACTCGTCCATCCACTTCCGGGAACCCAAAAAAGAAGAATCCTCGGAAGGAAGAACGGAAGCGGGTTCCAGAAGAAGAGGCCAGGCCGAAGCGGGATCAAGAGTCCCTAAGGGGTCACAACTGGACACCCCTCAATGCACCCATTATGGATGTTCTCCTGGAAATAAAGCGAGACCCGACGTACCGGAAGCCCAGACCGGTGCTCGCAAATCCGCATTCACGATACGCTGATCAGTACTGTGCGTTTCATGACACCACCGGGCATCGTACAGAAGCCTGCATATTCTTGAGACTCTTGATTGAACGTTTCATAGAAAACGGAAAACTTGTCCGTTTCCTCGCAGATCAGAGAATTCAGCAGAATCCGGAGCACGGCAACCGCCACCATCAGAATCGGCACCATCAGGATCAAAACAATCCCCGGGATGATCGGGGAAGAAATCAAGAAAGAGGAAGGGAACCAGAACGCAGGCCAGATCCTCGGGCTGCACGAGAAAGAAGTAGGAGCCGAGCCAGACCAGAACGGCAGGAGAACCTTCTGGAAATACAGACGATTTCGGGGGGTTTCGGAGGAGGCGGAGAATCTAGCTCGGCGCGGAAGGCATATGCAAGACAGTTACGGGATTTCGAGGTATACTCAGTGCAGAAACCTCCAAAGTCCCAAAAACGAGACGCACAAGTGATCGGGTTCTCGGACGATGATTACGCAGGGGTATCACTCCCGCATACCGACGCTCTGGTACTGAGTCTGGCTATAACCAACCACAAAATACACCGCGTCTTGGTTGACACAGGAAGCTCGGCTGACATCCTTTACAGGTCAGCCTTCGAGCGGATGAAGATCGATAGAAGTAAGGTGATCCCGACAAGATATTCGCTTGTGGGATTTACAGGAGAGAAAGTACTCCCACTCGGGTCCATTGAGCTTCCGGTCACAGCAGGAATGTACCCGAGGCAGAGGACGGTGATGGTTCGGTTCTTAATAATCGACCGACCGTCGGCCTACAACGTTATTCTTGGGAGAACAGCTCTCAACGAATTTAGGGCTGTGACCTCAACTCCTCACCTGAGCATGAAATTCCCCACCGAAGAAGGCGTCGGTGTCGAAAAAGGAGACCAGAGGATGGCCCGAGAATGTTACAATACAAGTTTGAAGAAGCTCCCGGAAGCCTCGAGACTCGGAGAGAAGGAAAAAGATGAAGAAAAATAGCAATCACCGTTGGGGGAGCCGGTCGAGGAACTAGAAGAATACGAGCTCGGTGACTCGAAGAAGAAGGTCCGTATCGGCGCGCAGCTTCCCCCTGAAATGAAGGAAGCCCTGGTTGCATTCCTTAGAAAAAACAAAGATGTATTCGCATGGAGCCACGAGGACATGCCGGGAATACCCTCATCTGTAATAGCCCACAAGCTAATGGTGGATCCAAGCTATCGACCGGTTAAACAACGAAGAAGGACTTTCGCACCGGAACGGAACCAGGCCATTGCCGAGGAAGTAAACAAACTGTTGCGGGCTGGGTTCATCCGAGAAGTAGACTACCCAGAGTGGTTGACCAACGTGGTTTTAGTCAAAAAAGCCACCGGGAAGTGGAGAATGTGTGTTGACTTCACCGATCTCAACAAAGCATGTCCCAAGGATAGTTTCCCGTTACCTCGGATCGATCTGCTTGTAGACTCTACATCCGGTCATGAACTTTTAGCATTCATGGACGCCTTCTCAGGGTACAACCAAATTCACATGGATGAAGCCGACCAAGAAAAAACGTCGTTCATTACCGATAGAGGTCTCTACTGTTACAAAATGATGCCGTTCGGTCTAAAGAACGCCGGGGCTACATACCAGAGGCTCGTCAATAAAATGTTCCGAAATCAAATCGGACGAAACGTGGAAGTCTATGTTGACGACATGCTTGTCAAGAGCATACGAGCCGCCGGCCATATAGCCGACCTGGGGGAAACTTTCGAAACACTAAGGAGTCATAAGATGAAGCTCAACACGGCCAAATGTGCTTTCGGCGTTTCCTCAGGAAAATTCTTGGGATTCATGGTTTCACAAAGAGGAATCGAGGCGAATCCCGAGAAGGTGAGTGCTGTCCTCAGCATGCAACCTCCCCGGACCACCAAGCAATTACAACAGCTGACCGGGAGAATAGCAGCCCTTAACCGGTGCATCTCCCGATCCACCGACAAATGTCTCCCATTCTTCAAGATTTTGAGAAAGGCCTTCGTGTGGAGCAGTGAGTGCGAGGAAGCCTTCAAGAAGTTAAAAGAATATCTGACCAACCCGCCGCTGTTGAGCAGCCCCGAGGAAGGAGAAATCCTGTATCTTTATCTCGCAGTATCACCCTCGGCAGTCAGTTCAGCTTTGGTCCGAGAAGACTCCGGCATTCAAAAACCGGTTTATTTCACTAGTAAAGCACCCCATGGAGCCGAGGAGAGGTACCCTCGGATTGAAAAATTGGCCTTCGCCTTAATAATCTCGGCCAGGAGATTAAGGCCATATTTCCAGGCGCACGCTATACGAGTGTTAACCGAGCATCCGCTGAAGAAGATATTACAAAAACCGGATCTATCCGGGAGGCTGGTAAATTGGTCGGTAGAATTGGGGCAGTTTGACATAGAGTTCCACCCTCGTACTTCTGTCAAGGGTCAGGCGCTAGCCGACTTCCTACTCGAATTTAGCAATACTCCCGAAAGCGAAGAGCTGCCCGAGAAGGAAACATGGGTAGCATATGTAGATGGTTCTTCGGCCAACCAGAAGAGCGGAGTCGGTGTCACTTTAGCAAGCCCGGATGGAGAAACTTTTCAATATGCGATCAAACTGGATTTTGTGACCACCAATAATGAAGCCGAGTATGAAGCACTTTTGTCCGGGCTTTCAATAGCTCGGGAAATAGGAGCAAGGAATGTGGAGATCAGAAGCGACTCTCAGGTGGTAGTCAGCCATGTGCAGGGAACGGCCGAGGCACAAGGTGAAAAGATGATCCAATATCTCGAAAAGGTACGCAAATGCCAATCTAACTTCCACAGAACCGCCATAACCAAAGTTCCTCGGGAAGAGAATGCCCGAGCCGATGCTCTTTCCAAAATGGGTTCCGGTACCGGGCCTGTCGTCAGAACATCCACACGGGGGGTGGTGACACAGACCAAGCCTTCAATCCTTCCACAACTCGACATGATGGAAATTGAAGAAGAATCAGACGAACCCGAATGGGCTACTGACGTCATTCAGTACCTCCGCAACGGTTCCCTACCCGAGGAAAAGCTGCGAGCTCGGAAGGTAAAAATGCACTCAGCCCGGTATGTGCTTATCGGAGGGGTGCTCTATCGAAGAGGATATACTGAGCCACTCTTGAAGTGCCTTAAAAGTTCCGAGGCGGAATACATATTGAAGGAGATACACGAAGGAGTCTGCGGGAACCACTCTGGCTCTCGGATGTTGGCTCACAAAGCGATGAGAGCCGGATACTACTGGCCAACAATGAATAAGGATTCAGTCAAAATCGTCCGAAAGTGCGACAAATGTCAGAGGTTCGCCCGGGTGATGAAGCAACCCCCTGAAAAACTAAGCCCAATCACTTCGCCGTGGCCATTCGCAAAATGGGGGGTCGACATAGTCGGGCCTATGCCTCCGGGAAAGGGTGGCCGGAAATTCCTTCTTGTCGCGGTAGACTACTTCACCAAGTGGGCTGAAGCCGAGGCACTCGCCACTATCACTACCGCCAATGTAGTAAAATTTCTCTGGAGTTCAATCATATGTCGATTCGGCATCCCACACGCTTTCGTCACCGACAATGGAAAACAGTTTGACTGTGGACCGTTTCGAAAATGGTGCGCCGAACTCCGTATCAGAAATTATTACTCAACCCCGATATATCCACCGGCGAACGGACAAGTAGAAGCTACGAACAAGACTCTTCTCAGAACACTGAAGAAGAAGCTCGGTAAAAAGAAAGGAGCTTGGGCAGAATATGTACCCGAGGTGCTTTGGGCCTACCGCACCACGACACGCACTCCCACCGGGGCTACTCCTTTCTCCTTAACTTACGGTTCCGAGGCAATTATTCCTGCCGAAATCGGATCACCCAGCTTCCGGGTATCACACTACAATTCGGGACTCAATGACGAAGGAATCAAGCTGAATCTGGATTTGCTATAGGAAAGAAGAGACGAAGCGCAGGTAACATGGGCTGCATACCAAGACCGAGCTGCCCGTTACTTCAACAAAAAAGTAAGCCCCCGAAAGTTCCAACTCGGAGATTGGGTTTTGAGAAAAGTGAGCCCGATTACCAAAGATCCAATTGAAGGAAAGCTCAGAGCAAAATGGGAAGGTCCGTACAGAGTTATACGATGCCATGACAAAGGGGCATATCATTTGATGGATTCGACCGGCAAAGAATTACCGAGAGCCTGGAACGCCGAGCATTTAAAGAAGTATTTTATGTGAATTGCTTGTACTTTGTTTACTGTTGTTACCGGGTTGGCACCGTCAATATATGTTTACTCTCAGATCAATTCAAAGCATGGAATCTCAGTTCAAATCAAACCAGACCAGATCAAATAAATGCGTCGCTCCCTCGGTTCGAAATACAACCGACTTGGAGCACGCACCGGTCATATCCTTGATATTGACCCGGACAAATCACCAAATTTGTCCGTAGTCATAAAGGAATGTCTCGGTTCAAATCAAACCAGATCAAACCAGACCAGATCAAATCAAGGCGCCGCTCCTTCGGTTTGAAATACAACCGACCCTGAGCACGCCCCGGTCATTTCTCAATATTGACTCGGACAAATCACCAAGTTTGTCCGAAGTCATTAAGGAATGTCTCGGTTCAAATCAAACCAGACCAGATCAAATACAACTCGGTAGCGTAAGCGAAACAAAAGTTTATATGAACACATCAAAATATCAAAGTATAAAAATTAATTCTATATCATAAGCCAACCGGGTTACATTAGTACAACCGGCCCAAAAGAAGAATAAATATATTACATAAGTGGGCTCCCTGTCGAGTCCCCAGCATCGCCAGCCCCAGGTTCCTCGGTTTCTTCCCTACCGGGAGAGCATTCCGAGACAGAGGGTCCCGAGGTTAAGTCATCTCGATAAGGATTGGGAGCATCGTCGGTCCAGTCCTCCACATCCGGGAAAAATTCCACTCCCAGAGTCTGTAGCTCCCTGGTTGCTGTCTCGGGTAATTCAAGGAGCTCAGGAGTCACAGTCTCGGGATCAACCGTGAATACTTCCGGGTGAAGAAGCATGGTCCTTAATCTCTCAAAACCCCAGTTGGATCCTCGGCCCCAGCTAAGACCTCGAAGCCAAGGAACAAGGGCGAGTTGTTTCTTGAAACGCCGGGACTTGGCCTTATAATGATGGCCCTTCTTCCGAAGTCTCTTACACCGAGCTCGAATTTCTTTTTGCTTCTCGGACAGAGAGTGCTTATCGGCCACCAGCGAGTCCTTATCTCGCTCCAAGTCTGTCACCCGGGAAGACAGCGCCGTTTTAGCTTCGTTAGCCTCGGTCAGATTGCTCAGTACTCTGTCGAGGGTTTTCTCACTTTCAAGTGCTTGAGCATGAGATGTATCTGCCAGCTTCCGGGCTTGAGCCAGATCCAGGTCCCGAGCCTTGATTATCTGATCTCTGGTCTGAATATCTTGTTTCAGGGTCTCTATCTCGGACTCCAAGTCCGTGGTTCGGGACACCTCGAATTCTAGCTCTTGAACCCGGGACTGAAGCTCGGCTACCTTAGCCTCCAGAGCAGCTTGACTTCCAATAACACCCCGGTGGTCACGCCACAAGGCGACCGACCTCATAACGCACTGAAAAAGCGCAAGGAAAGGTTAAAAAAAAAAAAAAAAAAAAAAAAACGTGCAGAAAGGTATTTTGAAAATCACAAGGCTTGCCTGCAATTGGGTATGAAGCATCGCCTCCACAAGTCCTCCGGGGGACGCGGTCCCGGACATTGAGGAAGACCCCTCTGGGATTAAGCCCATTAATGTCTCTAAGGGGCAAGCTAGTAGGCCTTCCCTCAGAGAACCGATTAATGTTCCCTGTCGGGAAGTCTCAGCTTCCATAAATCCCGGAGAAGGATTTCGAGTCTCCGGCTGGTCCTCACAAGTCTCGGGTCCTGAGGACTCCGCAACTTCAACCCGCTCCAAACACTCTCCAGCCGGCACGGAAGAGTCTATCTCCCCGGTCTCCAGATGACGCTCCGATGCCACCACCACATGATCCCCAGATTCCGGCCCATCCTGGGGTTGGAAAAATGTTTCATGCTCCACCGGTAAGTGATCCTCGGAGGCTAGACCAACATCAGATTCCAAGCGAGCTTCTATCCTCTCAGTCGAAGACCGATCCGAAGTCTCGGATCTTTCAATCGGTTCTTCCCGGGTAGTTGGCAAAGTAGGCAATACAAAACGCGGCCGACCAAAAAGAAGCTCGGCTTCAGTGGCCCGCGTAAGCGCATATTCTAAAGGATTCGAGGCAAATCGGGTCCTCTTCGGCGACTCGGACGCCACTTCTTTCCCTTTGCGTTTGGATGCATTCTGAACCTCAGAAGCCTCTTGCTCTAACTCCTCAGGATCGTCCCCGATTTCTACTACATCGGGCACATGAACAACCACCGTTTCCTTACCGGACGCTTCCTCTGGATTTCCAACTTCAACAGTATTAATAACGGCCGATGAAGAGGTAGCCGGGATCATAGTCTCAGGAGCTCTAGTCAAGTCACTCACGAGATCGGTCGCAGGGGCAGAAAAGTTTGAAGTAAGGCTATCCCGAGGTACAATCGCCGCCCTCGGAGCTTGGGTCGCCTTACTTACCGTCCTCGGAGGGAGGGTTGCCTTGCCAGTCTTCTTTGGTTTGATAACCCTCTTAGTCCCGGGAGCTACCTTCAACGCCTTCGGTTGTGGAGTGCCGGCCGCTCCACCCTCAGATCTCTTCGGCTTTTGTTTCCCTTTCCGATCATACCAAACCTTCTCGGTAGGAATCTGATACCCAAAAATCTTCCGCATATTTTCGTCGGTGACTATGTTGTCATAGTCTATCTTCCTATCGTTCCCCGGAGTCTGAGAAAACAACAGCATTGCGGCTACCCTTCTCTTGCCGGTTGCATTCAAGGCCGGAGCTTCCCGCAGGTCAACCTGGATAGGATTCCAGACTCTTGATACTCTTTGGTCGAACGGTAAGGGCGCTACCGACTCCCAATCTCCTGAGATCCGAAAAAAATCTGACCTCCAGCCTCGGTTGTTAGAATAACTTTGACTAAGGTATATAAAAATAGGGTTGTTCCTAACAGTGAACTCAACGACCCCTTCCCTTTTATATGCCGCCCGGTAGATGTTGAAGAACTTCGGAATTGTCATCCGAGCCCCCAACACCGTTCGCCACAGAATGAAAGAGGCGAAGAGGTATCTCCACGCGTTCGGTGTAAGCTGGCTCGGGGATACCCCAAGAAATAGTACCAACTCCCGGGCAATGTCCGGTAAAGGAAATCGCAGCCCAGCTAAAAGCATTTTCTCGTAAATAACGAGATCGCCCCCACGAATCTCCCGGGTAACAGGATTCTGGAAATGTAACAGAACCGAGGGGGGAATATCATAATTGTTCCGGAGGCGAAATTCATCCCCGGTACCAACCTTTGAGACTCCTCGGAGGTCGAGAGGCACGAGGGGCATCTGACGTTCCCCCTGCTGGGGTACCACCTCGTCCTCGGATAGTAATTCCTCTTCCTCAGACTCCGAGACGACCACTGCAGGGAGTTCCCTTGCTTCGGACATGGTGCAGAAAGGCAAGATTAGGATGAACTTCGAAGAGAGAGATGCGAGTTCAAAGGGAAAAGTTGAAGAAAAGTTCAAAACAAGAATGAGAGATAGAGGGGAAGGGTATTTATACTCCAGTGCAACCGGGATTAGCCGGTCATGAACAACCGGGAGACAGAGAGACATAACTGAATCTCATCCCTCCAAACCGGCAGTCGAACCGTCGCCGGTCACGCATCTGACAACCACAGTGCTCCTCAAAAGGCGAACCGACGTCAAATCAAATTTAATGTGCTGCTGACACACGTCGACAGGACCACGGCTTGGCCGGTCGCAGTCCACCGGAAGATGAGCGGTGTCGTCCGAATTTCTTCTTCCAAAAACCGGAAGCCCAAAAGCCCCGGTGGTCTGTGCCAAGTAAGACAAGACACGCCTTGAAAAACGAACCGGCGTCCAGTCGTACTTGACACGCGGCTCACGGATTTCAGACACGCCTTGAAAAACGAACCGGCGTCCAGTCGTACTTGACACGCGGCTCACGGATTTCAAGGAAATTCGAAAGTTTGAAAATTTGGATTTACGAGATGAAAGGAAAAAGCGGGAATTCCGTAAAAAGAAAATGGCGTGCGAAGGTTCTCGGGTGGATAAGGTATGAGCAAGTCAAAGCAACCGACAAAACAATACTTCCGAGATGGAAACGGAGAAGGGTCATTAATCGCTCTCGGTATTATACGCCCGACCCAAAGCTCAAGATACATCAAAGTAAAGATCAATCAATTATTCCTAAATTCTCTCAAGTATAAAATTTACCTAAGAGAATTGGGGGGTAACTGTTGGGACAAATATAGATCTTCTCGGCTGTTGGGCCCAATCCGGGATATGGGCCCTCTCTGATCCACCCGACCAGGCCCAAATGTCGGAAAAAGCATAATCTACCCGGGCCCATTGAGGCCACTTGGGCCCAAGTCTGTTGCAACTGGCCTGAGTTGGCGATCCAAATGCTAGTTGGTATCCGCATCTGCAAGCGTCTCGGCAGTACCCGGAATCTAAGGGACACGATGCACGTCATGGAAGTCATGCGTCCCGGCAGTACCCGGAACCTAAGGGACACGATGCATGTCGTGGGATTCCATGATGCCACCGAGATCTACGGAACCCGGAAAAGTTGTTTACATGGAGCCACGTCTCCTCCAACCACCTCGTGCACAAATTGTGAAGCTAACGGAACTGCTCCACAACCTCTATAAATACAAGAACTACTTCAGATGCTAAGGTACATGCTAATCAGTCTCTTTGGCATTATTCTGCGCATTTATTCTCAGAACCATACACTTACTTAAGCATCGGAGCGGGGTTGTCGGAACCCCCCGACGCAGCTTTACTTTTCAGGTGAACCAGATACAACCGGGAGCAACTTAGTCCAACATCTGACCGAAACGTCACCTACCGGAAACTGTCTCAACAGATTCAATCGCAACTGGTGGCTGCCGACTACCTTGGCGTATGACCCATAACAAGACGGCTCCACAAACCCGATCACAAAAACAGGTGTCGTGATGTACCTTTACGTCTTTTTCAAAGTTATGGGTTTTTCATTCTTGTTGTAGTTGGATTTACAGTTGTTCTGGGTGTTTAATTTCTCTTGTATGTTCTGGCAAGCACATGTTACATTTGTGAGTTGTAATGAGTTTTTTTTAGGGATAATTGCATCGTTGGTCCCTGTGGTATACTATAATTATTTTTTACTCCCTATGGTTTAAAAAGTTCATGGGAGGTCCTCGTGATATGCAATAATTACAAATCGATCCCTGACGTCAAATTCTGTTAAAATTTTTAACAGATTCCGTCAAGTGCCACGTCAGCGACACATGTCATCGTAATAAAAAAATATAAATTTAATAAAAAATAAATAAAAATTCTTATTTAAAAAAAAAAAAAGAAAAAGAAAAGCTGAAAGGGCTGGGCGGCCACCCCGTGGCCCGATGGCCACCCTAGGCCACTGGGGGTGGCCGCGCGCCACCCCCAGACTCCTCTGGGGTGGCGCGCAACCACCCCCAGTGGCCGGGGGTGGCCCGAAAGGCCACTCCCTGTGGCTTGGGGGTGGCCGCGCGCCACCCCCTATGGCCACTTGGGGTGGCGCACGGCCACCCCCAGTAGCTGGGGGCGGCCAGGCCACCCCTTTCAGCTTTCTTTTTTTGAATTTTTTGAATTTTTTTTTTTTTAAAAAAAAATAAGTATTTTTATTTATTTTTTTAATAAATTTATATTTTTTTATTACGATATTGGCGACACGTGGCATTTGACTGAATCTGTTAAAATTTTTAACTGAATTTGATGCCAGGGATCGATTTGTAATTATTGCATACTACGAGTACCTCCCATAAACTTTTTAAACCATAGGGAGTGAAAAATAATTATGGTATACCACAGGGACCAACGGTGCAATTATCCCTTTTTTTATATATATTTTTAGAACTGGGTGAAGTCTTTTTTCTTTCTTTGTTTTATCACAAATTTAGATCTTTGTTTTCTTTCTGTGGCGAAGGTTCAAGAAGAGTGCCCAAATAAATTAATTTAGTACACATCCAGCTTCAATAATAGCATTCCTTGTGATTCGATGATTTAATAAACCTTTTATTTTCAAAAAAAGAAAAAAAAATAATAAAAATTCGAGCAGATCTGCAATACAAGCATTTAAAAATACGGCTCTGATGAAGGAAAAAGATGAAGGGTGTAAAGACCAAGTAAATAAATAGGGAATTTAGCAAGTAATAAATCGTATTTGTTAAATAGATGGGACTAATGATTATATTTAGGTGGTGATATTTATATTATTGAAATAAAATAAATCGAAGATAAAATAAAAGAGTTAGAATAATAATAATAATAGGTCCTAATGGAATAAATAATTAATTGCATTAGTAAAATATAGTTAAAATAAGTGTAGGTCAAATATTAATTATTAAATGATAGGATTTTAATAGTGGGGTTCCTAATGTAAATAATAGAAGTATGGGCTTTAAAATAAAAATGTAATACCACCTTGCCATGTGGCAGCTTGTGGTTGGCTGGGAGAAGATACACACCGACACGTCACCCACTCTCTCCCCCTTTTCTCTTTCTTTCTTTTCTTTCCTCCCTCCCGAGTCACGCACGTCACTCTCCCCCTCTCCCTTTCCATCTTTTCCTTTCTTTCTCCTCCTCCTCTCCTCTCACCCGTATCACCCAACCCCTCCCCTGCTTCTCTTCGTCTCACCCAATCGCACACACACACGCCCAAAAAGGAAGAAAGCACAGTGAGAACGAGTGAGAGATGCAGCGATGGAGGGAGCTACCGAGACCGAAAATGCAGAAGAAGAAGAAGAAGAAGAAGAGGGTTCTGGCCAAGATGATGGTTTTTGAGGTAAATCCATAGCCTTTTCTCATGATTTTCGTAACACCAAATGGGTATAGAATTAGATTATGGTGTGGGTTTGCTATGGCTTTGCTAGATGCGAATTTAGGGTAAATTTTGGGTTCTTTTTCTATGTTGACCGATTGGGTTGGTTCTCTTGAGGTCTTTGATTTTTGGTTATTCCCTTTGATGTTTCTGTAGAACTGAATGGGTATAGAATTTCTAGAAGTGTTTGGGTCTTGGCCGAATCATACTGTTTTGAAGCTTGAGTTTATTTTCTTGTTTTGATTTGTTTATGGATAACCGGAGGGGTTCACTTGGGGGTTTGATTTATAGGTTGTAATCCTAGGGTTGGTGTGAGTTAATGTTGACCGAAGATGGAGAGTGATTTATGGGCTTGATCGAATGGTGGATTTGTGGTGTTGACGTGGTTATCTTGGGAGCTTTGCTTGATGGGGAATTTCTGGAATTTATGCTTATGGGCAGTAACTCTTGGTTTGATTGTTGTTAGACTTTGGTAAGTGTAGATGATGGCTGGATTTTGGGTGATTTTGAAATGGTTATGTGAAATGGGTAATGGACTTTGGTGAAAATTAGGTTATGTGGTATATGAGATTTTGAAGGTAAAATTATGGTTTGTTAAATGATTATAGTTATTCGTTATGTTGTTTGTTGGAGGATCGATCCTAGATTGCAATTGTTAACATCTAGAGATTTGGGTATCTATGTTGGATTGGAGTAAAGTTTGCTTATGGGTTGTGTTTTTGAAGTTGGGACTTGGTGATTTCTTGTATTGGCCAAATGTTATTTGGATAGAAACTAAAAGTTATTGAGTCCCCTTTGAAAATGGTTGAATGGTTTGGTTGGACTCTTGTGGTGGCCATGTATAGAGAGTGATTTTAATGAGTGTATTGGGTCGAATGTTGTTGATTATTAACTTATGAATAAATTGTTAGTGGTTGGATAGAGTAGAGTTTGATGATGAATTGGGGTTTTGTGGTATGGGAAGATGGTAGTAGTTGGTTGGGATAAATGATTAGATTCTTCGTTATGGCCTATTTAGATGTTTTAATTATTAGATGATTTTTGGTAGTTATGAATTTATAAATTTGGTGTTGATGTTGGTGTTAGATTGTGGAATGTTACTAAAGTGTAGGGCTTGAGGTTGGATCCTTTTGGTTAAAGGGATAGTCAATGGGCTGGTTTTGATGTTAGGAGTCCATGTTTGTGCCTTAAGCTTCCTTTAGTAAACGGATATGTTATAATGTAATTATAACCTAATATAAAATAAGTTTTTAAGTTAATGGGTAAGTAAGATAAATGGGTAATGATAATAAACAAGTGAATGGATAGTATCGCAAGTAAATAAATTATAAGTGGGTATAAAGTAAATACAAGGATTAATGAGTGGGTCAAAAAAAACATAGATAACAATTTAAATACCGGAATAGACGTAATAGAACTCATATGAGTTGTGAACTAATAACAAATTGATCCAAAGTATAATGCTTGACTTTGAGGTTTATGTATATGCCTCAAGCTTTAATAAATAAATATATTACAATACGTGATTGTAACCTCATCTAATAATTAATATGCTAAACAAGATTAAGGTTCTATAATCTAAACTATTTATATGGTTAGTAATTAAATAACTAATGCACTTATTCATGTATATTAAAAGTACTTAAGTGTATTACTGAATTAGGCTTATGTGGATAAACAAACCATAAGCTTAACGTCTAATAATGATAATAAGGTAACTTGGTATCCAATTTACTTATCTATGTACACTAAGTATTTTAGTATATTAATAGACTATGTTTAAGTATTGTATGTGTATATGTATATCTATGTATACATATGCATATACATGTATGTAGCTTAAATATATATATATATATATATAATGTTAACTTAGTAAATAAACAAGAAACTATAAAAATGGATTAACAATGATAATGTGACTTAATGATAATTAGTAGGCAAGTAAAATAGTAAACATGTTTTAAAGATAATAAGCGAAATAAAATGTGAACCTAAACCTAAATGATAACCTAATAATAGTTTAGAAAACTTAACTAGACTTCGACACAGGTAATGTGACGTATCAGCACGCAGGTAATCTATGTGTCAGAGTGTAGAGTTCAATAGCGTAGCCTAATGATACCAATGTTTGCAGGATAGTGTCTGGATTGGAGACTTCAATGGGTTCTCCAATGTAGAGTTCGAGTCATGAGTCCAATGCAGCCCAGGTGAGTATTCTACTCACTGAGAAGTATTATTTTCATATATGATGAATTGCAAAATATATATTGTTTTACAAACTGAACCAACTGTATGTTGATTATGATCTATTTTGGATGATTTGAGTACTTTTGAGTATATTGAAATTATGATGATGTTTTGAATTATGAATATGATAAGTGATTTTAGAGCGTGTATAAGTTCGAGATTTAAGTTATGCAAATTATCTAAGAAATGACATGTTGGGCTGTTTATGTTTTATAAAGAAAGCATGTGTTAAAGGCATGATTATGTAATTAAATGTATAGTATTTAAGCATGAGCATTGAGCTTGAAACATGAACGCATAAACAAACTATTGGGGGCCCTACGCCCCATATGCATGAACTAGTGGGGGAATTACACCCCAGGGGGACCTACGCCCCAAACGCATGAACTAGTGGGGGACCTACGCCTCAGGGGGACCTATACCCCAAACGCATGAACTAGTATTGGGGGATCTACGCCCCATAGGAACATACGCATGAACTAATATTGGGGAACATACGCCCCATAGGAATACAACAGAAACTTACATGAGCATGTATAGCATTGTTTTCATGAGTGTGATGTTTTATACTATGAGTAATTTTGATAAACGTATTAGTATGCATAAGAGTCTCAATGGAAAAGAACTTATGTATATTTCTATCGGATGGTTACATGATTTAAATATAATTGTTTTCTAAGTCTCACTGAATCAAAAGTAATATAGTAGGTGATGATGTAAGTGGTTGTTTCCAACAATGGAACTTCTACGTATAAGCTCAGCTGCGTAGTATGCTTTAAATGTTTTCTATTAGCCGGTGTTTGCTATATCAGCTATGGGAGTTTTTCAAACAAAAATTTATAAAATTGGTGGTTGTTATAGTGTACGCATGACTAAAAAATGAAAAGTTGGTTCTTTGCGAAAACTCAGTGAATAATATACCTCTGAGGTCTTAGTGTATTTATTTATGCTAAGATGGTGGGCTCATAATTTCACCTATACGGATGTGGCAAACCTCCACAACCGTATAGATGATGTTCCTTTGGTTGCAGGTATTCCTGTCATAGTTAATGGTGTTGTAGAAGTGTACTTGGGATATTATGACTGAAGCTCGCCACGACGGTCATAATTGTGGGACTATGGGCGTCCTATATTTTATAGGTTTGGTATATGTCTTTATGACGCTTGTGTCACATATTATTTGTAAAGCCATTCTTTGACGCAATTATTATTTGGATAAGCCTTAAATAGATAGACATTATGGCTCTTTTTGTGTAAATATCAGTTTATGTTTACAGATGTGACTTCTGCTGTTCAGATTATGTTTTCCGCTGCATAGATGTTATTAGGTGTGTTACTCTGATTATCAGGTATATATTATAGGGTATGTACTGTATGTTGGTTTTACGATATATCGTCGTGCCACTGTGATGACTCGTTTATATTTTAAGATATTGATGTTTATGCAAATGTTTTGTATATAAAAAAAATGGGTCGTCACAGAGGGAGAGAGTTGCGAGAGAGGGAAGGACTAACTCGTCTAAACAAAAGTGGCCGGAGGGAGGGTTCCGTTGCTTTAAGCCGTGCCTGAGAAGCGAGCCAGAGAGAGAGAGTGAAAACAAAAGTGGACATCTTTTGATGGGAAAAACTGGAAATTAGTAAAGTCAAAGTTGAAGTTGCTGACTTGAATAAACGTGGCTCTCTACTCGAGACTGAAAACAACACTACTCATTCCTCTCTTCCTTTGCCAAACATGGCCTATATATCAATAATATTATTTCACAAAATATTCTCATATTATTATCCCAACTAATTCACCAGATATTTAAGTCTGTCTATAAATCAATTAAGAACAGGTAGCACATAAATATGCAATTATCATAGTAATGTTGATCGAGCGACATAGATTGGTTATCGATCGACAGGTCGATCAAATGATTGATCGAGCAATAAATTAATCGATCGGCAGAAGTGGTCGATCGAGCAATTAAAAGTGTGGATTGATCGCCACAGATCTTAAATTCTATTAAGGCGTTTTGTCTTAAAATCTGGGGCATTAAAGTTAAATTTCATGATAAAATATCCATGACTGCTTCTTTTACAACTGTTAAAGCCCGAAGGGAAAAAGCAAAAAGATATTCACTTTTTTTTTTTTTTGATAAGTAAGAGTTCATTAAAAAGCGCAGAGGGGCGCAACCCTAGTACACAGGAAGTATATAAAAGTGCCCCTAAATAGAGGAAAGGAAATAACAAGAAAGTAAAAAGTCAGCGAACAACAAACTATCCGGGCTATGCGCCGACACCCAAAGATATAACATATTAGAGTAATGCTACACATCATCCTCTTGTCCACCTTTTATCCTCCTAAAATTGATGTGGCTCTTAAAATCACCATTGGATCAAAATTCAATAATGATCTATCATAAATTCAATGGTGATTTTAAGAGCCACATCAAATTTGGGAGGACAAAATGAGGACAAGGGGATGATGTGTAGCATTACTCAACATATTAAGCACCTTTCTATATATATAAGTAAAAAAATAAGTTAATTTTTGAGTCACGTAATAGAGATGAAACTGCATAGTAAAAGAAATAAAAAAATCATCTTCATTATCCAAAACTAGCATATAACCCGCACACTGTGCTGGTTTTTTTTGTTATTATTATAATTTAATTTCAAAAATCCTTTTTGAAAAACAGGTCTTGATAAAGAATAGTAAAAAATAGAAATAATTATAAAAGAAAAGAAGATAGCAAGTCAAGCACCCAACTCTGCGAGATTCATATCAAAATAGATGAAAAACATCTATACATAGTGAATCACTTTTCTTTTACTTATGGCAGTTGAAGAAAAACCTAAGTCTATCTTTGATGGCTTCAAAACTTTCTGAGTAGAGCTCTTTAGGAAGATACTACCCTCCATTGGTCCAACTAGAATCAAGTAAGTGAAACCAAAAGTAGCAAAGTACAACATATCAATAAGTAGAACACCCACTACAAAAAAAAAAATCAGCATTTTTGAGTCATTTTTGTTAAAATTGCTCCAATTTGAGCCATTTTTAAAAACAAAAACGACTTAATTTATAATAACTCTAACCCTATATATATATATATATATATATATATATATATATATATATATATATAACACTAAATTAACCAAAATATGTATAAACCCTAACCTTATATGTTTATATACTATATATAACACTAATTAATATATATAAACCAGGATATATTATATATATGGCACTACATAAGTTGTATTTAAGGTTGTAATTGAGACGATCCGAGCTTTAAGATTTCAAGACTGGCTCGTTTATTAGTTGAGCTTAATTAAATAGTTGATCTCGAACTAGAGCCGATATATAAAAGGTATGTTTAAGCTTAGCTTGTTTAAAGCTCGGACGAGCTCGTTAAGAATGTCATTCGAACAGATCCGGGTTACTTGATAAGCTCGGCTCAACTAGAGCTCGAGTTAGGTTATTAAAATATTTTTCAATGTGTGATCACGAAGTTCGAGCTCGAGTTTGTGAATAACCTTTATACATTTATTAATAACATAAATATATAATATGTAACATAACTATAGCCTATAAGTAACAAATTAACAATATGTAATTATATATAAATAGAGTTCATAAACTATATATATATGTGAGCAAGTAGTAAGTCTAATATATTTGATATAACTAAGTAACTATAATATAAGTATAACATATATATAACTATTTTTGAGCTTAAATTGTCAATTTTGAACTAGAGCCGATCTATGAAATTTGTGTTCAAACTCGGCTCGATCGTTTAAAACTCAGGCGAGCTTAAACTCAAACTCGTTGAGAATGCCATTCGAGTTCATAAACTAATGGTATATATATGTATAATGTGAGCAAGTAGCAAGTCTAATATATTTTTTATAACTAAGTAACTATAATATAAGTATAATATATATTTAACTACTATTAATTAACCATTTGTGATGTGATATATATATACGAGTAATGATTTAACACCACTGAAACATATAACTTTTCACTATCTTGCCTATGTGGCAAGGTGATCCCTCACCTTAATTTATTTTTAAAAAATAATAATAAAAAAAACTTAAAAAGTAGTGGGAGACCACCTTGCCACTTTGCCACATAGACTAAGTGATGAAAAATTGTATCTTTAGGTAGTGGTGAATCATTTTTCCCTCTCTCTATATATATAGTTATATACTAATTATTATATACTAACTATACAATATATGTTATATACTTTTCTTTTTTTTTTTGAACTAATAGTATGTGCTATCATTAAATCTGCAAACAGCCCAGAGGCTTACAACTTGAAAGTAAGGGACAAGACCCCTCAACTCTCTAAGCCAGAATAATCTGGCTTAATAAAATAGCTGCATAAGCAGAAATACAAATTTTACAAGAATGACACTTGAGCCTTTCTTACAATAACGCTCACTCTCTAAAGAAAGAAGGCGGATCTAGCAATTAGCCAACAAATATTTCCATAAAATTTGATCCAAACACAAGCAGGCTGCGACCGGACAAAACAAGATAACAACACAAACACACAAAAGCAGAAAAACCCAAAAACTAGCTGTTGGTAGTGGAGAAGGAGGCCAAAGACGCCGAACAACGGCGCTTGTAGGATACACGCCGTCACCGGAGCCACCCAGACGAAGATCCAACACCGTAGAACTGGTTGCCACCATGCACGATCTGAAAAAAGCGGAATGTAGCCTGATGAGTGCCAAATATTGTATATTTGGACCCCTTGATTTGCACTAGTTAGACCTTTAGCCTTGTTATTTTCTAATGTTTTGGTTAGTTTTTGTGTTTTCTGTTTCTGTAGGACAATAAGAGAGGAATGACAAATTTCATAAAGAAATGACTGGAAATTCGGAGATCCTGAAAAGTCGATCGATCGAACTTAATATTCGATCGATCGAAACTTTGCCCGAAGTCGATCGATCGAAATTTCCCAAAAACTGCTTTTGCAGAGCGCGCCAGAACGCCCAATCAGAAGCCAAAAAGCAGTCCTCTCTCTGATTTTCGCTGCAGAACACGCTGGTTTCGTGTTTGTGGTTGTCTCTAGCAGCAGAGGAACCCTAGAGGAGGGTAGATGAGCCATTTCTTGCCCTAGCTCTCTTCTATAAAAGCCATAGCCATGCCTCCTTGTTGGAGAGAGTAGAAGAGGAGAGAATAGAGCAGAAAATCAGTAGATAGGTTTAATTTCGTGCATCTTGTAGTGTATTTCAGTAGTTTTATTTTCAGATTCTTTCTCTTTGTAGAGTTTTTCTTTCATTTCCATGGTTGTTCATCATTTTCTTGTGGTGTTCTTAGTCATGGAAGGCTAGTAACCTCAACTAGGGTTGAGGATGAAACATTTCCATTGATGACACTCACAATCTTGCTGTACCACTTGCACATTTAATGATATATCATATTAGTTGTTCAAGTTCCATTCATTTAAAGCTTTATCTTTTGCAATGAATGTGGTTAGTGGTGGATAGAGGACATTTTATGTGTTTCAACCGACAAATACATTGTTTTATCGGTTTGAATGATGATATCCTTTGTGATTGAATGATACATTGGATGTTTTGATTTCAATTGGTACTCTTTGTGATTTGTCAATGTGTTGGATTCATTTAATGGTTCTTGGGTTTATGGTTAAGAGACTTGAATAACACCCTAAGCTTAATGTTCTTTGGGTGTTCAAGTGGAAACCAAGAGTGTGAGTTGTAGGATTTGGTTTGGTGGATTCCTTAACCTTAGTTCCTTTTAATTTGCATATTTCATTCCATCTTTTTTATTTAGTCTTTTGTTCTTGAATCAATTCTCAAACCTTTGGAACTAGGTTAAAATGAGGTTGATTAAGCAAGACACCAATATTTGACCATTTCCCTGTGGATTCGACCTCGCACTTGCACACATTATATTGCAAATGATTCGTGCGCTTGCGAGTACTATTTAAAACACACATCAAGTTTTTGGCGCCGTTGCCGGGGAAATCGGTTCAAAAATTAGTTTTTGTTTGATTGATTTTGTTTTTCTACTGGTTAGATAGATTTTTGCTTCATTTTTACTGTTGTATAGCTTCTGTTCTACATTCTAAGTCCTTTCTTTATTTTTCCCGGATCTGTTCTGCAGCTTCTGCAACTTAATGGGTGCCCTGAAGAATCGATCGATCGAAAATTTATTCGATCGATCGACTTTCGATCGGTCGAATTAGCATCTGCATCATATAAAGACGATCGATCGACAATATATTCGATCGATCGACTTTCGATCGATCGAAATATTCTTCGATCGAACGACTTTCTGCACAGCAGCAGCTCGGAACTAGAAGAGATTTTCTGTTCTATTTCTGTTCCTGGCCCTGCAAATTTCGAATATTCGATCGATCAAATATTAGTTCGATCGATCGACCATTACATTCGATCGATCGACCTCAACTCAGAAGGCAGCTCCTGGATAAGATCAGTAGCATAAATTTTTACCCAAAATTCTTTTTGGTCCCAACTTGTAAGTATTCTTATTTTTACTTTTACTACTATCTTTGTGTAAATTGTATGCATTTGTGTTAGTCTTTATATTTTGTCTTATTTGTGTTATTTTTCTTTGATAAAAAAAAAAAAAAAAAAAAAAGAATATTTTGCTAGTAAGGGTTTACTTAGCAATCTAAGGGGCAATGACAAGGTGAATTCTGGCAAGGATTGGTCTTGGGATTTAAGTGTGTCCATTGTGACCCCCCTCACCTACTTGGGAATTAGCCTAGATTGTACTTTGGAGAACTTTGTTCCCTATTAGCAAATTGTTTTCTTTATTTTTGTTTGTTTGTCTTTTGGTTAAACATTTTGTATGCTTGGTGTATGCTTGGTAGAAGATCATTGAACCTAGAATTGACATCTTTAGATCCCAAAATTGAAAGAACTCTTAGGAGAAATCTTAGAAATTCTGTTGAGATGGGAGATAACATGCATGCAAATGAAAATGAGAGGAATCGGGGAGAAAACGTTGATCATACTAGGACACTTAGGGATTTGTTTGCACCCGTTGCAACAAATTCTCCTTCATGTATCGTGTTACCCCCAACCAATGCCACTCACTTTGACCTCAAGCCTCATGTCATCCAACTCCTACCCGCATTCCATGGCTTGAACCTCGAAAATCCTTATAGCCATGTGAAGAAATTCAAAGACATCTGTGCCACCTTCAAATTTCAAAATTTTTCTGAAGAGTCTGTGCATCTTAGGCTATTTCCTTTCTCACTCCATGATAGGGCCAAAGCATGATTGGATTCAAACATGCCTGGTTCCATCACTTCTTGGGAGAACTTGTTAAACAAGTTTTACAACAAATTCTTCCCCATGTCCAAAGTCAATGAGTGTAGGAAGGAGATAAGCTCATTTACTCAAGAGGAAGATGAGAAATTTTTTGAGAGTTGGGAGAGATTTCAAGATATGCTGATTAAGTGCCCTCCACATGGATACGAGAAATGGAGACTGGTGCAATTTTTCTATCAAGGATTAACTCAATCCAATCGTAGCATGATCGAGTCGATGAACGGAGGCGCATTTCTGAGTTTAACGGGAGAAGAGGCGTATAGGACCTTAGATCAGTTATCCGACAATTCCCAACAGTGGGATTTTTCAAGCTGTTGAGATAAAGCTGCTCGCATTCAAAAGAAGGGAGGCATCTATGAGGTTAAGGATGATATAGAATTAAAAATGAAGATAGATGCCCTTACCAAAAAGGTCGAAGCCCTAGTTGTTAGCAAATCCATGAATGCTTCCAACCCATTTCATGTTGACTGCTATTCCATCTGTGCTAGCCCCTTGCACTTAGCACAGACTTGTCCATCATTGCCAACTTTTGTCGAGTCACCAATGGAGCAAGTGAACGCTTTCAACGATTATCGAAAGCAAGCCAGTGGACCTTTCTCCGAATCGTACAATCCAGGGTGGCGGAACCACCTTAACTTTTCTTGGAAGCAGAACCAGCCTATGGCTCAAGGGGGAGTTCCTCACCAATCCCATACCCAATACCCCCCTGGATTTCATCAGCCGGTTCACCATCAAAGCCGTCCATCCCAGCCAGCACCATCATACCAAGCCCCGACTCAAGCCCCTGCCTCTTCTTCACAATCTTCTTTGGAAGACACTCTTAAGGCTTTCATCCAGATTACCGGCCAATCCATCAATGACGTGAAGAATGCTACCATGGTGAACACTCAAGCTATTGCCAAGATGGAGACCCAGATCGGGCAAATTGCTAGTCACCTGGGGGAGAGAGAGAAGGGAAAGCTCCCTAGTCAGCCTGTGCCGAATTCAAAGTTGCAGTTCCATGAGGGAAGTTCATCAAATGCAGTGCATGGGCAGGAGCATGTGCAAGCCGTTGTCACACTTAGATCAAGGAAACAAGTGGACAACCAAGTGGTTCACCCAGAGGAGAACCCTGCTGCACAAGGAGAACAAGGAAGCAGGAGCGTAGAGAAGAGAGATGCCGAGCCATCTACATTAGCTTCGATCATAGAGACTCCTCCTAGGCCGTTTATACCTAGGGCGCCTTACCCTGATAGACTTCTCGCGCCCAAGAAAGGAGGAACATTCGAGGACATTCGGGAGGTGTTCAAACAAGTGCAAATCAACATTCTGTTCTTGGATGCCATCCAGCAAGTGCCGTCTTACGCCAAGTTCTTGAATGACTTAATCACCATCAAGTGAAGGAACAATGTCCCGAGAAAAGTTTGTTTGACCGAGCAAGTCAGCTCAATCCTCCAATACAGGCTGCCCATCAAGTACAAGGACCCTGGATGTCCTACTATCTCTTGCACGATAGGAGTCAGCCACATTGAGAAGGCCCTGCTTGACCTTGGAGCCAGCGTCAATCTCCTACCCTATTCTGTTTACCTGCAATTAGGATTAGGAGAATTGAAGCCCACCTCCATGACATTGCAATTGGCTGATCGGTCAGTTAAGATACCACGGGGAATAGTGGAGGATGTTTTGATTAAGGTGGATAAGTTTTATTTCCCCGTGGACTTCATAGTGCTTGACACCGAGCCAGTACAGAACGTTGGAGTTCAGATACCGGTAATCCTAGGGCGACCATTCTTAGCTACGGCTAACGCCCTGATAAATTGTAGGACAGGAGTCATGAAGATCTTATTCGGCAACATGACGGTAGAGCTGAACATTTTCACCATCAGCAAACATCCAAGGGAGTACGATGAGATCAACAATGTCTGCTTGATAGAGGAAATCCTGGAGGAAAGCATTGAAGAATCAAGCATACAAGACCCCCTGGAAGCATGCCTTGCTCAATTTGGAGAGGATCTGGACTTGGAAGTACTGCTTGAGCAAGCAAATGCTGTTTTGGAGTTTGCTCCTCTGGAGAGCAAGAAGGAAGAGGAGGCAGCAGTACCTGAGCCTCCAAAGAAGGAACTTAAGCCCCTACCAGACAATCTCAAGTATAAGTTCCTCGGTCCAGCAGAGACTTTGCCTGTAATCATAGCTTCAGATCTTCACACCGCTCAGGAGGAGAGATTGTTAGATGTCTTGAGGGAGCATAAGGAGGCTATAGGCTGGACCATTGAAGATATTAAAGGAATCAACCCCTCGGTGGTGATGCATAGGATACACTTGGAGGAAGACACCAAACCATCGAGGGAGCCACAGAGAAGGCTCAACCCAACCATGCAAGAAGTCGTTAGAGGAGAAGTCATCAAGTTGTTGGATGCTGGCATCATCTACCCTACCTCTGACAGCAAATGGGTGAGCCCCATTCATGTCGTGCCCAAGCGAGCTGGAGTTACAGTCGTGTAGAACAAGGAAGGCGAGTTGGTTCCAACTCGAGTACAGTCTGGATGGAGAGTCTGCATCGACTACCGCAAGCTGAACACCGCCACCAGGAAAGATCACTTTCCTCTTCCGTTCATTGATCAAATGGTGGAGCGGTTGGCCGGGCACGAGTATTATTGCTTTTTGGATGGTTATTCTGGATATAACCAGGTCCCTGTGGACCCTGAAGACCAAGAGAAGACGACCTTCATTTGTCCGTTCGGAACGTTCGCCTACCGACGCATGCCCTTTGGCTTATGCAATGCACCCGCTACTTTTCAGCGGTGCATGATTAGCATCTTTTCTGATATGGTGGAGCGTTTCCTGGAGGTGTTTATGGACGACTTTTCGGTTTTCGGGTCATCTTTTGAGGAGTGTTTGCACCACCTCACGTTGGTTTTGGAGAGGTGTAAAGAGAAGAACCTGGTACTCAATTGGGAGAAGTGCCATTTTATGGTACAACAAGGAATCGTGCTTGGGCACGTCATCTCTCGTCGGGGGATAGAGGTAGACAAGGCGAAGGTAGACCTGATATCCAACCTTCCACCACCACGGACGGTGAAAGAGGTTCGCTCTTTTCTGGGCCATACAGGATTTTATCGGCGATTCATCCAGGACTTCAGCAAGATCGCCCGGCCTTTGTGCAAACTGTTGGTGAAGGAGGCCCCTTTCATTTTTGACGAGGACTGCAAGAAGGCATTTGGGGCCTTGAAGGCAATTCTGACGTCCACACCCATCATTCGGCCCCCGAGCTGGGGTACACCTTTCGAGATCATGTGTGATGCGTCCGATTACGTCTTTGGAGCTGTGTTGGGGCAGCGCATTGACAAACTTCCCCATGTCATTTACTATGCAAGTCGGACTCTGAACGACACCCAGCTGAATTATTCGACCACTGAGAAGGAGCTGCTGGCAGTCGTATTTGCTCTGGACAAGTTTCGATCCTACCTACTAGGATCGAAAGTCATCATCTACTCGGATCACGCAGCATTGAAGTATCTTTTTTCCAAAAAGGATGCTAAATCTCGCCTCATCCGGTGGATTTTGCTCTTACAAGAGTTAGACATTGAGATTCGGGATAAGAAGGGCTCCGAAAACGTGGTGGCTGATCATCTCTCGAGGATTACCGTGGACTTCACGGAAGAAACCGCCCCTATTTTTGAGACCTTCCCCGATGAGCAGTTGATACATATTGCTCATGCTCACTCACCATGGTTTGCTGACATAGTGAACTATCTTGTCACCGGTCAAATGCCTTTGCATTGGGGACGGCAAGATAAGTCCAAATTTATGTCCATGGTGAAGAATTTTTTTTGGGACGATCCTTACTTGTTCAAGTATTGTCCCGATCAGATCATTAGGAGATGCATTCCCGAGCTTGACCAATCCAGTGTCATCTCCTTCTGTCATGATCACGCCTGTGGAGGCCACTTCAGTGCGAAGAAGACCGCTGCAAAGATTTTGCAGTGCGGATTTTACTGGCCTACCATCTTTCAAGACGCTCACACTTATTGTGTTTCATGCGAACACTGTCAGAAGCTAGGGAGTATTTCACGTAGAAATATGATGCCCCTCAACCCGATCCTTATTGTTGAGATTTTCGATGTATGGGGCATTGATTTCATGGGACCTTTCCCAAACTCCTTTGGCTATCTGTACATTCTGGTTGCTGTGGACTACGTGTCCAAATGGGTAGAGGCAGTTGCCTGCAAGACCAACGACCACAGAGTTGTGGTCCAGTTTTTAAGAGACACTATATTTGCTCGTTTTGGTACTCCTCGAGCAATTATTAGTGATGGTGGAAAGCACTTCTGCAACCGGGTCTTCGAACAGCTGATGAAGAAATATTGCATCACGCACAAGGTTGCCACTCCCTATCACCCTCAGACGAGTGGACAAGTGGAGGTTTCAAACAGAGAGATCAAGAAGATTTTGGAGAAGACGGTGAACCCGTCAAGGAAAGATTGGTCTCTCCGGTTGAACGATGCATTATGGGCATACCGGACAGCGTTCAAGACACCGATTGGCATGTCACCTTACCGTATCGTGTACGGGAAAGCATGCCATCTGCCTGTGGAGTTGGAGCACAGAGCCTATTGGGCCATTAAGCAGCTGAATTTCGATCTCACAAAGGCTGGCTCACAAAGGAAGTTCCAACTCAATGAATTGGAAGAGCTGAGGAACGATGCCTATGACTGTGCTAGGATGTACAAAGCACGGATGAAGAAGGCTCACGACCAGAACATATTGAGACGATCTTTTGAGCCCGGTCAGAAAGTCCTTCTTTACAATTCACGTCTGCATCTGTTCCCAGGGAAGCTTCGATCTCGATGGACAGGCCCTTCATAGTTCGATCAGTGTTTTCTTATGGGGCTATTGAGATTGAGGACCCAAAAAATGGCAGTACGTTCAAGGTGAACGGGCAACGACTGAAGCCATTTTTGGAGTTACAAAGCTCGGAGGTTGAGACGACCCTTTTAGAGGACCCGAGTTACTCGGAGTGATTGTCGTCAGGATGGACAGTCTGGCTGAAGACTGAAAACTTAGCGCTTGTGGGAGGCAACCCTCATCATTTTTTTCTATCATTTGATTTTTTTTCTTTAGTTGTGATTTTCAGGACAGTGTCTGCCGTTCAAGTTTGGGGGAGCGCTTCTCTTGCAGTGTGCCCAACTTGCATCATCACTTCGGTATTGTATCTCTAGCCACATTGGGGACAATGTGTCCTTCTAGTTTGGAAGTGGGGTAGACATTTCTGTCTGTTTTCATTTAATTCTTGCTTTGTTGCCTTGTTAATACTCATTCAAAAAATAAAAAAATAAAAAAAATTGCCTTATTGTTAGTTGAGCATGGTTACATCTTACTATGGTTTGCACCTCATTGGTTTGTTTAACATGTTGAATTTTGCATATCATTAAAATCTAAGATCTTTTGACTCATCTTTGGATTAGAGAGACTTGACATGTTTAATTTATTTAGCACAAGCACATTAGCATTGTTTTTGTGGGGTATGAGATTTGAATTAAAATTTATATGTCTTGAGATTTGTAGGATGACTTGTTGATGAAACCTTGGCTTATTGTTCAAAAAAAAAAATGCTTAGAATAATATCACCAATTTGACTTCTCATTGAGTAACCGGGCCCCTTGCCTCATTAAGCATTGGGTGTTCGCGTAAAAAGATGAGGATTTCAGTTTGGATGATTGTTTGGCTAGTTTGACTTCGTAGCCTTTTTGACTTGAGTAATTAAGCCCTTAGGGATGTTTTTACATCTAGTGCCCTAAAACCATCTGGTTTGGGAGTCATTGGCCCAACACTCGTTACATGGGTCAATTAGAAAGCTTAAAGGAGTCAAACATTGCACAGCCGACACAAAATAATAATAAATGATAATAAATGTAAGATAAGCCTTGGTTATTTGACGGAAGTCCTGCGAATTTTTGGATATATGTGCTTTGAGGAAAATCGAAACCCCATGACTAGATGTTATTCACACCTTACACGTTTGAACATGTGTTGTCTCAATTTTCCATCTATGAGTTGATCGATTTTTGATAACATGATAATGTGATATTCATTTTGTTAAACATGCTCATGATGTGTGAACCATGTGTTTGAATGATGATTTTCGCTCAATTGATAATACAGCATTTCAATGTTTGTGGGTACCATTTCTGGCAAATCCTCACGAGACTTCACTCGTCCACTAGGGAGTCCTAGGGGTTTAAAAGGCTTGTTGCATATGCTAAATGCAATCGTTTCTCCCACGAAAGAGGACTTATGTTTCATGCTTTAATTTTGTTTTCCATTTTGTTTTTGCTAAGGGACTAGCAAAATGTGAGTTTGGGGGTATTTGATGAGTGCCAAATATTGTATATTTGGACCCCTTGATTTGCACTAGTTAGACCTTTAGCCTTGTTATTTTCTAATGTTTTGGTTAGTTTTTGTGTTTTCTGTTTCTGTAGGACAATAAGAGAGGAATGGCAAATTTCATAAAGAAATGACTGGAAATTCGGAGATCCTGAAAAGTCGATCGATCGAACTTAATATTCGATCGATCGAAACTTTGCCCGAAGTCGATCGATCGAAATAAAAGTCGATCGATCGAAATTTCCCAGAAACTACTTTTGCAGAGCGCGCCAGAACGCCCAATCAGAAGCCAAAAAGCAGTCCTCTCTCTGATTTTCGCTGCAGAACACGCTGGTTTCGTGTTTGTGGTTGTCTCTAGCAGCAGAGGAACCCTAGAGGAGGGTAGATGAGCCATTTCTTGCCCTAGCTCTCTTCTATAAAAGCCATAGCCATGCCTCCTTGTTGGAGAGAGTAGAAGAGGAGAGAATAGAGCAGAAAATCAGTAGATAGGTTTAATTTCGTGCATCTTGTAGTGTATTTTAGTAGTTTTATTTTCAGATTCTTTCTCTTTGTAGAGTTTTTCTTTCATTTCCATGGTTGTTCATCATTTTCTTGTGGTGTTCTTAGTCATGGAAGGCTAGTAACCTCAACTAGGGTTGAGGATGAAACATTTCCATTGATGACACTCACAATCTTGCTGTACCACTTGCACATTTAATGATATATCATATTAGTTGTTCAAGTTCCATTCATTTAAAGCTTTATCTTTTGCAATGAATGTGGTTAGTGGTGGATAGAGGACATTTTATGTGTTTCAACCGACAAATACATTGTTTTATCGGTTTGAATGATGATATCCATTGTGATTGAATGATACATTGGATGTTTTGATTTCAATTGGTACTCTTTGTGATTTGATAATGTGTTGGATTCATTTAATGGTTCTTGGGTTTATGGTTAAGAGACTTGAATAACACCTTAAGCTTAATGTTCTTTGGGTGTTCAAGTGGAAACCAAGAGTGTGAGTTGTAGGATTTGGTTTGGTGGATTCCTTAACCTTAGTTCCTTTTAATTTGCATATTTCATTCCATCTCTTTTATTTAGTCTTTTGTTCTTGAATCAATTCTCAAACCTTTGGAACTAGGTTAAAATGAGGTTGATTAAGCAAGACACCAATATTTGACCATTTCCCTGTGGATTCGACCTCGCACTTGCACACACTATATTGCAAACGATTTGTGCGCTTGCGAGTACTATTTAAAACACACATCATAGCCCTCATGCGCACCTAGGAGCAGAGAACTCCCAGGTGCGTGGGAGCCACGCGCCGATCACTGAAGACCAACACGATCGGAGGTTGCGGTGGCAAGGGCGGAGGACGACAGGGAACGCTGCTGGGGGGTGCGTGTCAATCAAAAGTCGGCGGAGAAGTGCAATTCTTGCTTCCAAAATCAAAGAAAAAAAGTGAAAAAAAAACTGGCCAAAAATCATCCTGTCGACCACATGTTGGCTCGGCCACTCCCCCATAGAAGACATCTTAAGATGAACAATCATGCAAATAACAAGCCACCATAGCCCAAAAAGGCTAGGGGAAGGTCAACCACTACCGGATCTAGTCGAGGGAAACGAAAGCTGAACAACCCTAGAGATTGGGAGAAAAACTAACCCCATTAGACTAAACCAGGGGGAACAAAATACACCTTGACTCACGAGGAGGTAGAGAGAAATCACCATCGGGAGGGGGAGGCGCCCCTCCCAGTGAAAACCATTGGATTATTGTGCACAATATATGTTATATACTAAATATTAATAACTAATTAATATGTTAATTAGCTAATTTAACTCTTCCTTGATTACTATTAATAAATTGAGTAAAAATTAAAAACAGTTGGAATCGTTTTTGGGAGAAACCGACTACAAAACTAAAGCTGATGCTGCAGGCACAGCAACAAGGTAAATTAGTCTTATTAACTACCTTGAAATTTCATTTCAGCATTTTTTGTTCTCACTATCTTCTATGCAGTTAAATAATGTCTCTACCAAATCATTAGATTAGAAATCTTCAACTGAATGCAATTGTCCCAACAACGATACAGTAGCCTAACTATTTCACCAAGTTTTGATTTACTCTGTTTTATAACTTTTATTTTGCTGTGCTTTTATTTTTTTCTTGCTATTATCAGGTATTACCAATGATTTTTTTTTTTTAAATATTTTTTTTTTAATTTAAAATCATTTTAGAGTCTTTACAACAACTAAAAAAATAATAATTTTATTTTTTTTAATTTTATTTTGAACCGTTTTAACACGGAAACGGCTCAAATTTCGTATCCCACGCGCACGCCCCATTATTTTGTCAAAATTTTTCGAACCCTTTTTTTCTTTTTTCTTCTTTTCTCTTCCTTTCTCCCGTGGCCTTTCTTCCTTCTTTCTTGTTCTTCTTTTCTTTTCGTCCCAACCGAGAGAGAGATTAGAGAGAGACCGAGAGAGAAAGAAAGAGAGACCGAGAGAGATGGAGAGAAATAGAGAGCTTGAGAGAAGAGGCGTGCAGTGGGTCACGGCCCAACGCCAGTGAGGCCGAAAAGCTTGGAGTTCCGGCATTTTCTCGGTACCCAAACAGTAGAAAGTCCATTTTTTTGGGTAAGTATAATTTTTAGGCTTGATTTCTTGATTTTTGTTTTGATTTGGGTTGTTTTGTGAAGATTTTCGTTATACCCACTTATTCCGGTTCTATAATGGTAAAAACCAACCACCAAAACAGGTATATATTTTGTTTTATGCTTTCATTTTTTTTTTTCTCCAAGTTTTCCTGGTAACCAATCAGAGATTAACGTGTTTTGTTTCTGAACTATACTTCATTTTCATACGTATTCGTCAGTACCATAATGGATTTTCTTGTTTCTTGGAATTTTCTGTGAGTTGGAATTGATCTTCCAGCAATTGAAGTCCGATTTGAGCACCTAAACGTTGAAGCAGAAGTTCATGTAGGAGCCAGGAGGCAGAGCCTTGCCTTCCTTCTTTAACTTCATTATAAACATCCTAGAGGTAACCATCTGCAAAATATACAACATAAGTTAGTGATAAATTTTATTAATTTCTTGAAGTGAGAAAATACGCTCAGCTGTTATCTTGAATTGGATTCTTAATTTCTGGGAAATCTGTATCAAATTTCTAATTTGATGGATATTAAAGGTGACAAGCCAATTTTCCATAGAGTTCTGTACATGGAAAATAGTTATTGGGATTTAAGAAGGATTTAAAATGAGATTGTACATGCATTTGCATGGTTGGGCATTTTATATGCATATGGATTTGCCCATAGAGATGGATCTGACACAATGTTAGTTGTTTGTTTGTTAGTAATTCATCTCTATGTGAATGTAATCACATCTGGTTTTAAGCTGAAACATAATTATTACACGTACAGTCAAACTTCAATGGTTGTTCTTTACATATCTTTAACTAGAACTTATCTGCGTACTTCATTTCTACCCAAATACTACAACAGGATATTTGAAATCAACAGTTTTGACTGTTAAGTTCGATATGCAGTTTAATGGTAGCTTCATGTTTTGGAACTGGATAGCTGACTATTACTCTTGCAGTGGTCATGGTTCATTCACTCAGAATTATTTTGTCTTTGCAGATGTATGAAATGTAATGGCAAGGGAAAGATATATGCTCTGCCTATAAAGGTCAATGTTTTGTATTCATCATAGGTTTCGGTATACAATCTCAGAATATTTGTCTTCCGTAATTTTATTGAGTTCTATGGCGGCATCTGGTAAATCGAAGCTCATAGATGGAGAGACATTTTTATAACTACGTGGAGAATTTGTCTGTTGATAACTGAACTTAATTAGTTGCTCATTTCCATAGAGTTGAATGCTTAACTTAAGAGTTGATTAACTTACATGGTTAGAAATATAGAATCATTTGAAAGTATTTATAACCTGATTCCCCAAAAAAAAAAAAAAAAATGATTATAGAAAAAATCATGACTAATGATACATACTAGCTACACCCCTGTTCTACTAAGGTGATGTGTTGAGAATTGGGCTGGGTTAATACACAAGTATTGACATGTGATAGGAATTGGGCTGATCAGATTGGCCCACTATTCAAAACAGGCCAGCAAGGCCCATAATTGAAGCCCAAAACCCAGGATTGACCCGGGTTTATTCTTTTCCAAAGAGGGATAGGGAACAGTTTGTTTGTGATAATATAAAGATAGACTTGAGAATGTTGTAAGGTTTTAAGAACACTAAGATGTTTTCTTCTAATAATTTAGAGCAGGGATTATTCTACTGGATATATTATTTTATTTTAAGGCTAAAGCTTCATACAATGGAAAAATAAAGATGAAGACAATGGAAATAAGAGGAAAATTATTTTGAACAGATACAAAAATAAGCACCTGAATTTTAGTCCAGAAAAATAAGTGTGAAAACCTGGAAGAAAGGAACCAGCTGAAGAGCATTATCCTACAATTGGGTTGGAAAGCAAAAGCCAAAAAAATAAATAAAAAAAGTACTCAAAACTAAACTTCAAAGAAAGCTTCCTCAAATGTGGTTGAACGAACATAGTTGGGCTAGAAACTCACAATGCGAATAATCTTGAGCAATCTGCATCACTTTTGATTAGATCATTTAGATTTGACACAACAACATCAGTTATTTCCAATGCCTTTAACCTGTTTCATCTAGAATTTTCTGATATACATAATATCTACTTCTAGATTCACTAACGAAACCTTCTTCTATTAAGTCAATTGAAAACTAGGAATTCATACATATGACAAGAAGGAAAAAAATCCCAAGTCTCCTGCAGGACAAACAAACACTCCATTCTTCAATGTCATATGGTATTGATATGTTTTCATATAAAACTGTTCCCAATCAACAACTAGAGATAAGCGAACCAATATATAAACTCATCTATTTGTTCTCCAGCACACCTCAATATAACAAATGGAAGCCTTGACCAAACGGCTAGACTCTGCCTAGCCCCAGCAGAGCCATTAAATGGGCTCGGCGCTGAGAATATGGTAATTCTCGGATTGACCGGATCGCCAAGAGCTCTGTAATTAAGTTTGGGCACTTTGATCCAATCCCTGATGGAAGGTGACCTCTGAGTAGCATAGAGAGAGAGAGAGAGAGAGAGAGAGAGAGAGAGTAATTAACACAAACCCAGATAGCCAAATTGACCATAGCCCAGCGTCATGTGCTTAGCAAAAATGCATATGAATCAAAAACAGACAAACAAAGAGTAGGATAACAGGAAGGCATCGTAAGAAAGTGGAATATTGAAGAAGTTGGACAAAAATTTGTAACAGAAAGAACTGAAAACAGAGAGGATCTTGACTATAAGCTAATAAAAAATTAGACCTGGAAGATAAAACCAAAGTGGGCTGGAAACTCACAGCTAGAGTGCTGGGAGCTGGGGTGGAGGAGGTGCTGGACGCGGGGCTATAAGAGAGAGAGGAGAAAAAATTGAGGAGGGCGCGGGGCTGATCTGTATATTCCGCGCCCTCCCCAAATTAAGAGGAGTGATGTCGTTTGGTGGTCCAAATGAGTCACTTTAATGTCGTTTGGACTCGTTTGAGCAATAAACATCATTTTTTTTTTTATAAAAATATTACTTCTTTTCCATTCAAAAGACAATAATTTTTTTTTCTCGTAATGTCGTTTATAAAAAAACATTTGTTTGCATCGTTCCAAACTAAAACGACACAAATTAATTGAGATAATAGAATAGATTAAATGGATTACTGGAATCAAAATTACAAAGGAATTACAATAATAGTTTCACCTATTTCGAGAAGCTACTCTCCTAAAGCAAATAAAACAAACTCCACAATTCAGTTGATATGTCCTCTAATGCTTGTTCTTTCTACAAAGACATATACTGTAACACCCGGTGAATTTTTTGGGGTGACTAAGAATACTTTGATATAAATTTTGGTATTAAATTAGATCAAATATATTTAAAATATATATTTTTATGTCTAATTTTATGCTTTTCGTTTAATCTGAGAAGTGAACAGATTGAACTAGGTTCAAAGATAAATTAATTTTGGAGCATTGAGAGTTTTTTTAAGAATTGTAACATATAATATAATATAATATTATATATTTAGAGTTATCACTAGTATTCACGTGAACACAAGAGCATTCTAGCACACACTTGTTTTACATGTGATGATCAATTTTCACCCCATTGGTCCTCTCGACCCTCTCCAGAGAAACCTCCCCAGGAAAAGTTGCTTGCCGGGGGCCTCCCTCCCTCCCTACTTCTTGTGTCCCTTAGTCTTCTTGGACCAATGTGTCTTTTGTTTCCTCCCTGAGTTTTCTCAGTGGAGGCTAGATTTCTCCCAGCCTTTAGGGCTATGAAGCTTTTGTTCCCCCAGTAGATCCAGTGGTGGCTGGCTTTCCCCTAGCCTCTTGAGGCTATGGTGGCTTGTATTTGTGTTGTTTTTTCTTTTTTCTTTTGTCTCAGACAGTAAAACTAAAAGCAAGGTGTCCAGCTTGGGGAAGTGGCGGCCGTTTGTGTCTTCTAACGATGGTTTTGGCCTATTTACTTCAACTATTTTCTTCGATTTTTCGGAGCTAGATCTACTCAACCCCTTTGCTTTTTTCAAGACACGCGCTCCTTAGTCGCGTTTTCCGTCGTCGTCCGCCCCCGCTGTCGGATGCACGAGTCACGCCGATCGTCGGAGTCCGGTTTGTGGCTTGCACGCGCCAAAGAGGCCTTTGCTCTTTTGGCTCTCATGATGGCCACGCTCCGCCTTTTTTTAGCCGTGCTCGTTGGGGACTGGGGCTACGGTGGCTAATCTACGGCTGGGTGGTGCTGATGACGGCGCGTATCTTTCACGTGCCGCCATCTCCAGTGAAATACACCCCTGCGTCTTCTGTGGGTTGCTTTGTTTTTTTTTTTTTTTGGTTTTTTGCTTTGTGTTGCTGTGTATTCTCTTGTATCTCCTGTACAGGCTGTCTGTGTATTACTCAGATTTTATTAGAATTTTTATTGGCTAGATGCTAGATCGGCTCTCTTTTATTTGAGAGTGAGCGTTAATGTAAGAAAGGCTCGAATGTAATTCTAGTAGGATTTGATGTTTTTGCTTAGGCAGCTGTTTTTTAAGTCAGATCCTTCTGACTTAGAGTGTAAGGAGGTCCTATCCCTTTATTTCTCATAATGTATGATTTGCAGAATTTATAATAGCACATGCTATTTGTTCAAAAAATAAATAAATAAAAAAAAGCACACTTGTTTTTCTTTTTGTTTTTGTTTTTGTTTTTTTTAAGAGCTCGGTGACTCGACGTCTAAGTGACTTGACTCTAGAGGTTTTGTTTTGTGCACTATAACACTCACGAACGCAGTAACTTCACCGCATGATACACGGACTCCTACCAAAAAGAATTAGTCATGTACCTTCACCACATGATACACAACTTTCATAATAAGCCACGTAGATAAAGCTAGCGTCGAGTCATAGACCGCCTTACTTTTAACATAACAGTAAATATAAGAGGAGACAATCACCTTCTTCTTTGAGGTATTCAGGCCGTATGAGGTAAAGATAATTCATAAGTTTAAAGGGATATAAAAAGCTCTTCTATTTCATAGAGTCTAATTTCTTGCTCTCCTTTATAGATGTCACTTTGGGTCCAAACCTTTCACGTAAAAACCTCAAGATTTTTCTAACAATCTGATTGTCAAGAGTTTTCTTCCCTTGATTGAAACTAGAATTAACAATGTCATTCAACTAAGTATAGAACTCATCAGATTGGGTTAATATCCAAACAATTATAGCTTTAAGTCACAATAACATCATTTTCAAACATGCTTTTAAAAATGTCTCTCACTTTTAAATTTTAAACATTTATTCTTTAATTTTTTCGCGTTTTTGAATTGGATCATTCTATTAATTTTTCATCAAATTTTGATAATTCTGTTTGGCTGAGTCACCGGTTGTCCACATAAACATCGACAATTTAGATTAAAAACAACATTGTTTTAATGTTGCCTTTAAAAAATATTATTTTATTATTATATTATAAAATTAAAAAATTTAAATTTTATTTTTTATTTTTTAAAAAATAAAAATAAAAAAAGCAGGGATTTGGGGCCACCCCTTGGGGAGGGGGTGACCTGCGAGCCACCCCAGCCCCACCTATGAGGTGGCTCGCCACCTCCCCCATGGGCCGGGGGTGGCGGCCACCCAGCCCCATGGTTGAAGCACAATAAAGTTTTCGGATTTTGAGTCGCGGAGGTAAGATTTCATGGTTTCTATTCTTTCATTTCTGGTATTGAATGCGCGCGGGGAGTGCTTGGAATTTTAGGCATTTCTTGAGGTCTTTAGGATATGGAGTTTATTTGTTTTGATTTGGGGTTTGTTTAATTGGGCTATATTTGCAGATTTAGAGTATTTGGTTTTGTTGGGTCTTTGTTATTTGTTCCAAATATTGTTGTACACGGCGAGAGAAAAAATGTCGATTTTGTTGGGTCTTTGATTCTGGCCATTGTAGACGCTTACCCTTACATTGCAATGGATACCGAGTTTCCGGGAATCGTCCTCCGTCCGGTAGGGAATTTCATGAGCTTTTATGGGTTCGAAATCCGAATACCCTTTTGGTCATTCAGCTTCCTCATTCACGGGTTTTCCGTGTTCTGTCTCGGTGAGTATTTTTGGTTTTGGTTATTCTCAGATTACCTTGTATTGTGGAGAGGAAGAAAATCAGTGGCTGTACCAAAGGTGATAGCTTTTCTGTATGGAAGATCTGGCTGTACCAAAGGTGATAGCTTTTCTTGAAAACTGATGAAGAACTGGCCCTTACACGCTGGCCGGGATAGTAAGGAAAATGAACATCTTCAAGGATATTCTTCGAAATTTGTTTTAGACGCAGTGGCTCAGCTTTTGGAACTTTACACACAGAACCATCATCAATTCTACCTCGCCAAGGACCAAGGACCACATAGTCACCCACAGTGAATCCAAGCCTGAAAACAGAGGGGATCGTGACTATAAGCTAACAAAAAAAATCAGACCTGCAAGATAAAACCAAAGTGGGCTGGAAACTCAAAGCTGGAATAGATTAAATGGATTACAGGAATCAAAATTACAAAATTAGTTTCACCTATTTTGAGAAGCTACTCTCCTAAAGGAAATAAAACAAACTCCACAATTCAGTTGATATGTCCTCAGAACTTTTTTTTTTTGATAAGTAATATGTCCTCAGAACTTCAGCAAAGAGCTTAGTTTTGGCATCTAGATCTGATAATTATTATGGGTGTTTGATATTCTTAGAAGCTAACGCTTTTTAATGCTGTAATTTTGTTTGTTTAGGTAAGGAAGAGCTTTGGGTAGAGTTTTCTTCATTGTGCAGTGGCTCCCTAAAGGTACATTTTTTTTTTCTCCATATCTATATATATAATTCTCTTTCATTGTTGAGTTATGCATGTGTTGGTGGGTTTCTAATGTGGATGAGATTCAAGTTGTGGGATTCTGTTTTTTGCCATTATAAAAAAATTTATGTTTGTGTTATTTTATGTGTTATGTTCTACCTCCCGAGTGCAAATAGGTGTGTGTTTGTCGTCTTCAATCATGCCCACAAGCCCATATGATATGTTATGGACATATACCATAATTTGTATGCTTTCTCTGTAAAATTGGTGTACGTGGTGCTTCATGATTTCCTGTTATATTTGAATTTTATTTATTTATTGGAGTTGGAGAAAAAGAACAGACATCCTTGTTACACTATGCATTTTGGAGTTGGGGGTTCTTGTTACATTTAACTGTTAGCTGGTTTGTCTCTTTTCCATAATTGCTTTTGTGCGCCTGCCTGCCTGCTAATATTCTATTTCATGATCATCACTAAATTTGATGACAAACCCATGTATTAATTCCATATTCATACATTATTGGATTACAGGGGTAACTTTATGCAAGGGACTCAACAGAGGATTTGGGACATTACTGGCGGGATCATTAGCTATTCCAAAGGGAGCTGCAGTTTTTCTAGTTGGTAATTATTAAGTTTCTTTCCTTCTGTTAGTAGTAATTAAAAACCCAGAACTTTTAATGACACTTGCTATTCCAAAGGGATCTTATATGAAAAGAGCCTTTGGTTAGTATATTAATCTCAATTTTATTTTGATTAACCGAGTTTTTTAAGCTCTTCTTTTCTGTCTTGTTTGATGTAAAGGGCAGTTTACAGAGTCCATTTATATGCATACACTGAATTGAACTTTTGTGTTTTCCAAAGCACAAGTTATTCAATTTTCATGTGACATCTAAATTTCAATAAAAAGTATTCTAATTTTTACCTCTTAAAGCTCATGGTCGGATTCTCTCTTCTTCTTCTTCTCTTTCATTCTCGGGCTCTCCCTCTCAGTTTTGGTCCCTCACTCTCAACGTGTGTGTGTGAAGAAGAGAGGAGAAAACATGAAAGGGTAATGAAGAGGGCATGCGTGTGTGATGAGAAGAAGGGAGGGATGGAAGAAGAAAAGAAAAGGAAAGGAAAGAACGGGAATATGGGGCTGTGCGTGAATGCGAAGGGAGAAGGGAAAGAAAAAAGGAAAGAGGGAAATGGGGAAGAGAGAGAGGGTGAGTGGGGGACACTTGTCCTATGGATGGTTCGAAGAAGATGATGTTATTTACTTCTAACTAATTTGGCAGTGACACGTGATAATGTAGGATTACATTTTCATTGAAGTGCCTAGATTTTTATAAATTACACTAGAATCCCACAATATTAAAATCATATCTTTTAACAATTAATATATATCTCCACATTTAATTTAATTATTTACTACCCGTTTAATTAATTATTTATTCTATTAGTAATTTTATTATTTTACTTAAGATTTGTTTTATTTTTAATAACATAAATATTATTATCTAGAATATAATTATTTGTTTTATTTATTTAATAAATATAATTTATTAATTATTAAATTTCTTATTTATTTTCTTGACCTTTAGGTAAGCATCCTTCCACCAAAGAGTGAGAAACAAATAAGAGAAGCAAAATAACATCAAGTGTTGAAAACGAACTGATTGCAACGGAGGAAGATTAAGATAACGGTTGACAACACTGACATCATGAGAAGCAACCCAACTACCCAAGGTTGTTTTGGACAAGTGACCCATGACCACGGAGGGTAAGCTGACGTAATGCTTTTCCATTTCTCCATAAAAGCACAAGCAGCAAGACGAAAATCACTTGATGAGAGGGTTCCATTCCATGATAAAAACTGCTTCTTAACTTGAAGGGAAAAAGCAAAAACATATTCACTTTCACAGTTGAAACCATATAGGTAAAAAAAAATAAGTTAATTTTTGAGTCACAGACTAGAGATGAAACTGCATAGTATAAATATAAAAAATCATTTTCATTACCCAAAACTAGCATATAACTAGCAGAATGTGTGGTTTTTTCTTTTAATATTATAATTTAATTTCAAAAATATTTTTTGAAAAACAGGTCTTGATAAAGAATAGTAAGAAATAAAAATAATTATAAAGGAAAGAAAGATAACAAGTCAAGCACTCAGCTCTGCCATATTCATATCAAAAGAGATGAATTACATATATACAAAATGAATCAATTTCTTTTACTTATGGCAGTTGAAGAATAACCTAAGTCAATCTTTGATAGCTTCAAACTTTTTGAGTAGAGCTCTTTAGGAAGATACTACCCTCCATATGTCCGACCATAATCAAGCGAAACCAACAGTAGCGAAGTACAACATATTAAGTAAAACAGCTCATAATAACATGAGGATTCTGGTCAATGAATTATCCTACTAGCATATACTGACAAATCTGAAAGAAATAAACTTCAAGCGCAATGTACTTGCATAAACGCAATCACCAACTTCTAAAGCACCAATTTCAAATTCAACAATTTATTTTGTCGTAAGTAAAATTATATTAAAAACTATAAATGGCATGAGAGAGATGCCAAAACTTAAACCCAAGACTACATATGCTCATAAAAAATTCCACCAAACCTGGGCAGTTCAAAGTAGAGGTTTGAGCCAAAGAAAATTACCAACAAAAGCATATATGTATACAAATACAATAGACTCTAATTAGTAAAATAGTATGAATGGTTAATAGATAGGGATATAAACAACTCTTGAACTTTGGGGGCTATTTACACTGAATGCTATGTATATACATAGTATATTATGACTTACACAAATCTAATTTTTAGCAAATTAATCATAAATATGTGAAGTAATTTAATATGCCAAGGTATTTTTTTAATGGTTCCAATTTTTGTCAAAAAAATCAAAATGATACATCTTCTGTGATTTAGTTTAAAATCACATTTTTTGTCTACAAAATCACAATGCCAAACATACTCTAAGTAAAGAGTGGATTCCTATCTCCTACGGTCCAAAGCTAACCCAAATGTCAAATCTAGTAAGCTAGTGAGTTCTCCGATTCAGCTTGAATTTTATCATCCACAATTGTCAACCCAATGCAAGGCCCAAGCCCAATCCCAATATTTTTGTAGAACAACTTTGGAGCCATGTATCCTAATGTCTCTCTTGCAGTAGTCAAAGAAATAATGCTGTCATTTACTGGATATAATTTTGCTAGTTCAAAGTCAAAAACTTTGGGAGTAAAATTTTCATCAAGAAGAATGTTGTGAGGCTTGTTATCAAAATGTAAAATTTGCATGTCACATCCTTAATGTAAATATTCAATCCCAGGAGTCACTCTTAGAGCTATATCATACATTTGATTATAACGTAGAAGTGTGCATATTTCTAGCAAAAATATGTATTTATTTAGGGAATCATTATGCATGAACTCATATACAAGAACCCATTTCGATCATTCAACGTAAAAACCAATGAGTTGCACTACATTAACATGGTGAATCCTTCCAATGGTTACAACTTCGCTTATGAAATCTTGTCTGTTAGCTTTGGATTTACTTAACATATTTATAGCCACAAAACTACCACTTTGAAGTGTACCTTTAAATACAGTGTCATAACCTCCTTCACCCAATTTCTCCTTAAAAGTTTTGGTAATCTTCCTAATTTCGGAATAAGAATACCTTATTGGCATGAGGTTATTGTGACTTTGTAGAAATTCTTCAACAACACCATACATGGATAAGTCCAGAAGCCTCTGCTAATCTCCTCTCAATAAATAAATTTTGTCGAGACAATAACTGTTGGTTTAAACTTACTGACACATATTTCCTTGTTAAGAACAACCTCACCGGGGAGATCCTCTTGCAGGGACCCAGTGAGAATGGTCTCTATCTAGTGCAATTGCAGACTTTTATCAAAAATAAAAGGGAGCAGGGACGTCGTGTCGCATTACTTGGAGTCAAAACTTCTTCATCTGTCTGGCATAAGAGACTTGGTCACCCACATGATCAGATTCTTAGTCGTGTTCTCAAGTCTCAGCTCCTTCCAGTTTCTCTTTCGCAACGTCAACTGTCTTTATGTTTACCATGTCAAGTAGCTAAGAGTAGGCAACTCCCTTTTTCACATTCCCAACATGTAACTACTTCCCCTCTAGAATTACTTCACAGTGACATTTGGTGTTCTCCCGTGTCATTTCTTAGCGGTTGTAATTATTATGTTGTGTTTGTGGATGATTTTTCAAGATATTCATGGTTTTTTCCTTTAATTCATAAATCTGAAGTTTTCGGTTGTTTTATTAAATTGAAATGCCTTCTCGAAAATCAATTTTCTTCCAAAATTAAGAAATTGCAAACTAACGGAGGGGGAGAATGCACCTCTCATGCCTTCACAAATTTTCTGTCCAAACATGGTATTTTTCATAGAATTAGCTGCCCACATACATCCCAACAACATGGGATTGCCGAAAGAAAACATAGACATATTGTTGAAACGGGACCAACACTTCTTGCTCAATCCCATCTTCCATCAAAGTTTTGGGTTGAAACATTTTCTACGGCTGTCTTATTTAATTAATAGACTACCAACACCTATACTCAAATTTCAAACTCCTTATCACAAACTTTTTCATTCCCATCCTAATTATACCTTTTTGAAAGTATTTGGATGTGCTGCCTATCCCCTACTTCGTCCATATATCAAACATAAGTTGGAATTTCGAAGTAAGCAATGTATTTTTATTGGAACTAGTCCATATATCAAACATAAGTTGGAATTTCGAAGTAAGCAATGTATTTTTATTGGCTATAGTTCCAATCATAAAGGCTATAGATGTCTTGATCCCACCACTAATCGTGTTTCCATTTCAAGAAATGTAGTTTTTGATGAAAGTCTGTTCCCTGCTCTTGGTAAAGGACCGGTCTCACATCCAGGAAGTATTCCCTCTTCGGCCACAGGTACTCTTCTCCCTTCTCATTTTTTTATTGCAAATGGTCTTGATTCTCCTCTTGGAAACAGTGGCACACATCTTCCCATATCTGCTACCCATGTGCCTCCTATCACTAGTCCCTTTCTTATTAGGAATTCCACACACGTGTCTTCACCTACTAGTACTATATCTCCTCCATCTCCTGCAAGTCCTCTTCCAACATGTGAAGCTAGCACTTCCAACCTTGTTACATGTGCACCTGTGACCTCTCCAATTGAAGTTGTGCTTGTCAACTCCCCATCAGACTGTCCTTCTTCACCTACAGATATAGCTTCCCCTTCAGACTGTCCTACACCTACATATATAGCTACCGATATAGCTGCTGTTGAGACTCTGCCATTTCTGCACCATCCTTACCCGAGACTGATGAGTCTCTTCTCACCTTGCCGCCAGTGCTATTTCACTCCCCTTTCCCTCATATTGTCACCCGGTCTAAAACTGGCAGTCTTAAATCAAAAGAGTTTCCAGACTATCAAAGGGAGATGATACACTCACAACCCTCATTCAACTCCCATACAATCCCACTCCCCTTTCCCTCATATTGTCACCCGGTCTAAAACTGGCAGTCTTAAGTCAAAAGAGTTTTCAGACTATCAAAAGCGAGAGATGATACACTCACAATCCTCACCCAACTCCCACACAATCCCACTCACATGTGTGTGAGTCTCATATATGTGGGTCTAACATACATGTGAGTGAAAGTTGTGTGAGAGTTGGGTGGAAGGTGCAAGACAATCATTTCCCATCACGTTTACTACTCTACTTGACGTCCTCTTAAAGCTATGATTGTCACCTCTCTCCCGAGTGAGCCCATTCACTTTGCCAAAGCATGTTCTGATTCTAACTGGATGGCTGCCATGGAAAGTGAATATCAAGCTCTTCTAGATAATAAAAATAGGAATGTTATTCATAACAAGTGGGTATTCAAGCTCAAGCAGAAACCGGATGGCTCTATAGAAAGGTATAAGGCTAGACTTGTGGCGAAAGGTTTTGAACAAAGAAATGGAATTGATTATACAGAAACTTTTAGTCCTGTGATCAAGCCTGCTACTGCCCGACTCTTACTTGCCATTGCTGTGCAGTATAACTGGCCCATCAAACAACTTGATGTTTTCAATGCTTTTTTGCATGGATATCTCACTGAAGAGGTCTTTATGGAACAGCTCCAGGGATTTGTTGACAAGGATCAACCTGATGCTGTATGTCTTCTACAAAAGGCTTTGTATGGCCTTAAGCAAGCTCCAAGAGCCTAGTTTCATCGTCTCACACAAGCTCTCCTTGACCTTGGTTTTGTTGGATCTCTAGTAGATACTTCTTTGTTTATTTTACATAAACCTCCAGTCCATATATTTATTCTCATATATGTGGATGATATTATTATCACTGGCACTCATTTGTCCACCATTAATGCACTTATTCTCAGTTTGCAGTCTGAATTTAAATTGAAGGATCTTGCTTCTCTCTCTTATTTTTTGGGCATCCATGTTCACCGAAATGCTCAAGGCTTACATTTAAATCAAGCTAAGTACATTGTGGATCTTCTTCATCGAGTATAGATGCTTGGCTCCAAACCTTATGCAGCTCCTTGCACCTCTGGAAAGAAGTTCACCAAATTTGATGGTGATCCACTGTCCGATCCTACTACATTTAGACACATAGTTGGGGCTCTTCAATATTGCACCCTTACAAGACCTGACATCGCTTACTCTGTCAATCAATTCTGTCAATTTTTGCATTGTCCCACTAGTATTCATCTCACTGCGGCTAAGAGAGTACTTCGCTATCTCATAGGAACTGTAGATCATGGTCTTTATTTCACTCCTGGCCCTGTTCACTTGCAAGCTTATTGTGATTCAGATTGGGCTGGCAACCCAACTGATAGAAGGTCTACTAGTGGCTATGGTGTGTTCCTCGGGGCTCGGTACATGTCTCATCTCATGGCAATCTAAGAAGCAACCGGCTGTCTCTCGCTCTAGTACTGAAGCAGAATATCGATCTATGGCCATTGCTACTGCAGAGTTATATTGGCTACGCATGCTGTTTAAAGATTTGGGCATCTCTCTTTCTAATACTCCTGTGTTGTGGTGTGATAATGTGGGGGCTATTGCCTTAGCTTCAAATCCCATTTATCATGCTAGGATTAAACACATTGAAGTAAATTATCACTTTATTCGTGAAAAAATCTTACACAAGGATCTTTTTGCTCAATTTATTTCCACAGTTAATCAATGTGCTGATTTGCTTACTAAAGGTCTCACATCCACTCGGTTCCTGTTCTTGCGTGACAAACTCATGGTTACAGCCCCTCCCATGAGTTTGAGGGGGGCTGTTAGAGTGAGCAATCCATCTCCTTCCTTATCCCATGATATGTTTGAAGATAACTCACCATCTATGTGCTCATCTGGTGCAACAGCTCTTTCTAATAGACATGATAAGATGAACTCTACATTTGAATTGTAATTTATCTTGAGTAATTGTTAATAGATAGGTCTCTAATTATTCCTTTGTATCTATCAGTTTGTTACAACAAACCTGCTGTTTCTTCTATTTATACTACTAAATACAATGAATGAAATATTCCAGCCAAAAGCTTTTCTTATTTTTACATGAGGTAACCATCTGCAAAATATACAACATAAGTTTGTGATAAATTTTATTAATTTCTTGAAATGAGAAAATACGCTCAGCTGTTATCTTGAAGTGGATTCTGAATTTCTGGGAAATCTGTATCAAATTTCTAATTTGATGGATATTAAAGGTGACAAGCCAATTTTCCGTAGAGTTCTGTACTTGGAAAATAGTTATTAGGATTTAAGAAGGATTTAAAATGAGATTGTACATGCATTTGCATGGTTGGACATTTTATATGCATATGGATTTGCCCATAGAGATGGATCTGACACATTGTGAGTTGTTTGTTTGTTAGTAATTCATCTCTAAGTGAATGTAATCACATCTGGTTTAAAGCTGAAACATAATTATTACACAGTCAAACTTCAATGGTTGTTCTTTACATATCTTTAACTACTAGAACTTATCTGTGTACTTCATTTCTACCCAAATACTACAACAGGATATTAATTTGAAATCAACAGTTTTGACTGTTAAGTTCGATATGCAGTTTAATGGTAGCTTCATGTTTTGGAACTGGATAGCTAGCTATTACTCTTGCAGTGGTCATGCTTCATTCACTCAGAATTATTTTGTCTTTGCAGATATATGCTCTGCCAATAAAGGTCAATGTTTAGTATTCATTTATATAATCATCATAGGTAAAGTATACAGTCTCAGAATATTTGTCTTCCGTAATTTTCTTGAGTTCTTTGGCAGCATCTGGTAAATCGAAGCTCATAGATGGAGAGACATTTTTATAACTGCGTGGAGAATTTGTCTGTTGATAACTGAACTTAATTAGTTGCTCATTCTTTACAAGGTCTTTTGCTGTATTAGATCAGACAATAGTTTAGTCTTATTTGGATTTGCTCAGTGTAGCAATGAGACATGCATAAAGAAACAAACTTGGATTGATTTTACCTGTTTCATTTTTCAAAGTAAAATTTCATTTCATTCCACAAACAAAAGGGGAAAAAGAACAAACAAGTTGTGCTTTGCCAAAGAAATAATTGATTGTAAATACAATATTGGTGGACCAAATTACATATGTACACCTTCAGATGAGTTGTGCTTTTTTGAGTATATCTTAAGTTGCTCTTTGTGGTCATCAATTAGTTTGATTTGTTGTTTACTTATGATAATTTGCTCAAAACAATGATTTTTTTTTTTTTTTTTTTTTTGTAGTTACCACAGAATAACATGAGGAGTTTGATCAACGAATTATCCTAACAAACTATGCTAACAAATCTAAAAGATATAAACTTCAAGCGCAATTTACTTGTATAAAGAAAATCACCAACTTCTAAAGTACCAGTTTTCAAATTCAACAATTTATTTTGTCGTAACTAAATTTACATTAGAAAATATGAATGGGCATGAGAAAGATACCAAAACTTAAACCCAAGACTATACATGTCCATAAAAAATTCCACCAAACCGAGGCAATTCAAAGTAGAGGTTTGAGCCAAAGAAAATTACCAACAAAAGCATATATTTATACAAATACAATAGACTTTAATTAATAAAATAGTATGAATGGTTAATAAATAAGAATATAAACAACCCTTGAAGTTTGGGGCTATCTATAGTGAATGCTATGTATCTACATAGTATAATATGACTTACACAAATTTAATGTTTAGCAACATTAATCATAAATATGTAAGGTAATTTAATATGTCAAGGTATTTTATTTTATTTTATTTATTATTGTTTTTTTTATGGTTTCAATTTTTGTCAAAAAGATCAAAATGGTACATCTTCTGTGATTTAGTTTAAAATCACATTTTTTATCTACAAAATCACAATGCCAAATGTTCTCTAAGTAAAGAGTGGATTCCTATCTCCTATAGTCCAAAGCTAACCCAAATGCCAAATCTAGTAAGCTAGTGAGTTCTCTGATTCAACTTGACTGTTATTGTCCACAATTGCCAACCCAATGCAAGGCCCAAACCCATTCTCAGTTATGAGCTATTAAGAAAATGACATTTCGCAAGCTGCGGGTCTTTGTTAGTTATTTATTTTTTTGCCCTTTTCAGTTTTAAGGTCGTCAACTATTTGCTTATCTACAAAAGGAAAAAGAGCAAAAACGAAGACTAATGTTACTCTTCACCCTCGTTATATATTGATTGACGTTGCATATTGTCGCAATCTAAAGTATATGGGGGATATTATCAATTGTGTGGTAGTTTGAAGGGGGGTATGTGGACTTTTTTCTTGAATTAAAGTTTTTTAATTAACTTGAAATTGTAATTTCCATTAGTAAGTAAATTTCACATAGTAATAGAAACTTATAGGCTATAGTGCTTGATGCTTTTTGGTGAAGAAAATATCTGAAGAACATATGGATGGCCCTCTAGATATTGATATCTTTGGGAAAAAGTTTTTGATGTCCTCTATCACTATTCACTATCCAAAACTTTTTAGGGTGATTGTAAATATTTAACCACTGTTTTAACATTCTATGCCTCTAAACCTTTCAAATAAAAAGTTGCTCAAATTGTTTGTTGGCTTCCACATTCAAAAATAAAATTTCATGAATGTCAACAATATTATCTCCAAATGACAAGGGTTGGTCCAATTCAATATGCCAAATTCACAAAGCAGAGGATTATTAGTAGAGAATGAAGAATTGCAACATTTTTTCTCAAACTTCAAACTCAAATTCATTGTTCAGGTATGAGAAAATGGAATTGAACATAAAAAAACTTATGTAATAAGGAGAGTCAACTTAAATCAAACAAATTCTTATTTGTTACACAGAAATGTTAAGCATCTTTGCGCTATCAAATATGTATGAGAAAACTAATTTTCTCCTTGAACAAGGATATAATAAATCAAAATACTCATAAGCCTCACGCTCTCTTCGTTATTATGAGCCTCACGCTCTCTTCGTTATTATGAGCCTTACGCTCTCTTCCATTATTATGTGTTCATGCTTTATAGTTTATACTTTACAATTTAAACTCCATACTCTTATTCTTTGCAAATCATGCTTTCTGACTCTATATTCCTATTCTTTGCAAATCATGCTCTCTTCAAATACCATGAACCAATCAACATCAAATTTCATTATTTTTCTTTGCATAATTAAATCCCAACTGCAACACACTTTCAGATACTTCAAATCAATTCAAAACCTTTCATTCATGCATCATTTCGTAACGTCATTGATATTTCAACATAATTGAAACTACTTAAAACATCCAAAACATACATGTTAAAATATCGTTGGTTCAGTAAGAAAATCATATATCATTTGCATTTCTATAAAATATGAAAAATATCTTTCTCAGTGAGTAGATACTCACCTTGGCTGCGCGGATTCAATCACTAGGTCTCCTAAATACCACCTTGCAATGTATCATTGTGGAATAACACACTGCACTATTTAGCACTTTAAATATTAACACTCTAATTAGCACTTGAATCGTTCAAGGCTAAACCGTTGGAAAACCCATAATATTTTTAAAGGTTCCATACGTCTACCCATAAATCCTATACACTAAATAAAACTCAAACAATACTAACCCGAAGCATTTACTAAGGTTTAAATATTAAGATCAATATTTAACTATTTACTCGTATTATTACTTACTAATCCGCAATTAATTTCACTAAACCATAAAATTATTTTCATTAACACTTATAATAATATTAGCCCTAAAATTATATTCACTAATTTCTAAATTATTTCTCACTAACATTTTCTCTATAACATTAACCTTCAAATTATACTAATTAAACTTTTACATAAAACACTATCGTATTTAAAATAACATTAACCCATAAGAAAATCTTAGAGTTAACTTTACAAATACAATTTAAACTAAATTCCTATAATTATTTATTTTTTACTAACATTAAAATCTAACCCATAAATACTTATTTTTACAAAACTCATAGCCAATTTGAAATTAATCATCATTATAACTACAATTAATCCACAAATTAACAATTTACATTTTAAACACATAAAAAACCCCAAATTAATTTAATCCATCAAATTAGGGTTTCTAATCTTAACCCGTAATTTATAAATCACTACCCTAAACGCAATATTATTAACCCATAGCATTTACTAAAGGTTAATCACATAAAAATACAACTAAAATCAAATATCTAAAAGTTAGGGCTTGAGGAAAACTTACCCAAAATTTGCCCAAATAAAATCTAACACTGGGAAAGTATTTAGGAAACTCCAAACCATGTAAGTCCTAAAGATAAACAAAGATTAAACTCCACATTTCAAGATTTCATTCAAAATCTCAAATGACAATAGTTTATGAAAATACTTCAAATCAATCGGTAGAAACATAGATCGGACTTCGTAGATCACTTTTTCGAAATCATATTTGAGTTTAAACGGTCGAATCTTCGTAGGTCATAATTTTTGTTAAAAATCAAAGAGGACAAGAGAGAGAGAGAGGCGTTCTGCCTCTCTTTCTTTCTTTTTGTTCGAGATAAGGCGCCGGATGTCTTATCATTATCATTATTATTATTATTATTATTATTATTATTATTTTTTTTATTTTTTTTTATTTTTTTTTATTTTTTATTTTTTATTTTTTTTTGTCTTTGGGAAGGGCCAGATGCGGCCCTTGAACCCTTTCTTTTTCGTGAAGGGCCATCTGGCCCTTCACTTTAAGCATGTGGGGGTGCATGTCGCCCCACATGTATTAATTAGTTTTTTTTTTTTTTTTTTTTTTTTTTTTTTTTTTTTAATTCTTTTCTTATTTAATTTTCTTTTCAATTTTTATTTCTATTCTATTTTCTTTTATAATTTATTTTGTTTTATATTTCTTTCTTTTTTCCTATTATTTCTATTTATTTTCTAATTTCTTTGGACTTTTAAAAATATTCACTTGTATTTTTAATGACACTTAATTAATTTTAATTAATTATTTACTCAACTATATACTTAATTATTAATTAATGTCCCGGACATTACATATACTTAAAACATCACAATAACACACAAACACACACTGAAATTCTAACTGCAAATCACTGCAATACTTATCAAAATAGCATGTTACCCAATTGCCAAAGCCCACAAAATCATCAATACAACACTCACAGCTAATATCCCACAAATCACCACAAGCAGGAAATACTAACACTTAAAACATGAACATGGACAATAAATCACAACACAAACGGAACAGGGAACCTCATAACAATACATGCTATAGCCAAAACATGGATTCATCAATAACACACTTAGAGAAATTACAGCCACCGAACTCCACACAAGCACTCACTAAAATTCATAGCCACCGAACACCATAGACAATCGGCTAACACACCTACTGCTGGCCCAAACAGAAAACAGAATACCCACAAACACTCAATCAACCTATTTAAATACAATCGATTGAAAAACTCCAAAACTATCAAACCCTAACTCCATAATAATCAAATCAATCCACAAAATTATAAGATTTATATATTTGGGGATTTTCCTCAAAAACCCATTAAAATCGCCTTTGATTCCCGCCAGAAATCGCTATGAAGAACTGGGTCACATGGGTACGGGTCACGGGTTGCTCGGGTTTCACGGCTGCATCGGGTTCTCGGGTTTTCTGGGCTCACGGGTCGCAAGTTCAAGCTCCTGGATTCCACCGGAGCTCCTCAATCGCCGAATTTCAGTCCTAGCCACCGATCATGGAGGATCAGGTCCTCACGGGTACAGTGGGTTACACACACGGGTCTAGTGGTTACTCGGGTCTCCGAGTCTCTTCAGGTTGCGGGCTCGCCGAAAATCCATCGGGTTCCGCTGGATTTCGAATTGGGGCGCCGGTCATGGAGGATAAGACCTCCCCTAGGTTGTGGGTACTCCGGTTGTCCCCCCTCCCAATCTCATCTCTCACCCTCCCGATCTCATCTCTCGGTCTCTCCCTCTGAAACTCTCTCTCCGATCTCTCTTTTCTCTCTCTGTGGGTCGCTCGGGCAGAAGAATGAAGAAGAAGAAAGAAGAAAGAACGAGAAGCCCAAGAACTCCAATGGCCGATTCAAGAACAGCTAATCTCCAAGAACATTTCTCTGCATAATCCTTTTGATAATTCTTTTGATACACATACAATCTTTCCCTGATAGCTAAACTAACTATGAGCCTAACTATTATTATTCAGCCCAACTAACTATTCAATTATAAACTCAAGCCCAAAGGCCCTAACCCAATATCCCTTACATTTAAACCCAAGCCCACAGGTCCTAACATAATATCCCTTGCAGAAAGAGAGACCGAGAGAGAGGGAGAGAAACAGAGTGCTTGAGAGAAGAGGCGTGCGGTGGGCTAGCCACCGTTTGTGGCGGACGACGGCGCCGGGGCGGGTGGGTCACGATCCAACGCCAGTGAGGCAAAAATCTTGGAGTTCTGGCATTTTCTCGGTAGCCAAGCAGTAGAAAATCCATTTTTTTTTGGGTAAGTATAATTTTTAGGCTTGATTTCTTGATTTTTGTTTTGATTTGGGTTGTTTTGTGAAGATTTTCGTTATTCCCACTTATTCCGGTTCTATAATGGCAAAAATCAACCACCAAAACAGGTATATATTTTGTTTTATGCTTTCTTTTTTTTCTTTTTTTTTTTTTCCAAGTTTTCCTGGTAACCAATCAGAGATTAACGTGTTTTGTTTCTGAACTATACTTTATTTTCATACGTATTCGTCAGTACCATAATGGATTTTCTTGTTTCTTGGAATTTTCTCTGAGTTGGAATTGATCTTCCAGCAATTGAAGTCCGATTTGAGCACCTAAACGTTGATGCAGAAGTTCATGTAAGGAGGCAGAGCCTTGCCTTCCTTCTTTAACTTCATTATAAACATCCTAGAGGTAACCATCTGCAAAATATACAACATAAGTTAGTGATAAATTTTATTGATTTCTTGAAATGATAAAATACGCTCAGCTGTTATCTTGAATTGGATTCTGAATTTCTGGGAAATCTGTATCAAATTTCTAATTTGATGGATATTAAAGGTGACAAGCCAATTTTCCATAGAGTTCTGTACTTGGAAAATAGTTATTAGGATTTAAGAAGGATTTAAAATGAGAGTGTACATGCATTTGCATGGTTGGGCATTTTATAGGCCTATGGATTTGCCCATAGAGATGGATCTGACACAATGTGAGTTGTTTGTTTGTTAGTAATTCATCTCTAAGTGAATGTAATCACATCTGGTTTTAAGCTGAAACAAAATTATTACACGTACAGTCAAACTTCAATGGCTGTTCTTTACATATCTTTAACTAGAACTTATCTGTGTGGTACTTCATTTCTACCCAAATACTACAACAGGATATTTGAAATCGACAGTTTTGACTGTTAAGTTGGATATGCAGTTTAATGGTAGCTTCATGTTTTGGAACTGGATGGCTAGCTATTACTCTTGCAGTGGTGATCATGGTTCATTCACTCAGAATTTATATTTTGTCTTTGCAGATGTATGAAATGTAATGGCAAGGGAAAGATATATGCTCTGCCTATAGAGGTCAATGTTTTGTATTCATTTATATAGTCATCATAGGTTTTGGTACACAATTCAGAATATTTGTCTTCCGTAATTTTCTTGAGTTGTATGGCATCTGGTAAATCGAAGCTCATAGATGGAGAGACATGCATTTTTATAACTACGTGGAGAATTTGTCTGTTGATAACTGAACTTAATTAGTTGCTCATTCTTTACAAGGTCTTTTGCTGTATTAGATCAGACAATAGTTTAGTCTTATTTGGACTTGCTCAGTGTAGCAATGAGACATGCATAAAGAAAAAAACTTGGATTGATTTTACCTGTTTCATGTTTCAAAGTAATAATTTCATTTCATTCCACAAACAAAAGGGGAAAAGAAGAACAAACAAGTTGTGCTTTTCCAAAGAAATAATTGATTGTAAATACAATATTGGTGGACCAAATTACATATGTACACCTTCAGGTGTGTTGTGCTTTTTTGAGTATATCTTAAGTTGCTCTTTGTGGTCATCAATTAGTTTGATTTGTTGTTTACTTATGATAATTTGCTCAAAACAGTGTTTTTTTTTTAGTGACCTCAGAATAACATGAGGAGTCTGACCAACAAATTATCCTTACAAACATATGCTAACAAATCTGAAAGAAATAAACTTTAAGCGCAATGTATTTGCATAAACGCAGTCATCAACTTCTAAAGCACTAGTTTTCAAATTCAACAATTTATTTTGTCGTAACTAAATTTACATTAGAAAATATGAATGGGCATGATAGAGATGCCAAAACTTAAACCCAAGACTACACATGCCCATAAAAAATTCCACCAAACCAGGGCAGTTCAAAGTAGGGGTTTTAACCAAAGAAAATTACCAACAAAAGCATATATTTATACAAATACAATAGACTCTAATTAATAAAATAGTATGAATGGTTAATAAATAAGAATATAAACAACCCTTGAACTTTGGGGCTATCTACATGAATGCTATGTATGTACATAGTGTAATATGACTTACACAAATTTAATGTTTAGCAACATTAATCATAAATATGTGAGGTAATTCAATATGTCAAGGTATTTTTTTCTTCTTTTTTTATGGTTCCAATTCTTGTCAAAAAGATCAAAATGATACATCTTCTATGATTTAGTTTTAAATCACATTTTTTGTCTACAAAATCACAATGTCAAATGTACTATAAGTTAAGAGTGGATTCCTATCTCCTATCGTGCAAAGCTAACCCAAATGGCAAATCTAGTAAGCTAGTGAGTTCTCTGATTCATCTTGAATTTTATTGTCCACAATTGCCAACCCAACGCAAGGCCCAAGTCCAATCTCAGTTATGGGCTATTAAGAAAATGATATATGGCAAACTACGGGTCTTTGTTATTTATTTATTTTTTTTTATTTATTTTTGCCCTTTTTAGTTCTAAAGTCGTCAACTATTTGCTTATCTACAAAAGGAAAAAGAGCAAAAACAAAGACTAATGCTACTCTTCACCTTTCAAAGAAATAGTTGCTCAAATTGTTTGTTGGCTTCCACATTCAAAAAATAAATTTCATGAATGTCAACAATATCATCTCCAAATGACAAGGATTGATCCAATTCAATATGCCAAATTTACAAAGCAGAGGATTATTAGTAGAGAATGAAGAATAGCAACATATCTTCTCAAACTTCAAACTCAAACTCATTGTTCAAGTATGAGAAAATGAAATTGAACATAAAAAACTTATGTAATAAGGAGAGTTATCTTAAATCAAACAAACTCTTTATTTATTACACAGAAATAGTGAGCATCTTTGTGCTATCAAATATATATGAGAAAACTAATTTCTCTTTGAACAGGGATATAATAAATCAAAATACTCATATATAAATTAATTTGCATTTAAAATTGAGATGATTGACTTGATTCATTTGATTGATTCAAATTTTCTCCACCATCTGCTACGATTTGGTCTAGTGATGAGAGGAAAGGCTTGGAAGGCATTTGTAAGCATTCAACATCTCCTTCAAGCATTTGAACAACTTTTTTCATTGAAGGGCGATCATTAGGCTTCATTTGTATACACCATAATGCAACAATGATCATCTTATTGCCTATTTTCTTTTCCTCCTCTGTGGCGTCTTCCAATATTTCTTCATCGTTTCCATTTTGCAATTGGTCATAAACCCAAGTAGGGAAGTATATTTGGCTTGAGTGTTCTGCAAATGCATTTATGTTCTTTCTTCTACCAGCCATTTCCATCAATAACATTCCAAAACTATAAACATCAGCTTTGTATGAGACACCTCCAATGTTTTTGTAGAACAACTCTGGAGCCATGTATCCTAATGTCCCTCTTGCAGCAGTCAAAGAAACAATGCTGTCATTTACTGGATATAATTTTGCTAGTCCGAAGTCAGAAATCTTGGGAGTAAAATTTTCATCAAAAAGAATGTTGTGAGGCTTGATATCAAAATGTAAAATTTGCATGTCACATCCTTGATGTAAATATTCAATCCCACGAGCCACTCCTAGAGCTATATCATACATTTGATCATAGCTTAGGAGCGTGCATACTTCTGGCGAAAATATGTATTTATTTAGGGAACCATTAGGCATGAACTCATATACAAGAGCTTGTTTCGATCCTTCGACGCAAAAACCAATGAGTTGCACTACATTAACATGGTGAATCCTTCCAATGGTTGCAACTTCGCTTATAAAATCTTGTCCGTTAGCTTTGGACTTACCTAACATCTTTATAGCCACAAGACGACCACTTCGAAGTGTTCCTTTAAATACAGTGCCATAACCTCCTTCACCCAATTTCTCCTAAAAACTTTTAGTAATCTTCTTAATTTCGGAATAAGAATACCTTATTGGCATGAGGTTATTGTGACTTTGTAGAAATTCTTCAACAACACCATACATGGATAAATGCCTCCTTTTCCATTTATATATCAAGAATGCAATCACAAATGGAGTCCCCAATATCATTTTTGCTGGTTGGAGTAGTCCTATGGAAGAACATCACCAAAGCATGGATTGTAAGTCAACATGTTGTTGCATTGCTGTAATTATATATTTATTTTAGTATAGATCCTAGTAAATACGGAGAATACTAACTTGTTATCTTTTTCAGGTAATAATTCATATTTAATTTCATTTTGGCCACATGTTAATTAATTAATCATGCTTAACAGTGTATAGAATGATCTGCTAACAACTAAAAAACAAAAATTAAAGAAGATCAAAGGAGAGAAGATTCTTACCGTAGTCCAGGGTCATGTATGCTAGTAAATTGATTGGAGGAGGAGCTGCAAGAACTAAGAAAAAAATAAAATTAATTAATTAACAAAATTGCATAAACAAATGTCACTTTAGCTAGGGCCATGCTTAATTAAGAAGAAATAAAAGCAACAGTATAAACATCTTGCTTCATCGATCATCGAGGACAATCAATATTTCCATATTTCTATGTCGTTGTATCATTCTATACTAAATTTACCAAATTGCCCACAGGGAATTTATCCTGCAAATAAATTTGTAAGATTGGAGCCTCACCTTCGAGAAATGTCCAATGTATTCGTACTAGTGGTCGTAGTGGTGGTGGTATTCGTAGTTGTGGTAGATAAGATACTGTTTTGACAAAGGAAATAATAACATGCATCAGTACTAGTGTTTGGAAACATAGAATTAAAACTCCGCATTTCTTCTAAAGTTGAAAATATAGTATTTGTCGTTATGAAAAAAAAAAAAAAAAATCTTCAAACAAGCTCTAAATTAAAGTTCTTACCGATGTACGATGGTAGTGCTAGTATATGCCAAAAAACTGCAGCATGAAAGAAAAAAAATTAAAATCATTAATCAATCAAAAAGGTGATTTGAATAATTTAAAAGTATATGACCTAATAAAATTGCATAAACAACTTTCCGTTTGGTCATGGTAAAAATAAATATAAATAACCTCTTAGACTTGAGGTGTCTTAGAATTGGATCGTATTGATCGAATTCTCATGATAGAAAACTTACTTCCGTATATCATGTTAACATAGAACAAGATTCCTGGTTTACCTAAGAAAAGAACACCATTAGCTAGCGTTTAGAAGCATCAATGGTTAGCGATGAGAAAAGAAAGAAACAGAAATTTAATTAGAAATTGCTAGTGTTATGTGTATTTTTTTTTTTTCGCATGCATTCTTTTATATACGCACCATCTCGTTTCCAGGAAAGCTCAAAACCCCGTAGCAATTCATTGTGGAAGTCTGTACAGGAAATATTTCTCAAGTCTTCATTATGATAATAAGAATAACGACCTAACAGGGATGTGAAAGATATTTGCTCTACTTGGCACAAGTCCCCCAACTTCACTGCAGCACGATAATACCCGAATAGAGCATATGTATACCTTTTGGACTTAGAATACACTCCATCCTCAATGCAAGCAGAGATGTTAAGATGATACTGAAAATTCACTGGCTTTTCACATTTCACGAAATACACTACATGAGCATATGTTGATTGATATGGATCCCCTGAACTGAAATTCTTGAAGTCTAGTAAATAACGAGGGATGAAGGAGTAGTACTGATCATTAGCATTTAGTGCAATACCTGGGTCTACAACACGAATTGTGTAGTCGGTGTAATTGATTTGTTGTACGTAGTATCTTCCAATATGATATAAGTGTAACACTAGTGTTTGGTTGTTCTCACATGAAAGATTATACCTTTGATCTCCGCAGTTTTTTGAATCGCTCGTTAATCGAAACGGATAGCTTATGTTAAGGATGGAGCCGCAGGAAGAAGGAGGACAATGATCTTTTGCAGTAGTATTGCAAGTTTGATGAACTAGGACAAGAACAACAATAAGGGCCGCCAGTCCCATTCCTCTTGCCATGGAGATCTGGAGAGAGAGAGAGAGAGAGAGAGAGAGATTTCACATTATTCCACAGCAATCAAAGCCAATATATAGAAAAAGTAAATAAATAATGTAAGGCGTAAGCACCTACGTCATATATTGAAAAATAGGCCTTTTATGAAGTATTTAAGAGGCTGATCGAGAACCATTGCTGATGGATATTAATTTGCATAGAAATGGTAATCTCATACTTGTTCTTGTTTCTGGCTTTCACCATAGACCTTGGCTATGCCCAAAATATGTGCAATGAAACCCGTTGTGGAGGTCATGGCCCTCCCATCCGATTTCCCTTCCGACTTAACACCCAGCCACACTACTGTGGATATTCTGGGTTTAATCTCTCCTGCACTGATACAAATCTAACGGTGCTCGAGTTGCCCATTTCAGTGAAGTTCTTTGTCAAAGAGATTAACTACAAATCTCAAGTAATTCAATTATATGATCTACATCATTGCTTCCCAAAGCCGCAGCTTCAGCGGCTCAATTTGTCTAATTCCTCTCCTTTCCGATTCAAAGTAAATTCCGACGTTTCCGACTATGCCTTATTCAATTGTTCCACAAGATCAGAAGAAATGGAGTACCCTCTGATCTCCTGTCTTAGTGGCCCAACCTACCAAGTTTATCCTGCGACTTACATCACGGCGTCCCTCATATCTTGTACAAAGATGTATAATCTTGTATTAATTCCAGATGCTATAATATTCCATCCTGATAAATTTGTTCAATTGAGTTGGTCCACTCCAGACTGCAGATACTGTGAAGGGATCAAAGGTAATAGATGTGCGAAGAGTAATAGCAGTGGATCAGGAACTCGGTGCATTTCTACACATTCTAAAAAAGGTATTAGATCTATCCAATTCATTTCAACCATTCTATTTAATTATTTATTTTTTGAAATGTACATCGATGAGAAGCTGATTGTGTAAAATCTTTGCAGGAATATCAAAGTTAAAGATTGCTGGTGAGTCGTATATATATTTGATATTTGAAATTATTCTTATAATTGTGGAGAATAAAGTTATTGATTCATGAATGTTTATAATGCAGGTGTCATCTTAGGTCCATTTATGATATTGCTCTCAGTCTTTGCTCTCTACCGTTTCTATATTTATGATAAAGTAGAAAAAGAACATCGAGCGAAGATCGAAAAGTTTTTGGAGGATTACAGAAATTTCAGACCAACGAGATACTCGTATGCTGATGTTAAAAGGATTACAAATCAATTTGCTGAGAAGTTAGGTGAAGGAGCATATGGAACAGTGTTCAAAGGAAAGCTTTCCAACGAAATTCATGTTGCAGTGAAGATCCTAAACATTTCCATGGGAAATGGGGAAGAATTCATAAATGAAGTAGGAACAATGGCTAGGATTCATCATGTTAACGTGGTTCGCTTGGTTGGTTTCTGTGCTGATGGATTTAGAAGAGCTCTAGTTTATGAGTTCTTACCAAATGATTCACTAGAAAAGTTTATATCTTCAACGGCCGCCAAGAACCTTATTCTTAATTGGGATAAGCTGCAAGATATTGTTTATAGCGTAGCAAAAGGAATTGAATATCTTCACCAAGGATGCGACCAACGAATCCTCCATTTTGATATCAAACCTCACAATGTTTTGCTAGACCAGAACTTCAATCCAAAAATTTCTGATTTTGGTCTTGCCAAGTTGTGTTCAAAGGATCAAAGTGCAGTTTCCATGACCACAACTAGGGGGACTGTGGGTTACATTGCACCTGAAGTGTTCTCTAGAAATTTTGGAAATGTGTCTGCAAAAGCAGATGTTTATAGCTTTGGAATATTGTTACTTGAAATAGTTGGAGGGAGGAAAAATGTTGACATTGCAATTGAGAATACTAGCCAAGTCTACTTTCCAGAATGGATCTACAATCTCTTGGAACAAAAAGAAGACATACGAATCTTTGTTGAGGATGATGGAGATGCTAAAATTGCAAAGAAACTTGCAATTGTAGGACTCTGGTGCATTCAATGGCACCCAATGGATCGTCCTTCTATTAAAAATGTGGTTCAAATGTTGGAAGGAGAAGGAGATAAATTAACTATGCCTCCGAATCCCTTTGCCTCTGTGGGTCCCATAAAAATTAGTGCAAATATACCTACAAAACGTCTAAACAATGAGTTGGAAGTGATTCCTGAATTAGAATAATTATATGTAAAATTAGCGTATGTAATAATTACTATATATGTTTCAATGATCTTGTAATATAAATCCTAGAACTTATTAATTTTGTAATCAATGTTGGGACTTCAATTCGATGATTATAAAAAAGTGGCTACTATTTTGTTTTTTTTCCTTTTCTTTTATCTGCCATTTTTTCCTTTTCAATTTTCAATTTCTTAGGTTGTCATATAATCTAAGAATGAATTTGTTTTAGTCACACCATTTATTTATGAAGCACCACACAATTTATCTTTCTGCTGCACGGTATTTGTAAAAGACTAATGTATATTTATGAATATATTTCAGCTCAAGATCCCTTACTTTATGCATAATAGAAATATTAAAAATCATGCCAAAGTCATGATCTGCTCTTTATCACATTAATGGCCCTACAAATTCAGGTTTGTACTAATCCCCAAAAATAATTGGTCCAAATTAACCTTCACTTCCACTCCTTATTTCTGGGTCATCACTCACACTTTTTGTGTCTATATCCTTTTCATTAAGGTTTCCGAGCCATGCATGGACATAACAATCAACCCTTCGCCATTGCCCTCGTCAGTCATACACTTTGGATTCCAAAAGAAATTTCCAAGATCCTACAAGTGATTGGATTTGGACCACACCACTATCTCCCTAGCAAATGTCTCTATGTATTTTGAGTCCATGATTGAGACTACACAGTCATTTGCACGCAGACTCCACGCTCATTATTGCACTACTAAAAACTCAGTGTTTACTAGTGTTAAATGGAAACACTAATAAATTATTTTCAATATCGGCCGATAATATTTGATACAACACATAGACTTTGGCATGGAGGCTCCACACTAAATCATTATTGCACAGCTAAAAAATACGGTTTTTACTGGCGTTAAGTGAAAACACCGATTAACATTTAACTATCGGTGTTTATCCTAAATGCCGATAATGATTGAGACAACACATGGCCTTTGGCATGAAGATTCCATATTCATCATTGCATTGATAAGCTTTTAAAAATTGGCGTTTAGCTTAAACGCCGATGATGATTGAGATTACACGTAGCCTTCGGCATGGACACTCCATATTCATTCTTGTTATTTTGTTGGCCATTTTTCTACTCAGTAATTGGAAATTAAAGTTATGCTTTCCTTGTATATTATTATTATAGTTAGAAAAATGTTTGGTTTCCCACTCTCATTTCATTCTTATTTCACCTTTATCTAGAAACAAGAAGTCAGAATCTAGCAACCCTAAGCAACCTGAAGCAGGATACCAACTAGTACTCCCAGGTCAGCAGGAGTACCAGTACCAGCATTCCATGTACGACACAAATGATTCATTTCATCTGTTAGGCATGCCGCCATCGATAAACGAGTTAGGGATTACTTCCCTTGGTCACATGGCGTGGCTAGTCCCGGATGAGACACAACATGGGGATGATAGTTGATGAGTAAGTACATATATTTAAAAAAAAATGTGTGTGTGCTGTACTTAATATTTAGTTTAAACAATTAATTAACATCAATCGCTAATAATTAATGTACACGTGTTAGGTACCAATCCAGATGGTTTCATTGATTTAGACGGTAGACCGGCAAACTAATAAGAAGCAGGACATTTGTGCATATGCAAGACGACTGGGGGAAGCTAAATGCTCGCAGAAAGGAAGTTTTATGGGTGGCCTTGATGGTATATTTAAACTAGATGTTATTATTCATCCGTAACATGTTAATATATATATATCAATTTTTAAATGGTGAAGGAAGAGTTCTTCATCCTGCAAAGATGCAATCTAGAAAAGGTAAAAAATAACGCGTTCCAGGATATGAGCCATGAGCTAAGCAGCCGGAGATATAAAGTAAAAGCAAAACTTCAAATTCGAGGTAGGTGGGAATTTTCCTTCCACATGCATTCCCTGAATGGTCTTGGAAATTTCTTTTGGAATCCAAAGTGAATGATTGATGACCAGAAATAAGGACTGGACGTGAAGGTTAACCTTCAATTTGGACCAATTATTTTTGGGGATTAGTGCAAACGTGACTCGCGACAATCTTACCGTGGTTTATGAGTTGGACATTTTGCCATCGCCGTTGTCGTTGACTGGATTGGATGACTATTAATTTAGTCTTCTCGTGCACAACACGGTCCAACGGGCTGCTGCGAAGCTTACAGACTTGCTTGCTAGCAGACTTGCTGCGAAGCTTGCACCTTGACGGACTGTCTTCGAGCCAGGGCTGCCGAGTGCCAACTCTACTTTGTAAGGAAATTTGTTATATAAATGGTCCAACTTGACGTGCGATTGCCATTCGAAATGACCCCACACATTTAGATATACTTTCAATATTGCAAATAAAATGTCACCTCTCCACGACAGGAGTTTGGTGGATGTTCAGATCAAGTTTAATAATGATCATCGGTGGTAGTCAACAGTTGATGGTCTTCAAAGATTAAATTAAGCATAAACATTTTGGAAGGCTATCAAATATTGTAACGTGAGTACTTCACAATCTTGCATTTGATTGGCAATAAGAATTGAAACAAATGTGACAAATAGCGTGCATTTGATTCTATGCAATTAGTCAATCAGGTTGTTCCAATTTTACATTAAATATAGACAGTTGGAAAGAGGGTGTTGGCATGGAGAGCACACCTACCTCGACAAATTTGAGTCTTTAGCTCAAATGTCTTCTAATTCTTCTAGTCTTTCCTTTACCTATTGTATTCGTAGTTTAGTCTTTTTTCACATTATCTTTAGTTGAAAAAAGAGGCCAGCTTTTAATCAACTAGTCTACTAGAGGCAAAATAAAAAAGCACGACGTGAAAAGTTAGAAACTTAGAAACTATATTCTTTATCTTAAATGTGTTCTGGTCACTGTAGTATTTCCTTTACATGTATATGTAGTCAAGTTTTTTTTTTTTTACATTATCTTTAGTTTGAACCAGAGGCCATCCTCTAGTCAACTAATCAACTAGAGACAAAAATAAAAAGGGCTAATAAGTAGAAAGTTAGAAACTAATTACAAATCATAAATTCTCCTTTTCTATTTTCTAAATCATCTATACATAATTTCAAACCATTTTTTTCTCGATATTTACAATTTTAAAAACAATTCAAAAAATCACACAATCAAATGAGCCCTAGAGTCTTTAGCTTAAATGTCATCTAGTTGTTGTAGTTTGTCCTTTATAATAGAGCAATTCTACATGTACATTAAGTGTCCATCAAAAAATGATGTGGCTTTTCAAATCACTATTAGACGTGTAATTGATCAAATGGTGGTTTTAAAAACCACCTTATTTTTAGATGAACAATTGACGGACACTTAATGTATATGTACAATTATTCTTTACAATAGCTACCTTATATTTGCTTCCCTTCTTTAAATATAAGGAAAATTTAAAAAGAAAAAAAAAAATCACTTACAACAGATTCTCTATAGGTTCTCTAAATATTGGGTATGTTTAGAACATTCTCACCAGTCACCCAACCATTTTCCCTAAATGTAGGGAATAAAATCACCTTTTGTTTTCATACACAAAAATACTCCACAACAGCTTCCCTTAACATTTTCCTATATTATTAAAATAATATTTTTTACAATACTTTTTTCTTTTTTAATAGTAGAGAGTAGAAAAAGGAAGAGAAAAGGACCAGGACCCAATGCATTTTATGATTATTGTTGAGACAGTTTCCGGTTGGTGACGTGTTGATTAGGGACAGGCTGAGATAAGCTTTGCCAACGATCCTGCGAAACAATCTTGCAAAATAAAGCTGCGTCGGGGGGTTCCGACAACCCCGCTCCGATGCTTAAGTAAGTGTATGGTTCTGAGAATAAATGCGCAGAATAATACTAAAAAGCCTGATTAGCATATACCTTAGTATCTGAAGAGATTCTTGTATTTATAGAGGTTGCGGAGCAGTTCCATGAGCTCCATGATTCGTGCACGAGGCGGTTGGAGGAGACGTGGCTCCGGATGAACGAATGTTCCGCATACCTCGGTGGCATCATTGGTTTCCATGAAGTGCATCGTGTCACATCGTGTCGTATCGTGTCCCTTAGATTCTGGGTACTGCCGAGATGCATGCACTTTATGACGTGCATCGTGTCCCTTTGTTTCCGGGTACTTCTGAGATGCATGCATATGCGGATACCAACTAGCATTTGGGTCGCCCACCCAGTTGCTACAGATTGGGCTCAAGGGGTCTTGATGGGCTCGGGTAGATCATGTTTTCTTTGATATTTGGGCCTGGTCGGGTGGACCAAAGTGGGCCTACCTCCCGGGTTGGGTCCAAGGCCTGAGAAGGTCAATATTTGTCCCAACAGTTACCCCCCAATTCTCTTAGGTAAATTTTATACTTGAGAGAATTTAGGAATAATTGATTGACCTTTACTTTGATGTATCTTGAGTTTTGGGTCGGACGTATGACACCGAGAGCCATCAATGACCCTTTTCCATTCATACTTTCGCTGAGTCGGTGATCTATCTCGGAAGTATTGTTTTGCCGGTTGCTTTGCCTTGCCCATACCTTATCCGCCCGAGAGCCTTCGCCTGCCATTTTTTTTTTATTCCCGCTTTTTTTTTTTCTTTCATCTTGCAAATCCAAAATTTCAAACTTTCAAATTTCCTCGAAATCCGCGAGTCCGCGTGTCAGGTATGATTTGAACGCCGGTTCGTTTTTCAAGGCATGTCTTGTCCCACCTGGCGGGCTACCGGGGCTTTCGGGTTGCCGGTTTTTGGAAGAAGAAATTCGAACGAGACCGTTCATCTTCCGGTGGACTGCAACCGGTCAAGCCGTGGTCCTGTCGACGTGTGTCAGCAGCACATTAAATTTGATTTGACGTCGGTTCGCTTTTTGAGGGGCACTGTGGTTGTCAGATGCGTGACCGGCGACGGTTCGACTGCCGGTTTGGAGGGATGAGATTCACTTATGTCTCTCTGTCTCCCGGTTGTTCATGACCGGCTAATCCCGGTTGCACTGGAGTATAAATACCCTTCCCATCTGTATCTCTCATTCTTGTTTTGAACTTTTCTTCCTCTTTTTCCTTTGAACTCGCATCTCTCTCTTGGAAGTTCATCCTAACCTTGTCTTTCTGCACCATGTCCGAAGCAAGGGAACTCCCAGCAGTGGTCGTCTCGGAGTCTGAGGAAGAGGAATTACTATCCGAGGACGAGGTGGTACCCGAGCAAGGGGAACGTCAGATGCCCCTCGTGCCTCTCGACCGTCGAGGAGTCTCAAAGGTTGGTACCGGGGATGAATTTCGCCTCCGGAACAATTATGATATTCCCCCCTCGGTTCTGTTACATTTCCAAAACCCTGTTACCCGGGAGATTCGTGGGGGCGATCTCGTTATTTACGAGAAAATGCTTTTAGCTGGGCTGCGATTACCTTTACCGGACATTGCCCGGGAATTGGTACTATTTCTTGGGGTATCCCCGAGCCAGCTTACACCGAACGCGTGGAGATACCTCTTCGCCTCTTTCATTCTGTGGCGAACGGTGTTGGGGGCTCGGATGACAATTCCGGAGTTCTTCAACATCTACCGGGCGGCATATAAAAGGGAGGGGGTTGTTGAGTTTACTGTTAGGAATAACCCTATCTTTATATACCTTTCTCAAAGTTATTCCAACAACCGGGGTTGGAGGTCAGATTTTTTCCGGGTCTCAGGAGATTGGGAGTCGGTAGCGCCCTTACCGTCCGACCAAAGAGTATCAAGAGTCTGGAATCCTATCCAGGTTGACCTACGGGAAGCTCCGGCCTTGAATGCAACCGGCAAGAGAAGGGTAGCCTCAATGCTGTTGTTCTCTCAGACTCCGGGGAACGACATGAAGATAGACTATGACAACATAGTCACCGACGAAAATATGCGGAAGGTTTTTGGGTATCAGATTCCTACCGAGAAGGTTTGGTATGATCGGAAAGGAAAACAAAAGCCGAAGAGATCCGAGGGTGGAGCGGCCGGCACTCCACAACCGAAGGCGTTGAAGGTGGCTCCCGGGACTAAGAGGGTCATCAAACCAAAGAAGACTGGCAAGGCGACCCTCCCTCCGAGGACGGTAAGTAAGGCGACCCAAGTTCCGAGGACGGCGATTGTACCTCGGGATAGCCTTACCCCAAACTTTTCTGCCCCTGCGACCGATCTCGGGAGTGACTTGACTAGAGCTCCTGAGACTATGATCCCGGCTACCTCTTCATCGGCCGTTATTAATACTGTTGAAGTTGGAAATCCAGAGGAAGCGTCTGGTAGGGAGACGGTGGTTGTTCATGCGCCCGATGTAGTAGAAATCGGGGATGATCCTGAGGAGTTAGAGCAAGAGGCTTCTGAGGTTCGGAATGCATCCAAACGCAAAGGGAAAGAAGTGGCGTCCAAGTCGCCGAAGAGGACCCGATTTGCCTCGGATCCTTTAGAATATGCGCTTACGCGGGCCACTGAAGCCGAGCTTCTTTTTGGTCGGCCGCGTTTTGTATTGCCCACTTTGCCAGCTACCCGGGAAGAACCGATTGAAGAATCCGAGACTTCGGATCGGTCTCCGGCTGAGAGGATAGAAGCTCGCTTGGAATTTGATGCTCCGGCTGAGAGGATAGAAGCTCGCTTGGAATCTGATGCTGGTCTAGCCTCCGAGGATCACTTACCGGCGGAGCATGAAACATTTTTACAACCCCAGGATGGACCGGAATCTGGGGATCATGTGGTGGTGGAATCGGAGAGTCATCTGGAGACCGGGGAGATAGACTCGTCCGTGCCGGCTGGAGAATGTTTGGATCGGGTTGAAGTTGCGGAGTCCTCTGGACCCGAGACTTGTGAGGACCAACCGGAGACTCTAAATCTTTCTCCGGGATTTATGGAAGCTGAGACTTCCCGACAGGGAGCATTAATCGGTTCTCTGAGGGAAGGCCTACTGGCTTGCCCCTTAGAAACTTTAATGGGCCTAATCCCGGAAGGGTCTTTTTCGATGTCCGAGACCGTGTTCCCTGGAGGACTTGCGGAGGCGATGCTTCATAACCAATTGCAGGTTAGCCCTGTGATTTCGAAGATATCTTCCCATACTTTGCGCGTTTTTTCTAACTCCCATATTTTTATTCAATTTTTTTTTTTTTTTTTAGTGCGTTATGAGGTCGGTTGCCTTGTGGCGAGACCACCGGGGTATTACTGAGGGCCGGGCTGCTCTGGAGGCCAAGGTAGCCGAGCTTCAGTCCCAGGTTTAAGAGCTGGAATTCGAGGTGTCCCGAACCGAGGACTTGGAGTCCGAGATAGAGACCTTGAAACAGGATATCGAGACCAAAGATCAGACAATCAAGGCTCGGGACATGGATCTGGCTCAGGCCTGGAAGCTGGCGGATACATCTCATGCTCAAGCACTTGAAAGTGAGAAAACCCTTGATAGAGTACTGAGCAATCTGACCGAGGCTAACGAAGCCAAAACGGCGCTGTCTTCCCGGGTGACAGACTTGGAGCGAGAGAAGGACTCGCTGGTGGCCGATAAGCACTCTCTGTCCGAGAAACAGAAAGAAATTCATGCTCGGTGTAAGAGACTTAGGAAGAAGGGCCATCATTATAAGGCCAAGTCCCGGCATTTCAAGAAACAACTCGCCCTTGTTCCTTGGCTTCGAGGTCTTAGCTGGGGCCGAGGATCCAACTGGGGTTTTGAGAGATTAAGGACCATGCTTCTTCACCCGGAAGTATTCAAGGTTGATCCCGAGACTGTGACTCCTGAGCTCCTTGAATTGCCCGAGACAGCAACCAGGGAGCTGCAGACTCTGGGAGTGGAATTTTTCCCGGACGTGGAGGACTGGACCGATGATGCTCCCAATCCTTATCGAGATGATTTAACCTCGGGGCCCTCTGTCTCGGAATGTTCTCCCGGTAGAGAAGAAGCCGAGGAACCTGAGGCTGGTGATAATGTGGACTCGACAGGGAGCCCACTTTTGTAAATATACTTATCCTTCTTTTGAGCCGGTTGTACTTTGAACTGAATGCGAATGTAACCCGGTGGATGTATAAAATAGAATTAACCGTTATATTTTGGTATTTTGATGTGTTCGCATAAATTTTTCTTTTGCTTATGCTACCGAGTTGTATTTGATCTGGCCGGCAAGTGGGTTCCAAGACGGTTGTTTTTAAACCGAGGAACACTTTGATTTAATCTGTTTTGACTTGGTCTGAGTCACTCCCCAAGACTTGTACAAATTTTGGATTTCTCCAAGTTGCTACCGAGGGTTTTGACCGGTGCGTGTTTCGGGTCGGTTGTATTTCAAACCGAGGGAGTGACGCTTTGATTTGATCTGGTCTGGTTTGATTTGAACCGGGTCATCCCTTAATGACTTCGTACAAATTTGGTGATTTGTCTGAGTCAATATTGAGGAGATGACCGGTGCGTGCTCCGAGTCGGTTGTGTTTCAAACCGTGGGAGCGACGCTTTGATTTGATCTGGTCTGGTTTGATTTGAACCAGGTCATCCTTTAATGACTTCGTACAAATTTGGTGATTTGTCCGAGTCAATATTGAGGAGATGACCGGTGCGTGCTCCGAGTCGGTTGTGTTTCAAACCGTGGGAGCGACGCTTTGATTTGATCTGGTCTGGTTTGATTTGAACTTAGGCTCCATGCTTTAAATTGAACTGAGAAAAAACATACATTGGCGGTGCCAACTTTGGAATAACAGAAAACATAGTAATTCACATAAAATATTTCTTCAAATTCTCGGCGTTCCAGGCTCTCGGTAATTCCTTGCCGGTCGTATCAATCAAATGGTACGCCCCTCTGTTATGGCATCGTATAACTCTGTATGGGCCTTCCCATTTTGCTCCGAGCTTTCCTTCAATTGGATCTTTGGTGATCGGGCTCACTTTTCTCAAAACCCAATCTCCGAGTTGGAACTTTCGGGGGTTTACTTTTTTGTTGAAGTAACGGGCAGCTCGGTCTTGGTACGCAGCCCATGTTACCTGCGCTCCATCTCTTCTTTCTTGTAGCAAATCCAGATTGAGCTTTATTCCTTCGTCGTTGAGTCCCGGATTGTAGTGTGATACCCGGAAGCTGGGTGATCCGACTTCGGCAGGGATAATTGCCTCGAAACCGTAAGTTAAAGAGAAAGGAGTAGCCCCGGTGGGAGTGCGTGTCGTGGTGCGGTAGGCCCAAAGCACCTCGGGTACATAGTCGGCCCAAGCTCCTTTCTTTCTGCCGAGCTTCTTCTTTAGTGTTCTGAGAAGAGTCTTGTTTGTAGCTTCCACTTGTCCATTCGCCGGTGGATATATTGGGGTTGAGTAATAATTTCTGATACGGAGTTCGGCACACCATTTTCGAAACGGTTCACAGTCGAACTGTTTTCCGTTGTCGGTAACAAAAGCGTGCGGGATGCCAAATCGACATATGATTGAAGTCCAGAGGAATTTTACTACGTTGGCGGTAGTGATAGTGGCGAGTGCCTCGGCTTCGGCCCACTTGGTAAAGTAGTCTACCGCGACAAGAAGGAATTTCCGCCCACCTTTTCCCGGTGGCATAGGTCTGACTATATCGACCCCCCATTTCGCGAAGGGCCACGGCGAAGTGATAGGGCTTAGTTTTTCGGGGGGTTGCTTCATTACCCGGGCAAACCTTTGACATTTGTCACACTTTCGTACAAGTTTGACTGAATCCTTATTCATTGTTGGCCAGTAGTATCCGGCTCTCATTGCCTTGTGCGCCAACATCCGGGAGCCTGAATGGTTCCCGTAGACCCCTTCGTGTATTTCCTTTAGTATGTATTCCGCCTCGGAACTTTTAAGACATTTCAGAAGTGGCTCGGTATATCCTCTTCGATAAAGAGAACCTCCGATAAGCACGTACCGGGCTGAATGCATTTTTACCTTCTGAGCTCGCATCTTCTCTTCGGGTAGGGAACCGTTGCGGAGGTACTGGATGACGTCAGTAGCCCACTCGGGCTCGTCTGATTCTTCCCCAATTTCCATCATGTCGAGTTTTGGAAGGATTGACGGCTTGGTTTGTATCACCACCCCCCGTGTGGATGTTTTGACGACCGGCCCGGTACCGGAGCCCATTTTGGAAAGAGCATCAGCTCGGGCGTTCTCTTCCCGAAGAACTTTGGTTACGGCGGTTCTGTCAAAGTTAGATTGGCATTTGCGTACCTTATCGAGGTATTGAATCATCTTTTCGCCCTGTGCCTCTGCCGATCCCTGCACCTGGCTGACTACCACCTGAGAATCGCTTCTGATCTCTACATTCCTTGCTCCCATCTCCCGAGCTATTGAAAGCCGGGACAAAAGTGCCTCGTACTCGGCTTCATTATTGGTGGTTACAAAATCCAGTTTGATCGCATATTGAAAAGTTTCTCCATCCGGGCTTGCCAACGTGACACCAACTCCGCTCTTCTGGTTGGCCGAAGAACCATCTACATATGCCACCCATGTTTCCTTCTCGGGCAGTTCTTCGCTTTCGGGAGTATTGTTAAACTCTAGTAGAAAATCGGCTAGCGCCTGACCCTTGATAGAAGTACGAGGGTGGAATTCTATGTCAAACTGTCCCAGCTCTACCGACCAATTTACCAACCTCCCGGAAAGATCCGGTTTTTGTAATATCTTCTTCAGCGGATGCTCGGTTAACACTCGTATTGCATGTGCCTGGAAATATGGCCTTAGTCTTCGGGCCGAGATTATTAAGGCGTAGGACAGTTTTTCGATCCGAGGATACCTCTCCTCGGCTCCATGGAGTGCTTTGCTGGTGAAATAAACCGATTTTTGAATGCCTGAATCCTCTCGGACCAAAGCTGAACTGACTGCCGAGGGTGATACTGCCAGGTAAAGATACAAGATTTCTCCTTCCTCGGGGCTGCTCAATAGCGGCGGGTTAGTCAGGTACTCTTTTAACTTCTTGAAGGCTTCCTCGCACTCACTGCTCCACACGAAGGCTTTTCTCAAAATCTTGAAGAATGGGAGACACTTGTCGGTGGACCGGGAGATGAACCGGTTAAGGGCTGCTATTCTCCCGGTCAGCTGTTGCAGTTGCTTGGTGGTCCGAGGAGGTTGCATGCTGAGGACAGCACTTACCTTCTCGGGATTCGCCTCGATTCCTCTTTGTGAAACCATGAATCCCAAGAATTTTCCTGAGGAAACGCCGAAAGCACATTTGGCCGAGTTGAGCTTCATCTTGTGACTCCTTAGTGTCTCGAAAGTTTCCCCCAGGTCGGCTATATGGCCGGCGGCTCATGTGCTCTTGACAAGTATGTCGTCAACATAGACTTCCACGTTTCGTCCGATTTGATTTCGGAACATTTTGTTGACGAGCCTCTGGTATGTAGCCCCGGCGTTCTTTAGACCGAACGGCATCATTTTGTAGCAGTAGAGACCTCTGTCGGTAATGAACGACGTTTTTTCTTGGTCGGCTTCATCCATGTGAATTTGGTTGTACCCTGAGAAGGCGTCCATGAATGTTAAGAGTTCATGACCGGAGGTAGAGTCTACAAGCAGATCGATCCGAGGTAATGGGAAACTATCCTTGGGACATACTTTGTTGAGATCGGTGAAGTCAACACACATTCTCCACTTCCCGGTGGCTTTCTTGACTAAAACCACATTGGCCAACCACTCTGGGTAGTTTACTTCTCGGATAAACCCGGCTCGTAGGAGTTTGTGTACTTCCTCGGCAATGGCCTGGTTTCGTTCCGGTGCGAAAGTCCTTCTTCGTTGTTTAACCGGTCGATGGCTTGGATCAACCATTAGCTTATGAGCTATTACGGATGGGGGTCTTCCGGGCATGTCTTGGTGGCTCCATGCAAACACGTCTTTGTTTTTTCTAAGGAATGCTACCAGGGCTTCCTTCATTTCGGAGGGGAGCTGCGCGCCTACACGGACCTTCTTCTTCGAATCACCGAGCTCGAAATCTTCCAATTCCTCGACCGGCTCCCCCAACGGTGATTGCTATTTTTCTTCGTCCTTCTTCTTCTCCCCGAGTCTCGCAGCTTCCGGGAGCTTCTTCAAACTTGTATTATAACACTCTCGGGCCATCCTCTGGTCTCCTTTTTCAACACCGACTCCCTCTTCGGTGGGGAATTTCATGCTCAGGTGAGGCGTTGAGGTCACAACCCTAAATTCATTGAGGGCTGTTCTTCCGAGGATGGCGTTGTAAGCTGATGGTCGGTCAATTATCAAGAACCGAACCATTATCGTCCTCTGTCTCGGGTACATCCCTGCTGTGACCGGAAGCTCGATGGACCCGAGTGGGAGTACTTGCTCTCCTGTGAATCCCACAAGCGAATGTCTCGCCGGGATCACCTTACTCCGATCAATCTTCATTTGCTCGAAGGCTGACCTGTAGAGGATGTCAGCCGAGCTGCCTGTGTCAACCAAGATGCGGTGTATTTTGTGGTTGGCTATGGCCAGACTCAGTACCAGAGCGTCGGTATGCGGGAGTGATACTCCTGCGTAATCATCATCTGAGAACCCGATCACTTGGGCGTCTCGTTTTCGGGATTTTGGAGGTTTCTGCACCGAGTACACCTCAAAATCCCGTAGCTGCCTTGCATATGCCTTCCGCGCCGAGCTAGATTCTCCGCCTCCTCCGAAACCCCCCGAGATCGTCTGTATCTCCGGAAGGTTTTCCTGCAGTGCTGGTCTGGCTCGGCTCCTACTTCTTTCTCGTGCAGCCCGAGGGTCTGGCCTGCGCTCCGGTTCCCTTCCCCTTTCCTGATTTCTTCCTCGATCATCCCGGGGATTGTTTTGATTCTGATGGAACCGATTCTGATGGGGGCGATTGGCGGGCTCCGGGTCTTGCCGAGTTCTTTGATCTGCAAGGAAACGGACAAGTTTTCCGTTTTCTATGAAGCGTTCAATCAGAAGTCTCAGGGATATGCAAGCTTCCGTGCGATGACCGGTAGTATCATGAAACGCACAATACTGGTCGGCGTATCGTGAATGCGGATTTGCGAGCACCGGTCTGGGTTTTCTGTACGTTGGGTCTCGCCTTATCTCCAGGAGAACATCCATAATGGGTGCGTTGAGGGGTGTCCAGTTGTGACCCCTTAGGGACTCTTGATCCCGCTTTGGCCTAGCCTCTTCTTCTGGAACCCGCTTTCGTTCTTCTTTGCGAGGATTCTTCTTTTTTGGATTCCCGGAAGTGGATGGGCGAGTTTGCTCGGGTCCCAATAGGGCTCGAAGTGTCTCCTCCTGGTTGATGTACTTCTCGGCTTTACTCATAAAGCCATCTAAATTCTGTGGGGGCTTCCTGGCTATATCAGCCATCAGGGCTCCATCTTTTCGGATTCCCTGAAAGAGAGCTCCATAGATGAAATCATCGGTTGCTGCTTCGGCTTCAAGTCTAGCCTAGTTGAACCTCATAAAGAAATCTCTAAGAGATTCCTCGGATCCCTGATGCAGTGACATGAAGGATCCCGACGGCTTTCTTCTGACCCTGCCGGCCATGAACTGCGTCAGGAACATTCTGCCGAGGTCCTCGAAATGTCGAATGGAGTTTGGCGGGAGGCTCCTGAACCAGTCACAGGCATTACCCGAGAGGGTCAAAGGGAAGGCTCGGCAGGCCACCATCTCGGGTGTTCGATGGAGATCCATGTGGGCTCTGAAATTATCTAGGTGCTCCACGGGATCTTCAAGTCCCGTATAAAATGGGATCTCTGGGACTTTGAACTTCTAGGGGAGGCAAATATTTGCCACCTCCTCGGTGAATGGAGAAGTGGTCTTCTGCAAAAGGTTTTCCACCAGGGAAGCTTTCCCCTTATCGTTCCGTTGAATAGCTGCGGTCAGAACATTGCATCTTTGCTCCAACCGGGCAATCATGCCTTCTACCGCCCTTGCTGCCTCGGGTTGAGCAGAGGGAGGATTTCCTGGGACTTCTTCTTCTTTGTTCGGCTCCCCAGAGCCTTCAACCCCGCTGCCTTCCTCTCGATTTCCTTGGTCAGTGACAGATCGAGGAAGTTCTGGAACCCGGGCCTGGAGAACCGCATTCATAGTGGCCAAATCCTCGATGCTTTTGGCCATCTGTTCCAATCTTTCATTCAAACGAGCAAATTGGGGATCGTTGGAGTTTCCTTCGTCCCGGGCATCTCAGTCATCCCGGGGCACTCTGTTGGCTTCTGATCTAGTATTCACCATAACGGATTTTTTTTTTTAGAAAAACGATATAAGTCGGTTCCCACAGACGGCGCCAAACCGTTGAGACAGTTTCCGGTTGGTGACGTGTTGATCAGGGACAGGCTGAGATAAGCTATGCCAACGATCCTGCGAAACAATCTTGCAAAATAAAGCTGCGTCGGGGGGTTCCGACAACCCCGCTCCGATGCTTAAGTAAGTGTATGGTTCTGAGAATAAATGTGCAGAATAATACTAAAAAGCCTGATTAGCATGTACCTTAGCATCTGAAGAGATTCTTGTATTTATAGAGGTTGCGGAGCAGTTCCATGAGCTCTATGATTCGTGCACGAGGCGGTTGGAGGAGACGTGGCTCCGGATGAACGAATGTTCCGCATACCTCGGTGGCATCATTGGTTTCCATGACGTGCATCGTGTCACATCGTGTCGTATCGTGTCCCTTAGATTCTGGGTACTGCCGAGATGCATGCACTTTATGACGTGCATCGTGTCCCTTTGTTTCCGGGTACTGCCGAGATGCATGCATATGCGGATACCAACTAGCATTTGGGTCGCCCACCCAGTTGCTACAGATTGGGCTCAAGGGGTCTTGATGGGCTCGGGTAGATCATGTTTTCTTTGATATTTGGGCCTGGTCGGGTGGACCAAAGTGGGCCTACCTCCCGGGTTGGGTCCAAGGCCCGAGAAGGTCAATATTTGTCCCAACAATTATAATAATGCATTGGGAAAGCTACAATGTTTTCCTATGCATTGAAAAGTATTGTAGCTTTCACATGGAACATAAAACTATAAAGAAGATGCTGTGGATGGGTTTTTATGACTTTCTTACAATTTTCACTAAAATTTAGGGAACAAAACCCCTAAAATTTTGTTATGAGTTATTAATAACAAAATTAATAACTCATAAGAACTACCCATAAAAAATAGACATGTGTCCCTATGACTCATTAAAAAAATAAAAAAAATAAAATAAAAACTAAAAATATTAAAAACATTAAAAATTTAGATTGGTGGTGGTTTTTTTTTAAAGAATTAACTTTTAAGAAAACCGTGTGATTTTCACAATAATTAGAAAAATCTTTGGGGTGTAAAGAGGCTAAAATTGGGTTTTGCACTATGAGTTTTTATAGAAGTACTTTAGGTTTTTATAATAGGTCCTCACGTGGGTCAAGCTTAATATTTTGGTCATAATAGTATTCCCTCAAATCTCAATCTGTTTTTTAACGTGGCAATATATTTATTATGTGATAATATATTTATTTCAGATATTAATTTCACAAGCTTCTATGATCTAAAGCACACTTGACACAATGTATATTTTGCTGCACAGTATCTGTAAAAGACTAATGTATATTTTTTAATATATATCAGCTAAAGATCCCTTTTTTTTTTTTTTTTTTTTTTTTTATGCATAATAGAAATACTAAATATTATGGCAAATTCATAATCTGGTCTTTATCACATTAATGGCCCTACAAAGCCAACGAGGTATGTGGGAACTAATTTTTTTTTTTTTTGGTAAATGCCTTTAAATGCTCTTGAAGAGAGGCAAGCTGTAGTTAGTAGGTATGATTGATGAGGGCAATGGCAAAAGGGTAGATTGTTATGTACATGACTGGGGAGTGGGGACGCTTTAATAAGAAAGATTAGATCGATGGGGGCAAACTTGTGGATTGGGAGTCATTTTGGGTTGACATTCAATGAATCCGAGCCAACCTAATTCTCTTGTCTTTCCAATCCTATCAAACTGCAAAATTTCCTTCGACATGCATTCCTTGAATCGTCTTGGAAATTTCTTTTGGAATCCAAAGTGAATGATCGATGACCTAGTCACTGTAATCTTTTCTTTACGTGTTTTATTTATAGACAAGTCTTCTTTACATTATTTTTAGTTGAAAATAAAGGCCATCTTCTAATGAAGTACTTGTCAACTAGAAACAAAAACAAAAGGCCTTACGTGGAAAGTTAGAAACTTAAAAATTAAAGTATTTAGCTTAAATGTTTTTTGGTCACTGTAGTCGTCTTTCCTTGTTGTATTCGCAGTAAAGTCTTCTTTACATTATCTTTAGTTGAAACTAGAGGTCATTCTCTAGTCAACAAGTCAACTAGAGACAAAAACAAAAGGCCTTACGTCGAAAGTTAGAAACATAGAAACAAAGGGCTTGTTTGAATCTCCTATTATTTTTAACTAGCTCATAACCCGCGCTATGTGCGGGATTTTGCATTATAATTTGGTTTTAGAATTTAAATACATCTTTATTGTACTTTTTATTATAGGTTAAAAAATGCTTGTAATATATATATATATATATATCACACATTTTTTTAATAAAAAGACAATAAAGATTATGACCCTTATTAATTTTATTTTAACTCCAAAAAAAGTAAACTTCTTAAAATATTTGTTCACATAGGTGTAGTTTATATATATATAGCAAAAAGAAAATCTAAATTTCAAATATTATAGCATAGGTGCTGTAGTTTTTTCAATAGTCAAGATGGTACTGCAATTTTTTTTTATAGCACCTAAGCCAAATCCTACAAAATAAAACAAATTTTTTCACTCAACATTTAATGCAATCAAATAAATCCTTGCATATTACATTCAAATATATTAGAAAATAAGACCCTTAATTTTATTTTAGTCCACATAAATTAAAACATATTAAAATCTTTGTTCCCATATCAATACTTTAAAAAGAAAAAAAAAAGTATCAAGAAAAAAAAAAGAGCAAGAAGAAAACCTGTAGATTATGATTATCAAAACATTAATAATAATAAAAAAAAAATATCAGGAGTCTCTAATATTATTGGTGTGATACATATTACATTTCGATACAAATAAAACTCATATAATTCTGAACATTCTAAAAAAAAAAAAAAAAAATTACATAGCAAACTAAACAAAATGGCTGAAATTTATGTTGCAGTGAAGATCCTGAAGATATTAATGGGAAATGGGGAAGAATTCATAAATGAAGTAGGAACAATGGCTAAGATCCATCATGTTAACGTGATTCTCTTGGTTGGCTTATGTGCTAATGGATTTAGAAGAGCTCTAGTTTATGAGTTCTTACCAAATGATTCACTAGACAAGTTTATATCTTCAACGACTGTCAAGAACCTTATTCTTAATTGGGATAAGATGCAAGATATTGCTTTTGGCATAGCAAAAGGAATTGAATATCTTCACCAAGGATGCGACCAACGAATCCTCCATTTTGACATCAAACCTCACAATGTTTTGCTAGACCAAAACTTCAATCCAAAAATTTCTGATTTTGGTCTTGCCAAGTTGTGTTCAAAGGATCAAAGTGCAGTTTACATGACCAAAGCTAGGAGAATTATAGGTTACATTGCACCTGAAGTGTTTTCTAGAAATTTTGGAAATGTGTCTGCAAAAGCAGATGTTTATAGCTTTGGAATATTGTTGCTTGAAATAGTTGGAAGGAGGAAAAATGTTGATGTTACAGTTGAGAACACTAGCTAAGTCTACTTTCCAGAATGGATCTACAATGTCTTGAAACAAAAAGAAGAGATACGAATCTTTGTTGAGGATGGTGAAGATGCTAAAATTGTAAAGAAACTTGCAATTGTAGGACTATGGTGCATCCAATGGCACCCAGTGGATCGTCCTTACATAAAAACTGTGATTCAAATGTTGGAAAGAGAGGGAGATAAATTAACTATACCTCATAATCCCTTTGTCACTACAGCCCCATAAAAATTAGTGCAAATATTCTCACAAATCGTCTAAACAATGAGTTGGAGGTGATTCCAAAATCAGAATAATTGTATGTAAACTTGGCTTATGTGATAACTATATATGCCTATTGCAATTATCTTATTCTTAGAACTTATTAATCTTGTAATCAATGTTCGAACTTCAAGTTTTTCCTTGTATCATCTGTGGAAGACTTTGAAAAATAAGTCATCATTTCTCCTTTAGGTAGAAATAGGAATCAAATTTAGTGGAAAGATGGTGGGCACTCTGCTTCGATGAAAGAGATGAAGAAGACATATATGCGAACTATTTTAATCGAAATATTGGATAAATTATGGACACAAGGTTCAGACTTAGGATTTTGCTCTAATACATTAAATTATCACTTATCGTTAGAAGTTAAGGTGACAGGAAATTGTGAATTAATTTATTTAAATTAATATTTTAACGTACTCCCTAATTTGTCATAAGAGGTTAAGTTGACAGGAAATTGTAAATTAAAAAATTGGACGACAAACAAAATGAAATGATTCCACATCGATGGAAGACTTTGAAAAATATTTCTCCTTTAGGTAGTAGAAATAGGAATCAAATTTAGTGGAATGATGGTGGGCACTATGCTTCGATGAAAGAGATGAAGAAGACATGGCCGGGTATTATGAAAGTAGAGAGCTTTATGTCTTGAACAAACATTAACATAAACTCATTTCAATTTATATTTTAAGCTCAGTGGACTCAACAGATTATTACAAACTCCTTTCGGCTGTGTTATTAAATTCAAATCAAATCTTGAACATCCAAACTATACGTGTTATTAATGGATTCAATGGCCCTCTACTTGGGGCACATCATCCAACGATTCCAACCTCTCTCCCCAACCCCACCCCCCCCCCCCCCCCCCCCCAGCTTCCTCTGAATCCTCTCTCGATCGGTACTGTAAACAATAAAACGACACGTAGTAATAGAGGAATCAAAGTTTTGCGACCACCAAAAATGGCTCTGACCTTTTTATAACATCAAGATATATGGACGGAGTCCCCTGCACTCGGTATCCCTGGAATTGTATGTCCCTATATTTAAGGGATAGAGATTTCAATAATTTTATAAAAAATAATTTGGACAATAAATTATTAAAAAAATTCAGATTTATATTTAGGTTGGCAATTTAAAGAAGTCCCTAGAGCATTCCTAATAGCCTCACTATAATAGCTATTTTGATAAGCTAATTTGATGAAAACACTAAAAAACCACTCACAACAGCCTCATCACTTTAACCAAAAAGTTTTGATAAATGAAATTACTCACTAATTCTGATGAGTAATATTCACTCACCAACTCCCTCACCAATTTTACTTTTCTCTTTCTCTCTCACGATCACAGCCCACAATTAGTTCTATTTGCTGAATATTTTCGAGACTGTCTCTCTCCCTCACATACGGCGCACGTTAGAAGCAGCATTACTATTATCTGCTGCAGCTGCAGCTGCCAATTCCATCTATCTCTCATAGTCTATCTCAGTAGACTTGAACTTTAACTTGATTCCTCCATAGGCCCATGACCTGATACAAAGGAGCGCCTGCGCAGTTTCATGTGGCATACAAATTCGTTGTTTATCTATTCAAAAATATGACGGTTATAATAAAATAAATATTCATAAATATGATCGTTAGCAAAATACTAATTTTTAAAAATATAACTATTAGAATAAAATAAATATTCATAAATATGATCGTTAGAAAAAGACAAATTTTTAAAAATATGACCATTAGAATAAGACAAGTATTAAAAAATATGACAGTTAAGAAAAGACAAACATTCAAAAAATATTAAATCAAGAAAGAATAAAGAAATTTGAAAAAGTATTATTTAAACAGAATAGTGAATATTGAATAGTTAAAATGGTAAGGCTGTTGGGAGAACTTTAAAAAAGTGACTCACCAGAATAGAGAAAAGTAGTTTTTAACTATTTTGGTGAGACTGCTAAGAATGCTCTTTTAACTAAGCCTATTTATCTAATTTCAGTACCTGTTTAAACAGATAGCTTCATTGAGAATTTATTTGTCTAATTTCAATACCTGTTGGAACAAATAAACTCCATTAAGAGCCTCCCTGACTGCAATAAAATAAGCTGCAATTCGAGGAGAGGTATCGATCCCAATAAATATTTCTTTATATTTACTAATCATAATCCATATATAAAGAAGTAAAGATTGTAATACAACAATTTGTTGAAATTTCTTCACCCCACTCTCTTTTTATATTTTATATATATTGAGAAGAAAAAAACATTTTGGTTGGAGAAAATTTTAAAAGAAGAATCCACGAACCTTGTAAAAAGAGGATGATCAAAAACTGCCTGTAAAATAAATATTATCTTGCTCTTATCTTGCTTTGCCTTGCACCAAATATTTCAAGAGCTTTCTGCTTCTCCCCTTATTAAGAAATTGAGGCAAAAAGTATAGAAAATCACTCGCCTGTGTGTCTTTTATTAATCTCTAATCGTCTGTGTCTTTTATTGATCTCTAATCAAAATATATAGAAAAAAAGAAAAAAGAAAAAAAGAAAGAAAGAGCTAATGCACTAGATTTAGACGGCCATAACATATATTTATTCTACATTTTGCTTCAATCAACTAGTGAGTGGGAACAGACGAAAAAAAGAAAAGAAAACACTAGTAAGTGGGACTAATAAAAGTAGAAAAGAAAACACTAAAGGAAAGCACTAGTAAGTGCACATTCGTTTCAATTCTTATAGTCATCAACAATATTTAGAAAAAAAAAAGAAGAAGAAGATTAAAGCATAAAATAATTTTTCAAATTCATTATTCAATTAGGCTGTCCGGACAAATAGATCTCACAACCCTTCTCTTTTACACTATTCAAATTTAGAAAGAACCTCACTTATAACCCTAATCTTTCATCACTTTTGAAATAAGGTACGCAAACTTTAAAAAGTATCAATTTAGGGTATCCATCTTTCAATTTGTTTTCAATTTCAACACTCTGTTAGAATTTTTCATTAAATCCTGTCAAAATTCTCAAAATACCCCTTCTTTTTCTTTTAAGAAAAAAAAAAATTGTAAAGATTTAGGTGTTTGTTAGAATTTAATTAAATTTGTAAAAATACTCATGCCTCAATTTTTTTTAAAAACAAAACAAAGTTTTATTTTGGAAATTTTGATAGGATTTAACGAAAAATTCTAACGAATGGTTGAATTTTTTTTTTTTTTTTTTAAAAATAAAAAAAAATTAAAGATTGATACCCTAAATTGACACTTTTTTAAAGTTTGGATACTTTATTTCAAAAGTAATGAAAGATTAAGAATTGTAAGTGAAATTTTCCCTCAAATTTATAGAAATTCAAACTGCATAATTTTATAATCTTAGAGAAAACCAAATATTCTTAATCTAAAGGTACATCATCAAATGGCATGAAACATGCCAAGTCCCACCTACTAGTGCTTTGTTGATTCAAGATAATATTAATTAAGTGGGGATTTGTTTGTAATCTTAGAGAAAACCAAATATTCTTAGTCTAAAGGTACATCATCAAATGGCATGAAACATGCGAAGTCCCAACTACTAGTGCTTTGTTGATTCAAGATAATATTAATTAAGTGGGGATTTGTTTGTAATCTTAGAGAAAACCAAATATTCTTAGTCTAAAGGTACATCATCAAATGGCATGAAACATGCGAAGTCCCACCTACTAGTGCTTTGTTGATTCAAGATAATATTAATTAAGTGGGGATTTGGCCCAGGTATTCTAAATATATATATATGAAAAAGCAACACCAATGAAATCATAACAGAAAGTCATTCAAGTATTGTTGCATGCACCTTCGTAAAAGCAAGCACTTAACAAAATAATTTGGCCTAAGTATTCTATATATATATATATATATTGAGGACTTTTTGCTCTTCCATGCCGAGTTCTTTGGTCTGAAAAAGTTGGAAAAATCATAAATGACTCGTGAGTGCTCAAACTCTCCATTGACGTTGATTTAGTCTTTCCACATAATCCTGACTGCGATATCCTGCTGGTGACTTGCTATTCATAAACTAGCAAAGACTTCGACGATGACATGAGCAACAACGACTTTGATAAGGTGGAGAATTTTCTAAGAAAGAAAGACCCAATTATTTATACATAAAAAAGAAACGAAAGTACAAGAATATATAAATTAACTAATCGATCGATTGAAATTTCTCCATGATGTATTATTGTTTTTCTTCCTCTGCAAGACATGATTTAAAAATTAATTTATAGTTTAATATTTTCTTCTTAAACTTGACTACTCATATGAAATCAAGACAGACAATAATTTGAGTTACTCAACTTGAAAAAAAATTAAAAAATAAAAATAAAAAATAATTTGATTACTCTTACCTTTATCTCAATTCCAAAAGCTTCATAATATTAAACTGAGAAATGATATTTACTACATTTTTATCTTACATTATTGACACAATAGTATCAACTAACTCTTAAACTAATCATTATTTTAAAAATAAAAAATTCAATGGTTAATTAGGACCGTTACATCCGCATTATGACATATCTGTGAAATAAAAATGTAGTTTGGATGTAGGAAATATAGGCACTAAAAAAAAAATCAATAAAATCTAAATAAATCTAAAGACCATATATTATTTTCTCATCCTGCATCATAATGTCTTATAAAATGCTGATATATATTTTTTTTAAAAAAAAAAATAAATAACAACATCTTAAAAAATGCCACTTATTTTTGGTAAAACACTAATATTTTATTTTATTTTTATCCAGTTTGTTTATTATTATTATTATTATTATTATTATTACAATAATGAGTTCTATAAAATGTACTCAAATTAAATAAACAAAATGAAAGGTAATGAATTTACTTAATGGTAGAAAAAACAAAAATTATAAAACCAATTAGTCAATACAAATTATACAATAGAATGTTAATAATAAAAAGAATATCATATACATCATATTAATACAAATTTTCAGCTCCTACAAAATACAAGTGTCTACCGCAAATAAAGTGCTTGTAAAATCTCAGTCTCATATTAAAAAGATGAGTAAAGTCTATGTAGAGTTGATCAATTATAAAGCTACTAAGTTTTTTTATTGATTTCTTTCTAGGTAAAATTGTGCTTTATAAGCAATTATAGAGAACTTCAATTGGTACATAAATAATCGTTTTGAAGATATAGCACGGATATAGTTAACGCTATTTCTAGATCATTACTATTCTTATAGTATTTAAATGAGCATTGAATACTTATCCTCATCTTAATATCTACAATTATAAGAAAAGAAAAAAAAAAAAAAGTGTAAGGGTTTGTTTAGGTTTACGATTTCAAAAGGTTCAATTTGAAAACGCAATTTGTAAAACTGCAATTAAGAGTTTGATAGAAATGCAGTTTAGCCTCTAAAATTACAGTTTAGCCTTAAAAATTGTACGTTTTTAAAAATGCACCTCCTTAATTACCACCGATTTGAAAACGCAGATTTTTCTATATTTTTCAAATCTCAATTTGTCAAAAACACATTCTCAAACAATACATCTTTTGTAATTTAATTTAAAATTGAACCTTTTTTTTTTTCCTACAAAATCGCAATGCAAACGCTCTCTACGTAGAAGAGTGGATTCCCATCTCCTCTATGTAATAACCCACCCCCAATGACACAATATTGTTCGCTTTTGGCTCCCCAAACCAGGCTTCTCAGGAGGTCACCCATCCTGGAATTGTTCTCGCAGAAGCACGCTTAATAGCGGAGTTCTGATAGGTTCATGGCCATCACGGCTTTAAAACGCGTTGTGTCATAAATGATGCATTTATACATATAAGCACATCCTCATTCCCAAGCAATGTGGGACGTCACACTCTAGTTCAAAGCCAACCCAAATGTGAAATCAAGTAAGTTAGTAAGTTCTCTTGTTAAGTTTCTATTTTTTTAATTCCTTAAGTTTTGTTCTCATTATGAAGTCGATCATTTTGTACTGATTTTGTCAATCTTTTTCTACTGAGTTTATATAAAATTTCAATTCTACCCTTTTCTAAAAGAAGAAAAAAAAAAGTAAAGAAAAAAAAAATACAAAAATTAGAAGGTGACTTAGGTAGTTAAAGGTGTGGCCGTGCAAGCCACCCCTGTTATGGGGTGTGACGCCGGAACAGAATAGCGATTATTTTGTAGGCTAATTAACAGACAATTTGCAAGGAAGAAAACAGGAAATTCACCCCAAAAACAGTGAGAAAACTCTGAATTCGATAAATTATCAATAACAACAAAGCTGTCGGAAAAACGCCCACAAGCCGGGCTAATATAGCTGAAAATTCGACCTTTAGGATTTTACCAAAAATAGCAAAACCCTAATAAAATCTCCTAAGACTTGAAATAAATACAAATAAGCATATTATGAAAATATTTGGTGCCAAAGAATTACCATATTAGGGAAAATATAATAATTATAATATTACTTAACAACTACGTAAATATAATTATGGGAATTCTTTAAAAGATGAATCAAGAGATTTGTGATAGTCTCTTCTTTCCTTCTTGGTCTTTCCCTTGATGGATGTTGACAATTGGTAGAGAATATCTTCTAAATCACAACTTGCTAAAGGTCTCGTCTTTCCTTCTTGAGTAGTTGACCCTTTCCTTTCTTGCTTAAATCAAGCCAATCACATCGCCACATCATAGACCAATTAATTCTATAGTTGCGTCTGATTTCCTCCTGCATCAGTCTCACCGGGTTGGAAAGAATTCGTCCTCGAATTCGAACCTTCTTTACCTCGATCTTTTGGATGGCCGATCAATTCATTCCATTCTGTATTTCTCAATATCAAACTAACTTGAAACCAGAAGATAAATAAATTGCAACCCATCACAACGACTAGCCTCGCACTAAATTGAAATAATTCAATCTTCTCACGTCTTTTATTTATTTTCTCCAATTCACGCTCCATAAAAGTCTTCAAAGAATTATCAATTCTTTCTTGACCGCAAAAATTAAAATTGTCATCCATCTCGCCAAAACCAACATTCAAATTATTACTAGAAGAACTTGATAGAAAATTTTCGATCCCAAGAAAATCAACATAACTAATTTCCTCATTACTCAACTGAAATCCCTCGTTATGTGGACTTTCATCAAACACATGATAGTCATTATTTTCTTCAATAAATTTTATTGCATCACCCACAAAACTTACCTCTTTCAATAAATCTTCTTCTTCATGATAGACATCATAAATTGGGGGAGAATTCCGATCCACAAATCCTTGTGAAGGATTTTCAACATCTTCATGTTCAACATCATCATGAACATCTCCATGTATGAACTCCTCATCAACGAACTCGTCTTCTTGGAACTCTTCATCAACAATTTCTTCATCCCGACTACGTTGTTCTCGGTATGGAGCAGGATTGTGATACGGGTTGTCGAAGGTGGAATTGGAATCGGAGTTCATCTCACGATTGCCGAATTCCTACACCGCTAGGCGCTGGGCTAACTTTGCAACTTGCCTCTGCAAATCCTCAATCATCATATCCTGAACGTTACGATCATGGTGCGGAGCTTCCTCATTCGGAACCTGCTCACGACGACCACCACAACCATGACCACCAGCCATCGAAACTGATGAAGACCACGTCTCAGTAAAGTGCTGAAGCTCTGATACCAATTGACGCCGGAACAGAATAGCGATTATTCTGTAGGCTAATTAACAGGCAATTTGCAAGGAAGAAAACAGGAAATTCACCCCAAAAACAGAGAGAAAACTCTGAATTCGATAAATTATCAATAACAACAAAACTGTCGGAAAAACGCCCACAAGCCGAGCTAATATAGCTGAAAATTCAACCTTTAGGATTTTACCAAAAATAGCAAAACCCTAATAAAATCTCCTAAGACTTGAAATAAATACAAATAAGCATTTATGAAAATATTTGGTGCCAAAGAATTACCATATTAGGGAAAATATAATAACTATAATATTACTTAACGACTACGTAAATATAATTATGGGAATTCTTTAAAAGATGAATCAAGAGATTTGTGATAGTCTCTTCTTTCCTTCTTGGTCTTTCCCTTGATGGATGTTGACAATTGGTAGAGAATATCTTCTAAATCACAACTTGCTAAAGGTCTCTTCTTTCCTTCTTGAGTAGTTGACCCTTTTCTTTCTTGCTTAAATCAAGCCAATCACATCGCCACATCATAGACCAATTAATTCTATAGTTGCGTCTGATTTCCTCCTGCATAAGGGTGGTTGCACGAGCCATGCCCAATATTTAGGGGTGGCCATGCGAGTCATATTAGTTGTGGGGAGGCTCGCACAACCACGCTCTCTGTTAATAAGGTTGCCACCTTTATAATTTTGTTGTTCTTTTTTCTTTTTTCTTTTTTCCTTTTTGGTTTTTGGCAAAGGGGAAGATTTCTAATTTTATAAGAAGTCCATAAAAAGATTAAAGCAATTTATATGAAAGCAAATCGAACAAGTGATTTGGTAACCACAATAAACTCAATGAGCTAAAAGATAAAGGGGGTGTTAGAAATATACCAGTTAAAGAGAAATAATCCCTACACTCATTTCTCACAACAGCCCCACAACAAGCTGACGTGGCTAGTAATATTTTATTATTTTTTTTGTTTTGTTTTGTTTTATATTTGTAAAAAAGTAATAAAATATTACCAGCCACGTCAGCTTGTTGTGGGGCTGTTGTGAGAAATGAGTGTAGGGATCATTTTTCCCAGTTAAATATATGGGTCTCATTCCATGTGAGAGGGAGAGTGTGTAACTAGTATTTTTTTTAGCATTATCCAAAGAAAAAAATAGAAACTACGGCTCAATCCTTAATGGACTATCTAGTTTTTTGTCTCTAAAAAAAAAGAATTCTCAATCCAACACGTGCTTTCTTACATGAGGCCCAAATCAATTTTGGCATATTTTGGTCCAAATCAATTTTTTTCTTTAAGTACGACTTGATGACTTTCATTAATAAATCATGATGAAACAACTTGTTAAGCAAATACATTTATTTCAAAAATATCCTTCTAAACAAAGAAAATTGAGAAAATACACTTAATTCCCTTAAATTGGTACCCTTTTGTAAAGACACCTTCAAACTTTAAAAAGTAATATTCCCTTAAATTGATACCCTTTTGAGAAAATACACTTAAAATTAATGGGAAATGGCATGTGTAACGCACACATGCTAATTTTGTTTACATGAAATGCCCAAATTACCCCTAAAAATTATTATAAAATAAATAAATAAATAAATAAAAGGAAGGCTAATAGGGTGGTTTTTTTTTTTTTTTTTGAGGCTTATTTGAGAATTTCATGTCAAAAATTAGCACATGTGCTTCATGCGTGTGATTCTTTGTCCATTTTAATGCCAAAAACTAAAAGAGGATGCAACTTACAATGAAGTACTGTTAGTTTGAAAGGGGCCAAGTGCCAAGTGTCAATATTCATTTTCTACGCCAGTAGTTCATTCTAGCATGTTAACTGTCCTAACATATTAACATCATTGTCCATATCATTTATTTGATCACTACTACAACTATATTATTATACAAGGAGTTATGTCTTAAAAATGCTCATCCTCGAAGCAACTCTTCAAAAATCCTGCCTAAAAGTCCTCCGTATAACAAACCCTCGTACAAACACTCAAGCTTTTGGTTTAACATTCAAGGAAAAAGTTCAAAACCCTCTCTGGTTCACCATGAACAAATATTATTTTTTGTTCTTTTTAGTTCTTTAAATACTCTTTTTGTACGATTAATGTTCATTTCATTCGATCAAATTTGGCATTAATGTAGTTAGACGACGTTGAGTCACCTTACCTCACAGGTTGAGTGACACGTGGAGATGCAACTTTCGTTTGATCTAATTTGCATTAAATGATGTCATGCGACGTCTCGTTCCCACCAAACCCCACACGATAATTGACGCATGGAGATTTGATTTTTGTTTAGGCAAACTCATTTTAGATTGAACAAACACAAATGTTTGTTCAATTCGTCATGTGTTTGTTCGATTACATCGTAGGTTTCTTCGCATCAGACATGAAAATTTGAAATTTGTTCGATTGAACTATTTCTATTCGACCGAAATTTGTGTTTATTTGATTTTGTCGAATGTTTCTTATGACATGGGGCAGACTTAATTCATACAATCAAACCATTGTCACTCCGAATAATCCACTTTATGACCATAAGTATGTCATAACTTTTGCTACAGTGTTAAAATCACACATATGATCCCAATTTGAAAATCTCTTTCCAGTGCGCATGCAACGGTCACTAGCTACACTCGGTGAGCACATTTTCAAGCTAAAAAGATATTCCCCCCACCCCCTGCCGCAACGTAAAACGCATCATTTTCTCCCATACCCTACCTTCTTTTGACTTTAGTAGGTGTTTTATGCATTTCGTTATTTCCTTAATAAACAAAACATGCATTTTATTTTCCTGGAAATTACACGAAAATCAACCAACTTGAAGTGAAAATGATAGCGTACCCTTGATTTCATTGAAGTAAAATAGGGTTTTTTTTTTAGTGTAGTTTGAAAATTGGAAGTTATTGAAAAAAAACGGATGCAACAATATTTGGGCGCACATTATAAGCATGCCTAATTTGATAGATTTGGCAAAAGACAGTCCACAAAGTGAATTTTATTCCACTTTTCTTTGAGAAGAAAAGCCAAAATTGGCCATGCACATTCATTGACTTTCATTGCTTGGGCAGTTTTGTAAGGTGAAGAAGAATTGCTATCAAGTTACTCTTACCCGGCCAATTTAAAAGTTCAGAAGGCCACAGCATTTGAGATTTACCCAATAATGCTAAATGCTATTATTCATCGAAAAAAAGAAGCTATTATAATGCTATCACTTTATCAAAAGTGTTATCATTTTACATCTCTATTTTAGCTGCAAATTTACCAAATTTAGATATGTTGGTTTTTTTTTTTTTTTTTTAACTATTCTGTATTTATATCCCTTAAAATGTGGAAATGACAACATCCTACAGTTCCCCTAAGGTTGTTAACTGACAATGCCAAAATCCCTTGAATATATTGTCCGGGATTTGGTTTTCTAAACGAATCAAAAGCTTGCCTCCTCTGTTGTCGTCGGACGCCTACAAAAATATCGCAAGCTATTAGTAAGAACTTGCCAAATTGGGTGGAGTAAATTCTACATCAGCATTGCAACAAAAGAGCTACAGGGTGCAAGCTCAACATAACACAATCTGATATTATCAATGTGAATTTAGTAGGGAAAGGAAACAAGAGGATCAAATTTATCCTTGAGGTTTGGAAAGGCAAGTATAGTAGTATACGGGCTATGTCCTTAATTAGCTTTTTAAAATTCACCTGATAATTTTGAAATCAATTCTAATGTTTTAGCATTGCCAGAATGCTGGATTACCTGCTGGAGAGGCTTGCTCATGGCTTTATCCCTGTAACTAACATGAAACTTTGCCTTAGCCAACAAACCCTAGTTCCCAAAAACAAAATGTAGAGAATATATTAGAATACTCAGCATACAATAGAGGAAAAGAAACAATAAAAATAAAAAATAAAAACTGGCAGACAATAAGTGAAAAATTATTACCTCTGTGTCAAATTCTCCTGATTTAACAGAAACATTGATGTCAGTGATGTTCTTCACGAGATCCACCAATAATCCAAGGTGATTAGTTGTCTCCACAAGTAGTAAATTGCACAAATAACATTGTGGTGGGGGCAGGGGAGGAAGAGGCAACAGGAAATTTTATTTTTTGCCAGCTGGATTTCATGTCAAGATGTCATGATTCATGCTTAGCAGATAATTGCTAATGTGGGTGTGGAGCTGCAGCCTCAACAATTGTCATAGGAGCAACTGTTGTTGAGTTGCAGGAGTTAATCACATGAGTAAACAAAACTGATACATGCATTACCTCTGGTCAGGGCCATCACTATAGACCCTTACATGAGTTGCTATATCCACATCAACCTGAGGAATAACAACACGGCATATCTGAATTGGAACAAAAGTGTGGGACTTCAACAATCAACATATATTTTGTGCACCCATAAATCTATCAGGATGCATTGACACAATATATCCCTCATAAGATATGAAAACAAAGCCAATTGGACAATACTATCTTACTTCCACCATGTTCCACACCTAAATTAGTGAAAACAATATCATTACATGATCAATATGATAGTAAATCAGCATTTTGGGAATTTGACATAATACTACTTGAGAAGTCTCAAGCCACTGCATTATGTTATACAAAGGGAGCATAAAAAGAAGTGCAAAAAAGTATTTTACTCATGCAGTTTCTTCTTTATTTTAGCCATATTTATTTTTCTAGCAAGGGACCAGTTGGGGGGGGGGGGGGGGGGTGTGGGGTGTGGGCGATACAGTGCTTCCACTTCCAGTCGCAGCAGATCTATCAATCACTTCTTGAATAAGAACATTTCTACCATGAGTATGATGGGCAAAGGGCAATGGTCACTATGGCAAACTGAAAGCTGGCATCATCAAAATCAGTGCCAAGTGCACATTTTCACGCTCAATTGTGCATGCATATTAACAGTGTGCACAAAGACACAAGCACACGCAGAGTGCACATGCACACACAGCAGAAGAGACCTCAAGCCACTGGTTTATAGTTTTAAGCTATATAAAAATATTCAATTGTTTATTCTAAAAATATAATCTCTCTTACTTTATCTCTTTCTTTTCTTACTTTTAATTAAAGTAAAAGTAACAAAAAAATATTTTAATAATATAAAAAAAAAATGAAGGAAACTGCTGTGGGGTGTTTTTTGATAGAGAAGTAAAAAGTAATTTTAATCTCTACATTAAAGAAAAATGAAGGAAAATAAAAAGGAAGCCGCTAGGAATGCTCTAAGAATCGAATCTCAACACAACATTTTATGTTGAAAATTTGACACTTGTTGCGTCAGATGGCATTAAAAGTTAAAACCTTTGTTTCTTTTTCCTACTAGCGTTAACCTTATACTACACGCACGTTTTGACTTGGACAGCTCATGTTTTTTTAACTTGAAGACACGACACGCAACAGGAAATAAAGATGACCGTTTTGGACCTTTTGGTCAACTCAGCTTTTCTAAGTAAAACGGTGCGTTGTGTCGACGTACTAAAGTTGAAGCATCTAAACACAGCGTTTTGGTTTTCTTCTTCGTTAAGACGTCGCACGTTAACCTAAAAATCTATGAAACTTCAGATTTGAAATCAAAGACTGAATTGAATCCCGATCCTCTACTCCTCCTAGTCTTGGAAAGTTTTTTTCCGGTGTATGTTGATGCCCTTGATGAGTGTCTGAGGGGGGGGGGGGGGGGGGGGGGCAACCATAATATCCTGAAAATTTTTACCGGGGGTAAGGGAAATTTTTGGGAGTTGAGAGGGGGCATGTGCCATCTGACTTTGTTCATAATCTTGCATGCATAAATATTTCATAAACATAAGATAATTGTAAGTTTAGCTTCTTGGCAGTAACTACTACATTTTAACTACTACATTTCAAAGCTCAACAACGATTTCTCCTTATGGTTGTTATTTGATAATCTCAATAGTTATACATTATGTTATTGGTTTTGGACACACAATCAATCAAGGAATCTACTAAACAGCTCTAACGCAAGCCAAAAAAAAAAAGAAAAAAAACAACTAAATCTGCCACCATGGAAAAGAACTAGTCCTCCAAACCATCCTTGAAAATGAAGTACTACACACATGAAATCATTAAGGGATCACCAATACCAAAATATAACAAATCAACCAAATATGAAAAGCAGGGAACTCGACCGATTGAGAACTGGAAAAAAGCAAAGAAATTATTTTAGGGCAAAAGCATTCTAAATGTCTACAGAAAATAACAAAAGCATTCTAAATGTCTACAGAAATTCTATTCAACCAGGGAAAAAAATGTGAAAAAGATATACAAGAACCACTTGGAAAAAAATTGACCATCACAATAACTAGCACTTCATATGCTACTGGGAGGAAACCATCCCAATTTTTTCTCCATACGAATCCTTGTGGGTTGCGGTGGAGGGAGGAGAGGGTAGCGGTAGGTGGGGGTGGGAGAGGGATGGGCTGAAAAGAAATTGGGGAGAATGGAACAGATACAACATTGTAGGGAGGATACTTGAAATTAGGGGGAAATCTAGGGCTAGTACCAGATCTGAGGTCGTCGGAGGTTGGGTCGGCGATATCACCGGTGCTCGGAGATTAGGTCGGTGTTGGGCGGCGTTGGGAGGGGGAGAGGGAAGATGGAGATGGAGGGATGAATTTTTGGGTGAAAACCAGATCTGAGGTCGCCAGAGGTTGGGCGGCGTGGTCATCGGTGCTCGGAGGTTGGGTTTTGATGGTCGCCGGTGGGTGGCTTTCGGCCGGAGGTGGGAGGGAGAGGGAAGATGGAGGAGTGCGGGAGACGAGATGAGCAAGGCTGAAAAATTTTGGGAATGAAAAATGTTCAAAATAAATGATGCATCAATTTTTCATTTAAAAAAAAAAAAAAACTGCCATGTAGGACGAGGGTCGGACGAGGGTCTGACCCTCGTCCTCCGTATAAACGAGCTCCTAATGGCTGACTCGAGAACAGCTAATCTCCAAGAACATTTTCCTGCATAATCCTTTTGATAATTCTTTTGATACCCATATAATTTTTCCCTGATAGCTAATATAGGCTAAACTAACTATGAGCCTAACTATTATTACTCAGCCCAACTAACTATTTAATTATAAACCCAAACCCAAAGGCCTAACCCAATATCCCTTACATTTACACCCAGGCCCACAGGTCCTTACATAATATCAATATCCCTTACAGAAAGAGAGACCGAGAGAGAGGGAGAGAAACAGAGAGCTTGAGAGAAGAGGCGGACTTATTAAAAAAAAAAAAGAGAGAGAAGAGGCGTGCGGTGGGCTAGCCACCGTTTGGGGCGGACGACGGCGCCGGGGATGGTGGGTCATGGCCCAACGCTAGTGAGGCAAAAATCTTGGAGTTCCGGCATTTTCTCGGTAGCCAAGCAAAATCCATTTTTTTTTTTTGGGTAAGTATAATTTTTAGGCTTGATTTCTTGATTTTTGTTTTGATTTGGGTTGTTTTGTGAAGATTTTCGTTATACCCACTTATTCTGGTTCTATAATGGTAAAAATCAACCACCAAAACAGGTATATATTTTGTTTTATGCTTTCATTTTTTTTTTTTTTCTAAGTTTTAAATCCTGGTAACCAATCAGAGATCAACGTGTTTTGTTTCTGAACTATACTTTATTTTCATACGTATTCGTCAGTAACATAATGGATTTTCTTGTTTCTTGGAATTTTCTCTGAGTTGAAATTGATCTTCCAGCAATTGAAGTCCGATTTGAGCACCTAAACGTTGAAGCAGAAGTTCATGTAGGAGGCAGAGCCTTGCCTTCCTTCTTTAACTTCATTATAAACATCCTAGAGGTAAACCATCTGCAAAATATACAACATAAGTTAGTGATAAATTTTATTAATTTCTTGAAGTGAGAAAATACGATCAGCTGTTATCTTGAATTGGATTCTGAATTTCTGGGAAAAATGAGATTGTACATGCATTTGCATGGTTGGGCATTTTATATGCATATGGATTTGCCCATAGAGATGGATCTGACACAAAGTGAGTTGTTTGTTTGATAGTAATTCATCTCTATGTGAATGTAATCACATCTGGTTTTAAGCTGAAACATAATTATTACACGTACAGTCAAACTTCAATGATTGTTCTTCACATATCTTTAACTAGAACTTATCTGTGTACTTCATTTCTACCCAAATACTACAACAGGATATTTGACATCAACAGTTTTGACTGTTAAGTTCTATATGCAGTTTAATGGTAGCTTCATGTTTTGGAACTGGATAGCTAGCTATTACTCTTGCAGTGGTGATCTTGGTTCATTCACTCAGAATTATTTTGTCTTTGCAGATGTATGAAATGTAATATATATGCTCTGCGTATAAAGGTCAATGTTTTGTATTCATTTATATAGTCATCATAGGTTTTGGTACACAATCTCAGAATATTTGTCTTCCATAATTTTCTTGAGTTCTATGGCATCTGGTAAATCAAAGCTCATAGATGGAGAGACATGCATTTTTACAACTGCGTGGAAAATTTTTCTGTTGATAACTGAACTTAATTAGTTGCTCATTCTTTACAAGGTAATTTGCTGTATTAGATCAGACAATAGTTTAGTCTTATTTGGACTTGCTCAGTGTACCAATGAGATATGCGTAAAGGGAAAAACTTGGATTGATTTTAAAAGTAAAATTTCATTTCATTCCACAAACAAAAGGGGAAAAGAAGAACAAACAAGTTTTGCTTTTCCAAAGAAATAATTGATTGTAAATACAATATTGGTGGACCAAATTACATATGTACACCTTCAGATGAGTTGTGCTTTTTTGAGTATATCTTAAGTTGCTCGTTGTGGTCATCAATTAGTTGATTTGTTGTTTACTTATGATAATTTGCTCAAAACAGTGTTTTTTTATTTTTTTATTTTTTATAGTGACCTCAAAATAACATGAGGAGTCTGACCAACGAATTATCCTATCAACATATGCTAAAAAATCTGAAAGAAATAAACTTCGAGCGCAATGTACTTGCATAAACGTAATCCCCAACTTCTAAAGCATCTGTTTTCAAACTCAACAATGTATTTTGTCGTAACTAAATTTACAATGGAAAATATGAATGGGCATGAGAGAAATGCCAAAACTTAAACCCAAGACTATACATGCCCATAAAAAATTCCATCAAACCGAACAGTTCAAAGTAGAAGTTTGAGCCAAAGAAAATTACCAACAAAAGCATATATTTATACAAATACAATAGACTCTAATTAATAAAATAGTATGAATGGTTAATAAATAAGGATATAAACAACCCTTGAACTCTGGGGCTATCTACACTGGATGCTATGTATCTACATGGTATAATATGACTTACACAAATTTAATGTTTAGCAACATTAATCATAAATACGTGAGGTAATTTAATATGTCAAGTTTTTTTTTTTTTTTTTTTTTTTTTTTATGGTTCCAATTTTTGTCAAAAAGATCAAAATGATACATCTTCTGTGATTTAATTTAAAATCACATTTTTTGTCTACAAAATTACAATGCCAAACGTACTAAGTAAAGAGTGGATTCCTATTTCCTACAGTCGAAAGCTAACCCAAATGCCAAATCTAGTAAGCTAATGGGTTCTCTGATTCAGCTTAAATTTTATCGTCCACAATTGCCAACCCAACGCGAGGCCCAAGCCCAATCTCAGTTATGGGCTATTAAAAAAATGATATCTCGCAAGCTGCGGGTCTTTGTTATTTATTGTTTTGTTTTTGCCCTTTTCAGTTTTAAGTTCATCAACTATTTGCTTATCTACAAAAGGAAAAAGAGCAAAAACGAAGCCTAATGCTACTCTTCATACTTGTTATATATTGATTGATGTTGCATTTTGTCACAATCTAAAGTTTATGGGGAATATTGTCAATTGGGTGGTAATTTGAAGGGGGTATGTGGAATTTTTCCTTGAATTAAAGTTTCTTAATTAACTTGAAAATGTAATTTCCATTAGTAAGTAAATTTCTCATGGTAATAGAAACTTATAGGCTATAGTGCTCGATGCTTTTTGGTGAAGAAAATATTTGAAGAACATCTAGATGGCCCTTTAGATATTGATATTATTGGGAAAAGGTTTTTGATGTCTTCTATCACTATTCACTATCCAAAACTTTTTAGGGTAACTTTAAATATTTAACCACTGTTTTAACATTCTATGTCTTCAAACCTTTCAAATAAAAAGTTGCTCAAATTGTTTGTTGGCTTCCACATTCAAAAATAAAATTTCATGAATGTCAACAATATTATCTCTAAATGACAAGGTGGTCCAATTAAATATGTCAAATTCACAAAGCAAAGGATTATTAGTAGAGAATGAAGAGTAGCAACATATCTTCTCAAACTTCAAACTCAAATTCATTGTTCAAGTATGAGAAAATGGAATTGAATATAAAAAAAATTATGTAACAGGAAGAGTTATCTTAAATCAAACAAACTCTTATTTATTACACATAAATGTTAAGCATCTTTGTGCTATTAAATATATATGAGAAAACTAATTTTCTCCTTGAACAAGGATATAATAAATCAAAATACTCATATATAAGTTAATTTGTATTTAAAATTGAGATGATTGACTTGATTCATTTGATTGATTCAAATTTTCTCCACCACCTGTTACGATTTGGTCTAGTGATGAGAGGAAAGACTTGGAAGGCATTTGTAAGCATTCAACATCTCCTTCAAGCATTTGAACGACTTTTTTCATTGAGGGGCGGTCATTAGGCTTCATTTGTATACACCATAATGCAACAATGATCATCTTATTGCCTATTTTCTTTTCCTCCTCCGTGGCGTCTTCCAATATTTCTTTGTCGTTTCCATTTTGCCATTGGTCATAAACCCAAGTAGGGAAGTATATTTGGCTTGAGTGTTCTGCAAATGCATTTATATTCTTTCTTCTTCCAACCATTTCCATCAATAACATTCCAAAACTATAAACATCAACTTTGTATGAGACGCCTCCAATATTTTTGTAGAACAACTCAGGAGCCATGTATCCTAATGTCCCTCTAACAGCAGTCAAAGAAACAATGCTGTCATTTACTGAATATAATTTTGCTACTCCAAAGTCGGAAACCTTAGGAGTAAAATTTTCATCAAGAAGAATGTTGTGAGGTTTGATATCAAAATGTAAAATTTGCATGTCACATCCTTGATGTAAATATTCAATCCCACGAGCCACTCCTAGAGCTATATCATACATTTGATCATAACTTAGGAGTGTGCATACTTCTGGCAAAAATATGTGTTTATTTAGGGAACCATTAGGCATAAACTCATATACGAAAGCCCGTTTCGATCCTTCAACGCAAAAACCAATGAGTTGCACTACATTAACATGGTGAATTCTTCCAATGGTTGCAACTTCGCTTATAAAATCTTGTTCGTTAGCTTTGGATTTACCTAACATCTTTATAGCCACAAGACGACCACTTTGAAGTGTTCCTTTAAATACAGTGCCATAACCTCCTTCGCCCAATTTCTCCTTGAAACTTTTGGTAATCTTCCTAATTTCGGAATAAGAGTACCTTATTGGCATACGGTTATTGTGACTTTGTAGAAATTCTTCAACATCATACATGGATACATGCCTCCTATTCCATTTATATATCAAGAGGGCAATCACAAATGGAGTCCCCAATATTATTTTTGCTGCTTGGAATAGTCCTACGGAAGAACATCACCGAGCATAGATTGTAAGCCGACATGTTGCTGCATTGCTGTAAATATATATTTATCGTAGTAATTAAGTACAATATGTTGAATAATAAACTTAATTTTTAGTAACATTTATTTAAGTCTTTTCTTATTCTTGTAAGTTACTAATTAAGTGATTTGAAGAAGTTGTGTCTTTTGAGTGTTCAAGAGTTATTTTACATAGGAGTTACATGGGAGTTATTTGAGATGTAAATGAATGGAGTTAATGTGAAGAAGTTAGAAGGGTCATTTGTATCTTATAAATACCCATGTAAGCAAGTTATTTTTAATTAAATTGAATAAAAGAATATAAAGTCCTCTATCAATTTATTGTCTCTCTTCCTTTTCATTCTCTCTCTTAGTATGTGTAGGGCTGTGCAGGACCCGCCCCGATCCGAAGCCCCCGCCCCACCCCTCCCCGCAAGTAGCCGGATTTCTTTCATTTTTTGCGGTTTTCGGTCCCAATCCAGTAAATCTATGCGGTGCGGTGCGGTTTACGGGTAGGGATTTTGAAAAATCTCGGGTCCCCACCCCGCACCGCACCGCCCTGCACTACATGAATAAAAGAAAATAAATCAAAAAATCCTGCCACTTAACCCTAGCAGTACCCCCCCTCTTATCTTTTCGTTTCTTTTCTTCTAGTTCTAGAGATTGCGCCACACAGCCTCCCCTTCCCTTCATTTTTCTCCTCTCTTCACACTGAGCCGATCTTAGCCTCTTCATCTTCTTCAACCTTCACCGAAACCCTAACTCAGTCACCCCATCCCTGCGAATCATTCCTCCGTTCTGAGTCCTTTCTTTTTTTCATTTTTGTAATTTTTCGACTCTTCAATCCTCATGGGTCATTTTATGGTGGTTCATTGTTTGGGTTTGCAGGTTTTATTGGTTGGATCCTAGGGTTTGATTTTGCAGGTTTTCTGGCGGTTCCTTATCTGACTTTAATTTTATTGGTTTTGTTCTGGGTTCTGATTGGGATTTTGGGGGATTGCTTTGAATCTTAAGGTTTGATTCATTGAGCTTTTAGAGAAGATGAGAAACACCGTCCCGCCCCGCCCAACCCGCACAATCCGCCCCGCACCACCCCTCCCCGCACCACCCCGCCCTGCACGGATACGACTGAATTTCAGCGGGTCACGGGTGTAAATTTCTGAAACCACAAGGTTGCGGGGCGGGGGCAAAAAGGGCGGAAATCCACCCCGCCCCGCCCCGTGCCCACCCCTAAGTGTGTGTGGTTTTCAATTTCTAACAAATTAGTATTAGAGCTCAGCTTATTGATCCTAGAGAAATGGCCAATTCAACCTTTCCATTTCAATTCCCTCACATTTCCAAAGACAATTTTGATAATTGGTGCATTCGTAAGAAGGCATTGCTTGGATCGCAAGATACTTGGAAGATTGTAGAGAAAGGCTACAGTGAGCCTAGTGACGAAACTCCTTTGAGTCCTAATCAAAGAGAGACGTTGCAGAAACTTTGAAAGAAGGATCAACAAGCTCTCACCCTTATTTATCAATGTTTGGATGAGGCTATGTTCGAGAAGGTGGCGAATGCAACCACCTCCAAGCAAGCATGAGAGATTCTCACAAGCTCTCATCAAGGAGTTGATAAAGTGAAGAAAGTTCGCCTTCAAACGTTAAGAGGCGAATTTGAAGTTTTGCGAATGAAAGAATTCGAGTCGATCGCAGATTATTTTTCAAGGGTGTTGACCATGGTAAATCAAATGAAGAGATATGGAAAAAGATTGGAGGATGTTCGAGCCATTGAAAAGATCCTTCGTTCCTTGCAACAAAGATTTGACCATATCGTTGTTGCTATTGAAGAGTCAAAAGATTTAGAAATCATGAGTGTTGATCAACTCATGGGATCTCTTCAAGCCCATGAAGAAAGGCTCAACAAGAAGAAAGAAGAGTCATTGGAACAAGTTCTTGCTACAAAGATTTGTTTCAAAGATAAGGAAGAAGAACAAGAAAATAGTCAAAAAGGACAAGGACAAGGACAATGACGTGGACGTGGACGAGGCCGTGGCCGTGGTAGAGGAAGAGGAAGAGGAAGAGGCAAACGTAATAGTTTCAATTACGAAGAGAGAGGTCAAGCATCAAGAGGACGAGGACGAGGAAGAGGAAATAATTTGAAGCAATATGGAAGAAGGTATGATAAATCTCAAGTTAAATGTTATAATTGCCAAAAATATGGTCATTATGCTTGGAAGTGTAGAAACCATACTAACAATGTTGAAGATAAAGTTAATTATGCTGAAAATGAGGAAGCGGAGCCTACTTTGTTGCTAGCTTATAAAGGAGAAGAAAGGGGAGAAAAGAACTCGTGATATCTTGATAATGCGGCAAGCAACCATATGTGTAGAGACAAAAACAAGTTTGTAGAGCTTGATGAATTGGTGAGCGGGAATGTTACTTTGGAGACTTGTCTAAAGTTCCAATAAAAGGAAAATGTACAATCTTAATTCGCTTGAAAAATGGAGAACATCAATTTATTACAAATGTTTATTTTATTCCAAGTATGAAAAGTAATATTTTGAGCTTGGGACAACTCTTGGAAAAAGACTACGAAATTCATATGAAAAATCGTAGTCTTTTACTAAGAAATAACAAGAAGAATTTGATAGCCAAAGTTCCCATGACAAGCAATAGAATGTTTTTATTAAATATTCAAACAGATGTGACTAAATGTCTCAAGACTTGTTTGAAAGATTCATCTTGGCTTTAGCATTTGAGGTTTGGACATGAAAATTTTGGCGGATTAAAATTGTTGGGACAAAAGAATATGGTGAATGGCTTGCCTTCCATTAATCAACCGGATCAACTTTGCGAAGGATGTCTTGTTGGCAAACAATTCCGGAAAAGCTTTCCAAAAGAATCTACTACAAGAGCAAATGAGCCGCTTCAAGTTGTTCATGTGGATGTTTGTGGACCAATTAAGCCATCTTCATTCGGTAAAAACCGTTACTTCCTCCTTTTCATTGATGACTTTAGTAGAAAAACATGGGTCTATTTTTTGAAGGAAAAAGCTCAAGTCTTTGAAGTTTTCAAAAAATTCAAAGTCTTTGTAGAAAAACAAAGTGGTTATTGTATTAAATCCTTGATATCCGATAGAGAAGGCGAATTCACATCTAATGAATTTAAAGAATTTTGTGAAACAAATGGAATTCGTCGTCCTTTAACGGTTCCGAGATCACCACAACAAAATGGTGTTGTTGAAAGAAAGAATATGACAATTCTCAATATGGCTCGAAGCATGTTGAAGACAAAGAGAATGCCTAAAGAATTTTGGGCGGAAGCTGTTGATTGTGCTGTATATTTATCAAATTGTTGTCCTACAAAAGGCTTATGGAACAAAACATCACAAGAAGCATGGAGCGGAAGAAAGCCAAGTGTCTCTCCTTTGCGAGGATTTGGAAGTATTGGCTATACACATGTACTGGATCAAGAACGGTCAAAGCTTGATGATAAAAGCAAGAGGTACATTTTCATTGGCTATGACTCAAGTTCTAAAGGCTACAAGCTTTACAATCCAAATTCCGGTAAAATTGTAATTAGTAGAGATGTGGAGTTTGATGAAGAAGATTTTTGGGATTTGAGCACTCAAAAGGAAGAAAAATATGATTTCTTTCCTTTTCGTGAAGAAGAAGAAGAGCTAAGAAACGAAGAGTTCACTACACGTTCTCCATCACCAACAAATTCTAGTGTACACCGTCGCCATCATCTTCGAGAGGAAGTTCTCATGAAAGGTCACCACACATGAGAAGTCTCCAAGAACTATATGAGGTAACAGAGAATTTAAATGATGATCTAACTCTTTATTGTCATTTTGTGAATTGTGAACCAATAGCTTTTGAAGAAGCGGTGCAAGATGAAAAATGGAAAAATGCCATGGATCAGGAAATCAAAGCAATTGAAAAGAACAACACATGGGAGTTGACGACTATTCCAAAAGAACAAAAACCCATTGAAGTGAAGTGGGTGTTTAAGGCAAAGAAGAATGCTAAAGGAGAAATCGAGAGATACAAAGCAAGGTTGGTTGCCAAGGGTTATAGCCAACGACCCGACATTGATTATGGTGAAGTTTTTGCTCCTGTTGCACGGTTGGAAACCTTTAGGATGGTAATTTCTCTTGCGACTCAAAATAAATGGAAGATTTATCAAATGGATGTAAAATCCGCTTTCTTGAATGAAATTCTTGAAGAAAAAATTTATGTTGAACAACCTATGGGCTATGTCATCAAAGGGGATGAGGAGAAAGTCTTGAGTTGAAAAAGACATTATATGGCTTAAAACAAGCACCAATGACATGGAATAGTATAATTGATAACTACTTTCAAAAGAATGGCTTCACCAAATGTCCTCATGAATATGCTCTTCATACTAAGGTGCGTGAAAATGGAAATATTTTGCTTGTTTGCTTATATGTGAATGACTTAATTTTTACAGGCAACAATCCAAGTATGTTCGAGGATTTCAACAAAGCAATGACTCAAGAATTCGAAATGACAGATATTGGCCTCATGTCCTATTATCTTTGAATTGAAGTAAAGCAAATGGATAAATGAATTTTTATTTCTCAAGGAAGTTTCGCAAGAGAAATGCTCAAAAGAGTTCAAGATGAACAATTGCAAACATGTTAGTACTCCGGTAGAATGTGTGATTAAATTGTCAAAGCATGAAGAAGGAAAAATGGTGGATCCAACAATCTTCAAGAGTTTAGTTGGAAGCTTGAGATATTTGACATGCACAAGGCCGGATATTCTCTATGGAGTTGGGCTTGTTAGTCGTTATATGGAATTACCTACCACAACTCATTTCAAGGCGGCTAAAATAATTCTTCGTTATATCAAAGGTACAATTGATTTTGGTTTATTTTATCCATCCTCTAATGAATTCAAGCTTGTGGGTTATAGTGATAGTGATTGGGGTGGAGATGTAGATGATAGAAAGAGCACAACTGGATTTGTTTTTTATTTGGGGAGTTCGGCATTTACTTGGAGTTCTAAAAAGCAACCAATTGTGACACTTTCAACATGTGAAGCTGAATATGTTGCCGCTACATCAAGTGTTTGTCATGCAATTTAGTTGAGGAAATTGTTGAAAGAGCTACACATGCCACAAGAGGATGCTACGGAAATTTTTGTTGACAACAAGTCGGCAATTGCATTGGCGAAAAATCCAGTATTCCATGATCGGAGCAAACACATCGACACCAGGTATCATTTTATTAGAGAGTGTATCATCAAGAAGGAGGTACAACTCAAGTTTGTGAAGACTCATGATCAAGTTGCGGATATTTTTACAAAGCCTCTAAAGAATGAGATTTTTAGCAAGTTACGAGCATTACTTGGAGTCACTAGAAATTAAGTTTAAAAGGAGATGTTGAATAATAAACTTAATTTTTAGTAACATTTATTTGAGTATTTTCTTATTCTTGTAAGTCACTAATTAAGTGACTTGAAGAGGTTGTGTCGTTAGAGTATTCAAGAGTTATTTTACATAGGAGTTACATGAGAGTTATTTGAGATGTAAATGAATGGAGTTAATGTGGAGAAGTTAGCAAGTTATTTTTAATTAAATTGAATAAAAGAATATAAAGTCCTCTATCAATTTATTGTCTCTCTTCCTTTTCATTCTCTCTTTTAGTGTGTGTAGTTTTCAATTTCTAACACAATACTGGTTATCTTTTTCAGGTAATAATTCATATTTTCATTTTGGCTACATGTCATAAATTAATCCATGCTTAACAGTGTATAGAATGATCTGCTAAAGAGGAAAAAAAAAAAAAAAAAAAAAGATCAAAGGAGAGAAGATTATTCTTACCGTAGTCCACGGTCATGTACGCTAGTAAACTGATTGGAGGAGCTGCAAGAAGTATGAAAAAAAAAAAAATTAATAAATAAATTAATAAAATTGCGTAAACAAATGGCCATGCTTAAGAAGAAATAAAAGCAACAGTAAAAACCTCTTGCATAATCATAGCGGACAATCAATATTTCATTTCTATGTCGTTGTTTTATTCTATACTAAATTTAATTACCAAATTGCCCATAGGGAATTTATCCTGCAAATAAATTTTTAAGATTGAAGCCTCACCTTTGTCAAATAGCTTATATTGGTAGTTGATATAATACTGTATTGACAAACAAAAGAATAACCATGCATCAGAAAAAAAAAAAAAAAAAAAAAAAAAAAAAAAAAAAGAAAAAAAAAAAAAGAAGAAGATAAAGGTTCTTACCCAAGTCCTCTAGTTGTGCTAGTATTATCACAATAACTGCAACACGAAAATAAATAAATAAATAAATTTAATTGTCAATTAATCAAAAAGGTGATTTGAATAATTTTAAAAGTCTATAAATATAAATAACTCTATAAACCTCTAGACTTGAGGTATGTTATGGTGCGTTTGGGTGTTGAATTTTTGAAATCATAATTGAATTTTTATTTTGTTTGCGAATTTCGAAATTTGACTTTTTAAAAAATGATGAATAAAATATGATTTATTTAGAAAAAGTTGAATAAAATATAATTTGTTTTGAAAAAATTAAATAAAATATGATTTATTTTTGAAAAAAATAGAATCTAAATCATATTTTGTTTCCAAAATTCCTATAACTCCCTTGTTATTTCATCTTCTCTCCTCTAGAGCCCCTCCCTTGTGAGCATGGTTTTCACCGGGAGGGGGAGGCGTGGGGGTGGCCTCACGCCTCCCCCTCCTGGTGGTGATTTCCCTTTGGCTCCTCGTGAGTCAATGTGTTTTTTTGTTCCCCTGAGTTGGTCCAGTGGGGTTAGTTTTCTCCCAACTTCTAGGGTTGTGAAGATTTTGTTCTCCCCGACTAGATCCGGTGATAGTTGACCTTCCCTTAGCTTTTTTGGGTTATGGTGGCATTTTTTTGGTTTTCTTTGTTATTTCTTTTCGTTTTGGCAGGATTATTCATCTCAAGATGTCTTCTATGGGGGAGTAGCCTAGCCAACGTGTCGTCGATAGGATGATTTTTTGCCGGTTTTTTCACTGTTTTTTCTTTGATTTTGGAAGCCAGATCTACACTTCTCCCCCGACTTCTGATTGACTCGCGCCCCCTAGTAGCGTTCCCCGCCGTCTTCCGCCCCTGTCGCCGCAAGCTCCGATCTTGTCGGTCGTCGGTGATCGGCGCGTGGTTCCCATGCGCCTAGGAGCTTTATATTCTTTGGTGCACGTGTGGGCCACGTTCTGCTTTTTTTAGGCCGTGCACGGTGGCAACCAGTTCTAATGCGTCGGATCTTCGTCTGGGTGGTTCCGGTGACAACGCGTGTCCTACACGCGCCGCCGTCCGGCGTCTTTGGCCTCCTTCTCCACTGCCGGCAGCTTGTTTTTGGGTGTTTTTGCTTTTTTGTGTTTGTGTTATTATCTTGTTTTTCTCCGGTCATAGCCTACTTGTGTTTGGATCAAATTTTATGAAAATATTTGTTGGCTAATTGCTAAATCAACCCTCTTTCTTTAGAGTGTGAGCGTTATTGTAAGAGAGGCCCAAGTGTCATTCTTGTAAAATTTGTATTTTTGCTTAGGTAGCTATTTTACTAAGCCAAATCCTTCTGGCTTAGAGAGTTGGGGGGTCTTGTCCCCTTACTTTCAAATTGTAAGCCTCTGGGCTGTTTGCATAATTAATGATAGCACATGCTATTTGTTCAACAAAATAACTCTATAAACCTCTAGACTTGAGGTATCTTAGAACTTACCTCTGTATATATTGTCAAGGATTCCTTGTTTGCCAAAGAAAAGAATAACGTTAGCGTTTAGAAGCGATGAGAAAAGAACGAAACAGAAATTTAGTGATAAACATGTAAGAAATTTAATTAGAAATTGCAAGTGTACGTGTTGTCTTTTTTCTCGAATGCTTTCTTTTACGCACCATTTGAATAGCAAGAAACAATATTGTTCGCCTCATTGACGAAGCAATAACAATTCATTGTTCGCCTCAATAACAATTCATTGTTCCCCTCTGCAGCCACAATAAGCTCGGAACCAGGAAAGCTCAAAACCCCATAGCAATTTATTGTGGAAGTCTGTACAAGAAATATTTCTCAAGTCATCATTATAATAACGATTTGACCAGGATGCCAGAGATATTTGCTCTACTTGGCACAAGTCCCCCAACTTCAGTGCAGAACGATATTCCCAGAATAGAGCATATGTATACGTCTTGGAAGAATACACTCCACCCTCAAAGCAAACAGAAATGTTTAAATGATACCTAGAATTCACTGGCTTTTCACATTTCACAAAATACATACGGTCTGATCCAGGATGTGTATTCTCTCCCTGAGCATACATTTGATATGGATCCCTTGGACTGAAATTAGCTCTATCTAGAGAATAACGAGGGATGAAGGAGTAGTACTGATCATTAGCGTTTAGTCCAATACTTGGGTCTACAACTCGGATTGAGTAGTCAGTGTAATTGATTTGTCGTACATAGTATCTTTCATGATATAAGTGTAACACTAGTGTTTGGTTATTCTCACATGAAAGATTATACATTTGATCGCCGCAGTTTTCTGGATCGCTCGTTAATCGAAACGGATAGCTTATGTTAAGGATAGAGCCGCATGAAGGAGTACAGTGATCCTCAGCGGTACTAGTATTGCAAGTTTGATGAAGGAGGACGACAACAACAATAAGGGCCGTCAGTCTACCCATTCCTCTTGCCATCGAGATCTAGTGAGAGAGAGAGAGAGAGAGCTTCCACATTATTCCATAGCAAAGTCTATACATAGACAAAGTAAATAAATAATTTAGACTTATAAGGCGTAAGCACCTACGTCATATATTGAAAAATAGGCCTTTTATGAAGTATCTATTTAAGACGCTGAGAACCATTGCTGCTTGATATTTGCATAGAAATGGTTTTCTCATACTAGTTCTTGTTAGTGGCTTTCATCATAGACATTGGAGATGCCCAAAATGGGTGTACTGAATCACGTTGTGGAGACCATGGCCCAGCCATCCGATTTCCCTTTCGATTTAACACCCAGCCTGATCAGTGAAGCTCTCTGTTAGAGAGATTAACTACAAATCTCAAGTAATTCAATTATATGATCCGCATCATTGCTTCCCAAGGCCGCAGCTTCAGTGGCTCAATTTGTCTGATTCCTCTCCTTTCCGATTCAAAGTAAATTCCCCTGATGACCTTTCCGACTATGCCTTATTGAATTGTTCCCCAAGATCAGAATAAATGGTTTACCCTCTGATCCCTTGTCTTAGTGGCCCAACCTACCAAGTTTATCCTGCGACTTACATCACGGCGTCCCTTATATCTTGTACAAAGATGTATAATCTTGTATCAATTCCAGCTGGTGCTATAATATTCCATCCTGATAAATTTGTTCAATTGAATTGGTCCACTCCAGACTGCAGATACTGTGAAGTGAAAGGCAAGAGATGTGGGAAGAGTAATAGCAGTGGATCAGGAACTCAGTGCATTCCTACACATACTAAAGGTATTCAATCTCTATTCAATTCATTTCATGAACCTTTGTACTTAATTATTTATATTTTGAAATGTACACTAATGAAAAAAGTTGATTGTGTTAAATCTTTACAGGTGCATTAATATCAAAGTTAAAGATTGCTGGTGAGTGGTCTATTTGATATTTGAAATTATTCTTATAATTGTGGAGAAGAAAGTTATTGATTCATGAATGTTTATAATGCAGCTGTCATCTTAGGTCCATTTCTGATACTTCTCTTTATCTTTGCTCTCTACTCTTTCTATACTAATGATAAAGTAGAAAAAGAACATCGAGCAAAGATTGAAATGTTTTTGGAGGACTACATAAATTTCAAACCCACAAGATACTCGTATGCCAATATTAAAAGGATTACAAATCAATTTACTAAGAAGTTAGGTGAAGGAGCATATGGAACAATGTTCAAAGGAAAGTTTTCCAATGAAATTCATGTTGCAATGAAGAGTCTGAACACTTCCATGGGAAATGGGGAAGAATTCATAAATGAAGTAGGAACAATGGCTAGGATCCATCATGTTAATGTCGCTCGCTTGGTTGGCTATTGCGCTGATGGATTTAGACGAGCTTTGATTTATGAGTTTTTACCAAATGATTCACTAGACAAGTTTATATCTTCAACGCCCGCCAAAAATCGTATCCTTAATTAGGTTAAGCTGCAAGATATTGCTTTTGGTGTAGCAAAAGGAATCGAATATCTTCACCAAGGATACGACCAACGAATCCTCCATTTTGATATTAAACCTCACAATGTTTTGCTATACCAGAACTTCAATTCAAAAATTTTTGATTTTGGTCTTGCCAAGTTATGTTCAAAGGATCAAAGTGCAGTTTCCATGACCACAGCTAGGGGGACTATGGGTTATGATGTGCAAATTTTAATACTCGCAAGCGCACGAATCGTTTGCAATATAGTGTATGTGCAAGTGCGAGGTCGAATCCATAGGGAATTGCGTTGCAAAAATTAATTTTTATATAAACTAATTTTATCTTAACCTAGTTCCGAATTTTGGAATTTTATAATGTAAAATAATAAACTAAATAAAAACTAAATTAAAAACAATCAATAAAAAAAAACTCTAAGGTTTTAGAATCCACCTCACCATATCAAATAACACATTCTTGTATTTTATTTATACACCTAATAAACAATTAAGACATATTCATTGTTCAAGGTTCCGTAAAAACTATATTAAATCATTCAATGAATCCAACTTAATAACAAATCACAACGAATACTCAATTGAAATCAATCATCCAATGTATCCGTTTTGACAAACAAATCACAATGGATATCTTCTTTCAACCAAATCATTCGATGTATCCATCGGTTGAAACACATTAAATATCCAACTTTTCATAAATAATCATTCAATCAAAAGACATAATCAATTAATTGAATATTGGACTTGAACAATAATTTGATAAATATCGGAATTGCATAAGATAAAATAATAAGAATGAAAGTATTATCAAAGGTGAGGTTTCATCCTCAACCTTAGTTGAAAAATTAGCTACTCATCACTAAAAAGAAAATACTAAATTTTATTAAAAACATAAAAATAAAAACTTACAAAGAATAGAAGCCAAATAACCCAGCTGCTGCTATGTACAATGTTGGGATTCAATGTTCTAAGTGGTGTATAGCATGGGGTATTTATAGTGAAAAATTAGGTTAAACTTAACTTTTACAAAATGACACATCTACCCCTCTAAACCCAAATAGGAGAAAAGAAAGCTAGGGTTTATGGCCATATTTTCAAAATGGGACCTCTACCCCTCAAAAACCCTAATAAGAGAAAAGAATGCTAGGGTTTAGAGTGTTTGCAGCCGCTAGGAACAAGAAAATTCGCGCTCTTATATTGCGGGGCATTTATGACATGGCAGACATTCGAATTAGGAAAATTATATTTCACAATGGTTTGTAAAATTTTGAATTAGCTTTCCAACGCTGCTGATTTCACTTTAATTCGATACTTGAGCTAAAAGTTATAATCAAAATATTATGACTTGTGCAGAATGTGAAATTTAATCCAATCCGATTTTGACTGTGTGCTTCCTTCCAAACTTTGCATTTTTCACTTTAAAATTGCCGTTTTCTTTCAATGATCTGAAAAATACCAAAATACAAAAACTAACAAAAAACATTAAAAAATAACAAAGCTAAAGGTTTAACAAATGTGAATTAAATGGTCTAAATATACAATATTTGGCACTCATCAGGTTACATTGCACCTAAAATGTTTTCTAAAAATTTTGGAAATGTGTCTGTAAAAGCAGATGTTTATAGCAAGCTTTGGAATATTGTTACTTGAAATAGTTGGAGGGAGGAAAAATGTCGACGTTACAGTTGAGAACACTAGCCAAGTCTACTTTTCAAAATGGATCTACAATCTCTTGGAACAAAAAAAAGACATACGAATCTTTGTTGAGGATAATAAAGATACTAAAATTGCAAAGAAACTTGCAACTATAGGACTCTAGTGCGTTCAACGGCACTCAATAGATCGTCATTCTATTAAAAATGTGGTTCAAATGTTAAATGTTAGAAAGAGAAGGAGATAAATTAATTATGCTTCCTAATGTCTTTGCCTCTACGAGCCCCATAAAAACTAAAGAAAATATGCCTATAAATTAAAACATCTTTGACAATGAGTTGGGAGTGATTCTTGAATCAGAATAATTATATTTAAACTTGGCTTATGTAATAATTACTATATATGTTGCAATGATCAATGTTGGGACTTAAACTCGAAGATTATAAAAAAGCGCCAACTTTTTTTTTTTTTTTTTTATCGGCTTTTTTTGGCCTTTTCAATTGTCAATTTCTTAGATTGTCAAATAATCTAAAAAAGAAATTGTTTTTAGTCACACTTTGTCATATTTCAGATATTTCTATCACTGCTGTCACATTAATTATAGCTACCTACTTTGTCTAAAGCACACCTACACGTTATCTTTGATCTATTCGTTAAAAGGTGATCTTATAGTCAACTTTTGAATTTTAATGGTCTGGTCTTTATCACATTAATGGCCCGACCTACAAACAAAGACAACAATGTATATATATATATATATATATATATATATGGGGTTTGATTCTTACACTTCACCAGTACAACAATTGCACAACACCCCCTCACATAGGGGTGGGCTCCACACACTGGGCCCCACCCCATGTAAGAGGGTATTGTGTAATTGTTGTGGTGGTGTTGTAAATCCATCATTTTCCTATATATATATACATTTTTTAAGTGCCTCTCTTTATATTTAAATGCTCTTGAAGCATTCAATATAAATATAATTATTATATTGAATATCTCCAACAACCCCGCTTTTAGGGAAAAAACATAAAAAAATATGTATGATGGTCTTCAAAGATTAAAGCATAAAATCATTTTCGAAATGCATTATTCAGCAATAGTTTTTCATTGGAAAACCCTGACAGTATGTGATTTTTCTTTCTTTCTTTCTTTCTTTTTTTTTTTTCTCTCTCTCTTAAAACAGTTTTTGGAAATTATTGTCAGAAAACATCATCTAAAGAAATCTTTTGCTCTTATTTTGGAAGGCTATCATATGTTGTAACGTGAGTGCTTCACAATCTCCTTTACATGGTCAAGTCAAACATTATTTTTGGTTGGAACTTGGAAGTAACAAAGGGCTTGTTTGGGTCCCCTATTATTTTCAACTATTTTTTATTTATTTTTAAAAATTATGTTTGGCAACTTTTAACACAGAACTCAAAAAAAGAAAAAAAAAAGAAAAAAAAAAAAAAGAAAGGAAAAGGCAGTCTAAAAATACATTTTTGAAGGGTTCCCTATGGCTTAGCTTCCTTATCATTATCGGAAGAATTAAATACATTTTTGCCCCTATCGTTTAACAATTTTATTTTCTTAAGTTTTATTTTATATCGTAAATTATACCTCGCTTATAACTAAAAAAAAAATTAAAAATCATGACAAATTCATGATTTAGTCTTTATCACAATAATGGACGTGCCAAAAATTGCTGTCATTGGCTGAAACAAACTTGCAGTAGTCGCAAGGAATACATATCATTGGGGTGGAGCCCACACACTGGGCTCCATTCCGATGTATCTGGTGTGATTGTAATTATTATGCACAAAAAGTATAAATATTATTTCAAATATTGTTATACGTTTAGTCGTGTATCATGTGCCACCACCGCATTCGAGGTTGGCCCCGTTGGAAAACCCTATTGCCCGCCCTTCCTCTTGAGTTTTTTTTTTGAATGATTAAAAATCAAAAGAAAAAAAAAATTGTATTGTAGTGAATTTTTTATTTAAAAAGTAATAAGAAAGTGTTGATGTGATATAAAATGTGAAAAAAGTTAAGAATGTTTTGAAGTAGATGTTTTTTTGAGAGAAGTGAAAGGAAGGGAAAGGGATGGAAAAGTGGCTTTCAAACGGGGCAACAAGAAGAAAACACTGATAATTACGTTGAGTGCGCTAATTTAGCTGATCAAATTTTGGTGGCCATTGATGAATTCTGTCCTTGCGTGTCACGCTTCTCTACTGGCCAGTTTCTTTTTCAACCAAAACACTTCATTATTTACGTGCCTCACAATTTTACACCAATCTCAAGAAAAATCAATCAAGACGTTCCAAAAATACACGTCCCTTTTCATTAGCTTAAATGTCTTCTACTTGCTTTAGTCTTTTCTTCACGTTTTGTATTTGTAGCCAAGTAACTCTTTTTTACTTTTTTTTCATTTTTTATATCACATCAAAATGTGGTCTTTGCTTCAGTGTCATGTGTTTTTTTCTCTTTTCTTGGGTCACAGTCTGTTTGTTTTGGGTTCAATTTTTACGGAAATATTTATTGGCTAATTGCTAGATCTGATCTCTTTTATTTAGAAAGTGAGCGTTAATGTAAAGATGCTCAAATGGTTTCTTGTAAAAGTTGTATTTCTACTTAGGCAGCTGTTTATTAAGCCAGATTTTTTTGGCTTAGAGAATGGGAGGCTTGTCCCTTATTTTCAAGTTGTAAGCTTTGGGTTGTTCACCATATCAATGATAGATTATCATTTCCGTTCAAAAAAATAAAATTAGAGGCTATCTTCTAATCAACTGTCCACTAGAGACGACAAAAATAAAAAACATTATGTAGAAAGTTAGAAATTTCCTGTATTTTTTTTTTAATTAATAACACGTAAGCCAAATCCCTGATAAAAAGGTGGTCTACAAAAGTGAAGAAAATCATAATGCTAATGAAAATATAAAAGTAATAGCTTAAATAAAAGAAGTAGAGACAAGAGATTTTACGTGCATGGCTTCGTCTCCGTCTATAGCCTACGTCTACAGATAAAACTCAAAGGGTTACATTATACACTTATTTTTTATGATATATTTACAAAATATGAGACTCCTATTTATAGAAGAATTGTGGTAGATAAGTATGCAATCAAATCAATGTGATTTGAATACCATCAAATTAAAGTCATATATTTTCCTACTATATTCAATCACAATTACATGAAGAATATATTCTCTAATATCCTCTATCAAACTCAAGGTGAGAGATTCTGATTAGAATTGGAATTGTCAGTTAGCATTATGGAATAATTGTGAAATAAAAATGTAATTTATAACATTACTCTTTATTTATCGGTAACTTCATATCGCATTAAATAGTGTGGAAAAATTATTAAATGACTTTAGTTTTGAGCCTTTATGAAGCCACCTCCTAAGTTTCTATTTTTATTTAGTTCTTGAAGTTTGTTTCTATTATCAAATCGATTATTTCATCTAATTTTGTAGAAACTCCATCAATCGCTTTTTACTGAGTTTGAATAAAATTATAATTTTATCATTTTCTAAAAGAAAAAAAATTGTATTTACGGTTTTTACCTTAGTCTATAATTACAGTATTTTCCTTATTCTCTAGCCTCATTCAATTATAAATAGGCCACTTTATTATACGAGTAAATCAGATCAGAAATACAAGTTTCTTTCACAATTATATTATGTTATTTTTTCTTAATGGTATCAGAGCAATTGTTATTCTGGTGCCTCTCTTAAAATCTCAATTTCTTGTTTGTGCATTTTCTCTTTGAGAGTTTCTTTTTGGGGTTTTTTTTACTGCGACAATAGTATTCCAAACACTTTGTTGAGCTTGTTTTGCACGTAAAAGAAATTTGGAGTCCATCCTCTGCTACACGCGCCCCCACTGTTCACTGTTGTCGCGGCTACATGCCACCTTTTTTTTGCCAAACTAATCCTCAAAATCGACCGAGCAGCCTCATATTGGCGTTTATGGAAAACATAGTCTTCAAAAGACGTTCCACGCGCCACCAACAGATCTAATTTTTCGCTACCATGCGCCGTCACTCTCTCCCGCGCGAGAGATCCACGCGCGTCACACTAGATTTGTTGCAATTGCATCACACTGGATCCCTGTGTCAGCTACACCAGATTTGGAATTGTCAAGTCAACATTATGAAATAATTGTGAAATAAAAATGTAATTTCTAGCATTACTCTTTATTTATCGGTAACTTCATATCGCATTAAACAATGTGGAAAAATTATTAAACGACTTTAGTTTTGAGCCTTTATCAAGCCACCTTCTAAGTTTCTTTTTTTATTTAGTTCTTTAAGTTTGTTTCCATTACCAAATCGATCATTTCATCTAATTTTTTACAAATTCCATCAATCGTTTTTTACTGAGTTTAAATAAAATTATAATTCTATCATTTTTTGAAAGAAAAAAAAAAAAAAAAACCCAAAAATTAGGGGTGGCTAGTGTAGTTAAGGGGTAGCCCCACGAGCTGCCCCTCTATTATGAGTTGATTGCATGGGTCATGCCCACTGTTCAGTGTTTAGTGGTGGCCACCCGAGCCACCTCTTAGTTGCAGGATGATCGACTTGCTCGTAGTGGTAGGGCCATGATTTTTGTTCAAATGGGTCAAGGTTGAAAAATAAAATTTCAAAAGTATTGAGTAAAAATAGTAAAAGATATATATAAGTAACGAAATAAATAAACAACTAAACAAAATTTAATTATTGATTAAAACATACAAATGTAATTTACAATATATTTTGTCACGCCTAGAGTTAATTTATTCAATTGCTCTTGACGAGTCTACATATTTTGAAATCATTGCATGCATGATTTCTTCATATTTTAAAATGATGCCAAGTTTTTTCAGATTGTGTTTTTGAAAAATCATGGTTAATTGGTTGACATGGTCCTTTTAGTAGATATGCTCTTCGAATTAATCTCATTTAACTATAATTATAGTTAACTGTGAGGAGAACAAGGATTCAACAGTTTGATCGCCGCTCAATTTTCAAACTAATGAAACTATTGAAATCAAGTTCCCAACTTTTACTCACTTCTCAGGGTATTTATATTTAGGTATTTTTATTATGTCAGCGTTGAACTCATGAAAACACCTTGCTTTTAATTTTAGTCAATTTAGTTGATTTCTGAAGAAGAAAAAGAAAAAGGTGTGATCTATCACAATCTCATGATAAATCACATGTGATTGTGACACATCATTTAGAAACTAACTTTTGGAATAATATATATATATATATATATATATGGGATGTCTATCATTTCTCCTTTTAGAATGACACTAGGGAAACTTTTAGAATTACTCGTGTGTTCTCTCTTCTAAGAGTAAGTTTAACCAGCGAGTTTTTTGTCTCTTATTTAGGCATGAGTTAAAACACAACGTTTCTACTTAATTTAGATGCACCACTTTGATAAAAGACTTATGTTATCTTCTTAATTCATTCTTTAGCCCTGAATCTTTGAAAATTTGATACACAAACACAGTTACTGGGAAACAATGATGAAACGAAAAAGTAAAATGAAAAGGATATAAATCTTTTATGATTTGATTATCCTAAATTGAAGGATTTAAATTATTTGATTACCATAAATTAAGAGATTTACTTACTTTAATTTAAGGAATTCGTTTGTAAGTAAAATTATTCAAATCTTTGTAAATTTCTATAAAGTCAAATGATCAATGAAAGATGTAGTAGAAAAGAGTTTAATGTATGGAAGTAGGCCATAGGCCAAACCACCTTAATCTCTGTGTATTTTTTTCATGCTTTATCGCTTTAGATTACTATGAGATTCTATATAGAATACAAAGATGTCATGTATTGAATTTTTCCTAGTCCTCTAAAATATTTTTGCCTATGAGCGTGGGCAACCAGAGGCGGAGGGGAACTTCTACCGGGGTGAAAAAAAATTGGGGGCTGAGGGGGGGGGGGCATTGACGCTTCTCGACTCCCTCTCCCTCTGCCCCTGCTTGCACAATTACCCCTTTGTGCTATCTTTATGATTTTTTTTTCTTGTTTTGTTTTGTTTTTTTATTTATTTTTGGAGATGGGGTAGATTTCTAATTTTATATGAATTCCATAAAAAAAAACTCAATGAGCTAAAAGGAATTTATAATTTAACGGAATTTATATAATATTAGACTTAAGAAGTAATTTGATAAAGGGAACAAACTCAACGAGCTAAAAGGAATAGAAACAAAGAAAGTGATTTGACAAAGAGTCTCAATGTTCGTTTGGGTTTGTGATTTCAAAAAGTAGCGATTTTGAAATGTATGATTTTAAAACGTGATTTTAAAAAATTCAGCTAAACATTTGGTAAAATCGCAGTTTAGTCTTTAAAATTGTGTGTTTTAAAAAAAACACTCTCATTCCTGCGATTTACAAATGCAGATTTTATGCGTTTTCAAATTACAATTTTTTAAGAAATACACTTCCAAACGATTTATTTTCTGCGATTAGGTTTAAAATCGTACTTTTTATTTATGAAATCGCAATGCGTTTGCATCCTCAATACTCTAGCGAGTAGGGTTTTTTTTTTTTTTTTTTTTTTTTTTTTAAATTTTTATGATAATTTTGTTTTAAAGAAAAATTTGAGTCTAATTAAGACTGAATCAAGCTAAATAAAATAAAAAAATAATAATAATAAAAAAATCTTTAAAAAAAAAATGCTCAGATCGGACATGAGCTTTGTTACATGAGGCTCAAATCATTTTTGGCCTATTTCTAGCAAAAAAAAAAAAAAAAGAAAAAAAAAAAAAGGAAAAATGCATTATGTGAGGATATGTTTCCAACATCCTAAACAAAGAAATATCTACGGGTGTTCTCATAGATTTAATGGTGAATTTACACATCTCTGGTATAGAAACGAACAAGAAATGTGCAAAATAATGAAAAATCGAGTGCTCCATCGAGTTCTCGGCTCGCTTGAGCTTAGTTGAATTTTTTTTTTTTTTTTTGCTAACTTAGTAGAAAATTGAAGAAAATAAAATCCAAATAAATGATAATAAAAAAATTTATTAAACTATTACTAATTTAAATTACACATTTTTCAACTTAATTTACAAATTGCAAAATTTTAATATAAATAAGACTTTAGACTTACAATAATTAGTGCTTTACATAAATAGCAAATACAATCAAATTCAAACCTTGGACAAAATTGACAAATGTTTTTTCTTTGTACACTTTACAGTGATATGCGTGTGAATTCACATTTCTATTTCAAATTAATATGGTGTACGGTGATTAATCATTGTGCACTGATATGCTGTCTATTCAAGTTTTAAACGTTCACACGCATAGCCAACACAAAGCACATTTTGCCTAACCTTCTTTCCCAACATCACATTTTGTCATGTATTTATAGGAGTGATTGAAGGGATAAAGGGCGGCCCTCAATCCTTATTGTAAGCGGGAAAGACCCACCCCTTATTAATAAGTTGATAAGTTGTTAGTAAGTTGATAAGGTCGGTTCTCTATTACAGCTTGCTGTGTCTTTTTTTTATTTTTGTGTGTCCAAATTGATATGAAACTAAGAATTCTAAGAGTGCCTTTGACTTCGAATGCACTCACAACACCCTACTGATCAGACCGCTGCAACTAGCTCTATTGACAACTTTCTCACTTATTTCCTCCCTTTCAAAGATTTTTTCAAAATGTGAAAAGGACCTGCTTGAATTGCTGTTAAGGATAGTGTTCTTCAATTGGTTTTTCTTTTTTTATTCGTATAAGTTTCTGTTGATCTCTATTATGAGCTTGGAACTTTAACGATGGTTATGCATATTCTCTATCAAGGACCATGCCATTAAAGCTATTGGAGGCACAATCAATTATTCGGTGTATGAAAAAACAGGTTAGCATAATCAATTTATCTATCTAACGAAATGTACGTTGAAAAGACAACCGGAAACGAACCAATTAATTTAGCGTTAGCATTTATTTCATTTCATCTACCAATTGTGAGTTTTGAGGTGGCAACTCATCCTGAAATTATTTCCACCTTACTAACGCATAGGCCACCCCACAACTAATATATGGCTCGCATGGCCACCCCTAAATACTGGGCATGGCTCACGCAACCACCCCATAACATAGGGGTGGCCACCACATAGGTAGTAACTAAGGTAGTACTTGACATGCATGAGAAGGAAATAATTTCAGGATGAGTTGCCACTACAAAACTCACAATTGGTAGATGAAATGAAATAAATGCAGCTAGTACTACCTTCATAATTTTGTTTTTCCCCTTTTCTCTTTTTTTTTTTTTTTTTTTTTTTTTTTTTTTTTTTTTTGTCTTTTTGTTTGAAAAGGGAAGATTTCTAATTTTATACTAACTCCATAGAATGATTAAAGCAATTTATATGAAATCAGATAGAACATGTGGTTTGGTGACGACAATAAACTCAATGAGCTAGGGAGTGGAGATAAACCACCTCATTTTATTTTATTCATATAATCTTTATATTATTTGACATTAGACTTTAAATTTTATTTTAAGATATTTATATTTTATATCTTAAAATCCGGGTTATTACAAATAATAGCATGACATAATAAATTTAGATATTTTCACTTACAAAAGCTTTATTTTCAGGAAGCCTCTCATGCACCTTGGGTAGGGAGCAAAAGGAATTGTCGAATTGAAATCCCTAATTATAGGCTAGGAAATCCTTTTTCTTGCTCGCCTCCCCTCCCCAAAAAAAAAATTAAAAGAAAGAAAAAAAGAAAAGGGGGTAGGGTAGGGTAGGAAAAAGTGGAACTAGTACTGCATTTATACATCCTACCAAAACCATATATTACACATTATGCATCCCAAGGAGAGATGCATTTATACACACAATTACCCCACAAAGGAAACATTACACCACCAGCCCTCTCTAATTTTCATTGAGAGAGAGAGAGAGAGATGGCATCATCACGAGACTCCCCTCCAAACCTGTCTTTTGCAATAAGAGGAACAACCACCACCCAAAACAAGTTCTCAAGAAGCATTTCCACCAAAGAAGCCTCCTTCTCAAACTTCCCCTACACCCCACCTCGCCTAAGCGGCCCGGCAGTACTCTCCGAGAGCCTCCATACTTCACCACTTTCCTCCCCTCTCCACTCTTCTCACATGCCCACCAAGCTCACCGACGTCCCCTCCTCCGCTTACCGTTGCGTCTCTTCGGTCCTCAAAAAGGACGGCCAGATCTTGTCCATTGCCGTGTCCAACGGCTTCGCCTACACTGGCTCCGATACCAACATGGTAAGGATTTGGAGACTCCCGGAGTTCACCGAGTGTGGGCAGCTCAAGACCAAGGCTTGCATGGTGGTTGCGCTACAGGTCTCCAATGAAAGAGTTTATGCAGCCTATGGTGATGCCAAGATTCGTGTGTGGCGCAGAACATGGGATGGCGCCTGGAAGCACATTCGATTGGCCACCATCCCCACCACCGGAAGTTTTGTCCGGAGCTACATTGCTGGGAAAGATAAAATGGTAATGGTTCATCAGTTTTAGTTTATTAATTTACATTTATGGCTTTATTTATTTTATTGTCGGTGTTAGTTGGATCGATCGTCATGTCAACTAGTCTATATATTGTCTTTTCTCTCCTTTTTTTTTTTTTTTCAAAATTATAATTGCTCATGTAAAAGTGACAATTGTATAAAAGGGTTAATTTTTCTTTAGAAAATGTGTACGTAATACTGAAAAAAGAGCATTAAATACTTAGAGTTTCTTTTGGTACAACGAAGAAGTAGGAAGCATGCATATATAGTGGGAGAGAAATCTAAAAGCCTTTTTAATTTCTTCTTCTATCATATAACTCTAGGTCAATCTCACTGGTTAATATATCTACCAACCATGCGTGGAAATTCAGGCACCCAAGTACGTATCCTGTACGTCACGATAAGAAATGTTTAATTGGCCGGATTGCCTAATTAATTTTTAGTGGGTATATATCATCAATATTTACCCAAACTCTTTTTTTGTGTGTATATATATATATATATATATGCATATAGGTTATGTGGGAAGTTATATATCTAAATAGCACAACTGAGTTGTGACCAAAATCTTAATTATATGATTTTAGGAGTTATATTTATTATTTATTCATTTTTCTTTAGAAATATTGGTAAAAGAATTATTAATAAGTCCACAAATTCTGTACCGTACCAGCCGACAACAGTACATTAACTCTATCGATCGATGGATCGGCTCAAGTTAATTACCTCCATTATACTATTGATGGCTAACTAGTAATATATAGTATATATATAAGAATGCATGGCAGGGCTGGCTGGAGCCTTAGGCGGATTAGGTGACCGCCTAAGGCCCCTAATTTAATAAGGCCTCTAATTTAAAAATATTAATAGAGATTTATTTCTAAAAAAAAATAAAATTAAGGCATTAAATATGATCAATACACTTAAATAAGGCTCCAAATCTTGGTAAAAATAAAATTAAAAAAGGCAATAATATAATGCATGGCCCAATTTAATAAGGCCTCAATTAATGAAAATTTATTTTAAGAAAAAAAGTGCTTACAAAAAGACGAATCATCAAAGCATTGTTTCTGGTAATGCCCCCAGTCAATGCCTTAAAATATGCTGCCTAGGGGCCTTCTCCTGTCAAAAAACTGTAGGTTAAAAAAAAAAAAATTCAGGCCTTAATTAATTACCAACGATTTGTGAGATATGAAAAGTCTAAATTGAAGGCCTTTAATTTTTTGTACGTCTAATTACCAACGACTTGTGACTTATAAGATATGGAAAGTCTCTGCATGAAAGGCCTTCAATTTCTTTGAACGTTGACGTTCAAAATAGAATTGAAGGCCTTAATTACTCACATTAAAAATTGAAGGCTTTATGTTCAATGTTCAAAAAAGTGAAGGTCTTAAGTCCAATGTTCTAAAATCAAAATAAAATGAAAAAATAAAAAATAAATGCTAAGAAAATGAAAAGTCTCTAAGTTTCCATTTTAAATCCTATTCTTTATAATTTTTTTTTTTATTTTTTATTTATCTCAATTTCCCTATTCAAGTCTTATTTGAATTTGAATTTCTCTCTTCTCAATTTTCATTATTTCCCAATAGCTTATCATTCAAGTTCTTAAAATCATTCCATATCTGATTAGTGATTAAAAAAAAAATTAATTACCAAAACTCAATTAATCAATTGCATTAATTTTTTTTTTATCAGTTTAGGAAATATTCTAACACTAATTTGTCTTTCCTTTGACAAATCAAGTTTTACTATTCTATTTTTTAAATTAATTAATATTTAATTTTTTTTTTTAAAAAATGCCTCATTTAAATTTTTTGCCTAAGGCCCAAAAATATATTGAGCTGGCCCTGAATGCATGTCCCCCGCCCGACCCACTTTATAATCAATCCATACATACATATTGGTGTACCTTAAGTGCTCATTATTTTAGGAAGATAAGATTGAAGCTCCAAATTTACTTTAGCTCCAGAAATTGTGGTGTTGCTAAAAGTAGTAGATGGTGCACTATTAATAGCTTGGACCTACTTCATCTGCCTTTAATTTTCCAGATCATCTGAAATATATATATATATACCTTGTTATTAATATTTAGAAAAAGAAAATAATTTATTTTATCAAAAAATATAACAGATGAAGCATACAGGACCCATAACATCCCTAGCTGTCAATGTATCAGACGACGTAATGTATTCGGCTTCCCTGGATAAAACAGTGAAACTATGGCGAATTTCAGACCTCAAATGCATTGGAACCATCAACGCCCATCCGGAGCCAATCAATGCCATCATTGTGGCCGACGACAGGGTACTCTTCACTGCGTCCGATGACGCCACTGTGAAGGTGTGGCGCCACAACTTTCACGGAGGGGACCAGCAGCCGCATTCACTCACCGTGACCCTCCTGGCCAGGTGCTCGCCAGTAAAAACCCTAGCCCTAACCCAAGACGGCGGGTTCTTGTACGGTGGGTGCACAGATGGTTACATACACTATTGGGTCAAGGGCTGGTTCTCAGGGCAATACCAATACGGTGGTGCGCTCCAGGGTCACACCCACGCGGTAATGTGCCTAGCCACTGTAGGTGACTATGTTGTTAGTGGATCAGCTGACTTAACCAGTAGGGTTTGGGTTAGAGCACAAGATGGGCACCACACGTGTCTTGCAATCTTGGTGGGTCACAGAGGGCCGATTAGGTGTGTCACTGCATTTCAAGAAGTCGACACTGAGGATGCCTGCACAATTTGTACCGGAAGTCTTGATGGTGTCCTTAAGGTGTGGCGTGTGACGTGCAACAACAAATCAAGCCACTCTTCCCCACAAAATGAGTATTTTGAGCTCAAAAAATGATTTTTGCATATCACTTGTATATTTTTTGTATATCATTTTTTTTAAAATTAATTATTGGATTTGTAGGACCCACAAGGATTCACACGTAAGTCCTACAGATCTAATGGTGGTGTGCAAAAGATGTACACGTGATGTGCATGTAACATGTCTCCGTCTGTATTAATTACTGACCAATTGAGTTGATCAACTAATTAGTTTTACTTATATATATATATATATATATATATATATATATATATATATATATATATATATATTATGTACGTACTAGATTAACAAGCAGTATGGTACCTTCTTTAAGCTTTCAATATTGTGCCCAATGACTCTTACCAATAATACCTAAATGAGGGGATGATGCGTGTTAAACCGAAAGGGTATCTCTCAATTTAAACAGATTTGGTGTAACACCTTGGTCCTATATTGGAAAGAGATGAATAGTTTACATAAAGTGAGTGGTTTATAAAGATACTAATGGGTGCTAAGTCCCACATTACCTAGTTACTAGGTGAAACTGGGCTTTATAAGGGATTCTATGAAAGCTCCAAATTAACTAGTCTTTTTGGGGTTATATCGCAGATGTGGCTAGCGCTTTTCCCTAGGTCGTTACATTTGGACGGTGGAGATTAGCTTATTTTGATCGCATTCAACGGTTGTAAAGGATTGGAAATAAGAGATATTTTTCAAAAACAAAGACAAGTGTTCAGTTTATCTGCAATCTGCAGAACTATGGCGATCGATTGCCCATGAGATCGAGCCCCGGTTTTGGTGCTTGAGCACCTATCTCCAGATAATTATTTTCATTTTGATTTATAGTTTAAGGTCCAATAATCTTGTCTAATTAATTTGAAACTGTAAACGTGTCTCTAATACCAATGGATATATAATCCTATAAGTTCATATTAGTAAATATTTAATTCTAGATATACCTTGTTGGTTCGAATTGAAGCATCCCCAATTCTCTATGGAGTTGTCAATTACTTATATCCGGAATGGTGAAGTGGACAGAGCATTCTATCTTATTAAAGATAGCAAGTTAGCAACTAAGCAAATGAAAACAAAGGGTAAATTATATTGATAAATTAGGTGGTTCAAAAGTTCACATACCGAAATTGGGGACCCTTGCTGGACTTGTAGCTTATTCAATCAATTCCTCATCAATCCATATGTGTTCGACTCGAGCAATCTTTCATCACCAACTCTTGAAGACAGTTGTTGGAGTCTATCATTCCCTTAGGAATGGACACAAGTGAGGAACAAAAATTGATGTCGAGGGTTTCTAATGTAGAGGGAAGACTATCCTTAGGAAGGGACACAAGTGAGGAACACTCACCGATCACAAACTCTTGAAGACCGCCATTGGAGTCTATCATTCCCTCTGTTAGGGACTCCAGTGCATTAATTCCTTCAATTCTAAGCTTATGCATTTCAATTCGCAATTCCTTTAGCGACATCTCATTACAATAGCTTAGCTTTAATTCAGGAATAGCAGGAGTCCTTGAGAGTGGAGCCATTAGCTGCAGACATCCATAAATCTCAAGTTTGGATAAAGAAGGAAGAAGGATGGGCAACCCACCTCTTAGCTTATCGCAGTACTTAATACAAAGCTCTTCAAATTTAGGAAAAGCACTACCTCCATTTTCAGTACCAAAAGTAACCCATTCCTCCCACTTTCGCATCTCTTTTGCTCTTCTTTCTTTTCTTTGTCTTCCGCCCGTGATACAGAGAGAGAGTGAGACGAGAGAGATGAGAAGAGAGATCAGAGAGACCGAGATTGAGAGATTGAGAGAGATGCTGTCGGAGAGAGAGGAAGAGAACCGGAGGTGACCCGATCCACGAAGACCCGTGAACAGACCAGAGGCCGATCGTGAGAGCCGGAGGTCCGATCCTCCATGGCTCGCCGGTGGGTAGTCTGGAGCGCGATGTTCGGTGGCCAGAAGTTGATTTCCGGTGGAACCTGTGACCCGTGGAGCCGAGAACCCGTGAAACCGAGAGAACCAGTGGAGAACCCGGAGGATCCGAGACGAACCCAGTGACCCACGTCCATGGGTCGTCGGCCAGAATCCATTTCCGGCGACTGGGCAAAAGGCCGACGAACGGAGACCGTCTAGAGGGGCGATTTCCGGTAAACCTTGTAATTTTAGGAAGAAATTTCTAGTATATTAATTTATTGTGATTACTACTAATTTAGTCCTAAAATACTTTGGATTGAATTTCTACTGATTTTGTTGGCTGATTGTTTTTCGGCTGGGTTTCCTTGTGTGTGTCGGCCATGGGTGTTTCGGCCGTGTAAGGTTGTTCGGCCGGTTGGTTGTGAGGGCCGGATGGGATGTTGTGTAAATGGATTTGGGTGTCGTTTTGAATGGGTTTTAATGGGTATTGAAAACTGGTTTATTCTCCCCTGTTATGAACCGATTGAGGTCTGATTTAGGTTCATTTCTTTTTGTCTCTTATGGTTTTTTAGTAATAGCAGACTAGAGTGTTATTTGGGGTTCCCTGTGTATTTCGGCCAGTGGGTGTTTTGTGTGTGGTGTCTACCCAAACTTTCCCTGCCTCGATTGTAGATTATTTGTAGTATATTACGATTGAGCTGGAGTGATTTAGGTTGATCTTCCCCTAGCCGTGCTCCACACTTTTGGTTAAATTGATCTATTGGATCGATGGTTATTGTGATTTTTGGAGTAGAAAGTTGCTGGAATTATTTTGAGAGTTGGGTGATTTGAGGATTCTTGGCCATTTATGGGTTTGACCGATTGTGTTGAAGGTGTTATGTTTTATTGGTGATGATTTGGATTGTATCCCCTGTTTACCCAGTTGAGTGTTATTTCCCTTTGGAGCCTTTGGGTTTTGGTTAAGTTGTGTTTTGAGGGCTTGGTGTTTAAATCGAAAGGGTATTGAGTTTGGTTGTAAGTTTAGGTTTTTGTTGAACCGATTGGTTGTAGGTCCTCTATTTTTGGAGTTTTGTCGTCATGTGCTAAGCATTAAGCAAGCTATCTTGGAGTAATTGTGGTATTCTTTCAGTAAACAGGGTTGGATATTATGTATAATGAATTCTACAATGATAATTAATATAATGATCTTTACAAGATAATGGTACCTAATTATATAAATAGAATTAGGATTTGTGAATGATGATGTTAACACTTTATGTGTATACGTATATATTTATTGCAGATAACGAGTTGTGAGACTGCGGATGTAACTGTGAGTATTTCTTACTCACTTAGGATGATACATGTGGTTTAGTCTTTAATGACTAGTGATTGCTGTTTTATTTAATTGTATGCATACGGTTTGGCATTTGATATGTTTAACATGTTTTGGTTGGAATTATGTATATGATGTTGCTTGCATGATTATATTATGGTGTAATATGAGTATGTTAATAAAAAGACTTAAGGTTTAGGTATCAAGGTGTCAGTGAATTGAGGAGACTAACGGATAAAAGAAAATTTAAGTACCAAGGCATCAATACACTGATAAGACCGACGGATAAACCAATGGTTGAAGAAATAATAGAGAAAAACAGTAGTAGAGGTATGGCTCAGTAATAGCGGATAAAATAGTGCTAATGGTATGTTAAATTAGTGGAGAAAATAGCGATGATGGTATGTTAAATTAGCGGAGAATATAGCGCTAATAATGTGTTAACAAGAGATATGATTTTGAGTATGTGAATAATTAAAGTAGAGGAAGAAGCATGATTGTAGGTGAAAATGATTGTGTGTATGTGAATATCTGTTATCATTTGGATGTATTGTAAATGGTTATATAAATCAGTGTGTCATTGTGGTTGAGGACCGTTGACTCACTCGACCACAGCATGAGATTGTGGTGTCAACCACAATCGCATGTGAATTTTGCAGGAACAAAGACAGGAACTGTTAGATTGATTAAGGACGAGACCTTTAGTTTGTAGATTTTATATATAATGGTTATGTAATGTTTGTGCCGCATGTGGTACGTATGTCGTTATTTAGATGTATTTTATTATATTAGAACAAATGGTTATTATTTTATATATTGAGTTTATTCAGTTAGCTTTGATGTATTATTGTAAAAGAAAAATGTATTCCGCTGTCAATTTATACTCTGATAACGTCGTTGTTGATGTTATAATGATACGTGACAATCGAAATTTTCACTTAGGTTTTTTTTGTAAAAAAAGTGGGTTGTTATAGCTGTAACGTCCAAGATATTAATTAGGTATTAAAAACATAAATTAGGCTAATTAGAATTTCGGAGTTGTGCATTCGGACGGGCAATTCTATATCCGGACAGCTTTGGTAATAAGGCCATGTCTGCTGCCGTGTCTGGACGGATCAATTTCATGTCCGGACAACATTGGTCAAGAGTTTCAGTTTTATGCGAGTGTCCGGACGTGACATTTGAGTGTCCAACCCGTGAGTTGATGCTCGACTTCACACGCGTGTCAGGACGAGGTATAAAAACGCGTTGACATGTTTTGGGACGCATTTTCTCTTCTCCCAAACTATTTCTCTCATCTCTCTCTCCTAGGGTTTGCTATAAACCCTTGATCCTTGAAGTTTGAGGCCTCCAAACTTGAATCCAACTCTAGAATCCTTTAGGTATTGTGTATTTCGTGGTGTTCTATACGAATTTTGAGCATTGGGTATCATTTTGATGAGAAATTCAGGTAAAACTTAAAATCCTAAATTTTTAGTGTGTTGTAAATTAACAATTTGTGTGTCTAACCCTTAGATAATCTCATGGGTTCATGTTATTGGTTGTTGGGTTGTTAATTGAAACCTTTGAAATTCTCTGAGTTTTTCATCGAACTTATAACCTGACGTAATTTTCACGTTCTTTACTTATAAAGGACGCAAAGTTAAAAAATCTAATGTCATTTTTTTACAAACGATATGAACTGAATAAATGACGACGTTTTTTTTTTACAAGAAACAACGTGAATTATTCATGTCCTTTCTTAAAAGGGATGTGAATTCATGTCCCTTTTAAAAGAGACGTGAATTCACTTCGTTTGTTACAACAAATTCACGTTTTTTATTAGAAATGATGTAAATTCACGTCTCTTTTACAAAAACGACGTGAATTCACGTCTTTTTTAAAAGAGATGTGAATTCACGTCGTTTTTATCATCCGAAACGACGAGCGTAAAGACCCCAATTTTATTTATGTCGTTTGCACAACAAAACGACTAGAATTATTCACATAACTAACATCCTTTTTAAATATTTTGATAAGTAAAGTAAAAAAAAAAATATTTACTTGGGGTCTTGCATAACAAGTGAAGTATTTCAAAACTCGTGAGTTGCTTCCCCAATTTCCATGTTTAAGCACAATCTCTCTCGATCTCTTTTTTTGATTAATTCAATAATCTCCCTCTCTTAATTTGGTTAATATTCACTATAAGTCTCCTTTGATTGTTTTGAAAGGCAAAAAAACTCCATCTAGGTTATTCACAATCTCTCTCTCACTCTCTCTCTTCACAAGGATCGTCTCTTTCATAGCGCAAGGGTGTACCGTCTATCCACCTCCAGCCGCTCTCTTTGTCACTCTAGAGGATAACATTTTACTGGTAACTTTCTCTTCTCTCCCATTTTTTGATTCCTCTAATTTCGTTCTTTGATTCCCCTACTCAATAAAGCAACATATGAGACTTATTTTGCGAAAGTTGTGAAATTCACAGTTGCGGGTTTCGTTGAATGTGTGGGTATGTGTAGAAATGTCTTTGTCCATAATTTTTTTTTTTTTTTTTTTTTTTTTTTTTTTTTTTTTTTTTTTTTTTTTTGTGAATTAGTGTAATGCCCATGAGAAAAAGTTGCTCTATTGTGTCATACTTGAATCGCAAGAGTCTTTTAAGCCCATATTCCCCATTTTCGAGCTGATGTAACTTCATCAGCTTATGAAATTGGCCAGTGTCCAGTGCTGTGTTGGCATCCTTCTTATGGCTTTCATTTTCTAATTTGGATATTTTAAGTAAAAAAAAAATGCATGTTAAGTAACTTGTACAAATTTCCATCAATTTTAATGTCAACCACTAAAAGAGGGTGGAGGGCGCCAATTGAATGAAAATGGTAATTTGAGGGGATAAAGTGTCTTATGGTAGTTTAGAAGGCTCAAAAAATCAAGGATTTTATCACTCCAAATTGGGATTGGATACATAACTATGGAAACCATTGGCAAGGTAGGAGATGGGTTTGTTGGGATCCACATATCATTTCTGTTCAACATATTTCCTCTCATGAGCAAGCTATTACTTGTAAGATAGTTTCTCATAATAAAAGAAATTGGTTTTTTTTTTTTTTTTTTCTCTCCCTCCCTCTCTCTCTCTCTCTCTCTCTCTCTCTCTCTCTCTCTATTGTGCGTGGTTCCACTAAAGGAATTGAGAGGAGGATGCTATGGCAGGAGCTGGTTTTAGTTAAAGTTCAAGTGGGGGCTTTTCCGTGGCTCATTGCAGGTGACTTCAATGTTGTGCGGTGTCAACAAGAGAAATGGGGAAATTGCATTCAAAGTTTGGAGATTGAGGATCTGGCCTCTACAGGTTTCTTTCATACATGGTCGAACAAGCGAGCGGGTGAGAATTTTATCTCCAAAAAGTTAGACCGGGTCATGGCTAATTTTGGTTGGATTAAGGCTTTTGTAGATACTTTTGTTGATTTTTTTGAAGGGGGAATATCAGACCATTCCCCTACTCTAGTTTCGATAGAAGATTATATTAGCTATGGTCCCAAATCCTTCAAGTTTTTCAACTTTTGGTTTGACCATGGGCAGTTTTTGGATTGGATTAAGGAGGGTTGGAATTCTGAAGTTCATGGCTACTCTATGTTCAAACTGTATTCAAAACTGAAAGGTGTTAAACAGATATTGAAAGCCAAGAACAAGGAATTTTTTAATGGTTTGGGGGAGAGGGTTGTTCTAGCTCGGAAGGCTCTTGCTATGGCTCAAGAAGTTTTCATTGCTTCTCATGGTTCTCCTAACTGTTATTTGAAGGAGAAGGAATGCCTTCATGAATTCTTCTCTATATCTTTGGCTTAGGAGAACTTTTTGAAGCAAAAATCCAGAAACCAATGGCTGAATTTGGGTGATGGAAACAATAAGTTCTTCCATACAAAGGTTAAGGTGAGGAATTCCTTTAACATGATTAAATCTCTTAAGGATGAGGAGGGGAATGTAGTGGATGATATGAAGGGTATAAAAAATTTAGTGACTGATTTCTATATGAAGTTGTTGGGAGAGACTTCTCATGCTTTTACTCAAAGTAAAGCTGAACGGGTTTCCAAACTCATTCAGAACAACTTCCCTTCATCTTGGATTTCTGGAACGGAGGCAGAGATTACTAGAGAGGAAGTTAGGAAAACAATCTTTGCTATGAATCAAAACAAAGCCCTGGGTCCCGATGGTTTTTTTGCAGGGTTTTACTATAGAGCTTGGGCTATGGTAGGGGATGATGTCACGGATGCAGGGGTGGAGTTTTTAAAATATGGCCGGTTGCTTCGAGAGACTAATGCAACCATCATTACACTTGTTCCCAAGAGGAAAAATCCTTCCTCTGTGGGTGATTACAGACCTATTTCTTGCTGTAATGTGTCTACAAGTTTATAACCAAGATTCTATCAAACCGGTTAAGGGTGGGCCTCAATGATGTTTTAAGTTAGAATCAAGGTGCATTTATTCCAGGGAGAAGTATAGCTGAAAATATTCTCTTTGCACAAGAGATAGTTTGTGACTATCATAAGCTCAATGGTAAACCAAAGTGTACTCTTAAGGTAGACCTTATGAAGGCATATGACTCGGTAAGTTAGGATTTCATCTTGCATTGTTTGAAATGTTTTGGTGCTCCTATGAGGTTTGTCAAATGGATCAGGGAGTGCTTAACTAGCCCTCGATTCACTATTGCTCTCAATGGATCATTGGTAGGATATTTTCTGGGAAGGAAGGGTTTCAGGCAAGGAGACCCCATTTCCCCTTACCTCTTTGTTCTAGCTATGGAGGTTGTCTTTGTTGTTGGTTGATTCTATTGGTATTGTTTCTAGGTTCGGCTTTCATCCTAGATGCCATTCTTTAGGACTTACTCATTTGTGCTTTGTGGATGATTTGTTCATTTTCTCAACTGCCAACTCAAGTTCTATTCGACGTATTCTAGCAGTTTTGAGTGATTTTGAGGAGCTTTCCGTGTTGAAGGCAAACCCTGCTAAGAGTTCTTTTTTCTGCTCGGGTGCGTCTAATGATACTAAGCAGGAGTTGCTGGATATTTTGCAAATGGTTGAGGGGAAGCTTCCGGTTAGGTACTTGGGTGTACCCTTCATCACAAGGAGACTTTCTGCTGCAGATTGTGAAGCTCTTATGGATAAATTTACTTCTCGGATTGACTCTTGGTGTTCTAAACACTTAACTTTTGCTGGTAGGCTAAACTTATCTCCTCGGTGCTTTTCAGTCTCCAAGTATTTTGGTCTAGCATTTTTAATCTCCCTAAGGCTATTTTAAGGCTTCTTGAGGAAGAGCTTAATGGGTTCTTATGGGGTGGAAAAGATGAGAAGGCTAAGGCTAAGGCTAAGGCTAAGGTTTCTTGGGAAAAAGTGTGTGCGCCAAAGAAGGAGGGACGGTTGGGGATTAAAAGATTAGATACTTGGAACCAAGCTGCTATGCTTAGGCACATATGGAATCTTTTTGCTTAAGCCGGTTCAATTTGGGTAGCATGGGTGAATGAGAATTGGTTGAGGGAGATGAGCTTTTGGCAAATCCCAATTCCTCAATCTTGAAGTTCAAAGTAGGTAATGGAAGCAGAATTTTTATGTGGCTTGATGTATGGCATCTGGATGGGTGTCTACTTGATAAATATGGGCCTAGAACTGTCTACGAAGTAGGTAATTTGTTGGATGCTAAACTATCAACTATAATTTGCAATGGAGAATGGTATTGGCCTCATGCAAGATCGGATAGAATTGTGGATTTGCAAAGCAAGCTCCGGAGGTGGAGGTTGGTACTCAAGATCAGCCAGTTTGGAATTATAAAAAAGGGGAGTATGTATGCTCAGAAACTTGGGAAGCCATTCGGATGAAAGGGTTTCCAGTGAAGTTGTGGAAATTGGTTTGGAATTCAGGGGCTATACCTTGTCACTCCTTCCTTTTGTGGCTGGTTTTTAGGAATGCAGTGATTACTAAGGAAAGGATGTGTGGATGGGGTTTTCAAGGGGATTGTTTATGTTTATTTTGCAGAGGAAGTATGGAGAATAGAGAACATCTATTCTTTCTATGTGGCTTCAGCAAACGAATATGGAAGGAAGTGATGGCTCTTTGTTTGGTAAGGCAGCTGAGGAATTCTTGGGAAGATGTCGAAAATTGGAGCAGAAAAGAATTAAGATCAGATTGCCTGACATCTAGACTTTGTAGATTGTGCTTGGGGGCTGCTGTCTATCACTTATGGAAGCATAGGAACGGCATTTTACATGGGAATAGTCTTAGTTTTGAGGAGCAGATTGTAGCAAAGATTAAATGGGATGTTAGGGCCTGTATCGTGAGTAAAGGTCCTTACAAAAAGTCAGTAGAGAATATGCAGCTTGCTAGTTTGTGGAATCTTCAAAAGATTGTTCATTAGCTGGTTTAGTTGTTTTTTCTTTGTTGTTGGTTCTTGTTCTAATGTGGAAGTTTTGAGTTTTAGCTTACAGGTTGCATCCTGTTTTGTTCAAGTTGTATGGCTATGAGTGTAGCATGTTACTCTCTTGCCCTTTTTGTAGATTGTATTGATGTGTATGTTGTTGGTGTTTGGTTCTATAAAAGATTTCTTTCATAAAAAAAAAAAAAGAAAAAAAAAAAGAAAAAAAAAGTCTAGTCTCTTTTATACTTATAAGATTCTTTTTTGATGTATTATTAAGCATAAAATTTATGTCTTACTGTAATAGTAGGCTGAAAGAAGATACACACTCATATCAATGTCATTGTCTTGGCTTCATTTCATATATGCATTTGTTGGAACTCCATTGACATATTTGCAAAATGTATGAAAATCATAAATGCTTGAAAAATGTTTGATGGAATGCTTGAGAGAAATGTAGCTTCATGTAGTGGACACTGGAATAATAATATGCGCATGCTCAATTGGGTGAGGATAAGAAGGTTTGAGACTATTTAAGCAAGTTCTGTTTGGAAATTTGGAAATTTGAATGTTAATAATTTCACAATAACCTGATATGCTACAAATTCCATGTTACAAAAGATTTTCCTGTAATCAAACTATGACAAAATCTTTGCTTCTGCATAAAAAATTTGGAACTCTTTTGAACATCTCATACGTACATACCATCTAGTTCTCTTATGACTCCAGTCCTATCTCTACTACAGCTCTAATGTATCTCTTAACCCTATTATGAGTTGTAAATCGAAATCTATAAATAGAGGGATATAGTGAAATATTATTTATCAATTTACTGCTTCAAGTTTGTAAGTCCACACTCACCGTCGAGGTTGAGTCAAGAACACCAAGAACGCATTCTTCAATCAACATGCAATGAGCAATTCAACCAAAATCAAATAGCCTTAATTGCCTAGGAGAGACTGAATTCAATTGTAAGTACCCTAAACATGTTTATTTAATTGATCTAACCTTGTTTATCTTGAAGAAAATTGTCATGAGATCGGTATTCGGCTGTGCATACTCTGTAAAGTGCATGATCCCAACCCATCCCTCACCACCAATACAGGGTATAGTTGGAAACCATAAATTGAATTTGAACTATTGAGGCTAGGCTTAAATAGTGATACAACACCGTCAAATTTGTGTAGGCGTTAGGCTCAAATCATGCTTAGCAAAAAGGGAGGGAATAAATTAAATAAAATACAATGATGGGAAAAGCTGCACATAGTAACAGTTTAGACTGTAGGATCTTCTCAAACAAGCAGAATAGCTGAATTATATCTGATTAAACTTACATACAAAACCGTTGAAACCATTTGACATTTGACAATTAGATAGCATAGCAACTGGAAGATATAAGGATACCTAGGAAAAGAATTGAATACACTGGGCACACCACTCACTGCAAAAAGAAATACTATTTTTGTTGAAATCACACTTATTATATATTGATTGGCATTGCATATTGTTGTAATCTAAATTTTATGGGGGATATTATCAATTGGATGGTAGCTTGAATGGGGTCTATAGACTTTTTCCATGAATTAAAGTTTCTTAATTAACTTGAAATTGTAATTTCCATTAGTAAGTAAATTTCTCATAGTAATAGAAACTTATAGGCTATAGCGCTTGGTGCTTTTTGGTGAAGAAAATATCTAAAGAACATATGCATCGATGGCCCTTTAGAAATTGAGATCACTGGGAAAAAAAGTACTGCATGTTATCAAAGAAAAAGCTTTTTCGATACCTTCTATCACTAATCACTACCTTTCATATTTAACCATTGTTTTAACATTCTATGCCTCCAACCCTTGCAAAGAAATAGTTCCTCAAATTGTTTGTTGGCATCCACATTCAAAAATAGAAGTTCATGAATGTCAACAATAGCAATATATCTTCTCAAATTTCAAACTCAAATTCATTGGTCAAGTATGGGAAAATGGAATTGAACACATAAATATTAAGCATCTTTGTGCTATCAAACATATATGAGAAAACTAATTTTTTTCTTGAACAAGGATATAATAAATCAAAAGACAATACATAAATTAATTTGCATTTAAAATTGAGATGATTGACTTGATTCATTTGATGGATTCGAATTCTCTCCACCACCTATTACGGTTTCGTCTAGTGATGAGAGGAAAGGCTTGGAAGGCATTTGTAAGCATTCAACTTTTCCTTCAAGCATTTGAATGACTTTGCTCATTGAAGGGCGATCATTAGGCTTCATCTGTATACACCATAATGCAACAATGATCATCTTCTTGCCCATTTTCTTTTCCTCTTCGGTGGCGTCTTCCAATATTTCTACGTCGTTTCCATTTTGCAATTGGTTATAAACCCAAGTAGGGAAGTATGTTTGGCTTGAGTGTTCTGCAAATGCATTTACGTTCTTTCTTCTACCGGCCATTTCCATCAATAACATTCCAAAACTATAAACATCAGCTTTGAATGAGACGCCTCCAATATTTTTGTAGAACAACTCAGGAGCCATGTATCCTAATGTCCCTCTTGCAGCAGTCAAAGAAACAATGCTATCATTTACTGGATATAATTTTGCTAGTCCAAAGTCAGACACCTTGGGAGTAAAATTTTCATCAAGAAGAATGTTGTGAGGCTTGATATCAAAATGTAAAATTTGCATGTCACATCCTTGATGTAAATATTCAATCCCACGAGCCACTCCTAGAGCTATATCAAACATTTGATCATAGCTTAGGAGCGTGTGTACTTCTGACAAAAATATGTATTTATTTAGGGAACCATTAGGCATGAACTCATAAACAAGAGCCCGTTTCGATCCTTCAACGCAAAAACCAATGAGTTGCACTATATTAACATGGTGAATCCTTCCAATGGTTGCAACTTCACTTATAAAATCTTGTCCGTTAGCTTTAGACTTACCTAACATCTTTATAGCCACAAGACGACCACTTCGAAGTGTTCCTTTAAATACAGTGCCATAACCTCCTTCACCCAATTTCTCCTTGAAACTTTTGGTAATCTTCTTAATTTCGGAATAAGAGTACCTTATTGGCATGAGGTTATTGTGACTTTGTAGAAATTCTTCAACAACATTATACATGGATAAATGCCTCCTACGCCATTTATACATCAAGAATGCAATTACAAATGGAGTCCCCAATATCATTTTTGCTGCTGGGAATATTAGTCCTATGGAAGAACATCACCAAAGTATGGATTGTAAGCCAACATGTTGTTGCATTGCTGTAATTATATATTTATTTAATTTAGTATGTATAGATCCTAGTAATTAAGTACAATTAATACTTGTTATCTTTTCCAGGTAATAATTCAAATTTTCATTTTGGCCACATATTATAAATTAATTCATGCTTAATAGTTTATAGAATGATCTGCTAAAAAGGAAAAAGAAAAAAACTAACGAAGATCAAAGGAGAGAAGATTCTTACCATAGTCAATAATTGTCAAGTACGTCAGTAATGGAATTGGACGAGCTGGAAGAAATATGAAAAAAAAAAAAAAAAAAGAATTAATTAATAGGGCCATGCTTAAGAAGAAATAAAAGCAACAGTATAAACCTGTTGCTTCATCGTATCATCGAGGACGTACAGTCAATATTCCATTTCGATCTATGTGGTTGTTTCATTATATACTAAATTTACCAAATTGCCCATAGGGAATTTATCCTGCAAAATAAATTTTTAAGATTGAAGCCCCACCTCTGCCAAATAGCTCATATAATCGTCCTTTTAGTTGAAGTACTCTGTCTTCTAGTCGTTGTCCTAGTGGTACTGGTAGTCGATTTGATACTGTTTTTGACAAACAAGAGAATAACGTGCATCAGTACTGTTTGGAAACATAGAATTAAAACTCAGCATTTCTTTTAAAGTTGAAAATATAGTATTTGTCCGGTTTTATTTTATTTTATTTTATTTTATTTTATTTTATTTTATGTAAGCATCACATTGCAAGGAATGATCTGTTTATAAAAACAAAGGAATAAGAAAAAAAGAAGAAGAAGATAATCAAAATAAAAAAGATAACGGTTCTTACCGAAGTATAACACTTGAAGTAGTATTCGTCTAGCTATAACTACAACATGAAAATAAATAAATAAATAAATTTATCAATTAATAAAAAAAGGTGATTTGAGTATAAGATCCTTCAAACAAGTTTGTGAGATCGAAAACTTACATAGGTATATCTTTTGAAGGATTCCTTGTTTGCCTAATTAAAGAACAACGTCAGCGTTTAGAAGCATGAATGGTTAGCGATGAGAAAAGAAAGAAACAGAAATTTAATGGTAATTAAAATTTAAATATGCAAGAAATTTAATTAGAAACTGCAAGTGTTGTGTATTTTTTTTTTTTCGCATGCATTAATTCTTTTATATACGCACCAAATCGCGTGGTACCCCAATAAAGCTCAAAACCCTGTAGCAAATCATTGTGGAAGTCTGTACAGGAAATATTTCTCAAGTCAAGATAATAATAACGATCTCGCCAGGATATGAGAGATATTTGCTCTACTTGGCACAAGTCCCCCAACTCCACTGCAGCAGAATGATAATTATACTGGAATAGAGCGTATGTATACCTCTTGGAAGAATACACTCCACCCTCAAAGCAAGCAGAAATGTTTAGATGATACCGAGAATTCACTCGCTTTTCACATTTCACGAAATACACTGCCATACTATTTCCTAATTGATATGGATTCCTGGAACTGAAATTATTATATTCTAGAGAATAACGAGGGATGAATGAGTAGTACTCATTAGCGTTGAGTCCAATACCTGGGTCTACAACTTTGATTGTGTATTCGGTGTAATTGATTTGTCGTACGTAGTATCTTCCATCATGTAAGTGTAACACTAGTGTTTGGTTGTTCTCACATGAAAGATTATACCTTTGATCGCCGCAGTTTTCTGAATCGCTCGTTAATCGAAACGGCTTGCTTATGTTAAGGATAGAGCCGCAGGAAGAAGTACAGTAATCCTCAGCGGTACTAATATTGCAAGTTTGATGAAGGAGGAGGACAACAACAACAATAAGGGTAGTCAGTCCCATTCCTTTTGCCAATGAGAACTAGAGAGAGAGAGAGAGAGAGAGATATTCCACATATTCCACAGCAAAGCCTATATATAGACAAAGTAAATAATGTAAGGCGTAAGCACCTACGTCATATATTGAAAAATAGGCCTTTTATGAAGTATTTAAGAGGCTGGTCGAGAACCATTAATTGCTGATGGATATTTGCATAGAAATGGTATAATCTCATACTTGGTCTTGTTTGTGGCTTTCATCATAGACCTTGGAGATGCCCAAAATATGTGTGCTGAAACACGTTGTGGAGGTCATGGCCCACCCATCCGATTTCCCTTCCGACTTAACACCCAGGCAGATCACTGTGGGTATTCTGGGTTTAATCTCTCCTGCACTAACACAAATGATACAGTGCTCGAGCTACCCGTTTCAGTGAAGCTCCTTGTCAAAGAGATTAACTACAAATCTCAAGTAATTCAATTATATGATCCACAACATTGCTTCCCAAGGCCGCAGCTTCAGCGGCTCAATTTGTCTAATTCCTCTCCTTTCCGATTCAAAGTAAATTTCTGATTACCTTTCCGACTATGCCTTATTTAATTGTTCCCCAAGATCAGAAAACAAACATCAATATCTCATCTATTGTCTTAGTGGTTCTACCTACCAAGTTTACCCTGCGACTGAGATCAATGCGTCCCTCATATCTTGTACAAAGATGTATAAGCTTTATCAAATTCCAGTTGCTTTAATAGCAGTGGATTATGATAAATTTGTTCAATTGAGTTGGTCCACACCAGACTGCAAACGCTGTGAAGTGAAAGGCAAGTAATGTGAGAAGAGTAATAGCAGTCCATCAGGAACTCAGTGCATCCCTACACATACTAAAGGTATTCTATCTATTCAATTCATTTGGAGAGCCACCTTTAAAAGGACCCAACATCAAACTCTATTTACATCTTTCTCTACTTTAGTTAAATATTGTTTTTTGTGTTTTAAACCAACCAGTTTAACTGCAGTATTTCAAGTCGCAAGTTTTATTTGTTTTAGTTAAAACTGAATTAAAGAAGACAGAGCTCTTGTTAAATGGGTCTTTTTATGAGTTCTGTTAGATTTTTTAAGAAAAGCTAAATGTAAAGAGCTTATTCTGAATGCTCTAAGTCCTTTTAGAAGCCTCCAATTGGACTCAAGATTTAAATTCAATATAACTTAGCTATCAGTTTATTTTTTAGGCGAATATTAATTATTTATTTCTTAAAATATACATTAATGAGAAGCTGATTGTGTTAAATCTTTGATAGGAGCATTACCAAAGTTAGCGATTGCTGGTGAGTTGTATATTGGATGTTTGAAATTGTTCTTATTGTGGAGATGAAAGTTATTGATTCATGAATCTTTATCATGCAGGTGTCATCTTAGGTTCATTTTTGATACTGTTCTCTATCTTTACTCTCTACCATTTCTATACTTATGATAAAGTTGAAAAAGAACATCAAGCAAAGATCGAAAAGTTTTTGGAGGATTACAGAAATTTCAGACCCACGAGATACTCGTATGCTGATGTTAAAAGGATTACAAATCAATTTGCTGAAAAGTTAGGTGAAGGAGCATATGGAACAGTATTCAAAGGAAAGCTTTCCAATGAAATTTATGTTGCAGTGAAGATCCTGAAGACATCAACGGGAAATGGGGAAGAATTCATAAATGAAGTAGGAACAATGGCTAAGATCCATCATGTTAACGTGGTTCGCTTGGTTGGCTTTTGTGTTGATGGATTTAGAAGAGCTGTAGTTTATGAGTTCTTACCAAATGATTCACTAGACAAGTTTATATCTTCAACGACCGCCAAGAACCTTATTCATAATTGGGATAAGCTGCAAGATATTATTGCTTTCGGCGTAGCAAAAGGAATCGAATATCTTCACCAAGGATGCGACCAACAAATCCTCCATTTTGACATCAAACCTCACAATGTTTTGTTAAACCAGAACTTCAATCCAAAAATTTCTGATTTTGGTCTTGCCAAGTTGTGTTCTAAGGATCAAAGTGCAGTTTCCATGACCACAGCTAGGGGGACTATGGGCTACATTGCACCTGAAGTGTTCTCTAGAAATTTTGGAAATGTATCTGCAAAAGCAGATGTTTATAGCTTTGGAATATTGTTACTTGAAATTGTTGGAGGGAAGAAAAATGTTGATGTTGCAATTGAGAACACTAACCAAGTCTACTTTCCAGAATGGATCTACAATCTCTTGGAACAAAAAGAAGACATACGAATCTTTGTTGAGGATGATGGAGATGCTAAAATTGCAAAGAAACTTCCAATTGTAGGACTTTGGTGCATCCAATGGCACCCAATGGACCGTCATTTAATTAAAAATGTGGTTCAAATGTTAGAAGAAGAAGAAGATAAATTAACGATGCCTCCTAATTCCTTTGCCTCTGCAGGCCTCATAAAAACTAGAGAAAATATGGCTACAAAACGTCTAAACAATTAGTTGGAAGTGATTCCAGAATCAGAATAATTATATGTAAACTTGGCATATGTAATAATTACTATATATGTTGTAATGATCTTGTAATCCTAGAACTTATTAATTTTGTAATCAATGTTGGGACTTCAATTCGATGATTATAAAAAGGTGGCTACTAATTTTTTTTTTCTTTTTCTTTTATCTGCCATATTTTCCTTTTCAATTGTCAATTTCTTAGGTTGTCATATAATCTAAGAATGAATTTGTTTTAGTCACACCATTTATTTATGAAGCACCACACAATTTATCTTGCTGCTGCACGGTATCTATAAAAGACTAATGTATATTTCTGAATATATATCGGCTCAAGATCCCTTACTTTATGCATAATAGAAATATTAAAAATCATGACAAATTCATGATCTGCTCTTTATCACATTAATGGCCCTACAAATTCAGGTTTGTACTAATCCCCAAAAATAATTGGTCCAAATTAACCTTCACTTCCACTCCTTATTTATGGGTTATCACTCACACTTTCTGTGTCTATATCTTTTTCATTAAGGTGTCCGAGTCATGCATGGCCATAATTAACAATCAACCCTTCGTCATTGCCCTCGTCAGTCATACACTCTGGATTCCAAAAGAAATTTTCAAGATCCTACTAGTGATTGGATTTGGACCACACCACTATCTCCCTAGCTAATGTCTCTATGTATTTTGAGTCCATGATTGAGATTACAAATAGTCATTGGCACGCAGACTCCACGCTCATTATTGCACTACTAAAAACTCAGTGTTTGCTAGCGTTAAATGGAAACACTGATAAATTTTTTTCAATATCGGCCGATAATATTTGATACAACACATAGACTTTGGCATGGAGACTACACGCTAGCTCATTATTGCACAACTAAAAAATACGGTGTTTACCGGCATTAAGTGAAAACACCTATTAACATTTAAATATCGATGTTTATCTTAAACGCCGATAATGATTGAGACAACACATAGCCTTTGACATGAAGACTCCATATTCATCATTGCATCGATAAGCTTTTAAAAATTGGCGTTTAGCTTAAATGCTGATGATAATTGAGATTACACGTAGCCTTTGGCATAGAGACTCGATATTCATTCTTGTTATTTTGTTGGCCATTTTTCTACCCACTTATTTGGAAATTAAAGTTATGCTTTCCTTGTATATTATTGTTATAGTTAATGCTATTTTGGACACATCGGAAATTATCTCTACTTCTAAACCTAGAATTGTGATTCTCAACAACTAAATTATGGGAGAGATGAAATTCCCAAATAATGTATTTATGGAAAAACTGATAATTTTTGAAATATTTTTTAACTATTATTTATTCATTTATCTGCCATTATGATATGAGCCGTTCATTTACCATAATAATAAGAATGGCTCATATCATAATGGTAAATAAATGAATAAATAATAGTTAAAAAAAGAAAGAAAGAAAGAAAGAATAATGTATATTTCTGTATATATATCAGCTCAAGATCCCTTTCTTTAAGCATAATAGAAATATTAAAAATCATGACAAATTCATAATCTGGTCTTTATCATATTAATGGCCCTACAAAGACAAAGAGGAATGTGGGAATTAATTTTTTTGTTTTTGTAAATGCCTTTAAACGCTCTTGAAGAGAGGCAAGCTACGCTGTAGCTTGTAGCTTGTAGTGTGTGATTGATGAGGGCAATGGCAAAAGGGTAGATTGTGATGTACATGACTGGGGAGTGGGGACACTTTAATAAGAAAGATCAGAAGGGGGCAAACTTGTGGACTGAGGGTCATTTTGGGTTGACGTTCAATGAATCCGAACCAACGTAATTCTCTTATCTTTTCCAATCCTATCAAACTGCAAATTTTCCTTCCACATGCATTCTCTGAACCGTCTTGGAAATTTCTTTTGGGATCCAAAGTGAATGATTGATGAGCCAGAAATAATTAAGGACTGGACGTGAAGGTTAACCTTCAATTTGGACCAATTATTTTTGGGAATTAGTGCAAACGTGACTCACGGCAATCTTACTGTAGTTTATGAGTTGGACATTTCGCAATCGCCGTTGTTGTTGGATGAATGTTGTCCACTGGATTGGATGCCTATTAGTCTTTGCGTACACAACACGGTCCAACTCTAACTAGAAGACTTGTTGCCAAGCTTGCACTTTGATAGTCTTTGAGTTGGGGGCGGGGCTGTAGAAAAAACTTAGAAATTAAAGTCTTTAGCTTAAATGTTTTATGGTTACCATAGTATTTTCTTTACGTGTTGTATTCGTACTCAAGTCTTCTTTATATTATCTTTAGTTGGAAATAGAGGCTATCTTCTAATCAGTACTTGTCAACTAGAGACAAAAACAAAAGGCCTTTTGTGGAAAGTTAAAACTTAGAAATTAAAGTCTTTAGCTTAAATGTCTTTTGGTCACTGTAATCATATTTTCTTTACGTGTTGTATCGTAGTTAAATCTTCTTTACATTATCTTTATTTGGAACTAGAGGCCATCTCCTAATCAACTTGTCAACTACAAAGACAAAAACAAAAAGGTCTTTACATGTTGTATTCGCAGTAGTCTTCTTTACATTATCTTTATTTGGAAATAGAGGTCATCTTCTAATCAAGTACTTGTCAACTAGAGACAAAAACAAAAGGCTTTTACGTATTGTATTCGTAGTCACGTCTTCTTTACATTATTTTTAGTTGAAACAAGAGGCCATCTGCTAGTCAACAAGTATCTACAACATAGTAGAAATTTAAAAACTTATAAACAAATGGCTTGTCTGAGTTTCCTATTATTTTCAATTATTTTTATTGGAAAAAATATAATTTAACCTCTCAAATTACTATCATTTCTCTGGATGGCCCTCTAAATTACCAAGGGTTGCACTCTGACCCTTCAAACTATCAAAACCTTTGAAAAATGCTATTTTTTACGAAATATCCCTTAAATACCCCTGCCAAGTGTCATTTTTCAATTAAAAAAAAATAGAAAAAATTCAAAAAAAAAAAAGAAGAAAAAATTGGAAATATTAAATCTAAAAAAACTAAAATTTTATTTTATTTTATTTTTTATTTTTAAAAAAAATATTGTGATCGAATGGAGGATATACTACTTCTTTCCAGCATTATCATTGGGAACGATGCACGCCTATAACTCAACAAATTCGTCCCCGTCTCTCCGAACGCCTCTCAAAAAAAAAAAACATTGTGGTTGGCCAAAACGTGAAGCCCTGAAAAAGCAACACCAATGAGATGATAGCAGAAAGTCACCTAAATATTGTTGCATGCACTATTGTAAAAGCAAGTACTTAACAAAACATTTGGCCTGCGTATTGTATATATATATATATATATATATATATATATTTTTTTTTTGAGGACTCATTGTAATATATAAAATAGGGAACAGATCATGCCGTGTTCTTTGGTTTGAAAAAAGGTGGGGAAATGACTCATGAGTGCTCAAAACTCTCCATTGACGCTGATTTAGTCTTCCCACATAATCTTGACGGCGATATCCTACCGGTGACTTGCCATTCATAAACTAGCAAAGACTTCGACAATCGATGACCTGAGCAACGACTTCGATAAGGTGGAGAATTTTATAAGAAATTAAGAAAGACCCAATTATTTATCCATAAAAAGAAACAAAAGGACAAGAATACATAAATTAATTAATCCATTTGAAATTTCTCAATGATGTATTATTGTTTTTCTTCCTCTGCCGCAAGACATGATTTAAAAATTAATTTAAAGTTTAATATTTTCTTCTTAAACTTAACTATCCTTATGAAATCAAGACAGACAATAATTTGAGTTCCTCTACTTGTAAAAAAAACAAAAAATGTGTTACTCTTACCTCTATCTCAATTCCAAAACTTTCATAATAATAAACGGAGAAATGCTATAAAAAAAAAAAAAATTGAGTTAATCTTACCTTTATCTCAATTCCAAAACCTTCATAATATATATTAAACTGAGAAATGATATCTACTACATTTTTACCTTATATTATTGACATAACAGTATCAATTAACTCTTAGACTAATCATTTTTTTAAAAATAAAATATTCAATGGTTAATCAGGACCGTTTCGTTAGCATTGTGAAATATCAGTGAAATAAAAATGTAATTTAATTGGATATAGCTAGAAAATAAGCACACTAAAAAAAAAAAAAAAATAGAATCAATAAAATCTAAATAAATCTAAAGACCATATATTATTTTCTCATCCTGCATCACAATTTTTTATAAAATGCAGCTATTTTTTTTTTTTTTTTTTTAAATAATATCTTAAAAAATGGCACTTATTTTTGGTAAAACACTACTATTTTATTTTATTGTTATCCTGTTTGTTTATTGTTATTCTTTTTTTTTTAAAACAAAAATGAGTTCTATAAAATGTACTCAAATTAAATAAACAAAAAGAAAGGTAATGAATTTACTTAATGGTAGAAAAAAAAATTATAAAACCAATTAGTCAATACAAATTATACAATAGAATGTTAATAATAAAAAGAATATCATATACGTCATATTAATACAAATGTTCAGGTTCTACAAAATACAAGTACTGTCTACCTAGCAAATAAAGTGCTTACAAAATCTTAGTCTCATATTAAAAAGATGAGTAAAGTCAGCATAGAGTTGATCAATATAATTATAAATCTAGTCACGAGTGCTATGTTTTTTATTAATTCCTTTTTAGATAAGATTGTGCATTATAAGCAATTCTAAGGAACTTTAATTGCAACATGAATAATTGTTTTGAAGAAATAGCACAGATGTAATTAACATTTTTTTCAGATCATTACTATCCTTCCACTATCTAAATTAGCATCGAATAATTATCCTCATCAAAATATCTGCAATTAAAAGAAGAAGAAAAAAGTGTAAGGGTCTGTTTGAGTTTACGATTTTAAAAAGTCCGATTTGAAACGTGATTTGTAAAACCGCAAGTAAGCGTTTGATAAAAAATGCAATTTGGCCTCTAAAATTGCAGTTTAACCTTTAAAATCGTACATTTTTAAAAACGCACCCCTTTACCTCCGATTTGAAAAGCGCAGATTTTTCTACATTTGTCAAATCGCAATTTTTCAAAAATACATTTTTAAACAATACATCTTCTACGATTTAGTTTAAAATTGAATTTTTTTTCTGGAAAATCACAATGCAAACACACTCTACGTAGAAGAGTGGATTCCTATCTCCTCCAATCCAGTGCATTCCTATCTCCTCTAGTCCAAAGCCAACCCAAATGCGAAATCTAATAAGTTAATGAGTTTTCTTGTACTACTTGAATTTCAACGTCCACAATCGCCAACGTGACGTCAGGGCGAAGCCCAATCTCAGTTGTGGGCTATTAAGAAAATAAGGAGTTTTTTTTTTTTTTTTTCTACTTTTTCACATTTTTCAATAAAAATCAACATCAAAGCATTTCAACTTTTTTCACTTTTTATGTCAGATCAATAATTTTTTGTTAATATCTAAATAAAAGAAAAAAAATTGTTAAAATTTTCAAACGTTCAAGTATGGACATTTTTATAAATTCTGTTGAATTCTATCCAACACCTAGATCCTTACAATTTTTTTTTTTCTTTTTTTTTTTTCCTAAAAGAGAAGATGGGTATTTTGAAAATTTTGACAGAATATAATAGAAAATTCTAAAAGAGAGTTGAAATTGAAAAAAACAAAATGAAAGATGGATATCCTAAATTAACATTTTTTAAAGTTTGAGTACTTAATTGCAAAAGATCACGGGTTATAAGTAAATATTTTCCGATTATTTTTTAAGATTAAATAAAATATGTATCTTCAAAATATGAAATTTCAAATATTTTTAATTGTGTATTGAACAGTTATTAAAAATCATTATCATGTTAATTGCGCATATGAAATATAAAAATTGCATGGTATGGAATAGGTGGTGTTGCTTCAACACAAAAGGAGATGTCTATAGCTATGGAATATTTGTGTCGTAAATGTTCACAGGAAAAAGACCTAGTGACACAATGTTTTGTGATGGTTTCAACTTTCATAACTTTGTTAATATGGCATTGCAAGAAAACTTTGTCCAAATTGGCAATCCAAATCTTCTTAAAAGAGACGTATAATTAATGAAAATTAGTCGTGGAAACAGAAGAAGAAGATGGCTACAACTACAATTATCAGAATAATATTAAGGCAGTGGAAGACAAAGATGAATTTCAATGAATGAGTTGCTTTTAAAAAAATTAAAAAATTAAAAAAACCTACAACAGGATCAACTGTGGGATCAATTGGACGACAAACCAAATGATTCCACATCTGTGGAAGACTTTGAAAAATAAGTCATCATTTCTCCTTTAGTTAGAAATAGGAATCAAATTTAGTGGAATGATAGTGGGCACTCTGCTTCGATGAAAGAGATGAAGAAGACATGGCCGGGTATTTTGAAAGTAGAGAGCTTTATGTCTTGAACAAACATTAATATAAACTCATTTCAATTTATAATTTAAGCTCAGTGGACTCGAGAAATTATTACAAACTCCTTTCGGCTGTGTTATTAAATTCAAATCAAATCTTGAACATCCAAACTGTACGTGCTATTAATAGATTCAATGGCCCTCCGATCCACTGGGGGGACAAGCAGGGCCAGTAAGGAAAGGGAAAGCAATGAAATTTCTTCACCCCACTCTCTTTTTATATTTTATATATATATATTGAGAAGAAAAAAACATTGTGGTTGGCCAAAACGTGAAGCCCCGAAAAAGCAACACCAATGAGACCATAGCAGAAAGTAACCGGAATATGGTTGCATGCACCTTCATAAAAGCAAGCACTTAACAAAGCATTTATATATATATTTTGAGGACTCATTGTTCTTCCATGCCGTGTTCTTTGGTCTAAAAAAGGTGGGGAAATGACTCGTGAGTGCTCAAAGTCTCCATTGGCGTTGATTTAGTCTTTCCACATAATCTTGATGGCGATATCCTGCCGGTGACTTACTATTCATAAACTAGCAAAGACTTCGACGATCGATGACCTGAGCAACGACTTCGATAAAGTGGAGAATTTACTAAAAAAGAAAGACCCAATTATTTATCCATAAAAGAAAACAAAAGTACAGGAATACATAAATTAATTAATCGATTTGAAATTTCTCAATGATGTATTATTGTTTTTCTTCGTCTGCAAGACATGATTTAAAAATTAATTTATAGTTTAATATTTTCTTCTTAAACTTGACTATCCTTATGAAATCAAGACAGACAATAGTTTGAGTTACTCTACTTGTAAAACAAATTAAAAATAAAAATAAAAATTGTGTTACTCTTACCTCTATCTCAATTCCAAAACTTTCATAATAATAAACTGAGAAATGCTATAAAAAAAAATTGAGTTAATCTTACCTTTATCTCAATTCCAAATCCTTCATAATATATATTAAACTGAGAGATGATATCTACTACATTTTTAACTTATATTACTGACATAACAATATCAATCAACTCTTAGACTAATCATTACTTTAAAAATAAAAAATTCAATGGTTAATTAGGACCGTTTCGTTAGCATTGTAAAATAAAAATGTAGTTTAATTGGATATAGCTAGAAAATATGCACACTCAAAAAAAAAAAAAGAATCAACAAAATCTAAATAAATCTAAAGGCCATATATTATTTTCTCATCCTGCATCATCACAATGTTTTTTAAAATGCTGCTATTTTTTTTTTTAAAACATCTTAAAAAATGCCACTTATTTTTGGTAAAACACTACTATTTTATTTTATTTTTATCCAGTTTGTTTATTATTATTCTTTTTTTTTAAAACAAAAATGAGTTCTATAAAATGTACTCAAATTAAATAAACAAAACGAAAGTTAATGAATTTACTTAATGGTATAAAAAACAAAAATTATAAAACCAATTAGTCAATACAAATTATACAATAGAATGTTAATAATAAAAAGAATATCATATACGTCATATTAATACAAATGTTCAGCTTCTACAAAATACAAGTACTGTCTACCTGGCAAATAAAGTGCTGCAAAATCTCAGTCTCATATTAAAAAGATGAGTAAAGTCAGCATAGAGTTGATCAATTATAAAGCTACTCACGAGTGATAAGTTTTTTATTGATTCCTTTTTAGGTAAGAATGTGCTTTATAAGCAATTCTAGGGAACTTTAATTGCAACATGAATAATTGTTTTGAAGAGATAGCACAGATGTAATTAACACTTTTTCTAGATCACTACTGTCCTTCTAGTATCTAAATTAGCATCGAATAATTATCCTCATCATAATATCTGCAATTAAAAGAAAAAGAAGAAAGTGTAAGGGTCTATTTGAGTTTACGATTTCAAAAAGTCCGATTTGAAACATGATTTGTAAAACCGCAATTAAGCGTTTGATAAAAATGCAATTTGGCCTCTAAAATTGCAGTTTAACTTTTAAAATCGTACATTTTTAAAAAGGCACCCCCTTACCTCCGATTTGAAAACGCAGATTTTTCTATATTTGTCAAATCGCAATTTTTCAAAAACATATTCTCAAACGATACATCTACAATTTAGTTTAAAATTGAACTTTTTCTGCAAAATCGCAATGCAAACACACTCTACATAGAAGAGTAGAATCCTATCTCCTCCAATCTGGTGCATTCCTATCTCCTCTAGTTCAAAGCTAACCCAAATGCGAAATCTAGTAAGTTAGTGAGTTCTCTTATACTACTTGAATTTCAACGTCCACAATCGCCAACCTGACATCAGGCTGAAGCCCAATCTCAATTGTGGGCTATTAAGAAAATAAGACGTTAATTGTTTGGCAAGTGCATTACCAGAATAGAGTGGAGCCTTTGATTTATTTATTTATTTATTTTTCTAATTTTTCACATTTTTCCATAACAATCAACATCAAAATATTCCAACTTTTTTCACTTTTATGTCACATTAATAATTTTTTGTTACTATCTAAATTAAAAAAAAAAAATTCAAAATTTTCAAAGGTTCAGGTATGGACATTTTCGTAAATTCTGTTGAATTCTATCTAGCACCTAAATCCTTACAATTTTATTTTTTTTTAACTAAAAAAGAATATGGGTATTTTGAAAATTCTGACAGGATTTAACGGAAAATTCTAAAAGAGAGTTGAAATTGGAAAAAATTGAAAGATGAATATCCTAAATTGACACTTTTTAAAGTTTGAGTATTTAATTGCAAAAGTTCACCAGTTATAAGTAAATATTTTCCAATTATTTTTTAAGATTAAATAAAATATGTAACTTCAAAATATTAAATCTCAAATATTTTTAATTGTGTATTGAACGGTTATTAAAAATCACTATCATGTTAATTGCGCATATGAAATATAAGAATTGCATGGTATGGAATAGGTGGTGTGGCATCAACACAAAAGGAGATGTTGATAGCTATGGAATATTTGTGTCGTAGATGTTTACAGGAAAAAGTCCTAGCGACACAATGTTTCGTGATGGTTTCAACTTTCATAACTTTGTCCAAATTGGCAATCCAAATCTTCGTAAAAGAGAAGTGGTTAATGAAAATTAGACGTGTCTTGAACAAACATTATAAACTCATTTCAATTTATATTTTAAGCTCAGTGGACTTAAGAGATTATTACAAACTCCTTTCGGCTGTGTTATTAAATTCAAACCAAATCTTGAACATAAGGTGACACCTACCAAGAGCCCACATAATTCTTTATCTTGCTCTGTCTTGCACCAAATATTTCAACAGCTTTCTGCTTCTCCCCATATTAAGAAATTGAGGCAAAAAGTATAGAAAATCACTTGTCTGAGTGTCTTTTTTTGATCTCCAATCGAAATATATAGAAAAAAAAAAAAAAAAAAAAAAAAAAAAAAAAAAAAAAAAAACTGATGCACTAGAATTAGACGGCCATAACATACATTTATACTTCATTTTGCTTCAATCAACTAGCGAGTGGGAGCAGACGAAAAAAGGAAAGAAAACACTAGTAAGTGGGACTAATAAAAGTAGAAAAGAAAACACTAAAGCAAAGCACTGGTAAGTGCACATTCGTTTCAATTCTTATAGTCATCAACAATATTTAGAAAAGAAAAAGATTAAAGAATAAAATAATTTTTCAAATTCATTATTCAATTAGGTTGTCCGGACAAATAGATCTCAAACCCTTCTCTTTTACACTATTCAAATTTAGAAAGAACTTCACTTATAACCCTGATCTTTCATCACTTTTGAAATAAGGTACACAAACTTTAAAAAGTGTTAATATAGGGTATTCATCTTTCAATTTTTTTTTTCAATTTCAACACTCCGTTAAAGTTTTTCATTAAATCCTATCAAAATTCTCAAAATATCCATTCTTTTTCTTTTAAGAAAAAAAAAATTGCAAGGATTTAAGTGTTAGTCCGAATTTAATTAAATTTGCAAAAATACTCATGCTTTAATCTTTAAAAAAAAATTATAATTTTTTTAAAAACAAAACACAGTGGTATTTTAGAAATTTTGATAGGATTTAACAAAAAATTCTAATGGATGGTTGAAATTTAAAATAAAATAAATAAATAAAAAATAAAATAAAAAAATTGAAAGATTGATACCCTAAATTGACATTTTTTTTAAGTTTGGATAGTACCTTATTTCAAAAGTAATGAAAGATCAGGAGTTGTAAGTGAAATTTTCCCTCAAATTTATAGAAATTCAAACAGCATAATTTTATAATCTTGGAGAAAACCAAATAGTCTTAGTCTAAAGGTACATCAAATGGCATGAAACATACAAAGTCCCACCTACTAGTGCTTTGTTGATTCAAGATAATATTAATTAAGTAGGGATTTGGCCCAGCATAATTTTATAATCTTAGAGAAAACCAAACAGTCTTAGTCTAAAGGTACATCAAATGGCATGAAACATACGAAGTCCCACCTACTAGTGCTTTGTTGATTCAAGATAATATTAATTAAGTAGGGATTTGGCCCAGCATAATTTTATAACTTAGAGAAAACCAAATAGTCTTAGTCTAAAGGTACATCAAATGGCATGAAACATACGAAGTCCCACCTACTAGTGCTTTAATTTGTTGATTCAAGATAATATTAATTAAGTAGGGATTTGGCCCAGCATAATTTTATAACTTAGAGAAAACCAAATAGTCTTAGTCTAAAGGTACATCAAATGGCATGAAACATACGAAGTCCCACCTACTAGTGCTTTGTTGATTCAAGATAATATTAATTAAGTAGGGATTTGGCCTCTTATATATATGAAAAAGCAACACCAATGAGATCAATCATAGCAGAAAGTCACCCGAGTATTGTTGCATGCACCTTCGTAAAAGCAAGCACTTAACAAAGGATTTGGCCCAGATATTCTATATATATATATATATATAAATGACTCGTGAATGCTCAAAGTCTCCATTGATGTTGATTTAATGAAATCAAGACTTCGATGATTGATGACCTGCCGGTGATTTACTATTCATAAACTAGCAAAGACTTCGACGATCGATGACCTGAGCAACGACTTTGATAAGGTGGAGAATTTTCTAAAAAAGAAAGACCCAATTATTTCTCCATAAAAAGAAACAAAAGGACAAGAATACATAAATTAATTAATTGATTTGAAATTTCTCAATGATGTATTATTGTTTTTTTTCCTCTGCAAGACATGATTTAAAAATTAATTTATAGTATTAATATTTTATTCTTAAACTTGACTACCCTTATGAAATCAAGACAGACACTAACCTGAGTTACGTACTCTACTCGGAAATTAAAAATGATTACTTTTACCTTTATCTCAATTCCAAAAGCTTCATAATATTAAACTAAGAAATGATATTTACTACATTTTTACCCAACATTATTGACACAGTAGTATCAACCAACTCTTAAACTAATCATTATTTTAAAAACAAAAAATTCAATGGTTAATTAGGACCGTTACGTCCGCATTATGAGATATCTGTGAAATAAAAATGTAGTTTGGATATAGGAAATATAGGCACTAAAAAAAAAAAAATCTAAAAAAATCTAAAGACCATATATTATTTTTATAAAATGCTGATATATTTTTTTTTTTTAAATAACAACATTTTAAAAAATGCCACTTATTTTTGGTAAAACACGACTATTTTATTTTATTTTTATTCAGTTTGTTTATTATTATTATTATTATTATTATTTACAATAATGAGTTCTATAAAATGTACTCAAATTAAATAAACAAAACGAAAGGTAATGAATTTACTTAATGGAAGAAAAACAAAAATTATAAAACCAATAAGTCAATACAAATTATACAATAGAATGTTAATAATAAAAAGAATATCATATACGTCATATTAATACAAATTTTCAGCTCCTACAAAATACATGTGTCTACTTGGCAAATAAAGTGCTTGCAAAATCTTAGTTTCATATTAAAAAGATGAGTAAAGTCTGCATAGAGTTTATCAATTATAAGGCTACCAAGTTTTTTTATTGATTTCTTTCTAGGTAAAATTGTGTTTTATAAGCAATTCTAAGAAACTTTAATTGGTACATGAATAATAGTTTTGAACAAATAGCACAGATGTAATTAACACTTTTTCTAAATCATTACTATTCTTCTTGTATTTAAATGAGCATTGAATACTTATCCTCATCTTAATATCTACAATTAAAAGAAAAGAAAAAAAAAGTGTAAGGGTTTATTTGGATTTACGTTTTTAAAAAGTTCGATTTGAAAACGTAATTTGTAAAACTGCAGTTAAGAGTTTGATAGAAATGTAGTTTCGCCTCTAAAATTACAGTTTAGCCTTTAAAATAGTACGTTTTTAAAAACGCACCTCCTTACCTTCGATTTGAAAACGTGGATTTTTCTATATTTTTCAAATCGCAATTTTTTAAAAACACATTCTCAAACAATTAATACATCTTTTGTGATTTAGTTTAAAATTGAACCTTTTTTTTTTTTTTTTTTGCAAAATCATAATGCAAATGCATTCTACCTAGAAGAGTGGATTCCTATCTCCTCTAGTTCAAAGCCAACCCAAATACGAAATCTAGTAAGTTAGTAAGTTCTCTTATAGTACTTGAATTTCAACGTCTACAATCGCCAACCTGATGTGAAGCCGAAGCCCAATCTGAGTTGCTTTGTTTAAAAAAAATAAAGAAATAAAATTCTGTTTTTTAAATTTTTGTTAATTTTTTTTAAATTTTCAATCTTTTTAATTGTCGTATTTTCTTTTTAGTTTTAGTATTTTTTTTTTAATTTATAAGGACATTTTTGTCTTATTGAAAAAAAAATTAAGGTTATTTTTGTCTTTTTGTTGGTCTTAGGGAACATTGACATTTTTTTAGTAGTTTTTTGGAATATTGACACAATTGGTAATTTGGAAAATATTGACAATTGAGTGGCAGTTTTAGGAAGTATATGTATTTTTCTCTAAAAAATAAAAAAATAATAATAAAAAAAATTACAAATACATAGTGAGCAATTAAGGGAAATAAAGAGCTTCCCTTCTCCTTTTCCCTCGTTGTTATATATATATATATATATTAAATAAATAAAGAAAGAAAATGAAGGAAAAAGAAAAATATTGGCTAAAGTGGAACAAAAAAAAAATTACGTTTAAAAGAAAAAGGGCATAGACCCTTCTGACATGGTCAATATTATGTTATCTAGCAAATACGGTCGCACTCACCAGTACTACATTTATCAAGAAATGCTATAAATTACATTTTTTTTTTTTTAATCTCTTAATTGTTATATAATTTTAACATGGCTGTCCCAAATGACTCGTGATCAAGCTGTTTTTTACAAAAAAGAAAAAAAAAATCAAAATTAATTTAAGAGTTTATTGAAACTTTCACATTAACATTATAAAATAAAAATGTAATTTCAAACATAACTCTTTATTTATTGGTAACTTCATATCACATTAAGCATTGTGAAAAACTTATTAAATGACTTAGTTTTGAATGTTTATCAAATCCAGGGGCAGAGGGAGAGTGGGTCAAGAGGGGTCAAATGCCCCCTCACCTCCCAAAAACTATCCTTACACTCCTACAAAAAATTTTCAGATGTCTTAATTGCCCATCTTCATACATCTATCAAAGGGCAAATATTTTTGAAGAGGATTGTGATTCACAACTTTTGCCATTTTTTGTTTTTGTTTTGTTTTGTTTTTTTTTTTTTTTTTTTTTTATCACTGTAATTAGGTCAGCAGGCTGAAGGTTGAAGACCATCTTTTAATTTTTAAAGAAACGCACCGTTTAGCTTTGTTCTTTTTCTCTTTCTTTCTTTTCTTTTCTTTTTTTTTTTTTTTTTTTTTTTTTTTTTTTTTTTTTTTTTTAATGTTTAACTATTAAGGTTGCGAAACGCATCGTTTAACTTATGTCCTTGCTTTCGTTTAAACTTAACGCACACGACACCGTTTGGAGCTTGGCGTTTGTTTGCTGTTTTTGTGTTTTGCGTTCGCTGGACTTTGGGTATTTGTTTAAAATGGTCAAAGGCCAACTTTTTCTTTTGTTTTTTCTAACTCTCTTTTGTCAAATTGAGTCATCACTTTGGAAACCAACTTTTAAAAAGAAAAAATTGAAAAGTGTATGTAATTAAATTTTTACATCGATTAAACTTTTATATTTAGACACATTTTTTAAATTAATTATTGATGAATATATATATAGTTTTTGTTGCGTGTTTTAATTGTTTGAAATATATAATTGTAATTACTTCAAATTATAGCTAGAGAACAAAAATGATTTTGTTAAATTGTTTATTTGATTTTTTAGTAATATTTTTTCATATTGTTAATCATTTTTTAATATTTATATATATATATTCTTTTTTTAATATTTAAAATAAAAAATTGACCTTCCTAAATCAAAATCATGGCTCCGCCATTGATCAAATCACTTGTTAAGTTTCTATTTTTTTAATTCCTTAAGTTTTGTTCTCATTATGAAATCGATCATTTTGTCCAATTTTGTACTGATTTTGTCAATCTTTTTCTACTGAGTTTATATAAAATTTCAGCTCTACCCTTTTCTAAAAGAAGAAAAAAAAAAAAGTAGAAAAAATCCAAAATTTAGAAGGTGACTTGGGTAGTTAAAGGTGTGGCTGTGCAAGCTACCCCTGTTATGGGGTGGTTGCGCGAGCCATGCCCAATATTTAGGGGTGGCCATGCGAGTCATATTAGTTGTGGGGTGGCTTGCACAGCCACCCTTTCTGTTAATAAGGTGGCAGCTAATTATATTTAGTATGTGGAAGTGGTAGTGGTAGTGCCCTCTTTATAATTTTGTTTTTCTCTTTTTTGCCTTTTTTTTTATTTTTTATTTTTTTGTGTAAAGGGAAAGATTTCTAATTTTATTAGAACTCCATAAAAAGATTAAAGCAATTTATTTGAAAGCAGATTGAACAAGTGATTTGGTAACCACAGTAAACTCAATGAGCTAAAAGATAAAGGGCGCGTTAGAAACACACTAGTTAAACACTGGTGAGTTCCCCTCCATATGAGAGGGGGGTGAGTAACCCATGTTTAACTGATATTTTTTTAGCATTATCCAAAGATAAAAATAGAAACTAAGGCTTAATCCTCTAGGGACTAGTTTTTTGGTCTTAAAAGCTAAAAAAAATTCTCAATCCGACATGAGCCTTCTTACATGAGGCCCAAATCAATTTTGGCCTAAATCATTTTTTTTTTCTTTAAGTAGGACTTTATGACTTTCATTAATAAATCATGATGAAACAACTTGTTAAGCAAATACATTTATTCCAAAAATATCCTTGGAAACAAAGAAAATTGAGAAAATACACTTAATTCCCTTAAATTGATACCCTTTTGTAAAGACACCTTCAAACTTTAAAAAAAGTAATATTCCCTTAAACTGATACCCTTTTGAGAAAATACACTTAAAATTGATGGGAAATGGCATGCGTAACGCACACATGCTAATTTTGTTTACATGAAATGCCCAAATTACGCATATAGAAAAAGAAAGAAGAAGAGAAGAAGAAAAAGACAAAAGACAAAAGGAAGGCTAATAGAGTGGTTTTTTTTTTTTTTTTTTTTAAAAAATTTTTTTGGCTAATTTGAGTATTTCATGTAAAAAATTAGCACATGTGCTTCATGCGTGCGATTCTTTGTCCATTTTAATGCCAAAAACTAATAGAGGATGCAACTTACAATGAAGTACTGTTAGTTTGAAAGGGGCCGGGGCCGGGGCCAGGTGCTAAGTGTCAATATTCATTTTCTAAGCCAGTAGTTCATTCTAGCATGTTAACAATCCTAACATATTAACATCATTGTCTATATCATTTATTTGATCACTACTACAACTATATTATATAAGGAGTTATGTCTTAAAAATGCCCATCCTCGAAGCAACTCTTCAAAAATCCTGCCTGAAAGTCCTCCGTATAACAAACCCTCACACAAACACTCAATCTTTTGGTTTAACACTCAAGGAAAAAGTTTAAAACCCTCTCTGGTTCACTATGAACAAATATTATTTTTCATTCTTTTACGTTCTTTAAATAGACTCTTTTTGTCCAATTAATGTTCATTTCATTCGACCAAATTTATTTTCTTTCGATCAAATTTGGCATTAATGTAGTTAGACAACGTCGAGTCTCACCTTACCTCACAGGTCAAGTGACATGTGGAGATGCAACTTTCGTTTGATCTAATTTGCATTTAATGATGTCATGCAATGTCTCATCCCCACCAAACCCCACACGATGATTGACACATGGAGATTTGATTTTTGGTTGGGCAAACTCATTTTGGTTCGAATAAACACAAATGTTTGTTCAATTCGTTACGTGTTTATTCGATTACATCGTACATTTCTTCCCATCGGACACACGGAGATTCTAAATTCGTTCGATTGAACTATTTTCATTCGATCGAAATTTGTGTTTATTCGATTATGTTGAATGTTTCTTCCCCATTTGACATGTGGCAGACTTAATACGTTTAATCAAACCATTTTCGCTCAAAAGAATCCCCCTCATGACCATAAGTCAGTCATAACTTTTGCTACAAGTGTCGAAATCACACATATGACCCCAATTTGGAAATCTCTTTTCAATGCGCGCGCAGCGGTCACTAGCTACGCTCGGTGAGCACATTTTTTCAAGCTAAAAATATATCGCTTCCCCCTTCCCCAAACATATCATTTGCTCTGATACCCTACCTTATTTTGACTTTAGTAGGTATTTCATGCACTTCGTAATTTCTTTAATAAACAAAACATGCATTTTATTTTCCTGAAAATTACACGAAAATAAACCAAATTGAAGTGAAAATTATAGCGTACCCTTGATTTCATTGAAGTAAAATAGGGTATTTTATAGTATAGTTTGAAAATTGGAAGTTATTGAAAAAAGGGATGCAACAATTGGGCACAGATTATAAGCATGCCTAATTCGATAGATTTGGCAAAAGACGGTCCATAAAGTGGATCTATTCCATTTTTGTTTGAGAAGAAAAGCCAAAGTTGGCCATGCACATTCATTGACTTTCATTGCTCGGGCAGTTTTGCAAGGTCAACAAGAATTGAAATCAAGTTACTCTTACCCAATTTAAAAGTTCAGAAAGCCATAGCATTTGAGATTTACAAATACTAATCTTCCTTTTTTTTCTGGGAGACATAATCAGCAAATGCATAAAAGCACAAAGGGTTATTATAATGCTATCACTATAACAAAGTGTTATCGTTTTACATCTCTATTTTAGCTGCAAATTTACCAAATTTTGAATTGTTGTTTTTTTTTTTTTTACTATTCTGTATGTATATCCCTTAAAATGTGGAAATGACAACATCCTACAGTTCCCCTAAGGTTGTTAACTGACAATGCCAAAATCCCTTGAATATATTGTCTGGGGATTTGGTCTTCTAAACGAATCAAAAACTCGCCTCCTCCGTTGTCGGGCGCCTCAAAAAATATCGCAAGCTATTAGCAAGAACCTGCCAAATTGGGTGGAGTAAATTCTACATCAGTATTGCAACAAAAGAGCTACAGGGTGCAAGCTCGGCACAACTCAATCTGATATTATCATTATGAATTTAGTAGGGAAAGGAAACGAGAGGATTAGATTTATCCTTGAGGTTTGGAGAGGCAAGTATAGTAGTATACAGGCTATGTCCTTAATTAGTTTTTTAAAATTCACCTGATAATTTTGAAAACAATTCTAATATTTTAGCATTGCCAGAATGCTGGATTACCTGCTGGAGAGGCTTGCTTATGGCTTTATCCCTCTAACTAACATGAAACTTTGCCTTAGCTAACAAACCCTAGGTCCCAAAAACAAAAGAGGAAAAGAAAAGAAAAAATAAAAACAAAAACCGGTAGACAGTGAGTGAAAAATTATTACCTTTGTGTCAAATTCTCTTGATTTAACTCAATCGTTGATGTCGGTGATGTTCTTCACGAGATCCACCAATAATCCAGGGCGATCAGCTGTCTCCACAAGTAGTAAACTGCACAAATAACATTGTGGCGAGGCCAGGGGAGGCAAATGCAACAGGGAATTTTATTTTTTGCCAGCTGAATTCTCATGTCAAGATGTCATGATTCATGCTTAGCAGATAATTGCTAATGTGGGTGTGGAGCTGCAGCCTCAACAATTGTCATTGGAGCAACTGTTGTTGGGTTGCAGGAGTTAATCACATGAGTAAACAAAACTGATACATGCATTACCTCTGGTCAGGGCCATCACTATAGACCTTTACATGAGTTGTTATATCCCCATCAACCTGAGAAATAACAACACGGCATATCTGAATTGGGACAAAAGTGGGGGCCTTCAACAATTAATCGACATATATTTTGTGCACCCATAAATCTATCAGGATGCATTGACACAATATATATCCCTCATAAGATATGAAAACAAAGCCAATTGGACAATACTATCTTACTTCCACCATGTTCCACACCTTAATTAGTGAAAAAATATCATTACATGACACCAAGCAACTCAATATGATAGTAAATCAGCATTTTGGGAATTTGACATAATACTCCTTAAGAAGTCTCAAGCCACTGCATTATGTTATACAAACGGAGCATAAAAAGAAGTGCAGAAAAGTATTTTACTCATGCAGTTTCTTCTTTATTTTAGCTATATTTATTTTTCTAGCAAGGGACCAGTTGCCGGGGGGGGGGGGGGGGGGGGGGCGATAGGGTGCTTCCACTTCCAGTCGCAGCAGTTCTATCAATCACTTCTTGAAAAAGAACATTTCTACCATGAGTATGATGGGCGAAGGCAATGGTCACTATGGCAAACTGAAAACTACGGCATCATCAAAATCAGTTGCAAGTGCACATTTTCACGCTCAATTGTGCATGCATATTAACAGTGTGCACAAAGACAAGCACACGCAGAGTGCACATGCACACACAAGAAGAGACCTCAAGCCACTGGTTTGTCCCACATTCATGAAATGGAAGGTAACACAAACATTTATTTATTATTATTATTATTATTATTATTTTTTTATGAATAAGATAACACAAACATATTTTTTTATGAATAATATTCTAAATGTGACAGATTTATCCCAGATAGTTAACTTTGCAACAAAAAGTGCTCCACCACACAAACTCCAACCAGATTTAAACTTCAAAAATGAAAATATAACAATAGAAAGATTTGAACCTGTTGTTTTGGTGGCATTACTCCAAAGGCTACTCCCATTGCTAATTGGCCGCTTGATTCCTGGAACGTGTTGATGAAGGTTATAAAGAAAGTGCGTAACTCCTAGAAGTGGCTCTACCAGGTGTTATCTAAATACGAACATTACAAAAAACAAAAGAAGATTTAAAGATGAAATACCGGGTGATACTCAATCAGGTTATTTATAATTGTTAAGCGAATTGCCTCAAGCAACTCTGGATCTTCTACTTTTCGACCAGTGTTACTGCAAACAAACTCCACCAACAAATAAATCAAAATCCATATAAAACAGTGACAAAAAGAACTAATTACAACAAGGAATGAGTCACATGTCAAATTTTTAAGGTTTTCAGAGTTATCTAGGAAACGATTTCCAACCATATCAGAAACGACTAGCTGTTTTCTTATCCAGGAACAAATGTCACCGGTTCTCTTTTTGTTTTTAGGTGTTTGCATTAGTTCAAGGGATTGTCAAATTTGTGACTCAAATACCAGCAATTGTAAGAAAGATCACTCCAGAAAACATATAAGTGTCTTTTTCAAGGACAACAGAAATCTGAACTTTCAATCGAGTGACCAGAAAATAAAAAAGAAGAGAAAAAAATCACTAGCATCAATTGCAAATTTGGCAGCTGTCAAGACAGTATAAAAGCAGAGTAAATAGTAATGTATACAAGGACTGAAGTTCATATGTACATGTAAGGCATAATATAACTTACGCTCTAGTGATGGCAAACTTGTGCTTCCCAGAAGAATCCAAAAAAACATTGGCCTTAACAACATTGAGTCCAAGATTTTTAAGTGCATTCATCTGCAACCCATTTGCTGATGCTTAATGTCCACTAGCCAACATATTCTAATAAATCATAAAGAATCAGAAAATTTCTCATGCTCAATAAACTAAAGGAAGAAGTAACTGGCTTCATACAGTATCGAGAAGAGCTCCAAGCCGATCCCCAAAAGTTATCTCCACAATAGTTGCACTTGGATCAGAGTCTTGGTTAATAACAACTACAGGAGTTGGGATGGTATCACTATCACTAGGACTTGCATCCTGTTTGCCACCCAATTCCCCAAATTCAAAAACCAAAAGAAATTAGAGAAGTAAGCTACTTAATATGCAAAACCCCCTATCACATAGATCAAAAATTGTTTACCTCCAGAGCAGTAATTGATGATGCTTGTGGAGTGATTGTAGTGACTGAAGATAACCATCTAACAAAAACTCACAGAAACTTAACAAAAATAATCGCAACAATGCCATGCCCAAGTGTAAGTAGATGTTGGACAACCCAGATGCTAAGTATGATGATTTCATTATGCCATCATTTATTCTAATGAAATGATTTCACCAAGTTTTGATTTACTCTGTTTTATTTTGCTGTGCTGTTACACTTACCGACATTACAAGATTTGTTTTATTTTGCTGTGCTTTTATTTTATTTTTGCTATATCAGGTATTTTTTTAATTTTTTTTTTTACTTAGAATCATTTTAAGGTCCTTAAAACAACTCAAAAAAATAATAATTTTTTTTAAAAAAATTTATTTTGAGTCGTTTTAATGCTAAGATGGCACTAAAACGGCTTAAATTCCGTGTCCCGTGCGCACACCCCCATTTTTTTGTCAAAGAAAGTGTCATGCACTGTGACAACCCGTTTCTTTTTTTTTTTTTTTTTTTTTTTTTTTGAAATCGTACAAACGGATCTTCACAGTGGCACGACAACATGTCGCTCAGCCAACATATGGTACATGTCCTATAACATGCACATGATAATCAGAGTTACATTTAACAGCGGAATATAATAATCAATGTGCAGCGAAACACATATCATAAGCGGAAATACATCTATTATACAACAGTTAATTAAAACAAGAGCCATTTACAAGTCTATCTATTTAAGGCTTATATAACACATTACACTAATTACATTCTAAAATATAGGCTCAACAAATACATGTGCCACGTAGGACACGAGCCATAGATAAAATACCCAAAATGCGGACTACCTATGAGTCCGTGACTTATGACTGTCGCGATGTGCTCCAATCATAATATCCCATACGCTAGGTGGACGAGTCAATATCTATATCCACAGAACCTGCAACCAAAGCATCAATGTCTGCACAGTTGCGGGGGTTGCCGCATCCGTACAGGTGGAATTATGAGCCTACCGCCTTAGCATAAATAAATACACTAAGACCTCAGAGGTATACTATTCACTGAGTTTTCGCAAAGAACCAACTTTTCATTTCTAGTCATGCGTACACTATAACAGCTACCAATTTTATAAGCTTTTGTTTGAAAACCCCCATAGCTGATATAGCAAACACCGGCTAATAGAAAACATTTAAAACGTACTACGCAGCTGAGCATATACGCAGAAGTTCCATTGCTGGAATAACTACATACCTCCTCACCTACTATAATACTTTTGATGCAGTGACACTTAGAAACCAATAGCATTTAAATCATGCAACTATTCGATAATAATATACATAAGCTCTTTTCTATTGAGACTCTTATGCATACTAATACGTCTAGTAAAACTACAAATAATATAAAAACATCACTCATAAAAACAATGCTATGCATGCTCATGCTAATTGTTCTATGTCTTGGGAATCTAACCCAATCATAATGCTTCAAGGGAATCTAACCCAAGCAAGCACTAGTACCTCAAGGGAATCTAACCCAAGCAGGCACCTCATGGGAATCTAACCCAAGCAAGTACCTCGTGAATACTTCAAGGGAATCTAACCCAAGAAAGTACTAGTACCTCAAGGGAATCTAACCCAAGAAGGCACCTCATGGGAATCTAACCCATGGATTATTTCCCGTGGGCTATGAACCTCACTTTGATGCACGTTTAGCGTTCATATACTTATGCGTCATGCCTTAAAATAATATACAGTTAATTACATAATCAAACACATGCTTTCTTTATAAAATATAAACAGTCCAACATATCATTTTGTAAATAATTTGCACAACTTAAATTTCCAACTTATACTCACTCTAAAATCACATATCATATTTATACTTCAAAACATCATCATAATTTCAATATACTCAAAAGTATTTAAATCATCCAAAACAGATCATAATCAAAATACAGTTGGTCCAGGTTTGTAAAACAATATATATATTTTTCAATTCATCATATATGAAAATAATACTTCTCAGTGAGTAGAATACTCACCTTGGCTGCGCGAATATTACGCACTAGGTCTCCTAGACACCACCATGCAATGCATTACTGTAAAAACAATACATTGCACATTATTGACAACTTCTAATATTGGACTCACATTTAGCTCTTAAATTGCTCAAGAGCTAACCCATGGAAAACCCAATAATATTTTAAGGGTTCCAAACATCTACCCATAAATCCTATACACTAACTATAACTCAAACAATACTAACCCAAAGTATTTACTAAGGGTTAAATATTAAAATTACCATTTAATTATCTACTCATAATATTAATTACTAACCCGTAATTAATTTTACAAACCCGTAAATTATTTTCACTAATACTTATACTAATATTAGCCCTAAAATTATATTCACTAATCTCTAAATTATTTCTCACTAACATTTTCTCAATAATATTAATCCTTGAATTATATTTATTAAACTTTTACATAAAATACTAGTGTATTTAAAATAACATTAACCCATAAGAAAATCTTAGGGTTAACCTCACAAATACTATTTAAACTAAATACTCATAACTATTTATTTTTTACTAACATTAGAACCTATTCTCATAAATACCTATTTTTTTTATAAAACCCAAAACTAATTTGGGGATTAATTATCATTATAATCGTAATTAATTCACAAATTAACAATATAGGTTTTAAACACTTAAAAACCCTAAATTAATTTAACCCTTCAAATTAGAGTTTCCAATCTTATACCAAAATCACCAAAACGCTACCACAATCATAATATTATTAACCCAATAACATTAACTCTACATAAAAACTCAATTAAAATTAAATACCCAAAAGTTAGGATTTTAGGAAACTTACCAAAACTTGCCCAAACGAAATCCAATACTAGAAAAGTGTAAGGGAGGCTCTAAACCGTGCAAATCCTAATGAATTAACAAAATTAAACTTCACATTTCAAGATTTAACTCAAAATCTAAAAGAAAATACACTTAATTATCTTGCATTTTAAATTAAAATTAAGTTTACTCAAATTTATCTTGCATTTTAAATACACTTAATTATCGCGTAAGTACACACTTTATCTTGCATTTTTAGTAACTCAAAATTAAAATGCAAGATAAGATTTAACTCAAAATCTAAACCATTATGTCTCTCTCTCTTTTTTTTTTCTTTTTTTTTTTTTTATATTCTTTTAACTTTTCTTTTCTTAATCTTCTTTTCCCTTTTTTATTTTATTTTCTAATTTCTATTTTTATCTTATTTTCTAATTAATTAATTAATTTCTTTTATAATTAATTTTGTTTTACATTTCTTTTCTAATTTCTTTTCCCTTTAATCTTTTCTTTTACTTGGTTTCTATTTTTCATTATTTGGACTAACAACATTCTTCTGTATTTTATTTTCTTGAATAATATTTACAAGTTCATAGGATAAAAATAAAACACTTTGTTTTATTTTACCACACTAAATAAACCTATTTTTATTTAATCATGATAACCCTATTTTATAAACTTTGGTCTTTTTTTTTTTAAATATTATCTTGCATTTTAAATACACTTAATTAAGTTTAATCAATTATTTACTCAAATTCATACTTTAATTATTAAATAATTTTTCGGACATTACATCCCTCCCTCCTTATAAAAATTTCGTCCTCGAAATTTGAACATTAAACCGTTTTACACACATACGAGCATGCATTCTATATTTGAAACACTCATGCAAGTATACGTTTTACTTTGGGTACTTACGCGAAAATTGTATGACATAACAATTATGCTCGCATTTTCTTTCGGTAAAATGAGGGATCACTCCCACATTTAACGATTAGACCCACCTGCGGCCTCCTCACATCGTAATTTCACCACAGAGTTCGAGCTAACGAAACGAGTTTTGTGTTTTCCAACAAACCATCGCTCGCTTTGCAACCTTTCACATGTCAATTTCTATTGAACATGGAGAAGCGCACCACAAGTAAAGGGTCACAAAAACATTCGCAACGGAGAAATACGAGAAAATGTCATAAATGTGCTAAAATTAGGAGATATCATGACCAATTATGTGATGGACATACGTTTTGCACTAAGGACGACTCAATATATCCGGAATTGAGCACACTCATATTGCTCAAAGCGTTAGATGTTTCGCATTGGTGACACATTGCATTTCACAAGATTTGCGGCGATGTTTATCCACTTTGAACGAGCACAATCTTCCCTAGAATCATGCACCACTTCAAAGCTCACTGATCATTTCACACCAACTTCATGCCAAATGAAATGGCGTTCCATGTTCGTGTCCATATTATGTTACGTGTGGTACTACATCAGTAGTCGTAAACTAAGTCACAACCAATGGCAAGTATCATAACCAACTTTATAAATTTCCATACGCACAACTTAGGTGTATCTTCAAGTGTCTAAATAAATTTCTCGGATAAGTCGTCTGCTTGTGGAGGGTACATTGAGCTAGCATTTTGAATACACTTTAGGTCAATCTCGCCATCACGAGATTTTGCACATAGTGCTTTAGCTGTGACAGTGACTTAAGTTGCACGTCAGGACATCTTGCCATCAAGATCTCCTAACACAACAAGCCATCAACGTTACCTCATGTCTCCGTCTCTCAACACCGGAGTGCATCAAGACTAAGGTGTTAAGTGTGTGTGTTCCACATGTACAACACCATCAAGGCATTGTCCACAAAATAGTAGGACATCAACAACGGTTACCAACTCCGAACCATGAGGAGAACGACGTTACTCATGATATACAGTTGACAAGTAGCATACGTTATATACTTGTTATTACACAAGGGTGTATCCCCAACTATTGTGATGTATCTGTGCAAGCCACATACCCAACAATCTCAACGGGTAGTTTAAGCGCATGTGCGACAGTGTATTCTTGTCCTCTTGTGTTGACTACGTGTCTATTTTCATTCATTACATAAACCAAGAATGACACTTCTTTAATCACAGCTCACTCCTCATGAGCTTGGAGAAGAATCTCTTTTACTAAACACTTCTAACACTGATACCAAATGTCTTCCATACTCGACACGACTAGTCGAATAAAATAAAGTGTCGTTGGTACACTCAGCTACTCAGACGTCAAGGTATCCATGGAACGCTTTATTCATCAAGTCCATAAATTCCAACGGTGTATTTGCCAATCCAAATGGCATCACCAAAAATTCATAATGGTCATACCATATATGGATCGCTGACTTTGGCACATTACCTTTCGTACCAAAAGTCAATGGCATCTCGGAAGAAAGTCAATCCCCAAGAATACCGAGGCTCCTTAGAGTTGACTGAACAAGTTGTCAGTTCTCAATAAGGAATACTCCCGATTAATTGTCACTCGGTTTAGTACACGATAATTTATGCATCCTCGCATAGACTTGCGACTAAAGTGGAAACATCTACACTATCCTAATGTTCTCAACTTGGACTCGACATGAGCTTGGCTTAGGCATAAGCCTAACACACAAGTGTATACTCTCAGGCATTCATCATTGTCGAAGAGAGATAGCGGAGTAACTCACAAAAGAGACCCACAAAGTTCGGACTCTCTATACAATGGGGTAGGAATACAACCTCCCATTCGTGATTATCTACGTTCACTTCTACTTCTTGATCGTCAATCCGTACCAAATTAACACCAAAGCCCCAACGAGTTAACATCGTAGTTCAACATGATAAGCTTTATTGTTTAGCATGTCGAACACCGATATCCTATATGCATGGCATTAAAACTCAACACATTACATGTTAAAGCTAAGTATGCTAACATTAGAACTCTACACACATAACACTGCTAGCTTTGCTGGCAGAGTCTTTTCTCTAATACCTATGGCACACTTGTTCACATGCTCCTTATAAGCGAAGGCGTCATCTATATGAGTGGCCACACATAAGTTCTAATCTAAGGGTTGAATGCTCAATTTGCATAGGTTACAATACAAATAAGACAAGGGTGAACTACTTAACATATCAAACTAAATGAGTTAGACACTGTAACTCATCATATCAAACACTAGAGTTAACAATGTCATCATCCATATAGTGCTAAGGCAATGACTTCCATATTTACTGTTGACAAATACGTCACCAATAGAAATGGTCACGCACATTAATTTTAAAGGTTTGGTGCCCATTATGCATGTAACAATGCATAGTGAGACATATGAATGGATAAAACTCCAATAAGTCAAATGTACACAATGCTACAACATATAGGTATAATACCTATGGTAGCATTAACAACATTTGCGATGGTTGGACGGACTTCAGCATTGCTCGGTGTGAGTGGGCACACCTTACTTGAGAAAACTGTCTTGGTTGATAATTGCCCGCTAAAGGTATTCGACTTTGGCGGCGACAAGTTGGCGACTACTCGTGGAATGGTCTTCTCAACCATATTTACAATATGCCTTAGATCTTTCTCGATATACATCCAAGTATAGCACCCCACACACTACACTGGGCAACGCAAGAGTTGCTTGAGTCAAAGCAGCTAACGAGGGACATAGCTTTATAAGGTGGCCAAATCTACTACATCGAAAGCATACCCGTGATTCAACATGACACATACACCAAAGCGTGGCTTCCCACAATTGGTGCACAGCGTGACACCGAAGCGGCTCGCAGAGGCATCTTCTTATCCAAAGAACTTAGAGCCACAACCAATAAGTTGCTTCTTCGGCAGTGAGGAAGCATGAGCTCCCAATGGCTTCGATCAATTTTTTACTCAGATGATTTGTGGTCAAAGGTCCATCAATGAGGAATACCTAAAACCACTACTAACGAACAATTTCCTTGATAGAGGAGAGGAGGAGGTAGAGGCGCCTAAAATCACTCTTACCTCAATCAATCATTGAGGAATCCTCTTCCTCATTGCGTATCGACACTACTTGTCTTGGCGGCATTACTTGTCTGTACAATGAAATGCCCCAAAGACAATACTACGTAAAAAGATTTCATGCATCACCATACCCATGCAATGCACCTAAGAAGCTTATTCTAAACCGTTTCTTATCTAAGCGATATACTCTACACGATCACATTAAAGTTAACCTACAATGTGAAAGTGAGAGGTAAACTAACTATACGTAAATCAAATAATATGCATTACAAAATCTATGTAATGCATATGGAGTACTACATTTTAATTTTCTATCTTTGTTAAAGCTTTTAAGATTTCCTATGGCTCTTTTGTTATTATTTGACTCTGACGTAACCTTAAGTTTCCGCTTTCCGCTTTCCGCTTTTCTAACCAACCCTAGGACTAACTGCTCTGATACCATTAGCTGTGACGACCCGTTTTTTTTTTTTTTTTTTTTTTGAAAACGTACAAACGGATCTTCACAGTGGCACAACAACATGTCACTCAGCCAACATATGGTACATGTCCTATAACATGCACCTGATAATCAGAGTTACATTTAACAGCGGAATATAGTAATCAATGTGCAGCGAAACACATATCATAAGCGGAAATACATCTATTATACAACAGTTAATTAAAACAAGAGTCATTTACAAGTCTATCTATTTAAGGCTTATATAACACATTACACTAATTACATTCTAAAATATAGGCTCAACAAATACATGTGCCACGTAGGACACGAGCCATAGATAAAATACCCAAAATGCGGACTACCTATGAGTCCGTGACTTATGACTGTCGCGATGTGCTCCAATCATAATATCTCATACGCTAGGTGGACGAGTCAATATCTATATCCATAGAACCTGCAACCAAAGCATCAATGTCTGCACGGTTGCGGGGGTTGCCGCATCCGTACAGGTGGAATTATGAGCCCACCGCCTTAGCATAAATAAATACACTAAGACCTCAGAGGTATACTATTCACTGAGTTTTCGCAAAGAACCAACTTTTCATTTCTAGTCATGCGTACACTATAACAGCTACCAATTTTATAAGCTTTTGTTTGAAAACCCCCATAGTTGATATAGCAAACACCGGCTAATAGAAAACATTTAAAACGTACTACTCAGCTGAGCATATACGCAGAAGTTCCATTGCTGAAATAACTACATACCTCCTCACCTACTATAATACTTTTGATGCAGTGACACTTAGAAACCAATAGCATTTAAATCATGCAATTATTCGATAAAAATATACATAAGCTCTTTTCCATTGAGACTCTTATGCATACTAATACGTCTAGTAAAACTACAAATAATATAAAAACATCACTCATAAAAACAATGCTATGCATGCTCATGCTAATTATTCTATGTCTTGGGAATCTAACCCAAGCATGATGCTTCAAGGGAATCTAACCCAAGCAAACACTAGTACCTCAAGGGAATCTAACCTAAGCAGGCACCTCATGGGAATCTAACCCATGGACGAGGACTTCAAGGGAATCTAACCCAAGCAAGTACCTCGTGAATACTTCAAGGGAATCTAACCCAAGAAAGTACTAGTACCTCAAGGGAATCTAACCCAAGAAGGCACCTCATGGGAATCTAACCCATGGATAATTTCCCGTGGGCTATGAACCTCACTTCGATGCACGTTTAGCGTTCATATACTTATGCGTCATGCCTTAAAACAATATACAGTTAATTACATAATCAAACACATGCTTTCTTTATAAAATATAAACAGTCCAACATATCATTTTGTAAACAATTTGCACAACTTAAATTTCCAACTTATACTCACTCTAAAATCACATATCATATTCATACTTCAAAACATCATCATAATTTCAATATACTCATAAGAAAATACTAGTGTATTTAAAATAACATTAACCCATAAGAAAATCTTAGGGTTAACCTCACAAATACTATTTAAACTAAATACCCATAACTATTTATTTTTTACTAACATTAGAACCTATTCTCATAAATACTTATTTTTTTTATAAAACCCAAAACTAATTTGGGGATTAATCATCACTATAATCGTAATTAATTCACAAATTAACAATATAGGTTTTAAACACTTAAAAACCCTAAATTAATTTAACCCTTCAAATTAGAGTTTCCAATCTTATACCAAAATCACCAAAACGCTACCACAATCATAATATTATTAACCCAATAACATTAACTCTACATAAAAACTCAATTAAAATTAAATACCAAAAAGTTAGGATTTTAGGAAACTTACCAAAACTTGCCCAAACGAAATCCAAATACTAGAAAAGTGTAAGGGAGGCTCTAAACCGTGCAAATCCTAATGAATTAACAAAATTAAACTCCACATTTCAAGATTTAACTCAAAATCTAAAATGACAAGAGTTTAACATTTTACCTCAAACTAATCGGTAGAAATGTAGATCAGGTTTTGTAGATCACGTTACCGAAGACGGATTGAAGATTGGACCGTTGAATCTTCGTAGATCACAACTTTTGTATATAGGGAAATCTCCCTCTCTCCCCCTTATCTCCTCTCTCGGCCATACAGCCTCTTTCCTTCTTATTTATTTTTATTTTTTTATTTTTTTATTTTTTTATCTCTAAGTGAGGCGCTGCAACACACTTTATCTTCTTCTTTTTATTTTTTTTATTATTTTGTTTTTCATTCTTTGGGAAGGGCCATCTTTCTTTTAGTAACCTGCGCCCCACACCATTATGTCTCTCTTTTTTTTTTTTTTTCTTTTTTTTTTTTTTTATATTCTTTTAACTTTTCTTTTCTTAATCTTCTTTTCCCTTTTTTATTTTATTTTATTTTCTAATTTCTATTTTCATCTTATTTTCTAATTAATTAATTAATTTCTTTTATAATTAATTTTGTTTTACATTTCTTTTCTAATTTCTTTTCCCTTTAATCTTTTCTTTTACTTGGTTTCTATTTTTCATTATTTGGACTAACAACATTCTTCTGTATTTTATTTTCTTGAATAATTTTTTTTTTTTGATAAGTATTTTCTTGAATAATATTTACAAGTTCATAGGATAAAAATAAAACACTTTGTTTTATTTTACCACGCTAAATAAACCTATTTTTATTTAATCATGATAACCCTATTTTATAAACTTTGGTCTTTTTTTAAAAATATTATCTTGCATTTTAAATACACTTAATTAAGTTTAATCAATTATTTACTCAAATTCATACTTTAATTACTAAATAATTTCTCGGACATTACATGCGCTTTCTTGTTTATAAAATGTAAATGGTGGATATCGATGGATATTAATATGAAATTGGGATGGATAATGGTGATTGAATGTAAAAAATGGATGATGAATAAAGTAGGGCAATTCGAGAAGCCTAAGAACTCCAATGGCTGATTCAAGAATAGCTAATCTCCAAGAATATTTCCCTGCATAATCTTTCCCTGATAATTCTTTTAATACCTATACAATCTTTTCCTGATAGCTAATATAAGCTAAACTAACTATGAGCCTAACTATTATTATTCAGCCCAACTAACTTTTCAATTACAAACCGAAGCCCAAAGGCCCTAACCCAATATCCCTTACATTTAAACCCAATCCCACAGGTCCTAACGTAATATCCCTTACAGAAAGAGAGACCGAGAGAGAGGGAGAGAAACAGAGAGCTTGAGAGAAGAGGCGTGCGGTGGGCTAGCCACCGTTTGGGGCGGAAGGCGGCGCCGGGAGGGTGGGTCACGGCCCAACGCCAGTGAGGCGAAAATCTTGGAGTTCCGGCATTTTCTCGGTAGCCAAGCAGTAGAAAATCCATTTTCTTTTTGGGCAAGTATAATTTTTTCGGCTTGATTTCTTGATTTTTGTTTTGATTTGGGTTGTTTTGTGAAGATTTTCGTTATACCCACTTATTCGGGTTCTATAACGGGAAAAATCAACCACCAAAACAGGTATATGTTTTGTTTTATGCTTTCATTTTTTTTTTTCCCAGTTTTCCTGGTAACCAATTAGAGATTAACGTGTTTTGTTTCTGAACTATACTTTATTTTCATACATATTCGTCACTTCCAGCAATTGAGGTCCGATTTGAGCACCTAAACGTTGAAGCAGAAGTTCATGTAGGAGGAAGAGCCTTGCCTTCCTTCTTTAACTTCATTATATAACATCCTAGAGGTAACCATCTGCAAAATATACAACATAAGTTAGTGATAAATTTTATTAATTTCTTGAAGTGAGAAAATACGCTCAGCTGTTATCTTGAATTGGATTCTGAATTTCTGGGAAATCTGTATCAAGTTTCTAATTTGATGGATATTAAAGGTGACAAGCTAATTTTCCATAGAGTTCTGTACTTGGCAAATAAGGTTTGTTGAACTTGTGTTCAATTCTATCGATAGGATTTAAAATGAGATTGTACATGCATTTGCATGGTTGGGCATTTTATATGCATATGGATTTGCCCATAGAGATGGATCTGACACAATGTGAGTTGTTTGTTTGTTAGTAATTCATCTCTATGTGAATGTAATCACATATGGTTTTAAGCTGAAACATAATTATTACACGTACAGTCAAACTTCAATGGTTGTTCTTTACATATCTTTAACTAGAACTTATCTGTGTACTTCATTTCTACCCAAATACTACAACAGGATATTTGAAATCAATAGTTTTGACTGTAAAGTTCTATATGCAGTTTAATGGCAGCTTCATGTTTTGGAACTGGATAGCTAGCTATTACTCTTGCAGTGGTCATGGTTCATTCACTCAGAATTATTTCGTCTTTGCAGATGTATGAAATGTAATGGCAAGGGAAGATATATGATCTGCCTATAAAGGTCACTGTTTTGTATTCATTTATGTAGTCATCATTGGTTTTGGTACACAATCTCAGAATATTTGTCTTGCGTAATTTTCTTGAGTTGTATGGCATCTGGTAAATCGAAGCTCATAGATGGAGAGACATTTTTATAACTGCGTGGAGAATTTGTCTGTTGATAAATGTATCTTAATTAGTTGCTCATTCTTTACAAGGTCTTTTGCTGTATTAATTAGATCAGACAATAGTTTAGTCTTATTTGGACTTGCTCAGTGTAGCAATTAGACATGCATAAAGAAAAAAACTTGGATTGATTTTACCTGTTTCAATTTTCAAAGTAAAATTTCATTTCATTCCACAAACAAAAGGGGTAAAGAAGAACAAACAAGTTGTGCTTTTCCAAAGAAATAATTGATTGTAAATACAATATTGGTGGACCAAATTACATATGTACATATTTTTTTTTTTTTTTATTTCTTTTCTGTAATGACCTCAGAATAACATGAGAAGTCTAACCAACGAATTATCACAACATATGCTAACAAATCTGAAAGAAATAAACTTCAAGCGCAATGTACTTGCATAAATGCAATCACCAACTTCTAAAGCACCAATTTTCAAGTTCAACAATTTATTTTGCATTAGAAAATATTAATGGGCATGAGAGAGATGCCAAAACTTATACCCAAGTCCATCAAATCAGGGCAGTTCAAAGCAGAGGTTTGAGCCAAAGTAAATTACCAACAAAAGCATATATTTATACAAATACAATAGACTCTAATTAATAAAATTTTCATCAAAAAGAATGTTGTGAGGCTTGATATCAAAATGTAAAATTTATATGTCACATCCTTGATGTAAATATTCAATCCCATAAGCCACTTCTAGAGCTATATCATATATTTGATTATAACAATGGAGCGTACTTACTTCTGGCAAAAATATGTATTTATTTAGGGAACCATTAGGCATGAACTCATATACAAGAGCCCGTTTCGATCCTTCAATGTAAAAACCAATGAGTTGCACTACATTAACATGGTGAATTCTTCAAATGGTTGCAACTTCGCTTATAAAATCTTGTCTGTTAGTTTTGGATTTACCTAACATCTTTATAGCCACAAGACGACCACTTTGAAGTATTCTTTTAAATATAGTGTCATAACCTCTTTCACCCAATTTTTCCTCGAAAGTTTTGGTAATCTTCCTAATTTCAGAATAAAAATAGCTTATTGGCATGAGGTTATTGTGACTTTGAATTTTTCAACAACACCATACATGGATAAATGCCTCCTACGGCATTTATATATCAAGAATGCAATCACAAATGGAGTACCCGGTATCGTTTTTGCTGCTTGGAATAGTCCTGTATATGGAAGAACATCACCAAAGCATGGATTGTAAGCCAACATGTTGTTGCATTGCTGTAATTATATATTTATTTTAGTATAGATCCTAGTAATTAAGTACAATACTTATTATCTTTTTCAGGTAATAATTCATATTTTCATTTTGGCCACATGTTAATTAATTCATGCTTAACTGTGCATGTATAGAATGATCTTGGAAAAAAGAAATTTAAAGAAGATCAAAGGAGAGAAGATTCTTACCGTAGTCCACGGTCATGTACGTCAGTAAATTGATTGGAGGAGCTGCAAGAAGTATGAAAAAAAAAAATAATTAATTAATAAAATTGCATAAACAAATGTGAGCATATATAGGGCAATGCTTAAGAAGAAATAAAAGCAACAGTATAAACCTCTTGCTTCATCATCGAGGACAATCAATATTCCATTTCTATATAGTAGTGGTAGTCGTAGTCGTAGTTGTACGTAGTTGATATAATACTGTACATTGACAAACAAAAGAATAACATAGCTAGAATTAAAACTCAGCATTTGTCGTATTGTTTTTATTTTTTATTTTTATGTAAACATCCGTAATTACATCACATTGCAATTTGCAAGGAATGATTTGTTTATAAAAAAGGAAAAAAGAAAAAAAAGATAACCAAAATAAAAATGTATGGATATCTACAATTCTTACCGATGGACGTTGGTTCTTCCAGTATTCTCACAATATCTACAACATGAAATAATAATAATAATAATAATAATAATAATAATAATAATAATAATAATAATAATAAAATTTTAATTTTTTTTTAAAAATAAAAAATTCAAAAAAAAAATCATTAATTAATCAAATTCATAAATAATTAGAATTAAATACATTTTTAGTCCCTGAGTTTTGAAAATTTTATTTTTTAATACCTGAGTTTCAATTTGTATCACATATGCTACATCTGTTTTGGAAAAAATACTAAATTAGTACCTTATTTAAGTTTTCCGTCCAAAAACTAACAGCTCGCCAGGTGAGGGTTAACACGTGTTTTAATATAAAAAATAAAAAAAATCTTTAAAAATTAAAAAACTTAAAAAAAAAATTGAAAAAGAAAAAAGAAAAAGAAGAGGGGTGGCTAAGCCACCCTCTTGACCGGTCTGGGGTGGCCGAACCACTCCCCATGGGTGGTTCGGCCACCCCATGGCAAAAAAAAAATAAAAAAATCAAGAGTTTTGGCCCTTGGAGGTGGCCGAACCACCTCCCATGGGCCACAGGGGTGGTTCGGCTACCCTAGGCCGGCCGGTTAAGTTTTCTTTACATTATTTGTAGTTGAAATTAAAGGTCATCTTCTAATAAACTAGTCAACTAGAGACAAAAACTAAAAGCGCTATGTGGAAATAAGTTAGAAATTTAGAAACTAAAGTCTTTAGCTTAAATGTCTTCGAGTGGCTGTAGTATTTCATTCACGTGTTATATTTGTAAACAAGTCTTTTTTACATTATCTTTAGTTTGAACTAGAGGTCATCTTCTAATCAACTAGTCAACTAGAGACAAAAACAAAAAGCGAACCATCCAAAGCTCGCTTTAGTCATTATATATTGAACAGAAGCAAAAGCCTCAATAATGGTCAAGTGATAGTAAAATGACATAGCACATCCCATAGCTACTTGTACTAGAAAACAAGTAATCGTAATTCCGCCTAAACTATAAAATATATTGACATGCGGAGGAATGTATTTACTAGTCATATCATTTGCAATCGTTTGAATTTCAAGACTTTCTTCAAACTAATCATAGACTTTATTGAGATAGGTAAAGTCGAGGTACTCACCCTCTGAGAACTGTATATGAGAATTTCATCTCCTACAGCTCAAACAGAAACACCCCAATACCGGCTATAACGGGTATGTGTAATAGAAAGTTTGAAACTTCTTTAATGAAAGGAATATGTTATAAAGGTAATTGTATTTGCTTCGATAGATATGCTCTTCAGGCACTTGAACCCGCGTGGATCACATCTAAACAAATAGAAGCAGCGCGACGAGCAATGACACGAAATGTGATCTGTGAAACTTTTGTGGAATCTTGAGTTTGATTTTGAATTTTTGTTATTTTTCTTTAAAAACTTGCTGGAAGACTGCAATGTATGAACAGTTGAATCTCACCGTAAACTATCAGAGGCGGTCGAATTTCGCAAGACAGTCGGATCTTGCCACAAAATACCAAGGGGCAGTCGGCTGCAAAGAACCAAGGGACGGTCGAATGTTGCTGCAAATACCAAGGGACAGTTGAATCTCATCGTAAAACACCAAGGGAGACCGTTGGATTTCACCGTAAAATATCAAATCTGGTAGTAGGTTTTTTTTTTCACAAGGAATTAACAAGAACAATAAGAAAATGAACTCTCATATCTTGTTTTGTTTTCTGATACCATGTGAAAATCAAAGACAAAACGATAAGAGAATAAAAGAAAGAAAAATAAAAAATAGAAATCCACAGGATCGAAAACTGATGTTAGCCTATAGCTCTGATACCATGAAAGATAATATAATGCAGGATATAAAAATAGACACAAAAAATTACTTAGTTCGGTATATATCCTACGTACACATGATAAAGTTCAAAGGGCTACATTTGCTCTTATTTCTTTGAATTAATTTTACAATATAACATGCTCTTATTTATAAGGGAATTAGACAATACAAATATATTTCAACTACAACTAAGTAACAGTCTTCAACTCTAACTAAGTGATAGACTTCAATTGCAGATAGGTCACAGTCTTTAGCTATAACTAAGTACAGTCTTCAACTGTAATTAAGTTAAAGTCTTTAACTGTAATAGTCTTCGACTGTAAACAGCAAGCAATGAAATTTCTTCCCCCAATCTCTTTTTATATTTTATTTAGAAAAAAAATAAAAAAAAATTGTCGTTAAGAGTCTTAGAGAGAATTTTAAAAGAAGAATCCACAAACCTTGTATGTTGTAAACTACCTGTAAGTTCACACAATAAGTGACCCCTGCCAAGAGCCCACATAATGCTCTGCATCTTGCTCTGCCTCGCACCAATAATTCAACAGCTTTATGCTTCTCTCCATGTCAAGGAAGAGTTACGAACTTAAATATTACGTCCGTAATCAGATATTTTAGAGGGAATTCCATTCAAAGTTTGGAAATAAACTTCTTTCTATTATTTTGTTAGCACAGAAATAATAGAAACTCCTTTCGGCTGTGTTATTAAATTCAAACCAAATCTTGAACATCGAAACTGTGTTATTAATGGATTCAATGGCCGTCCACTTGGGCGACTAGCAGGGCCAGTAAAGACAGTCCGGAAAGCCATGAAACTTCTTTCCCCCACTCTCTTTTTATATTTTATATATTGAGAAGAAAAAAACATTAATTGTGGTTGGAGAAAATTTTAAAAGAAGAATCCACGAACCTTGAATCTTGAAAACTGCCTGTAAGTTCACACCATAAAGTGATCACATCTACCAAGAGCCCACATAATACTCTTTATCTTGCTCTGCCTTGCACCAATATTTCAACAGCTTTCTGCTTCTCTCCATATCAAGCAATTGAGGCAAGAAGTATAGAAAATCACTCGTCGAGTGTCTTTTATTAATCTTTAAACAAAATACGTAAAAAAAAGAAATTGATGCACTAGAGTCTAGCTAGACGGCCATAACATATATTTATACTACCTTTTGCTTCAATCAACTAGTGAGTGGGAGCAGACGAAAAAAGAAAAGAAAAGAAAACACTAGTTTATTGAATAAAAATCAAGGTAAGTGGGACTAATAAAAGTAGAAAAGAAAACACTAAAGGAAAGCACTAGTAAGTGCACATTCGTTTCAATTCTTATAGTCAACATTTGATAGTACTCAAAGATTAAAGCATAAAATAATTTTCCAAATTCATTATTCAATTAGGCTGTTGGGATAAATAAATCTCACAACTTGACGCAGGACAGAATTAAGATTGTTCTGATAGTGTACAATAGCAACAGAAACTATGAATTGAAGATAGAAAGGAGAATTCAGGAAGAAAGAAAATAACAAATAAGAAAGAGAAAACCCCTAATTGCCCCAAATAAACAAACAAATAAATAACTCTGAAAGATTTAAAATTTAATTGATACTTCAAACTTGATTGCCAAAATAATACAGACCTGCCTTTATATAGGCAAAGTTTGAGTATTTTCCAAGTAGAATACTTGGACAAAAATAAAAAAAAATAAAAATACAAAATATAATCGTAAACTTGGAGACAAATTCTTATACAAAAAGTAAAATATATTATTCTAAAAAATAATCTTCAAATATTTTGTACAATTCTTTCCACTCTGGGCTGATCTAATTTTAGAAATAATCTTCAAATCTTATACCTGATTTTCTCCTGCATCACAATCCTTCCCTTTTAGACTATTTAAATTTAGGAAGAACTTCACTCATAACCTCGATCTTTCATCACTTTTGAAATAAGGTACCCAAATTTTAAAAAGTGTCAATTTAGGGTATCCATCTTTCAATTTTTTTCAATTTCAACCCTCCGCTAGAATTTTACGTTAAATCTTGTCAAAATTTTCAAAATACCATTTTTCTTTTTAGAGAAAAAAAAAATTACGATATTTAAGTGTTAGTCAGAATTTAATTGAATTTGTAAAAATACTCATGCCTAAATATTTGAAAACTTTCTATAATTTTTTTTTTTTTTTTTTTAAAAAAACAAAACATAATGGAATTTTAAAAATTTTGATAGGATTTAATTACAAATTCTAACGAAGAGTTAAAATTTTTTTTTAAAAAAAAAAAAAAAAAAGAAGAAGAAGAAAAAAGAAAGAAAAAAAGAAGCTAGGTAACTTGCTTAGTTAAAGGTGTGGCAATGCAAGCCACCCCTATGTTATGGGGTGGTTAATTGTGCGAGCCATGCCCAGTATTTAGGGGTTGCCATGTGAGCCATATATTAGTTGTAGGGTGGTTGGGCGTTAGTGAGGTGGTGGCGGCTAGTCGTATTCAGTCTGTGGAGGTGGTGGTACTACCTTTATAATTTTGTTTTTTTCCTTTTCTTTTTGTTTGAAAAAGCGAAGATTTCTAATTTTATACTAATTCCATAGAATGATAAAAGCATTTTATATAAAATCATATAGAACATGTAATTTGGTGACGACAATAAACTCAATGAGCTAGGGAGTAGAGATAAACCACCTCATTTTATTTTTCCACATTAACAGTATATTATTTAATCACAATAAACTTGATAGACCTTTTTTTCATTAAATTTTCAAGTATGATTTAACCACACTAATCCAACTTATTTTAATTTAATCGTAACAAATCGATTAAATATTTTCTTGGACATAACTGTCAAGGAGGAAGAGGAGGATGTATACCTATATGTACGTCTTAACTATTGTTCATGGGCCTGACATAAAGCCTCAGTTTTGAGAACGCTAACTTACTGTAGTAAACTGTGACGGGGGCATGGCCTAAGAACACACACACAAAAAAAAAAAAAAAAAAAAAAAAAAAAAAAAAAAAAAAAGCCTACAGCTGGCTACTAGTAATAATTTTTTTTTTTTTCCCCTGCCCCTAGCCATAATAGTTGGCAGTTTTTGGATACTATGTTAGATAGAGATCGATATGTTACTTATGTAATACAATGTTCGAGATATTTATGTAACATAAGTTTTTATTAGATGCTCTCGTTTATTTATAATTTGAGGTGAGCTTGTAGTTTAAAGAAAAAAAAGAAAAAGAAAAAGTATGCATGTTGTTTTCGTTGCAAGAGTTCTATCACTATTATATGCAGTAGCAAGAGTTCTATTACTAGATATTTTTTACTTACAGCTTACATTAGAGCTGGGGATTACAATCTTCCCATACTCTTACTTTAAGATGAGCTACCCTTTGAAGCACCGTCAGTTGACTTTGGAACCAAACTTCGCTTTGGTGATCTGAAATAATCCAATAAAACCCAAGTTTCAATATTATTGAGTTTGTACATGAAATGGGGAAATAAAAAAAAAAATGTTTTTTTTTTTTTCTTTTTTTCATAAATTAAGGATGTTCTATAAAAGAATATAGAAAAAAAAAAATGAAGTTACAGAAGGTATACAAAAATTTCAACTAAATTTACAATCTAAAATTTGGAAGGGAAAGAAAATCTGAGAATAAAAAGGCATTAGAGCTGTCGAGAACAGTCATCTAATCATACAAAAATTGTAAAAACATAGATTATAGGATGTCTTAATCGAGGTCAATACCATTGATTCATGTACAAACAACAAGATTTTGCATGAATCAAACTTACGTATGTCAAATGAGAAGAATAAAATTAATTAAGCACAATTAAAAACATGTTACAGAATTATAAGTAAGATCGATCAAAACAATCTTCACATGCCCCATTTCTTTTTTGGATGAATGAATGATTTCAAAACCACGTGATCCCAACAAAGGGACCCAACTCAAAATCGAAGCACTTGAGCAGAAAACAAAGTTGCAAGCCGTGCAGGATATCTAACCCAATACCCCAATTTTCACTAAGAACAACATTAGAGGCTAACAGTTGAAACCTCCCTTTAAAATTGACTCTATGCTTACTATCCCAAATTGCAGCATTTAAAATCTGCTCTTCAGAACTAGGAGTACTGCCATGACAGATAGCATTTCTATATATACAGCCAAATCTGATAAACCATTGCATTGCAACCAAGCTCAACTTACATAGAAAGGCACTCAAGCTGCCACCCCTCCAATTCCTAATGCCAAGAGACGTGCATGTTCCTCATTTCATCAAGCAAAGAGCACTCTCAAATATGTTTTGAAACAATAATATAATCTAATATTGCTGAGTTTTAGAATCGTAATAATGAAGGTAATTAAAGTTCGAAACACTAGCGCAGTAATTTGATTAAATGTGGCAATTCATGCACCTTGCCTAATATTATTAAATGTGGCAAACCCTTAAACCACCCAAATTTAAGAAAGCATTAGACATATCATAACCCATTCCTATCTCATCAAATTTCCATTTTCTGTTTCAGGAAGATGTCCTCGATCTAACTCATTAAATAGCGAAAGTGTCACATTTTCTTTTTTCTTTTCTTTTTCTTTTTCTTTTTTTAAAGAAAAAGAACTTAATTATGCAAATGAACTTTATAACATAACAAACATGATGCAAAAGAAACCTCTGACATTGAGAAAAAAAAATGAAAACTAAAAAAAAAAAAAAAAAATTAAACAAGAAATACATAAAAAAACCAAGGGTGGCCAAAAGTTTTCGTTTTTTTTTTAAAAAAAAAACAAAAAAAAAAATTTGAAATTTTTGTTTTTTAAGAAATTAAAAATTTCTCCTTTTTTTTTTTAAAAAAATTGAATTTATAAGAGTGTTTTTGTTTTATTGAAAAATTGTAAGGTCATTTTTGTTTTTTTTGTTGGCCTTGGGGTATGTTGTAGTGGAAATGGTCAACTCATTGATGATACGAAACATGCTTCAGTCCAGCATGTTAAAAGGGATTCCAATAAGGTAGCTCATGTGTTAGCAAAATATGCTCTTTCTCAATTTTTAGATAAAACGTGGGTTGAGGTTTGTCCCTCTATTATCCATCATATTGTAATTGTGGAGCAATCTACTGATTCTTGAATAATATTTGATCTTACTCTCAAATTTTCTTTTTTTTTTTTTTTTTTTAAAAAAAAAAAAAAAAAAAAAAAAAAAAAAAAAAAAAACTCTCTATTTTGAACTACCCCAGTTTGGTGGAATTTTTTATGGGCATGTGTAGTCTTCGGTTTAAGTTTTGGCATCTCTCTCATGCCATTCATATTTTCTAATGTAATTTTACTTACAACATAATAAATTGTTGAATTTGAAAATTGGTGCTTTAGAAGTTGATGATTGTGTCTATGCAAGCGCACACATTGCGCTTGAAGTTTATTTCTTTCAGCATATGTTGTTAGGATAATTCACTGATCAGAATCCTCATGTTATTTTGAGGTGTTCTACTTGATATGTTGTCCTTTGCTACTTTTGGTTTCACTTACTTGATTATGGTTGGACAGATGGAGGGAAGTTTCTTCCTGAAGAGCTCTACTTAGAAAGTTTGAAGCTATCAAAGGTCAGTGGCTGAGGATTTTGGTTCAGAGGGGGCAAAATTTAAAAATAAAATTGAACACAAATTAATTAAAAAATGTGACTATAAAAAAAATAAATTAATTATTGTTTAAAATGTATAAATGTAACTTACGATTTATTGTTCTTAATACCAAAGCACTATTAACAACTGATACGGTTTTACTCCTATAACCTTTCTTTGGGAGAGCCTTTGTTATTCGACACCACCCTTTAAGTCTCTCGGGAATTGTAAATGCTGAACTTAATTTGCTTGATTGATGTGAATTTTAAATGTACTCGCATGTTCATGAATCGTTTGCAATTAATGGATTGCAAGTTCGAGGTTGACCCCATAGGAAATTGTGTTTTTGAAGAATAATTTTGTTTATAAACTAATTAAATCTTAACTTAGTTCCAAAAAAAGTTTGATTTTGATAAATAAAATAAAAACATAAATAAAATAAAACCAAAAGAAAAATATTAAGGTTTTGGAATCCACACTCACTGAATCATAACAACATACCCCATGTTCATCAATATTAATCCAAAGTTCTCACAATTAATGGATTGCAAGTTCGAGGTTGATCCCACAGGGAATTGTGTTTTTGAAGAACAATTTTGTTTCTAAACTAATTAAATCTGAACCTAGATCCAAAAAAAAGTTTGATTTTGATAAATAAAATAAAACCAAAAGAAAAATACTAAGGTTTTGGAATCCACACTCACCGAATCATAACAACATACTCCATGTTCATCAATATTAATGCAAAGTTTTCTCACAATTAAAATCTTAAGTACGTTTTACTATGCTTCAAACAGATAATCAAAACATCCCATGTATCGATTCTTTACATAAATCACAAAAGATATCCGGTTTAAACCAAATTATCAAATGTATCCGTATAATAAATCACAAGGATATCCAATTGTTTTGTAAATAAAAACCAAGCAATCAATTATGTGAAATTATCTCAAATCATTAAATATAATCCTTGAATTACAAAAGATATCCAAGAATCATTCCACACATTGAAAAGAAGTAAAACAGTTGAAATATTAAACCCAATAAAATCGGACAATAAAAACTTACATGGAAGTATTGTTGTTCTTCATTGATGATGCTTCATCCTCAACCATAGTTAAAAAATTAGCTACACATGACTATGAAAAATAAATCGTAAACTAAAGAAAAACTAAATTAAAAAGAAGAAAATATATTTGGTCTCTACTCTCTTGCTTCCCCTTCTTTCTTGAGGCTTAGAAATCCATTTATAGGGAGAAAACAAATCCTAGAAGTCCTAGAATTTTTAGAAAAATCGGAGGTTAATCTTTTAGTTTGAGTAGGAGATTGAAAACTCAATCCAAGAAGGAAAAGGATTCACAATTCGTTTAGAGGTCTTTTATTATGGGGGCACTTTGGGCATAGCAAACGTCCGAATTAGGAAAATCCTAATTCACAATGATTTGTATTATTTTGAGTTAGATTTCTAATGCCGCTAATTTCACATTAATCAGATACTCGAGCTGAAAGTTATGGCTAAAATACTATGACATGTACAGAATCTGAAATTTAATCCAATCCGATTTTGACTCCAATCAGAGAAATTCTGATTTAATCCTTTCATTGATTTGGTTAAGCGTAACTACATCATCTAGGTCTTCTCAAAGTGTGCTTTCTTTTAAATTTTGCATTTTTCACCTTAAAGCTATTGTTTTCTCTCAATGACTTGCAAAATACTAAAATACCAAAACTAACCAAAAACATTAGAAAATAAAAAAGTTAAAGGTTTAGCATATGCAAATTAGGGGGGTCTAAATATACAATATTTTGCACTCATCACTGATCATTTATAATATTTCAAATTCCTTTTTTTTTAAAAAAAAAAAAATAAAATAAAAAAAATCTTTTGCTTTTGTTATTGGTCAAAAATCAGAAAAGAATTTGGTTCAGTTGATGACAAAAAGAACATTGGCGTGAATGGGCTTATAGTTAGTAATTTTGATGAGGCTCACAATAATACCAAAGTCTAGCTAGTTTTAAAAATACGGTTAAACCCGATCAAAATCATTCCTCTGTAAAAGTGCTGGTTCCACTTACACGCCACGTTTTGTGTTATATATGACTTTTATGTGATGTCGACATATATAATCTAAACGAACTGTTTTAGTAAAAAATCTAAAAAACTTGAGAAGTTGTTGTCGTTGTCTTCCTTCTTCTTTTAACCTAAATATCTGAAACTGTAACTGTAAAACAAGAAAAATACAGGAACTCTCGCATGACGGCGTTGTCTTCCTCTGGAAAAAATTTGCTCGTAATGTCGATGCCCCTGATGAAGTGGCTAAGGGTGGGCAAAGAAGACGTTTGGAGGACTTTTACCAGGGATTAAAAAAAAAAAAAAAATTAGGGGTCGAGGGGGGTGGGGGGGGCATTTGCCCCCTCTACCCCCCTTCCTCTGCCCCTGTCAAAGATAGACTTAGGTTCTTCTTCAACTGCAATCAGTAAAAGAAAGTGATTCACTTTGTATATATGCAATTCATCTATTTTGATATGAATAGGACAGAGCTGGGTGCTTAACTTGCCATTTTTCTTTCCTTTATAATTATTTCTATTTTTAGTATTCTTTATCAAGACCTGTGTTTAAAAAAAGATTTTTGAAATTAAATTATAATTAAAAAAAAAAAACCCGCACATAGTGCTTATATGTTAGAAAGACAAATCATGAGAACATACCTTGTTGGTTCGAAGCATCCCCAATTCTTTATGGAGTTGTCAACTACTTATGTCCAGAATGGTGAAGTGGGTATAGCATTCTGTTTTATCAAAGATAGCAAGTTAGCAACTAAGCAAATGAAAACAAAGGGTAAATTATATTGATAAATTAGGTGGTTGAAAAGTGCACATACCGAAATTGGGGACCCTTGCTAGACTTGTAGCTTATTCAATCAATTCCTCATCAATCGATGTGTTTGACTCGAGCAATCTTTCATCACCAACTCTTGAAGACCGTTGTTGGAGTCTATCATTCCCTCAGGAATGGACACAAGTGAGGAACAAAAATTGATGTCGAGGGTTTTTAATGTAGAGGGAAGACCATCTTTAGGAAAGGACACAAGTGAGGAACACTCACCGATCACGAACTCTTGAAGACCGCCATTGGAGTCTATCATTCCCTCTGTTAGGGACTCTAGTGCATTAATTCCTTCAATTCTAAGCTTATGCATTCCAATTGGCAATTCCTTTTCGACATCTCATTACAACAGCTTAGCTCCAATTCACGAATAATATGAGTCCTTGAGAGTGGAGCCATTAGCTGCGGACATCCATGAATCTCGAGTTTGGGTAAAGAAGGAAGAAGGAAGGGTAACCCTCCTCTTAGCTTATCGCTGTACTTAATACAAAGCTATTCAAGTTTAGGAAAAGCACTACCTCCATTTTCAGCACCAAAAGAAACCCATTCCTCCCACTTTCGCATCTCTTCAAACCTCATAGAACCTTTACGGCATCAAATAGCTTAACTGAAAAAAGAACTGTTGCCACAAAACTTACGACCGACTGTTACAACTTCATCAAACCCAACAATAGATAGGTATTGCAGAGAGGGTAACTATCCAAGGGGCGGCAAGCTGTTGTAACGTCTAAGATATTAATTAAGTATTAAAAACATAAATTGGACTAATTAGAATTTCTGAGTTGTGCATCTGGACGGGCAATTCTGTATCCGGACAGCTTTGGTAGTAAGGTCATGTTTGCTGCTGTGTCTGGACGGGTCAATTTCATGTCTGGACAGCGTTGGTCAAGAGTTTCAATTTTATGCGCGTGTTCGGACGTGACATTTGAGTGTCTAGATGGGCTAACCCGTGAGTTGATGCGCGACTTCACACACGCATGTCAGGACGAGGGTATAAAAACGCGTTGACATGTTTTGGGATGCATTTTCTCTCCTCCCAAACTATTTCTCTCATCTCTCTCTCCTAGTGTTTGGTATAAACCCTTGATCCTTGAAGTTTCAGGCCTCCAAACTTGAATCCAACTCCGGAAACACGTTTCTAAGCACGAAATCGTTGTTTTCACCAATCGTTTTGAGGTAAATCCTAAAATCCTAACTCTTAGTTCCATTTGTGTTGATTTTTAACGGGTTTAGGCTTAATCTCTCAATTTCCTTTAGGTTGTGTATTTTGTGGTGTTCTATACAAATTTCGAGAATTGGGTATCATTTTGATGAGAAATCCAGGTAAAACCTAAAACCCTAAATTTTTACTAAGTGTTGTAAATTAGCAATTGGTTGTTGGGTTGTTAATTGGAACCCTTGAAATTCTATGAATTTTTCATAAGACTTATAACCTAACATAATTTTCACGTTCTTTACTTATAAATGATGCAAAATTAAAAAATCTAATGTCATTTTTTTACAAATGACATGAACTGAATAAATGACGACGTTTTTTTTTACAAAAATGACGTAAATTATTCACATCCTTTCTTAAAAGGGATGTGAATTCACGTCCCTTTCTAAAAAAAAGGATGTGAATTCATGTCCCTTTTAAAAGAGACGTGAATTCACGTCATTTGTTACAACAAACAATGTGAATTATTCACGTCCTTTATTAGAAAGGACGTGAATTCATGTCCCTTTTACAAAAGTGATGTGAATTCACGTCCCTTTTACAAAAGTGATGTAAATTCACGTCCCTTTTACAAAAGTGATGTGAATTCACATCTCTTTTAAAAGAGATGTGAATTCACGTCGTTTTTGTGGTCCGAAACGGCGAGAGTAAAGACCCCAATTTTATTCATGTCATTTGCACAACAAAACGACATGAATTATTCACATAACTAACATCCTTTTTAAATAGATATTTTGAAACTTGCACGTTGCTTCCCCAATTTCCATGTTTTAGCACAATCTCCCTCTCTATTTTTGATTCAACAATCTCCCTCTCTTAATTTGGTTAATATTCACTCTAGGTCTCCTCTGATTGTTTTGAAAGGAAAAAAAACTCCATCTAGGTTATTCACAATCTCTCTCTCTCTCTCTCTCTCTCTCTCTCTCTCTCTCTCTCTCTCTCTCTCTCTCTCTCTCTCTCTCTCTTCACAAGGTTCATCTCCTTCACAGCACAAAGGCGTACCGTCTATCCACCTCCAGTCGCTCTCTTTGTCACTCTAGAGGATAACATTTTGCAGGTAACCTTCTCTTCTCTCCCATTTTTTGATTCCTCTATTTCTGTTCTTTGATTCCCCTATTCAGTAAAGCAACGTGGTAGCGTCGAGTCTAGACAACTTGGCTATGTGGATTTTAAATTTATAGGTTTTACCACTTCGTAATAGTACGAATCAATTGTACTATACTAAGGGTTATCGAACCACAGAGATTTAAGGCTGTTTTGCTTAATGGAATACTTAAAGAGCGTATTTAACTTAACTTTGAAAATGCGAACAAACTAAAGGTTGTAGAATTGAAGCTACAACAAGTAAAGAAAAGAAAAGTGGGAAATGAAAACAAACTTAAAAGAAACTTAGGGTATTGATCTCATCTAATCCTCAACCAATAAAATGCTTTAAAGTCTATATAGATCTTCCTAACATGCATGATATGAGCGCGTAATGGGCGTCAACCATTACGACGATCTCGACATGAAAACACTTTCGTTAGGACGTTATAATAGAGCACTTAGTTTCACATTAAACAACCCCACGTAAAGTTTAATCTATAATTGAAAACGGTTACACTACAAAAGGTGTGGGGTGATTAATGCTCCCTCGCTTACTACTTTATAAAACATCCTAATAGGCATACACAATACGTGAAACCTCTAATTAGGCCATAATGATAAGATATCTAGTTTCACACCGATCTATTCCATGTAAAAATTAACTACAATGGAAAGACGTTTTACACTACCAAAGGTATGAAATGACCGGTGTTACTTAGCATACCTTATAAGATGACACTAATAGGTAAACACACATTATGTCAAATGGAACCATTGCAAAAGGCATCGTTCTCTTTCAAGAACGTTGATTTTACTCATGAATCCAAGAAAACTCATAGATAAGCAAATCCCTTTTTCATGAATAAATGGATTGGAATCTTGAAGACAAAATCTTTTAGCATGGGTTTTGCAATCCTCTAGCCCTTCACAATCATCAAACACATCTAGAAAATCCTAAGAACATCAAGACCACTTCATGGTTTTTGGAAAAGATTTTTGATCAAACCCTAAGAACTAATTTAGCTATGCATAATTAAATCTAATCTAAGCATGAAATCTATGGAAAACAGTAAAGAAACAAGAAGAAAATGAATTGAAAACAACTATATTAAAATTATAAAAATTCGGATTACAAAAGGTTAAAAAGAAAGAACAAAACCTAAGCTAGAACTTGAAAATTAACAAAGGAAGTTGCTCTCTGGATTTAAGCCCAGAAAACGTGCATTAAAGTAAACTACAACACAAGAAATTAAAGTGATACACCTGAGAAAATCCGAAAAACCCAAAAGATGCATAAAATAAACCCAAATCCGAATTACATATATATAGGAAATTGGATTTACAAAAAGACTACAAGAGTTAATTCTAGCCAAGTATTCAGAGCTATAGTGTTCTCTTAGATTAATATAGTGTTCTTAGTTTATTTAAATCTTGTTTTCTTTATTGCTTTTCTTTGATTTCGTGTTTAAATTAGTTTACTTCATGTATAGTTAAATTAGTTCTTAGGGTTTGATCAAAATCTTTTCCAAAAACCATGAAGTGTTCTTGATGTTCTTAGGATTTTTCTAGATGTGTTTGATGATTGTTAAGGGCTAGAGGATTGCAAAACCCATGCTAAAAGGTTTTGTCTTCAAGATTCCAATCCATTTATTCATGAAAAAGGGATTTGCTTGTCTATGGGCTTTCTTGGATTCATGAGTAAAATCAATGTTCTTGAAAAAGAACGATGCCTTTTGCAATGGTTCCATTTGACATAATGTGTGTTTACCTATTAGTGTCATCTTATAAGGTATGCTAAGTAACACCGGTCATTTCATACCTTTGGTAGTGTAAAACGTCTTTCCATTGTAGTTAATTTTTACATGGAATAGATCGGTGTGAAACTAGATATCTTATTATTATGGCCTAATTAGAGGTTTCACGTATTGTGTATGCCTATTAGGATGTTTTATAAAGTAGTAAGCGAGGGAGCACCTTTATTAATTTAAATTGAGTAACAAGATGGAAAGGCATCTAACAAGACAGAACCTGTACAATTGATGAGACCACCTTTGGTGTTAACTGCAAGATCATGTGAAATACAAGCTCTTCTATAAACAAAGCTGTGAAACATGCTTGCCTATATATTTCTCACTATTAGGCCAACGGCAGTGAAAAGAAACATTGACATCGACATTTTTGACCATTAACCAGAGATCAATGAGCCCAAAAGCAAAGAATGTCCACTCACCGTTAAAAGAAAACTGGTAAATATGTATACAAGGAAATCTGGCAATGCATCTCCACTACAAAAATACATGAAATTTGCCACGTGCATTTTGACATGTGCACGGACATTGTACACGTGTCAAATAGGTTGCCACGTGCGCTTCGCCATGCGTGTGACGCGTCTCAGATGTGGAAGTCACTAACTGCACATTTTGACACGTGTATATTAATACACGTGTCTGACTGTCAGACACGTATATTTCAATACACGTGTCTATTTTGTGTTTTTTTTTAAAAAAAAATTCCAAATTAAATTTTTTATTTAATTATTTAATTGTATTTTTAAATTAAATTAAAAATACAATTAAATAATTAAATAAAAAATACAATTTGGAATTTTTTTCAATTTAGTTTTGTTATTGTCTTTTTAAATTTATTTGGGTTAATTAATTTTTTTTTTTCAAATTTTCTTATTTCCGACCACAAATAACGCAATATTTATTTTACCCAAAAACATTACAAAATCAAATCACACAAAATCAAAATCAAAATTTCATTTTTTCCAAAACTCTTTTCAAAACCTAAAACACTTCTTAAAACGTTACCAAACCAACCTAAGTTTCTTGAACACATCACACCCATAAAAATGTGCATTTCTTTTGGGCATATCAAGGTAAATTATTTTATTGGTGTCCAAACAAGTGCCGGGAAGGAGTGGACATCAGTGGCATGTCCACAAATTTCACTAAATTTAAGAATGTGGGCTAGAAATCAAAGAATATCAAAAACATGATGCAGGAAGGACATGAAGTTATTTAATTTAGTTTTATTTGATTTTAGAAGTTGGGGGGTATTTTGGTCTTTCCATAAGGCTCTCAATAGCTGGCTAGTTGAGCTTGATTAGTGTAAGCTCTACATAAGGTATGTAGTCAGTTTTTCAGAAGTCAATGAAAAGTTGGGTAGGTTATAAGATATGTCTTGATTGTGGAAGTCAATACAAGGTGGGTAGTAAGCCTATCTAAGGCACATATACGGTTTGGCCATTGACTCCGTCTTTGGCAATTTTGTAGTCTTTTTGAGTTGTGTACGACCGTGTATTTCAAAATAAAGATAAATCATTTCTTAGTTTAAATTATGTTTTATAAAAAATATTGTCATGTCATTTAAATATACAATTTTAAATCCAACAAAACAGAATATTCACCACAAAATTGATCATGCTTCGTATGGGACAAACCATAAATGGCGTTTCAAACGCCGTTGAGATTTGGTGACGGGCCAATTCGGAAGGAGGCATCGGTTAGGGTCGGGCTCTGCGGGTATCTGCCCACCCCAATAACATATAATGTATATAGTCATCGATGATATGGGCTGGGTTCGAAGATGCCTGAGAGCTTTCGAGTTATAGGTTGGGCTAACCGTGGCCCAGTCCGGCCTATATTTAGCTCTGTATCTCCCACTCTAACAGTTTTTTTCCTTTTGTAATCCGAATTCTCTTAGATTAATATAGTGTTCTTAGTTTATTTAAATCTTGTTTTCTTTATTGCTTTTCTTTGATTTCGTGTTTAAATTAGTTTACTTCATGTATAGTTAAATTAGTTCTTAGGGTTTGATCAAAATCTTTTCCAAAAACCATGAAGTGTTCTTGATGTTCTTAGGATTTTTCTAGATGTGTTTGATGATTGTTAAGGGCTAGAGGATTGCAAAACCCATGCTAAAAGGTTTTGTCTTCAAGATTCCAATCCATTTATTCATGAAAAAGGGATTTGCTTGTCTATGGGCTTTCTTGGATTCATGAGTAAAATCAATGTTCTTGAAAAAGAACGATGTCTTTTGCAATGGTTTTATTTGACATGATGTGTGTTTACCTATTAGAGTCACCTTATAGGGTATGCTAGGGAACACCGGTCATTTCATACCTTTGGTAGTGTAAAATGTCTTTCCATTGTAGTTTAAGCTTTACATGGAATAGATGGGTGTGAAACTAGATACCTTATCATTGTGGCCTAATTAGGGTTTTCATGTATCGTGTATGCTTATTAGGATGTTTTATAAAGTAGTAAGCTAGGGAGCATCAATACCCCACACCTTTGGTAGTATAAACGTTTTTCAATTATAGATTAATCTTTACATGGTAAGTGTTTGATGTGAAAATAAGTGCTTTATAACTACGTCCTAACGAAAGTATTTTCATGTTGAGGTCGTCATAATGGTTGACGCCCATTACGCGCTCATATCTTGCATGTTAGGAAGATCCATATGGACTTTAAGCATTTCATTGGTTGAGGATTAGATGAGATCAATACCCTAAGTTTTCTTTAAGTTATTTTCATTTTCCGACTTTCATTTCTTCACCTTATTGTTGTAGCTTCAATTCTACAACCTTTACTTTTATTTTTATTTCAAAGTTAAGTTAAATACGCTCTTTAGATATCCCGTTACGCAAAACAACCAATAATCTCTGTAGTTCGATCAGTTCTAAACACTTAACTTTTGCTGGTAGGCTACAGCTTATCTCCTGGGTGCTTTTCAGTCTCCAAGTATTTTGGTCGAGCATTTTTATTCTCCCTAAGGCTATTTTAAGGCTTCTTGAGGAAAAGCTGAATAGGTTCTTATGGGGTGGAAAAGATGAGAAGGCTAAAGTTAAGGTTTCTAGGGAAAAAGTGTGTGCCAAAGAAGGAGGGACAGTTGGGGATTAAAAGATTAGTTACTTGGAACTAAGCTGCTATGCTTAGGCACATATGGAATCTTTTTGTTCAAGCCGGTTCAATTTGGGTACTATGGGTGAATGAAAATTGGTTAAGGGGGAGGAGCTTTTGGCAAGTCCCAATTCCTCAATTTTGAAGTTCAAAGTAGGTAATGGAAGCAGAATTTTTATGTGGCTTTTGATGTATAGCATCCGGATGGGTGTCTACTTGACAAATATGGGCCTAGAGCTGTCTACGAAGCAGGTAGTTCGTTGGATGCTAAACTGTCAACTATAATTTGAAGTGGAGAATGGTATTGGCCTCATGCAAGATCGGATAGCAAAGCAAGCTCCCGGAGGTGGAGGTTGGTACTCAAGATCAGCCAGTTTGGAATTGTAAAAAAGGGGAGTATGTATGCTCAGAAACTTGGGAAGCCATTCGGATGAAAGGGTTTCCAGTGAAGTGGTGGAAATTGGTTTGGAATTCAGTGGCTATAATACCTCATCACTCCTTCCTTTTGTGGCTGGTTTTTAGGAATGCACCGATTACTAAGGAAAGGATTTGTGGATAGGGTTTTCAAGGGGATTGTTTATGTTTGTTTTGCAGAGGAAGTATGGAGAATAGAGAACATCTATTCTTTCTATGTGGCTTCAGCAAACGAATATGGAAGGAAGAGATGGCTCTTTGTTTTGTAAGGCAGCTGAGGAATTCTTGGGAAGATGTGGAAAATTGGAGCATAAAAGAATTAAGATCAGACTGCCTGAAATCTAGACTTTGTAGATTGTGCTTGGGGGCTGCTGTCTGTCACTTATGGAAGCATAGGAACGGCATTTTACATAGGAATAGTCTTAGTTCTGAGGAGCAGATTGTAGCAAAGATTAAATGGGATGTTAGGGCCCGTATCATGAGTAAAGGTCCTTACAAAAAGTCAGTAGAGAATATGCAGCTTGCTAGTTTGTGGAATCTTCAAAAGATTGTTCATTAGCTGGTTTAGTTGTTTTTTCTTTGTTGTTGGTTCTTGTTCTGATGTGGAAATTTTGAGTTTTAGCTTACAGGTTGTATCCTGTTTTGTTCAAGTTGTAGGGCTATGAGTGTAGCATGTTTGTTGGAAAATAAAGGGAAAACAGAAAACAAAGAAATGAAGAAGGAGAAGAGGAGAACACAAGGTAAGTAAAGGACTACATCTTGTTGCAGATTTATTCTCTAACATCCCCCCGCAAACTGATGGGAGGAACTTCCTTCAGTTTGTCTTTTGCTTCTCATCATCATTTTTTTTTTTTTTTTTTTGATTGGCCCAGGTTTTCAAACTATACCTCAAAGCCAGACTTAAGGCCAACTATGGGCCAAGAAAAGAGCCTACAAAAGGCTTGAAAAGAGCTTGGGCCTTTGAACATTTCCCTCAAGCTAGAAATTGGGCCAACAATGGGCTAAAGAAAAAGAGCCAACAAATGGCTTAAATGGGCTTGGGCTTTTGAACATTTGCCTCAAGCTTGAAATTGTGTCAACAATGAGCCAAAGAGAAATGAGCCAACAAATAGCTTAAATGGGCTTGGGCCTTGAAACATGTGCCGCAAGCTTGAAATTGGGCCAACAATGGGCCAAAGAGAAAAAAGCCACCAAAGGGCTTAAATGAGCTTGGGCCTTTGAACATTTGTCGCAAGCTTGAAATTGGGCCAACAATTGGCCAAGAGAAAGAAGCCAACAAAAGGCTTAAATGGGCTTAGGCCTTAAAATATTTGCTTCAAGCAAGAAATTGAGAAATTGGGCCAACAATGGGCCAAGATTTTATTTATTTATTTATTTATTTTTATAATTTTATGTTCAACTAAATGCAAAAATTACCAAAACACTTTCTGTCAACGAAAATACAGAAAAGAAAACAAGTAAAAATGTAACGCACAAAGAGAAGTGCAAATCAGTGGTTGAAGGTTCGTCCACCTGGGGACATGTGTAGACTGTAGATTAGCTGGGATTGACTAGACAATCAAGAGTCCATCTTCACCTTATTTTGCCAAGCGCCCGAGAGAGACACTCAAAAGGTGTAGAAGCTATCAAGGTTTTTATTGATTGCTGATCATGATTTGGGTGGAGAGGTGGGACGTGCAGAAAATGTGGAGAGTGAGACATGTTTCTAGAAATAAAGAGAACAAGGTTCTGACGTGTGTCCTGGAAGGCAAGTGAGATGGGAAACGTGGCAGAACAAAGCTGAGAGAAGGCGATGGAGACTGTGAGGAAGAGCTGGGTTGGTGAGATTAGCAAAGGAATGGCTGGTCTGCAAAGATCAGCAGTGGAAGGATTTTTTTTTTTTTTGAGGAAAAAAGTGCAACATGGAGATAGAGAAAAATCTGAAACTGGAAGATTGTTTAATTTTTGAGTGTTGGAGAGAAAGATTTGGAAGGTGAATGGAGAGCTTGGTGGGTATTTGAAGAAATGTCTCAAAGAGAGCATAAAATTGGAAAGGATGCATCTGGGCGTCAGTTTGCTGCAGAAGATGGAGAGGGAGATAGAAAAATGGGATTGGGAAGAGAGCACAGGAATGGGCATCACCAAGGAACCAATTTCAAGGGAACAGCAACAGCAGATGAAGCACAGGTATATAAGAGATCAGAGACTGCAGTGATACTGCAAGAAAAACAGGGTACAAGAAAGCATGCTTCAAACAGAAACGAGATATACAAGCAAGCTTCTGCCAAACAACAACTAAAACCATTAACAAAGGTATGAGAACGGTCTTGGATTAAAACAACCATATGTTTTCCAGAAACCTGAGCAACAAGAAGAAAAGAATCAAGGAGAAGAGAGGGAGCAGCAGAGTGCAAAGCAAAAGTTGCTGGCAGTAGGGAGGACTGGTGCGGTTTTGGATAAAATTGGAAAAGGATTGGTGAACGGCTGGGTTGGGTTGGTTAAAGTTTGATGTTTATTAGATGGAGGCTGAGATGGGCTAGGTAGTATCGGTTATGGGATTGTTAAAGTTTGAGATGGCCTGGTTGATATCTAACATTTCCCTTTTTTTTTTTTCGAAGGCGAACGCGGGGTTGCTGTTTGGTTGGGCAAAACAGAAGCTGAGATGAGTTTGCCTTTTGAAGATGGGAAAGTATTTGAGAGGTGATGTGAGAATCTAACAGAGGAGGAGGATGAGAATGATGGGTCGAGTGAGAGTGATGTGGAGGAGCACGTGGAAGTGGAGAGGCAAAGAAAGGAAAGCTACGTGAAGATGACAAGGCTCCACATTTTATTTAAGTAAATTGGGATAAGTGTATGGATGAAGACAAGGATAAGTGTGGTAAGTATTTGGATGTGGGAGGAATGGACTGCTTCGAGATTTGGTGGCATGGAAGACATGGGAGACGATGAAATGGGTGACTTTGATGATAGTGATGATGAAGAGCTTGAAATATATGGTGGAGTTTTTGGTGAAGCAGAGCAAGGAAAGAGTTCGTTGAACTAAGGCGGAAAGTAGATGGAGAACGCAGGTACAGGAGGACATGAGGGACGCGCGGGTGTGGCTAAGGTGTTTGACAAAATGATGCAGAGAAGAGTTTCTGAGTGAAGGATGAACTGGTTCTGTGGTTGTCATGAGAAGGATTGAAGATACAAGGCGTTGGCCTATTCTTGCTCTGATACCATGTTGGAAAATAAAGGGAAGACAGAAAACAAAGAAAGGAAGAAGAAGAAGAGGAGAACACAAGGCAAGTAAAGGACTACATCTTGCTGCAGATTTATTCTCTAACAATGTTACTCTCTTGCCCTGTGTGTAGATTGTGTTGGTGTGTATGTTGGTGTTTGGTTCTATAAAAGATTTCTTTCATCAAAAAAAAAGAAAAAGGTCTAGTCTCTTTTATACTTATAAGATTCTTTTCTGATGTATTATTAAGCATAAAATTTATGTCTTACTGTAATAGTTGACTGAAAGAAGATACACACTGATTTCAATGCCATGTCGTGGCTTCATTTCATCTATGCATTTGTTGGAACTCCATTGTTGACATATTTGCAAAGTGTATGAAAATCATAAATGCTTGAAAAATGTTTGATGGAATGCTTGAGAGAAATGTAGCTTCATGTAGTGGACACTGGAATAATAATATGTGCATGCTCAATTGGGTGAGGATAAGAAGGTTTGAGACTATTTAAGCAAGTTCTGTTCGGAAATTTGGAAATTTGAATGTTAATAATTTCACAATAACCTGATATGCTACAAATTCCATGTTACAAAAGATTTTCCTGTAATCAAACTATGACAAAATCTTTTGCTTCTGCATAAAAAATTTGGATCTCTTTTGAACATCTCATACGTACATACCCTCTAATTCTCTTATGACTCAAGTCCTATCTCTACTACAGCTCTAATATATCTCTTAACCCTATTATGAGTTGTAAATCGAAGTCTATAAATAGAGAGCTATAGTGAAGAATTATTTATCAATTCATTGCTTCAAGTTTGTGAGTCCACACTCACGGTCGAAGTTGAGTCAAGAACACCAAGAACACATTCTTCAATCAACATACAAGGAGCAACTCAACCAAAATCAAATAGCCTTAATTGCTTAGGAGAGACTGAATTCAATTGTAAGTACTCTGAACATGTTTATTTAATTGATCTAACCTTGTCTATCTTAAAGAAAATTGTCATGAGATCGGTATTCGACTGCGCATACTCTGTAAATTGCATGATCCCAATCCATCTCTCACCACCAATACAGGGTATAGTTGGAAACCATAAATTGAATTTGAACTATTGAGGCTAGGCTTAAATAGTGATACAACACCGTCAAATTTGTGTAGGCGTTAGGCTCAAATCATGCCTAGCAAAAAGGGAGGGAAGAAATTAAATAAAATACAATGACGGGAAAAGTTGCACATGGCAACAGTTTAGACTGTAGGATCTTCTCAAACAAGCAGAATAGCTGGATTATATCTGATTAAACTTGCATACAAAACCGTTGAAACCATTTGACTTGTGACAATTAGATAGCATAGCAACTGGAAGATATAAGGATACCTAGGAAAAGAATTGAATACACTGGGTACACCACTCACTGCAAAAAGAAATAATATTTTTGTGGAAATCACACTTATTATATATTGATTGGCATTGCATATTGTTGTAATCTAAAGTTTATGGGGGATATTATCAATTGGATGGTAGTTTGAATGGGGTCAATAGACTTTTTCCATGAATTAAAGTTTCTTAATTAACTTGAAATTGTAATTTCCATTAGTAAGTAAATTTCTCATAGTAATAGAAACTTATAGGCTATAGCGCTTGGTGCTTTTCAGTGAAGAAAATATCTAAAGAACATATGGATCGATGGCCCTTTAGATATTGATATCATTGGGAAAAAAAGTACTGCATGTTATCAAAGAAAAAGCTTTTTCGATGTCTTCTATCACTAATCACTACCTTTCATATATAACCATTGTTTTAACATTTTATGCCTCCAACCCTTGCCAAGAAATAGTTGCTCAAATTGTTTGTTGGCATCCACATTCAAAAATAGAAGTTCATGAATGTCAACAATAGCAACAAATCTTCTCAAATTTCAAACTCAAATTCATTGGTCAAGTATGGGAAAATGGAATTGAACACATAAATATTAAGCATCTTTATGCTATCAAACATATATGAGAAAACTAATTTTCTTCTTGAACAAGGATATAATAAATCAAAAGACAATACATAAATTAATTTGCATTTAAAATTGAGATGATTGACTTGATTCATTTGATTGATTCGAATTCTCTCCACCACCTATTACGGTATCGTCCAGTGATGAGAGGAAAGGCTTGGAAGGTATTTGTAAGCATTCAACTTTTTCTTCAAGCATTTGAACGACTTTGTTCATTGAAGGGCGATCATTAGGCTTCATCTGTATACACCATAATGCAACAATGATCATCTTCTTGCCCATTTTCTTTTCCTCTTTGGTGGCATCTTCCAATAATTCTACATCGTTTCCATTTTGCAATTGGTCATAAGCCCAAGTAGGGAAGTATATTTGGCTTGAGTGTTCTGCAAATGCATTTACGTTCTTTCTTCTGCTGGCCATTTCCATCAATAACATTCCAAAACTATAAACATCAGCTTTGTATGAGACGCCTCCAATATTTTTGTAGAACAACTCAGGAGCCATGTATCCTAATGTCCCTCTTGCAGCAGTCAAAGAAACAATGCTATCATTTACTGGATATAATTTTGCTAGTCCAAAGTCAGAAATCTTGGGAGTAAAATTTTCATCAAGAAGAATGTTATGAGGCTTAATATCAAAATGTAAAATTTGCATGTCACATCCTTGATGTAAATATTCAATCCCACGAGCCACTCCTAGAGCTATATCAAACATTTGATCATAGCTTAGGAGCGTGCGTACTTCTGACAAAAATATGTATTTATTTAGGGAACCATTAGGCATGAACTCATATACAAGAGCCCGTTTCGATCCTTCAACGCAAAAACCAATGAGTTGCACTACATTAACATGGTGAATCCTTCCAATGGTTGCAACTTCGCTTATAAAATCTTGTCCGTTAGCTTTGGACTTACCTAACATCTTTATAGCCACAAGACGACCACTTTGAAGTGTTCCTTTAAATACGGTGCCATAACCCCCTTCACCCAATTTCTCCTTGAAACTTTTGGTAACCTTCTTAATTTCGGAATAAGAGTACCTTATTGGCATGAGGTTATTGTGACTTTGTAGAAATTCTTCAACAACATCGTACATGGATAAATGCCTCCTTTTCCATTTATATATCAAGAATGCAATCACAAATGGAGTCCCCAATATCATTTTTGCCACTTGGAGTAGTCCTGTGGAAGAACAATATCACCAAAGCATGGATTGTAAGCCAACATGTTGTTGCATTGCTGTAAATATATGTTTATTTTAGTATAGATCCTAGTAACGAAGGACACGAAAAAAACAAAATTAAAGAAGATCAAAGGAGAGATCGAAGATTCTTACCGTAGTCCACGGTCATATACGCTAGTAAATCGAATGGAGCTGAAAGAAGTACGAAAAATTAATTAATTAATTAATAAAATTGCATAAACAAATGTCATCATCGAGGACAATCAATATTCGATCCATTTCTATGTCGTTGTTTCATTATATACTAAATTTACCAAATTGCCCATAGGGAATTTATCCTGCAAATAAATTTTTAAGATTGAAGCCTCACCTTTGACAAATAGCTCACCATCTGATGGTAGTGGTAGTGGTAGTTGATATACAATGGTACTTAATACTGTTTTGACAAACAAAAGAATAACATGCATCAGTGTTTGTCATATTTTTTTTTTATGTAAACATCCATAGGTAATAACATCACATTCCAAGGAATAATTTGTTTATAAAAAAAGAAAAATGAAATAAAAGAAGATAGATATAGGTTCTTACCGGTGAGAGCTGGTACTGCTAGATATTCCACAACAACTACAACATGAAAATAAATAAATAAAAAAATTCATTAATTAATGAAAAAGGTCATTTGAATAATTTTAAAAGTATATAAATATAATCCTCTAGACTTGAGGTATCTTAGGATTAGATCGTATTGAATTCTCATGATAGAAAACTTACTTATGTATATCATCTCAAGGATTCCTTGTTTGCCAAAGAAAAGAATATCGTTAGCGATGAGAAAAGAAACAAACAGAAATTTAATTAGAAATTGCAAGTGTATGTGTTGTCTTTTTTTTGCATGCATTCTTTTATATACGCACCTACTTGATGGCAACCAACATTGTTCGCTTCATCAATGTAGCAATCCCCAACTCTGCAGCTTCCACAATAAACTCGGTTCCAGTAAAGGTCAAAACCCCGTAGTGAGTTATTGTGGAAGTCTATACATGAAATATTTATTAAGTCTTCATAATAATAATAACGATCTGTGAGAGATATTTGCTCTACTTGGCACAAGTCCCCCAACTCCACTGCACTATTATACGAGAATAGAGCATATCTATACCTCTTGGAAGAATACACTCCACCCTCAAAGCAAGCAGAAATGTTTAGATGATACTGAGAATTTATTGGCTTTTCACATTTCACGAAATACATAAGGTCTATTTGAAGAAGATATGTATTCATTCTTATAGCATATGTTTGATACGGATCCCTGTCACTGAAATTCTTGAAGTCTAGTAAATAATGAGGGATATTGAAGGAGTACTCATTAGCGTTTAGTCCAATACCTGTGTCTACAACTTGGATTGAGTAGTTGCTGTAATTAATTTGTCTTACGTAGTATCTTCCATGATATAAGTATAACACTAGTGTCTGGTTGTTCTCACATGAAAGATCATACCTTCGATCACCGCAGTTTTCTGGATCGCTCGTTAATCGAAACGGATAGCTTATGTTAAGGATAGAACCGCAGGAAGAAGGAGGACAGTGATCCTCAGTAGTAGTAGTAGTAGTGCAAGTTTGATGAAGGAGGACAACAGCAACAATAAGGGCCGTCAGTCCCATTCCTTTTGCCATGGAGAACTAGTGAGAGAGAGAGAGAGAGAGAGAGAGAGGGGGTGGGAGAGATTCCACACTAATCCACAGCAAAGCCTATATGTAGGCAAAGTAAATAAATAATGTAAGGCGTAAGCACTTACGTCATATATAGACAAATAGACCTTTTATGAAGTATTTAAGAGGCTGATCGAGAACCATTGCTGACGGATATTTGCATAGAAATGGTAATCTCATACTTGTTCTTGTTTGTGGCTTTCATCATAGACCTTGGAGATGCCCAAAATATGTGTGCTGAAACACGTTGTGGAGGCCATGGCCCACCCATCCGATTTCCCTTCCGACTTAACAGCCAGCCACACTACTGTGGATATTCTGGGTTTAATCTCTCCTGCACTGATACAAATCTAACGGTGCTCGAGCTACCCATTTCAGTGAAGTTCTTTGTCAAAGAGATTAACTACAAATCTCAAGTAATTCAATTATATGATCCACATCATTGCTTCCCAAGGCCGCAGCTTCAGTGGCTCAATTTCTCTAATTCCTCTCCTTTCCGATTCAAAGTAAATTCCCCTGATGACCTTTCTGATTATGGCTTTTTCAATTGTTCCCCAAGATCAGAAGAAATGGAGTACCCTCTGATCTCTTGTCTTAGTGGCCCAACCTACCAAGTTTATCCTGCGACATACATCACGGCGTCCCTCATATCTTGTACAAAGATGTATAGTCTTTTATCAATTCCAGATGCCATGATATTCCATCCCGATAAATTTGTCCAATTGAATTGGTCCACTCAAGACTGCAGATACTGTGAAAAGATCAGAGGTAAGAGATGTGTGAAGAGTAATAGCAGTGGATCAGGAATTCAGTGCATTTCTACACATACTAAAGGTATTATATCTATCCAATTCATTTCAAACTTTCTACTTAATTATTTATTTTTTGAAATTTACATTAATGAGAAGCCGATTGTGTTAAATCTTTGCAGGTGCATTAATATTGAAGTTAAAGATTGCTGGTGAGAACCTATATGTATTTAATATTAATTTGTAATTATTCTTATAATTGTGGAGAATAAAGTTATTGATTCACGAATGTTTATAATGCAGGTGTCATCTTAGGTCCATTTATGATATTGCTCTCAGTCTTTGCTCTCTACCGTTTCTATACTTATGACAAAATAGAGAAAGAACATCGAGTGAAGATCGAAAAGTTTTTGGAGGATTACAGAAATTTCAGACCCACAAGATACTCGTATGCCGATATTAAAAGGATTACAAATCAATTTACTGAGAAGTTAGGTGAAGGAGCATATGGAAAAGTGTTCAAAGGAAAGCTTTCCAATGAAATTTATGTTGCAGTGAAGATCTTGAACACTTCCATGGGAAATGGAGAAGAATTCATAAATGAAATAGAAACAATGGCTAGGATCCATCATGTTAACGTCGTTCGCTTGGTTGGCTTTTGCGCTGATGGATTTAGACGAGCTTTAGTTTATGAGTTTTTATCCAATGATTCACTAGACAAGTTTATATCTTCAATGCCAACTAGGAACCGTATCCTTAATTGGGTTAAGTTGCAAGATATTGCTTTCGGTGTAGCAAAAGGAATCGAATATCTTCACCAAGGATGCGACCAACGAATCCTCCATTTTGATATTAAACCTCACAATGTTTTGCTAGACCAGAACTTCAATCCAAAAATTTCTGATTTTGGTCTTGCCAAGTTGTGTTCAAAGGATCAAAGTGCAGTTTCCATGACCACAGCTAGGGGGACTGTGGGTTACATTGCACCTGAAGTATTCTCTAGAAATTTTGGAAATGTGTCTGCAAAAGCAGATGTTTATAGCTTTGGAATATTGTTACTTGAAATAGTTGGAGGGAGGAAAAATGTTGACGTTATAGTCGAGAATACTAGCCAAGTCTACTTTCCAGAATGGATCTACAATCTCTTAGAACAAAAAAAAGGCATACGAATCTTTGTAGAGGATGATGGAGATGCTAAAATTGCAAAGAAACTTGCAATTGTAGGACTATGGTGCATCCAATGGCACCCAGTGGATCGTCCTTCCATAAAAAATGTGATTCAAATGTTGGAAGGAGAAGGAGATAAACTAACTATGCCTCCTAATCCCTTTGCTGCTCCAGGCCCCATAAAAATTAGTGCAAATATACCGACAAAACGTTTAAACCATGAGTTGGAGGTCATTCCGGAATCAGAATAATTGTATGTAAACTTGGCTTATGTGATAACTATATAGGCCTGTTGCAATGATATTGTACTCCTAGAACTTATTAATTTCTAGTCAGTGTTTGGACTTCAAGTTTTTTCTTGTATCAATGTATAACTGATTCGAGGATTATAAAAAAGTATCTACTAATTTTTATTTTTATTTTTTGTTCTTTTACCTGTCTTTTTTTCTTTTTTTCTTTTTTTTTTCTTTTTTTTTTTTTGTCCTTTTCAATTGTCAATGTTAGTTTTTATTGTTGGCTAAATTATGTTAACAAAAATGTTACCATATTAGGGTCACAAATTACTCAGAAGACTTTCAGAAGAATATTGATCAAGAAATGAAAGAGCTGAATAAGGAGAGTATTGTAGAATATTGCTCAGGAAAGGCAAGAGCAAGGATTTGGAAGATTTTCTCCATAATCAAGTGTTCCTAAAAAACCAGGTTCCCTGCACAGTGTCCGGACAACCTCCAACCGCATGTTCGGACACAAGTTACAAAAAGTCTTTGTTCCCTACATGTGTGGACAGCTCAGCAAACACAAGTTATAGTAAGGTCTTATTCCCTACATGTCCGGACACAGAAGTGAAGATTGGGGACATAGAAAAGTTTCATTGCAAATGTCCGGACACTAGGGCAACGTGTCTGGACACGCTTCAGAGAAAAGTCACTTACTGATACATGTCCGGACACGCGATAGACATGTTCGGACACCATCGCCTAAAAACTTGCTCTTGACTTGTATTAGGGTTTTCAAAGCCTATTTAAAGGGGCTTCTAGGCAGTGTTTCTTAAAGAATTTCAGTAAAATTCCAGTGTGCTAAGAGAAGATTGTTTAAGCTTAAACTACTACATGTATTTCTCTATTTCTCTTAGAGTGTTGCTTGTATTTTGTAAAACCATTGAAGTCTAACTGGACATGAGCTCTAGTTACCGAAGTCAATGGAAGAACTCTCCATAAGGGTTTGGGAGAGAGGCAGACAAGTAAGCGCCTATCAGAATTCAAGAAAGTGACTACTGTAAAGGGTTGTGAATACGAACTTCTTGTAATTAGCTATTTCTTCTAATAATTGATTCCCTAGATTTGGCTGCCTCAAAATGGTTTTTCTCTTTGGCGTAAAGAGTTTCCCCTTCGTAACTAGATAAGCATTTTTATTTGCAGTATGACATTTAAAATCTCAGTTTAGCAATTAAATCGTACATTTTTAAAAACGCATCCCCTTGTCTACAGTCTGAAAACTGGTACGTTTTTTAAAACAAAAATTTTTCTATGTTTTCAAACTGTAATTTTTTAAAACACATTTCTATACGATACATCTTCTATGATTTAATTTAAAATTGCATTTTTTGTCTTCAAAATTTCAATGACAAATGCACCAGAGTAGAAGAGTGGATTCCTATCTCCTTCAATCCAAAATCAACCCAAACGCCAAATCTAGTAAGCTAGTGAGTTATCCAGTTTATCTTGAATTCAATGTCGACAATTGCCAACCCGACACCAAGCCCAAGCCCAATCTCAAACGTGGGCTATTAAGAAAATGATATCTGGCAATCGGCATGTGTAACACCTCGGTCTTACATTAGAAAGATGAGGAGTAGCCTATATAAAGTTGGTAATTTATAAAGATAGTCATGAGTGCTAAGTCTCGTATTGCTAGTTACTAGGTGAAATTAGGCTTTATAAGTGATTCTAAGAAATCTCCAAATTGACTAGTCCTTTTGGGGTGAAAGCGCAGATATTGTTCCCTTGGTCGTTATAAATAGTATCAAAGCCACCTAATAACACCGTCCGTGTGGTACTAGAGCACCGCATAATGTGGCCCTTGCGAGGACGTCAAAGGTTTAAGAGTAGAGAGTTTGTAACACATTTCGGTCTCACATTAGACAGATGAGGAGTAGTCTGCATAGAGTTAGTGATTTATAAAGATAGTTATGAATATTAAGTTCCATATTACTTTGTTACTTGATGAAACTGAACTTTATAATGAGTCCATTACCCTTACTGTGTAGTAGGAGGGTGCACATAGGGTCAACAACAACTTTCTTACCCTTTGCAACTAAGTTGGAACCTGATTTCTCAATAGACGGAGGGGGCACTTTACCTGATTTCTCAATAGACGGAGGGGGCACAAAGTTATCTTCCCTTTGTTGATAGGTGGAGTTTTTAAACTAGAACGTACCACCTTTATCAAAACTCAACCCGCACTTATCACCAAAAGGTTTATGAGAATTTAATATGATCAAGTTTGACAGAAGAACAGTTTTGCACTTGAGATTTAGACAATTCAAGTTCAATTTCTAGTGTATTAATTTTATCAATAAACACAGTATCTCAGACTTCAAGGAATCAATCTCAGCATGCAATTCAAACATTTTAGCAATCAAAGATTTTTTCTCAAATTCAACCTCATTCAGTTTTTTAAAAGTCAGTGTATTCAAATTTCTCATTAAAAAAGCTGATTGTAAGTAATTTGTAGGTTACTCTCCTCATGTTAGTCTTTCTCGGACTCTTCATCAGAATTAGTCTCTACAAGCACAGAAGGGTCACAATCACTATATGATGGATAATGCTGACTTAAACAAACATTATAAACTCATTTCAATTTATATTTTAAGCTCAGTGGACCCAAGAGATTATTACAAACCAAATCTTGAACATCGAAACTGTGTTACTAATTAATGGATTCAATGGCCCCACTTGGGCGACTAGCAGGGCCAGTAAAGACAGGGAAAACAATGAAACTTCTTCACCCCACTCTCTTTTTATATGTTATATATTGAGAAGAAAAAAAACATTGTGATTGGAGAAAATTTTAGAAGAAGAATCCAAGAACCTTGTATCGATCTTGAAAGTACTGCCTATAATTTTACACCATAAGTGACCCCTACGACCTACCAAGAGCCCACATAATACTCTTTATCTTGCTCTGCCTTGCACCAATATTTCAACAACTTATGCTTCTCTCCATATCAAGGAAGTGAGGCAATATGTATAGAAAATCACTCTTCGAGTGTTTTTTATTGATCTCTAATCAATATGTATAGAAAAATACTCATGCGTGAATTTTTGAAAATTTGTTATAATATTTTTTTTAAAAGAAACAAAGCACAGTAATATTTTGGGAGCTTTGATGAGATTTAATGAAAAATTCTAATGGATTGTTAAAATTGAAAAAAGAAAAAAAAAAAAGGATACTCTAAATTAACACTTTCTAAAGTTTTGATACCTTATTTCAAAAGTAATAAAAAATCAGGAGTTATAAGTGAAGTTCTCACTCAAATTTATAGAAATTCAAACAGCATAATTTTATAATCTTAGAGAAAACCAAATATTCTTAGTCTAGAGGTACATCAAATGGCATGAAGCATGCGAAGTCCCACCTACTACTGCTTCGTCCGTTGATTCAATATAATATTAGGTGGGATTCAGTCTTAATTATCACCCAAAGTGCGTGTTAAGCAACACATACACAAATGCATAACTCAAAAGCCAAAACGTTAAGCCCTGAAAAAGCAACACCAATGAGATCATAGTAGAAAGTAACCCGAGTATTGTTGCCCCTTCGTAAAAGCAAGCACTTAACAAAGGATTATTTGGCCTACGAATTCTAATATATGTATTTTGAGGACGATATCCTGCTGGCGACTTGCTATTCATAAACTAGCGAAGACGTTGACGATGACCTGAGCAATGACTTTGATAAGGTGGAGAATTTTCTAAGAAAGAATGAAAGGTCCAATTATTTATCCATAAAAAGAAACGAAAGGACAAGAATACATAAATTAATTAATCGATTGAAATTTCTCAATGATGTATTATTGTTTTTCTTCCTCTGCAAGACAAGATTTAAAAATTAATTTAAGTCTAATATTTTCTTCTTAAACTTGGCTACCCTTATGAAATCAAGAAAGACAATAATTAGAGTTTCTCTACTTGTAAAAAAAAATTTAAAAAAATTGAGTTACTCTTACCTTTATCTTAATTCCAAAACTTTCATAATATTAAACTGAGAAATGATATCTTCAACATTTTTACCCTACATTACTGACATAGCAGTATCAACCAACTCATAGACCAATTATTATTTTAAAAATAAAAAATTCAATAGTTAATTAGGACCGTTACGTTAGTATTGTGAGATATCTATGAGATAAAAATGTAGTATATAGATAGCATTACTTGTATTAAAATTAGCCATTTAAATCATAACACAAAAGCATTACTCAAAAGCCAAAACGTGAAGCCCTGAAAAAGCTACACCAATGAGATCATATGGGAATTCTAGAAAAAAATAATTATAAAACCAATTAGTCAATACAAATTATACAATAGAATATTAATAATAATAAAAAATATCATATACGCCATATAAATACAAATTTTCAGCTCCTAAAAAATAAAAGTGTCTACCTGGCAAATAAAATGTTGGCAAAATCTCAGTCTTATATTAAAAAGATGAGTAAAGACCGCATAGTGTTGATCAATTATAAAGTTACTCATGAGTGCTAAGTTTTTATTAATTCCTTTCTTGGTATAGATCGATTTAGCTTTATAAACAATTCTAGGAAACTTCAATTACAACACGAATAATTGTTTTGATGAGATAGCACGAATGTAATTAACACTTTTTCTAGATCATTATTGTTTTTTTACTATTTCAATTAGCATTGAATATTTATCCTCATAATATCTGCAATTAAAAGAAGAAAAAAAGAAGAAGAAAAAAAAAGTGTGGTCTGTTTGGATTTACGATTACAAAAAGTTCGATTTGAAAACACTGATTTGTAAAACCGTAGTTAATTAAGCATTTGATAAAAACCCAGTTTTACCTTTAAAATTGTTATTTAACCTTTAAAATCGTATGTTTCTAAAAATGTACCCCCTTATCTCTATTTTGAAAATGCAAATTTTTCTACGTTTTTCAAATTGCTATTTTTTAAAAATATTCTCTCAAACCATACATCTTATGTGATTTAGTTTAGCATTGAACTTTTTGTTTGCAAAATTGCAATGCAGATGCACTCTATATAGAAGAGTGGATTCCTATCTCCTATAGTCCAAAGCCAATCCAAATGTGAAATGTAGTAAGTTAGTAAGTTCTCTTCTACTACTTGCATTCAAACATCCACAATCGCCAACCTGACGCCAGCGCCAAGCCCAATTTCAGTCGTGAGCTATTAAGAAAAAAAAAAATTAAGGTTATTTTTGTCTTTTTGTTGGTCTTAAGGAACATTGACATTTTTTAGTAGTTTAAGGTGGATATTGACATAATTAGTAGTTTGGAGGAACATTAACAATTGAATGGTAGTTTTAGAGAATATATGTATTTTTCCTTAAAATATTAAAAAATAAATAAAATAAATTACGAATATATGGTGAGCAATTCAGGGAAATAAAGAGCAAATATTACGTTTAAAACAAAAAGGGAATAGACCGTTCTAACATGGTCAATATTATGTTATATAGCAAATATATATAGTCGCACTCAACAGTAATATATTTATGAGAAATACAATAAATTATATTTTTATCTCAAAATTATCACATAATCCAAACATGGCAGCCCCCAATGACTGGTGAGTTGTTTTTTTTAACAAAAAACCAAAATTAATTCAAGGGTTTATTGAAACGGTCATATCAACATTATGAAATAAAAATATACTTTTAAGCATTACTCTTTATTTATCAGTAACTTCATATCATATCAAACGGTGTGAAAAACTTATTAAATGACTTAGATTTGAAAGTTTATCAAATCACTTGTTAAGTTTCTATTTTTAATTCCTTAAGTTTTGTTCTCATTATGAAATCGATCATTTTGTCCAATTTTGTACTGATTTTGTCAATCTTTTTCTATTGAGTTTATATAAAATTTCAATTCTACCCTTTTCCAAAAAAAAAAAGAGGCAAAAAAATAAAAAATAGGGGTAATTACCTTTTTCCCCCATGAACTACCAAAAAATGCGCAATGCCCCCATGAACTACCAACTCGACCAAAATAGAGCATTCAACTACCAAAGACAACTATTTTCCCCCCTTCCGTCAGTCAAAGGGGTTAAAACAAACGGTCAACGGGTCATGTGCCGTTTTATATGGGGGCATGTTGGAAGATGATGGTAGTTCATGGGGGGAAAAGAGGAAGATGGTGGTAGTTCATAGGGGGGAAAGAGGAAGAAAATGAGGGTAAAACGGCTTGTGACTGACGGAAGGGGAGAAAATGGTTATCTTTGGTAGTTGAATGCTCTATTTTGGTCGAATTGGTAGTTTATGGGGGCATCACGCATTTTTTGGTAGTTCATGGGGGGAAAAGGTAATTACCCCTAAAAAATAAGAAAATTAGAACATGGCTTGCATAGTTAAAGGTGTGGCCGTGCAAGCCATCCCTCTGTTATGGGGTGGTTGCGTGAGCCATGTGCTGTATTTAGGGGTGGCCATTCGAGCCATATGTTACCATGTTAGTTGTGGAGTGGCTCGCAAAGCGACCCTCACTACAAAAAATTTGGCAATTCTGGACGGTTTGAAACCGTCCAAAAATTGCAAAAAACTGTCTGGAAAAAGGTTCAGCTGGTTTTTTCTGGATGGTTTCAAACCGTCCAAGAATATGTGTTGCTAATCCGGGTTATGGACGGTTTGGGTAAAACTGTCTGCAATTCCAGACGGTTTAGTCCAAACCGTCCATAATTGATTCTGGACGGTTTGAGAAAAACTGTCCAGAAAATTATGGACGGTTTTGCCTAAAACCATCTAGAATTTTCTGGACGGTTTTGGGCAAAACAGTCCATAATTTTTTTTTTAATTATAATCATTATTATTTTCTAATATAATTATAATTATTTTTGTCCATCCAGCTGAAGGACCAACGGAAGGTTGTCAAGTTGTATATCTCCACCATCTTGCCGGCTAAAGGGACCACCGGAAGGTCGTCACAGTCGCACGTATGCGATGTCCATCTCTATCAGCTTCTTCTCCATCGCACCTCTCGCACTACCCATCAAACATTAACTCCAAACCAAAAACAAATACAAAATGTAAAACAAACACAATCCAAACCCCAAAAAAATCCAAAGATTGTTATGAGCACGGTTAGAAAAGTCCGGTGGTTTGGAAGAGAGTGGTGACGAGGAGGGGCCTGAGGGGGGAGAAAAAGAGAGAGGAAGAGAGAGTCGGTCGGAAATCCACGTATTCTGGCCGGATCTCTCTTTGTATTCCGGCCACAAATCTGGCTGAGCGTGGGTTTCAGCCGGATCCGACCAGATCTGTCAAACTGACGCACGTACACCGGCATACGTTCGACAGATCAGGCCGGATCCGATCGAAAACCATCGCGAGATCCCGATGCGCATCCCATTCCAGCCAACCGTCCAGATGCCGTCGCGCGTCCCGTTCCTGCCGACCATCTAGATGCCGTCGACGTCCGTCTTCAATCGTTGGCCATAGAGAGGAAGAAGAACGAAGAGAGCTCTGAGAGAGAGATGGGTTTTTTCGGAGAAGAACAAAGAAGAACGTAGAGGAAGAAAGAAACAGCAGGAAAAAGAAAAGAACGGCGTGTTTTAAAAAGAAAGAAACAGGAAAAGAAAAGAAAAAAAAAACAAAAAAAAAACAAAAAAAGGAAAAAATAATGTTATTGTAAATTTACAGACGGTTTTGATAAAACCGTCTGAAAATTAAAATATACAGACGGTTTTAATAAAACCGTTTCTAAATTTGTAGACGGTTTTATAAAACCGACTTTAAATTTACAGACAGTTTTGATAAAATCGTCTGTAAAACTATAATTCTAGATGGTTTTCAAAACTGTCTAGAAAAAAACCGTCAAGAAAATGTGATTTTTTTTGTAGTGCCTTTCTGTTAGTAAGGTGGCATCTATGGAGGTGGTAGTGCCACCACCATTATAATTTTGTTTTTCTCTCCCTTCTTTTTCTTTTTCTTTTTTAACAAAGGGGAAGATTTCTAATTTTATATAAACTCCATAAAAAGATTAAAGCAATTTATATGAAATCAGAACGAACAAGTGATTTGGTAACCACAATAAACTCAATGACCTAAAAGATAAAAATAGAAACTAAAAGGGAGTATTTGACAAAGGCTCAATCCTCTAGGGAGTTGTTTTTTTTTTGCCTTGAAGGCTTAAAAGCTAATAAAAATTCTCATATTGGACACGAGCCTTCTTACATGAGGCCTCAATCAATTTTGGCATATTTTGGCCCAAATCATTCTTTTTCTTTCATTTGGACTTTATGACTTTCATTAATAAATCATGAAGAAACAACTTGTTAATATTCATAACAGCTTCTCTATAACCCCTTCCCTTACCTACATATAAGAAAAAAAAAAAAAAAAAAAAATCACAAAAACTACTCCCACCAGATACCCTATGAGTTCTCTAAGCATTGGGAGGATTATGTTGGAATTTTATGAAAAATGTGAGGATAGGTACAAACTTATATTTGTAAAGAAAGAATATTTAATTAATATAAGAAAATATAAGAGAAGGTATTGTGGAGTGTATTTGGATAAGAAAGCAAAAAGTAGTTTTATTCCCTAAATTTAAGGAAAATAAAAAAGAAACTGCTGTGGATGCTCTTATGCAAGTACAATATCTCGAATTAATACATAATATTCTTCCATTCAAACTTGATCTTCTGATTGGTGATGTTAGTTAACTACCATGGTTAATGTACATAAGTATATTAGTTAGTTAGTAATATATACTAACTTTATTACAAATATATATATATACATACTAACTTAGTATTACTAAGTTAATTATGTAATATATAATTTTAATATGTTATCATGTTAGTGTATATTAATTATAGTTAAGTATATAATACGTTATAAGAGATAAACCACCTCATTTCCTTTTACCACATCCTATATATTATATTATTTAATCACAATAAACTTAATAGACCTTTTTTCTATTAAATTTTCAAGTGTGATTTTACCACATTAATCCAACTTATTTTTATTTAATTATAACAAATCCATTAAATATTTTATTGCATATTACAGTCAAAGAGGAAGAGAGGAGGATGTACACTCATATGCACGTCTGAACTATTGTTCATGGAGCTAACATGAATCCTCAGTTTTGAGAACACTAACTTACTGTAGTAAGTAGTGACAGTGGGGGCATGGCCTAAGAACAAAAAAATAAATAAATAAATAAAAAATTATTATGTAAAAAAATAAAAAATAAAAATTAGCCTATCGGCTCCTAGCAAAAATTTTTTATTGCTCCTGGCCTGCCCCTTGCCCATAATTGTTTCTGGCTCTATCCCTAATAGTAAGTTATAATGTTTTGAACTGCCGCTTGTGGTAGTTTTTGAAAACTATGTTAGATAGAGATGTTATTTTTGTAATAACAATGTTCGAGGTATTTATGTAATATAAGTTTCTAATAGATGCTCTCGTTTCTTTATGATTTGAGGTGAGTTTGTAGATTAAAAAGAAAAACAAATTAAGCATGGGAGAGTTCTATCACTATTATATGCAGTAGCAAGAGTTCTATTACTAGATATTTTCACTTATTGCTTATATTAAAGCCGGGGCATTACAGTCTTAATTATCTGACTCTTTACTTTAAGATGAGCTACCCTTTCAAGCACCAACAGATGACTTTGGAAATTGGAACCAAACGAAGGCTTTGGTGATCTAATACTGCTTATTAATACAACTAGCTCGTAACCCGTGCTATGCGCGGGATTCTTCTATATAATTTAGTTTCATAATAATAATAAAAAAAAAATGGAAGAAGAGAAGCATATAAAATATAGATAAAAAAATGAAAACTGAAAAACACTAATATAATATAATAGGGACAAAAATTTCTTATAAGAAATTTTCTACAACTCACATTTTAAAAAGACACATATCCTTTAAACATGTGAGAAGCACATGCTTTTTTATTGATGCTATTTTTTTTTCGTACATGCTATTTAAATAACATATGTTTCTCACATGCCAAATGACATATGTCAATCTTATATGTGGATCGTAAGAAATTTTTTACAAACCGGTTTGTAGGAAATTTATGTTCATATAATAGTGTTATCTTTTTTATATTACACAAAGTAATAAAAAACTACTTAATAAACATAATACGCTAAAAAATCATCATACCCCGTATAAAAAACAACCATAGGAAACTCTTTCTCACCATCATTTTCTTGAATTTAATGTAAAATTTACAAAAGATAAAATAAGCAATTTGAATGAAAAATAATATATTAATTACATAAAAAAAATAAAAAAAAAAATAAAAGAAGAAAAAGAATAAGAAAATGAGAGAAAATGAAATAAGAGAACCATAGAAAATATAGACAAAAAAAATGAAAAATGAAAAATAACAATAGAATAAATTAAAGTTTTATTTTCCATATATTTTTCTGGTTCATATGAAACCTTGAAAATCAATATTGTCTATCAATTAAGCACATTAACAATGTGCATTATACATTGAAAAAAAAAAAATCAATGAACAATATAAATTAAAAAATCGTCATACCTCGTACTCAAAACAACAATTAATGTAAACTCTCTCTCTCCATGGTTTCCTTGAATTCAATGTAAAATTTAGAAAAGGAAAAAGAAAAAAAAAAAGAAAGAAAAAAAAAAAGAAAAAAAGAAAGAAAAGGAAACTACGGTTAGATAGATATTTTTTAATTCGACCATCATTCTTATATATAGCGTAAAAGAAACTACTTTTCCAACAAAAAAATAATAATAATATAAATTATCAATGCAAAAATAAGGATAGAAAATCAAATCAGAAAAACAGAAGCATATAAAATAAATACAAACATATTATTTACAATTTTATTGAACACAGCCACGACAAACTTGAAAGGCAAACTAAAAAAAAAAAAGGCTATAGCAGTATTACAAACAAAATGGTTCCAACAATAGCAAAAACTCCGCTCTCTTTACTTTGAGCACCACTCTCCGGTAATGTAAACAACATTGCAGTTTTGCATAGCCACAAACCATTACTTCTCCATATATTTATTTGAGAAAGCGAGAGATATTAGAGTGACTTTTGACATTTCCCAAAGAAAAAAAAAACTGACATTTGACTCTTTGAGGTTTAGTTTGTAACGGACATTTAGTGGGAGGGGAAGCAGTATTGGAGTAAAAGATTTTACTTGAAGGAAGAGAGAGAGAGGTAGAAATTACTGAGAATTTAATGACAACAAAATTAAATGTTTCTATTCATTTTCTATTCAATGGAAGAGATTTGATTAGGAATATTAAACGCACCGTTTATTTCACTTGAAATATATGGAGCAGTTCAATTTTACTCTTTTTTTTTTTTTTTTTTTCCTCTCTTTGCTTTGAGCACCACTCTCTGGTAATGTAAACAACATTGCAGTTTTGCATAACCACAAACCATTACTTCTCCATATATTTATTTGAGAAAGCCATAGATATTGGAGTGACTTTTGACATTTTCCAAAGAAAAAAAAAAACTGACATTTGACTCTTTGAGGTTTAGTTTGTAACGGACATTTAATAAGAGGGAAAACGGTATTGGAGTAAAAAATTTTACTTAAAGGAAGAGAGAGAGAGAGAGAGAGAGAGAGAGAGAGAGAGAGGTAGAAATTAGTGAGAATTTAATGACAACAAAATTAAATGTTTCTATTCAATAGAAGAGATTTGATTAGGAATATTAAATGCACCGTTTATTTCACTTGAAATACATGGAGCAGTTCAATTTTACTTTTTTTTTTTTTTTTTTTCTAGTTTTACTTAAAGGAAGAGAAAGAGGTAGAAATTAGTGAGGATTTAATGACAAAAAAAATTTGACGTTTCTATTCATTTTTTATTCAATATAAGATAGTTAATTAGTCATATTAAATGCACCATTTATTTACTTGAAATACACAGACTGGTTTAGTTTTACTTAAATTACCAGTTTTTTACTCAAATGGCCGGTTCAATATTTAAAAAGTATGGATTTATGTCACGTGTCCTAATTCTAGGCCAACTCTAAGTTGGAACTCGGCTTTTAAATATATTCATTTTTTATTTAATATAAGATAGTTAATTAGTCATATTAAATGCACCATTTATTTACTTGAAATACACAGACTGGTTTAGTTTTACTTAAATTACCAGTTTTTTACTCAAATGGCCGGTTCAATATTTAAAAAGTATGGATTTATGTCACGTGTCCTAATTCTAGGCCAACTCTAAGTTGGAACTCGGCTTTTAAATATATATGATATAATATGATATGTTTCAATAAAAATAAAATCCATATAATTTTGAACATTAAAAAAAGAAAAAAAAAACATTTCAAATTTAATGCTTAATTAACTCTTTAGTGTTTTAAAAGCATTTATATTCCTTTTGTGTACAATAATCAAATAAAATTTTACATTTTTTGACTTTCAAAAGCAGAATAACACTTGCAAAAAATAATTGAAAATCGTAAAAATCACATAAAAGAAAAACAATCATCTCATAAAACATTTAAATGAATTAATACATAAGGCCTTTATTTTTAGTTTAATTCATGTAAATTAAAACATGTTAAAATATTTGTTCACATAGGTGTAGTTTAGAATGAAAATAAGTATGAAAAAGAAAAATAGTAAGAAGAAAACCACGATTTTGATTATCAAAATATAGAATAGAAAATTAGTAGGAATTCTTTTTAATGTTGGTGTGATACCTATTATATTCCAATCCTATATAATTCTAAACATTCGAAAAAACAAATGAACAAAAAAAAAAATCTCATAAACATTCAAATGAAGAATTGTTCAATCACAAATTTCAAATCCATATAATTTTGAAAATTAAAAAAAAAAAATCAAATTTAATGCTTAATTAACTCTTTAGTGTTTTAAAAGCATTTATATTCCTTTTGTGCACAACAATCAAATAAAATTTTGCATTTTTTGACAGTGAAAATCGTAAAAATCACATAAAAGAAAAACAAATATCTCATAAAACATTTAAATGAATTAATATATAAGACCCTTATTTTTAGTTTAATTCATATAAATTAAATGAACAAAAAAAATCTCATAAACATTCAAATGAAGAATTGTTCAATCATAAATTTCACAAACAAAATGGAAACATATTTAGATTTCAACCAAAAATATAAAAATACCAAATTGTCATACTTAAATCATTAATTGAGAGAGAGAAGCTACTTGTATCATTAATAGAGAGAGAGAGAGAGAGAGATTAAATAGACCGGTTATATTTAGATTTCAACCAAAAATATAAAAATACCAAAGAGTCATACTTAAATCATTAATTGAGAGAGAGACTACTTGTATCATTAATAGAGAGAGAGAGAGAGAGAGAAAAAGTGAGAGATTAAATAGATAGATTATATTTAGATTTCAACCAAAAATATAAAAATACCAAAAAGTCATACTTATATCATTAATTGAGAGAGAGAGAGAGAGGCTACTTGTATCATTAATAGAGAGAGAGGGAGAGATTAAATAGACCGGTTCAATTTTATTTAAAAGACCGGTTCAGTATTTAAATGACCGGTTTAGTCAATAAAAAGTATGGGTTCATGCCACGTGTCACTATTCTATGTCATTCTAAGGAAAAACTCAGCTTTTATATATATATATATATATATATATATATATATATATATATATATATATATATATATATATATATATGATATATGATATATGATATGATAGAGAGAGAGAGAGATTAAATAGACCGATTATATTTAGATTTCAACCAAAAATATAAAAATACCAAAGAGTCATACTTAAATCATTAATTGAGAGAGAGAGAGAGGCTACTTGTATCATTAATAGAGAGAGAGAGAGAGAGAGAGAGAAAGGGAGAGATTAAATAGACCGGTTATATTTAGATTTCAACCAAAAATATAAAAATACCAAAGAGTCATACTTATATCATTAATTGAGAGAGAGAGGCTACTTGTATCATTAATAGAGAGAGAGGGAAAGATTAAATTGACCGGTTCAATTTTATTTAAAAGACCGGTTTAGTCAATAAAAAGTATGAGTTCATGCCACGTGTCACTATTCTATGCCATTCTAAGGAAAAACTCGGCTTTTATATATATATATGATACTACTTATTCAACAAATTTAATTGATTGATACGAGTTGATTTAAATAATTCAATAAAACCCAAGTTTCAATATTATTGAGTTTGTATATTAAATGGGGACATAAAAAATAAAAAAAATAAAAAAAATAAAAAAATATCCATAAATTATGGATATTAAATGGGGAATGGATAATGGGTAATGTCAAATGTGAACCGTCGGTGGAAGGCTCCGTTCTCACTCCTGAAGACATCTCTACCAATAACCATAGCTACCAAGGAGGAGGTAGTGAAATCCACTCCCTCCTCCCCCTTTCCCTTTACTCCCCTCCTTCTCCCTTCCCCTCCCTTTTCAGCCTTTTCTGAGGCTCCAACCGCCTTCTCGAAGGCCTTATCTACCTCTTTTGAGGTATTATCTTTGAATATCAGCTCTGTCGGCTCCTCCTCTATCAACAGTCATTCGGATTCCGCCTTTCCTAATCATTCCCATATGCGGATCCGTCATTTTTTTGACGTTTTTTTATTTCGGTTTTTTCACAACGAACAACATTAGAGGCTAACAGTTTGAACCTCCCTTTACAATTGACTCTATATATGCTTAATATCTGAAATTACAGCATTTAAAATCTGCTCTTCAAATCTAGGAGTACTGCCATGACGAATAGCATTTCTTTGCAGCCAAATATGATAAACCATTGCAACCAAGCTCAACTTACATAGAATGGCACTCAAGCTACCACCTCTCTAATTCCGAATGCCAAGAGATATGTTCCTCATTTCATCAAGCAAAGTGCACTTTCAATATGTTTTGAGACAATATATACTATAATCTAATGCTGTGTTTTAGAGAGAAGAAATTCATGCACCTTGCCTAATATTATTAAATGTGGCAAACTCTAAACCAACCAAATTTAAGAAAGCATTAGACATATCATAATCCATTCCTATCTCATCACGTACCACTCTATAGGTTAAGCCATTTGTGCCAGGGCTAAGGACATGATTTACATAGTAGCATCAAATTTCTATTGTTAGATTTGGGAAGATGTCCTGTAATTCATTAATTAAACAGCGAAAGTGTCACATTTTCTTCTTCTTTTTTATTTTTTTAGTAAAAAAGAACTTATGCAGAGATGAACTTTATAACATAATAAACAGATGCAAAAAAAAAAAAAAAAAAAAAAAAAAAAAAAAAAAAAAAAACCTTAAAAAAACTAAAATTAAAATTAAAAATTAAAACTAAAAAAAAAATTAAACAAGAAATACATAAAAACCAAGGGTTGCCAAATTAAATATTAAAAGAAAAATTAAAAAGTTTTTTGTTTATTTTTAAAATATTTTTTTTTTAAGAAATTAAAAATTTTCATTTTTTTAAAATAAAAATTTTTCTTTTTTTTTTTTCTTCCAAAAAAAAAATTGATTTTACAGGGATATTTTTGTTTTATTGAAAAAATTGTAAGGTTATTTTTGTCTTTTTATTGGCCATGGGGTATATTTACAAGGTTTTGGTAATTTGAGAGACATTGTTAATTGGGTGGTAGTTTGAGAGAGAGAGAGAGAGTGTAGACTTTTTCCAAAAAAAAAAAAATTAGAGAATTTATAAAGCCCTTCATGGGAAAGAAATCCCAAATAGGAGTGAGAGTGACAAGAAGTAGTTAACATGATTTGATTCCAAGCCTATGACACTTGTTATTGACAATAAAAAGTGACCCTCTAAACATGGAATTGAGAATTGACAATAAGATCAAGATTTATAGAAAGACAAATCATGGGAGCATACCTTGTTGATTCGATGCATCCCTAATTCTCTATGGAGTTCTCAACAACTTATGTCCGGAATGGTGAAGTGGATGAAGCATTCTGTTTCTTTCAAAGATAGCAACTAAGCAAATGAAAAGAGAGTGTAAATTATATTGGTAAATTAGGTGGTTGAAAAGTGCACATACCGAAATTGGGGACCCTTGCTAGACATATAGATTATATCAATCAAATATTCCTCATCAATCAATATGTGTTCGACTCGAGCAATCTTTCATCACCAACTCTTGAAGACCGTTGTTGGAGTCTATCATTCCCTCGGGAATGGACACAAGTGAGGAACACAAATTGATGTCGAGGGTTTTTAATGTAGAGGGAAGACCATCCTTAGGAAGGGACACAAGTGAGGAACACTCACCGATCACTAACTCTTAAAGACTGCCATTGGATTCTATCATTCCCTCTGTTAGGGACTCTAGTGCATTCAATCCTTCAATTGTAAGCTTATGCATTCCAGTTGCCAATTCCTTTAACGACATCTCATTACAATAGCTTAGCTCCAATTCACGAATAGCAAGACTCCTTGGGAGTGGAGCCATCAGCTACGAACATCCACGAATCTCAAGTTTGGCTAAAGAAGGAAGAAGGATGGGCAATCCTCCTCTTAGCTTATCGCAGTACTTAACACAAAGCTCTTCAAGTTTAGGAAAAGCACCACCTCCATTTTTGGCACCAAAAGAAACCCATTCCTCCCACTTTCGCATCTCTTCGAACCTAAGAACGTTTACGGCATCAAATGGCTTAACAGAAAAAGAATTGCTGCCACAAAACTCACGACTCACTATTACAACTTCATCAAACCCAACAATAGAGAGGTTTTGTAGAAAGTATAACTGCCCAAGGGGGGGCAAGTTGCTGTACGTCCAAGATATTAATTAGGTGTTAAAAATATAAATTAGATTAATGAAGTAATTAATTAAGTGAAAAATGAAAAAAGAACACTTAAAAATTGTTTAAGATAGAATTTTTGAGTTGTGTGTCCAAACAGGCAATTATGTGTTCGGATGGCTTATAGACGAGGTTGGCCGAGAGGTCCAGTTTTACGCGTGAACGAACAGGACAATTTCAAGTCCGCACAAAATTGGTGAAGAGTTTCAAATACGCATGTCCGGACGGGACATCTGAGTGTCAAGATGGGCTAACCTGTGAGTTGATGTGCGACTTTACACACGTGTGTCCGAACATGCCACTTATGCATCCAAATAGGCCTGGGTATAAAAACACACTGACACGTTTTGGGACCCATTTTCTCTTCTCCCAAATGATTTCTCTCCTCTCTCTCCTAGGTTTTGCTATAAACCCTTGATCCTTGAAGTATGAGGCCTCCAAACTTGAATCCAACTCTGGAAACACGTTTCTAAGCACGAAATCGTTGTTTTCACCAATCGTTTTGAGGTAAATCCTAAAATCTTAGCTCTTAGTTCCATTTGTGTTGATTTTTAAGGGTTTTAGGCTTAATCTCTCAATTTCCTTTAGGTAATGTGTATTTCATGGTGTTCTATATGAATTTTGAGCATTGAATCTCATTTTGGTGAGAAATCAAGGTAAAACCCAAAACTCTAGATTTTTACGAAGTGTTGTACATTAGTAAATTCTGTGTCTAACTCTAAGATAATATTATGTGTTAGTGTTATTGGTTGTTGAGTTGTTAATTGAAACCCTTGAAATTCTATGGGTTTTTCATAGGACTTAGAACCTAAGTGGGATTTAGAGATAGAAAATACTAAGGGTTAGTCTTAAGGTGTCATTGCAATGTATTATACAATGTACATTGCGAGGCTTACGGGGAAAACTTCTTCATAAGCCATTAGTCGAGTAGCTAAAGTGAGTATTCAACTCACTGAGAAAAGATACTACGTTTTGTGAAGTTTTATGATGTACAAAATGTTATTTTATTCCAAAACCCGAGCCAATGATAATTTAAGATGATATATGCATGTGGATGTTTTCAATACCTTCAATTATATTGAGTTATGATTTGATGATTTATGAGCTTTGGAATACGTTTATGGAAATATGAAATTAGTTATGTTTTTAGATGTTTTCAAATAAGTTGAGATTTATGTTTTCATGACGTACTTGAAAAGAGATAGAGAAGCATACGAAGTTATATGATGTGTATGTGTATGATACCATGATCATGATGAGTATGAGAAATGATGAGCATGAGCATGAAACAAAATCAATAATGTTGAACGTAAGACTAAGGTTTAAAGGTACCTTGGCAGAGCAAGTGTAAGACTAGTGCGTATAAAGCCCCACGACATCAGAAACAAGACTGTGGGTTCGAGTCTCACAGTAGATAGCAATTAGAGCAAGTGTAAGACCAGTAAGTATAAAGCCCCACCGCATCAACAATAGAAATCAAGGAAAACGGATGTAAGGCAAGCATGACATGACGTATGACATGGTTTATGTTTTATGATGATTTCATGACTAGATGTATCAGTATGCCTATGTGTGACGACCCTTTTATATATATATATATACAATATGGATTCATCACAGTAGCATGACGATTAGTCATAAGCCAACAATAACCTAATACATATCTTAATATATGCATAATATATAAGAGATAAGACGTTGCAGTGGAAACTAGATTCATTAACTAAAAAGAGTAATACAACATCAGAGCCATACATCTTTCTATCTGTTTAAGACTTAATCAAAATATTATTTACATCAAAGAATGGCTATACAAAAGAAATATCACATGCGACACAAGGCATATACAAATGTCTATACAAAAGATGGACTATCCGAGTCCGACGCACATACAACCAGATGCGAAGAGCCTTAGTTGTAGTATCCTAAATACAATGCCACAAGGTCCTCATCAATGTCTACAGTACCTGCAGCCAAAGCATCAACATCTACACAATCATGGTGGTAGCCGCGTTTGCATATATCGGTAAAAGTATGAGTTCACCAACTCAGTAGTATAAAACTCTCTAAGTTTTCACAATGAGCCAACTCATTTATTTTTACCGTGTTTATGATAATGGCTACTTTGTGGATTGATGATTTTCATAAAAGGTTTCGCAATCGATAAAGTAAACAATGGCATTTATAAGCATAAGTTAATATTTTGCAATATACACACCGTTACATATATATCATGTGACTCAGATACATTCGTATATAAACTTTCCAATCTTTGGGAAAATATAAGCAAACAGAAATATCTAAGTAAGGAAACAATTGACACTATGTCTTGCCTTTATACACATACAAGTCTTCCAAACCTTTGGGGAACACAGATATACATATACTCCCAAACATAACATCACAAAAAAGCAATTGATATAATATTACGACTTTACACGCATACAGATCTTCCAAATCTTTGAAAAATACAAGTATACGTGCACACCTAACATTAAATCACATAAAAGAATTTGACATAATATTTTGGCTATATACACATACAGGTCTTCCGAACCTTTGGAGAATATAAGTATACGTATGCTACCAGATATTACATCTCAATAAATCAATCAACATCATAACTCGACCTCACATGCATACAAGTCTTCCGAACTTTTGAAGATACAAGTATACGTATGCGCATTCCAAGTACAGGACGTCTCATAAAACACATGCAATTTAGACGATTATCACTATACATATATATCTTATGTCTCATTCAAACGTATATGCATACTAATAAATCTAATATAAAATACTTTACTGAAACATGTCACACACCATATCTCAAGTTATGCATGTTCTTATTCTGTTTTTTTGGTTTCTAGTGCCGTCGCACTTGACGCCAGTCATGCCACGCCGTTTGGTCTCTACACACAGCCTCAGCAACGCTAGTCCCTGGATCTCATATTTTGTACGATTGTGCGAGAGAGATGAAGACAAAAAAAAAGCATTTCTTGGGCTCAGACGACGAAAGAAAAAAAAAGCACCCAAAAAGAGGAAAGAAATTGAAACAATTCTGACAAGGAAACTTTCAAAACTTTCTCCACTCTGACACTAGGTGGCTACGTGATGTTCATTATGGGAAGAGCCAATGCGAAAAATTAAAAGAATAAAATATATATATATATATATATATATATATATATATATATATATATATATTGATTTTGTGAAAGTGCAGTTAGCAGGTCAAAAAAGCGGGTCAAAATTTCAGGAATTCTTTCAGAGTTCATGAGACAGTTTTCGGGAGCAAAGCCTTGGTCATAGTAAATTTTAATATTTATTATTATTAAGTGTTACTAATATGTAGATGCGATTTCAAGGGCAATATTTTTAAGACCTTCACAGTCGACAAGGTTCATTTCCCCCGGAAATGAATGATATATATATATATATATATATATGGTAGGCTATTATGTTAGAATATATGTTATGATTTGATACTTACATTATAAGATAATTACTTTTTAGATTATTGATCATAATTGAGGCTAATCAAATCAAACAATTTGATTACCATACTTATTTTTATTTCCACATCTGTGGTTGAAATATTTTTTTATTTAAGCATTGTTTCTCAATAATTCTGCATAACAATTAAAATTACGGGACCCTTCCGGGGATCCCACTCCGATGCCTAAATTAGCTTCTGAGGGAAAAATCTGCTCAATGCATAAAATATTGAGTCTGAGTTAATACCTAGGATATGAGTCTATTTATAGGCAAAGAAGTGGAGTCAAACCTGAATTAGGATTCCTGCTCCTTGTTGATCTAGAACTACTGTAAGAGTTCTAATTGGACTTTGAACTTTTATTAGACTTCTGATCTGATCATGCTCTTGATCCGATCTCTTATTTGACTTCTAATTTGATTGGACCCTGAGTCCTATCCTGATTCTACCGAGAAGATAACTACTGATCAAATTATATTAGGACAAAGAGTCCTATCTCGATTCTACCAAGATATGACTGCTAATCGGATTATGACTCTTACTTCAATTTAACTTGGAGTACAGTCTTAATCCGGATCTACTGGGATAACTAATACCTGATTTCTTGGGAATAGATGCTAAGTGTCTATCTCTTAGGATTGGACTTCCCGAAAGTCTTGTTGACTGAGTGTAATTTATTCCCAACAAGCATGATGAAATAATGAGAAAGAATCCGTGAATGATTTCAAAAACACGTAACAAGAAATTTTTTAGGTTTTGAGGGAACCTAAACCCTTTAGATTCGTTAAAGGAAACCAAAACCTTTTCAAACATAATGTTTAATATTAATTTTTTGCATACCTTCTCATTATTTCATCATGCTTAAATAGAAAATATTACAACCAGAGGTGTGGAAATAAAAATAAATATGATAATGGTTACATTACCATCAATTACAATCAATTATCTAAAAAGTAATTATCGTATGAAGTAAGTATTAAATCATAACATATATTCTAACATAAGAAAAATATCTTACCATATTATATATTCTAGTATTAATATGTGTTCCGTATAGAATTTCATTTTCATAATACACACCTTGTCACTATATCAAAGAAATCAAATAGCCAAGTTCCGTAATGTAAAGGGAAAGGTGATGTGAAGCTTTTCGAGGCATAATGTATGATTGAAGGGTCTTCTCGTGAGTTAGCTAGGCTATGTTTTTTTTTTTTTTTACATGTCTACACAAGAGGGAAAAGTAGGATTCGAACTAGTGACCTCCGCTTCATGAGGCGTGGTCCCCAGCCAAATAGCCAATGAGCTACCCCTTGGGGACTTGTTAGCTGGCTATGTTGTTCTCATGAATTGTGAGCTAGGCAAAATTTACACGTTAAGAAAGTTAGAAAGACCATCATAATAACTATGATAAGCTGTTCATGGCCTACCACCAAAAGAAGGAAAAAGAAGACAAAAATAAATAAATAAATACAAGATGAAATATATCTTTTCTTATTTACTTAAGTTTTTAGGATGAACGGTGATTTAATATAATATCAGAGCCAAAGATCTTAAGTTCGAACCTTGACTCCGTCGTTTACCTCATTTCAATTAAATATTTCACGTGTTGAGCCTTGACTATTAAAAGGTAATTTAACCGCTCTCACAATAAGAGGAAATGTTGAAATATATATTAAGTGATTAAATTTACATCTTTTCATCAACTTTAGCTTTTGAGATAAGTGATGATTTAACAAAACCAAACATGAAAGAAGATTAGTTCGGTTGAAGAAGAGCCAAAGTAACCAGATAAATTTGAGCACAGAGTGTCTAATTCAATTTCACTCTACCTATAAATGATCTACTTTCTATCACTTTATGTTTTCCTATGAGAATTTGTTGAATGTAGATGGTATCTTTCATAGACAGCTATAGAGTCCTAAAAGTGCATGACATCTTGCAACAAGTATTCTAAATGTTTTTTTTTTTTTTTTTTTTTTTTTTTTTTTTTTTTTTTACCACAAAAGAAATATTTCTTCACGAATATTTCTTCACGATACAAATTATGAGTATCCCATTTTCAGACAAGTTTAGCAACCCCCCCCCCCCCTCCCCCCGCGCCGGAAATGAATATATATATATATATAATCAAGTTTCCAGATCTAAAATCAAGAACTAGTTTAAAGGTTAATAAGGAAAAGCCCTTTATTGATAAAATAGAGGATATGCTTAAGGATTTGGTTAAAACCAAACAAGAACAGCCCAGTAGTTCCAATACTCTGTCTGTTACTAAGATCCCTGAGTCTATTTTTCTTTTGTTAGAATATATGTTATGATTTGATACTTACATTATAGGATAATTACTTTTTAGATTATTGATCGTAATTGATGGTAATCAAATCAAACAATTTGATTACCAATTTGATTACCATACTTATTTTTATTTCCACATCTACGGTTGTAAAATTTTTATTTAAGCATTGTTTATCAATAATTCTGCATAACAATTAAAATTACGGGACCCTTTTGGGGATCCCACTCCAATGCCTAAATTAGCTTCTGAGGGAAAAATCTGCTCAATGCATAAAATATTGAGTCTGAGTTAATACCTAGGATATGAGTCTATTTATAGGCAAAAAAGTGGAGTGAAACCTGAATTAGGATTCCTACTCCTTGTTGAACTAGAACTATTCTAATTGGACTTTGATCTTTTATTGGACTTCTAATCTGATAATTCTTCTGATCTGATCTCTTATTTGACTTCTAATTTGATTGGACCCTGAGTCCTATCCTGATTCTACCGAGAAGAGGACTACTGATCAAACTATACTTGGACAAAGAGTCCTATCTCGATTCTACCAAGATATGACTGCTAATCGGATTATGACTCTTACTTCAATTTAACTTGGAGTACAGTCTTAATCCGGATCTACTGGAATAACTGATACCTGATTTCTCGGGAATAGATGCTAAGTGTCTATCTCCCGGGATTGGACTTCCCGAAAGTCTTGTTGTCTCCTCCTTGGGTTGGACTTAGTGTAATTTATTCCCAACAAGCATGATGAAATAATGAGAAGGAATCCGTGAATGATTTCACAAACATGTAACAAGAAATTTGTTAGGTTTTGAGGGAACCTAAACCCTTTAGATTCGTTAAAGGAAACCAGAACCTTTTCAAACATAATGTTTAATATTAATTTTCTGCATATATACCTTCTCATTATTTCATCATGCTTAAATAGAAAATATTACAAACAGAGATTTGGAAATAAAAAAAAAAAATATGATAATGGTTACATTACCATCAATTACAATCAATTATCTGAAAAGTAATTATCGTATGAAGTAAGTGTTAAATCATAACATATATTCTAACATAAGAAAAATATCTTACCATATTATATATTCTAGTATTAATATGTGTTCCGTATAGAATTTCATTTTCATAATACACACCTTGTCACTATATCAAAGAAATCAAATAGCCAAGTTCCGTAATGTAAAGGGGAAGGTGATGTGAAGCTTTTCGAGGCATAATGTATGATTGAAGGGTCTTCTCGTGAGTAAGCTAGGCTATGTTTGTTTGTTTTTTTTTTTTTTTTTTTTTTTTTTTTTTTTTTTTTTTTTTAACATGTCTACACAAGAGGGAGAGGTGGGATTCGAACTAGTGACCTCCGCTTCATGAGGCGTGGTCCCCAGCCAAATAGCCAATGAGCTACCCCTTGGGGACTTGTTAGCTAGGCTATGTTGTTCTCATGAATTGTGAGCTAGGCATAATTTACACGTTAAGAAAGTGAGAAAGACCATCATAATAACTATGATAAGGTTGTTCATGGCCTACCACCAAAAGAAGGAAAAAGAAGACAAAAAAAAAAAAAAAAAAAAAAAAAAAAATACAAGATGAAATATATCTTTTTTGATTAACTTAAGTTTTTAGGATAAGCGGTGGTTTAATATGATATCAGAGCCAAAGGTCTTGAGTTCGAACCTTGGCTTCGTCATTTATCTCATTTCAATTAAATATTTCACGTATTGGGCCTTAGCTATTAAAAGGTAATTTAAGCGCGCCCACACATAAGAGGAAGTGTTGAAATATTGATTAAGTGATTAAATTTACATCTTTTCATCAACTTAAGCTTTTGAGATGAATGATGATTTAACAAACCAAACATGAAAGAAGTTTAGTTCGGTTGAAGAAGAGCCAAAGTAACCAGATAAATTTGAGCACAGAGTGTCTGATTCAATTTCACTCTACCTATAAATGATCTACTTTCTATCACTTTTTGTTTTCCTAAGAGAATTAGTTGAATGTACATGGTATCTTTCATAGACAGCTATAGAGTCCTAAAAGTGCATGACATCTTGCAACAAGTATTCTAAATGTGTGTTTTTTTTTTTTTTTACCACAAACGAAATATTTCTTCACGATACAAATTATGAGTATCCCATTTTCAGACAAGTTTGCCCCCCCCCCCCCCAGAAATGAATGATATATGTATATATATATAGAATGGTGATGAGCATATGAAAACATGGTAATGTGCATGATAATTTCAATATCAAAATCTGAATACAAAATAAGAGAGTATTCTGCAATGATCATGAAATTAAACTCAAAGTAATGCTTAGATTCAAAATAACTTTGAATGTAAAACTTACAAATGAACTTAGGCCAGGATGCAACTGGCGATTACAAGCTTAAACTCAAAAGAACTGTAATGTCAAGATAAGTTTCGACCGAGGTTCTCAGTCGACCCCTAAGTCAAATCTTCTCATAGAAGAAGTTACAAGATCTAGTGCATCTAGATCTGAAGTGCCAAGGTCTAGATCATCTAGACAACCTAAGGATAAGACTCCAGCTAGGCATTCGTTTGCTGGTTCTACCTCTACGGAAGAACTAAAACGACGAGATCTAGAATTGGAAAAAGAACTAAGGAAGCTTAAGTTAAAAGGAGTCCAGACGACCTCCCAAGTGAGTCATCTATGCTATAAAGTTGACACACATCTAGAAGATGAGGAATCCCAGGAAGGAAATGCCTCTCCCACGGAATCTGATTTCATAGTTGAAACAGCTGTAGACCCCCAACTATGCACCATGAGGAAACCTTTTGAGATAGATTTCGATTTGCTCAACAAGGATTTTGAGTTAGAGGCAAATCTCAAAAGAAGAAAAGCCTATAAGGAAAGATTCAATCTTGAGCAGAAGAAAGAAATCTTAAGTCACTTTAAGAATCACATAAGTGATATAGAGATGCATATCTCTTATTTCGATTTTGTTGATGAGTTTTACCCTGTAGAAAATCAGGTCCAAGCCATCTCTAAGAAAAAATGGGTAAAAGAAGATAACACAGTTGTTTCTTCAAGTCACCCTCCCCAAGAAACCATAGTGTTCCAACATAGAACCACTACAGTTAAAGCCTCACCCTTTAAGGTTGCATCTGAGAACACAGATGTTAAGAAAGTCATTGACCAAGCCAATTACACCAACCAGTACCTAAACTCCATAGGAAACCAGTTGGATAAAATTGAAGAAAAGCTCGATAATAAGCCTCTCCCAAAAGAGAAACATAAGCCTTTTAAGCAAGAGAAACCAATAATCAAGTTTCACTAAGAATTGGTATCCCAGACCTACCCCTCCGGATATCCAATTTGAGGAAAGAAACTTCCAAAGCCAATTTGCAGTTTCTGCTGATAAACTTTACGAGTGGAATATCGACGGTTTAGCAGAGCAGCAAATTCTAGATAAGTTGACCCATATGACCATGGTCTCTAGCAGTTATGTTATGAACCATAATTTAAGCCAACCAGAGGTTGTTGACCTCTTGGTCAAGGGTTTCACAGGAACCCTTCAATCCTGGTCGGAAAAGCATCTCACCGATGAGTCAAGAGCCAGCATTAGAAGTGCTGTCAAAACCAATGAGGAAGGAATCCCCATATTCAATGAGAAAATTGGATTAGGAGATTCTGATGCTGTCAATACTTTGTTTTATACGATTGTAGAACATTTTATTGGCACACCAAGTCACCTAGCGTCTAGGGTCCATGACCAGTTGAGTAATCTTAGATGTCCAACCCTGAGCGACTTTAGATGGTATAAGGATGTTTTCCTTTCTAGAGTCATGCTAAGAGATGATAGCAACCAACCGTTTTGGAAAGAAAAATTCATTAACGGTCTGCCTCACCTCTTCGCCCATAAAATCAAAGAAGTCTTAGTCAATGAGAACAATGTGATAGAGTATGATAATCTCACTTACGGGAATATCATAAGTGCTATCCAAAAAGAAGGTCTTAAGATGTATCGATATGAAAATATCAAACCAAGCCAATAAGGACAAGAAAAAGGCTAAGTATGAAATGGGTAATTTCTGTGAGCAATATGGTCTGCCTTTGGTAGCACCATCTAAGAAGCATAAGAAGTCTCGTAAGCATGAGGAATATAGAAAGCATAAGAAACGGTTTAAAAGATTCAAGAAAAGAAGCTTTGAGCCGAATGATTTCTACAAGAAGGAAAAAAGGAAACCCAAGAAAAGATTTAAGAGATCTAAGAACAACAAAGATGGTTGTTATAAGTGTGGTAAGTCCGGTCACTTTGCAAAGGATTGCAAAGCTAAGGAAACCATTAAGTCTCTAAAAGTCTCTAACGAAGAAAAAGAAAACTTAATAAGAATGTTAGAGATAAAAGACACTGAACCCAGTGACTATGAGTCTGAACTAAATATTAGTTCAAGCGATAACAGCTACCGCTCATGCAGTAGCAATGAGTCTGAGTCTGGTCCAAACATAAGTTTCGGTTGTAACGACACTTGTTGCAAGACAATTAGTGTTATGACCAAAGAAGAAGAGCAAGAAGAATTGCTTCTTGATCTTATAAGTAAATTCGAGAATTCTGAGTTAAAAAGACAATATTTAGAAAAGTTAAGAAAACTTCTAACAAAAAGAGAAGTTAAGACTCTAGGGTGAATAGGAAAAGGACACTGCCGTCAACGTGCCGTCAGCGCAGTCGAGAACCGAGAGAAGGGCCAGGTAAGTCGGAAGGACACACGGATAGGACACAGGCGTATGACCTAGGAGACCTAGATGGAAAACAGAGATGAAGTGTGGTAGAGAGATGTCTCGCTATGCAGAGACCGAAACAATAAAAGTCTAAGCCAGGTAACCCTAAACTTGCCAAGATGAATAGATTGTTCAGATCTAACTCATCAGTAAGCTCTAGATCCACTAGGATCCCTGAGATTCCAGAGGTAGTCAACGAAGAACACATTGAGTATCACGATGAGGATTCCTTCATTGATGTCGATGATTGGAATATACCTAAGGTTCCCAGTAAAGAAATTTACAGAAAGAAGTGGTCCGTAGCATCGTTCAAAACTGAACAGCATGTCAAGACCGTAGAGCAAGTCTATGCTCTCAATAAGGAACATGAGTTATGCCAGCTTTTTAGCCCAGAAGCCATTAAGCGACATAGAAGAGAAGGCCACAACTTTATCCATATAGGATTAGTTCAGGTCGCCATTAAGCCCCTAACTAGAAGAGGTCTTAAAGCCTCTGTTATGTTAGGATTAAGAGATGCCCGTTTTACTGATTGGCAGGATAGTCTCCTCGGAGTCATTGAAGCAACCATGCATGATGGGCCAGTCTATTTTGACTGTTTCCCTGATTTCACCGTAAGTTTAAGTGATCCTCACATCCTGAAGGTTTTGACCCTGAGTATTAGAACCCAAGGATATAAGATTCTAGAAGGTGTCCAGCCTCTAGCTTTGATTTACAGGATCTACTATAAGTGCACTGGAACTAACATGAACTTCCAGGCAATTAAGAGAAGCCCAAGTGGTCAAACCATGTTGATCCAAAGTAGCCAGAGTAACGCAAATATTCACATCCCTCGAACTATTCATTGGACTGACATTGAGTTACCCAAAGAATGGAGTTTGACCAATGAGAGTTTTAATCTTTTCTTGGGTTTCCTTTTTTCCTTCTTGTAGAAATCATTCGGCTCAAAGCTTCTTTTCTTGAATCTTTTAAACCGTTTCTTATGCTTTCTATATTCCTCATGCTTACGAGACTTCTTATGCTTCTTAGATGGTGCTACCGAAGGCAGACCATATTGCTCACAGAAATTACCCATTTCATACTTAGCCTTTTTCTTGTCCTTATTGGCTTGGTTTGATATTTTCATATCGATACACATCTTAAGACCTTCTTTTTGGATAGCACTTATGATATTCCCGTAAGTGAGATTATCATACTCTATCACATTGTTCTCATTGACTAAGACTTCTTTGATTTTATGGGCGAAGAGGTGAGGCAGACCGTTAATGAATTTTTCTTTCCAAAACGGTTGGTTGCTATCATCTCTTAGCATGACTCTAGAAAGGAAAACATCCTTATACCATCTAAAGTCGCTCAGGGTTGGACATCTAAGATTACTCAACTGGTCATGGACCCTAGACGCTAGGTGACTTGGTGTGCCAATAAAATGTTCTACAATCGTATAAAACAAAGTATTGACAGCATCAGAATCTCCTAATCCAATTTTCTCATTGAATATGGGGATTCCTTCCTCATTGGTTTTGACAGCACTTCTAATGCTGGCTCTTGACTCATCGGTGAGATACTTTTCCCACCAGGATTGAAGGGTTCCTGTGAAACCCTTGACCAAGAGGTCAACAACCTCTGGTTGGCTTAAATTATGGTTCATAACATAACTGCTAGAGACCATGGTCATATGGGTCAACTTATCTAGAATTTGCTGCTCTGCTAAACCGTCGATATTCCACTCGTAAAGTTTATCAGCAGAAACTGCAAATTGGCTTTGGAAGTTTCTTTCCTCAAATTGGATATCCGAAGGGGTAGGTCTGGGATACCAATTCTTAGTGAAACTTGTTGGTGAAAATTTAGGCTTATGGATCCTATTCAGTTCTAAGGCTGAAAGGGCTTTTTCAACTTTTCTGATGTTTTCATCAGATTCAGACTCCGAAGAGGATTCTGTTTCAGATGAATTCTCAGAGGACTCAGGGATCTTAGTAACAGACTTCACTTTTGATCCTATCTTCAAAGAGTTGGATTCTTTGTTGAAGGGTCTTTTGACTTAATTGTTCTTCAATTCTTTTAACCTTAATCTCCTCTTGTAAAAACCCTATCTGTTGGGTCTTAGACTTGACTAGGTTAACAGACTTAGAGATTGAATTGCTTTTGAAAGCATTCAATTGACTTAATTCTGGTTTGGCCAGAAACTTAAACTTAACATTTTCATCCATGGGGTAGGTAATTAACCCATCCTGGTCTGTTGTAAAAGGATACAACAGAGTAATGAAAGGTAGACCTAATATGACTTTGTCAGTCATATTCTTAACCAAGACAAATGATGTTTTGAAGCAAACATTGTCTTGACACACATGGGCTTTGCTTATCTCAAAAGTAATTTGCATCTTGCTGCCATTAGCAGAACGCAAATTCTCTTTTGACTTACTGTAATACTTCGTAGGAACAAGTCCTTCTTGTATACAGTTCAGATCTGCACCTGTATCAATTAATACAACTACAGATAACTCAAAATCTTTTCTTCAATTTTATCCAACTGGTTTCCTATGGAGTTTTGGTACTGGTTGGTGTAATTGGCTTGCTCAATGACTTTCTTAACATCTGTGTTCTCAGATGCAACCTTAAAGGGTGAGGCTTTAACTGTAGTGGTTCTATGTTGGAACATTATGGTTTCTTGGGGAGGGTGACTTGAAGAAACAACTGTGTTATCTTCTTTTACCCATTTTTCCTTAGAGATGGCTTGGACCTGATTTTCTACAGGGTAAAACTCATCAACAAAATCGAAATAAGAGATATGCATCTCTATATCACTTATGTGATTCTTAAAGTGACTTAAGATTTCTTTCTTCTGCTCAAGATTGAATCTTTCCTTATAACCTTGGAATACCATTTTTTAATATGGATTCGGTTGATTAGGCTTATACAATTTTCTTCAAATTGTGGAGGCATGTCTTCAAGCTTCGGTTCGGACTCGGCTTCACTATTATTAGAACTGCTAGCGGCTGTCTTAAGCTTGTGCTCAATTTTCAAGAGATTAATATCCTGTTTTAACTCTTGATTTTCTTCCTTAAGTATTTTAATCTCAGACTTAATTTGATTAACTTCAAGTTGCAAATCTTTTATTGTGACCCAAGTGGTATTCCAAGGTTAAAATTAAGATCCAAGATTTTGAGTTATCTGTAGTTGTATTAATTGATACAGGTGCAGATCTGAACTGTATACAAGAAGGACTTGTTCCTACGAAGTATTACAGTAAGTCAAAAGAGAATTTGCATCTTGCTACCATTAGCAGAACGCAAATTCTCTTAATTGGAAAAAAGGAAACACTTATTCCCCAAAGTAGCCAGAGTAACGCAAATATTACGTCCCTCGAACTATTCATTGGACTAACATTGAGTTACCCAAAGAATGGAGTTTGACCAATGAGAGTTTTAAGCCTGATCTCGTAAGGCATAATCTAGGAGATCTAGATTATATCCAGTAGTACTTGGATGGTACTGTCAAGATAAGTTTCGACCGAGGTTCTCAGTCGACCCCTAAGTCAAATCTTCTTATAGAAGAAGTTACAAGATCTAGTGCATCTAGATCTGAAGTGCCAAGGTCTAGATCATCTAGACAACCTAAGGATAAGACTCCAGCTAGGCATTCGTTTGCTGGTTCTACCTCTACGGAAGAACTAAAACGACGAGATCTAGAATTGGAAAAAGAACTAAGGAAGCTTAAGTTAAAAGGAGTCCAGACGACCTCCCAAGTGAGTCATCCATGCTATACAGCTGACACACATCTAGAAGATGAGGAATCCCAGGAAGGAAATGCCTCTCCCACGGAATCTGATTTCATAGTTGAAACAGCTGTAGACCCCCAACTATGCACCATGAGGAAACCTTTTGAGATAGATTTCGATTTGCTCAACAAGGATTTTGAGTTAGAGGCAAATCTCGAAAGAAGAAAAGCCTATAAGGAAAGATTCAATCTTGAGCAGAAGAAAGAAATCTTAAGTCACTTTAAGAATCACATAAGTGATATAGAGATGCATATCTCTTATTTCGATTTTGTTGATGAGTTTTACCCTGTAGAAAATCAGGTCCAAGCCATCTCTAAGGAAAAATGGGTAAAAGAAGATAACACAGTTGTTTCTTCAAGTCACCCTCCCCAAGAAACCATAGTGTTCCAACATAGAACCACTACAGTTAAAGCCTCACCCTTTAAGGTTGCATCTGAGAACACAGATGTTAAGAAAGTCATTGACCAAGCCAATTACACCAACCAGTACCTAAACTCCATAGGAAACGAGTTGGATAAAATTGAAGAAAAGCTCGATAATAAGCCTCTCCCAAAAGAGAAACATAAGCCTTTTAAGCAAGAGAAACCAATAATCAAGTTTCCAAATCTAAAATCAGGAACTAGTTTAAAGGTTAATAAGGAAAAGCCCTTTATTGATAAAATAGAGGATATGCTTAAGGATTTGGTAAAAACCAAACAAGAACAGCCCAGTAGTTCCCATACTCTGTCTGTTACTAAGATCCCTGAGTCCTCTGAGAATTCATCTGAAACAGAATCCTCTTCGGAGTCTGAATCTGATGAAAACATCAGAAAAGTTGAAAAAGCCCTTTCAGCCTTAGAACTGAATAGGATCCATAAGCCTAAATTTTCACCAACAAGTTTCACTAAGAATTGGTATCCCAGACCTACCCCTCCGGATATCCAATTTGAGGAAAGAAACTTCCAAAGCCAATTTGCAGTTTCTGCTGATAAACTTTACGAGTGGAATATCGACGGTTTTTCATCATGCTTAAATAGAAAATATTACAACAAGAGATGTGGAAATAAAAATAAATATGATAATGGTTACATTACCATCAATTACAATCAATTATAATCAATTATCTAAAAAGTAATTATCGTATGAAGTAAGTATTACATCATAACATATATTCTAACATAAGAAAAATATCTTACCATATTATATATTCTAGTATTAATATGTGTTCCGTATAGAATTTCATTTTCATAATACACACATTGTCACTATATCAAAGAAATCAAATAGCCAAGTTCCGTAATGTAATGGGAAAGGTGATGTGAAGCTTTTCGAGGCATCATGTATGATTGAAGGGTCTTCTCGTGAGTTAGCTAGGCTATGTTTTTTTTTTTGACATGTCTACACAAGAGGGAAAAGTGGGATTCGAACTAGTGACCTCCGCTTCATGAGGCGTGGTCCCCAGCCAAATAGCTAATGAGCAACCCCTTGGGGACTTGTTAGTTGGCTATGTTGTTCTCATGAATTGTGAGCTAGGAAAAATTTACACGTTAAGAAAGTTAGAAAGGCCATCATAATAACTATGATAAGGCTGTTAATTTTCTACCACCAAAAGAAGGAAAAAGAAGACAAAAAATAAATAAATAAATACAAGATGAAATATATCTTTTCTTATTTACTTAAGTTTTTAGGATGAACGGTGATTTAATATGATATCAGAGTCAAAGGTCTTGAGTTCGAACCTTGACTCCGTCATTTATCTCATTTCAATTAAATATTTCACGTGTTGGGCCTTAGCTATTAAAAGGTAATTTAAGCACGCCCACACATAAGAGGAAGTGTTGAAATATTGATTAAGTGATTAAATTTACATATTTTCATCAACTTAAGCTTTTGAGATGAGTGATAATTTAACAAAACCAAACATGAAAAAAGTTTAGTTCGGTTGAAGAAGAGCCAAAGTATCCAGATAAATTTGAGCACAGAGTGTCTGATTCAATTCCACTCTACCTATAAATGAACTACTTTCTATCACTTTATGTTTTCCTAAGAGAATTTGTTGAATGTACATGGTATCTTTCACAAACAGCTATAGAGTCCTAAAAGTGCATGACATCTTGCAACAAGTATTCTAAATGTGTGTTTTTGTTTTTTTTTACCACAAAAGAAATATTTCTTCACGATACAAATTATGAGTATCCCATTTTCAAACAAGTTTAGCAACCCCCCCCCCCCCCCCCCCCCCCCCCCCCCCCCCCCCCCCGCTACAAGTATTCTAAATGTTTGTGTTTTTTTTTTTTTTTTTTTTTTTTTACCACAAAAGAAATATTTCTTCACTATACAAATTATCAGTATCCCATTTTCGGACAAGTTTAGCAAACCACCCCCCCCCCCCCCCCCCCCACCCAAATAGAGATATTTGCATTCCAAAGGTTTTGAAAAAATTAAATAATAAAAAAAAAAAAAAAATAGGAGTTTGTGTACATGATAATCATCTCTCAAATGTCAAAATAGCAAAACAAGTAGAGCAAATCCTCTCAAATTATTTGTCCAAATTGGAGAGAATTCGGGCATGCAATTGTAAGAGACCACTTATGAAACCTAGTTGATCGTATGAGTGGTTGGGCAGCAGCCCAATTTTTATTTGGTCAGGTGAGTCTCATAAGTAGTCTCTCACAATCACCTGCTCGAATTCTCTCAAATTTGAACGTAATGATAATTTGAGAAGGATCCTGATCCAAAACAAGCAACAGATCAACAAAACCATTTAGGTCTTTGTAGTTCTCAAAATAATTAATGCTTTGTTTCAAACATTCTTTCATATAGTCATTTTTTTTTGGAGGGTTTAATTGTCATTTGCAAAGAACTAAATGATTTGCATAGTAGCAAACTCTCAAATGTTTGAACCCAACTTGATCATCCAATTATTTGAATCGTGTTTAATTTGATTGTAGTCAAAATAACATTTTCTCCCTCTTTTGTAAAGGATATAGATTTAAGAAGGAAGAATGCTACCTCATTTATAGCCATATGTAGATTTCTTTTTATTTGAATTTTCATTTTAGAATAATCTCTAGCTAGCTTTGTATTTTTTATTTTTTATTTTTCAATTCCTTTGTAATTTTTTTTTCTTAAGGCAAAACAACAAAACGTGTTTTATTACTATAATTAGGCGTTTGGCTACTAATTTTCTATTTTCTTTTGATTGATGTTTGTATTTTATATCTACGCATAATTCACAAAGAAATCCATCAAGAAAATCAGTGGAATTCACAAAGAAATATAGAGAGAGAGAATTCGATCTATAAGTAACATTATTTAGCAGTCGATAACTGATAAACAAATTACTGACGAAAGTAAGCCTCTATAGGTCAATCATAAGTCTGGTGATTTTAAAAGTCATCTCATTTTCGAATGGACATAAGAGTGACATAAGAGGGATTTATAGCATTGCTAGACTCCTATATGATAACTTTTGACTTAAAATGCCCAAGTTATCCTTAAATTTTAAAAAGTGATACTTGACTTCCTCAAACTGCTGCTTAGCTGCAAGTTACATCATTTGTTAGCTTCTCGCCTTAAAATTAATGGGCTAATTTTGATACATGAAACGCCCAAATTACCCCTAAAAATAATTATAAAATTAAAAATATTAAAAAAAAAAAAAAGAAAAAAAAAAGAAAAGAAAGAAAAGACAAAAGGAAGGCTAATAAGGTGGTTGACCAGGACAGAAATTTCCTACAAATTGGTTTGTAGGAAATTTCATACAAATGTCATTATTATATGTGGGTTGTATGAAATTTCCTATAAACCAGTTTGTAGGAAATTTCTATTCGGTTGACCAGGCCCTCAAGGTTGAAGAGATGATTTGGCTACCCTCAAAAGTTGCTAAGGGGGACTCGGCCAACTCTCAAAGAACCCTCCTTCATATTACTCTTTTTTTTGTATTTTTTTTTTAAAAAAAAAAAATTGGGGCTAATTTGAGTATTTCATGTCAAAATTAGAACATGTGCTTCATGTGCATGTGTGATTCTTTGTCCATTTTAATGCCAAAAACAAATAGAGTATGCAACTTACAATGAAGTACTGGTAGTTTGAAAGGGGCCAAGTACCAGGTGTCAAGTGTCAATATTCATTTTCTAAGCCAATTGTTCATTCTAACATGTTAACAAGCCTAACCTATTAACATCATTGTCTATATCATTTATTTGATCAGCACTACAATTATATTATATAAGGAGTTAGTCTTAAAAATGCTCACCCTCGAAGTAACTCTTCGAAAATCCTATCTGAAAGTCTTCTGTATAACAATTAACAAACACTCAAGCAAAAAGTTCAAAACCCTCTCTGGTTCACTATGAAAGAAGTTCATTTTCGTTCTTTTATGTTCTTTATATACTCTTTTTGTGCGATTAATGTTCATTTCATTCGATCAAATTTGGCATTAATGTAGTTAGACGACGTCAGGGACGGAGCTAAAAGTTCTTATGGGCAGGGGCCGGTGGTAAAAAAAAATTATTGGGAGGGGCTAATAGGCTAAATTTTTAGTTTTTTAACTTATATATATATATATATTTTTTTTTTAGATTTTTTTTTTTTAACCTAAGAAATTTTTTTTTTTCAAGGAAATTGGAGGGGGCCATGGCCCCTACCAGCCCCCCCCCCCCCCCCCCCCCCCTCCCTCCGTCTCTGGACGACGTCGAGTCTCACCTTACCTCACAGGTCAAGTGACACATGGAGATGCAACTTTTGTTTGATCTAATTTGCATTAAATGATGTCATGTGATGTCTCATCCCCACCAAACCCCACACAATCATTGACACGTGGAGATTTGTTTTTTGTTTGGGCAAACTCATTTTGGATCGAACAAACACAAATGTTTGTTCAATTCGTTACATGTGTTTGTTCGATTACATCGTAGGTTTCTTACCATCGGACATGTGGAAATTCTAAATTCGTTCGCTTGAACTATTTCCATTCAATCGAAATTTGTGTTTATTCGATTTTGTTGAATGTTTCTTATGACACATGACAAATTTAATTCGTTCAATCAAACCATTTTCACTCCGAATAATCCCCTTTATGATCATAAGTGGGTCATAACTTTTGCTACAAGTGTTGAAATCACACATATGACCCCAATTCGGAAATCTCTTTCCAGCGCGCATGCAACGGTCACTAGCTACACTCGGTGAGCAAATTTTCAAGCTAAAAAGATATTCCCCCCACCCCTTTCCGCGGCTTGAAACGCATCATTTTCTCCCATACCCTACCTTATTTTGATTTTAGTAGGTATTTTATGCATTTCGTTATTTCCTTAATAAACAAAACATGCATTTTATTTTCCTGGAAATTACACGAAAATCAACCAAATTGAAGTGAAAATGATAGCATACCCTCGATTTCATTGAAGTAAAATAGCATATTTTTTAGTATAGTTTGAAAATTGGAAGTTATTGAAAAAAAGGGATGCAACAATTGGGCACACATTATAAGCATGCCTAATTCGATAGATTTGGCAAAAGACGGTCCATAAAGTGAATCTATTCCATTTTTGTTTGAGAAGAAAAGCCAAAGTTGGCCATGCACATTCATTGACTTTCATTGCTTGGGCAGTTTTGTAGGGTGAAGAAGAATTGAAATCAAGTTACTCTTACCCAATTTAAAAGTTCAGAAAGCCACAGCATTTGAGATTTACAAATTCTAATCTTCCTTTTTTTTTGGGAGACATAATTAGCAAATGCATAAAAGCACAAAGGGTTATTATAATGCTATCACTATATCAAAGTGTTATCATTTTACATCTCTATTTTAGCTGCAAATTTACCAAATTTAAATTTGTTGTTGTTGTTGGTTTTTTTTTTTTTTTTTTTCACTATTCTGTATGTATATCCCTTAAAATGTGGAAATGACAACATCCTACAGTTCCCCTAAGGTTGTTAACTGACAATGCCCAAATCCCTTAAATATATTGTCCGGGATTTGGTCTTCTAAATGAATCAAAAACTCGCATCCTCTGTTGTCGGGCACCTCAAAAAATATCTCAAGCCGTTAGCAAGAACCTACCAAATTGGGTGGAGTAAATTCTACACCAGTATTGCAACAAAAGTGCTGCAGAGTGCAAGCTCAGCACAACACAATCTGATATTATCATTGTGAATTTAGTAGGGAAAGGAAACGAGAGGATCGGATTTATCCTTAAGGTTTGGAAAGGCAAGTATAGTAGTTTACAGGCTATGTCCTTAATTAGTTTTTTAAAATTCACCTGGTAATTTTGAAAACAATTCTAATGTTTTAGCATTGCCAGAATGCTGGATTACCTGCTGGAGAGACTTGCCTATGGCTTTATCCCTGTAACTAACATGAAACTTTGCCTTAGCCAACAAACCCTAGGTCCCAAAAACAAAATGTAGAGAATATATTAGAATACTCAGCATACAATAGAGGAAAAGAAACAATAAAAATAAAAAATAAAAACCAGCAGACAGTGAGTGAAAAATTATTACCTTTGTGTCAAATTCTCCTGATTTAACAGAAACATTGATGTCAGTGATGTTCCTCACGAGATCCACCAATAATCCAAGGCGATCAGCTGTCTCCACAAGTAGTAAATTGCACAAATAACATTGTGGCAGGGGGAGGGGAGGCAACAAGAAATTTTATTTTTTGCCAGCTGGATTCTCATGTCAAGATGTCATGATTCATGCTTAGCAGATAATTGCTAAGGTGGGTGATGTAGCACATGAAGGTCCCTAGAAGTTTCTAGAAGATCCCTAATAAATAGTTTTTATTTATTTGATTTCCTTTTAGAATAAGGTTTACTTTTACTACTAGGATAAGGTTTACTATTGTTATTAGAATAAGGTTTACTATTACTATTAGGATTAGGATTACTTTCTTTACAAGTATTTCTCTTCTATAAATAGGCTTGCTTATTATGTAAAAACTCAATCAATTGAATTGTTATAAAATCCGAAAATTCTCTCTCAAATACTCTGCGGAGTTTTATCTTTCTTTTAGCCTGCGGGCTTGTTTTATATTTTGGGGTAGAAGACGAAGACGCTTCTCCTTGCAGAATCGAAGACGATGTTATTTGATTAGTTACCTTAGTCTTCCGCTACGTCAGTTGGTATCAGAGCAGGCTTTATCCTGATCATGGCCAATCAACGCAACGGTGACAATCCCCCTAACGACACTGATCGTGACAGGGAGGCTCCTTGGAAAGCCGAATTCCAAGAGTTCCAGCAAACAATGCAAGAAGAGATGCGACAAGAGATGCGCCAGATGCGAGAGATGATGGAGCACATGCACATGGGTCTTAATCGTAATCATAGGGACAATGATGCCCATGATGACGATGGGATTCGAGTGAGGCCTATTCTTCACCGACAACTTGCACCCATAAACGGACCACCGGTCTATGAGGATCTTAGTGACGATGAAGACTTCGCTGAAGGGGTGTTCAGACAAAACGATGGAGTAGATCGACGAGGTGAAGGACGTAGGCGCGCCGGTCATGGCGGCGGCGCAGGCTTCAGAGGTTATGAGGGCGGTGGAGCTGGCCATATGGGGAATGTCTATGAAGGTGCTGGCCACCGGGATGCTTATGGAGAGCAACCCAGACGTCAGGATCACGGTAGGGAGGAATCCCATGAATACCAAATGAAGATTGATCTCCCATCATTCAACGGGCATCTTCAAATTGAAGATTTCCTAGATTGGGTGACAGAGGTAGAGAGGTTCTTTGATTACATGAATATTCGTGAGGATTGCAAGGTGAAATTAGTGGCATACAAATTCAAGGGAGGAGCTTTTGCTTGGTGGGAGAAATTACAGATTTCCCGTGCTCGACAAGGGAAGGGACGGTAACTTCATGGTTGAAGATGAAGCGCCTACTCAAAGCAGGGTTTTTACCACCGGATTTTGAGCAATGACTATTCCAGCATTACCAAGAATGTCGACAAGGAGGTCGAACCATCCAAGCGTATGTTGATGATTTCTATCGCCTATCCGCCCGGAATGATCTCATGGAGACAAAAGATCAACAAGTTGCAAGGTTTATTGGTGGACTGCGTGTAGCAATACAAGATAAAGTCTCTATGCATCATGTCTTTACTTTGAACGAGGCAGTTAGCTTGGCAACCCAAGCCGAGAAGCAATTGGAGCGGCCTAGAGCACCAACTTGGGAGTGAAACCCGAGCAATTCAACGAGAGCAACACAAGGTCGGGGAAAGCAATCTCTAGTTCCGACGGTCACACCAAGTCAACCAGTGACTTCCACGGGAAATGGAGCCAGCAGCAGTTCAAACATCTCGAGACAACCATCCAACAATCCATATGCACGGCCCGGTCCAGACAAGTGTTTCAAATGCAACCAACTAGGACATAGATCTCATCAATGTCCCCGGAGATAGATGGTAAACTTGATCGAACCTTAGCCAAAAGAAGGATCCGAGCATGGGGATGATGATACACCCGAATATGAGGAAGAGGAGTTGGCTGACGCTGATGAGGGAATCCCACTTTCCCGATCCTTAGTAATTCAACGTTTACTCTTGACCCCGAGGCAAGAAGATCAATCTCAAAGGCACAAGATTTTTCGTACTCGCTGCACAGTCAACCAAAGGGTATGTGATGTGATTATTGATGGTGGTAGCGGGGAGAATGTAGTGTCAAAAGAGATGGTATTGAAGTTGGGTTTGAAAACTGAGAAGCACCCTACTCCATACAAGATAGGATGGATCAATCGAGGAACCGAGATACTAGTAACCGAGAGAAGTCGTTTCACATTCTCAATCGGTAAACATTACTCAGATTCGATTTTATATGATGTAGTGGAGATGGACGCATGCCACTTAATCCTGGGAAGACCTTGGCAATTTGATGCGGATGCCCAGCACCAAGGAAGGGCTAATGTTTACATTATCTTTCGGGATGGTCGGAAGATAATATTTCGACCCTTACAAGAAGTTGAAAATTCAACTCATTCCAAGGGTAAGCCGGTCCTCCTATCCACTGGTTCAGAATTTATAGAAGAAGTTAAGGAGGCTCAAGACATCGTAGCATTGGTGACCGAGGGAACTCCGAGTTCCGTCTCACAAGAAGTTCCAGAGATAATGCGACCGATGTTAGAAGAATTCCAAGACATCATGCCTGAAGAGATGCCCTAATGACTGCCGCCCATGAGAGATATCCAGCATTGTATTGACTTAGTGCCAGGAGCAAGTCTCCCAAACTTGCCACATTATCGAATGAGCCCAAAGGAGAATGCTATTTTGCAAGAGCAGGTAGAAGGGTTAATTCGGAAGGGACATCTACGCAAGAGTATGAGTCCATGCGCAATACCAGCCCTACTTGTACCAAAGAAAGATGGAAGTTGGCGAATGTGCGTGGATAGCCGGGCAATAAACAAGATCACAGTCAAGTATCGATTTCCTATTCCCCGAATAAGTGACATGTTTGATATGCTATCTGGGGCTAAGATTTTTTCAAAGATTGACTTGAGGAGTGGATATCACCAAATCCGTATACGACCAGGAGATGAATGGAAAACTGCGTTCAAGACTAGGGGTGGGCAAATTATCCGATTACCGTTTATCCGCCGACCGCCACCGAACCGACTTCGACCGCTTACCGCCTACCGATAAAAAATATAGTCGGAATTCGAAATAAAATTTTTTTTCGATTTATTGTCGGTCGGTAATCGGAATAACCGACTTTTCCGTCGGTAACCGACCCGAATAGGCTAAACGGTGTCGCACAGCGCTTTAGTTAAAACGACGTCGTTTTCGCCTGTCAAAACGACGTCGTTGCGTATAAATTAAAACGGCGTCGTTTTGATTTAGATCAGAAACGACGCCGTTTTAAATGGCATATATATTCATACTTTGTGGAAACCTAAAACCTTCAATTCTTCAAACCCTCGACGAAACCGGTCGACCCATTGACCCACAGGCCACAACGCCGTCTCCCTCTCCCACTCTCCGTCTCTCCCCACCCAAACGGCCAAACCTAGAAACCCTAGGCAGCCCGTTCGGCCGTTCGCGGCTCGCCATTGTCGCCAATCGCTTTTTCGGCCTCTGGCCACAGCGGCACAGCCCTCGCCAATCGCCCCACCGGCCGTTCGCAATCGCCGTCTCCCACTCTCCGAGTCTTTCTCACTGTCTCACAGAGTCACAAATCAGTCCGACCGGTACTCAGTCCCACTGGACCCCAGCCCTAATCCTCAAAGGCTCAAAAATGAGAAACCCTAGTCCCTAGCCCGTTCGCCAATCCCTAATCGTCCCTTTTCTGAGTTTCTCAAGGCCCCAAGGTTAGTTTATTTTTTTTGTTAGTTTTTTTCAGTAGTTGTTAATGTTTAGTTGCATAATTGCATTTGTGATTCACTGATTTGGAAATGTTAACAAATCCATTTTTTTTTTTTCAGTCAGAGACTTTTTTCGGTGGTTGTTTGGATCTGGTGCAGTGGTGGTGCACTGCTCGTCGTGCTCGACTCTGCTAGACTGCTGAAAAGTGGTAATTTACTATTATACATTTAGATATATATTCTTGAGTTAAAAGTTCACTGCTTTACTTCTTATATAATTTGGTTGTGTGAACTGTGAAATCACTGAAATGTAGGAATATGTAGGAAAAGTTCACTGCTTTGCTTTCTCATATAATGAAGCTTAAGTTTTTGATTGAAATATGATGAAAATATATACGTACAAATTAGCTTATGCATTATAGATTTGTGAAATCACTGAAATGTAGGAATATGTAGGAAAAGTTCACTGCTTTGCTTTCTTATATAATGAAGCTTAAGTTTTTGATTGAAATATGATGAAAATATATACATACAAATTAGCTTATGCATTATAGATTTGTGAAATCACTGAAATGTAGGAATATGTAGGAAAAGTTCACTGCTTTGCTTTCTCATATAATGAAGCTTAAGTTTTTGATTGAAATATGATGAAAATATATACGTACAAATTAGCTTATGCATTATGCATGGCAGTTTTTTTTTTTTTTGGTCTTTTCAGTGTTTTCACTAAATATAACATGTGCTGCATCTTATGATTCTTACTGCAGTGAATAAAAATAAAGCAAAAAAAATCTTGATTCTTGTTGTAGATTTTATATAAGTTTGGGAAACTTTCTTTCTAACATGAATCCACCACTAGCATTATAAATTTATACTAGTTTATGATGCTTATTGTTATTGATCATGCTTTTTTTTTTTTTTCTACTTTGATATTTTGCCATTTTGTAATTTTTGTTGATGTCAAGTGCTGCATTTTGTTGTCATTTTTTCAGATGGATGAATCTACACATACTAGTGGTTCTAAAGATAGTAGTGGTGCACCTAAAGCTAAAGGTGGTATTACACCTACTGGTCCTACACCTACAGTACCTACTGGTCCTACACCTACACCACCAGGTCCACCACCTCCACAAGTATGTACACCTACTCATGGATGTCCTGGTCCGATAGGCACACCACCACCACTAGTAGGTACACCTACATCTTCTGCATCAACCACTGCTTCTTGTTATCATTATCCATCATCTCCTATTGATAATTTGATGGGTGGGGTAGATATAGATGAGGATAATGATTCTGATGAGATGGAAACTGATAGGTCTTCTGGTTCTATGAGAGGTCGTGGTGGTCGTCCACCACTCCCTAAGAAGAGAAAATCTAGAAAAGTGGCAAAACCATCTATAGTTTGGGAGCATTTCACTAAAGATTTAAATAGTCCTGAAGATAATCCTGTGGCACACTGTAACTATTGTGAGGCTCCGTATATGTGTCATGCAAAAAATTATGGGACCTCTAACATGTTGTATCATGTCAAGACTTGCCAAAAGTACAGGAGTTTAAAAGCTAACCAAGATACCTCTCAAACTAAGTTTACTTTTTCATCTGGGCAGACTCAGGGTAGTAAGAACCTAATGATTGCCAAGTATTCTGAAAAACTCATTAGGGATACACTCTGTGAGATGATCATTGTTGATGAGATGCCTTTTTCGACTGTGGAGAGGATGGGGTTTAGGAAATTGTTTAGTGTTCTTGAGCCTAGATTTAAGCTTCCTTCCCGGTATACGGTGATGAAAGATTGTGTCAAGATGTTTATGAATCTTAAGAATACAATAAAGGCTGAGTTTTTGATGAGTGGCCAAAGGGTTTGTTTGACCACTGACACATGGACTTCAATTCAGAATATGACTTACATGTGCATCACTGGCCATTTCATTGACCAATCTTGGAAGTATCACAAAAAGATATTGTCATTTCGCCAAGTGTCGAATCACAAGGGGCCAACAATTGCAAGCGAAGTAGAGCAATGTTTGGTAGATTGGGGAATTGGAAAGTTGTTGACAATATCTGTTGACAATGCAAGCGCTAATGATAGCGCAATTGATTTTTTTAAAAAAAGAAATTTGGGTAATAATGATGTTCTTTGTCGCCACGAATTTATTCATGTAAGGTGTTGTGCCCATATTCTCAATCTTATTGTGCATGAGGGTTTGAAGGATATAGATGATTCAGTAGTAAAGGTTCGAAATATGGTGAAGTATGTGAAGGGATCCCCTCATAGATTGGCCCAATTCAAGTCTTGTGCGGAAAGAAAAACAATTGCATGTAATGCTTCCTTGACCCTTGATGTTCCCACTAGATGGAACTCCACTTATACCATGTTAGAGGTAGAGGTGAAATATGAAAGGGCCTTTGATCTAATGATAGACGAAGATTCAAATTTTGTAACGTATTTGTGTGATGATGGGCCAGGGAAAAGGGGGTTGGGGCTTCCAAATGATGATGATTGGGCTAATGTTCAACACTTTATAAAATTTTTGAAAGTGTTTTATGATGTGACTATGCAGATATCGGCTTCCTTGTACACAACTACCAACATATATTTCAAAAAACTGCAGAAAGTTTATAATTGTTTGATTGCGTATTGTGGTAGTGATGATGATAAGTTGAGTGACATGGCTTTCAGAATGAAACTGAAATATGATAAGTATTGGGGAGATTTTGAAAAAATTAATCCATTGTTGTTCATTGCTTCTGTGCTTGATCCTCGTTACAAGATGGAAGTATTGGAGTTTTGGTTCTTGAGTAATATAGGGGAAGCAAAAACAGACCGAATTGTCTCCAAGTTGAAGAATATTTTGGAACAATTATATAGTCACTATGCTATGCATGATGGAGAAAGTGGGCCTAGTGGGGCAAGAATGTCAAATGAAGGTCGGATTTCCTCAACTTCAACCTCATTGGGTGTGGGACTGGGTAGTGGTACTTCTTGTGATCCTCAATTGAATAAAGATGCTTTGAAGGACTTCCATACATTTCGGGCAAGGAGAAATTTGATGCTAGCTCGGACAGAGATAGAAAAATATTATGTGGAGGGTGTTGAGATACCAAGTGATACATTTGATATCTTAATGTGGTGGAATGTAAACTCAGCAAAGTATTCAGTTCTTTCCCGGATTGCGCGAGATGTCTTAGCTATTCCACTTACCACCGTTGCTTCTGAGTCTGCATTTAGCACTGGAGGTCGCGTCATAGATTGTTATCGGAGTTCTTTAGCTCCAAAAACAGTGGAGGCTCTTATATGTACTCAGAATTGGTTGAGATCTACTTGGAGTGAGCATAACGAGCCAGACAAGGACTTGCTTTTGCGGCTTTTGCCTAGTATTGAAGATGAAGAGAGCTACAAGCTTGACTCAGGTAATATACTAATATTTGTTATTTAACTTATTTGTTTCAATTGATTGAGTTGATTTTTACTAATACTTTAAAAATTGCATTGTGATAGAAATTTTGTCTAATTCCATCACACTTGACGACGAGTAAGGCTCGAGGGATGTACTTTGTCAAGAATGTTTATTTGGTAAGTTTTTTGCATCCTATTATTATCTTACTTGATATTTACTTCTTGTCTTCTTTATAGTTTATATGGTCTTTTATTATTTTTATTTGATCACTAACATTTAACTATGTTTATGACATTATGTGTTGGTTTTTTTTTTTTTATTATTATTATTATTGAAGAATGCAAATTGAAGGTTTATGAATTTCTGATCGATGCAGCTCGTGGAACTTTGGATTTGGGAATGGTTGATACAATGACACTTGATTTTAGATTTGAAATGATTTACTGATTGTAATCGTTTAATTTGCTTTGCCTTGCTTTTTGATTTTGTTTGAGAATGGGTTGAATTGTTTTGCTTTCCTTTCCTTTCCTTTTGAATTCTGCTTTTGTTTGCTTGCTTTTAAGTTTTATGCTTGCTAGGCCTTTAATATATGTATTTTGTTTTTTTGAATTTGGATATTAAAAAGTAGTTTGGACTTTGGAATGTGTTATCAGGTTATGTAATTATGTTGGGTTTATATTGTGAGTATTAGAAAGTAGTTTGGACTTTGGAATGTGTTATCAGGTTATGTAATTATGTTGGGTTTATATTGTGAGTATTAGAAAGTAGTTTGGATTTGGAATGTGTATGTGGTTATCACTTATCAGATTATGTAACTTATGTGTAACTATGTTGGGTTTATATTGTGAGTGTTAGAAAGTAGTTTGGATTTGGAATGTGTATGTGGTTATCACATATCATATTATGTAACTTATGTGTAATTATGTTGGGTTTATATTGTGAGTGTTAGAAAGTAGTTTGGATTTGGAATGTGTATGTGGTTATCACTTATCAGATTATGTAACTTATGTGTAATTATGTTGGGTTTATATTGTGAGTGTTAGAAAGTAGTTTGGATTTGGAATGTGTATGTGGTTATCACTTATCAGATTATGTAACTTATGTGTAATTATGTTGGGTTTATATTGTGAGTATTAGAAAGTAGTTTGGATTTGGAATGTGTATGTGGTTATCAGCTTATGTAATTTATGTTGGTAACTTGGTAGTTTGGAATGTGGTTATTCAGTGTATTGAAAATTTGGAATGTGGATCATGTGGTAGTTTGATTGTTGGAACTCTTGAATGTTGGTATGTAAGTATGTAATGTGTTGGTTGGGTTTATTGGAATGTGGTATGTAAGTTTTTTATTAAAAAAAGAAAAAAATCAGCAAACTTATGTTGGTATGTAAGTACATTTTACAAGTTGGATACTTGGTATGTAAGTATGTATGATGGAATGTAAGTACATTTTTGTTAAAAAAAGAAAAAAAACCAGCAAACTGATAAAAGATTTAAATTTTAAAGTTAGAAAGTTTCTACAAGTTGGATATTTGGATCCAACGTCCAATTGTCCAAATTGTCCAATTTTTTCTTAGACATATAATTGTGGGCCAGTTTGGCAATTTAAATTGTGGGCCAGTTTGGCAATTTAAAAGGCCCAGCTTACAAAACTGAAAATTTCAAATTAAAAGCCTAAGTTTAGAAAACCAACCGGTTAAGGCCCAATTTTGAAAAGCCCAATTTGGGAAAAAGCCCACCTACTACCGATTTAACCGACTGGTTTCGACCGACTGTTCTGATTTCCCGATTTATCCGACAATTTCGAAAATAATGTTTAACGGAAAACTGTCGGGTATTATTCCGACTTTACCGACAAGGGCGGATCGGTAATCGGAAATAGTATTTTCGACACCGATTTACCCGATACCCACCCCTATTCAAGACTAAAGAGGGGCTTTACAAGTGGATGGTGATGCCTTTCGGTCTTTCAAATGCACCAAGCACTTTCATGCGACTCATGAATCAGCTATTGAAACCTTTTATCGGAAATTTTGTTGTTGTCTATTTTGATGATATTCTTATCTATAGTCGCAACCCGGTGAATCACATGGATCACGTGAGGAAAGTATTGGAGGTCCTCCGTGAAAATAAGTTGTTTATCAACTTAAAGAAGTGTAGCTTCATGATGGATCAATTAGTCTTCCTCGGATTTGTGGTTAGTGCCGATGGAATCAGAGTGGATGAAGAGAAGGTGAGAGCCATCAGAGAATGGCCTACGCCCAAGACAGTGGGAGAATTAAGAAGTTTCCATGGGTTAGCAACTTTCTATAGAAGGTTCGTTCGGAATTTCAGCAGTATTGTAGCACCAATCACCGAGTGCATGAAGAAAGGAAAATTCAACTAGGGTGACGAAGCTGAGTGAAGTTTCTCAATCATCAAAGAAAAACTATGCACAGCACTTGTACTTGCCTTACCCGATTTTGACAAATTGTTTGAAGTTGAATGTGATGCATCGGTCGTTGGGATAGGAGCTGTGTTATCTCAAGAAGGGAAGCCAGTGGAATTTTTTAGTGAAAAGCTCGGAGAAGCAAGACAGAAGTGGTCAACATATGAGTTGGAGCTTTATGTTGTCTTAAGAGCTCTCAAAGTGTGGGAGCACTACCTAATCCAACGAGAGTTTGTCCTCTATACCGATCATCAAGCATTAAAGTTCATCAATAATCAAAAGAATCTTAATCGAATGCATGCTCAATGGGTTTCTTATATCCAACGGTTCACTTTTTCTCTTAAGAGTAAGTCGGGAAAATTGAATCGAGTAGCTGACGCTTTAAGCCGCCGAGCTACCCTACTGATCACCATGAAAGCTGAAGTGACTAGATTCGAGTGCCTAAAGGAGTTATATGAGGAAGATGAAGATTTTGGTGAGACTTGGAGGCGTTGTAAGGCGGGGCAACCAGTTTCCGAGATACACATTCATGAGGGGTATTTACTTCGTGGGAATCGGCTATGCATTCCGAGGAGTTCCTTATGAGAACAAATAATCCGAGAATTACATGCTGGAGGCTTGGGTGGTCATCTGGGAAGAGACAAGACTATTGCTCTGGTCGAAGAGCGATATTACTGGCCGCAACTGAAGAAAGAAGTATGTAATTTTGTTCAACGATGCTAGACTTGTCAGGTCGCCAAGGGACAAACTCAAAATACAGGATTATACATGCCTCTACCAATATCGGAAGCACCATGGGAAGATGTATCTATGGATTTTGTATTGGGTCTCCCGAGAACCCAATGAGGAGCAAATTCTATAATAGTAATTGTGGATAGATTTTCCAAAATGGCTCACTTTGTTGCTTGCAAGAAAACATTTGATGCTGTTCAAGTGGCCAATCTATTTTTTTGAGAGGTGGTTCGATTGCATGGGATTCCAAAGTCTATCACTTCTGACCAAGACACCAAGTTCTTGTCTCACTTTTGGCGAACATTATGGAGGCAGTTTGACACAGCATTGAACTTCAGTAGCACAAGTCATCCGCAGACGGACGGGCAGACAGAAGTTGTTAATCGAACCCTAGGTAATTTACTTCGTTGTATTGCAGGCAACAAACTGAAGCAGTGGGACCTGGCTTTAGCTCAGGCTGAGTTTGCCTATAACAACATGGTGAATCGATCTACGGGGAAGGCACCATTCAAAGTCGTCTATGGGAGAACTCCAAGACTTGCAGTAGATCTAGCAACTTTACCTAAGTTACCAGAAGCAAGTGTGGCAGCGGAGCATTTAGCAAAACAGGTGAAAGCTACCCAAGAGGGAGTTCGTCAGCATCTAGAAAAATCCTATGCTAGTACAAGGCAGTAGCAGACAAGGGTCGGCGATCAAAGATTTTTCAAGAAGGAGATCTTGTGATGGTATATCTACGCAAGGGGCGATTACCGACTGGTGTTTCTGGAAAGCTGAGGAATAAGAAGTACGGTCCATGCAAAATACTTAAAAAGATTAACGATAATGCATATGTCGTTGATCTTCCCAAGGACTTGACGATATCTTCAACATTCAAAGTGGCAAACATTTTTGAATATTTCCCCCAAGCGGAGTCAGAATTTAACTCGAGGACGAGTTCTTTTCAAGAAGGGGAGACTGATGTAGCACATGAAGGTCCCTAGAAGTTTCTAGAAGATCCCTAATAAATAGTTTTTATTTATTTGATTTCCTTTTAGAATAAAGTTTACTTTTACTACTAGGATAAAGTTTACTATTGTTATTAAAATAAGGTTTACTATTACTATTAGGATTAGGATTATTTTCTCTACAAGTATTTCTCTTCTATAAATAGGCTTGCTTATTATGTAAAAACTCAATCAATTGAATTGTTATAAAATTAGAAAATTCTCTCTCAAATACTCTGCGGAGTTTTATCTTTCTTTTAGCCTGCGGGCTTGTTTTATCTTTTGGGGTAGAAGACGAAGACGCTTCTCCTTGCAGAATCGAAGACGATGTTCTTTGATTAGCTACGTCAGTGGGTGTGGAGCTGCAGCCTCAACAATTGTTATAGGAGCAACAGTTGTTGGGTTGCAGGAGTTAATCACATGAGTAAACAAAACTGATACATGCATTACTTCTGGTCAGGGCCATCACTATAGACGTTCACATGAGTTGCTATATCCACATCAACCTGAGGAATAACAACACGACATATCTGAATTGGGACAGAAGTGTGGGACACTGGTTTGTACCACATTCATGAAATGGAAGGTAACACAAACATTTTTTTTTTTTTTTTTTAATGAATAAGATAACACAAACATATTCAACGAAGGTAAACATAGTAATAATATTCTAAATGTGACAGATTTATCCCAGATAGTTAACTTTGCAACAAGAAGTGCTCCCCCACACACAAACTCCAACCAGATTTAAACTTCAAAAATGAAAATATAATTATAGAAAGATTTGAACCTGTTGTTTTGGTGGCATTACTCCAAAGGCTACTCCCATTGCTTATTGGCCGTTTGATTCCTGGAACGCATTGACGAAGCTTATAAAGAAAGGAAGTGGTGCTCTACCAGGTGTTATCTAAATAAGAACATTAAAATAAATAAATAAAAGAAGAAGAAGGTTTAAAGATGAAATACCGGGTGATACTCAATCAGGTTGTTTATAATTGTTAAGCGAATTGCCTCAAGCAACTCTGGATCTTCTACTTTTCTACCAGTGTCACTGCAAACAAACTCTACCAACAAATAAATCAAAATCCATATAAAACAGTGACAAAAAGAACTAACTACAAGGAGTAATGAGTCACATGTCAAATTTTTAAGGTTTTCAGAGTTATCTAGGAAACTAAGATTTCCAACCGTATCAGAAACGACTAGCTGTTTTCTTATCCAAGAACAAACGTCACCAACACCAATTCTCTTTTTGCTTTTAGGTGTTGCATTAGTTCAAGGGGTTGTCAAATTTGTGACTCAAATAGAAGCAATTGTAAGGAAGATCACTCCAGAAAACATATAAGAAACTGTCTCTTTCAAGGACAACAGAAATCTGAACTTTCAGTCGAGTGACCAGAAAATAAAAAAGAAGAGAAAAAAAAAAAAATCACCGGCATCAATTGCATATTTGGCAGCTGTCAGGACAGTATAAGAGCAGAGTAGACAATAATGTATACAAGGACTGAAGTTCATATGTACATGTAAGGCATAATATAACTTACATAATATAACTTACGCTATAGTGATGGCAAACTTGTTGTGCTTCCCAGAAGAATCCAAAAAAACATTGGCCTTAACAACATTGAGTCCAAGATTTTTAAGTGCATTCATCTGCAACCCATTTGCTTAATTTCTCATGCTCAATAAACTAAAGGAGGAAGTAACTGGCTTCATAGCAGTATCGAGAAGAGCTCCAAGCTGATCCCCAAAAGTTATCTCCACAATAGTTGCACTTGGATCAGAGTATTGGTTGATAACAACTACAGGAGTTGGGATGGTATCACTATCACTAGGACTTGCATCCTGTTTGCCACCCGATTCCCCAAATTCAAAAACCAAAAGAAATTAGAGAAGTAAGCTAGTTAATATGCAAAACCCCCAATCACATAGATCAAAAATTGTTTACTTCCACAGCAGTAGCTGATGATGCTTGTGGAGTGATTGCAGTGACTGAAGATAATCATCTGACAAACACCCACAGAGACTTGACAAAAATAATAGCAAGAATGCCATGCCCAAGTGTAAGTAGATGTTGGACAACTCAGCTACTAAGTACGATGATTTCATTATGCCATCATTTATTCTAAATGCATATCCCTAAAAGATGAAGCTTGCCAAGTTGAGTAAAATAGAGAAACAAATTGTCTAATCCTAACAAAATGGAAAAACATAATTCTAAATACATATGTGACTGAGAGGAAAGGGGGATCTGTTGATTGGACAGACTATATGGACGATTTACATCAGACTTGCCAAGACGGAAGATCTGAATTTTATGGGCTGGCTCTATACTTGGTCTAATAGAAGGCCTGAGAATCCCATCTTAAGAAAGCTAGACAGAGTGTTAGTTAATGAAAACATGGATGATTAGAGTGGTGATTAGAGTCCTTCTACCTCAAGGCATTTCTGATCACTCCCCAGTAGGGTCCTTCTTGAGCCTCCAATTCAGAAAATGCCTTTCAATTTTTTAAAATATTTTTTGGCTTGGGCATTATGAATTCTAGCCTTTAGTGGTGAAAATTTGGATCACAGTGGTGAAAGGGACTCCTATGGATAAAGTTTCCAGCCAGTTGAAGCTGCTGAAGTCAGAACTAAGTTGAACGAGAAGAGCCTCTCAGATATCAAGGAGAATTATCATGGCTAGAGAAAAACTTGAGAGCATCCAGAAGCAAATTCAGCTGAATACTGGAAAGGGTGAGCTTTTGTTGAAAGAAAAAGAGTTGTTTACAGATGTATTGTGATATGCGCAGGGCTGAAGAAAGCTTCTATAAGATAAAGGATAGAAGGCGGTGGCTAAGCATAGTTCAAATCTGTTAAGTGCAGAAACAGTAGAAAGAAAATCACAGATGTGTGTTTAAGAAAGATGGAAATAGGGTGGAAGACCCTGAAGAGGTCAACTATGAAATGGTAAGCTTCTTCCAAAAAGCTTCTGGGTGTAAATTCTAACTTTGTTGAGCTGAATGAGGAAAGATTGAATGCTGCTATTTCAGAAAGGCTTGATGTTACATCAACAGAGGGCTGGCTGACTCAAGAAGGTGAGTGATGAAGAGGTTAGATGTAAAGATCAAGAAAATAAATAGATAAATTAGTAATTAATAAATTATATTTATTAAGTAGATGGAATCAATTGTTAAATTTTAATTGACAACATTTATATTATGAAAATAAAATAAGTTTAAGGTAAATAATGGAGTTAAAATAAATAATTACAATAATGAGTCCTATTGTAATGAATAATTAATTGTAAGATTAAGTTGTAATGATATTAAATAAAATGAGGTTGAGTAATAATTATTTGAGAAATAAATAAAATAAGATTGGGCAAAAATACAATTTAAAAAAGTTAGAGGCTAGTATTAAAATAAGAGCAAGGCTTTGTCTTATTCATAGCCATGTGTGTGGCTATGGTTACTTTGGAACAAGTATTCTCTCCGTTTCAAACGAAGAGAATCGATTTAGTGTAAAAATGAAGGTCTAATTGTCTTTTTCATATTCTATACCCTCATTTTTTACACTAAAGGGAGTGGATCCAAATTCATGGTGACTTTGGGGAAATATTTTTCTCCCCTCAATCCCCACGTTCCAGCCCTCCCCACATTCCTCTTCTTTTCCTTCCTTTTCTTCATTTTCTTTCTATCCCCTTTTTCCCTTGCAGCACGATCTCTCCCCCTCTTCTTCTTTTCTTCCATTCTCTTTCCCCTGTTCTGTCGCCCAGCCCTACTTTCCCTCTCCTCTCTTCCTCATTTCTCCTCTCTTCCATCACACCGACACAACCCGAGTGAAACCCAGCATGCGAGATCATCGCCGAGAGTAAGAGAGACCCGATCCTTCCGGACAAGACGACGCCGGCGGAGCTGAGGGCGTGATTTCCGGTGGGTGACGCCGGTGAAGCGAATAGGAGCCAATTTCCGGTGATTTTGGGATGATTTCCGGCGTCCGGGTAGAGGATCATTCCTTGATGAATTTCCGGTAGATTTTCTGTAATTTCTTGTGATTTCATTCCTGAGTTATTATAGATTTACTTTGGGTATTTTTCTGTGCTATTTGGACTCGATTCACGGCCGGATGAGTGTCTTGGTTGTGTTGATTTTTGGAGTTTCAGTTGAGTGTTTGTTTTAACCAAAATAGGTATGGATTTTGTAGGTTGTGAAGCTTGGTTTAGTTTCTTTGTTTTGATGTTCACCGATTGAGGGAAGATGTGATTTTTAGTGGTGTTTTAGAGTATCTTGAGGGCTGATTTGGGGGATTGAAGGCTAAGTGAATTAGTTGTGTTAATTTGTTATGGATTATCGGTTTAGGTGATTTTGGGTGTTAGTTTCAATATGGAAATTGTTGGGTTTATTAATGAAATTTTGGATTTTTGTTGATGGTTGATTTGATGATGTTTTATTGAGTCTTGTTGGTGGAACTTGGTTGAGGATGGGTTCCAGTTAATTTCATTTGGAAATGGTTGGGTATTATCCGAAGATGGCTTGTGTACGGGTGCTGAAATTAGTTAGGATTGGTTTCCTAGAGTTGTTGGAGATTGATTTTGAGGGCTTTGTTGAGAATTACCAAATTGGTACCCTTAGAGTTGGTTTTATGGCTTTGATGTGTGTATGTAGTTGAATCCAAATTTGGTGTTGATTTGGAGTGAACTATGATGTTGAAGTTAATGTGTTAGATCCTTTTGGTGTAAATGACAAATGAGGTGGAAATAGAGAATGGGTTAATGGTACTATGCAAAAGAGAGTGCAAAGGATTTATTGGAATTTAGTAGGTTCTCTACTATGAGTTATTTTAGTGTTGTAAGTATGCTTTGAAGCTTGGATTGATTAAGAGAACATCAATGAGGATTTTGGGTAAAGGTTGGATAAAGTGGAATTGATTAAAGTTAGATTCTTTATTATAATCCATTTGAATGTTTAGAGGAGGATGAATTGCTAATTATTGATTAAGTCCCCATCTTGGTACCAAGTGAGAATGAGAAATAAGATAAGTGATTACTAGTATGTCTAGGTCTTATAATCTAAATTACTTGGAAGGTTAGAAACTAGTAAAGTATTAATGTAGTGGTCAATGTTAAAAGAACATAGAGTTGTGATGTCTAATATAATCTTACGTCAATAGGTATATATATAGGGATCGAATATACTTAGTTAGCTTAAATGGATAAACTAACTAGAAGACTTAATAGTTAATAATGATAACAAGACAACTTAGTACCTAATTCACTCATCCATTTACACTAAGTGTTTTAGTGTATTATCGGAATAGGTTTAAGCGTTGAAGGTATAAATGTATATATACATATGTATATATATGAGTTAAATATATATATTGTGAACTTAGTAAATAAGCAACAAGTTATAAAAAAGATTAGGAATAATAATGTGACACAACAATAACAAATAAGTTAATGAAATAATAGATGCGTCTTCTGGTTAATAAATAAGATAAGACACAAACTTATAACTAATGACTAATCTAATAATAGCTTAAGGCATCTAGATGGCTTTAAAAGTGAGTGACGCAATGTGTGAGCACGCGGGTAGTTAGGATGTCATAGAGTATGGGATTCAATAGTGTAGTTTAACGATACCAATGTTTGCAGGATCGTGTCCGGATTTGAGGCTTTAATTGGTTCTCCAATGTAGAGTCCAAGTGACTAGAGTCCAAGAGAGTGCTTGAGTCAAGAGTCCAATGCAGCCAAGGTGAGTATTCTACTCACTGAGAAATTATATTTTTTTATGTATTATGGATTTGTAAAATGTATATTGTTTTATGAATCTGAACTAACTATATGATGAAAGATATGTTTTGCATAATTTGATTAGTTTGATTATGTTCAATTATTTCAATGATGTTTAAGAATTGATGCAAGAGTGAAATGTGTTGAATTGAGTTAAAGTGTTTGAGTGTGCTGCAGTTGGGATTTAAATTATACAAAATTGTTTGAGAACTTGTCATGTTGAATCTGTTTATGTTTTATGAAAAAACTACGATTTGAATGTTTTCAAAGTATTTGATGAAAGGTCGGATTTGTTTAGTTTTAAGAGAACATGATTTAGCAACTACATGATTTTATAGCTTGATACAGTAGTGAAATATATACTGGTCAAGCAGAGAGTATAGAGCATACATTAACAGCAGTACAGTAGTAAAGCAGCAATATACACAGTTAAACAGCAGTATTAGCATATTAGTATCAGCAGTATCAACATACACAGTTTCATGCATATCATATATAGCATTGTTTTATGAGTGATGTTTTTATGTTATGAGTAGTTTTTACTAGACGTGTTGGTATGCATAAGTGTCTTAAATGAAAAGCGCTTATGTATATTTCTATCGGATGATTGCATGTGTTAAGATGTCATCCATTGAACTTGAATGCACATGAATACATGACTGCTCAAGTGCGAGTAATGGCATGTCTATTAGTAAGAAGGTTGACTGTTCTTGTTCTTCAGGAAAGATGTGTTAGCATAATTGAATTTAACTCTAGTGCTTTATGATCTACTGACGTTCAAGGCATGAAGTTGAAATACGATTAGAGATGGTGTTGCGAGTATTTTGTTGAATGATGATATCCTAATATGGAAGAGTAAGATGCTATGTTTTATTGTTTAAGACCTATGTGTAGGCGTGATATCTGTGATGGAGTGATCGTGTGCATATATGTCTGAGCCACCGTTGAAAAGTATTATTATAGAGGGGTTTATACGTAAAAACTTTCAAGCAGTAGATTGGAACTTTTACATATGTTCACAGCTATATAGTATGTTTTAAATGTTTTCTGAATAGTCGGTGTTTACTATATTAGCTATTGGTAAATTATGGCTGATATAGTGTTCGCACGACTAAAAATAAAATAAAGGTTGGTTCTTTGTGAAAACTCAGTTAGTTTAATATTACTGAGGTCTTAGTATGTTTTATACTGAGACGGTGAACTCATTCTTTCACCTATGTGGATGTGGATACCACCATAACCATGTAGATGATGTTCCTTTGGCTGCGGGTGCTTCTAAATATAGTTGATAATTTGGTAGCAGTGTATTTGAGATATTATGACTGAAGCTTGCCAGCGACGATTGTAATTGTCGGACCACAAGTTGTCCACTATTTTGTAGGTCTAGTATGACTTGTGACGTTTGTGTCACTTATTTTTTGTAAAGCCATTATTGTTATGTAATTATTGTATTAATAAGACTCAAACAGATAGATGTTAAATGGCTCTTTGTTGTAATTAATTTGTGATAGATGTATAAGTTATAATTTCTGCTATTCAGATTTATGTTTTCCGCTGCATAAGTAGATATATGTTATACTCTGATTATCAGGTACATGTTATGGGGCATGTGCCATATGTTGGCTTTGCGACATATCGTCGTACCACTGTAAGGACTCGTTTTACGTTTTGTTAAAAAAAAAAAAAAAAAAAAAAAAAAAAAAAAAAAAAAAAAAGGGGTCGTCACATTAGATACTCAATGTTTTCTCTCAAAGACAATAAGACTCCATGCCCTTATGGTTAGAACACCTTGTTTTTCACAAAGACTTCACATATAATTGGGAAAGATATACCGGAAGAAATCAAATCTTTCTTTGCTTCTGGATGTTTACTTACTATTATTACCTTAATCCCAAGAGTTGCAAATCCAACCAGGCTAACTAAATATAGACAAGATTCTCAATCAGATTGGTTTCTCTTGAGGAAGTTCAAAAGAATCAGGAAAACTTGTGGATTGAGAGACCTTGTGAACCACCTGATTCTCTCTTTTGTAATTCTAATAGCTAGTGATTGGTCCGCTGCCCTATACAGGACTGTTCCTTACAGCTTCTATTGAACTTTTTTTTTTGTACGGTTTGCTTTAATCTTTTTAAAAAAATTAAAGCAATTTATTTGAAATCAAATCTAACAAGGATTTGGTAACCACAATAAACTCAAGGAGCTAAAAGATAAAAATAGGGAGCAGATTTTTTTGTCTTAAAAGCTAAAAAAAAATCATATCGGACAGGAGCCTTCTTACATGAGCCCAAGTCTTTTTTTTTTTTTTTTTTTTTTCTTTCTTTCTTTCTTTCTTTCTTTGGAGGAATTACCTTTTTCTCCCATGAATTACCAACTTTTGCGCAAAGCTCTCACAAACTATCAACTCGATCAAAATAGAGCATTCAATTATCAAAAATAATCATTTTTTCCCCTTCCGTCAGTCAGAAGGTTAAAACAAATGGTCAACGGGTCACGTGACCCTTATGTGCCGTTTTTTATGGGGGCATGTTGGAAAATTGTGGTAATTCATGGGGAGAAAAGAGGAAGAAAATGCGGGTAAAACAACATGTGAAGGTCACGTGACCCGTTGACCGTTTGTTTTAACCCCTCTGACTGACAGAATGAGGGAAAATGGTTGTTTTTTGTAGTTGAATGCTCTATTTTGGTCGAGTTGGTAGTTTGTGGGGGTTTTGCGCAAAAGGTGGTAATTCATGGGGGAAAAGGTAATTACGTATTTTTCTTTTATTTGGACTTTATGACTTTTATTAATAGATCATGATGAAACAACTAGGTAAGCAAATACATTTATTCCAAAAATATCCTTCAAAGCAAAGAAAATTGAGAAATTACACTTAATTTCCCTTAAATTGACACCTTTTTTGTAAATACACATTTAAACTTTAAAATGTAATATTAGCCCCTCAAACTACCACTTTGTTGCAAGTTATACCTTCTGTTAGCTAGCTCTTCTAACATTAAATTGAATGAAAAATAAGTCGGAACTCGTCGGTGATAGCTTGTTACTTAAAATGTCTAAATTATCCTTAAATTTTAAAAAGTGATACTTAACTTCCTCAAACTACCACTTAAGTACTGTAAGTTGCATCATTTGTTAGCTTCTTACCTAAAAATTGTTGGGAGATGGCATGTGTAATGCACACATACTAATTTTGTTTACATGAAATGCCTAAATTACCCTTAAAAATTATTATAAAATAAGAAAAATAAGAAGAAAAAAAAAGAAGACAAAAAGACAAAAGAAAGGCTGATAGGGTGGTTGACCAGACCCGGTTGATTGGGTGATTTGGCCATCGTCAAAAGTGGCTAAGGGGGGCTCGACTAACGCTCAAAGAACCCTTTATATTATTATTATTATTATTATTATTTTGTATTTTTTAGTCTAAATTGAGTGTTTCATGTAAAAATTTAGCACATGTGCTTCATGCCTTCATGTATCTTACAATGAAGTACCCGTAGTGTGTTAGTTTGAAAGGGGACAAGTCCAAGTGTCGATATTCATTTTCTAAGCCAATTGTTCATTCTAGCATGTTAACCCTCCTAACATATTAACATCATTGTCTATATCATTTATTTGAACACTACTACAACTATATTATATAAGGAGCTATGCCTTCAAAATGCTCACCCTTGAAGAAACTCTTTGAAAATCTTGCCTGAAAGTCCTCCGTATAATAAACCCTTACATGAACACTCAATCTTTTGGTTTAACACTCAAGGAAAAAGTTCAAAACCCTCTATGGTTCACTATGAACAAATATTATTTTTCGTTCTTTAAATAGAATCTTTTTGTGCAATTAATGTACATTTCATTCGATCGAATTTATTTTTATTCGATCAAATTTGGCATTAAATGCAATCAAATGATGTTGAGTCTCACCTAACATCACAGGTCAAGTGACACGTGGAGAAGCAACTTTCGTTCGATCTAATTTGCATTAAATGATGTCATGCGAGGTCTCGTCCCCACAAAACCCCGCACGTTAGTTGACACATAGAGATTTGATTTTTGTTTGGGCAAACTCATTTTGGATCAAACAGACACAATCTTAAGAAAGCTAGATAGAGTGCTAGTTGGAAGCCGTCCAGACTTGGTTAGAATGATATTTTGCCACCAAAGACATAATTATTGACACAATTTTTTATTTTTTATTTTTTTAAAAAAAGAAAATATTAAATCAGACCCAACCCAATTATATGGTTTTGTGATTTTTTATTTAATTAAAAAAAATTAATAATTGTGTCATGGGGTGGCAATATACCAAATCTCCTCCACTAATACATTAAATCTTAATTTGGATTGAGATCCCTCAACAATATTATCTCCAAATGACTAAGGATTGGTCCAATTCAATATGCCAAATCCACAAAGCAGAGGATCACTGGTAGACAATGAAGAAGAATAGCAACATATCTTCTCAAATTTCAAACTCAAATTCATTAGTCAAGTATCAGAAAATAGAATTGAACATTAAAAAAAAAAAAAAAACTGATGTAATAAGGAGCTAGAGTTATCTTAATTCAAACAAACTCTTATTTGTTACATAGAAATACTAAGCATCTTTGCGCTATCAAATATATATGAGAAAACTAATTTTCTTTTTAAACAGGGATATAATAAATCAAAAAGACTCGTACATAAATTAATTTGCATTTAAAATTGAGATGATTGACTTGATTCATTTGATTGATTTGAATTCTCTCCATCACCTATTACAGTTTCGTCTAGTGCTGAAAGGAAAGGCTTGGACGGCATTTGTAAGCATTCAACTTCTCCTTCAAGCATTTGAACAACTTTGTTCATTGAAGGGCGATCATTAGGCTTCATCTGTATACACCATAATGCAACAATGATCATCTTCTTCCCTATTTTCTTTTCCTCTTCTGTGGCTTCTTCCAATATTTCTACGTCGTTTCCATTTTGCAATTGGTCATAAACCCAAGTAGGGAAGTATATTTGGCTTGAGTGTTCTGCAACTGTATTTACGTTCTTTCTTCTACCGGCCATTTCCATCAATAACATTCCAAAACTATAAACATCAGCTTTGTATGAGACGCCTCCAATATTTTTGTAGAACAACTCAGGAGCCATGTATCCTAATGTCCCTCTTGCAGCAGTCAAAGAAACAATGCTGTCATTTGTTGGATATAATTTTGCTAGTCCAAAGTCAGAAACCTTGGGAGTAAAATTTTCATCAAGAAGAATGTTGTGAGGCTTGATATCAAAATGTAAAATTTGCATCTCACATCCTTGATGTAAATATTCAATCCCACGAGCCACTCCTAGAGCTATATCATACATTTGATCATAGCTTAGGAGCGTGCATACTTCTGGCAAAAATATGTGTTTATTTAGGGAACCATTAGGCATGAACTCATATACAAGAGCCCGTTTCGATCCTTCAACGCAAAAACCAATAAGTTGCACTACATTAACATGGTGAATCCTTCCAATGGTTGCAACTTCACTTATAAAATCTTGTCCGTTAGCTTTGGACTTACCTAACATCTTTATAGCCACAAGACGACCACTTTGAAGTGTTCCTTTAAATACAGTGCCATAACCTCCTTCACCCAATTTCTCCTTGAAACTTTTGGTAATCTTCCTAATTTCGGAATAAGAGTACCTTATTGGCCTGAGGTTATTGTGACTTTGTAGAAATTCTTCAATAGCATTGTACATGGATAAATGCCTCCTACGCCATTTATATATCAAGAATGCAATTACAAATGGAGTCCCCAGTATCATTTTTGCTGGTTGGAGTACTAGCCCTATGGAAGAACATCACCAAAGCATGGATTGTAAGTCAACATGTTGTTGCATTGCTGTAAATATATATTTATTTTAGTATAGATCCTAGTAACGAAGGACAATACTTGTTATCTTTTTCAGGTAATAATTCATATTTTCATTTTGGCCACATGTTAATTAATTCATGCTTAACAGTGTATAGAATGATCTGCTAAAAAAAAAAGAAGAAGAAGAAGATCAGAGGAGAGAAGATTATTCTTACCGTAGTCCAGGGTCATGTACGTCAGTAAATTGATTGGAGGAGTATGTAAATTTTCTGCAAGAAGTATGAAAAAAAAAAAAAAAATTAATTAATAAACCTCTTGCTTCATCATCGAGGACAATCGATATTCCATTTCTATGTGGTTGTTTCATTCTATACTAAATTTAATTACCAAATTGCCCATAGGGAATTTATCCTGCAAATAAATTTTTAAGATTGAAGCCTCACCTCTGCCAAATAGCCCATATAGTTCTACTGGTGGTAGTGGTGGTAGTCCTAGTCGTCGTTGTAGTTGATCTAAAATATATAATACTGTATTGACAAACAAAAGAATGACAAACTGATCAGTATTTGTCGTATTTATTTCTATGTAAACATCACATTGCAAGGAATAAGAAAAAAAAAAAAATAAGAAAAAGAAAAGAAAAGAAAAAAGATAGATATAGGTTCTGACCGTAGCCCGCTGGTACTTCTAATATGAACACAATCACTACAACATGAAAATAAATAAATAAATAAATTTATCAATTAATCAAAAAGGTGATTTGAATAATTTTAAAAGTCTATAAATATAAATAGCTCTATAAACCTCTAGACTTAATTGAGGTATCTTAGAATTAGATCGTATTGAATTCTCATGATAGAAAACTTACTTATGTATATCATCTCAAGGATTCCTCGTTTGCCTAAGAGAAGAATAACGTTAGCGTTTAGAAGCATGAATGGTTAGGCTCGTTAGCCATAAGAAAAGAAAGAAACAGAAATTCAATAGTAAACATGTAAGAATCAAAATTTAATTAGAAATTGAAAGTCTTTTTTTTGCATGCATTCTTTTATATACGCACCATCTCGGGACCAGGAAAGGTCAAAACCCTGTAGCAATTCACTGTAGAAGTTTGTACAGGAAATATTTCTTGAGTCTCGATCATTATCATAATAATAACGATTTAGCCTGGACGTGAAAGATATTTGCTCTACCTGGCACAAGTCCCCCAACTTCACTGCAGCAAGATAATACCCGAATAGAGCATACGTATACCTCTTGGAACTAAAATTCACTCCATCCTCAATGCAAGCAGAAATGTTTATATGATACCGAGAATTCACTCGCTTTTCACATTTCACGAAATACATTGCCATAGGATAATATGCTTGATATGGATTCCCAGAACTGAAATTATTATATTCTAGAGAATAACGAGGGATGAAGGAGTAGTACTCATTAGCGTTGAGTCCAATACCTGGGTCTACAACTCTGATTGAGTAGTCGGTGTAATTAATTTGTCGTACGTAATATCTTCCATCATATAAGTGTAACACTAGTGTTTTGTTGTTCTCACATGAAAGATTATACCTTTGATCGCCGCAGTTTTTGGGATCGCTCGTTAATCGAAACGGATAGCTTATGTTAAGGATGGAGCCGCAGGAAGAAGGAGGACAGTGATCCTCTGCAGTAGTATTGCAAGTTTGCTGAACTAGGACAAGAACAACAATAAGGGCCGTCAGTCCCATTCCTCTTGCCATGGAGATCTGGAGAGAGAGAGAGAGAGAGAGAGAGAGATTTCACATATTCCACAGCAATTAAAGCCAATATATAGAAAAAGTAAATAAATAATGTAAGGCGTAAGCACCTACGTCATATATTGAAAAATAGGCTTTTTATGAAGTATTTAAGAGGCTGATCGAGAACCATTGCTGATGGATATTTGCATAGAAATGGTAATCTCATACTTGTTCTTGTTTGTGGCTTTCGTCATAGACCTTGGAGATGGCCAAAATATGTGTGCTGAAACACGTTGTGGAGGCCATGGCCCAAGCATCCGATTTCCCTTCCGACTTAACAACCAGTCAGACGACTGTGAATATTCTGGGTTTAATCTCTCCTGCACTGATACGAATCTAACGGTGCTCGAGCTGCCAATTTCAGTGAAGCTCTTTGTCAAACAGATTGACTACAAATCTCAGATAATTCAGTTATATGATCCACATCATTGCTTCCCAAGGCAGCAGCTTCGGTGGCTCAATTTGTCTAATTCCTCTCCTTTCCGATTCAAAGTACATGACCCTTATAATGACCTTTCCGACTATGCCTTATTCAATTGTTCCCCAAGATCAGAAGAAATGGAGTACCCTCTGATCTCTTGTCGTAGTGGCTCAACCTACCAAGTTTATCCTGCGACTTCCATCACGGCGTCCCTCATATCTTGTACAAAGATGTATAGTCTTCTATCAATTCCAGATGCCATAATATTCCATCCCGATAAATTTGTCCAATTGAATTGGTCCACTCCAGACTGCAGACACTGTGAAAAGAACAGAGGTAAGAGATGTATTAGCAGTGGATCAGGAATTCAGTGCATTTCTACACATACTAAAGGTATTATATCTATCCAATTCATTTCAAACTTTCTACTTAATTATTTATATTTTGAAATTTACAATAATGAGAAGCGGATTGTGTTAAATCTTTGCAGGTGTATTAATATTGAAGTTAAAGATTGCTGGTGAGTCCTATATGTATTTAATATTAATTTGTAATTATTCTTATAATTGTGGAGGATAAAGTTATTGATTCATGAATGTTTATAATGCAGGTCTCATCTTAGGTCCATTTATGATATTGCTCTCGGTCTTTGCTCTCTATTGTTTCTATACTTATGATAAAGTAGAAAAAGAACATCGAGCGAAGATCGAAAAGTTTTTGGAAGATTACAGAAATTTCAGACCTACAAGATACTCGTACGCCAATGTTAAAAGGATTACAAATCAATTTGCTGAGAAGTTAGGTGAAGAAGCATATGGAACAGTGTTCAAAGGAAAGCTTTCTAACGAAATTTATGTTGCGGTGAAGATCCTGAACACTTCCATGGGAAATGGGGACGAATTCATAAATGAAGTAGGAACAATGGCTAAGATCCATCATGTTAATGTGGTTCGCTTGGTTGGCTTCTGTGCTGATGGATTTAGAAGAGCTCTAGTTTATGAGTTCTTACCAAATGATTCACTAGACAAGTTTATATCTTCAACGGCCGCCAAGAACCTTATTCTTAATTGGGATAAGCTGCAAGATATTGCTTATGGTGTAGCAAAAGGAATTGAATATCTTCACCAAGGATGCGACCAACGAATCCTCCATTTTGATATCAAGCCTCACAATGTTTTGCTAGACCAGAACTTCAATCCAAAAATTTCTGATTTTGGTCTTGCCAAGTTGTGTTCAAATGATCAAAGTGCAGTTTCCATGACCACAGCTAGGGGGACTGTGGGTTACATTGCACCTGAAGTGTTCTCTAGAAATTTTGGAAATGTGTCTGCAAAAGCAGATGTTTATAGCTTTGGAATATTGTTGCTTGAAATAGTTGGAGGGAGGAAAAATGTCGACGTTACACTTGAGAACACTAGCCAAGTCTACTTTCCAGAATGGATCTACAATCTCTTGGAACAAAAAGAAGACATACGAATCTTTGTTGAGGATGATGGAGATGCTAAAATTGCAAAGAAACTTGCAATTGTAGGACTCTGGTGCATCCAATGGCACCCAATAGATCGTCCTTCTATTAAAAATGTGGTTCAAATGTTAGAAGGAGAAGGAGATAAATTAACTATGCCTCCTAATCCCTTTGCCTCTGCAGGCCCCATAAAAACTAGAGAAAATATGCCTACAAAACGTCTAAACAATGAGTTGAAAGTGATTCTTGAATCAGAATAATTATATGTAAACTTGGAGTATGTAATAATTACTATATATGTTGCAATGATCTTGTACTAGTCCTAGAAATTATTAATTTTGTAATCAATGTTGTGACTTCAGCTTCGAATTAAGAAACTACAGTTATATTTATTATTTTTATTTTTTTTTATCTGCCTCTTTTTCCTTTTCAATCTAAGAATGAATTTGTTTCCAGTCACACCATTTATTTTCTAAGCACACCGACACAAAGTATATTCTGCTGAAGAGTAACTGTAAAAGACTAATGTATATTTCTGAATATCAGCTCAATAATATCCATTTTTTTATGCATAATAGAAATATTAAAAATGATGACAAATTCACATTAATTAATGGCCTACAAAGACAACGAGGTATGTGGGAATCAATTTTTTTAAATTTTTTTTAAAGTGCCTTTAAATGCTTTGAACAAAGGAAAGCTGAAGCTGTAGTTAGTGGTGTATGACTGAGGAGGGCAATGGCAAAAGGGTAGATTGTGATGTACATGACTGGGGAGTGGGGACACTTCAATAAGAAAGATGAGAGGGGGCAAACTTGTGGACTGGGAGTCATTATTTTGGGTTGACGTTGAATGAATGCGTAGCAACGTAATTCAATTGTCTTGCCTTTTCCAATCCTATCGAACTGCAAATTTTCCTGCTTTCACATGCATTCCCTGAATCGTCTTGGAAATTTCTTTTGGAATCCAAAGTGTATGATATATATTGACAAGGGCAATGACGAGGGGTTGATTGTTATGTCCATGACTCGGACACCTTAATGAAAAAGATATATAGACAGAGAAAGTGTGAGTGATGACCCAGAAATAAGGACTGGAATGGTGAAGGTTCGGACTAATTATGCATGCAAACGTGACTCACGGCAATCTTACCGTAGGATATTTCGCCATCACCTTTGTTGTTGTTGGATGAATGTTGTCCACTGGATTGGATGACTAGCAGACTTGCTACGAAGCTTGCACTTTGACTTTACTGAATAAATAATGAGTGGCTGAAGATCTAGACTAATAACAAGAATGAAATTAAATGACTAAATGATATGATTATTGTGGATTTAATCGCATTCCAGATATACTTTCAAGATTGCACATAAAATGTCATTTCTCCTCCACGACATCAGTTTGGTGGATGTTCATATCAAGTTTAATGATCATCGGTGCAGGTAGTCAACATTTGATGGTCTTCAAAGATTAAAGCATAAACATTTTGGAAGGCTATCAAATGTTGTAACTTTAGTGCTTCACAATCTTGCATTTGATTGGCAATAAGAATTGAAACAAATAACGTGCAATTCTCAAGGTTCCATCAAGGAATCAAGATTCTATGCAAATTGTTCGAATTTTATATTAAATTTAGATAGTTCGAAAGAGGGCGTTGGAAAGCCCACCTATCTCGATAAATTAGGTGGTCGGGTGCAGACCTATCATATACAATGGGACTATCCTAGCCAGACTTAGGGGTGGCCAAATCACCCCCAAGTGTTTGGGGTAGCTTAACCACTCCTGAATATGACAGGTGTGACTGAACACTTCCAAACACTTGGCGGTTGCTCTGCTTCCCCTAGAGGTGGTTCGAAACCCCTTTCCAATTTTTTTATTCTGTTCTTTTCTTTTTCTTTTTTCAGATTTAGTTTTACTTTTCCCAATTAGATTCAATTTAATTCACCTTGCCAAGCATATATTCCCAATTTTAATTTTTTTTCTTTCTATTTTCTAAATCATCCATACATAATTTCAAATCATTTTTTTCTCGGTATTCACAATTTAAAAACAATACAAAAAAATTGCAAATCCAAATGAGCTCTAGAGTCTTTAGGTTAAATGTCTTCTAGTCGTTGTAGTCTGTCATTTATGTGTTGTAGTCTTATTGGTCAAGTTTTCTTTACATTATCTTTAGTTGGATCTATATGCCATCTTCAAATCAACTAGTCTAGAGACAAAAACAAAAAGAGCTCTTTAAAAAGTTAGAAATTAAAATCTTTAGCTTAAATATCTTTTCAACCGCTACAATCTTTCCTTTAGATAATTTACAATAGCTACATTATATTTGCTTTTTCTTCTTTAAATATAAGGAAAAAAAAAAAAAAAAAAAAAAAAAAAAAAAAAAAAACTTAGAACTGATGCTCTATATAGGTTCTTTAAATATTGGGTATGCTACAATGGTACCAAATGAGCTTCCCTATAGCTTCCCTTCATCATTTGAAGGGTTAAATATATTTTCCCCCCTATGATTTAACAATTTTATTTTTTTTTCCACTTAGGTTTCATTTTGTATTATAGATGGTATATCGCTTATGGCTAAAAAAAAGAAGAGAAAAGTACCTCTTTCCAATTTCAATCTAAAAATTGACGGAATTTCACCTCAATACTCATAAAAAACAGATGTGTGTGCCTATCACACATTGAAAAAAAAAAAAAAAAAAACTAACTAATGGGAAAGTGTGCGCAATTAATGGAGGACTGGCAGATTAAAGGAGTGTTGGACAACAAAGATGGTGCAGACCATGACATAAAATACAGTCTTGATGTCCTCAAGGGGTAGCTCAATCGGCTGGGAACCACGCCTTATGAAGCGGATGTCACTAGTTCGAATTCCTCCCATCCCTCTCTTGTGTGGACATGTCCAAAAAAAAAATAAAATAAAATAAAATACAACCTTGATATATATATATATTGCGAATTTGAGAACAACTTCATGAATTTTTAAGTGCACTAGTGTGACATATCAAATTATTAAAGTATGTCAAAAAGTCTCTTTGTTGAAATATTTCTATAATACCCTTATTCTCTTAAAACCTAAAATAAAAAAATAAAAAAAAATAAAAAAACTTGAAAAACTATTAGTCTATTAATATAAAACTAAAAAGTTAAAGAAATTAGAAACTTAATTTTTTAAAAATAAAAATGTAGAAAAAACAAGAAGAAAACAGGTGGTTCGGCAGCCGCCCCAACTAAAAAATTTTAATTTTTTTAATTTTGATTTTCTTTAAACTTTTAGTTATATAGAAAGAGAGAGACAAAAATTTCCTACAAATTGCTTTGTAGTAAATTTTTTACAAATTGGCATTGAATTTGGATAAAATAAATGAAGAAGATATGCTCTACTAAATTGGATTTTTTGTGCAAGTTCTTGGAAAGATCATATGAATTCTCTTGCAAAGGCTGCCTTGAGTCTCCTATAAAGAATTTTTATATCTATTATTTACTGAGAAATGATAGAAACTACAGTTTTATTAATTTACTAGCTTTTTTTTTTTTTTTTCTTTTATCTGCACCCCCCCCCCCCCCCCCCCTTTTTCGTTGTCATATAATCTAAGAATGAATTTTTTTCTAATCACACCATTTATTTTCGAAGCGCAAAGACACAATGTATATTATGCTGCACAGTATCTGTAAAAGACGAGCAATTATAATAATATATTAAGTGTCCATAAAAAAATGAGATAGCTTTTAAAATCATCATTTGATCAATCACATGTCCCATGGTGATTTTAAATTCCTAGTAATTTTATTAGTACATTAAATGTCCATCAAATGTCCATACAAAAATGAGGTGGCTTTTAAAATCATCATTTGATCAATTACACACCCAATGGTGATTTTAAAAGCTACCTTATTTTTTAATGGACACTTGATGGATATTTAATATATTAATAGAATTACTCTTAAGTACCACCTTATTTTTTTATAGACACTTGATAGATACTTAATGTACATGTAAAATTACTTGTAAAAGACTGATGTATATGTAAAACATATCACTGCTGCCACCTCAGCATCCGCAGAATCTCGTTCAAGTTCAAGTGAAGACTCCTCTCTAGTGTAGACTCCTAACTAATAGATAGGATTATGTATATTTAAAATAGAGAGTTTGAATTCTGTTCAAACTCTAGATAAGCTAGATAAGGTTTATGTTTGAAATTCAAACTTTAGATAGGTTTTCTTAACTGATCAAAAGATCATGTAACTATTTTCTCTATATATACGTTACTACACATCAATACAAATCATTGAAGTTCAAATTTTATTATGGTATCAGAGCTCTAAATTGCTCACGCAGAATTTTTCGATCCTTTCTACATTTCCGCTACTTTTTCTTTCTTCTTTTCTCTCTGTCAATGGCTTCCAACTCTGCTGTCCAATTTGTTCCGCCTAATATTGGCCAGCTTATGACCTTCAAATTGGAAGGACCCAACTACATCACGTGGTCTAACCAAGTGATTCCAATTTTGAAGACAAACGACTTGATGGGTTTCGTGGATGGTTCTGAACCGTGCCCTCCCAAGTACGTTCTGGATGATCAAGGGAAAGCTACTGCTACCCTGTCCACAGCTTTTCTGCTTTGGACTAAGAAAGATCAGTTTGTTCTTTCTTGGCTTAATGCCACTCTTACGGAGAAAGTGATGTCAACCACCTTTGGTGTCACCAGTGCTCGACAAGTCTGGGATTCCCTCTCCAGCCGGTTTGCACTCATGATCAGCTTGCTGACATCTTCACTAAAGGTCTCAGTTCTGTTCGGTTTTCTTTCCTACGTGACAAGCTTATGGTTTGTTCCGTCCCCATTAGCTTAAGGGGGGCTGTAAAACATATCACTGCTGCCACCTCAGCATCCGCAGAATCTCGTTCAAGTTCAAGTGAAGACTCCTCTCTAGTGTAGACTCCTAACTAATAGATAGGATTATGTATATTTAAAATAGAGAGTTTGAATTCTGTTCAAACTCTAGATAAGCTAGATAAGGTTTATGTTTGAAATTCAAACTTTAGATAGGTTTTCTTAACTGATTAAAAGATCATGTAACTATTTTCTCTATATATACGTTACTACACATCAATACAAATCATTGAAGTTCAAATTTTATTAGTATATTCCTGAATATCAGCACAACAATATCTTCTTCTTTTTATGCATAATAAAAAATTAGAAATATTAAAAATCATGACAAATTCACATTAATGGCCTACAATGACAACGAGGTATGTGGAAATCAATTTCTTTTTCTTTTTCTTTTAAGTGTCTTTAAATGCTCTTGAAAAGAGGCAAGCTGTAGTTGGTAGTGTATCTGTATGATTGAGGAGGGCAATGGCAAAAAGGTAGATTATGATGTACATGACTGGAGATTGGGAACACTTTAATAAGAAAGATCAGATCAGAGGAGACAAACTTGTGGACTGAGAGTCATTATTTTGGGTTGGCATTGAATGAATGCGTAGCAACGTAACTCAATTCTCTTGTTTTACAAATTTTCCTGCTTTCACACATCACATGCATTTCCTGAATCGTTTTAAAAATTTCTTTTGGAATCCAAAGTGTATGATTGACGAAGCGTTGATTGTTATGTCCACTATTCATTAATTATAGCTACCCACTTTGTCCGAAGCACAGCGACACATGAATTATATCACTTCTGTCTCATTAATTATACCACTGCTCCACGATATCTGTAAAAGACTAATGTTACCATCTTTGATCTATTCGTTAAAAGGTGATCTTATAGTCAACTTTTGAATTTTGATGGTCTGGTCTTTATCACATTAATGGCCCGACCTACAAAGACAGCGATGTATGTGAGAATATATATATATTTTAAGTGCCTCTCTTTATATTTAAATGCTCTTGAAGCATTCAATATAAATATAATTATTATATTGAATATCTCCAACAACCCCGCTTTTAGGAAAAAAAAACATAAAAAATATATATGATGGTCTTCAAAGAAGAAAGCATAAAATAATTTTCGAAATGCATTATTCAGCAATAGTTTTTCATTGGAAAACCTTGACAGTATGTGATTTTCCTTTTTCTTTTCTTTCTTTTTTTCTCTCTTAAAACAGTTTTTGGAAATTATTTTCTAAAAGCATCATCTAAAGAAATCTTTTGCTCTTATTTTGGAAGGCTATCAAATGTTGTAACGTGAGTGCTTCACAATCTCATTTACATGGTCAAGTATTCTTTACATTATTTTTATTTGGAACTTGGAAGTAACATAGGGCTTGTTTGGGTTCCTTATTATTTTCAACTATTTTTTTTTATTTTTAAAAATTATGTTTGACAACTTTTTATATAACTCAAAAAAAAAAAAAAAAAAACAAAAAACAAATTATGAGTGATGAGATGCGTTCGACCATCCCTAAAGGCCAAACTCTAAGATTAATTTTTTATTTTTTTGAATGGCCTTTAAATGCTCTTGAAGAGAGGCAAGCTAGCAGAAGGTGTAGACCTTGTTTGACGAGGATAAGAACAGAACAGAGTAGTGCATAGCAATATTTTCTTCATTTTTTTTTTATATATATTTTTCAATAACAGTCAACATCAAAACATTCTCACTTTTTTCACTTTTTATATCATATCAATAATTTTTTATTACTATTCAAATAAAAAAATTTCTTACAGTATACAACTTTTTCACTTTTTTCATATAATTTTTTTTTATTTTATGTCACATCATTACTTTTTATTAATTTCAAAATTAACGATCTATTACTTTGTTCTAAATATTGGATATGTATTTACCAATCAACACCATAGTTTTTTTTTTTTTTTTTTAATAAGTCAATCAACACCATAGTTAGTAGTGTATGATTAAGGAGGGCAATGACAAAAGGATAGATGTGATGTACACGACTGGGGAGTGGGGGCACTTTAATAAGAAAGATGAGAGGGGGCAAACTTGTGGACTGGGAGATATTATTTTACTGAATAAATGAGTGGTTGAAGACTAATAACAAGAACGAAATTAAATGAGTAAATTGATATGATTATTGTGTATTTAATATTGCACGTAAAATGTCATTTCTCCTCCACGACATCAGTTTGGTGGATGCTCATATCAAGTTTAATGATCATCCGTGCAGGTAGTCAACATTTGATGGTCTTCAAAGATTAAAGCCTAAACATTTTGGAAGGCAATAAAATGTTGTAACTTGAGTGCTTCACAATCTTGCATTTGATTGGCAATAAGAATTGAAACAAATGTGACAAATAACGTGCAATTCTCAAGGTTTCATCAAGAACCAAGATTCTAGGCAAGTTGTTTGAATTTTATATTAAATTTAGACGGTCTAAAAGAGGGAGTTTGAGAGCCCACCTATCTCGACAAATTAGGCGGGAACAAACCTATCATATACGATGGGGGTCCTAGCCAAACTTACGGGTTGCCAGATCACCCCCCAAGTGTTTGAGGTGGTTCAACCAACCCTAAATCTGATAAGGGTGGCTGAACATCTCCAAACACTTGGTGGTTGCTCTACCTCATCTAGGGGTGGTTCGATTTAGCTTAAATGTCTTCTAATCGCTGTAGTCTGTCCTTCGTTTTTGTCAATTAAAGTCTTGAGCTTAACTATCTTTTCGGCCGATGCAATCTTTTCTTTAGATAATTTACAATAGCTACATTATATTTGCTTTTTCTTCTTTAAATATTGAGAAATTTAAAAAAAATAAAAAAAATAAAAAAAAAAAAAAATCAATTAGAGCAGATTCTCTATAGGTTCTCTAAATATTGGGTATGCTACAATGCCATGAAATGAACTTTCCTACAACTTCCCTTCCATCATTTGAAGGATTAAATATATTTTTGCCTCCTATGGTTTAACAATTTTATTTTTTTTCACTTAGGTTTCATTTTGTATCGTAGATGGTACGTCGCTTATGACTAAAAAAAGAATGGTACCTCCTTCCAATTTCACTCTAAAATTTGACGGAAGTCCACGTCAATTCCATAAAAAACAGACATATGTTCCTATGACTCATTAGAAAAAAAAAAAATTAAAAAGAAATTAAAAATATTAAAAAAATTGAGGGTGACTGAACAACCCCCTCGGGTCATGGGGGTGTTTCGGCCACCCCCAAATAACAAAATGGGGTGGCTGAAACCACTCTCAAGGGCCTTTGCCACCCCCATTTAGATTGGAGTTGGTTTTGGCCACCTCCTACGGTCTATTTGGGCTTAGCCGAACCACCCTCATGGCAAATGGGGGTTGTTCGGCCATCCTTGAGTGTCAAACTCAAAGATTAATTATTTTTTTATTTTGTTATTTTTTCTTTTTGTCCTTGTAGGGTTGGTCGTAGGGGATGGTTGAAACCACCCCCAAGCTAAATGGGAGTGGCCGAGCCACCCTTATTTGGCCCAAGGGCATTTTGCCCAAAGGGTGACCCAAGCCACCCCTCTTTTTTTTCAAAGTTTTTTTTTTATTCAATTTTTTTACTGTTTTTAGTTTTTTAGTTTTTTCTTATAATTTTCTATTTTAAAAAAAAATTAAAATAAAATAAAATAATGAGCCATATGGACACATGTCTATTTTTTAGTGATATTGACGTGGACTTTCCCCAATTTTTGAATGGAAGATAGAAGGAGTTATCATCTCCCTTTTTAGCCATAAGCGAGGTATCATATATGATACAAAATAAAACCTAGGTAGAAAAAAACTAAAGTTGTTAAACTACATGGGGTCAAAGGTATTTAATCTTTATTTTAATACAAAATATTTCTTTATCAACTCTCATTTCTCATCTCTTTGCCTTTCATGGGAGATTGTGTTTGGATTTTGTAAAAAATGTGAGAATAAGTAAGGAATTTATATTTTGTAAAAAAACTAATATTTAATTTGTATATGGAAATATAATGAAAACTATCGTGAAGTGTACATATTTGGATAGAAAAATAAAAGTAGTTTTCTTTTCTAAATTTATGAACAAATAAATAAATATTTTGAGGGCTCTTACGTACGTGCTGTCGTGTTGTCACTGTTGTGTACATAGTCAAGTTTTCTTAACATTACCTTTCTCTGAAGAAGGTATTATTAAATTGGGCGCATGATTTGAAATAGCTTAACTACCCAACAACGAACTTTAGCCAAGTTTTTTGAAGATTAAATTAACCAGTAAATTAAACTAGTTAATCTTCAAACTTGATTAGCATTGTAATACTAATATGGATACGTATCTGGTCCTAAAGCTTGTTTGACATAGAAAAATGGAAGTAAGCTAAATCCGAAAGGGATAATAGGGTTAAAAACAATGAAGTTGAAGGACGTGGAGGGTAAAAAATCTTTGTAACTCTAGACTAGGGTGGGTATTTCATTATGGAAATTGCTTATTATTATTATTATTATTATTTTATTTGGACGACCATAACACATAGGCTTTAAAGAGATAAAAGGGGATGGTATAGAGCATTACTCTTGCAATTAAGGTGGCCAAATCGCCCTTTGCCCAAGGGGTTGATTCGGTCACCTCCGAACCACACCAATATCCACCCCCTCACTAGGAGCCACCCTTTCTTTATTCTTTGTTTTTTATTTTTTAACTATTATTTATTCATTTACTTATCATTGTTATATGGGCCGTTAATTTAAAATGTACAGTTCAAATAAGAAGCATTGCATCAAATCTCAATCCAAATTGCTGCCTGTCAAAGAGAGGAAAGACAACCTTTCCTCTGACGCTTTCTTTATATGGTATTAGTATAAGCTCCGGTGATTAGCAAGGTGCAAAAAATGTGGGCCGCCAAACAAACAGCCATTGGAACTTGCTGGAAAATGTGAAAAAGATTACTCCGATTTTATTGATCCATTTAGGATAACAAAAATGGAGATATGCTTTGTTTTTTTTTTAAAGAAATACAACATTTGGAAGCCGTCAATTAAGCCAGCTTTAGCTCCGGTCAATACAGACTACAATTATTTCAACCACTCTCTATGACCATTTCCATTAGCAGCAAAAAGTAAGAATTAACTCCGGTCAATACAGACTACAATTATTTCAACCACTATCTATGACCATTTCCATTAGCAGCAAAAAGTAAGAATTAGCTCCGGTCAATATAGACTACAATTATTTCAACCACTCTCTATGACCATTTCCATTAGCAGCAAAAAGTAAGAATTAGCTCCGGTCAATACAGACTACAATTATTTCAACCACTCTCTATGACCATTTCCATTAGCAGCAAAAAGTAAGAATTAGCTCCAGTCAATACAAACTACAATTATTTCATCCGCTCTCTATGACCATTTCCATTAGCAGCAAAAAGTAAGAATTGGTCTCTTTGAGTATTTGAAAAAGTGATGCATGCACGTTTTAGTTATCCATTGGTAATATATATATATATATATATAGTTATTATTTTCTTCTACTTGAAGTGCAAGTAAATACAAAAGACCTTCCCATATAATATTTGAAAAGATATGATACCAACCACATCATATTATATTCGAAAAGAGATATGATATGTTTACAACTTCTGTATAATTTTTGTATAACTCTAACAAATTCTTTTTAAAATCAATCATTGGATATTCATCATGTAACAATATATAAACTATTAAATATGTAAAATTTAATATGAAATAGAGAGAATCCTTCTCAAATTATGAAGAATTATACCTACAAGTAACAACTACAAGTAATAAGCATATGTTAGTTGTATCTGTTTTCTCTTTACACAACATTTGATACTTATACAGCCTCTGCCCTCCGGGTTATGAGAGATATCATGCAGAACACAAAGCAAAGGGTAGGAAGTTTAAGGGCATTCATGCTTTATCGCTTTAGATTATTATGAGATTCTATATAACATACACAGATGTCACGTACTGAATTTTTCTTTGACAAATTACTTTGACAAATGTTGTTTCTCTCCTTGGACAAAATTGACAAATGATTTTTCTTTGTACTCTCTACCATGATATGTGTGTGAATTCACATTACTATTTTAAATTAATAATGCGTACAGTGATAAATCATTGTGCATTGATATGCTGTCTATTCAAGTTTTAAACATTCATACATATATCTAACACAAAATATGTGCATAATTTATGACTGCGCTTTAATTTATATATAATTGATTTTTTTTTTAAAAGCCTCATTTATAACTTAAATTACACTCTATTTCACAAACTAACATCCAATTCGTACTTCAATCTCTTAACTATGACTCTATATAACTCAGACCTATAAACTATCAAGATGTTTGGACACATTGGTGTACTAGACTTGAGTCTAAGTCCTAGGCATTTGATAAGATTGAAGTATCCAGCTATTATGAAACTTAATTTCCTGCATGTATTACGTAGTTTTATTATCTCCATCTTCTCCTCAACCCTTTTGTATACTTCTTGATTAGGACGAATTAAATTACTTATTAATTTGCATGGCTTTTCTATTATTAATTGTACCTTAAAGCTCCATTTTGATTACTGGGAAATGAGATAAAACACAAATTGGCATTCGATTTGAATAAAACTAGAAGAGATGTGCTCCACCAAACTGGATTTTTTGTGCAGGTTCTTGGAAAAATCATAGAGAATTTTGATTTCTCTAGCAAAGGGTAATGGACGTAATACAGAATTTATGTATCTATTATTTAATGAGAAATTAATTCTATAAATTACAGCTTATCATACAATGTTGACATGACGATTTGAACAAACTCTTGAATTATTATTATTATTTGATACGTTAACATTATGAGATAGTTATGGAATAGAAATGCAATTTCTAACATTACTCTCATTTAAAATGTGGCTAAAGCTGCTCAAAGTGGACAAAGATCCGCTCCATTAAACGCTATTTTACAATCAAGATTTTATTTTGTTTTATTTAACAGTAATTTTAAATGACGTAACAATATATACACTACATAGCATCATGTAAATCATTGGATAAAACAAAATAAATTATCAACAATGAAATGACTTGAAATGGAGCCGACCCTTTTAGGCTGAAAGTGGTGACTTTTGGTGATGGATTGCCTCTTAAACTATCTTTGATCATACAAAATTCTCCTTTAGAAGAAATTGGCCCCATATGATTTCACTATCTAACAGTCTGGAAAACTGCTTCAATAGCATTTCTAAAGTGGTGGTCACGTAGATGTTTAATTATTTTGATATGAATGCTTTCTGTTACATGGTTAGAACCATAGAATCATTCGAAAGTTTTATAACCTGACTTTTTTTTAAAAAAAAAAATATATATATATATATATATATATATATATATTTAAAAAGTTCCCATCACTAAGAAAAAAGGAAATTAGTAAAATAATGTTGGGAAAGAAAGTGCAAAAAAATTTGGAACTAAGAAGATTATAGGAAAAAAAAAAAAATCTAGCCGAATACCACATGCTACACCCTTATCCAACATCAACTCTTGATTTTTTATTTTTTATTTTTTATTTTTTTATTTATTATTATTTTTTTAACAAAAACCTCATCCAGGGGTTGACGGGCACTCCCAATAAGATAAAGGCAAAAGATGTAACATTATTTAAAAATCTTTGCCAAAGTTACAGACATGTAATTAGTCAAAGCCAATAGCACTTTACATTAACAATGAAGGATGATGACAGCGTGAACAATGAAGGATGATGACAGCGTGAGGCTGGCAGCAGAGATAAAGGTGTTGAGGTGGCATCAATGGAGGATGGCGGCCGCAAGGTGGGTGGTGTATGAGGTTCGTGATTTGATTCACTAGGCTGTAATCCAAAACTATCCTGAGATAAGACCCAATCCAACAGATCATACTACGTATTTTTTTTTTATAAGTGTATTACAATCGATTCAAAAGAATAGTCGGTGAACTTGACGAAAAAGTCATTTACTTTTTCTTCTTCTCCAATTCTCCAATACTATGTACTAGAAAGAAGAAAAAGGAAAGGTAAAGAGGGGTACTTCAACATTGGTGGTGAATTTGCTTAAGATTATCAACTCCCCTTAACAATATATAAAAATAAAGAACTTTGGCGTTGGACTCAAAACACATATATATACCTAATACTGGTAAATTTGCAACACTCGGGGAATGCATTTACAAAGATGTTCTGAATAAAACCTTTCCTATTTTCATCCTAAAAAGGGTTTAATTTCCAGTATGTTTTTATATATAGTAGAATGTAGAACAAAATGATATACCTAAAACACCTTTTAGGCTGGTAATTAAACGATTGGGCAGCTAAATACATATAGAATAATAAAAGAGGATATATAGGATTGTCAACAAAAGCAAGCCCCCATACTTCCATATAATGTGCAGATATTATCAAAGGAAAGTCATCAACAATTCAATATTATAGCTGATTCAAGCATTTTAAGAGGGATTCTAAGACCAACCACTTGCCCAACGACTGAGAGCCATGACACCACAGAGAGTTCAATTGCCACTCCATTTTTAGGCACCGAAACATCAGCATGAAAAAGCAGCTTCATCCACTCACTGGTCCCACATGGATGTAATTTAAACCATGGCCTGTTCAAGTATGGATGCTCCTAAATTGACAAGTTAAAGTTTTCAAAGTTTTGTCACAGCATTTAAGTCAACACCAAAGGCATAAACAGTAAATTCTTCGTGAAACATAAAGCTCTCACAAGTTTACAACCGATGCTTCATCAACATCTGCTTTGCATACAAAAGCTAAGCAGGTGCCTCACAGTCTAATGATCCATTAAACATAATTAAATTGCAAAGAACCTTACTTAAAAGAAGATATACTACAATAGTTTGGTTTCACTGCTGATTTCATATACAAAGCATAGCAGCACGAACAACTAAGTTGATGTAGAACGACTAGAAGACTTGTCCTGATTCCTCAGAATATCAGGGATCTTATCTGAGAAATGGGAGATTCTATGGAACTAGATGCACATAATCTAAGATAAACAGAAGCACCATAAACAGGATAAAAAATTCTCAAGGTTGATGCTATCTGCAACAATTAGCATCAAAGCCAAGCTCAATGATAGTATTCCACCCTATCTATAGACAAAAACCATGAGATTTGTTATGAGTCAATATAGTGTTGCTTCCTAATAGCCGAAAACAAGAGGTAAACTCATTTGCTCATTCTCGATCAGGGGTTCAGAAACCCAACCCAACCAAACCAAGCAGTTCAGTTCTTTTTTGTTTTCATGGTTTAATTTAGTTCAGATATAGTAAACAAATCATTTCAGTTGAATTTCGGGATTTTAAAAATACCATATCAGAAGCCTTAGATTCATTAGCAGTTATTTCACCTTATAAAATGTCCTCACACTCATCCCCTTCATTCTAGGGTGTCGACTCCTACAAACTCATCCATTTGCAACGTATCCTCATCAGGACCAGAACTCCATCATCAGGACTCTTTTTTCTATTTTCGCTGTCTCCACTCTTTCCTTCCATAAATATGAGAAAATCCCCACCATGACCTTCACAAGTTCGCCACCAATGTTCATGGCCTTCATCATGACTACCACTGCCATGGCCATTGCCACCACCCTTCAAACCCCTCCCAAAAACTGGGGAAAAAAACAAGAACATGGTAGGGCCCCAAAACTAAAGATTAAAACTAATCTAACCCAAGCTTGTTTCGGTTTAATTTGTCTTTGGCTTTTCTTGATGATCAAATAGATTCCAGTTTCATTTAGAAACCAACCAAATTTGGTTCAGTTTCAGATTTATCCCAAATCTTATCCAAACTGACCCGTACACTCCTATTTGTACGGAAGGAAACACCTATATTTGTCTATCTTAATCCAGATTATAAACAGCACATATATTACCATCACTTGTGATCATAATAATCATAACAGAAACCCAAAAAGAAAACCAAATTAAGAGAAAATTGAAATAAAAACATACCTCCTGGGTTATGAACATCCATTTTGAATCCAACAATGCTTTTGCAGAGTGAGCAGGAAGGTCTTTTTATATTTCATTAAACCCCAAAAGTTCTCCATCTATACTTGAACAACATCAGTGCTTTGTTGGAAGTTATATTTCAAATATATAATGAGCTAATGAGCTGTTCTACTTACTTTTCGATGAAATGTGCGAGTATTTCCTTAAGTAATGGTGCCTATAAAAGGATGTTACTTGAACTCTTTTGGCAGTGATTCAATGAATTTAATGTTGAGTTGTTTGATTTTTAGTTTGGAATCCCTTCCCTCCTTTGTCTCTTCCTATCTGATCTTCCTTCTTAATTCTCTTTCTTGTTGATGTTCTCAGCAGTTCTTTCCTTCTTTCATGCTGCAATTCTGAGAAATATAATCTATTTTTTCTCTCATAATCGATCCCGAACAAAAATATGATTATTTTTCCTCTTTATATCCCACCTAAGATTCTATTACTCTTTTCTAACCTTCGCCACTCAATTATCAACATCTTCTCAGCAAGACAACCTTAGAAACAATTAATTCAATGATGTCCTGCATCATTCTGTAGCCACATTTCTTTTTTCCTTTCAAGTATAAAAAAAAACAAAACTTATCAGAAAAGGAAGACATCTGAGTTCAGAGGAGCATAAAACAGGTTCTCCTAAAGGCATACAATCTAAAATGCAACAAACCAGGAAAATCCAGAGATGAAAGAAATATACTTCCAAGAGCAGATCTAAGAAATAGTAATTTTAAAGCATTCACTGAAAGCTCATTAAGGATCAACCAAGAATACAGAACCAAACAGTGAACACATCATAAAGTTGCAAATAACCACCAGAAAATACATTGATTGAAATAACGAATCTGGCCAATCTAACTACTATGCATGCATTTCAATCATTTATAGAAGTATATCGAGTTAAAACAAATTGTACCATGTTTCTTAAAAAGAGAAAAATATTACCATATGTTGAAGAAAACAATAAATATAACACAACAAAATCCTATTACGATACATGTTATGACCAAATTTATGATGATGAACACATTATGTTGATGAAAACAAGAAATAAAACACAAAAAAATCCTATTACCATACATGTTATGTTGTACTAATGACCAAATTTATGATGGTGCTTGTTTGTGGAAAAAGTTCTCTGTGTACAAGGATATGTTCAACAGAAACCCAGCAAGCATCTGTCATTTGTGTGCGCGTCATGAATACATACACATATATGTAAATATATCATGCCGTTGTGTCTGTATCTATGTATTTTTGTGTGTGTGTGTGTGTGTGTGTACATATATACCCTACATTCCGTTTTTGATCTGATTAAACAGAGATGAACATACCACTGTAGTAAGCATGGAAAAATAGTACTGGAACTCTGTATGAAGCACTATATATTATATGGAGATCATAGTAAGGTACTTTGCTGCAATTCCTCTGGACCTTGCAAAAAGCGCAAGATCTGATCAATGTAGTAAAAGAGAAAAGAATCAACGGGTTATAGAAAAACATGCACCTTTAATGAGCGATATCTATGTGTACTTCGATACACTTCAAGATTGATATCAAACAAAGGAATCGGAAACTAGGATATCAGTTAAAAGACATACTAAGGTGGCAACATCAATGGGTTCCTCTTTCTCAAAGCAACTTGCCTCTTCTTTCTGAGGGCAACTTAGTTCATCATGTTCATCCTGTGCATAACAACTACAATAATGCTAAGATCAATTGAAAAATTAAATAGTTAGTGCTGGATCATTATAACATCAAGGACAAACCTCAACTGACTTGAGAATTATGTTCTCCAATGATAAGTATCCTTCCACCTATAAGAGAGAGAAACAAATAAGAGAAGTAAAATAACATCAAGTGTTGAAAATGAACAGATTGCAACAGAGGAAGGTTAAGATAACAGTTGACAACACTAACATCATGAGAAGCAACCCAAGGTTGTTTTGGACAAGTTACCCATGACCACAGAGGGAAAGCTGACAGAACGCTTTTCCATTTCTCCATAAAAGCACAAGCAGCAAGACGAAAATAACTTGATGAGAGGGTTCCATTCCATGATAAAATATCCATGACCGCTTCTTTTACAGCTGTTACAGCATGAAGGGAAAAGGCAAAAAGATGAGAAAAGTTTCTTTGTAGGAAAATAAACTACAATCTTATAATTCCAAGCAATATACTCAATTTCAAACCATTTGGGCAATACAAAGCATATCTCTCACATCATTATTAAAACAACCCCAATTCATAATGTAGAAACCAAAAAGTTCTCACAGCACATATATATACACACACATTGCCCTAATTTTTGACATATTTGAAATCAAACAACATCAACATACAATTCAAAACATTGCTTTCGTTCTCTTTCCTTTATGAGCAACCATGCAAAAGGATTACTTTGTTAATTCAAATATATTGACAAATCCTATAACAACTACTATATCAAACCCACCAAAAGAAAAGGACCTCATTTTTCTTTCTATTTCTTCCAATTTCTCACCAACCAAACAAAACCGAAGTTTTCACTCACCAGAAACATAGTCTTCCAAAGACCCACATGCAATCGATAGAATTGAGCTCAGCGACAGGTACAGGAATGAATTAAGAACCTTCTTGAACTCAAATATCCAACAAACCATTCATTGCCCATGTCATACTAAATTGCATGTAAAGCTGTAAAATAATGCATAATTGTCTTTTAACAAATGTAAAATCCAAGGTAACAGAGAATAGATGACAATCCTTCTCACCAAAAGTGGTTTCAACCAAATGACAGTAATCATAGATTTACTTGGTTCTCTGATCTACAGCAAATCGGCATTCATGCCTTTTTTTTTTTTTTTTATAGAACTCTATATGATCTCAAATCATTTTTTATGGTAATAACTAACAAGAAAAATGTAGAGATACTGAAGAAAGATTTTTGGTGAATTTATCCCCACCAAACTCAGAAAATCAGCAACCCTCAAACTCAACTATTCAACAAATCATTCACTGGCTTATATCACATATTTTATGAAGTTTTTTTGTAACAAACACCATCAAGAAGAGCAAATTAGTAACAATCAAAGTCCTAACCACCATTTTGTCAAGAGTAAATACAATCCACGTCTACCAGTGGAACAACGCCGAAGCAATAATAAAAGCCCTTGCCACTTAGCAATCATGTTAAAGGTATAATTATCCTTCAATCAATACATAACTGTACCAAGTAGAAAATCTGCTATCAGATTCTCTATCAAAATTTTACTGTCGCTTTAACTCAGAATTCATCCAATGAAAACAGAAAACAAACAAACAAACAAATCAAGAAAATTTTATAGAAAATTGAAAAATAAAGAAAAACAGAAAAACGTGGAAAAACATACTTTGTTCTCAGACAACAAACAACAGAAAAATAAAAATCAAGACTTCCAATCAAGACGAACCTTTTCAGCTTGGTGTAGGCCTCGGTTCTGCGCTTCTGAACCATGAGAAATCTGCGGAGCAAATCGGCACATACCCGCTTTTCCGCCTATTTTCTTTTCACGATACATTTTATCAAAATCTTCCAAGATATTCTTCTGAGAGTGAGAGAGAGAAAAGGGAAAAAAAAACCTACTCGAAGAGAGAGAGGAGAAGAATATGCACACCGAAAACCCAAATCAGCGTAAAAAATTGCCCCCTTTCAATTGTGTAGCAAAGCCAAAAAAAAAAACTAGAGAAATACGAAAACCAAAGAGAGAGAACGTGCGTTAGAGAAAGAAAAGGAAAACAGAAGAAGAAGGAAGAGAGAATAGCGGAGAAGAGAAAAACAACAGAAGAGCTGTGAAAGTTAGAAGTGAAAGATCTGTGAGAAGAGTGAGACGGTGGGTGGGGAAGAAGATAACGTTGATTTTTTTTATTTTATTTTTTAATCAAAACCTACGCCCGTTAAATTTATTTTTATTTTTATTTTTATTTTTTTATTTCACGTTAAATGATTGTTTAGGTCAGCGTTTTGTTAACGGACGGTACAATACCGAATAGCGGGGGTACTGTATATATAATTATTTTTTTACTTTTTTATATTTTTTAATACCAACCAACATCAAAACATTCCCACTTTTTTACTTTTTATATCACATCAATAATTTTTTATTCACTACAATCCAAAACTTTTTCACTTTTTTATACATTTTTTAAAACTTTTATATCTCATCATCACCTTTTACTAATTCCAAAATTAACAACCCACTATTCTGTTCTGTACAGGTCTTTGCCAAACAAGCCCCACATCAATTCCAGCTAAAACACACAATTTAACTAAATAGTAATGCACACACGGTTCAATTTTAAAAATTATGGGATCAATAAACATATGCACGGTTCAGTGTCACATGTCACAATTCTATGCACAACTAAAGAGGAAGTCAGCTATTATATTAACTATTTCATAATCCGGCCTTATGGTTTGGATTCTTCATTATAACTTAGTTTTAGAATTTAAACATATTTTCATTGTACTTTTTATTATAGGTTAAAAAATGCTTATAAAAAAATATATATATTATCACACATATTTCAATAAAAAGACAATAAATATTAAGATCCTTAATTTTATTTTAACTCAAAAAAAGTAAAACTTTTTAAAATATTTATTTACATTGGTGTAGTTTATAACGAAAAGAAATATAAAAAAAAAAAATAGCAAAAAAAATATATAAATTCCAAATATTACAGTATAGGTGCTGTAATTTTTTCAATGGTCAAGAGAGTGCTGTAATTTTTTTTTACAGTACCTAAGCCAAATCCTACAAAATAAAACAAAATTTTTCACTCAACATTTAATGAATCAAATAAATCCTCTCATATCACAGTCAACACTTAAACAAATAATTTTTTGACTTATTTTGTTTTCAAAAGTAGAAAAAACACTACAAAAAAAAAAAAAAATGAGTGAATCATACAAAAAAAAAAAACCATTAAAAAATTCAAATATATTTAAAAATAAAACCCTTAATTTTATTTTAATCTATATAAATTAAAAAACATTAAAATCTTTGTTCTCATATCAGTAGTTTAAAATGAAAAGAAGCATAAAGAAAAGAAAAGAAAAGAAAAGAGGGAAAAAAAAAAAAAAAGAGCAAGAGGAAAGCCGGTCGATTATGATTATCAAAGCATTAATTAAAAAATTAGCAGAAATTTCTAATATTATTGGTATGATACATATTACATTTCAATACAAATAAAACCTATATAATTCTAAACTTAAATTTTTGCCTTGGTTTGTTTTCACAAACATAAAAACACTTTCCAAAAATGGCTAAAAATAGAGTAAATCACATAAACGAAAAAAAAAAAAAATTAAATTCCAGAAAACATAAGTCTTTATCTTAGTTTAATCCAGATACATTAAAGCATGTTTAAATCTTTGTTTCCATAGATATACATGGTTTAAAATAAAAAGCATAAAATATATATATATATAAAAGAATACATAGTTTTATCTAAATATCAAAGCATTAATTAATATAAAATTAGTAAGAATCTTTGTGTGATACCTATTATATTTCATTACAAATAAAACGCAAATAATTCTGAACATTAGGGAAAAAAAAATACAGAGAAAAATAAATAGTTTTTATGAAAATTTATTCTCATAGGTAAACATGGTTGAAAACGAAAAGTATAAAGAAAAAAAAAAATAACAGAAGAATATCTAGATTCTAATTATAAAAATGCATAAAATCTAAAGTCCTTCAACCTCCAAAAAAAAAAAAATTCCTTCAAAAAAAAAAACAAAATTATGTACTTCAACACTCTGTTCTTCTATTGAATGTCGCTGCTGGATGCTCTTGATTTCACAATTCACGATATTTCAAACCCTAAAGAGAGAGAGATATATAAATAATCAATCTAAGAGAATAACATGACTTTTTAGCTTACTTATACAATTTCTTTAAAATTAATGCATGCAATATCTATATGGTCTATTATGAGTAGTTAATGTAGTACATTCTTAATTTAAAATTTTGTCTCTCCATAATTAAGAGAGTTGCAAATTCTGAAACCATAATATTATACATTAACATTTTGAACTTAATGAAATCTTATATAAAGAAAATTTTTGAAATAAAATTTTGGAGAAAAAAAAATCAGACCACTTTGAATTAATGCATGTTTTTAATTTTATTTTTTTAAAAAAAATCTTACAACTTAATGCGGCTATAATGACACTTAATAATATAATGTGAAAAAAAATCATATTTTGGTCTCACAAAACCGGTTCAACCTTTAAAATTCACCGGTTTTCTTTTACTTAAAAAACTAGTTCAGTGTTTAAAAATTATAGGTTCACGCCACGTGTCATAATTCTCCATTGCACAAAGAATATTAGATGAATATATAAACTACATAAAATTTTACTATCAAAAGAGCCATAATTTTAGTTTTAATCCATATAAATTAAAACATTTAAAATATTCTCATATGTGTAGTTTAAAATGAAAAGAAGTGTAAAGAAAAAAAAATAGCAAGAGAAAAACCTGAATTTTGATTATCAAAGCATTAATAATAGGATTAATAGTAGGAATTTATAATATTGTTAGTGTGATCCGTACCTATTATGTTTCAATAAAAATAAAATCCACATAATTTTGAACATTAAAAGAAAAAAAAAATTCAAATTTAATGTTTAATTAACTCTTTAGTGTTGTAAAAGCATTTCTATTCCTTTTGTACACAATAATCAAATAAAATTTTGCCCTTTTTGGTTTTCAAAAGCATAATAATACTTCAAAAAAATAAGTGCAAATTGTGTAAATCACATAAAAGAAAAACAAATATCTCATAAAACATTCAAATGAATTAAAACATAAGACCCTTATTTTTAGTTTAATTCATATAAATTAAAACATGTTAAAATCTTTGTTCCCATAAGTGCAGTTTAGAATAAAAATAAGTGTGAAGAAGAAAACCATGATTTTGATTATCAGAGCATAAAATAGAAAATTAGCAGGATTTTTTTTTTTTTTGTCAGTATGATACCTATTATATTTCAATTATATATAATTCTGAATATTCGAAAAAAAACAAATGAGCGAAAAAAAAATAAAAATAAAAAATAAAAAAATCTCATAAACATTCAAATGAAGAATTGTTCAACCAAAAATTTCACAAACAAAATGGAAACAGATTTAAATTTCAACCAAAAATATAAAATACTAAAGAAACACATTTCTACACAAAAAGTTATACTTGTATCATTAATTGAGAAATAGACTAATTGTATCATTAATAGAGAGAGAAAGAGAAATATAAAATAGACCGGTTCAATTTTATTTAAAAGACCGGTTCATTATTTAAGGGACCGATTTAGTCACTAAAAAGTATAATTTCATGCCACGTGCCACCATTCTATGCCATTTTAAGGAAGAACTCGGATTATATATATATGATTAGCTCATAATCTGTGCTATGCACGGAATTCTTCATTATAATTTAATTTCAGAATTTAAACACATTTTCCTCATACTTTTTTATTATAAGTTAAAAAATGCGTGTAAAAAAAAAAAAAAAATACCACACATCTTTCAATAAAAACACATTAAAGGTTAAGATCCTTAATTTTATTTTAATCCATAAAAAGTAAAACTTTTTAAAATATTTGTTTACATAGGTGTAGTTTATAACGAAAAGAAGTATAAAAAAAAAATGGCAAGAAGAAAATCTAAATTCTAAATATCACAGAATAGATGTTGTAGTTTTTTCAATGGTCAGTATGGTGCTGTAGTTTTTTTTTACAGCAACTAAGCCAAATCCTACAAAATAAAATAAATTTTTTTACTCATCATTTAATGCAATCAAATAAATCTTCTCACATTACATTCAATGCTTAATGATATAAATTTGTTCTCATGTAAAATTTATTCTTAAGAAAAACAGAAAAACGTGGAAAAACATACTTTGTTCTCGTATAAAATTTTCTAAGACAACAAACAACAAAAAAAAAAAAAAAAAAAAAAAAATCAATTGACTTTTAAAAAGAAAAATAAAAATCAGATTCCCAAAATCTCCTATTTGCAAAACTCAGAGAAACTTTCAATAAAGAGACAAACCTTTTGAGCTTGGTGTAGGCCTCAGTTCTACGCTTCTGAACCACGAAAACCAAAAAGAAAAAATAAATAAACACGAAAACCAAAGAGAGAGAATGTGCGATAGAGAAATAAAACGAAAACAGAAGAAGAAAGAAGAGAGAATAGTGGAGAAGAAGAAGGAGAAGAGAAAAAGAACAGAAGAGAAATATCTGTGAGAGTTAGACTCTTAGAGAGAGAACGGTGAGACAGTGGGGAAGACAATGTTTTGCGGATTTTATTTTATTTTATTTTTTTATATCAAAATCCACGCACGTTAAATGACTATTTTGGTCAGCGTTTAGCTTTCATTGAAACACATCAGAATTCAGTTAAAACGCAAAGTTTAACTAAATGACAATGCACGCACGATTCAATTTTAAAAATTATAGGTTCAACAAACACACATACGGTTCAACTTTTCAAAATAACCGGTTGATCTCCCGTGTCACAATTTTATGCACCGCTAAAAGTGAACGCAGCTATTTTATATATTAGTACATAACCCGCGTGACGCGTAGAATTCTTTCGTTATAATTTAATTTTAAAATTTAAATGTATTTATATTATCCTTTTTATTATAGATTAAAAAATGTGTAAAGAATCTATCATACTAAAAGTTATACATCACTACACCAATAGTCTAGTACATTAGCGAACATGTTAAATCAAATTTTAAAATATATTTCAATATTTGCTTTTATACATGTAGTTTAAAATGAGAAGAAGTATAAAGAAAAATAATAGGAAAAAGAAAACTTAGATTCTGATTATTAAAGCATTAATAAAAAATTAGCATAAATCTCTAATATTGTTGGTTTGATATTATATTTAAATACAAATAAAACTAATATAGTTCTGAACATTCCAAAAAAAATAAAAAATAAACAAAATCTTTTTTTTTTAATGAATACAAAATAAAACAAAATATTTCACTTAATATTTTGTTACAATCAAATAAATCATCTCATATGAAGTTTAATGTTTAATTATCTTTTTGGTGTTTTGAAAGCATTTCTATTCTTTTTCTGTACAACAATTAAATTATTTTTTGCCTTCTTTTAAAGCAGAAAAAATACTTCAAAAAATGAACAACATAAATTTAAACATTTTGAAATCTTTATTCCAATAGGAATATTTTGAAATGAAAAAAAGTATAAATAATAAAAAATAAATAACAAGAGGAAAACCTGGATTCTGATTATCAAAGTATTATTAGAAAATTAACATGAATATCGAATATTGTTGGTGTGATACGTATTATATTTCAATACAAATAAAATGCAAAAATAGACTGAAAATCCGACTTAATCACACAAACCAAGAAAAAAAAATCCCATAAAAATTAAAAAATGAAATAAAATGTGAAACAATTATTTTTTATTAAATCAAAACTCTAGACTGAATCAACCTCAAATTCAACCACTTCAAGACCACAAAAGAAATAAAAAGTAAAGTAAAGCAAAGAAAGTAGTTAGAAAAACAAAACTATTTACTTGAATGTTGTTGCTAGTGTTTATTGAGAAATGCTATAGGTACTTACAAACTCTTACAAAGTGAAGTTCACAGACTGACATGGCATCCATGTGGCATTTTATTAATTAAAAAACTCATTTAAAACTCATTTGAATCTAATAAGCCGCATTGTGCAGTGTGCATCCTTTTCATCGAGAGCCGAATCACGTCACCTCGGCTGATCCTCTAGAGATCCGACAACCAGACCCCGAACCCCCGACCATCGGCGAGCTCCCAACAGAGACAGTGACAGAGAAAGAGAGATCCAGCCATAGAGATAGAAAGATCCGGCCACTAGAAAGAGAGATCCAGTCGGAAACCCACCCCCGATGTGTGTGGGTTTTCGGACAAAGAGAAATCCGGCTCTCTATGGCTAGATCTATGTCAATGATGTCAGGAGCTCTGTGGCGATGATGCTCGAGCCGGATCTCTGTGGCTGGATCTCTGTCGACGGTGTCAAGAGGTTGCCGGAGGTCAAGGTCTGGTTGCCGAGGTGACGTGGCTAGAGGAACGACCATTTGACGACGGGTAAGAGGATCTGGAGTCTCGATGGGAAGCTGGAGAAAAAGGTTCTAGAAAGAACAATGCAATTTTTTTTTTTAAAGAAAAAAGAAGAATGACTTCAGTTTAAAAGGGAGGTTTAAATGATTTTTTTAATTAATAAAATGCCACATGGATGCCATGTTAGTTTGTAAACTTCCTTTTGTAAGAGTTTGTAAGTACCTATAGCATTTCTCGTGTTTATTATAGGAGGACCAACTATAGGTTTTGTCCAATTCTTTGCGTTCAAGAGGAGAGAGAGTAATATAGAGTAAGCCCTAATGTCCTAAAGGTTCTTAAAAGTAAGGAGAGAGAGGTAGAAATCTGAGAGAATTTAATGATAGCAAAATTTGACGTTTTTATTATTTTTCTATTCAAAGTAAGAGAGTTAATTAGGTATATTAAATGCACCTTTTATTTCATTTGAAATACATAGACTGTTTCAATTTTACTTAAAGGACCGGTCTTTTAGTTATGGGAAGAGAGAGAGAGAGAGAGGTAGAAATCAAAGAGACATTAATGACTAGGAGTGGGCGCGGGCCGGATTTGCATGTTTTCCACAACCCGCCCCGCAGTGAACGGGTTTGAAACTCAAGATCCGCAACCCGCATAATGAATGGTCAACCCACTGGGCCTTGGGTAGTGCGGATCAGGACGGGTTCATGCGGGTTCGGGTATTTTTTTTAAATTTTTTTTTTTCTGGGCCCAAAACTAGAAAAATAATTCACAATCTTGTTAACCCAATTTAAAATTTGAAAATCCAAATTGAATCAACCTCACCAGCAAACAATAACAAGAAGAAACAACCAGAATTACCAACAAACCTAACTGTAAAAAACTTTTTTATTCTTTTATGTGATTGTAGATTGAATGGGTATGTGAGAATATAGAGATGAAAGTGTATATAAGAATATAGATGAAATGAATAGTGCAGAATTGAATGAAATCAAAGGTACACAATTTGGGCAATTCGTGACTCTCATAATTTTTTTGGAGAAAATTTGATAAAATCAAAGGCACACCCCTAGTCATGATTCTTATAATTTTTTTGGGAAAAATTTGATGGTACGAGTATAAAGGGATTGCGGGGCGGGTGTGCGGGTGAGAAAAAATTTAATACCGCAACCCGCCCTATAAAATCACGGGTTGGCATATTTAGGGCCCGCACTTTTTTAGAAATGTCTTATATCTGTTATTGATGGAGCGGGTTGGTGCGGGGCGGGTGCGGGTGCGGGTGGGTTTTGCACACCCCTATTAATGACAACAAAATTTGACGTTTCTATTATTTTTCTATTCAACATGAGAGAGTTAATTAAGCATATTAAATGCACTGTTTATTTCATTGCTTTGAATATTTGGACCAATTCAATTTTACTTAAATGACCGATTTTTTACTTAAATGACCGGTTCAATATTTTAAAAAATATGAGTTCACACCACATATCACAATTTTAGTCAACTTTAAGTTGGAACTTTTTTTCTTTTTTTTTCTTTTTTTTTTTTTTTTTTTAACGAAAGATCTTAGTATTTCATTAATCAAATATCACGGGCATAAAGTTCTTACACCACAAAACAAAAAGTTCTACAAAATCATAGCCACATGCTATGAGTATGAGATTGCAAAGTCATAGATACAAACAAAATTCTTACAAGAATATGCTATCTATGACTTTCATATTTCGTTAACCCATATAAAAAAAATAGTTAAAGAGCAGATCTGCTTCGAGCAAACTAGATCTAAGACAAGGGTAGCCAAATATCTTAGAAAAATTTATTTAAACTGGTCGTGATAGATAATCCTTCACACCAAACTATCTAAGCCATAAGAGATAATCCCTTACATCGAACTATCCAAGCCGTGAGGGATAACCGCTCACACCTGACTAACCTTCATTTTATAGATCATCCATGAGAGCAGATCTATGAAGAAGAAAACTCTTATTCAAACCAAAAACACAACCAACAAACAGCAGCAGCGTCCATGGAGTACCGATGGGATATTAAGTTCAGTTTATGTGATCCAAATTGAAGTAGTGGGAGCAAAAATAATATATTCAAATATGCAATTATAACTTGATTAAAAAAAAAAAAAGTAGAATTAAAAAATTGCATCATTTTGAAAAAAGGAAATTAATAAAACAATGGAAAGAAAGTGCAAAAGAATATGGAACAAAGATGAAATTCAAAAGAAAGTGCAAAAGTAGAACTTGCATTGAATACCTGAGTTTAGCTAAGCAATGGGCAGACCAATTGTCTACAGCAGGAAAACCAGTTTAAGATGATGATCTCATCTCCTTTGTTGTAAGTGGCCTGAATCCTTTCTTTCACACCTTTGTTACTGTCCATTCCTTTGCAACCCCTGATCATGAAATGACCTTTGCTGAGATTCTACTTGAGAATCAGCAGCACCCAACTGTCACACCAGAAACTGGCAACTTTGCATTATACACCAATAAGCAAGGTCTAACCAAGTTCCACATGACAGATCCCTCTCATTTCAAGAGGCCAAGATTTTCTCCAAGATCCAACTCACACCATCAATAGTTTGCTCCTAGGAGCAACTCTTGCTACTCACCAAGAAGCAATAACAACCATCCTGCTCAAAATCAATACTTCAAGAACTTCAACTTCCAACCAGGCAATTCAAATCAGCAGGGAAATTCTCACTCCCGCACCACTCAGCCTCCTGCTCCTCATTCTCCACATCAAATTTGTGGCAAAAGCAACCACAGTGCCCTTGACTACTACTACCGAATGGACTATACCTACCAAGGTAGGCATCTTTCTACCCACTTGGTAGCAATAGTCGCACAATTGAATGAAGGCTTTGAGACACAAGATTGGCCAAAAGACTCCAGTGCTAACACACGTAACTGTTGATCTCCAACATTGAAAATCCTTAACACTTAGAAGGAGTAGACATTGTAGGCGTAGGCAATGGATACGGTGGGTATTGGTTCGTTAGACGGTTAAGTGAGTTAATTCGGTTGGTTAACCAACTTTTGTAGGAATGTAGTCGGTGAAATTATTTCGGTTAAACGGTTGATAGACGTTCGGTTAATTCGATTAAATCGGTTAATAGATGGTCGGTTAAGTCGATTAAATCGGTTAACATGGGTAGTGAAACAACGTCATTTTGATTTTTTTTCAAGGAAAAGAAAAAAAGAAAAAGATCAAACGTTTCGTTTTTACTAAGTTGATGTCGTTTTGTTTTATGTCGTTTTGGTTAATCGATTGGAATAAAGGCAGTTCGGTTCGATTCGGTTATCGATTAAAATGCGGTTTAGTTACCAATTAAAATGCAGTTCGGTTCAGTTATCGAACCGGCTTTCAGAACAAAATTTTATACCGACTACCGAACCAAAATTAGTCGGTAGGCGGTCGATGGTGGTTCGGTTCGCTAAAAAGAAAAGGCAATATATATATATATATATATATATATATATATATATATATATATATATATATATATATAGAAGAGGTCAAGGGTTGTAACGGACTATTTCCTCAATCCGTCTTTGAACGTGACAATATATGCATCATGTGACAATATGTTAGGCTTGTTAGAATTAAATGTATGAATACAAAGCACGTTTTTTAAATTATCACGAGAGAATTTTTTCAAGAGATCTTCAGATTCTTTTAATTTATTATGAAGTGTATCAATAGTGTTAAACAACATGGTATTCACAGATTTCAAAGAGTCAATCAAAGCATGTGATTCAGACAATTGAATGATTAAAGACTCTTTTTCTTGCTTAACTTTTTTGAGCTCTTTATTAGAATTTTTGAAATTTTTACTCAATTTAAGAAAATCCTTAAAGTGCTCATTATCAGAATTCTCTTCAAATAGCTGAAAAAAAAAAAATCATGATAAAAGGAGTCAACAAAAATATAGATCACACTCAGAAAATTAATCCAAACACGAGTATACTTGTTCTGATATCAATTGAAAAATAAATAGACTCCTAATTAACGTGTGTGTGTGTGATCAATTGTGCAATAAAATATTTAAGTGTGAAATTTAAAAGAAGACATATTTTATCAACAAAGTGGAAACTCAATTAAAAGAAAAACTATTCCGGGGTAGCCAAACCAAGAATATCTACTATTCATAAGACAAAGCTAGTTACAAGACAGTCGTACTCACATACCTCTAATGGAATAGTTACTACCTTGAACTCTGACACGTACCTATACGTGAACGACACTCAATTGGGTCTCGTACTTGAAGGGGTCTTTAATGGAATCCTTTAGCTTATGGTTCCTCCTTAAACTAGACTTTACGGGTTAATCAAATCACATAATAAGCACCCTAAGAGAGCTAACAAATATATTTGGTTCTGCCTAAACACCATCTTTTAGTATACAACAATTCAATACCGAATTCATTGAAAAATACAATCCTAGATACCTCTATTTATAGGCTTTAGAAGACCTAATACAATATTGATTTAGATTTCTCTAAGCGGCGTTCCGACATAGGCAGAGGGCGTCAGGACGGCAAGTAGCAACCGACTTTCATAACACGCTTCACGCATTTCTTCATTAAACTTCAGTCTCCAAGTCCGGACAGTATTGCCCTAGCGTCTGGACAGTTGCATGTTGTCTTCACCAAGCTTGTGATGTGTTGTTCAAAATCTTCTCAAACACTGAATATCGTCCTAACTATGTTGCCCTATCGTCCAAACGGTTGGATGCTGTCTATGTTGAGCTATTCAATATCTTCTTGAACACTGATGGGTGTCCAGATGTTTATCTGGGCCATCGGGGATGGTCAACTGGGGAACTAATTTTGCTGAGGCGTAAATTGTGCAAAATCTTCCTGGACTCCGGAAATTACATTCTAGATGCTTGTGACATTGATATTGTCATATTAAGGCTCTTTCCATATAGGAGAAATAATTTATGAATATTCTGAAGATTCTAAATAATTACAACTTCTTTGTTTCAGTAGCACACTTACAATATAATGATTTTGTCAACAGAATATAGCAAAAAAACTAACAAATACCAAAATTCGAAACCTTCGACGGTAGACTTAGGCTACCAACAAATTCTAATGTTCGTGGTAACGGATTTTCACAAATGTGTGAGTAAGAATGAAGAGTTTAAATTCGAAAAACGATTTATAATTTTAAATCGTTTTCCAAAAATTAAAGAAGTTTTTACAGTCGAATTGAAAATGATTTCTGTTGACTATTATTTTCGCCTTCACCAAACATCGTAAAATGCCGAAAACATTTTCTCGAAAGCATTTTAGCCGAAACAAACAGAGCATTACATCGAATTCATACTTCAATCTCTAAACTATGACTCCATATAACTTAGACCTATAAACTACCAAAATGTTTGGACGCATTCACGTACTAGACTTAAGTCTCCTAGGCACCTGATAAGACTGAAGTATCCAATTATTATGAAACTCGATTTCATGCATGTATTAAGTAGTTTTATTATCTCCATCTTCTCAACCCTTCTGTATATTTCTTGATTAGGACGCATTAAATTATTTATTAATTTGCATGGCTTTTCTATTACTAATTGTACCCTAAGGCTCCATTTTGATTACTTGAAAATGAGATAAAACACCAATTGGCATTGAATTTGGATAAATGAAGAAGTGATGCTCCACTAAATTGGATTTTTTGTGCAGGTTCTTGAAAAGATCATTTGAATTGTCTTGCAAAGTCTGCCTTGAGTCTCCTATAAAGAATTTTTGTATCTATTTTTTTTACTTAGAAATGATTGAAACTAAAGTTTTATTTACTATTTTTTTTTTCTTTTATCTTTTTTTTTTTTTTTTTTTTCCTTTTCAATTTCTTAAGGTTGTCATATAATCTAAGAATGAATTTGTTTCTAGCTAGTCACACCATTTATTTTCGAAGCACATCGACACAATGTATATCCTGCTACACAGTATCCGTAAAATACCAAGTATATTTCAGAATATCAGCTCAATAATTTTCCTTTCTTTATGCATAATAGAAATATTAAAAATCATGACAAATTCACATTAATGGCCTACAAAGACAACGAGGTATGTGGGAATTCCCAATATATATATATATATATTTTAAGTGCCTTTAAATGCTCTTGAATAGAGGAGGACAATGGCAAAAGGGTAGATTAATTGTGATGTTCATCATGACTAGGGAGGAGGCGAAACACTTTAATAAGAAAGATCAGATCAGAGGGGGCAAACTTGTGGACTGTGAGTCATTTTGGGTTGACGTTGAAGGAATGAGTACCACCGTAATTCAATTCTCTTGTCTTTTCCAATCCTATCCAACTGCAAATTTTCCTGCTTTCACACATCACATGCATTCCCTGAATCATCTTGAAAATTTTCTTTTGTAATCCAAAGTGTATGATGGACAAAGCTTTGATCGTTATTTCCACATTCATTAATTATAGCTAGCCACCCGCTTTGTCTGAAGCACATGGATGCATCAATTATAGCTACCAACTTTTGAATTTTGAATTTTGAATTTTGAATTATAGTCAACTTTTGAATTTTGATGGTCTGGTCTTTTATCACACTAATGGCCCGACCGACGAAGACAGCGATGTATATATGCTTTAAATGCTCTTGGAGCATTCAATATAAATATGATTATTATATTGAATATCTCCAACAACCCCGCTTTTAGGAAAAAAAAAAAAACATAAAAAAATATATATGATGGTCTTCAAAGATCAAAGCATAAAATAATTTTCGAAATGCATTATTCAGCAATAGTTTTTCATTGGAAAACCTTGACAGTATGTCATTTTTCGTTTCTTTTTTTCCCTCCTAAAACAGTTTTTGAAAATTATTTTCTAAAAACATCGTCTAAATAAATCTTTTGCTCTTATTTTGGAAGGCTATCAAATGTTGTAACTTGTAATGTGAGTGCTTCAGAATCTCCTTTACATTATTTTTAGTTGTAACTTAGAAGTAACAAAGGGCTTGTTTGGGTCTCCTATTATTTTCAACTATTTTTTTTTTTTATTTTTAGAAATTATGATTGGCAACTTTTTACACAACTCAAAAAAAAAAAAATTATGGTTGAAGGGTACGTTCGGCCACTCCTAAGGGCCAAATTCTATGATTAATTTTTTTTTTCTTTCATTTTTTGCCTTGTAAGGCTAGCCGTAGAGGGTGGTCGAAACCATCCCTAAGCCAAATGGGAGTGGCCGAACCACCCTTATTTGGCCCAAGGGCATTTTGCCCAAAGGATGACTCGAGTCATCCCTTATTTTTTTTCTTTTCAAATTTATTTATTTATTTATTCAATGTTCTTAATTCTTTTTAATATTTTTAGTTTTTCAGTTTTCTCTTTTAATTTTTTAGTTTTCTTAAAAAAAAAATTAAATTAATGAGACATATGGATGGACATGTGCCTATTTTTTTAAATCTTTGTAGAAAAATAAAGTAGTTAAACTACATGGAGTCAAAGGTATATAATTATTATTTTAATACAAAATAATTCTCTCACGTCTCCCATTTCTCATCTCTTTGCCTTTCATTAGATATTCTGTTGCCTGTTGGGATCTTAAAAAAAATGTGAGTAAGTAGGAAACTTATATTTTGTAAAAAAATAATATTTAATTTGCATATAGAATATAAAGAAAGCTATCATGGAATGTATTTGGATAGGAAATCAAAAGTAATTTGATTTTTTAAATTTATGAAAAAAAAAAAAAAAAACCTATTGTGAGAGATCTTACGTGTTGTATACATAGTCAAGTCTTCTTTACATTACCTTTCTAAGTCTTCTTTACATTACATTTCTCCGAAGAAGGTATTGAATTGGGTGTATGATTTGAAATGGCTTAACAACAAACCTAAGCCAAGTTTTTTGAAGATTAAATTAACCAGAAATTAAACTAGTTAATCTTTAAACTTGATTAGCATTGTAATACTAATATGCGTACGTATTTGATCCTAAAGCTTGTTTAACATAGAAAAATGGAATTAAGCTAAAACCGAAAGGGATAATAGGGTTAAAAACAATGAAGTTGAAGGACGTGGAGGGTAAAACATCTATGTAGCTCTAGATATACATAAATGGCAGAATCAAATCAAAGACAGAAAATAAGGTCACACATTACCGGCCTCTACACAATTATGAGAATCACAGAATGTATGGTCCCCCAAAACCAATAAATTGTAAATGCTTCTTGTCGAAACTAAAAATTACAAAATGAATGACTAAATTATATGCAATTCAAATAACCCAATTGGAGGGATCTGGATCCCAAACCAATTGACTAATGTGGCTTTTGAAGCATGCCTATACAATTAGAGCGGTACATTGCTTATAATCTTTTATTACTATATCTCATTAATATATTGTCTCTGCTCTTGTCACATAAATTGCAGCTATTTAATTCTGCAGTCTACAATAAGTACAATTAAGAACGTGTGCATGACTTGAAGTTTTGGACTTGAAAGTGTAATGCTAGACAATGATTTTATTACTGCATGATGGTAATTACACTAAGATTGGATGTGTTTAGATTCAGGATTTTGTTAATTGACCATTATAAGAATGTTAAGGCTTGAGATTGTTAATGCTAATTGTGGTAACATTGGGCATAAAACTTTGATAATGATATTTTGATAGGACGAATGACGTAGTAGAGGGAAGTAACTCAATAAGTAGATTGTGTGTGTCGCTTGAGGAATAAGGAAGACAATTTGATACTAGATTCTATAATATGATCAAGGTCTATTGGAGTTAGTAAATCGTTCACGCATTACATTATTGGTATGGATGAAGTAATGTATTATAGAGAATTTTTGGGTGTATTAATACGAATGGACTAAAGAACTCTTGGCTAAAGGTATTGCTCATTGAGGATTTTAACTCGTATGATACTGATATTCTAGATGATGAGAGAATAGACATATTGGTAATGAGTGTCATTACAAGGAGGTGAAGCATCAAAGGCCGGTGTGAGCACTTTGACCAATACTCAAATGGAACAAGATAAATATGGACTTTGGTAACAAGATTGTTGAGAGCAGCCTCTAGAGATGACACTATTTGGTCAAAGTGATTGATTGACAAGGATTGCTCACTTCATGTCAAAGAAGGATAAGCTAGTAGTATTGTATGTCTAAAGTGTGGTACAATGGTCAAAGCATCGAATGTCGTGTGGCGGAATGTGATTTACTATTAAGATTCTGGTAGAGTTACAGTAGGAGGTTGTATGCAGTTTAAGTTTGCAACCGCTTTTCATCTATAGACCAACAGTTAGTTTAGAAGGCTATTCGAATCATTGGAGGACATAACTGCGGGCTTATGTATTGGACTTAAGGGAAGTTGGATTAATGATCAGTATCTACCATAAATTGAGATTGCTTACAATAATCCAGACGATTATTGGAATGATTCTTTATGAGAAACTCTATAGACGGAAGTGTTAGCTACTATTGTATCGAACTGATGGTTATGTGAAACTTATTACCAGGGGATAGGCTTAGTGGCATACCAAGTTCCTCGCCACTGGACCTAGTAGGATACATGTTGTCTAGCTCGACATTGAGGTTTAAGGATCTTATTTATATGGGGCACTACAATTAAGGTAAATCCAAATTCAAAAGGTCAAAAAAATCTCAAATTCCTAATTAAAGCCTAATTAACCCTTAATCATGATCTGGGGCACTACACCTCCCCACATTCGCCTCCCCTCCTCCTAAAGCCTATGTGGTGTAGTCCCCGATAGTATTTGATGTATGTAAATTGTTTTTTTAGTTTGGAGGACTAGGCAACATAGGCTTTAGGGGATGAGGAAGTGGTGTAGAGTATTACTCCTACAATTAAAAGTGGCCAAGGCCGGGGTTGATTCGGTCACCTCTAAACCACACTAATATCCACCCCTTCATTAGGAGCCACACTTTCTTTCTTTCTTGTTCTTGTTCTTTTTCTTTTTTTTCTTTTTTTAACTATTATTTATTCATTTATTTACCATTATAATATGGGCCGTTCATTAAAAATGTATAGTCCAAATAAGTGGTATTGCGTCAAATCTCAATCTAAACTATTGCCTGTCAGAGAGAACCTTTCCTTGCACGATTTTTTTATATGGTATCAGTATAAGCTCTAGTGATTAGCAAGGTGCAAAAAATTGTGGGCCCCTAACAAACAACCATTGGAGCTTGCTAGAAAATACGAAAAAGATTACTCCGTTTTTATTGATCCATTTAGGGTAACAAAAATGGAGATATGTTTTTTTTTTTTTAAAGAATTGACTTTAAGAACTTGTTTGATTTTCACAATAATTATTTAAATTAGAAAATTCTTTGGGGTGTAAGGAGGCTAAAATTGGGTTTTGTATGGGTTTTTATAGAAGTTTGGGTTTTTATAATGAGATCAAAGTGCAAAACTTACCATTTTTTTTTTTTCAAAAGTTGATTTTTAAATGATTTGTCAATCATAGATAAGATTTACTATTTTGAAAAATGTGTCATCATCTTATGAGATGGTGACACATAATTTGGGAACCGCTTTTGAAGAATTTGAGAAGTAGAGCATTTCCATTTTATAATAGGCCTCACGTGGGTCAAACTTAATATTTTGGCCATAATATATATATATATATATATATATATATATATATATATATATATATATATATATATAGAATCCTTCTCAGATTAAGAAGAACCATACCTACAAGTAATAAGCATATGTTTGTCGTACAGGTTTTCTCTTTACACAACATTTGAATTTGATGCTTATACAGCCTCCGAGTTATGAGAGATCATATCAAGTAGAACACAAAGCAAGGGGTAGCAAGTTTAAGGGCATTTGTGTCATCTAATTTTTTTTTTTTTTTTTTTTTTTTTTTTTTTTTTTTAAAAAAAAAAAAAAACCGTAGAACTAGAAAAACTTCATATATAATAATAAAGAAGATTAGACAATTAAGGGAGTCGGCTAATCAAGCCTATATCAACTGTACAATCTACTATGTTATCTTGTTCCAAATACGTCGTTGTGAGAAAAAAATAAATTGCGAATACATGGTGATTGGTGAGCAATAAAAAGAAAGAGCTATTGGCTAAAGTGCAAGAAAAAATATGTATAATTCAAAAGGAGAATAGACTGTTATGACATGGTCGATCAATATTATGTTATATAGCGAATTTAGTTACACTTAAGGGTAACATATTTTTGAGAAATGATATAAATCACATTTTCGTCTTGTAACTATCATATAATGTTGATATGACAATTCTAATCGATCGTTAATATTTATTTATTTTTTTTTACAAAGACTAATTCAAAGTTTTATTAGAATTGTCGCGTCAGTATTATGAAACAAAAGTGTAATTTATAGCATTAATCTTTATTTATCGGTAACTTCATATCGCATTAAATGATTAAATAGTGTAGAAAAATTATTAAATGACTTCAGTTTCAAGCCTTTATCAAGCCCCCTCCCAAGTTTCTATTTTTATTTAGTTCTTTTAGTTTGTTTGCATTATCAAATCGATCATGTCATCCAATTTTATACAAATTCCATCAATCGCTGAGTTTAAATAAAATTAGAATTCTATCATTTTCCAAAAGAAAAAAATAAGGCAAAAAAAAAAAAAGAAGAAAAAAAACAACCAAAATTAGGAGTGACTTGCGTAGCCTGCAAGCTAGCCCTCTATTATGAGTTGGTTGCACAAGTCATGACCACTGTTTAGGGGTGGCCTGACCACTGTTTAGGGGTAGCCACCCGAGCCACCTCTTAGTTGCAGGATGACTTGCTTGCACTGGTGGAGCCAAAATTTATGTTCAAATGGGTCAAGATTAAAAGATAAAATTAAAAAAGTATTGATTAAAAATAGTAAAAGATAAATAAATAATTCAACAAAATTTAATTTTTGTTTTAAACATACAATTTATACAAATGTAATTTACAATATATTTTGTCTCGCGTAGAGTTAACTTGTTCAGTTGTCATTAACAAGTCTTTATATTTTGAAAACACAACATGATTACTTCATATTTTAAAATGATGCCATATTTTTCTAAACTGTGTTTTTGGAAAATCATGGTTAATTCGTTGAAATGGTCCTTTTTGTACATATGTTTTTCGGATTTTGTCTCTATCATTAGAATGGTAATAAAAAAAAAAATAATTTCTTAAGCAAGGATCTAAAGACAAATTTACTAAATCTACACTAGCTCGTTTAAAATTTGATTGGAGCTCAACAGAATCATTGTTGTTTTCCGAAATCTCAGTTAACTACAATTATGTTGACTGTGAGTAGAACGAGGATTCAACAGTTTGATCGCCGCACAATTTTCAAACTAATGAAACTATTGAAATCACAAGTTCCCAACTTTTACTCACTTATCACAATATTTATATTTAGGTATTTTTATTAAGTCAGCATTGAACACGTGAAAGCACCTCATTATTAATTTAAGTTGGTTGACTAGGTTGAACATGTCAAGGACTCGTGGTTCTCACGGTGTTTAAAAATGTATGTGTGTTTTATGAATAATGTTAGAAGTTTCTCGTATGTTTCTTCAAAAATAATCTGACTATTAAAATCACCATTTGATATGTTGTAGATTATTATTAAATTTTGATTAAACAATAATTTTAAAAGTCACGTCATTTTGAGAAAGACAGAAAAAATGGATACTGTTAGAATTACTCGTGTTCTGTCTCTTCTAAGAGTAAGTTTAACCAGCGATTTTTTTGTCTCTTTTTGAGGCATGAGTTAAACACAATGTTTCTACTTAATTTAGATGCAACGTTTTGGTAGAAGACTTGAGTTATCTTCTTAATTCATTTGTTCTTTAGCCTTGAACCTCTAAAAATTTAATACAAAGATAGGGACGAAGCCATTCAGGAGATTGGGGGAGCCTCCCCACCTCAAGCCCAATTTACCCCAAATTTTTTTAATTTGGCCCCCCAATTTTTTTTTTCTTCAATTTGGCCCCCCCAAGTCCCAAGGCTTTCCCAAAAAAAAAATAAAAAAAATATTAAAACATATTAAAAAATTTGCTCTGATCCCCCCAATTTTTTTTCTTTTCTTAAATTTGGCCCCCCAAGTTGCAGGCCCTTGTACACAGACATAGTTACATAGAAACAATGATGAAATGAAAAGGATATAAATCTTTTATGATTTGATTATCCTAAATTAAGGGATTTAGTTTATTTTATTTCATAAATTAAGAGATTTACTTATCTCAATTTAAGGAATTTGTTTGTATTTAAAATTATTCAAATATGTGTAATGTTCTATAAATATAATATTTAGACATAAATTTTCTATAAATCGGTTTGTAAAAAATTTCATACAACCCATATATAAAAGTGACAAGTATCCTTTAAGCATATGAAAAACACATACTATTAAAACAACACGTGCTTGCTACCTACGTCTCAATCAACCTGTGAGTCCAAAACTGAATTTGGCAGGTGTAGGAAAATCTGAATTTTTTTTTTTTTTTTTGGGTGTCTGGGACTTTGGTATGGTATCATTTGGCAGGCCCATATTACATAGATATGCGAACGAGGATGTTTCATTGGGCTCCTGGTTGATCGGATTGAAAGTTGAACACGTCGATGACCATTCTATGTGCTGTGGGACCCCTCTAGATAAGGAATTCACCGAGGAAACCTTCGTCTATTAGTATTGATATGTTTTCATATAAAATTGTTCCCAATCAGCAATTAGAGATAACTTCACCAATATATAAACTCATCTATTTCTTCTCCAGCACACCTCAATATAACAAACGGAAGCCATGACCGAACGGCTAGACTCTGCCTAGCCCCAGCAGAGCCGTTAAATGGGCTGGGCGCTGAGAATACGGTAATTCTCGGATTGCCCGGATCGTCAAGACTAGAGCTCTGTAACTAAGTTTGGGCACTTTGATCCGAACCCTGATGGAAGGTGACCTCTGAGTAGCGTAGAGAGAGAGAGAGAGAGAGAGAGAGAGAGAGAGAGTAATTAACACAAACCCAGATAGCCAAATTAACCATAGCCCAACTTGAAATGCGTGTGAACTAAAACAAGTTGCTTGGCAACAATGCACATGAATAAAAAAAAAGACAAACAAAGAGTAGGATAACAGGAAGGCATGGCAAGAAAGTGGCATATTGAAGAAATTAGACAAAAATTTGTAACAGAAAGAAGTGAAAACAGAGAGGACCGTGACTACAAGCTAATAAAAAATCAGACTTGAAGATAAAACCAAAGTGGGTTGGAAACTCGCAGCTGGAATGCTTGGAGCTGGGGTGGAGAAGGGCGCAGGACGCTGGGCTGTAAGAGAGAGAGAGAGGTGAAAAAATTGAGGAGGGCACGGGGCTGTTCGGTATATTCCGCGCCCTACTCAAATTAAGAGGAGTGATGTCGTTTGGTTGTCTAATCGAGTCAATTTAACGTCGTTTGGACTTGTTTGAACAATAAGCATCATTTTTTTAAAAAAATATTACGTCTTTTCCATTCAAAAGACATAATTTTTTTTCACGTAATGTCGTTTATAAAAAGACATTTGTTTGCATCGATCGTTTCAAATATATTTTTATGTCTAATTTTATGTTCTCTGTTTAATCTGAGAAGTGGACAGATTGAATTAGGTTCAAAGATATATTAAATTTTGGAGCATTGAGAGTTTTTTAAGAATTGTAATATATAATATAATATTATATTATATATTAAGAGTTATCACTAGTATTCACGTGAACACAAGAGCATTCAAGAGCTTGGTGACTCGACGTCTAACTGACTTGATTCTAGAGGATTTGTTTTGTGCACTATAACACTCACGTACACAGTAGAACATGCTAGGTTCTTCTTCACATTTTAATTGCAGCTTGTAATTCTAGAGAAAGTTTTGCTCAGAACTTCAGCAAAGAGCTTAGTTTTGGCATCTAGATCTGAAAATTATTATGGGTATTTGATATTCTTAGAAGCTAACACTTTTTAATGCTGTAATTTTGTTTGTTTAGGTAAGGAAGAGCTTTGGGTAGAGTTTTCTTCATTGTGCAGTGGCTCCTAAAGGTACTTTTTTTTTTTTCTCCATATATATATATATTTTTAATTCTCTTTCCATTGTTGAGTTATGTATGTGTTGGTGGGTTTCTAATGTGGATGAGATTCAAGTTGTGGGATTCTGTTTTTTACCATTATAAAATTTTTATGTTTGTGTTATTTTATGTGTTGTGTTCTACCATGTGCTTGTCTTAACTATGAACGTGTTAAGTATTGGATTTTTTTTGGGGTTAATATTGTATAAGTACCACCCGATCGAGTGCAAATAGGTGTGTGTTTGTCGTCTTCAATCATGCCCACAAGCCCATATGATATGTTATGGACATATAGCATAATTTGTATGCTTTCTCTGTAAAATTGGTGTGGTGCTTCATGATTTCCTGTTATATTTGAATTTTATTTATTTATTGGAGTTGGAGAAAACGAACAGACATCCTTGTTACACTATGCATTTTGGAGTTGGGTGTTCTTGTTACATTTAACTGTTTGCTGGTTTGTCTCTTTTCCATAATTGCTTTTGTGCGCCTGCCTGCCTGCCTGCTAATATTCTATTTCATGATCATCACTAAATTTGATGACAAACCCTTGTATTAATTCCATATACATACATTGTTGGATTACAGGGACAACTTTATGCAAGGGACTCAACAGAGGATTTGGGACATTACTGGCGAGATCATTGGCTATTCCAAAGGGTGCTGCAGTTTTTCTAGTTGGTAATTATTAAGTTTCTTTCCTTCCGTTAGTAGATCATTAAAAACCCAGAACTTTTAATGACACTTGCTATTCCAAAGGGATCTTATATGAAAAGAGCCTTTGATTAGTATATTAATCTCAATTTTATTTTGATTAACTGAGTTTGTTAAGCTCTTCTTTTCTGTCTTGTTTGATGTAAAGGGCAGTTTACAGAGTCCATTTATATGCATACACTGAATTGAAGTTTTGTGTTTTCCAAAGCACAAGTTATTCAATTTTCATGTGACATCTAAATTTCAATAAAAAGTATACTCATTAATTGGCACAAAATTTTCTCAACCCATAGAGAACGACCCTTAATATCACAATGATCCACATGATTTTTGAGGTTAACCTAAAATTTGAATCTAAAAAAATCCCTAATGATCCACATGATTTTTGTGCTTGAAATTACAAAGGGAAGCTAAAGATTTTACCTCTTAAAGCTCATGGCCGGATTCTCTCTTCTTCTTCTTCTCTTTCATTCTCGGGCTCTCCCTCTCAGTTTCGGTCCCTCACTCTCAACGTGTGTGTGTGTGTGTGTGAAGAAGAGAGGAGAAAACGTGAAAGGGTAATGAAGAGGGCATGCGTGTGTGATGAGAAGAAGGAAGGGATGGAAGAAGAAAAGGAAAGGAAAGAAAGGGAATATGGGGCTGTGCGTGAATGCCAAGGGAGAAGAGAAAGAAAAAAGGAGAGAGGGAAAAGGGGAAGAGAGAGAGAGAGAGGGTGAGTGGGGAACTTGTCCTATTATGGATGGTTCGAAGAAGAAGATGTTATCTACTTCTACCCGATTCGGCGGTGACACGTGATAATGTAGGATTACATTTTCATTTAAATGCATACATTTTTATAAATTACACTAGGACCTCATAATATTAAAATCATATCTTTTAACAATTAATATATAACTCCACATTTAATTTAATTATTTACTACCCGTTTAATTAATTATTTATTCTATTAGTAATTTTATTATTTCACTTAAGACTTGTTTTATTTATTTAATAAATATAATTTATTAATTATTAAATTTCTTATTTATTTTCTTTATCTTTAGGTAAGTATCCTTGCACCAAAGAGAGAGAAACAAATAAGAGAAGCAAAATAACATCAAGTGTTGAAAACGAACTGATTGCAACAGAGGAAGATCAAGATAACGGTTGACAAAACACTGACATCATGAGAAGCAACCCAACTACCCAAGGTTGTTTTGGACAAGTGACCCATGACCACGGAGGGTAAGCTGACGTAATGCTTTTCCATTTCTCCATAAAAGCACAAGCAGCAAGACGAAAATCACTTGATGAGAGGGTTCCATTCCATGATAAAAACTGCTTCTTTTACGGCAGTTACAGCTCGAAGGGAAAAAGCAAAAACATATTCACTTTCACAGTTGAAACCATATAGGTAAAAAAGTAAGTTAATTTTTGAGTCACAGACTAGAGATGAAACTGCATAGTATAAATATAAAAAATCATTTTCATTACCCAAAACTAGCATATAACTAGCAGAATGTGTGGTTTTTTCTTTTAATATTATAATTTAATTTCAAAAATATTTTTTGAAAAACAGGTCTTGATAAAGAATAGTAAGAAATAAAAATAATTATAAAGGAAAGAAAGATAACAAGTCAAGCACTCAGCTCTGCCATATTCATATCAAAAGAGATGAATTACATCTATACAAAATGAATCAATTTCTTTTACTTATGACAGTTGAAGAATAACCTAAGTCAATCTTTGATAGCTTCAAACTTTTTGAGTAGAGCTCTTTAGGAAGATACTACCCTCCATATGTCCGACCATAATCAAGTAAGCGAAACCAACAGTAGCGAAGTACAACATATTAAGTAAAACAGCTCATAATAACATGAGGATTCTGGTCAATGAATTATCCTACTAGCATATACTGACAAATCTGAAAGAAATAAACTTCAAGCGCAATGTACTTGCATAAACGCAATCACCAACTTCTAAAGCACCAATTTCAAATTCAACAATTTATTTTGTCGTAAGTAAAATTACATTAAAAACTATAAATGGCATGAGAGAGATGCCAAAACTTAAACCCAAGACTACATATGCTCATAAAAAATTCCACCAAACCTGGGCAGTTCAAAGTAGAGGTTTGAGCCAAAGAAAATTACTAACAAAAGCATACATGTATACAAATACAATAGACTCTAATTAGTAAAATAGTATGAATGGTTAATAGATAGGGATATAAACAACTCTTGAACTTTGGGGGCTATTTACACTGAATGCTATGTATATACATAGTATATTATGACTTACACAAATCTAATTTTTAGCAACATTAATCATAAATATGTGAAGTAATTTAATATGCCAAGGTATTTTTTTTATGGTACCAATTTTTGTCAAAAAAATCAAAATAATACATCTTTTGTGATTTAGTTTAAAATCACATTTTTTGTCTACAAAATCACAATGCCAAACGTACTCTAAGTAAAGAGTGGATTCCTATCTCCTACGATCCAAAGCTAACCCAAATGCCAAATCTAGTAAGCTAGTGAGTTCTCCAATTCAGCTTGAATTTTATTGTCCACAATTGTCAACCCAACGCAAGGCCCAAGCCCAATCCCAATATTTTTGTGAAACAACTTTGGAACCATGTATCCTAATGTCCCTCTTGCAGCAGTCAAAGAAATAATGCTGTCATTTACTAGATATAATTTTGCTAGTTCAAAGTCAAAAACTTTGAGAGTAAAATTTTCATCAAGAAGAATGTTGTGAGGCTTGTTATCAAAATGTAAAATTTGCATGTCACATCCTTGATGTAAATATTCAATCCTAGGAGTCACTCTTAGAGCTATATCATACATTTGAGTATAACGTAGAAGCGTGCATACTTCTGGCAAAAATATGTATTTATTTAGAGAATCATTAGGCATGAACTCATATACAAGAGCCCATTTCGATCCTTTAACGCAAAAACCAATGAGCTGCACTACGTTAACATAGTGAATCCTTCCAATGGTTGCAACTTTGCTTGTAAAATCTGGTCCGTTAGCTTTGGATTTACCTAATATCTTTATAGCCACAAGGCGATCACTTTGAAGTGTTCATTTAAATACAGTGCCATAACTTCCTTCACCCAATTTCTCCTTGAAACTTTTAGTAATCTTCTTAATTTCGGAATAAGAGTACCTTATTGGCATGAGGTTATTGTGACTTCGTAGAAATTCTTCAACAACACCATACATGGATAAGTGCCTCCTACGGCATTTATATATCAAGAATGCAGTCACAAATGGAGTCCCCAATATCATTTTTGCTGCCTGGAATAGTCCTGTAGATGGAAGAACATCACCAAAGCATGGATTGTAAGCCAACATGTTGTTGCATTGCTGTAATTATATATTTATTAAGTACAATACTTATTATCTTTTTCAGGTAATAATTCATATTTTCATTTTGGCCACATGTTAATTAATTCATGCTTAACAGTGCATGTATAGAATGATCTTGGAAAAAAGAAATTTAAAGAAGATCGAAGGAGAGAAGATTCTTACCGTAGTCCAGGGTCATGTACGTCAGTAAATTGATTGGAGGAGCTGCAAGAAGTATGAAAAAAAAATTAATTAATTAATTAATAAAATTGCATAAACAAATGTGAGCACATATAGGGCAATGCTTAAGAAGAAATAAAAGCAACAGTATAAACCTCTTGCTTCATCAATCATCATCAAGGACAATCAATATTAATTCCATTTCTATATAGTAGTGGTAGCGGTAGTCGTAGTTGTACGTAGTTGATATAATGCTGTACATTGACAAACAAAAGAATAACATAGAATTAAAACTCAGCATTTGTCGTGTTTCTTTTTTTCTTTTTCTTTTTTTTTTTTTCTTTTTTTTATTTTTTTATGTAAACATCCGTAATAACGTCACATTGCAATTTGCAAGGAATGATTTGTTTATAAAATTAAAATTAAAAAATAGAAATAAAGATAACCAAAATAAAAATGTATAGATATCTACAATTCTTACCGATGGACATTGGTACTTCTAGTATTCTCACAATATCTCCAACATGAAAAAAAAAGAAAAAAAAAAAAGAGCATAAATAAATAAATAAATTCATTAATTAATCAAAAAGGTGATTTGAATAATTTTGAAAGTCTATAAATATAAATAAACTCTATAAACCTCAGCTCGCTCTAGACTTGAGGTATCTTAGAATTAGATCGTATTGAATTCTCATGATAGAAAACTTACTTCTGTACGTATACCATGTCAAGGATTCCTTGTTTGCCTAAGAAAAGAATAACATTAGCGTATAGATGTTAGAAATAATCAACATATTATTTAATCTAACATGCGCAGCGGAAAACGAATAAACAGAATTCAGGCTTACCTCTAGCCATGTTTGCTCAAGCATCTCCACGATCCATCTGAAGAACAAGAAAGATTATTTGAGGGATCTTCTAACCTATGCCTATTGCTTGATGGCTGTACTGATGGTGTACACATGCACTCTATTTATAGGCTAGGTTAGGGACCCTCAAAATGGTAAACACCGTATTTGTTTCCTTCCATCAAGGAAACAATATCGTTAATTGATTTTAAAATCAATTAACCGATTCCATATTTACGGTAATCTAAATTAATAGAAATAACCATAATACCGATTCCATATTTACGGTAATCTAAATTAATGGAAATATCCATAATGCCGTATATGTTTATTGAAAAAATAATAAACATAGTAAATACCGTAAATGTGATATAAAGGCCACAACCAAAAAGGAATAATATATTACATTCTCCCACTTGGACTTTATAACACATGACCATATGGTATTAGGTTCTTTAGTTTTGGCCAATCTTTTATGGAATCCTCCAACTCAGTTAAGAAATGTTTTACACGAATCATGGCGGTAAAACCACTATAAAATTAGGTCGTCCCTTCCATGTATCACGATGTAAAACACTCCTTATATGAGTACCTTATGGATAATCAAGCTTTATGAATGAACTTCCTATAAGTCATTCGGGTCCAACTTTATTTATCCTCATGGATAAAATAACAAATGTGCACAAAAAATCTTTATTACAATAACTTTATGTCTATAGACCAAAAAGAGACAAACCAAGCAAAAAATGAATTAATGAGTCTCATATATTCCGCATGACTTTATTCTTTATTTACCGGTAAACTTTAAGTCATGGGATCCGCAATCATTAATTCAGTACTTATATGCTCAATAGACCATTTATGTCTCTTAATGTTATCTCTCGTACTGAGATACTTGATGTCGATTTACTTCTGCTTCTACTCTTTATTCTTATAAAAGAAGATTATAGTAGAATTACCGCAGAGTATCTTTATGGTCTAACTGTAAAATCGACAAGATTAAGACTTTCAACAAAAGTCTCAACCATCATGCATGTGTACCAAATTCATAGCACGCTAGACTTTTAGCTTTCTTGGTAGACGTAGCAACTATAGTCTGCAAACTGCATCTCTAGGATATATCCTTCAATAAAAAGATATATACCTTAGAGTAGACTTTCTACTATCTACACAATCAGCAAACTCAAATCTGAACAACTAACCACCTTCAAATGGAAAGTGTATCCTTAGGTTAAGTTGTACTTCTTGGTTCCTTGCATATACCGCAACACTTTATTTGCAGCATTTTATTGACCCAATATTCTTATTGTCAGTCATATGGTTATGCATAATGCAGATGTTTAAAGAAAAAACTTTTCATCTGCCCTTATTCCAATACCTTTTGGGACATTAATTTGTATTTAATTAGTCCCTCTTAATTGCTACTGAAGGTGCAAATCCTTCATTCTAAATTTTCCCAAAATTTTTCAATGTAGGCCTTCCGAGACAATGTTAATATTCTTTATGTCTCTGTGAATCTCTATGTCAAAAGACATAAGAGGTTTCACCCAAATCCTTCATTTCAAAGTTTTGTGAACTTTATGTAGCAAACCTAAATCACCACTTGCAAATATAGGACTAGAAAGATTACTGTACTCCCACTGACCTTAAGGTATATATACTAATCAACAAGGTTTTCTATAAACAATAACCTTGAAAAAAGTATCTTACCATTGAGAGATCTATCACAGCCCATAAATAGAATTCTTTAATTTGCAAGCTTTCTGACTGTTATTTATAAAACCTTTTGATTGTTTCATGTAAACCTCGTCCTTAAGATCCCTATTCAAAAAAGTTGTTTTCGCATTCATTTGATGTAGCTCTAGATCAAAATGAGCTACTAATGCTATGATTATCTTGATGAACCATTCTTAGACACTGGAGAGAATGTTTCATGATAATCAATGCCTTCTTTATGAGTAAAATCATTGGCTACGAGTCTAGCTTGACTTTTGAGCCATAGATTTATCTCTTACTTCATGGCATTGAATCACTATGTGGAGTTTTCTCCACTCATAGCATGTGAAAACAATTTGGATCATCTTTATGTCCAATGTCAACATCAGACTCTGGGAGATATACAACATGATCACTAAGAATTGTTGATCTCCTTATTCTATAGGATTTTCTTAATTCTACTTCCTCTGCATTTTGCAATGGGAAAATAGACTTTTGAACCTGTTCTGTATGAGTTGGTTGTTCTATAAATGATTGAGGATAATCAATCTGATTTTCCCTGAATACAATCAATCATCCTCTATGAGGAGGAGATTTGACCAACTCTAGTGCTTCCTCAAATTCCAATTTGTGTGAATGAGCACTCCCACTAGGTTCTGCATCCTCTAGAAATTTTACAATCAACAACTCTATGATCATATGAAGGATAATTAAACATTATAACCCCTTAAAGTTTACTAGATAGCTTATAAAGATCCGCTGGTTGTCCTTGAATCTAATTTTCTAAGGTGAGGATTATAAATCCTCTCTTTAGCAAGGCAACCCCATATGTGTAAATAATGTAAACAAGCTTCCATCTATTTCATATTTTAAAAGGTGTCATAAAGACAACCTTAGATGAAATCCTGTTTAACATATACACAACGGTCTTCAAAGCTTTACTCTATAAGGGTAATAGCAGATTAGTATTACTAATCATTTCCCCTTGGTGTGTACCTACCTTAATACTCTATGCCTATATTAGATCTAATGATCTTCACATTGTTTCTCTTCTTCTTCCTTATAGATATTGAAAGCATTCAATACCCCAGCTTTAATATTTAGAAGATAGAGATACATAAACTTTATATGGTCATCACTAAAAGAGATCAAAATATCTCTGACCATTTAGGCAATGAGTATGAAAAAGTCAACACATTTTAATGTACATGATCTCAAGAATCTCAAAATGCTCTTTTTGGCACCTCTAGTGGTCTTGTTGGTATGCTTTCCCTTATGCAGCCCACACAAGAACCAAAGTCAGTAAATTACCGACTTTTATTTACTGTATGGAGATATATTTCAATCTCCAAAGCCATAACCAGAGCATTTTAAATTCTCAAAGACTCTACTTTACGTCAACATCACTATGCAGAAATAAACAAATAATTTTGTTTAAAAAATTGGGACGTAGGTCAATTTTAAATAGACTTTAAATAAACCCCAACCAATATTCCACCAAAGATAAGAAAAACTTCAAGTTTAAAATAAAATTGAAATTTTTAACAAGCCAAACTAAAAAATAAATTTCTAAAAATTATGGAATATAAATCATTTTTGAGGTCAAAAATTATGACTGAATTTTAAAATTAACCTATAGATCCCAACAACCTCAAGTTATAAACACGTGTTATTTAAAAAGGACTCTGCATTTGTGTTGACAACGTGGATTGTTAAACCATAATCAATCCACAACATATTTGAATGAGTCACTAAAAGAGATTCACGACATACTAGATGTATGAGATTATCTTTATTTTAAGTCATTTCTTATACTTCATGCAATCTTTCTTTATATGCCCTTAATTTTCCTTATTTCATGAGAAATAGGTATCTTGATTGCCATAATACTTTATTGGCACCTTATTCTCATGCTTTAAGTGTTGGACATGATTGCATTTATTGGTCTTTCCTTTAATATGAGTAATCATGTGAACACTTTATAAATTCTCTCATATCCTTGAACACACATGGTTAGAAGTTTATTTACTAACCATTTATCCTTACGTGTGTTACAAGACAAAAATTCTACACTTAGAAGAGAGAATTCAAAATAAAATGACCAATAATGACTTAAAAAATCTCAATCTTTAGGGACTTAAGCTAAACTATAATATCCTTCATTCCCATAATGAGATTATAAACACTTTAGAAACTGTAAAAGGTTTGTCTTTAAAGCATTTTCTATTAGGGTGCTGGCCAAGTTTTGTTTGAACTTACTAAATGTTCATAAACAACCTTTATAAAACTTTGGCTCTAAAACATTCAGGAATAAATCCCTGATGACTTTAGTGACATGAGATTTCATGAACATCTAACTTAAGTGATTAAATCACTCCCACCGTTCATGCTTAATAATCTCACGTGGCGTACTTAATTCCGCGGGAGTAGGTGGTTTGTCCACACGGAGCACCAAATTTTGAACACCCCAAATAAAAAAGCATATTAATATTTTTTTTTTTTTAGTCAGAAAAAATATTACCTTAAAGTATTGGAATATAAAACTACCAAGGTAGAGTAATATGAATAGCTGCAATAACAAAAATAAAAATGCTTTAATGCTATGAAGTAACTTTATTTTAAATTGGCCAATGCCAATTTAAATAATAAATAGTAAATTTCAACCTACCTGTGGGCAAAGGTTGTATCATGCATGAAATTTACTCTTTATTAATAAGACTAAAGCAAATTTAAATATTAATAAATAAAATTCTTCGTACCTTTGGGCAACCGAAAGAAATTTTACTTTTAATACTAAATTTGTTATCTTATTCTAATTAAGTCATAAAAATAAAAACTTCCCTTTGGGGATAAGTAATTAAATTTATGAATTAACTACAAGACGATATCAACTTTATTTTAAATTAGCCAATGCCAATTTAAATAGTAAATTTCAACCTACCTTTGGGCAAAGGTTGCATCACGCATGAAATTTACTCTTTATTAATAAGACTAAAGCAAATTTAAATATTAAAAAATAAAATTCTTCGTACCTTTGGGCAACCGAAAGAAATTTTACTTTTAATACTAAATTTGTTATCTTATTCTAATTAAGTCACAAAAATAAAAAACTTCCCTTTGGGGATAGGTAATTAAATTTATGAGTTAATTACAATACGATGTTAATTTTTTTATATGAAGTTCATGTGTACGATCCTTATGCAATTATTACAAAATTAGGATGCTTTGGCTCTCCCAAAATCATAATAATCACGCTGTAATTCATGAACATCTAATAAATCTTTATGAGGTTCATGCGTGTGATCCTGATGTAATTATCATACAAAAATGGGATGCTTTGGTTCTCCCATAATTATTATGATAATTACGTGTGTGTAATCTTGATGCAATTGTCATTCAAAATTGGGATGCTGTGGCTCTCCCAAAATTATCATGATAATTGCTACTTCATTAACATCTAACAACTTTATATATGCCCCCTTAATGGCCTTAGGAATATAACAAACCAATACTTAAATGGGGTAAACAGCATTTTCCAAGGTGCAAGCAGATGAGCTCCCAGGAAAGTGAGGGGGGTCACACCGGACACACTTAAATCCCAAGACTTTCCTTGCCAGAACTTTCCCCGACATTGCATTCTTAGATATTACTGTAAACACACCAGTATATATGGTATTGTTAATTATTCTTAGGTCTAGGCATCAAACAATTTATATTTAAACAATATAAATTTAAAATATATATTCCTCAATTCATGTATTAAATAAACAATAATTTTAATACACAGTACTGTAAATAATAAAGGGAATAAAACTTTAATATGAAGACATAATAAAACACATGGCCTAATGGTTTAGTAAGTGGCCAAGGCTCTTTACACCTGGTGAACCCAGGTTCTAAACACCATAAAGCCTAAATTCCCCTTTTAAAAAGAACTTGATGGGTTACTAAAAAAGGGTTGCTGTATTGGGCTGACCCAATTGGGTTAACCCACTTAATTTGGGTTGGGTATTTGTATTGGGCTACTATATTGGGTTGGGCTTTTGGGTCACAAGACTCCAAATGGGCTACTGTATTTGGCAATTAGGTCAACCCACTTAATCGGGTCAGGCCTCTGGGTCTATGTATAGTGCTGGCCCAAACTAGGTCAGCCCACTTAAATGGCCCAAAACTGCATGGGTTTTAAAAAACCCTACCCGAAAATATATCAAACCCAAAAACTTTAATGGGTCGAAACCCTACCCAGTCACCAACCAACCCGACCCGTAATGTTCCAGATGGGTTGAAAACCCTAAAAATGGAACCCTAGCCGCCACCCCTTTATGAAAATACCCATATCAAGATTACAACAACTCAAAATTAGGCAGTATATCACAATACACAGAATAGTGATAAAACAAAAAATAGTTATATCAAATTTATGGGTTTTCACAAACAGTACGTGAACAACAAATATTCACAAAATAATCGCTAATGCGTTTCTATCATGTCACAAAAGACGAAATATTGCTCAAACAATATTGACAAACAGAAGTGAACAATACCAAATAGAATATACTTGATTCAATATTGATAATCAATAAAAAATACTTGATTCAATATTGATAACGCATAGTAAAATTATATGCTGAGCAAAATAGCACAGAGGCTGGCTCTGATACCACATGTTAGAAATAATCAACATATTATTTAATCTAACATGCGCAGCGGAAAACGAATAAACAGAATTCAGGCTTACCTCTAGCCATGTTTGCTCAAGCATCTCCACGATCCATCTGAAGAACAAGAAAGATTATTTGAGGGATCTTCTAACCTATGCCTATTGCTTGATGGCTGTACTGATGGTGTACACATGCACTCTATTTATAGGCTAGGTTAGGGACCCTCAAAATGGTAAACACCGTATTTGTTTCCTTCCATCAAGGAAACAATATCGTTAATTGATTTTAAAATCAATTAACCGATTCCATATTTACGGTAATCTAAATTAATAGAAATAACCATAATACCGATTCCATATTTACGGTAATCTAAATTAATGGAAATATCCATAATGCCGTATATGTTTATTGAAAAAATAATAAACATAGTAAATACCGTAAATGTGATATAAAGGCCACAACCAAAAAGGAATAATATATTACAATAGAAGCATGAATGCATGGTTAATATTTCTCAAAACCCCAAAGCATTAATTTATTGTGGAAGTTTGTACAGAAAATATTTCTCAAGTCATCATTATAATAATTAGGGTAAAATATATTTCTGGTCCTTAAGTTTTGAAAACTTTATTTTTTAGTACCAGAGTTTCAATTTGCATCACAGATGGTACCTCCGTTTTGAAAAAAGACCAAATTTGTACCTTATTCAAGTTTTTCATCCAAAAATTAACGGTCCGCCAGGTGTCAACCCTAGAGAGAGTTGACACGTGTTTTAATATAAAAAATAAAAAATCTTTAAAAATTAATTTAAAAATTAAAAACTTCAAAAAAATTGAAAAAAGAAAAGAAAAAGAAGATGGGTGGTTGAGCCACCCTCTTGACTGGTCTAGGGTGGTCGAACCACCCCATGGCAAAAAATAAAAAATAAAAAAATCAAGGATTTTGCCCCTTGAGTGTAGCCGAACCACCCCCATGGGCCACGGGGGTGGTTTACCCACCCCAGGCCGGCCGGTCAAGTCATCTTTACATTATCTTTAGTTGGAATTAGAGGTCATCTTCTAATCAATTAGTCAACTAGAGACAAAAACTAAAAGCACTATGTGGAAATAAATTAGAAATTTAGAAACTAAAGTCTTTAGCTTAAATATCTTCGAGTGACTGTAGTCTTTCATTCACGTGTTATATTCGTAGACAAGTCTTCTTTACATTATCTTTAGTTTGAACTAGAGACTATCTTCTAATCAATTAGTCAACTAGAGACAAAAACAAAAAGTGAACCATCAAAAGTTCGCTTCAGTCATTATATATTGAACAGACCCAAAAGCCTCAGTAATGGTCGGGCGATAGTAAAATGTCATAGCAAATCCCATAGCTACATGTACTAGAAAACAAGTAATCGTAATTCCGCCTAAACAATAAAATATATTGACATGCGGAGGAACGTATTTACTAGTCATATCATCTGCAATCGTCTGAATCTCAAGACTTTCTTCAAACAAATCATAGATCACATCTAAACAAATAGAAGTAGGGCGACGAGCAATGACACAAAATGTGCGCCGTGAAACTTTTGTGGAATCTTGAGTTTGATTTTGAACTTTTGTTATTTTTATTTAAAAACTTGCTGGAAGACTGCAACGTACGAACAGTTGAATCTCATCGTAAACTATCAGAGGTGTTTGGATTTTGCAGAACAGTCGGATCTCGCCACAAAATACCAAGGGGCAGTCAGATCTCACTGCAAAGAACCAAAGGACGGTCGGATCTCACTACAAATACCAAGGGATAGTTGAATCTCATCACAAAACACAAAGGGACACGGTTGGATTTCACTGTAAAATATCAAATCTATCAATAGGCTCTTTTTTTTTTTTTTTTTTTTTCACAAGGAATTAACAAGAATGATAAGAGAATGAACTCTCATATCTTATTTTGTTTTTTGATACCATGGGAAAATCAAAGACAAAATGATAAGAGAATAAAAGAAAGAAAAATAAAAAATTGAAATCCACGTGATCGAAAACTGACGTTAGCCTATAGCTCTAATATCTTGAAAGATAATATAATGCAAGATATAAAAATAGACACAAAGAATTACTTAGTTCGGTATATGTCCTACGTACACATGATAAAGTTCAAAGGGTTACATTTGGTCTGATTTCTTTGAGTTAATTTTACAATATAACATGCTCTTATTTATAAGAGAATTAGACAATACAAATATATTTCAACTACAACTAAGTAACAGTCAACTATAATTAAGTTAAAGTCTTTAACTGTGATAGTCTTCAACTGTAAATAGCAAGCAATGAAATTTCTTTCCCCACTCTCTTTTTATATTTTATATAGAGAAAAAAAAAAAAATTGTCGTTAGAGTCTTAGAGAGAATTTTAAAAGAAGAATCCACGAACCTTGTATGTAGAAAATTACCTGTAAGTTCACAAAATAGGTGACCCCTGCCAAGAGCCCACATAATACTCTGCATCTTGCTCTGCCTCGCACCAATAATTCAACAGCTTTATGCTTGTCAAGGAAGTGTTACGAACTTAAATATTACGTTTGGAAATAAACTTCATTCTATTATTTTATTAGCACCGAAATAATAGAAACTCCTTTCGGCTGTGTTATTAAATTCAATGGCCATCCACTTGGGCGACTAGCAGGGTCAGTAAAGACAGTCCGGAAAGCAATGAAACTTCTTCCCCCCACTCTCTTTTTATATTTTATATATTGAGAAGAAAAAAACATTGTGGTTGGAGAAAATTTTAAAAGAAGAATCCACGAACCTTGAATCTTGAAAACTGCCTGTAAGTTCACACCATAATACTCTTTATCTTGCTCTGCCTTGCACCAATATTTCAACAGCTTTCTGCTTATCTCCATATCAAGCAATTGAGGTAAGAAGTATAGGAAATCACTCGTTGAGTGTTTTTTATTGATCTCTAAAAAAAAAAAGAAGAAGAAGAAGAAAAAAATAATAATTGATGCACTAGAGTCTAGACGGCCATAACAATAGTTTATTGAATAAAAATCAAGTTAAGTGGGACTAATAAAAGTAGAAAAGAAAACACTAAAGGAAAGTACTAGTAAGTGCACATTCGTTTCTTCTTCTTTTTTTTCTTTTTTTCTTTTTTCTTTTTTCTTTTTTCCTAATTACATTCGTTTTAATTCTTATAGTAAACATTTGATAGTATTCAAAGATTAAAGCATAAAATAATTTTTAAAATTCAGTATTAAATTAGCCTGCTAGGATAAATAGATCTCACAACTCTTCTCTTTTAGACTATATAAATTTAGAAAGAACTTCACTTGTAACTCTGATCTTTCATTACTTTTGAAATAAAGTACTAAGACTCTAAATATGCCAATTTAGGGTATCCATATTTCAATTTTCAATTCCAACCATTCGTTAGAATTTTTCATTAAATCCTGTTAAAGTTTCAAAAATACCCCTTCTCTTTTTTTAAGGAAAAAAAAAAGAAGGAAAAAATTGCAAGAATTTAGGTGTTGTTCAGAATTTAATTGAATTTGTAAAAATACTCATGCCTGAATCTTTGAAAACTTTTTGTAATTTTTTTTTTTTAAAAAAAAAAAAAAAAAAAACACAGTGGTATTAAGGCGTTGGAAGACAAAGATGAATTTTAATGAACAAAAGTGCCCACTATTTGGAAATGAATGGGTTGCTTTTTAAGAATAAATAATAGAAAAACCCTCAACAGGATCAATTGCAGGATTCGAATTTAAATGTAGGACAAACCAATTGATTCCACATCTGTGGAAGACTTTGAAAAATAATTTATGATGGACAATGCTGACTCAAACAAACATTATAAACTTATTTCAATTTAAATTTTAAGCTCAGTACTTACTGGACTCAAGAGATTATTACAAACCAAATCTTGAACATCGAAACTGTGTTATTAATGGATACAATGGCCCTAGCTAGCTCCACTTGGGCGACTAGCAGGCCAGGGCCAGTAAGGAAAGGGGAAGCAATGAAATTTCTTCACGCCACTCTCTTTTTATGGTTTATACATTCAGAAGAAAAAAACATAATACTCTTTATCTTGCTTGGCCTTGCACCAATATTTCACCAGCTTTTTGCTTCTCACCGTATCAAGAAATTGAGGCGAGAGGTACAGAAAATCACTCGTCGAGTCTTTTATTGATCTCTAATCAAAAAACATTTAAAAAATAAAATAAAAAATCCTGATGCACCAGAGTCGATCTAGTCGGCCATAACATATATTTATACTCCCTTTTGCTTTAATCAACCATTGAGTGTGAGCAGACGAAAAAAGAAAATAAAACACTATTATTTAATCACAACAAACTTGATAGACCTTTTTTCCATTAAATTTTCAAGTGTGATTTTATCACACTAATCTAACTTATTTTAATTTAATCATAACAAATTCATTAAATATTTTCTTGGACATTACTGTCAAAGAGGAAGAGGAGGATGTATACTTATATGCACTTCTTAACTATTGTTCATAGGCCTGACATAGAGCCTCAGTTTTGAGAACGCTAACTTATTGTAGTAAGCCGTAACAGTTGGGAGGGCGGGGGGCATGGCCTAAGAACACAAAAAACTAAAATAAAAAAAATTAAGGTAAAAAAGAAAAAAAAAAAAAATAGCCTACAGCTGGCTCTTAGTAATATTTTTTTTTTTTCTCCTGGCCCCTAGCCATAATAGTTTCTGGCTTCATCCCTAATAGTAAGTTGTAATGTTTTGATTTGCCACTTGTGGCAATTTTTGGATACTATGTTAGATAGAGATCGATATGTTACTTATGTAATACAATGTTCGAGGTATTTATGTAATATAAGTTTTTATTAGATGCTCTCGTTTATTTATAATTTGAGGTGAGCCTGTAGTTTTTTAGAAAAAAAAAAAGAAAAGAAAAGAAAAAAATATGCATGTTTGTTTTTGTTGTAAGAGTTCTATCACTATTATATGCAGTAGTGAGAGTTCTATTACTAGATATTTTCACTTATAGCTTACGTTAAAGCCAGGGATTACAATCTTCCTATACTCTTACTTTAAGACGAGCTACCCTTTGAAGCACCATCAGTTGACTTTGGAACCAAACTTCGCTTTGGTGATCTAAAATAATCCAATGAAACCCAAGTTTCAATATTATTGAGTTTGTACATTAAATGGGGAAATAATAATAATAAAAAAATATATGTTTTTTTTTTTTTTTTCATAAATTAAGGATGTTCTATAAAAGAATATAGAAAAAAATGAAGTTACAGAAGGTATAAAAAAATTCCAACTAAATTTACAATCTAAAATTTGGAAGGGAACGAAAATCTGGAAATAAAGAGGTACTAGAGCTGTCCAGAACAGTCATTTAATCATACAAAAATTGTAAAAACATAGATTATAGGATGTCTTAATCGAGGTCAATACCATTGATTCATGTACAAACATCAAGATTTTGCATGAATCAAACTTATATATGTCAAATGAGAAGAATAAAATAAATTTCATTTTCGTTTCATTCATGAAAGAACGTACAACTTCAAATTAATTAAGCATAATTAAAAACATGTTACAGAATTATAAGTAAGATCAAAACAATCTTCACATGCCCCATTTCTTTTTTCGATGAATGAATGATTTCAAAACCACATGATCCCAACAAAGGGACCCAACCCAAAATCCAAGCACTCGAGCAGAAAACAAATTTGCTAGCCGTGCAGGATATCTAACCCAATACCCCAATTTTCACTAAGAACTACATTAATTAGAGGCTAACAGTTGAAACCTCCCTTTAAAATTGACTCTATGCTTACTATCCCAAATTACAGAATTTAAAATCTGCTCTTCAGAGCTAGGAGTACTGCCATGACGGATAGCATTTCTATACAACCAAATATGATAAACCATTGCATTGAAACGATGCTAAACTTACATAGAAAGGCACTCAAGCTACCACCCCTCCAATTCTTAATGCCAAGAGACGTGCATGTTCCTCATTTCAGCAAGCAAAGTGCACTCTCAAATATGTTTTGAAACAATAATATATATAATCTAATGCTGAGTTTTAGAATCATAATAATGAAGGTAAAGTGCAAAACACTTGAGCAGTAATTTGAGAGAGAAGCAATTCATGCACCCTGCCTAATATTATTAAATGTGGCAAACCCTAAACCACCCAAATTTAAGAAAGCATTAGACATATCATAATCCATTCCTATCTCATCACCACTCTATAGTTAAGCCGGCCACTTGTGCCAAGGCCCAGGACATGATTTATATAGTAGCATCAAATTCCCATTTTTTGTTTCAGGAAGATGTCCTCTAACTCATTAAACAGCGAAAGTGGCATTTTCTTTTTTCTTTTTCTTTTTTTCTTTTAAGAAAAAAAACTTATGCAAATGAAGTTTATAACATAACAAACATGATGCAAAAGAAACCTCTGAAATTCAAAAAAAAAAAAAAAAACCCTTCATAAAATAAAAAAATAATAATAATTCAAAAAAAGAAAAACTAAAACTAAAAAAAATAATTAAACAAGAAATACGTAAAAAATCAAGGGTGGCCAAATTTAAAAATTAAAAGAAAAATTAAAAAGTTTTCTTTTTTTTTAAAAAAAAAAATTGAAATTTTCGTTTTTTAAGAAATTAAAAATGTCTCGTTTTTTTTTTTTTTAAATAAAAATTTTTCATTTTTTTTTTTTAAATTGAATTTATAAGAGTATTTTTGTTTTATTGAAAAAATTGTAAGGTCATTTTTGTCTTTTTGTTGGCTTTGGGGTATATTGACAAGGTTTTTGTAGTTTCAGGGGACATTGTTAATTGTGTGGTAGTTTGAAGGGATGTATGTAGACTTTCCCAAAAAAAAAAAAACATTGGACAGTTTATATAACTCTTCGATCTTCAAAGAGAAATTTCCAATAGGAGTGAGAGTGACAAGAAGCGGTTGACATGATTTGATTCCACGCATATGACACTTGTTATTGACAATAAAAAGTGACCCTATAAACATTGGATTTTTTTTTTTTAATTATTATTTTACATGTCCACACAAGAGAATGAGAAGAGATTTAAACTAGTGACCTCCGCTTCATGAGGTATGGTCCCCGACCAATTGAACTATCTCTTGGGGACTATAAACATTGGAATTGATAATTGACAATAAGATCTTTAAAATAAATGACGTCAACTCACAATAAATTAATGTCGCTTGATGCAAACGACACATAAAAAAAAAAAAAAAAGGTCATAAAATGCCGGTTTTTTTGTACTGCGAGTATATTGCTTGAAATTATAAGATTGTAGTTTATTTTCCTACAAAGAAACTTTTCTCAGGTTAATGATTGTGTATTGGTGGGGTCTGTTGTAGAATATTAATTATATTTTTAAATTTTGATCTTTTTGACAAAATTGGAACCATAAAAAAATACATTGACATATTAAATTACTTTACACCTTTATGATTAATGTTTCTAAACATTAAATTTGTGTAAGTCATATCATGCTTAACTTGCCATCTTTCTTTCCTTTATAATTATATCTATTTTTTAGTATTCTTTATCAAGACCTGTGTTTTTCAAAAAAGATTTTTGAAATTAAATTATAATTAAAAAATAAAAAAAAACCCGCACTATATGCTAGAAAGACAAATCATGAGAACATACCTTGTTGGTTTGAAGCATCCCCAATTCTCTATGGAGTTGTCAACTACTTATGTCTAGAATGATGAAGTGGGCATAGCATTATGTTTTATCAAAGATAGCAAGTTAGCAACTAATGTTCCGTTTGTTTCGGCGTAAAGTGATTTCTGGAAAATGGTTTCGGCATTTTCCGGTGTTTGGTAAGGGCGAAAATAATAGTCAACCGAAAAATGATTTCTGTTTGACCAAAAATGCTTGGTAAATTTTAGAAAATGATTTACGCTTTTTAAAAGCGTAAATCATTTTTTGAAGACGCCAGACACATTCGACCCCTATTAAACGACATAGTCGACCTTTACTTCAAGCAGTCGACCATCACTGAAATTTTGCAGGTACTGAAATCCGATAGCATACGGTCAAAGTCGCCGGAATCCGGTCAGCCCAGATTCCAGCGACCGTATTCCGGCAATCTGGCCGGAATCAGCCGGAACGGCCGGATCTGGCCAGAACATCCTGGCTTGATTCCGGCTGGACAGCCGGATCTGGCCAGGTAGCCCGGATCCCGGCCGGCTGGATCCCTGCCGACCGGCCGGGATCTAGCCAGAACAGCCGGATTCCAGCGGTTCTGGTAGATTCCGGCCAGTATGCCGGAGTCCGGCCGTTTTGTGCCGGAATCCGTCCAACCCAGATTCCGACAAACTGTTCGAATTCCGGCCTTTATCTTGGATTCTGGCTATAGTAACCGGAATGGCGGAAGTCGGTAAAAGTAGTCGAAATCCTGTCGGTCAGTGACGAAATTTCGTCTTCGGTAATTTTTATATTATTTTACATTAATATTTATATGTTTTGAATAAAAATTGATTTTTATAGGTTAATATGATTGAATAAAAATATTAAAAATATTTGTGATTTTCCGTACGCGCCAAACACCGAAAAATGCTTTCAGCGAAAAATATTTTCCAGAAAAATGACTTCCCTGAAATCATTTTACGACGGAAACCATTTTACGTCGAAACAAACGAAGTATAAGTAAATGAAAACAAAGGGTAAATTATATTGATAAATTAGCACAGAAATAATAGAAACTCCTTTCGGCTGTGTTATTAAATTCAAACCAAATCTTGATCTAATTGTGTTATTAATGGATTCAATGGCCATCCACTTGGGCTAAAGACAGCCCGGAAAGCAATGAAACTTCTTCCCCCCACTCTCTTTTTATATTTTATATATTGAGAAGACAAAACCATTGTGGTTGGAGAAAATTTTAAAAGAAGAATCCACGAACCTTGAATCTTGAAAACTGCCTGTAAGTTGACACCATAAAGTGATCACATCTACCAAAAGCCCACATAATACTCTTTATCTTGCTCTGCCTTGCACCAATATTTCAACAGCTTTCTGCTTCTCTCCATATCAAGGAAGTGTGGGAAGAAGTATAGAAAATCACTCGTAAGTGTCGATTTAGGGTATCCATCTTTTAATTTTTTTAAATTTCAACTCTCCGTTAGAATTTTTCGTTAAATCTTGTCAAACTTTCCAAAATATCATTTTTTTTTAGAGAAAAAAATTGCAATATTTAGGTGTTAGTCAGAACTTAATTGAATTTATAAAAATACTCATGCCTAAATCTTTGAAAACTTTTTATAATTTTTTTTTTTTTTTTTTTTAAAAAAAAACAGAATGGTATTTTAAAAATTTTGATAAAATTTAATTGCAAATTCTAATAAAGAGTTGAAATTCAAAAAAAAAAAAAAAAAAAAAAGGTAACTTGCCTAGTTAAAGGTGTGGCAATGCAAGCCAGCCCTATGTTATGGGGTGGTTGCGCAAGTATTTAGGGGTGGCCATGCGAGCCATATATTAGTTGTAGGGTGGCTATGCGTTAGTGAGGTGGCGGCTAGCCATATTCAGTATGTGGAGGTGATATAGTACTACCTTTATAATTTTGTTTTTCTCCTTTTTCTTCTTCTTTTTTTTTTTTTTTTTTTTTTTTTTTTTTTTTATTGAAAATGGGAAGATTTCTAATTTTATACAACTCCATAGAATGATTAAAGTAATTTATATGAAATCAGATAGAACATGTGATTTGGTGACGACAATAAACTCAATGAGCTAGGGAGTAGAGATAAACTAAAACCACCTCATTTTATTTTACCACATTAACAGTATATTATTTAATCACAATAAACTTGATAAACCTTTTTTTCATTAAACTTTCAAGTGTGATTTTACCACATTAATTCAACTTATTTTAATTTAATCGTAACAAATCCATTCAATATTTTTTTAGACATTACTGTCAAAGAGGAAGAGGAGGATGTATACCTATATACATGTCTTAACTATTGTTCATGGGCCTGACATAAAGCCTCAGTTTTGAGGAGGCTAACTTACTGTAGTAAGCCGTGATGCGGGGGGACAATGGCCTAACAAAAAAAAAAAAAGGACAGCTGGCTCCTAGTAATAATTTTTTTTCCCCCTGGCCCTTAACTATAATAGTTTCTAGCTCCGTCCCTAATAATAAGTTGTAATATTTTGATCTGCCACTTGTAGCAGTTTTTAATTTGGATACTATGTTAGATAGAGATCAATATGTTACTTATGTAATACAATGTTTGAGGTATTTATGTAATATAAGTTTTTATTAGATGCTCTCGTTTATTTATAATATGAGGTGAGCTTGTAGGGTTTTTTTTTTTTTTTTTTTTTTTTTTTTTTTTAAAAAAAAAAAGAAAAGAAAAAAAAGAAAGAAAGAAAAAAAAAATTATGCATGTTGTACGTTTTCGTTGCAAGAGTTCTATCACTATTATATACAGTAGCGAGAGTTCTATTACTAGATATTTTTCACTTACAGCTTACATTAAAGCCGGGGATTACAGTCTTCCCATACTCTTACTTTAAGATGAGCTACCCTTTGAAGCACCGTCAGTTGACTTTAGAACCAAACTTCGCTTTGGTGATCTGAAATAATCCAATAAAACCCAAGTTTCAATATTATTGAGTTTGTACATTAAATGGGGAAATTAAAAAAAAAAAATGGTTGTTTTTTTTTTTTTTTTTTTTTTAAAATTAAGGATGTTCTATAAAAGAATATAGAAAAAAAAAAAAATGAAGTTACAAAAGGTATACAAAAATTCCAACTAAATTTACAATCTAAAATTTGGAAGGGAACGAAAATCTGGAAATAAAAAGGTACTAGAGCTGTCCAGAACAGTCATCTAATCATACAAAAATTGTAAAAACATAGACTATAGGATGTCTTAATCGAGGTCAATACCATTGATTCATGTACAAACAACAAGATTTTGCATGAATCAAACTTATAAATGTCAAATGAGAAGAATAAAATAAATTTCATTTTCGTTTCATTCATGACAGAACTTAAAACTTCAAATTAATTAAGCATAATTAAAAACATATATGTTATAGAATTATAGTAAGATCATCATAACAATCTTCACATGCCCCATTTCTTTTTTGATGAATGAATGATTTCAAAACCACATGATCCCAACAAAGGGACCCAGCCCAAAATCGAAGCACTTGAGCAGAAAACAAATTTGCTAGCCATGCAGGATATCTAACCCAATACCCCAATTTTCACTAAGAACAACATTAGAGGCTAACAGTTGAAACCTCCCTTTAAAATTGACTCTATGCTTACTATCCGAAATTACAGCATTTAAAATCTGCTCTTCAGAACTAGGAGTACTGCCATGACAGATAGCATTTCTATACAGCCAAATATGATAAACCATTGCATTGCAACCAAGCTCAACTTACATAGAAAGGCACTCAAGCTACCACCCCTCCAATTCCTAATACCAAGAGACGTGAATGTTCCTCATTTCATCAAGCAAATTAAGTGCACTCTCAAATATGTTTTGAAACAATACTATAATCTAATGCTGAGTTTTAGAATCATAATAATGAAGGTAAAGTTCAAAACACTAGGGCAGTAATTTGAGAGCGAAGCAATTCATGCACCCTGCCTAATATTATTAAATATGGCAAACCCTAAACAACCCAAATTTAAGAAAGCATTAGAAATTTCATAATCCATTCCTATCTCATCACCACTCTTCATATCGAAAGGCTGTGAAGAGAGTTTACCACTTGTGCCAAGGCCCAGGATATGATTTATATAGTAGCATCAAATTCCCATTTTCTGTTTCAGGAAGATGTCCGGCCTCTAACTCATTAAGCAGCGAAAGTGGTATTTTCTTTTTTTCTTTTTTCTTTTTTCTTTTTTTAAGAAAAAAAACTTATGCAAATGAACTTTATAACATAACAAACATGATGCAAAAGAAACCTCTAAAATTAAAAAAAAAAAAAAAAAACCCTTTATAAAATAAAAATAATAATAATAATTAAAAAAAAAAAAAAAAAACTAAAACTAAAAAAAATAATTAAACAAGAAATACATAAAAAAAAAAAACCAAGGGTGGCCAAATTTAAAAATTATATGAAAAATAAAAAAAGTTTTTCGTTTTTTTTTTAAAAAAAAAAAATTGAAATTTTCTTTTTTAAAGAAATTAAAAATTTTTCGTTTTTTTTTAATAAAAAATTTTCATTTTTTTTAAATTGAATTTATAAGAGTATTTTTGTTTTATTGAAAAAATTGTAAGGTCATTTTTGTCTTTTTGTTGGCCTTGGGTATATTGACAAGGCTTTGGCAGTTTTTGGGGGCATTGTTAATTGTGTGGTAGTTTAAAGGGATGTATGTAGACTTTTCCCCAAAAAAAAAACATTGGACAATTTATGTAGCCCTTCTTCAAAGAGAATTTTCCAATAGGAGTGAGAGTGACAAGAAGCAGCTGACATGATTTGATTCCAAGCATATGACACTTGTTATTGACAATAAAAAGTGACCCTATAAACATTGGATTTTTTTATTTTTTATTTTACATGTCCACACAAGAGGGGAATGCGGGATTTGAACTAATGATTTCCGTTTCATAAGGCGTGGTCCCCAGCCAATTGAACTATCTCTTGGGGACTATAAACATTGGAATTGAGAATTGACAATAAGATCTTTAAAATAAATGACGTCAACTCACAATAAATTAATGTCACTTGATGCAAACGACACACACAAAAAAAAAGGTCACAAAATGCCGGATTTTTTGTAGTGAGTATATTGCTTGGAATTATAAGATTGTACTTTATTTTCCTACAAAGAAACTTTTCTCAGGTTAATGATTGTGTATTGCTGGGGTCTGTTGTGGAATATTAATTATATTTTTAAATTTTGATCTTTTTGACAAAATTGGAACCATAAAAAAATACATTGACATATTAAATTACTTTACACATTTATGATTAATGTTTCTAAACATTAAATTTGTGTAAGTCATATTATGCTTAACTTGCCATCTTTATTTCCTTTATAATTATTTCTATTTTTTAGTATTCTTTATCAAGACCTGTGTTTTTCAAAAAAGATTTTTAAAATTAAATTATAATTTTTTTTTTTAAAAAAAAAAAAACCGCACATAGTGTGAGTTATATGCTAGAAAGACAAATCATGAGAACATACCTTGTTGGTTCGAAGCATCCCCAATTCTCTATGGAGTTGTCAACTACTTATGTCTAGAATGGTGAAGTGGGCAGAGCATTCTGTTTTATCAAAGATAGCAAGTTAGCAACTAAGTAAATGAAAACAAAGGGTAAATTATATTGATAAATTAGGTGGTTGAAAAGTGCACATACCGAAATTGGGGACCCTTGCTAGACTTGTAGCTTATTCAATCAATTCCTCATCAATCCATATGTGTTCGACTCGAGCAATCTTTCATCACCAACTCTTGAAGACCGTTGTTGGAGTCTATCATTCCCTCAGGAATGGACACAAATGAGGAACAAAAATTGATGTCAAGGGTTTTTAACGTAGAGGGAAGACCATCCTTAGGAAGGGACACAAGTGAGGAACACTCACCGATCACGAACTCTTGAAGACCGCCATTGGAGTCTATCATTCCCTCCGTTAAGGACTTCAGTGCATTTATTCCTTCAATATTTCTAAGCTTATGCATTCCAACTGGCAATTCCTTTAACGACATCTCATTACAATAGCTTAGCTCCAATTCACGAATCTCAAGTTTGGGTAAAGAAGGAAGAAGGATGGGCAACCCTCCTCTTAGCTTATCACAGTACTTAATACAAAGCTCTTCAAATTTAGGAAAAGCACTACCTCCATTTTCAGCACCAAAAGAAACCCATTCCTCCCACTTTCGCATCTCTTAGAACCTTAAAACTTTTACAGCATCAAATAGCTTAACTGAAAAAGAACCGCTGCCACAAAACTCACGACCCACTGTTACAACTTCATCAAACCCAACAGTAGAGAGGTACTGCAGAGAGGGTAACTACCCAAGGGGTGGCAAGTTGTTGTAACGTCCAAGATATTAATTAGGTATTAAAAACATAAATTAGACTAATTAGAATTTCTGAGTTGTGCGTCCGAACGGGCAATTCTGTATCCGAACGGCTTTGGTAGTAAAGTCATGTCTGCTGCCGTGTCCGGACGGATCAATTTCATGTCCGAAGAGTTTTGGTCAAGAGTTTCAATTTTATGCGCGTGTTCAGACGTGACATTTGAGTGTCCAGATGGGCTAACCCGTGAGTTGATGCGCGACTTCACACACACGTATCAGGACGGGGGTATAAAAACGCATTGACATGTTTTGGGACGCATTTTCTCTCCTCCCAAACTATTTCTCTCATCTCTTTCTCCTAGGGTTTGCTATAAACCCTTGATCCTTGAAGTTTGAGGCCTCCAAACTTGAATCCAACTCCGGAAACACGTTTCTAATTAAGCACGAAATCGTTGTTTTCACCAATCGTTTTGAAATAAATCCTAAACTCCTAGCTCTTAGTTCCATTTGTGTTGATTTTTAACGGGTTTAGGCTTAATCTCTCGATTTCCTTTAGGTAATGTGTATTTCATGGTGTTCTATATGAATTTCGAGCATTGGGTATCATTTTGATGAGAAATCCAGATAAAATCTAAAACCTTAAATTTTTACAAAGTGTTGTAAATTAGCAATTTGTGTGTCTAACCGTTAGATAATCTCATGGGTTCGTGTTATTGGTTGTTGGGTTATTAATTAGAACCCTTGAAATTCTATGAGTTATTCATAGGACTTATAACCTGACGTAATTTTCACCTTCTTTACTTATAAATGACGCAAAGTTAAAAAATCTAATGTCATTTTTTTACAAATGACATGAACTGAATAAGTGATGACGATTTTTTACAAGAAATGACGTAAATTATTCACGTCCTTTCTTAAAAGGGATGTGAATTCATGTCCCTTTAATAAAAAAAAAGGACGTGAATTCATGTCGTTTGTTACAACAAAAATGTGAATTCACGTCCCTTTTACAAAAACGATGCGAATTCACAACTCTTTTAAAAGGGATGTGAATTCACGTCGTTTTTGTTGTCCGAAACGATGAGGATAAAGACCCCAATTTTATTCATGTCGTTTGCACAACAAAACGACTTGAATTATTCACATAACTAACATCCTTTTTAAATAGAAACGATACAAACAAAGTATTTCGAAACTCCCGCGTTGCTTCCCCTATTTCACGTTTTAAATGGCACAATCTCCCTCTCTTAATTTGGTTAATATTCACTCTAGGTCTCCTCTGATTGTTTTGAAAGGAAAAAAACTCCATCTATTCACAATCTCTCTATCTCTGTCTCTCTCTCTCTCTCTTCACAAGGATTGTCTCTTTCACAGCGCAAGGGCATACCGTCTATCTACCTCCAGCCGCTCTATTCGTCACTCAAGAGGATAACATTTTACAGGTAACCTTCTCTTCTCTCCCATTTTTTGATTCCTCTAATTTTGTTCTTTGATTTCCTTATTCGGTAAAGCAACGTATGAGACTTACTTTGTGAAAGTTGTGAAATTCACAGTTGCGGGTTTCGTTGAATGTGTGGGTATGTGTAGAAATGTTTTTGTCCATAAATTTCATTGTATTTTTTTTTTTTTTTTTTTTTTTTTTTTTTTTTTTTTTTTTTTTGTGAATTAGTGTAATGCCCATGAGAAAAAGTTGCTCTATTGTGTCATGCTTGAATCGCAACAGTCTTTTAAGCCCATAGTCCCCATTTTCGAGTTGCTGTAACTTCAACGGCTTATGAAATTGGCCAGTGTCCGGTGTTGTGTTGGCACCCTTCTTATGGCTTTCATTTTCTAATTTGGATATTTTAACTCAAAAAAAAAAAAATGCATGTTAAGTAACTTGTATGGTTCTACTAAAGGAATTGAGAGGAGGATGCTATGGCAGGAGTTGGTTTCAGTTAAAGCTCAGGTAGGGGCTTTTCCGTGGCTCATTGTAGGTGACTTCAATGTTGTGCACTGTCAACAAGAGAAATGGGGAAGTTATGGTATTTCTGGCTATGAAATAGACTTTGTGAATTTCATTCAAAGTCTGGAGATTGAGGATCTGGCCTCTACAGGTTTCTTTCATACATGGTCGAATAAGCAAGCGGGTGAGAATTTTATCTCCAAAATGTTAGACCGGGTCATGGCTAATTTTGGTTGGATAAAGGCTTTCGTAAATACTTCTGTTGATTTTTTTTGAAGGGGGATTATCAGACCATTCCCCTGCTCTAGTTTCGATAGAAGATTATATTAGCTATGGTCCTAAGCCCTTCAAGTTTTTCAACTTTTGGGCTGACCATGGGCAGTTTTTGGATTGGATTCAGGAGGGTTGGAATTCTGAAGTTGATGGCTACTTTATGTTTGAACTGTATTCAAAACTGAAAGGTGTTAAACAGATATTGAAAGCTAAGAACAAGGAATATTTTAATGGTTTGGGGCAGAGGGTTGTTCTAGCTCGGAAGGCTCTTGCTATGGCTCAAGAAGTTTTCATTGCTTCTCATGGTTCTCTTAACTGTTATTTGAAGGAGAAGGAATGCCTTCATGAATTTATCTCTATATCTTTGGCTTAGGAGAACTTTTTGAAGCAAAAATCCATAAACCAATGGCTGAATTTGGGTGATGGAAACAATAAGTTCTTCCATACAAAGGTTAAGGTGGGGAATTCCTTTAACATGATTAAATCTCTTAAGGATGATGAGGGGAATGTAGTGGATGATATGAAGGGTATAAAAAATTAAGTGACTGATTTCTATATGAAGTTGTTGGGAGAGACTTCTCATGCTTTTACTCAAAGTAAAGCTGAACGGGTTTCCAAACTCATTCAGAACAACTTCCCTTCTTCTTGCATTTCTGGAATGGAGGCAGAGATTACTAGAGAGGAAGTTAGGAAAACAATCTTTGCTATGAATCACAACAAAGCCCTGGGTCCCGATGGTTTTTCTGCACGGAGTTTTTAAAATATGGCCGGTTGCTTCAGGAGACTAATGCAACCATCATTACACTTGTTCCCAAGAGGAAAAATCCTTTCTCTATGGGTGACTACAAACCTATTTCTTGCTGTAATGTAGTCTACAAGTGTATAACCAAGATTCTAGCAAACCGGTTAAGGGTGGGCCTCAATGATGTTGTAAGTCAGAATCAAGGTGCATTTATTCCAGGGAGAAGTATAGCTGAAAATATTCTCCTTGCACAAGAGATAGTTTGTGACTATTTAAGCTCAATGGTAAACCAAGGTGTACTCTTAAGGTAGACCTTATGAAGGCATATGACTCGGTAAGTTGGGATTTCATCTTGCATTGTTTGAAATGTTTTGGTGCTCCTATGAGGTTTGGCAAATGGATCAGGGAGTGCTTAACTAGCCCTTGAGTCACTATTACTCTCAATGGATCATTGGTAGGATATTTTCCGGCAAGGAAGGGTTTGCGGCAAGGAGATCCCATTTCCTCTTACCTCTTTGTTCTAGCTATGGAGGTTTTGTCTTTGTTGTTGGCTGATTCTATTGGTATTGTTTCTAGGTTCGGCTTTCATCCTAGATGCCATTCTTTAGGACTTACTCATTTGTGCCTTGCGGATGATTTGCTCATTTTCTCAGCTGTGTGAAGGTCTTATGGATAAATTTACTTCTCGGATTGACTCTTGGTGTTCTAAACACTTAACTTTTGCTGGTAGGCTACAGCTTATCTTCTCGGTGCTTTTCAGTCTCCAAGTATTTTGGTCGAGCATTTTTATTCTCCCTAAGGCTATTTTAAGGCTTCTTGAGGAAAAGCTGAATAGGTTCTTATGGGGTGGAAAAGATGAGAAGGCTAAGGCTAAGGTTTCTAGGGAAAAAGTGTGTGCCAAAGAAGGAGGGACGGTTGGGGATTAAAAGATTAGATACTTGGAACCAAGCTGCTATGCTTAGGCACATATGGAATCTTTTTGCTCAAGCCGGTTCAATTTGGGTAGCATGGGTGAATGAGAATTGGTTGAGAGGGAGGAGCTTTTGGCAAATCCCAATTCCTCAATCTTAAAGTTCAAAGTAGGTAATGGAAGCAGAATTTTTATGTGGCTTTTGATGTATAGCATCCGGATGGGTGTCTACTTGATAAATATGGGCCTAGAGCTATCTACGAAGCAGGTAGTTCGTTGGATGCTAAACTGTCAGCTATAATTTGCAATGGAGAATGGTATTGGCCTCATGCAAGATCGGATAGAATTGTCGATTTGCAAAGCAAGCTCCCGGAGGTGGAGGTTGGTACTCAAGATCAGCCAGTTTGGAATTGTAAAAAAGGGGAGTATGTATGCTCAGAAACTTGGGAAGCCATTCGGATGAAAGCGTTTCCAGTGAAGTGGTGGAAATTGGTTTGGAATTCAGTGGCTATACCTCGTCACTCCTTCCTTTTGTGGCTAGTTTTTAGGAATGCACTGATTACTAAGGAAAGGATGTGTGGATGGGGTTTTCAAGGGGCTTGTTTATGTTTGTTTTGCAGAGGAAGTATGGAGAATAGAGAACATCTATTCTTTCAATGTGGCTTCAGCAAACGAATATGGAAGGAAGTGATGGCTCTTTGTTTTGTAAGGCAGCAGAGAAATTCTTGGGAAGATGTGGAAAATTGGAGCACAAAAGAATTAAGATCAGATTGCCTGAAATCTAGACTTTGTAGATTGTGCTTAGGGGCTGCTGTCTATCACTTATGGAAGCATAGGAACGACATTTTACATGGGAATAGTGTTAGTTCTGAGGAGCAGATTGTAGCAAAGATTAAATGGGATGTTAGGGCCCGTATCATGAGTAAAGGTCCTTACAAAAAGTCAGTAAAGAATATGCAGCTTGCTAGTTTGTGGAATCTTCAAAAGATTGTTCATTAGCTAGTTTAGTTGTTTTTTCTTTGTTGTTGGTTCTTGTTCTGATGTGGAAGTTTTGAGTTTTAGCTTACAGGTTTTATCCTGTTTTGTTCAAGTTGTAGGGCTATGAGTGTAGCATGTTACTCTCTTGCCCTGTGTGTAGATTGTATTGATGTGTATGTTGGTGTTTGGTTCTATAAAAGATTTCTTTCATCAAAACAAAAAAAAAGGTCTAGTCTCTTTTATACTTATAAGATTCTTTTTCTGATGTATTATTAAGCATAAAATTTATGTCTTACTGTAATAGTAGACTGAAAGAAGATACACACTGATATCAATGTCATTGTCGTGGCTTCATTTCATATATGCATTTGTTGGAACTCCATTGTTGACATATTTGCAATGTGTATGAAAATCATAAATGCTTGAAAAATGTTTGATGGAATGCTTGAGAGAAATGTAGCTTCATGTAGTGGACACTGGAATAATAATATGTGCATGCTCAATTGGGTGAGATAAGAAGGTTTGAGACTATTTAAGCAAGTTCTGTTCGAAAATTTGGAAATTTGAATGTTAATTATTTCACAATAACCTGATATGCTACCAATTCCATGTTACAAAAGATCTTCCTGTAATCAAACTATGACAAAATCTTTGCTTCTGCATAAAAAATTTGGAACTCTTTTGAATATCTCATATGTACATACCCTTTAGTTCTTTTATGACTCTAGTCTTATCTCTACTACAGCTCTAATATATCTATTAACCCTATTATGAGTTGTAAATCGAAGTCTATAAATAGAGGGCTATAGTGAAGTATTATTTATCAATTCACTGCTTCAAGTTTGTGAGTCCACACTCAAGGTCGAGGTTGAGTCAAGAACACCTTGACTGCATTCTTCAATCAACATGCAAGGAGCAACTCAACCAAAATCAAATAGCCTTAATTGCCTAGGAGACTGAATTCAATTGTAAGTACCCTGAACATGCTTATTTAATTGATCTAACCTTGTTTATCTTGAAGAAAATTGTTATGAGATCGGTATTCGGCTGCGCATACTCTGTAAAGTGCATGATCCCAACCCATCCCTCACCACCAATACAAGGTATAGTTGGAAACTATAAATTGAATTTGAACTATTGAGGCTAGGCTTAAATAGTGATACAACACCGTCAAATTTGTGTAGGCGTTAGGCTCAAATCATGCCTAGGAAAAAGGGAGGGAATAAATTAAATAAAATACAATGACGGGAAAAGCTGCACATGGCAGCAGTTTAGACTGTAGGATCTTCTCAAACAAGCAGAATAGCTGGATTATATATGATTAAACTTATATACAAAACCGCTGAAACCATTTGACATGTGACAATTAGATAGCATAGCAACTGGAAAATATAAGGATACCTAGGAAAAGAATTGAATATACTGGGTACACCACTCACTGCAAAAAGAAATAATATTTTTGTGGAAATCACACTTATTATATATTGATTGGCATTGCATATTGTTGTAATCTAAAGTTTATGGGGGATATTATCAATTGGATTGTAGCTTGAATGGGGTCTATAGACTTTTTCCATGAATTAAAGTTTCTTAATTAACTTGAAATTGTAATTTCCATTAGTAAGTAAATTTCTCATAGTAATAGAAACTTATAGGCTATAGCGCTTGGTGCTTTTTGGTGAAGAAAATATCTAAAGAACATATGGATCGATGGCCCTTTAGATATTGATATCATTGGGAAAAAAAGTACTGCATGTTATCAAAGAAAAAGCTTTTTCAATGTCTTCTATCACTAATCACTACCTTTCATATTTAACCATTGTTTTAACATTCTATGCCTCCAACCCTTGCAAAGAAATAGTTGCTCAAATTGTTTGTTGGCTTCCACATTCAAAAATAGAAGTTCATGAATGTCAACAATAGCAACAAATCTTCTCAAATTTCAAACTCAAATTCATTGGTCAAGTATGGGAAAATGGAATTGAACATTAAAAAAAAAAAAACTCTTATTTGTTACACATAAATATTAAGCATCTTTGCGCTATCAAACATATATGAGAAAACTAATTTTCTTCTTGAACATGGATATAATAAATCAAAAGACTCGTACATAAATTAATTTGCATTTAAAATTGAGATGATTGACTTGACTCATTTGATTGGTTCGAATTCTCTCCACCACCTATTATGGTTTCGTCCAGCGATGAGAGGAAAGGCTTGGAAGGCATTTGTAAGCATTCAACTTTTCTTTCAAGCATTTGAACGACTTTGTTCATTGAAGGGCGATCGTTAGGCTTCATTTGTATACACCATAATGCAACAATGATCATCTTCTTGCCCATTTTCTTTTCCTCTTCGGTGGCGTCTTCCAATATTTCTACGTCGTTTCCATTTTGCAATTGGTCATAAACCCAAGTAGGGAAGTATATTTGGCTTGAGTGTTCTGCAAATGCATTTACGTTCTTTCTTCTACCGGCCATTTCCATCAATAACATTCCAAAACTATAAATATCAGCTTTGTATGAGACGCCTCCAATATTTTTGTAGAACAACTCAGGAGCCATGTATCCTAATGTCCCTCTTGCAGCAGTCAAAGAAACAATGCTATCATTTACTGGATATAATTTTGCTAGTCCAAAGTCAGAAACCTTGGGAGTAAAACTTTCATCAAGAAGAATGTTGTGAGGCTTGATATCAAAATGTAAAATTTGCATGTCACATCCTTTATGTAAATATTCAATCCCACGAGCCACTCCTAGAGCTATATCAAACATTTGTTCATAGCTTAGGAGCGTGCGTACTTCTGACAAAAATATGTATGTATTTAGGGAACCATTAGGCATGAACTCATATACAAGAGCCCGTTTCGATCCTTCAACGCAAAAACCAATGAGTTGCACTACATTAACATGGTGAATCATTCCAATGGTTGCAACTTCGCTTATAAAATCTTGTCCGTTAGCTTTAGACTTACCTAATATCTTTATAGCCACAAGACGACCACTTCGAAGTGTTCCTTTAAATACAGTGCCATAACCTCCTTCACCCAATTTCTCCTTGAAACTTTTGGTAATCTTCTTAATTTCGGAATAAGAGTACCTTATTAGCATGAGGTTATTGTGACTTTGTAGAAATTCTTCGACATCATCATACATGGATAAATGCCTCCTATTCCATTTATGTATCAAGAACGCAATCACAAATAGAGTCCCCAATATCATTTTTGTTGCTTGGAACAGTCCTATATATGGAAGAACATCACCAAATTAAGTATGGATTGTAAGCCAACATGTTGTTGCATTGCTGTAAACATATATTTATTTAATTTAGTATATATAGATCGTAGTAATTAAGTACAATTCTTGTTATCTTTTTCAGGTAATAATTCAAATTTTCATTTTGGCCACACATAAATTAATTCATGCTTAAAAGTTTATAGAATGATCGATCTGCTAAAAAGGAAAAAGAAAAAAACTAACGAAGATCAAAGGAGAGAAGATTCTTACCATAGTCAATTGTCATGTACATCAGTAAATAAATTGGAAGTGCTGGAAGAAATATGAAAAAAAATAAAAATAAAAAAATAAAATTAATAATTAATTAATAAATAAAATTGCATAAACAAATGTTACAAATGTCACCTATGGCGCCCATGCTTAAGAAGAAATAAAAGCTGTTGCTTCATCATCGAGGACAGTCAATATTCCATTTCGATCTATGTGGAATGTGGTTGTTTCATTCTATACTAAATTTACCAAATTGCCCATAGGGAATTTATCCTGCAAATAAATTTTTAAGATTGAAGCCTCACCTTTGTTGCCAAATCGCTCATATACTGGTTGTATTCGTCCTATTAGTTGAGAATATAGTTCATACAGTCGTTGTCGTAGTGGTACTGGTAGTCGATTTAATACTGTTTTGACAAACAAGAGAATAACATGCATCAGTACTGTTTGGAAACATGGAATTAAAACTAGCTCAGCATTCTTTTAAAGTCGAAAATAATAGTATTTGTCGGTTTTTTTTTTTTTTTTTAATTTTTTAATTTTTTATGTAAACATCACATTGCAAGGAATGATCTGTTTATAAAAACAGAGGAAGAAGAGAAGAAGAAGAAGAAGATAATCAAAATAAAAAAGATAACGCGCGGTTCTTACCGAAGGTGAACACTCGAGATAGTATTGGGTCAATAACTACAACATGAAAATAAATTAATTAATTAATTTATCAATTAATAAAAAGGGTGATTTGAGTGTAAGATCCTTCAAACAAGTTTGCGAGATCGAAAACTTACAATCGTATATCTTCTCAAGGATTCCTTCCTTGCCTAAGAAAAGAACAACGTCAGCGTTTAATTAGAAGCATGAGTGGTTAGCGATGAGAAAAGAAAGAAACAGAAATTTAATGGTAATTAAAATTTAAACATGTAAGAAATTTAATTAGAAATTGCAAGTATTATGTGTATTTTTTTTTTTTTCACATGCATTAATTATTTTATATACGCACCAGATTGGTACCAGGAAAGCTCAAAACCCCGTAGCAATTCATTGTGGAAGTCTGTACAGGAAATATTTCTCAAGTCATCATAATAATAACGATCTGAATAGGATATGAAAGATATTTGCTCTACTTGGCACAAGTCTCCCAACTCCACTGCAGCACGCTCATACCCGAATAGAGCATATGTATACCTCTTGGAATTGGGATACACTCCATCTTCAATGCAAGCAGAAATGTTTAGATGATACCGGGAATTCACTGGCTTTTCACATTTCACGAAAATCATTCCAACCAAAAATGTTGTTCGATATGGATCCCCTAAACTGAAATTAGTTTGGTCCAGAGAATAATGAGGGATGAAGGAGTAGTACTCATTAGCGTTGAGTCCAATACCTGGGTCTACAACTCTGATTGTGTTGTTGGTGTAATTGATTTGTCGTACGTAGTATCTTCCATCATATAAGTGTAACACTAGTGTTTGGTTGTTCTCACATGAAAGATTATATCTTTGATTGCCGCAGTTTTTTGGATCGCTCATTAATTGAAACGGATAGCTTATGTTAAGGATGGAGCCGCAGGAAGAAGGACGACAGTGAACCACAGCCGTAGTGTTGGTATTGCAAGTTTGATTAAGGAGGACAAGAACAACAATAAGGGCCATCAGCCCCATTCCTTTTGCCATGGAAGAACTACTGAGAGAGAGAGAGGGAGAGAGAGAGATTCCACACTAATCCGCAACAAAGCCTATATATAGACAATTAAGTAAATAAATAATGTAAGGCGTAAGCACCTACGTCATATATTGAAAAATAGGCCTTTTATGAAGTATCTATTTAAGAGGCTGATATTCATTATTGCTGATGGATATTTGGATAGAAATGGTAATCTCATACTTGTTCTTGTTTGTGGCTTTCATCATTGACCTTGGAGATGCCCAAAATGGGTGTACTGAAACACGTTGTGGAGGTCATGGCCCACCCATCCGATTTCCCTTCCGACTTAACAGTCAGCCACACTACTGTGGATATTCTGGGTTTAATCTCTCCTGCACCGACACAAATGATACAGTGCTCGTGCTGCCCGTTTCAGTGAAGCTCTTTGTCAAAGAGATTAACTACAAATCTCAAGTAATTCAATTATATGATCCACTTCATTGCTTCCCAAGGCCGCAGCTTCAGTGGCTCAATTTGCCTAATTCCTCTCCTTTCCAATTTGAAGCACATTATTACCTTTCCAACTATACCTTATTCAATTGTTCCCAAAGATCAGAAGAAATGCAGTACCCTCGGATCCCTTGCCTTAGTGGCCCTACCTACCAAGTTTATCCTGCGACTTACATCAGGGCGTCCCTCATATCTTGTACAAAGATGTATAATCTTTTATCAGTTCCAAATGTAGATGTAGATAAATTTGTTGAATTGAGTTGGTCCATTCCAGACTGCAAATACTGTGAAGTGAAAGGCAAGACATGTGGGAAGAGTAATAACAGTGGATCAGGAACTCGGTGCATTTCTACACATACTAAAGGTACGTATTGATCATTCTATCTATCCATTCAATTCATTTCAACCTTAACTTCTACACGTACGTACGTTGCTTATCCACGGGAGGATTTCCAACTAATTGTTGGAAACAAGGCAAGAGATTATCCGTTCATTTTTTCAAATTTGGAGAGCCACCTTTAAAAGGACCCAGCATCAAACTCTATTTACATCTTTCTCTACTTTAGTTAAATGTTGTTTTTTATGTGTTTTAAACCAACCACTTTAACTGCAATATTTCAAGTGGCAAATTTTATTTGTTTTAGTTAAAACTGAAGTAAAGAAGACAGAGCTTGTTAAATAGGTCTTTTTATGAGTTTTGTTAGATTTTTAAAGAAAAGCCAAATGTAAAGACCTTATTCTGTCAGTTTATTTTTTAGGTGAACAATTGTTTATTTCTTAAAATGTGCATTAATGAGAAGCTAATTGTGTTAAATCTTTGACAGGTGCTGTATCTAAGTTAGAGATTCCTGGTGAGTCATATATTAGATATTTGAAATTATTCTTATTGTGGAGATGGAAGTTATTGATTCATCAATGATTATCATGCAGGTGTCATCTTAGGTCCATTTCTGATACTGCTCTCTATCTTTGCTCTCTATCGTTTCTATACTTATGATAAAGTTGAAAAAGAACATCAAGCAAAGATCAAAAAGTTTTTGGAGGATTACAGAAATTTCAAACCCACGAGATACTCGTATGCCGATGTTAAAAGGATTACAAATCAATTTACTGAGAAGTTAGGTGAAGGAGCATATGGGACAGTGTTCAAAGGAAAGCTTTCCAATGAAATTTATGTTGCAGTGAAGATTCTGAAAACATCAATGGGAAATGGGGAAGAATTCATAAATGAAGTAGGAACAATGGCTAAGATCCATCATGTTAACGTGGTTCGCTTGGTTGGCTTTTGTGCTGATGGATTTAGAAGAGCTATAGTTTATGAGTTCTTACCAAATGATTCACTAGACAAGTTTATATCTTCAACGGCTGTCAAGAACCTTATTCTTAATTGGGATAAAATGCAAGATATTGCTTTTGGCGTAGCAAAAGGAATTGAATATCTTCACCAAGGATGTGACCAACGAATCCTCCATTTTGACATCAAACCTCACAATGTTTTACTAGATCAAAACTTCAATCCAAAAATTTCTGATTTTGGTCTTGCCAAGTTGTGTTCAAAGGATCAAAGTGCAGTTTCTATGACCACAGCTAGGGGGACTATAGGTTACATTGCACCTGAAGTGTTCTCCAGAAATTTTGGAAATGTATCTGCAAAAGCAGATGTTTATAGCTTTGGAATATTGTTGCTTGAAATAGTTGGAGGGAGGAAAAATGTTGATGTTACAGTTGAGAATACTAGCCAAGTCTACTTTCCAGAATGGATCTACAATGTCTTGGAACAAAAAGAAGATATACGAATCTTTGTTGAGGATGGTGGAGATTCTAAAATTGCAAAGAAACTTGCAATTGTAGGACTATGGTGCATCCAATGGCACCCTGTTGATCGTCCTTCCATAAAAACTGTCGTTCAAATGTTGGAAAGAGAGGAAGATAAATTAACTATACCTCCTAATCCCTTTGTCGCTACAAGCCCCATAAAAATTAGTGCAAATATTCCCACAAAACGTGTAAACCATGAGTTGGAGATGATTCCACATCTGTGGAAGACTTTGAAAAATAAGTCATCATTTGTCCTTTAGGTAGAAATAGGAATCAAATTTAGTGGAATGATGGTGGGCACTCTGCTTCGATGAAAGAGATGAAGAAGACATGGCCGGGTATTCTGAAAGTAGAGAGCTTTATGTCTTGAACAAACATTAATATAAACTCATTTCAATTTATATTTTAAGCTCAGTGGACTCAACAGATTATTACAAACTCCTTTCGGCTGTGTTATTAAATTCAAATCAAATCTTGAACATCCAAACTATACGTGTTATTAATGGATTCAATGGCCCTCCACTTGGGGCACATCATCCAACGATTCCAACCTCTCCCCGCCCCCCTCCCAGGCTCCCAGCTTCCTCTGAATCCTCTCTCGGTACTGTAAACATTAAAACGACACGTAGTAATAGAGGAATCAAAGTTTTGCGACCACTAAAAATGGCTCTGACCTTTTTATAACATCAAGATATATGGACGGAATCCCCTGCACTTAGTATATATCCCTGGAATTGTCTGTCCCTATATTTAAGGGATAGAGATTTCAATAATTTTATAAAGAATAATTTGGACAATAAATTATTTAAAAAATTCAGATTTATATTTAGGTTGGCAATTTAAAGAAGCCCTTAATGAAGCCTATTTATCTAATTTCAGTACCTGTTTAAACAGATAGCTTCATTGAGAATTTATTTGTCTAATTTCAATACCTGTTGGAACAAATTAAGAGCCTCCCTGACTGCAATAAAATAAGATAAATATTTCTTTATCTTTACTAATCATAATCAATATATAAAGAAGTAAAGATTGTAATACAACAATCTGTTGAAATTTCTTCACCCCACTCTCTTTTTATATTTTATATATATTGAGAAGAAAAAAACATTGTGGTTGGAGAAAATTTCAAAAGAAGAATCCAAGAACTTTGTAACTTGAAAACTGCCTGTAAGTTCACACCATAAAGTGATCACATCTACCAAGAGCCCTGTATTAAGAAATATTTCAACAGCTTTCTGCTTCTCCCTGTATTAAGAAATTGAGGCAAAAAGTATAGAAAATCACTCGTCTGAGTGTCTTTTATTGATCTCTAATCGAAACATACAGAAAAAAAAAAAAAAAAAAAAAAAAAAAAAAAAAAAAAAACTGATGCACTAGAATTAGACGGCCATAACATATATTTATTTTACATTTTGCTTCAATCAACTAGTGAGTGGGAGCAGATCGACGAAAAATCAAGGTAAGTAGGACTACTAAAAGTAGAAAAGAAAACACTAAAGGAAAGCACTAGTAAGTGCACATTCGTTTCAATTCTTATAGTCATCAACAATATTTAGGAAAAAAAAAAAAAGAGATTAAAGCCTAAAATAATTTTTCAAATTCATTATTCAATTAGGCTGTTCGGACAAATAGATCTTACAAACCTTCTCTTTTACACTATTCAAATTTAGAAAGAACTTCACTTATAAACCTGATCTTTCATTACTTTTGAAATAAGGTACGCAAACTTTAAAAAGTATCAATTTAAGGTATCCATCTTTCAATTTGTTTTCAATTTCAACACTCCGTTAGAATTTTTCGTTAAATCCTCTCAAAATTCTCAAAATACCCTTTCCTTTTCTTTTAAGAAAATAAAAAATAAAAAATTGCAAAAGATTTAGATGTTAGTCAAAATTTAATTATATTTTACTCATGCCTTAATCTTTAAAATCTTTTATTATTATTATTTTTTTTTTTAAAAAAAAAAAAACAAAACACGGTGGTATTTTGGGAATTTTGATAGGATTTAACGAAAAATTCTAACGGATTGTTGAAATTAATTTTTTTTTTTAAAAAAAAAAAAAGAAAAAAAAAATTGAAAGATTGATTCTCTAAATTCACATTTTTTTTTTTTTTTTAAAGTTTGGATACCTTATTTTAAAAGTATTGAAAAATCAAGAGTTGTAAGTAAAATTTTTCCTCAAATTTAAAGAAATTCAAACAGTATAATTTGATAATCTTAGAGCAAACCAAATATTCATAGTCTAAAGGTACATCAAATGGTATGAAACATGCGAAGTCCCACCTACTAGTGCTTTGTTGATTCAAGATAATATTAATTAAGTGGGATCTGGCCTAGGTATTCTAAATAGCTTTGTTGATTCGAGATAATATTAATTTCAAGATAATACTAATTTAGTGGGGATCTGGCCTAGGTATTCTAAATAGCTTTGTTGATCCAAGAAAATATTAATTTCAAGATAATATTAATTAAGTGGGGATCTGGCCTAGGTATTCTATACATATATATATATATATATGAAAAAACAACACCAATGAAATCATAGCAGAAAGTCACCCTAGTATTGTTGCATGCACCTTCGTAAAAGAAAGCACTTAACAAAGGATTTGGCCCAGGTATTTTATATATTTATGAAAAAGCAACACCAATGAGATCGATCATAGCAGAGAGTCACCCGAGTATTGTTGCATGCACCTTGGTAAAACCAAGCACTTAACAAAGGATTTGGCCTAGGTATTCAAAATATATATACATATGAAAAAGCAACACCAATGAAATCATAGCAGAAAGTCACCCGAGTATTGTTGCATGCACCTTCGTAAAAGAAAGCACTTAACAAAGGATTTGGCCTAGGTATTCTCTATATATATATATATATATATATGTGTGTGTGTGTGTGTGAAAAAGCAACACCAATGAGATCGATCATAGCAGAAAGTCACCTCGTGTATTGTTGCATGCACCTTGGTAAAAGTAAGCACTTAATAAAGGATTTGGCCTAGGTATTCTAAATATATATATCTGTGAAAAAGCAACACCAATGAAATCATAGTAGAAAGTCACTCGAGTATTGTTGCATGCACCTTCGTAAAAGAAAGCACTTAAAAAGGGATTTGACTCAGGTATTCTATATATATATGAGTAAAAGCAACACCAATGAGATCGATCTTAGCAAAATGTCACCCGAGTATTGTTGCATGCACCTTGGTAAAAGTAAGCACTTAACAAAGGATTTGGCCTAGGTATTCGAAATATATATATATATATTGAGGACTTTTTGTTCTTACATGCCGAGTTCTTTGGTCTGAAAAAGGTGGGGAAATCAGAAATGACTCGTGGGGCTCAAAGTCTCCATTGACGTTGATTTAGTCTTTCCACATAATTTTGACTGCAATATCCTGTCGGTGACGTGCTATTCATAAACTAGCAAAGACTTCGACAATGACTTGAGCAACAATGACTTCGATAAGGTGGAGAATTTTCTAAGAAAGAAAGACCCAATTATTTATCCATAAAAAGAAACGAAAGTACAAGAATACATAAATTAATTAATCGATCGATTGAAATCTCTCAATGATGTATTATTGTTTTTCTTCCTCTGCAAGACATGATTTAAAAATTAATTTATAGTTTAATATTTTCTTGTTAAACTTGACTACCCATATGAAATCAAGACAGACAATAATTTGAGTTACTCTACTTGAAAAAAAATAAAAAAAATTGATTACTCTTATCTTTATCTCAATTCCAAAAGCTTCATAATATTAAATTGAGAAATGATATTTACTACATTTTTACCCTATATTACTGACACAATAGTATCAACCAACTCTTAAACTAATCATTATTTAATTTTAAAAATAAAAAATTCAATGGTTAATTAGGACCGTTACGTCCGCATTATGAGATATCTATGAAATAAAAATGTAGTTTGGATATAGAAAATATAGGCACTAAAAAAAAAAAAAATCAATAAAATCTAAATATATCCAAAGACCATATATTATTTTCTCATCCTGCATCCCAATGTTTTATAAAATGCTGATATTTTTTTTTTAAAAAAAATAATAACATCTTTAAAAATGCCACTTATTTTTGTTAAAACACTACTATTTTATTTTATTTTTATCCAGTTTGTTTATTATTATTTTTATTTATTTTTTATTTTTTTACAATAATGAGTTCTATAAAATGTACTCAAATTAAATAAACAAAACGAAAGGTAATGAATTTACTTGATGGTAGAAAAAACAAAAATTATAAAACCAATTAGTCAACACAAATTATACAATAGAATGTTAATAATGAAAAGAATATCATATACGTCATATTAATACAATTTTCCCCTTCAAAAAAAAAAAATACAAATTTTCAGCTCCTACAAAATACAAGTGTACCTGGCAAATAAAGTGCTTGGAAAATCTGTCTCATATTAAAAAGATGAGTAAAGTCTACATAGAGTTCATCAATTATAAAGCTAGTTAAGTTTTTTTTTATTGATTTCTTTCTAGGTAAATTGTACTTTATAAGTAATTCTAGGGAACTTCAATTGGTACATGAATAATCGTTTTGAAGAGATAGCACGGATGTAGTTAACGTTTTTTTCTAGATCATGACTATTCTTCTAGTATTTAAATGAGCATTGAATACTTATCCTCATTTTAATATCTACAATTAAAAGAAAAGAAAAAAAAAAGTGTAAGGGTTTATTTAGGTTATGATTTCAAAAAGTTCGATTTGAAAACGCAATTTGTAAAACTGCAGTTAAGAGTTTGATAGAAATGCAATTTAGCCTCTAAAATTGCAGTTTAGCTTTTAAAATTATACGTTTTTAAAAACGCACCTCCTTACCTCCAATTTGAAAACGCAAATTTCTCTATATTTTTCAAATCACAATTTGTCAAAAACACATTCTCAAACAATACATCTTTTGTGATTTAATTTAAAATTGACCCTTTCTTTCTTTCTTTTTTTTTTTTTTTTTTTTTGTGTTTTTTTTTTTTTTTTTTTTTTTTTTTTTCTGAAAAATCGCAATGCAAACTCACTCTACGTAGAAGAGTGGATTCCTATCTCCTCCAATCCAGTGAATTCCTATCTCCTCTAGTTCAAAGCCAACCCAAATGTGAAATTTAGTAAGTTAGTGAGTTCTCTTGTACTACTTGAATTTCAACGTTCACAATCGCCAACTTGAAGTCAGGCTGAAGCCCAATCTTAGTTGCTTTGTTTAAAAAAAATAAATAAATTAATAAATAAAATTCTGTTTTTTAAATTTTTTAAATTTTTGTTTCATTTTTTAAAATTTCAATCTTTTTAATTGTCGTATTTTCTTTTAAATTTATAAGAACATTTTTGTCTTATTGAAAAAAAAAAAAAATTAAGGTTATTTTTATCTTTTTGTTGGTCTTAGGGAACATCGACATTTTTTTAATAGTTTTTGAGGATATTGACACAGTTGGTAATTTAGAGGACATTGACAATTGAGTGGCAGTTTTAAGGAGTATATGTATTTTTCCCTAAAAAATTGAAAAAAAAAAAAAATTACAAATACATAGTGAGCAATTAAGGGAAATAAAGAGCTTCCCTTCTCCCTTTCCCTCGTTGTTATCTAAATATATATATATATATATAAAATGAAGGAAAAAGAAAAATAATGGCTAAAGTGGAAGAAGAAGAAAAATTTCGTTTAAAACAAAAAGGAAATAGACCCTTCTGACATGGTCAATATTATGTTATATAGCAAATATAGTCGCACTCACCAGTAATACATTTATCAGAAATGCTATGAATTACATTTTTTTTTAATCTCATAATTATTATATAATTTTAACATTGCTGTCCCAAATGACTCGTGATTGAGATGTTTTTTACAAAAAATAAAAAATAAAAAATCAAATCAAATCAAAATTAATTTAGGAGTTTATTAAAACTGTCACAGTAACATTATAAAATAAAAATATAATTTCAAACGTCACTCTTTATTTATTGGCAACTCCATATCACATTAAACAGTGTGAAAAACTTATTAAATGACTTAGTTGTGAACGTTTACCAAATCCAGAGACGGACGGAGGGGGGGTCGAGAGGGGTCAAATGTCCCCTCCCACCTCCCAAAAATTATCCTTACACCCCTATATAATTCTTTCAGATGTCTTAGTTGCCCACCCTCGTACACTTATCAAGAGGCAAATATTTTTCAAGAGGAACGTGATTCACAACTTTTGCCTTTTTTTTTTTTTTTTTTGTATTACAGTAATTAGGTCAGAAGGCTGAAGGTTGAAGACCATCTTTTAATTTTTAAAGAAACGCACCGTTTGGCTTTTTTCTTTTTCTCTTTTTTTTTTTTTTAGTGTTTAACTAATTAAGGTTGCGAAACGCATCGTTTAACTTATGTCCTTGCTTTCGTTTAAACTTAACGCACACGACACCGTTTGGAGCTTGGCGTTTGTTTGCTTTTTTTTGTTTTTTGTGTTCGTTGGACTTTGGTATTTGTTTAAAATGGTCAAAGGCCAACTATTTCTTTTGTTTTTTTTACTCTCTTTTGTCAAATTCAGTCATCACTTGAAAACCAACTTTCAAAAAGAAAAAATTGAAAAGTGTATGTAATCAAATTTTTACATTGATTAAACTTTTATATTTAAATTGATCTTTTAAATTAATTATTGATGAATATATATAGTTTTTGTTGCTAGTTTTAATTGTTTGGAATATATAATCGTAATTACTTAAAATTATAGAGAACAAAAATGATTTCGTTGAATTGTTTATTCATTTTTTTAGTTATATTTTTTAATATTTTTAATCATTTTTTTTAATATATATATATATATATATATATATATATTCTTTTTTTAATATTTAAAAAAAATTAAAAAAAATTGATCCTCCTAAACCAAAATCCTTGCTCCGCCATCACTTGTTAAGTTTCTATTTTTTAATTCCTTAAGTTTTGTTCTCATTATGAAATCGATCATTTTGTCCAATTTTGTTGATTTTGTCAATCTTTTTCTACTGAGTTTATATAAAATTTCAATTCTACCATTTTCCAAAAGAAGAAAAAAAAAATTGAAAAAAATATACAAAAATTAGAAAGTGACTTGGGTAGTTAAAGGTGTGGCCGTGCAAGCTACCCCTATTAAGGGGTGGCTTGCGTGAGCCATGCCCAATATTTAGGGGTTGCCATGCCAGTCATATTAGTTGTGGGGTGGCTCGCATAGCCACCATTTATGTTAACTAGCTCGTAACCCGTGCTATGCGCGGAATTCTTCCTTATAATTTAGTTTCATAATAATAATAATAAAAAAAATGGAAGAAGAGAAGCATAGAAAATATAAATAAAAAATGAAAACTGAAAAATACTAATATAATATAATAGGGACAAAAAAATTTTATAAACTGGTTTGTAAGAAATTTTCTACAACTCACATTTAAAAATGACACGTATCCTTTAAACATGTGAGAATCACATGTTTTTTTTATTAATAATATTAAAAAAGCATGTACGAACATGCTATTTAAATAACATGTGCTTGCCACATGCCAAATGACACATGTCAATCTTATATGTGGGTTGTAAGAAATTTCTTACAAATCGGTTTATAGGAAATTCATGTCCATATAATAGTGTTATCTTTTTTGTGTTACAAAAAGTAATAAAAAACTACTCAATAAACATAATATGCTAAAAAATCATCGTACCCCATACAAAAAAACAACCATAGGAAACTCTCTCTCACCATCATTTTCTTGAATTTAGTGTAAAATTTACAAAAGATAAAATAAGCAATTTGAATGAAAAATAATATATTAATTACATAAAAAAATAAAGAAAAAAAAAAGAAAAAAAGAAGAAGAGAGGAAACAAAATAAGAGAACCATAGAAAATATAAACAAAAAATAAAAAATATTAATAGAATAAAATAGAGTTTTCTTTTCTATATATTTTTCCGGTTCATATGAAACCTTGAAAATCAATATTGTCTATCAATTAAGCACGTTAACAATGTGCATTATACAGGGAAAAAAAAATTCAGTGGACAATGTAAATTAAAAAATCGTTTGTAAACTCTCGCTCTCTCCATGGTTTCCTTGAATTCAATGTAAAATTTAGAAAGGAAAAAAGCAAAAAGAAAAAGAAAAAGAAAAAACAATTTGAACAAAAAAATAATATAAATTAGGAAATAGGGACAAAAAAAAAATGTAAAGAAAGAACAAAATCATAGAAAATAAAGTAAAAAAAAAAAATGTTAAATGATAACCACTAATATAATAGAAAATATCTATTTTTTTATATATTTTTTTTTTCAGTTCCAAAGAAATTTTTATAGGTATAGGAAGAAACTACGGTCAGATAAATATTTTTTAATTCGACCATCATTCTTATATATAACATAAAAAAAACTACTTTTTCAACAAAAAAAAAAAAAAAAAAATATAAATTAGCAATGCAAAAATAAGGATAGAAAATCAAATCAGAAAAACAGAAGCACATAAAATAAATACAAATATCTTATTTACAATTCTATTGAACACAGCCCCGACAAACTTGAAAGGCAAACTAAAAAAAAAAAGGCTATAGCAGTATTACAAACAAAAAGGTTTCAACAATAGTAAAAACTTTGCTCTCTTTGCTTTGAGCACCACTCCCAGGTAATGTAAACAACATTGCAGTTTTGCATAGCCACAAACCATTACTTCTCCATATATTTATTTGATAAAGCGATAGATATTAAAATGACTTTTAACATTTTCCAAAGAAAAAAAAAACTGGCGTTTGACTCTTTGAGGTTTAGTTTGTAACGAACATTTAGTAGGAGGGGAAGCGGTGTTGGAGTAAAAGATTTTACTTAAAGGAAGAGAGAGAGAGAGAGAGAGAGAGAGAGAGAGAGAGAGAGACAGAAATTAGTAAGAATTTAATGATAACAAAATTAAATGTTTCTATTCATTTTCTATTCAATGGAAGAGGTTTGATTAGGAATATTAAACGCACCGTTTATTTCACTTGAAATACATGGAGCAGTTCAATTTTACCTTCTTTTTTTTTTTTTTTTTTTTTTTTTTTCCAGTTTTACTTAAAGGAAGAGAAAGAGGTAGAAATTAGTGAGAATTTAATGACAAAAAAAATTTGACGTTTCTATTCATTTTTTATTCAATATAAGAGAGTTAATTAGTCATATTACATGCATCGTTTATTTTACTTGAAATACACAGACCGGTTTAGTTTTACTTAAATTACCAATTTTTTACTCAAATGACCGGTTCAATGTTTAAAAAGTATAGATTCATGCCATGTGTCCTAATTCTAGGCCAACTCTAAGTTGGAACTCGGCTTATATATATATATGATATGTTTCAATAAAAATAAAATCCATATAATTTTGAACATTAAAATAAAAAAAAAAAACATTTCAAATTTAATGCTTAATTAACTCTTTAGTGTTTTAAAAGCATTTATATTCCTTTTGTGCACAATAATCAAATAAAATTTTGCCTTTTTTGACTTTTAAAAGCAGAATAACACTTACAAAAAATAAGTGAAAATCGTAAAATCACATAAAAGAAAAACAAATATCCCATAAAACATTTAAATGAATTAATACATAAGACCCTTATTTTTAGTTTAATTCATATAAATTAAAACATGTTAAAATATTTGTTCTCATGGGTGTAATTTAGAATGAAAATAAGTATGAAGAAGAAAAATAGCAAGAAGAAAATCACGATTTTGATTATCAAAATATAAAATAGAAAATTAGCAGGAATTTTTTTTAATGTCGAAGTGATATCTATTATATTTTAATCCTATATAATTCTGAACATTCGAAAAAAGAAAATGAACAAAAAAAAATCTTATAAACATTCAAATGAAGAATTGTTCAACCACAAATTTCACAAACAAAATGGAAACATATTTAAATTTCAACCAAGAATATAAAAATACCAAAGAGTCATACTTATATCATTAATTGAAAGAGAGAGACTACTTGTATCATTAATAGAGAGATAAATATCAAATAGACCGGTTCAATTTTATTTAAAAGATCGGTTCAGTACTTAAAGGACCGGTTTAGTCACTAAAAAGTATGGGTTCATGCCACATGTCATTATTCTATGTCATTCTAAGGAAGAACTCGGCTTATATATATATGATAAGGTGGCAGTTAATCATATTCAGTATGTGGAAGTGGTAGTGCCACTTTTATAATTTTGTTTTTCTCTCTACTTTTTTTTTCTTTTTCAAAGGGGAAGATTTCTAATTTTATAGAACTCCATAAAAAGATTAAAGCAATTTATATGAAAGCAGATCGAACAAGTGATGTGGTAACCACAATAAACTCAATGAGCTAAAAGATAAAGGGGGTGTTAGAAACACATTGTGACGACCCTTTTTTTTTTTTTTTTTTTTTTTTTAATTTTTACAAACGTAAAACGAGTCATCACAGTGGCACGTCGATATGTTGCAAAGCCAACATACAGTACATACTCCATAATATGTACCTGATAATCAGAGTAACATATCTAATAACGTCTATGCAGCGAAAAACATAATCTGAACAACAAAAGTCACATTTATAAACATAAATTGATATTTACACAAAAGAGCCATAATGTCTATCTGTTTAAAGCTTATCAAAATAATAATTGCATCAAAGAATGGCTTTACAAATAATATGTGACACAAACGTCACAAGCCATAAACTAAACCCATAAAACAGAAGACGCCCCTGATCCCGCAATTACGACTGTCGCGGCGAGCTTCAGTCATAATATCTCACGTATACTTCTACAACATCATCAACTACGACCGGATTACCTGCAGCCAAAGGAATATCATTTATACAGTTGTGGAGGTTTGCCACATCTGTATATGTGGAATTATGAGTCCACCGTCTTAGCATAAATAAATACACTAAGACCTCAGAGGTATACTATTCACTGAGTTTTCGTAAAGAACCAACTTTTCATTTCTAGTCATGCGTACACTATAACAGTCACCAGTTTTGTAACCTTTTGTTTGAAAACTCCTATAGCTGATATAGCAAACACCGACTAATAGAAAACATTTAAAGCATACTATGCAGCTAAGCTTATACGTAGAAGTTCCATTGTTAGTAACAACTACATACATCATCACCTGCTATAATACTTTTGATGCAGTGAGACTTAGAAAACAATAGAATTTAAATCATGCAACCATCCGATAGAAATATACATAAGCTCTTTTTCATTGAGACTCTTATGCATACTAATACGTCTAGCAAAACTACTCATAACATAAAAACATCACTCATAAAAACAATGTTATACATGCTCATGCTCATTGTTTTATGCCTTGGGAATCGAACCCAAGTATAGTGCTTCAAGGGAATCTAACCCAAGAAAGCACTAGTACCTCAAGGGAATCTAATCCAAGTAGGCATCTCATGGGAATCTAACTCATGGTCGAGGACCTCAAGGGAATCTAACCCAAGTAGGCACCTCATGGGAATCTAACCCATGGTCGAGGACCTCAAGGGAATCTAACCCAAGTAAGTACCTCGTAAATACCTCAAGAGAATCTAATCCAAGTAGGCAGCTCATGGGAATCTAACCCATGTATAATTTCCCGTGGGCTATGAACCTCACTTCGATGCACATTTAGCATTCATATGCTTATGCCTCATGCCTTAAAAACAATATACATTTCATTTCATGAATCATGCATTTAACACATGCTTTTTTTTTTTTTTTTTTTATTTATAAAAACATATACAATTCAATATGTCATTTCTTAAATAATTTGCATAACTTAACTCACTCTAAAATCATATTCATGTTCCATTGCAATCATAGTTTTCAAAACTCCCAACCATAACATACAGTGATTCCATTCATTTAAACTCCACATATCATATTCATACTTCAAAACATCATCATAATTTCAATATACTCAAAAGTACTCAAATCATCCAAAACAGTTCATAATCAACATACAGTTGGTTCAAGTTTGTAAAACAATATATATTTTGCAATTCATCATATATGAAAATAATATTTCTCAGTTAGTAGAATACTCACCTTGGCTGCATTGGACTCCAACTCGAACTCTACATTGGAGGACCCATTGAAGTCTCTAATTATGACACAACCCTACAAATACTTATAACGTTAGACTATGCTATTGAACTCTATACTCTATGACACAAAGACTACCCGCGTGCCCACACGTTGTGTTACTCGCTTCTAAGTCTAGTTAAGTACCTAAACTATTATTAGACTATCATTTATGTTTAGGTTCATATTATATCTTACTTATTAATATAAAGATGTATTCACCATCTTCATTAGCTTATACATCATTGTTGAATAACATTATTATTGTTAACCCCCTTGGATATAAATCTTAGGCTTTAACCATTATTTAGTTCCTTAACCTTAAATACAATTACTAATATGTTCAATACTTTATCTTTTAGTTAACTAAAAATCCGGGTATTTAGTTTATGGAACCTTACCGATTTGCACACTAAAATATTGGTTTAGTAATTTCCTTTAGGGGAAAGTACATTTTACCCCCGTGATGTATCTACCTATTGGCAATTTGACGCCCAATGTTTAAAAATTGATAGATAACCCCCCCGATATAACCAACTTTGGCACTTAAAACCTTCCGTCCACTTGGTCTGTCAAAAATGACAAAAAAAGAGGTCACGTGCAGCTCACATGACCACTTAAAGGCCAGCTTTTCAAAATTATCCATGCTCAAAACGGTGAGTTTCACCCCATAGTAACTTTTAACGCATATACCTTCTCTGATATACTTAGAACCGCGCGTCGTCGTTCACCAAGCCATCGTTACAGACCTCCAAAACAAACGCAGCTCAAAGGTCTCTTGCATTTGGGACAGAAAGCGGAGACTTGGTCAGAGCTTTAACACTTGTCTGGCTCCAGCGACGTTGCCGAGCATCTCCTCCATGTATATGTACTTGTACCAAAGCTGGTTCATTCTCGGCAAGAGCGACACCGCACGGTCCCAGACATTGCGCGCGTGGTTGATGAACTTGTTCTTCATCTCTACCTCGGTATTGCACTTCTAAGACTACGTAGACGATTTTACGGTGGTGAGGCCTCAGTTATTCTCTGGAATAGTTTGACGAACTTCTTGGGTGGTTTGGGTGAATAGGCCAAACTGTGAAAAGTCAAGCTCAAGAACAATGACCCAATGGATGTGGCTACTTGGTGACCCAGTTGGCCTTGGATGTCGGCGATCACGACCATGCGCATGCCATGTTGGGAAAAAAGGCACGCCGTGACCTGTAAGACCTTGCCTTCAGTTTGCTAATAAGAAAAACAACTTAAAGTAATTAAACTGGTTGTGTTGTTTTTCCAGACACTAACTATATCAAAGAGCCAAAGAGGGCATCCTTGCAAATTTATAATGCATATCACTTCGTTTTTAGGTTGTTTCCAACTCATATGAACATCATATTGTATGATGATAATTTTTAAAATCCTCCACTTCCAAAAATTGACATGTATAAATAACTATAATCCGTTCTCCTCCCGGCACCGAACGGCAACATCCTATAGGCCGTTAGATTGGTCACATCTTCTGCAGGTTTACTGTTGGCACCAAACCTTGTTATGGCACGCATAGACTGGAAAGAGACCCCCACGACGCATGTGATATTGCTGGACGTCCACGTTGCCAATTCTAGGTAGCAAACCAATATCAAGAACAGGACATGCATGAGACACGTTGTGACCGACTGGGTGGTTGGCGTTCCACGTCCTCTGTTTGACCACCGCGTTTGCTCTCTGCGTTTGCTCTTAGAGAGAGAGAGAGAGAGAGAGAGGGGGGGGGGGGGGGGAGAGAGAGAGGGGGGAGAGAGAGAGAGAGGGAGAGAGATTGTGTAGTATTAGAGACTGGCATAATTTATATGCGCACTAGGCATCAAGAAATGCATGCGTACGCTTGATGAGATTACCGTTTTACTGCATTCTGTAGAAACTGCAGTTTCTGCAGACCCGTGTGGTGCAGAAACTGCAATTACTAATGTAGTTCTTGATGGCACCGACTACGTGAAGCTTGGCAGAGAAACTGTTGCTGGAGCATATCCTAAAATTGTTGTGCAAACCATAATGAACAAAAGAAATAACTTACGATGAAATAATAGCTTGAAAGAGTAAATGCGAAGTTTGGAGGAAATAATTTTCTCTTTAATTTTGTTTTGGATATATACTTCTCTTCTTCTTCTTATGGATTCTAGGGCACTTATTACATATTATATAAGCAGTTGCTATGGATCGTGCTAGTTGGGCTGACCTTTGCTTTGATAATCCAGTCTCGTTCTGCAAATTTAGGGGTGGCTACAGGTTTTCCCTCTGTGCTCTACTCAAAGACGTGCATGTTTATTTCAAACTATTCCATGTTGTATACTAATACTTTTTATTATATTTGCTTACAGGAAAGCATCTTGCTGAGCATTTCTAGGCAGAGTACCCAACTCCAGTGAATTACTGCCTGTGGATACTTGCTGAGGTTGCCGTGATAGCTTGTGATCTCCCAGAAGGTATTGACAGTCTTTAACTTTTGCATGATGCTAACACCAATGCAGCAAAAATAACATATAATTACACAGACGTTGTTGTAATTTATTATACTTTTACAGTGATAGGAACGGCATTCGCTCTCAACATACTCCTTAAAATACCCATGTGGAGTGGGGTCCTTCTGGCTGGATTGAATACCATAGCTGTGCTACTGTGCTATTTGGTTTTACAAAGGATAATTTATCGCATCTGAATAATGTCAAGAGTTTCTCAAACATGGATTCCACAAAAAAGAAAAAAAGAAAAAGGAAAAGAAAAAAGACACTTTTAAAAGCAGTTTTCACTATTATTATGTTAGGTCAGACACTTTTAAAACCAAAAATACACAACACTCTAAAACACGCGTTAACAAGCAATATGTGGTGCCAACAAGCAAGTTTTGGCATCCTGCATTAAAGAAAAGGAGTACAGCCTGTTGCATTAAAGCAGCTCTAATTTTGGTCCTAACAAAAGGTGGAAGTACAGCAAAGGAGCTCCAGCAGAGGAATAGCTTCATTTATCGGGCTTTGTTGCCTGTTTTGAGCGCAGCTTCTGCAAGAGCTGAATCCTTAATTGGCCTTCATCTTTTCATTCTGAATCCTTAGCTTCTCATTGATAAGTTCAAGCAACTATTGCAAGCCAACTCTTGTGATGCACATGCATGTGTCTACAAAATTCTCTTGGCTTTTTGTACTTCACTCTGTTCTCCCCTGTTTTATAGTGTGTGAACAGAGGACCATTTCTCAGCTTCTAACTACCAACTCTTTCCATCACCATCACTCACCTAAGCTCCAAGGCAAAGTCCTCTTCTCGGCAGGCGATGCACATGGCTTGTAGAAAGTATTTGCATTATGGGCATAGATGAAGCTGGCAGAGTCCCTGTTTTAGGTCCTTTTTGTTTTTCTCAATTTCCCCAGTTTTCTCCTTTTCATTTTCAGTTTTTCTGTTGTCATGGTTTATGCGTGAAGTTGGTGGCTTGGTGCTAGTGGTGTTTGGGCATGTTGAGTGTGCGTGTGTTTCTCCCTGCATGAGCTGGTGATTCTATGTCTCGCCTCCCCCTCCCCCCCCCCCCCCCCCCCTCTCTCTCTCTCTCTCTCTCTAAAACAGATCGAGAAGACTCTCTGACGAGAGTGGGTGGAAGACGATTGAAGAGAGACTAAAAAATCAACATTTAGTTCAGTTAGAAACCAGCAATCTTGAAGAGAACAATCGTGGAATCGTAGTCATGTGCGTCGCCGTTTTGGTTGGTTGAGATTCTGGTGTTCTGATGGTGTTCTCATTTCGGTCAGCGTTGCCTTGCACCGTAATGGTGTTTTGAGAGAGAGCGAGACAGAGAAATGGAGTTGAGTGAGAGAGAAATGGATTTTTAATTTAAAAGGTGTGTCTTAGCCAAACTCACCGTTTTGAACATGGATAATTTTGGAAAGCTGGCCTTTAAGTGGTCATGTGAGCTGCACATGATCTCTTTTTCCGTCATTTTTGACAGACCAAGTTGACGGAAGGTTTTAAGTGTCAAAGTTGGTTATATCAGGGGGGGTCATCTACCAATTTTTAAACATTTGGCGTCAAATTACCAATAGGTGGATACATCAGGGGAGTAAAGTGTACTGTACTTTCCCCTTTCCTTTATATTGAGCTATGATTTCCATATTATAACCTTCATGTTTTCCATTTATTTGCTATATTCTTACATTTATTTTATTTACTCATTCCCTTAATTTATTTATAGTTAGGTGAATATTTCTATAACTAACTCATAGAACCTAACGTTTAACACTTTACTTTTACTCATTCTTTCTTTAACTATTACATATTCATTTTATTCTATTAGATACAACGATAATCTATTCTTTATTTTAACCGCATTTGCTATTTACACAAATTATCTAAATACATTAACTTCCATATCAAAACTAGCCAATTGACTCCCTTTAAGTGACCATGAACCTATAGCAAATGAATTGAAAGATTCAATTCCAAAACCACATCCTTCTCACCTAAGCATCTCTAATTAGACACACAAACAAACATCAACAATCTAGCACAATATCATATGACCATCCACTTAGGAACTCTTCCACAATCCGCGCAAACTCAAACTTCAAGCTCTACACCATCAAGCCATAAAACCAACTCTAAGGATACCAATTTGGTAATTCTCAACAAAGCCCTCAAAATCAATCTCCAACAATCCTAACCAATTTCACCACCCATACACAAGCCCTCTTCAAATAATACCCAACCATTTCCAAACAACATCAACTGGAACCCATCCACTAGGAGCTCCTCTATAAACCCATAAAAAAAAAAAAAAAAAAAAAAAAAAAAAAAAAAAACCAAAATTCAAGTACACCAACCAATTTGATTCAACCACAATAGAAACACAACCAAATTACAATCCCAAAATCAGCCAATACAATCCCAAAATCAGCCAATACTCGGCCAATCACAGTTAACATACCACAAAAACATCCTGCCAACTATAACCCAAAATCTCTACGGCTAAACACACGGATCTAACTCACAATCCATAAAAGGGCAAGAAATCCATACACAAAAAATACCCACAAACCAATCGGCCCTCCACATGATCAAAATCACCCACTCTCACACAGTCACAACAGGTCCAACAAGAAAACACCCAACATTATTGGAAACATACATATTCGGCCGATCCCCCAAAAACTACCATAAAAACCTTACGGCTAGAACAGGAATCGGTTAAACGAAAGAATCGGGCTCGAATAAGCCACAACCCAAATCACCAATAAAATTAAATTAAGAATAATCCCAATTAAACACAAGAAATTATGACAGAATCACCTTAGGAATTCCCTGTTGAACAGCAGAGAAATCCACCGGAGAAACCGCCGAAATTCGTCACAGAGTCGCCGGAAATCGTGACCCACGCTCCACAGGGGTCGACCCACCGGCGATCCGCCAAACCCAACACTCCAGTCGGTCGGATCTGCTACGGGTTCCTGGTTCTTCTCTCACGGGTTGTCTGCATCACGGCCTCTCCATCTCCCTCACGAACTCTCAGCGATCACTCTCTCAATCTCTGCAAGTTTTCTCTCTCTCAGAAGCTCTCATTTTCGGTCTCTCTCAGGCATGTGAAGAAGAAAGAGAGGAAGAAGAGAGAAATGGAAAGTGAGAGAAAAGAAAAAGGGAGAGGACCGTGCGTGTGAATGGGGAAGGGGGGGACCAACCGAATGCTGACACGTAATAGGGAGATTTTCTTATTTTTAAAATTTTCAACTTTTATTAATCCTATCATTTAATATTTAATATAACCCCACATTTAATTTTAACTACTTTTTTACAAATGTGATTAATTATTTATTCAATTAAGACCTATTATACTATTTATCTATTTTAATTAATTATTTATTTTATTTCTATTATTTTATCTTAGACTTATTTTATTTCAATAACATAAATAATAAAATATCACTTAGAATCTAACATTAATCCATCTTATTTAATAAATATGATTTATAAATTGCTAAATTTCTTATTTAATTTCTTGGTCTTTACACACACCAGTTAAACACTGGTTTCACACCTCCCATCTCACATGGAGTGGGACCCACATGTTAATAGAAACTAAGGCTCAATCCTCTAGGAACTAGTTTTTTTGTCTTAAAAAGTAAAAGAATTCTCAATCGGACACGAGCCTTCTTACATGAGGTCCAAATCAATTTTGGCATATTTTGGCCCAAATCAATTTTTTTTCTTGAAGTAAGACTTTATGACTTTCATTAATAAATCATGATGAAAGAACTTGTTAAGCAAATACATTTATTCCAAAAATATACTTCTAAACAAAGAAAATTGAGAAAATACACTTAATTCCCTTAAATTGATACCCTTTTGTAAAGACACCTTCAAACTTTAAAAAGTAATATTCCCTTAAATTGACACCCTTTTGAGAAAATACACTTAAAATTAATGGGAAATGGCATGTGTAATGCACACATGCTAATTTTGTTTACATGAAATGCCCAAATTACCCCTACAAATTATTATAAAAAATAAATAAATACAAAAAAGGAAGGCTAATAGGGTGGTTTTTTTCAATTTTTGAGGCTAATTTGAGTATTTCATGTCAAAAATTAGCACACGTGCTTCATGCATGCGATTCTTTGTCCATTTTAATGCCAAAAACTAATAGAGGAAGCAACTTACAATGAAGTACTGTTAGTTGGAAAGGGGCCAAGTGCCAAGTGTCAATATTCATTTTCTAAGCCAGTAGTTCATTCTAGCATGTTAACTGTCCTAACATATTAACATCATTGTCTATATCATTTATTTGATCACTACTACAACTATATTATATAAGGGGTTATGTCTTAAAAATGCTCATCCTCGAAGCAACTCTTCAAAAATCCTGCCTAAAAGTCCTTTGTATAACAAACCCTCACACAAACACTCTAGCTTTTGGTTTAATGTTCAAGGAAAAAGTTCAAAACCCTCTCTGGTTCACTATGAACAAATATTATTTTTCATTCTTTTACGTTCTTTAAATAGACTTTTTTTGTGCGATTAACGTTCATTTCATTCGATCAAATTTATTTTCATTCGATCAAATTTGGCATTAATGTAGTCAGACAACGTCGAGTCTCACCTTACCTCACAGGTCAAGTGACACGTGGAGATGCAACTTTCGTTTGATCTAATTTGCATTAAATGATGTCATGCGACGTCCTGTCCCCACCAAACCCCACACGATGATTGACACATGGAGATTTGATTTTTGTTTGGACAAACTCATTTTGGATCGAACAAACACAAATGTTTGTTCAATTCGTCACGTGTTTGTTCGATTACATCGTAGGTTTCTTCCCATCGGACAAATGAAGATTCTAAATTCGTTTGATTGAACTATTTTCATTCGATCGAAATTTCTGTTTATTCGATTATGTTGAATGTTTCTTCCTCATCTGACATGTGGCAAATTTAATTCGTTTAATCAAACCATTTTTCATTCAAAAGAATCCCCCTCATGACCATAAGTCGGTCATAACCTTTGCTACAAGTGTCAAAATCACACATATGACCCCAATTTGGAAATCTCTTTTCAGCGCGCATGCAACAATCACTAGCTACGCTCGGTGAGCACATTTTCAAGCTAAAAATATATCGCTTCCTTCTTCCCCAAACATATCATTTGCTCCGATACCCTACCTTATTTTGACTTTAGTAGGTATTTTATACATTTCTTAATTTCTTTAATAAACAAAACATGCATTTTATTTTCCTGAAAATTACACAAAAATAAACCAAATTGAAATGAAAATTATAGCGTACCCTTCATTTCATTGAAGTAAAATAGGGTATTTTTTATGCTCCGTTTGTTTCGGCGTAAAATGATTTCGGTATTTTCCAGTGTTTGGTAGGGGCGAAAATAATAGTCAACCGGAAAATGATTTCTGTTTGACAAAAAATGCTTAGTAAATTTCGGAAAATGATTTACGCTTTTTAAAAGCGTAAATCATTTTCCGAAGATGTCTGACGCGGTCGATTTATTTCAAACAACGCAGTCGACCTTCACGTTTAAGCAGCCGACCACCATCGAAATTTTGCCCGTATCGAATTTCGACAACATCAGAATAATGTCGTCGGAATCTGGCGACGGAATCCGGCCACCTTTGCCGGAATCCGGTCAGCCCAAATTCCGGCAACCAAACTGGCCGGATCTGGGCAGACCGGCCGGATTCCAGCGATCTGGCCGGATCTGGCCAGACCGGCCAGATTCCGGAGATCTGGCCGGATCTAGCCAGATGGCCGGAATCCGGTCGGTCTGGCCAGATCCCCGGGATCCGGCCGGCCTCTCTGGCCAGAGCCGGCCGGGAACTGGCCAAGGCCGGCCGGGATCCGGCCAGAGCCGGCCGACTCTCTAGCCAGACCGGCCGGATCTGGCCGGGATCCGGTCGGTCTGGCCAGATCGCCGGGATCCGGCCGGTCTGGCCAGAGAGCCGGCCTGCTCTGGCCGGATCCCAGCCGGCTCTGGCCAGAGAGGCCGGATTCCGGCCAGATGCCGGCCGGATCTGGCCAGATGATGGCCGGAATCCGGCCATCCCAGATTCCGACAAAACTGTCCGGATTCCGGCCATTATCTTGAATTCTGACTATATTAACCGAAATCAAGTAAAAATGGTCAGAATCTTGTCGGTCAGTGACGGAATCTCGTTATCGATGATTTTTATATTATTTTATATTAATATTTATATGTTTTGAATAAAAATTAATTTTTATAGGTTAATATGTTTGAATGAAAATATAAAAAATATTTGTAATTTTCTGTACGCGCCAAATACCGAAAAATGCTTTCGGCGAAAAATATTTTCCAGAAAAATGACTTCCCTGAAACCATTTTACGACGGAAACCATTTTACGTCGAAACAAACGGAGCATTAGTATAGTTTGAAAATTGGAAGTTATTGAAACAAAGGGATGCAACAATTGGGCGCATATTATAAGCATGCCTAATTCGATAGATTTGGCAAGAGACGGTCCATAAAGTGGATTTATTTGATTTTTGTTTGAGAAGAAAAGCCAAAGTTGGCCATGCACATTCATTGACTTTCATTGCTTGGGCAGTTTTGTAAGGTGAAGAAGAATTGAAATCAAGTTACTCTTACCCAATTTAAAAGTTCAGAAAGCCACGGCATTTGAGATTTACAAATACTAATCTTCCTTTTTTCTTTTGGGAGACATAATCAGCAAATGCATAAAAGCACAAAAGGGTTATTATAATGCTATCACTATAACAAAGTGTTATTATTTTTCATCTCTATTTTAGCTGCAAATTACCAAATTTAGATTTGTTGGTTTTTTTTTTTTTTTTTTTTTTTTTTTTTTTCTCACTATTATGTATGTATATCCCTTAAAATGTGGAAATGACAACATCCTACAGTTCCCCTAAGGTTGTTAATTGACAATGCCAAAATCCCTTGAATATATCGTCCAGGATTTGGTTTTCTAAACGAATCAAAAACTCGCCTCCTACGTTGTTGGGCGCCTCAAAAAATATTGCAAGCTATTAGCAAAAACCTGCCAAATTAGATAGAGTAAATTCTACATCAGTATTGCAACAAAAGAGCTGCAGGGTGCAAGCTCAGTACAACACAATTTGATATTATCATTGTGAATTTAGGAGGGAAAGGACACGAGAGGATCAGATTTATCCTTTAGGTTTGGAAAGACAAGTATAGTAGCATACAAACTATGTCCTTAATTAGTTTTTTAAAATTCACCTGATAATTTTGAAAACAATTCTAATGTTTTAGCATTGCCAGAATGCTGGATTACCTGTTGGAGAGGCTTGCTTATGGCTTTATCCCTGTAACTAACATGAAACTTTGCCTTAGCTAACAAACCCTATGTCCCAAAAACAAAATGTAGAGAATATGTTAGTATTCTCAGCATACAATAGAGGAAAAGAAAAGAAAAAATAAAAACAAAAACCGGCAGACAGTGAGTGAAAAATTATTACCTCTGTGTCAAATTCTCCTGATTTAACTGAAACATTGATGTCGGTGATGTTCTTCACGAGATCCACCAATAATCCAGGGCGATCAGCTGTCTCCACAAGTAGTAAACTGCACAAATAACATTGTGGTAGGGGCAGAGGAGGCAGAGGCAACAGGAAATTTTATTTTTTGCCAGCTGGATTCTCATGTCAATATGACATGATTCATGCGTAGCAGATAATTGCTAATGTGGGTGTGGAGCTGCAGCCTCAACAATTGCTATAGGAGCAACTGTTGTTGGGTTGCAGGAGTTAATCACATGAGTAAACAAAACTTATACATGCATTACCTCTGGCCAGGGCCATCACTATAGACGTTTACATGAGTTGCTACATCCACATCAACCTGAGGAATAACAACACGGCATATCTAAATTGGGACAAAAGTGTGGGACTTCAACAATCGACACGTATTTTATGTAGGGCTGGCAAAACGGGTACCCGACACGACCCGTTTACGACCCGTTAAGACCCGCGACCCGTTTAGGCTAGACCCAGACACGACCCGTTTATGTTAACGGGTCGGGGCTCCAGACACGACACGACACGGCTATTTCACGGGTCACCCGACACGACCCGTGAAACCCGTTTAGCATAACGGGTCGTATCGGGTCGGCACGACCCGGCACGACCCGTTTATCATAACGGGTCCACACGACCCGTTTAACCCGTTTAGCTCATCCTGACTCTAAAACTATATGCACTCCCTGGCATTTCTATTTTCTTGATGCCTTTACAATATGGTAAAAGCTATCTAGGAAACTACTCTGTTTGTAGATCCTATTCTTAAAAGTTGTGTTTATCCAAAGTTTTATATTCTGAAGAACTACTTCTTATAAGAATCTATCTGAGGACTCTATTACATAATTTACATGGGCATCCATTATCTGCTACATTAGGCAAAAGGAAAACAAAAGCTGCAGAATGATGTGAAGTAACATCACGTATATATTCTCACAGCTTCATCACTTGGACGGGAGGGGGGAATTTATAATCAAGCAACAGAAATCTCATCATTACAAAATAGATTACATAACAACATGAACTTGTTCAAATATACATGTTACTATTGAGATTATAAGTCCCAATTTTGCAGAACAAGGAACAAGAAATCAAAGCTATTCATATATGTTGGTAAGAATAATGAGGGGTTATCCTCATCACAAGTTCATATGTTCACCAATTGATAAAGCAAAATAAAGTAAAGGGAGCCATTATCTAAAAATTTGTACAGATGATTTCCAGTGCAACAACAAGCTATTGAAAGCACATGGAACATATAGCAGAATATGTGGCTTTGAAGGGACAGGCTCCATCTAACATACAAGATGAAGCCTTCATCTCAGAGAGTTTGCAGATGCAAAGTGTTGGCAATCTGACTGCTTTTGTTAAATCTGTAACATCTTTTTTCATTCAGGAATCACAATTTCTTCTACAATTTAGGAATTCTGGATTTTTAATGTTGTGTGGCACTGATTCATTAAAACACTTCTCAATCAATTTGGTGCCCAACAAGTAAAAAATTATGCAAGCAGTATGATAAGGTTCATCATATTAAGCAATTACTTGCTCTATATGCAAAGGTAGAGGAATTACAGAAAGAGAAGAGGTGCAAAGAAAGGATATTTACCTGATGTCTACATTATGCAGTATGCACAAATCAGTCTAAAGACCTCAAATTCTAACACAAGTATCAAGAAAGGCAAAAGAGACCCCCTATGGCCCTATGCAATGTCCATCAAAGAACTGCCAAAAACGATAAATCAAACAACCTACTAGAAACTCAAGTTTGAAACATTAAGGCTTAAGCATTAGCAAAATCAATGTAGCTTCTCCGTAATTATAATATCATTGCTACAAAAAATCTGGAGTTCATGACAAAATTGGCCCAGGTTTACTTAGCATTAATAGATATTTTTATTTGACCAATCATTACCACAGCCAAATTCTAGTACCCTCTTCACTTTAACAAGTCAATAGATCAATTGTCATTATCAACAATCATATAGTGAAAATATGACTTACAGAACTGTTAGTGAAAATCTGTGACTTTGTCTTTCTCAAACATGAACACTTCTCTGCAGTCAGAAGAAATAAAGCATGCAATCAAAATTGAGGCATGTGTAATTGTTAAATTTTTCAGATCATCCTCAGTGCATAAATAAACTCTATGAGAAAAGTGATAGCTCACCTTCATCAATTCCTTCTTTCTCCCAGCAGATATCCAGATAGCGTAAAGCCTTCCGATACTTTCTAAGATCCATCTTATAGTCTTGTTTCTGTAGACGGTAATTCATAGTGTCGTAAAACGCAGGAAAGATTTTTAACCAAAAAAAGAAAAGAAAATGAAGCCACTGAACACCACTAACAAAAACTGGTATGAACACCTTATTTGTTATGAAAGGAAAAATTATGATATGAATCTGATATGGACACCTTATTTGTTAAGTACAGATTGCATTGCAATTGAATTGAAAACTTGAATACCTTTCCTCAGCAATATTTGGTTTATCCATAGTTGCATGTGCTACCCATAAGAACAAACTCCTGGTACGATCATGTTGAAATGGCCAGAAAGCATTCTTCAGATTTTTCAAAATCTGCACATTTCATATGGCAGGATTAATGTTCTAAAGATGATTATGTGGATATGTTATATTCAAACCCTATATTTGGCTTGGTAATAGTCTACAGAACATGAAACTCTATGTACCATAGAACATGGCACATATATAGAGAGGCTGCAACCACAAATATAGTTAGGGAGAAGCCTTAAGTAAAAAGAATGTTCGATTTCCCATTTAAAGGTAACAGATAAAAAGGCATTATTACAAGCATTGCAGTTATAATGTACTAAAAACTTAGCAATATAGGGAATACAAAAGAAGGAAAAAAATGAGAAGCAAATAACAATAAATCACTAAAGAAAATGGGATTACTAGTCCTGGGAAATCTCCTAGATGGGAACAACTCGGGGATGTACAGCTTCAAAAGGTTGCATATTTAATAGCATGCATTACTATTGATTGACAGACTTCTTTACACTCTAGCTGATATCAGAAATTGATATATAAAAATGACAAATCAAATCATCAGCTTCCTCTGGATATCCAGCATTATCTGCAATATGTATCATCACATAACAAAGCGTGAGAGTTTAGAGCACAAAAACAAATAAAATATAAAGGCATTCTTTAATTTAAGGAGACAGATTCATACCTGCAGGCCCAATATTACTCAAGATACGTTGCAGGTATTCCAACTTCACCGGTTCAGATGAAGAGGTTCCTTCACTAGTTACATCCGCATTTGAGCCAACCAAGTTTTCAGCTCTAGACATCATATTTGGAGATCAAATCAAACTAATGTCCAGCAAATACAAAGAAATTAAAGAACCAAATTTCAATTAGCATGCAAAGCATCATTCATATAAGTAAAGATTGCTTCATTGGAACCAACTTATTTTGACCACTACTACTATAGTCAAAACCTTAGTTTCTAAATGCAACTCCTGCAAATGTTGGCTTTGTTTACAGCAATTGAAGCGAATAGGAACCTGAACAGTATACAAATGTTGGCTTTGGTTGACTATACAAACACTTCTAATGATGAAAGAAATAACCTTTCAAACAATTAAGTGATGCTGACAACCTTGGCAAAAAGGGAAATACAAAAATGAAATATTCTAAGAGTTTGAAGGGATCACTAAGCAAGTGATTCTGCAATGAATTCAATATTGGAGAGGATGAAGCACACAGCAACTTTAACCCCATTGAAGCAAAGAACTATCAATAATTTCTAAAGTAGCATTAACATTTAACAATTAATCTTTTGGCAATAGAGAACTTCTCCGATAGTTCAAAATTTGGAGGATAGAAAGAGTTCTAATAAGTAATAACATAAAGCCCTTTCTATGGCAAAAAATTCTCAAATACAAAAAACCACATCATAATTGTCCACTCTTGAGTCTTGATCCCTTGAATGAATATGCTCATTGTCCATCAGATTGGGTCCAACGCAAGTTAGTTTGTCATGTCCATCTTTGTCATTCAACTCCAATACCTAAAGGAAAAAAAACAAAATAATTACATTGGGATGTGAAAAAGTTTGGTCATTCTACCTCAAATGCTAAAACACAAACAATAACATAAGAACAAAAGAAAGAACATGAGATCTCACAAGAACTGCTACTATCCAATGTCAACACATCCTCTTCTTCGTTATCCACACTCATTGAAGTTTGTTCTATATCAAAAGATAAAAGAAATTAATGTCATTAAAGTAAGATAAAAAAAAATACAAGTAAATGAAGAAATTAAATAGGCAAATAACTAACATTACCTTGCTCTCCATATAACCAATCTCTAGTGCAAACCAATGCCTCAACAATATCAGGCTTGAGTGAACTCCTATACTGATCAATCACACGTCCACCAATACTAAAAGTGGATTCTGAAGCAACAGTAGAAATAGGAATACTCAAAACATCACGAGCCATGGCAGCTACTTCAGGATAACGAAATTCATTTCCTTTCCAAAATGAAAGGATGTCAAATGTCGTACTCTTATCCAAATGCTTGGGTTCATCCAAATAAAGTTCCAATTGAGTCTTTTGTGCATCAGGATCGACTCCATCAAATGCTAGAAAATCCTACATAAAAAGTGATAACATAAACATAAAATTAATAAGTGATTATGAGTATATATACTAAGTTACTACTTACTAACAAGCTAAGAAAGTAAGAAACTTGTGATATTATTTACCTTTTCCCAATCTGAGCCTTCTTGAGGTTGAACAACCGTGGAGCTTGAAGTTGCAGGAGCACTAGCCACACTATACTCCATAAAAAGTTTGGTCAACATTTTAGTCACATTCTCATACTCTTGAGATTCAGCTCCATAAATCTTAGTATAGTAATACTTTACAAGGCGCAGCTTGTAACGAGGATCTAAAACAACTGCAATGGCCAACACTAAACTGAATTCTGACCAATATTTCTCAAATTTAGAGATCATTTGACCTGCCATTAATCTCTTATATCCATTTTCACTCACAAGCTCTTGCTTCAAATTCACATAAATCAATGCTACCACGGGAAAATATAGATTGGCTGTGGGATATTTGGTACCAGAAAAAACACATGTAGCACGATAAAAACATCCCAAGAAACTACTAATATCAATCACTTTTTCCCACTCAAGTGCATTAGGACAAAACATATAATTTTTGTCAATCATCTCCAAATAAGCAAAAGCACGCCTATAATGAATTGCACTCTCAAGCATAAGATATGTCGAATTCCATCTAGTTGGCACATCTTGTTTTAATCCCTTATTACTATCCAATGACATTTGATTGACAGCTTGAAGAAAACTTTGTTTTCTCATTTGTGATCCTCTAAAATACTTAACACTATCTCGAATCTTTTGGATAGCACCAGTAATCTCTTTCAATCCATCTTGCACAATCAAGTTAAGAATATGGGCACAACAACGCATATGAAACAACTCACCATCACAAGGAAGGGCTTTCTTCATGTTTAATTTGGGTTTGAGATTCACAACACACAAATCATTTGCAGAAGCATTATCTAATGTTATAGAAAAAACCTTTTTATCAATCCCCCACTCTTCTAGCAAACTACATATCTTTTCAGCCAAAGATACACCATTATGTGGTGGGGGCATAAATGAAAAGTTTAACACCCTTTTAGATAATGCCCAATTCTTGTCAATAAAATGTGCAGTGAGGCAAATATACCCATCGGTTGTCAAAGAAGTCCATAAATCTGATGTCAAACTAATCCTCCCTTGACAAACATTTAACAAAGACTTAACCTTTTGTTTCTCCAACATATGCATCTTAATCAAATCAGCCTTGGCAGTATTTCTACAAATTAATGGTACATCACTACGCAAGTATCTATGCACTTCTCTTACACCATCATATTCAACATATGAGAAAGGCAAGTCATGCTTTATAATTGTACCAACCAACAATTCTCTATATTTTTTAGGACAAAATTTTGAGCCACTTACAGACAGAGTTCCTTGATCTCTAGATAGGAGCATCTGCTGAATATCATGATCAGTTTTCCCTCCACAAACCTTCATATGCTTCTGTAGATTTCCAGTTCCATGTGAACTGTTAGCTATATACTTATGGTCACAGAACTTGCATTTTGCCCATATTCTTGTGTCATTTGGATCTGTAGAAGGAACTTCATCAAAATGTGTCCAAACAGTTGAGGTCTTCCTACGCTTCTTCGGGACATTTTTTGTCGGTATCGGATTTGTATGAATAGAAGGAATCGAAGGATCCTCCCTTGCATCTATTTCAACCACATTGTCATCGAATATAACCGAATCTTCATTAATCACCTACACACATATGACATATCAATATATCATTAGTCAATTAGAATGAAGAAAAAAGAAAAAAAAAAGAACCCTTTTAACCAAACTGAGATTAACATATAGGCAGTTAAAATAAAGGGGGGAGAAGTGAAAAACAAGATGTACTTAATTACAATTTACAAGACAATGGAAACAAGAATCCCAAACTCAGTATAGCAATAGAAAGAAGATATTCAAATGTAGGCACTCACTTCAACAGTAACAATCATTTCCAAAAAAAAAAGGTTCCTTTCAAGTTGAAACAAAAATAACTTATAAAGAGCCTACTTTTTAAAATTTGTACTTGTCATAACCAACTTAAACTAGAGTGCTAACCCAAATTCAGATTTTTAGAATCGCTTATATGTTACAAGCACATTGATTGCAGAACTATGATCTCAATCATTTTTTTATTTTTTTTTCTTGTGAATACTTTTTTAATAGAATATCTTTTACTTCACCTTGTTTCCTTTTGGGGAGCAGCAGATTTTGCAAAGTAAAATTCATTTGGCTCAATAAAGTTTAAGATTCTGTATGAAGCTAAACTTAATTGGATTAAAAAAGAAACTTTATACTTGTAACCAAATTGTAATTAAACAATCCATTCTTTCTATCAATCAGTCCTCGATTAATTATTCTGATTCTACAACTTGCAAAACCATTTGCAAACTGTATCAAATTCAGCAGTCATTATCCACATCTTTAAACTTGGTGCCCTATCCCCTGAATTCCTGCCTGTTAAATGTGTACTAACTCTATTTTAATTAGTCTTTTAGTGACAAGTGACAACAAGCATTCATAAGCGGTTTTTAGATTGAAACTATCAATCACAATTGAAACTAAAATAAAAATCATCACAGATTCACAAACATTTAATTTCTGTCCAAATTATCAATCACAATTAAAACTAAAATAAAAATCATCACAGATTCACAAGCATTATGAAAATATTTGTCATTTATTTCAAATTATTTGTCATTGGGTCTTTTCAATCATAGTGTTGTTCACTTGTTCTTAATTGGTCCCATTTATAAAAAATATTTATCACATGGGAACAGGTTCTCTGTTCATTGGAACAACTATTTTAAATTCTCAGCAACGACAATGCTTCGGTAGCAAAATCAGTTAATCCAAGCAAAATCAGTTTATCATTTTTATTTCACTACTAACTATTAACCACATAACCTCTAACATGAAATGAAATAATCATATAATTTCCAATCAACGCATATAATCTATCTAGGAGGAAGTGTAAATTTGATCATAATATCTTAATTTTTTTTGTTCCATTTTGCGACATGTTTTTTTTCCTTACAATTGAAGTACTTGACTCCTAATCAGTTAATACAAGCAATTTTGCCTTTTTGAACTCCGAAGAAGAGAAGAAAAAAAGAAAAGAAAAGAAAAGAAAAAGAGATCCCCTTGTATTTGGAAAAGGCAGTGAGGGGGCCTATATGGTTATATTCACAGTTTCACACTAACAAGTAAGAACACTGCTGAGAATCTGAGATGACAATCCATTTCCCGAAACAAATCAAAATGCTCTAAAAATGTAAATTAACTATTAACAATGACATACCGGCGGTACGGGATGCGACATTGGCGGAAAAGAGAGAGAGAGAGCGGCAGAGAGATGGGGAGAGTGTTGGTAGTCAGCAACAACTAACAAGCGTCAAGCGTTGGCCGTCGGCAGTTGGCAATGAGCGGAGAGCTGGAGATCAGAGACTAGAGAGACTAAGAGAGAGGGCGTCGACGGTCCACAACCCCATAGGCCATAGCAAAGACTCAAAGAGTCACAAATAAAAATCTTGCTCCGAAGGACCGAAACCCACAACCCACAAAAGTCATGTTCTGAAACCACAGAGAAAATCTTAGAGTTGCCGGTGATAGATTTGAGGAAAATCTGAAATTTGTTTGAAATTTGAACAAATTTTGGACTCTTACCGTGATGGATTTTGTCAGCCAGTGGAGAGACGTTGCTTAACTTGCTTGGACTTGGAAATTTGTTGGACTCTTGGAGAGAGTCAGAGAGGGGCTGAACAGCCTGAACTGATGATTAGGTGATTTAGTGATTAGATGAAAGAAGAAGAGAAGGGGCTGAAGTGCTGATTCGCTGAAGGGCAGTGGAACCGTGGAAGTGGAACTGTGGAAGACCGTGGAAGTTTGGAATTGTGGAAAAGGTAGGGTTTTCACTTTTCACTTTTCAATTTGATAGCTTTACGCCTTTACCTTTTAGTTGTCTTATGAAATTTGTTTTTTGAACTTTTGTTTTCTGACTCTTTTCACTGTTTTGTGATTTTTGAACATTTGTTTTGTGATTAAAGCTTAAAAGTTAAACATAAAATGATAAAATCACTAAATCAGACAATCAGAATCAGAATTACTAAAATAATATAATTTAAATAACTAAATTACTTTATTTTTTTTTAATAACTAAATTACTAATAAGCTATAAGCCTATAACAATATAACAGTATAACTTATTACTTATAATTTATAAGCCCATTTAGCCTGAATCGAATTTTCCAAAAAAAAAAAAAAAAAATTGTGGTTAATCGTGTCTGGCGGGTCACCCGTGGGTGACCCGCCACCCGACCCGCCAAACTAAGTTAAACGGGTCATAGACCCGTTTATGACCCAAACCCGTTTAAAGTAAACCCAAATTCGTTAATTTCGTGTCGTGTTCGTGTCGGGTTGTCGGGTCGTGTCAAAATTGCCAGCCCTAATTTTATGCACCCATAAATCTATCAGGATGCATTGACACAATATATCCCTCATAAGATATGAAAACAAAGCCAATTGGACAATACTATCTTACTTCCACCATGTTCCACACCTTAATTAGTGAAAACAATATCATTACATGACACAAGCAACTCAATATGATAGTAAATCAGCATTTTGGGAATTTGACATAATACTACTTAAGAAGTCTCAAGCCACTGCATTATGTTATAAAAAGGGAGCATAAAAAGAAGTGCAAAAAATTATTTTACTCATGCAGTTTCTTCTTTATTTTAGCTATATTTATTTTTCTAGCAACGGACCAGTTGGGGGGTGGGGGGGAGGGGCGATAGGGTGCTTCCACTTCCAGTCGCAGCAGATCTATTAGTCACTTCTTGAATAAGAACATTTCTACCATGAGTATGATAGGGCAAAGGCAGTGGTCACTATGGCAAACTGAAAACTATGGCATCATCAAAATCAGTGCCAAGTGCACATTTTCATGCTCAATTGTGCATGCGTATTAACAGTGTGTACAAAGGCACAAGCACACGCAGAGTTATCTAGGAAGCTAAAACAGTGGTAAAAAGAACTAACTACAAGGAGTAATGAGTCACATGTCAAATTTTTAAGGTTTTCAGAGTTATCTAGGAATCTAAGATTTCCAACGTATCAGAAACAACTAGCTGTTTTCTTATCCAAGAACAAATGTCACCAACACCAATTCTCGTTTTGTTTTTAGGTGTTTGCATTAGTTCAAGGGATTGTCAAATTTGTGACTCAAATACCAACAATTGTAAGGAAGGTCACTCCAGAAAACATATAAGAAAGTGTCTCTTTCAAGGACAACAGAGATCTGAACTTTCAGTTGAGTGATCAGAAAATTAAAAAGAAGAGAAAAAAAAAAATCACTGGCATCAATTGCAAATTTGGCAGCTGTTAGGACAGTATAAGAGTAGAGTAGACAATAATGTATACAAGGACTGAAGTTCATACGTACATATAAGGCATAATATAACTTACGCTCTAGTGATGGCAAACTTGTTGTGCTTCCCAGAAGAATCCAAAAACACATTGGCCTTAACAACATTGAGTTCAAGATTTTTAAGTGCATTCATCTGCAACCCATTTGCTGATGCTTAATGTCCACTAACCAACATATTCTAATAAATCAAACAGAATCAAAAAATTTCTCATGCTCAATAAACTAAAGGAGGAAGTAACTGGCTTCATACAGTATCGAGAAGAGCTCCAAGCCAATCCCCAAAAGTTATCTCTACAATAGTTGTACTTGGATCAGAGTCTTGGTTGATAACAACTACAGGATCCGGGATGGTATCACTATCACTAGGACTTGCATCCAGTCTGCCACCTGATTCCCCGAATTCAAAAACCAAAAGAAATTAGAGAAGTAAGCTAGTTAATATGCAAAACCCCCTATCACATAGATCAAAAATTGTTTACCTCCAGAGCAGTAGCTGATGATGCTTGTGGAGTGATTGCAGTGACTGAAGATAATCATCTGACAAAAACCCACAGAAACTTAACAAAAATAATAGCAAGAATGCCATGCCCAAGTGTAAGTAGATGTTGGACAACTCAGCTACTAAGCACGATGATTTAATTATGCCATCATTTATTCTAAATACATATCCCTAAAAGATGAAGCTTGCCAAGTTGAGTAAAATAGAGAAACAAATTGTCTAATCCTAACAAAATGGAAAAACATAATTCTAAATGCATATGTGACTGAGAGGAAAGGGGGATCTGTTGATTGGACAGACTGTATGGACGATTTACATCAGACTTGCCAAGACGGAAGATCTGAATTTTATGGGCTGGCTCTATACTTGGTCTAACAGAAGGCCTGAGAATCCCATCTTAAGAAAGCTAGACAGAGTGTTAGTTAATGAAACGTGGATGATTAGAGTGGTGATTAGAGTCCTTCTACCTCAAGGCATTTCTGATCACTCCCCAGTAGGGTCCTTCTTGAGCCTCCAATTCAGAAAATGCCTTTCAATTTTTTAAAATATTTTTTGGCTTGGGCAGTATGAAGTATTGCCTTTAGTGGTGAAAATTTGGATCACAGCAGTGAAAGGGACTCCTATGGATAAAGTTTCCAGCCAGTTGAAGCTGCTGAAGTCAGAACTGAGTTGAACCAGAACAGCCTCTCAGATATCAAGGAGAATTGTCATGGCTAGAGAAAAACTTGAGAGCATCCAGAAGCAAATTCAGCTGAATACTGGAAAGGGTGAGCTTTTGTTGAAAGAAAAAGAGTTGTTACAGATGCATTGTGATATGCGCAGGGCTGAAGAAAGCTTCTATAAGATAAAGGATAGAGGGCGGTGGCTAAGCATAGTTCAAATCTGTTAAGAGCAGAAACAGTAGAAAGAAAATCACAGATGTGTGTTTAAGAAAGATGGAAATAGGGTGGAAGACCCTGAAGAGGTCAACTATGAAATGGTAAGCTTCTTCCAAAAAGCTTCTGGGTGTAAATTCTAACTTTGTTGAGCTGAATGAGGAAAGATTGAATTCTGCTATTTCAGAAAGGCTTGATGTTACATCAATGGAGGGCTGGCTGACTCAAGAAGGTGAGTGATGAAGAGGTTAGATGTAAAGATGAAGAAAATAAATAGATAATTTAGCAATTAATAAATTATATTTATTAAGTAGATGAGATCAATAGTTAAATTTTAACTGACAACATTTATATTATGAAAATAAAATGAGTTTAAGGTAAATAATTGAGTTAAAATAAATAATTACAATAATGAATCCTATTGTAATGAATAATAATTGTAAGGTTAAGTTGCAATGATATTGAATAAAATGAGATTGAGTAATAATTATTTAAGAAAATAAATAAAATAAGATTGGGCAAAAATACAATTTAGAAAGGTTAAAGGCTAATATTAAAATAAGAGCAAGGCTATATCTTATCTATAGCCATGTGTATGGCTATGGTTACTGTGGAACAAAAAGTCTCTCCGTATCAAATGAAGAGAATCGATTTAGTGTAAAAATGAACTTCTAATTGTTTTTTCATATTCTATACCCTCATTTTTTACACTAAAGGGTGAGGATCCAAATTCAATGGTTACTTTGGGGAAATATTTTTCTCCCCTCAATCCCCACGTTCCAGCCCTCCCCACATTCCTCTTCTTTTCCTTCCTTTTCTTCATTTTCTTTCTTTCCCCTTTTTCCCTTGCAGCACGATCTCTCCCCCTCTTCTCTTTTCTTCCATTCTCTTTCCCCTGTTCTGTCGCCCAGCCCCACTTTCCCTCTCCTCTCTTCCCTTCCTCATTTCTCCTCTCTTCCATCACACCCGCACAACCCGAGTGAAACCCAGCATGAGAGATCATCGCCGAGAGTAAGAGAGACCCGATCCTTCCGGACTAGACGACGCCGGCGGAGCTGAGGGCGTGATTTCCGGTGGGTGACGCCGGTGAAGCGAATAGGAGCCAATTTCCGGCGTCCGGGTAGAGGATCATTCCTTGGATGAATTTCCGGTAGATTTTCTGTAATTTCTTGTGATTTCATTCCTGAGTTATTATAGATTTACTTTGGGTATTTTTCTGTGCTATTTGGACTCGATTCACGGCCGGATGAGTGTCTTGGTCGTGTTGATTTTCGGAGTTTCAGTTGGGTGTTTGTTTTAACCAAAATAGTTATGGATTTTGTAGGTTGTGAAGCTTGGTTTAGTTTCTTTGTTTTGATGTTCACCGATTAAGGGAAGATGTGATTTTTAGTGGTGTTTTAGAGTATCTTGAGGGCTGATTTGGGGGATTGAAGGCTAAGTGAATTAGTTGTGTTAATTTGTTATGGATTATCGGTTTAGGTGATTTTTGGGTGTTAGTTTCAGGATGGAAATTGTTGGGTTTATTGATGAAATTCTGGATTTTTGTTGATGGTTGATTTGATGATGTTTTATTGAGTCTTGTTGGTGGAACTTGGTTGAGGATGGGTTCCGGTTAATTTCATTTGGAAATGGTTGGGTATTATTCGAAGATGGCTTGTGTATGGGTGCTGAAATTAGTTAGGATTGGTCTCCTAGAGTTGTTGGAGATTGATTTTGAGGGCTTTGTTGAGAATTACCGAATTGGTACCCTTAGAGTTGGTTTTATGGCTTTGATGTGTGTATGTAGTTGAATTCAAATTTGGTGTTGATTTGGAGTGAACTATGATGTTGAAGTTAATGTGTTAGATCCTTTTGGTATAAATGGCAAATGAGGTGGAAATAGAGAATGGGTTAATGGTACTATGCAAAAGAGAGTGCAAAGGATTTATTGGAATTTAGTAGGTTCTCTACTGTGAGTTATTTTAGTGTTGTAAGTATGTTTTGAAGCTTGGATTGATTAAGAGACCATCTATGAAGATTTTGGGTATAGGTCGGATAAAGTGGAATTAATTAAAGTTAGATTCTTTATTATAATCCATTTGAATGTTTAGAGGAGGATGAATTGCTAATTATTGATTAAGTCCCCATCTTGGTACTAAGTGAGAATGAGAAATAAGATAAGTGATTACTAGTGTGTCCAGGTCTTATAATCTAAATTACTTGGAAGGTTAGAAACTAGTAAAGTATTGGTTAAGGTTAAAAGAACATAGATTTGTGATGTCTAATATAATCTTACGTCAATAGGTATATATATAGGGATCGAATATACTTAGTTAGCTTAAATGGGGACTTAATAGTTAATAATGATAACAAGACAACTTAGTACCTAATTCACCCATCCATGTACACCAAGTGTTTTAGTATATTATCGGAATAGGTTTTAGCGTTGAAGGTATATATGTATATATATGAGTTAAATATATATATTGTGAACTTAGTAAATAAGCAACAAGCTATAAAAAAGATTATGAATAATAATGTGACACAACAATAACAAATAAGCTAATGAAATAATAGATGCGTCTTCTGGTTAATAAATAAGATAAGACACAAACTTATAACTAGTGACTAATCTAATAATAGCTTAAGGTATCTAGATAGCTTTAGAAGCGAGTGATGCGACGTGTGAGCACGCGGGTAGTTAGGATGTCATAGAGTATGGGATTCGGTAGTGTAATCTAACGATACCAATGTTTGTAGGATCGTGTCCGGATTTGAGGCTTTAATTGGTTCTCCAATGGAGAGTCCAAGTGACTAGAGTCCAAATGAGTGCTCGAGTCAAGAGTCCAATACAGCCAAGGTGAGTATTCTACTCACTGAGAAATTATATTTTTTTATGTATTATGGATTTGTAAAATTTATATTGTTTTATGAATCTGAACCAACTATATGATGAAATATATGTTTTAGTAATTTGATTAGTTTGATTATGTTCAATTATATCAATGATGATTAAAAACTGATGCAAGAGTGAAATGTGTTGAATTGAGTTAAAGTGTTTGAGTGTGCTGCGGTTGGGATTTAAATTATGCAAAATTGTTTCAATTATATCAGGTACATGTTATGGGGCATGTGCCATATGTTGGCTTTGCGACATATCATCGTGCTACTGTGAGGACTCGTTTTACGTTTTGTCAAAAAAAAAAAAAAAGGGTCGGTACATTAGATACTCAATGTTTTCTCTCAGAGATAATAAGACTCTATTATGTTGGCTTTGCGACATATCGTCGTGCTACTGTGAGGACTCGTTTTACGTTTTGTCAAAAAAAAAAAAAAAAAAAGGGTCGGTACATTAGATACTCAATGTTTTCTCTCAGAGACAGTAAGAACACCTTGTTTTTCACAAAGACTTCACATATAATTGGGAAAGATATACCGGAAGAAATCAAATCTTTCTTTGCTTCTGGATGTTTACTTACTATTATTACCTTAATCCCAAGAGTTGCAAATCCAACCAGGCTAACTAAATATAGACCCAAGATTCTCAATCAGATTGGTTTCTCTCGAGGAAGTTCAAAAGAATCAGGAAAACTTGTGGATTGAGAGACCTTGTAAACCACCTGATTCTCTCTTTTGTAATTCTAATAGCTAGTGATTGGTCTGCTGCCCTATACACGACTGTTCCTTACAGCTTCTATTGAACTTTTATTTTTGTTGTTGTACGGTTTGCTTTAATCTTTTGAAAAAAATTAAAGCAATTTATTTGAAATCAGATCTAACAAGGATTTGGTAACTACAATAAACTCAAGGAGCTAAAAGATAAAAATAGGTAGAAGATTTTTGTCTCAAAAGCTAAAAAAATTTTTATATCGGACCGAGCCTTCTTACATGAGCCCAAATCAATTTTTTTTTTTTTTTTTTTTTTTTTTTTTTTTTTTTTTTTTTTTTTCTTTCTTTTATTTGGAATTTATGACTTTCATTAATAAATCATGATGAAACAACTAGGTAAGCAAATACATTTATTATAAAAATATCCTTCAAAGCAAAGAAAATTGAGAAATTACACTTAATTTTCCTTAAATTGACATCTTTTTTGTAAATACACTTTTAAACTTTAAAAAGTAATATTAGGCCCCTCAAATCACCACTTTGTTGCAAGTTATACCTTCTGTTAGCCAGCTCTTCTAACATTAAATTGAATGAAAAATAACTCGGAACTCGTCGGTGATAGCTTTTTATTTAAAATGTCTAAATTATCCTTAAATTTAAAAAAGTGATACTTAATTTCCTCAAACTACCACTTAAGTACTATAAGTTGCATCATTTGTTAGTTTCTTACCTAAAAATTGTTGGGAAATGGCATGTGTAATGCACACATGCTAATTTTGTTTACATGAAATGCCTAAATTACCCTTAAAATTATTATAAAATAAGAAAAATAAGAAGAAAAAAAAAAAGACAAAAAGACAAAAGAAAGGCTGATAGGGTGGTTGACCAAGCCCGGTTGATAAGGTGATTTGGCCACTGTAAAAAATGGCTAATGTGACGTCTCACATCGCCTGAGAATGAGGATGTGCTTATATGTATAAATGTACCCTTTATGACAACAACGCGTTTTAAAGCCGTGATGGTTATGAACCTATTAGAACTCCGCAGTTAAGCGTGCTTCTGCGAGAGCAATCCCAGGATGGGTGACCTCCTGGGAAGTCTGGTTTGGGGAGCCAAAAGCGGACAATATTGTGTCATTGGGGGTGAGTCGTTACAGCTAAGGGGGGCTCGACCAACACTCAAAGAACTCTTTATATTATTATTATTATTATTTGTATTTTTTAGTCTAAATTGAGTGTTTCATGTAAAAATTTAGCACATGTGCTTCATGCCTCATGTGTCTTACAATGAAGTACCCGTAGTATGGTAGTTTGAAAGAGGCCAAATGCCAAGTGTCGATATTCATTTTTTAAGCCAGTTGTTCATTCTAGCATGTTAACCGTCCTAACATATTAACATCATTGTCTATATCATTTATTTGATCACTACTACAACTATATTATATAAGGAGTTATGTCTTAAAAATGCTCACCCTTGAAGAAACTCTTCGAAAATCCTGCCTGAATGTCCTCCGTATAATAAATCCTCACACAAACACTCAATCTTTTGGTTTAACACTCAAGGAAAAAGTTCAAAACCCTCTATGGTTCACTATGAACAAATATTATTTTTCGTTCTTTTACGTTCTTTAAATATAATCTTTTTGTGCAATTAATGTTCATTTCATTCGATCGAATTTATTTTCATTCGATCAACTTTGGCATTAAATGCAATCAAATGACATTGAGTCTCACCTAACATCACAGGTCAAGTGACACGTAGAGTAGCAACTTTCGTTTGATCTAATTTGCAATAAATGATGTCATGCGACGTCTCGTCCCCACAAAACCCCACACGTTAGTTGACACGTAGAGATTTGATTTTTGTTTGGGCAAACTCATTTTGGATCGAACAAACACAATCTTAAAAAAGCTAAATAGAGTGTTAGTTGGAAGCTGTCCGGACGTGGTTAGAATGATATTTTGCCACCAAAGACATAATTATTTTTGACACATTTATTTATTTTTTTAATTTTTTTTTTTTAAAAAATAAAATATTAAGTCAGACCCAACCCATTTATATGGTTTTGTGATTTTTTATTTAATTAAAAAAAATTAATAATTGTGTCATGGGGTGTCAATATACCAAATCTCCTCCACTAATACATTAAATCTTAATTTGGATTGAGATCCCTCAACAATATTATCTCCAAACGACTAAGGATTGGTCCAATTCAATATGCCAAATCCACAAAGCAGAGGATTACTAGTAGACAATGAAGAAGAATAGCAACATATCTTCTCAAATTTCAAACTCAAATTCATTAGTCAAGTATCAGAAAATAGAATTGACATTAAAAAAAAAAAAAAAAAAAAAGCTGATGTAATAAGGAGCTAGAGTTATCTTAATTTAAACAAACTCTTATTTGTTACATAGAAATACTAAGCATCTTTGCGCTATCAAATATATAAGAGAAAACTAATTTTCTTTTTAAACAGGGATATAATAAATCAAAAAGACTCATACATAAACAAATTTGCATTTAAAATTGAGATGATTGACTTGATTCATTTGATTGATTCGAATTCTCTCCACCACCTATTACGGTTTCGTCTAGTGCCGAAAGGAAAGGCTTGGAAGGCATTTGTAAGCATTCAACTTCTCCTTTAAGCATTTGAACAACTTTGTTCATTGAAGGGCGATCATTAGGCTTCATCTGTATACACCATAATGCAACAATGATCATCTTCTTCCCTATTGTCTTTTCCTCTTCTGTGGCTTCTTCCAATATTTCTACGTCGTTTCCATTTTGCAATTGGTCATAAACCCAAGTAGGGAAGTATAGTTGGCTTGAGTGTTCTGCAACTGCATTTACGTTCTTTCTTCTACCGGCCATTTCCATCAATAACATTCCAAAACTATAAACATTAGCTTTGTATGAGACGCCTCCAATATTTTTGTAGAACAACTCAGGAGTCATGTATCCTAATGTCCCTCTTGCAGCAGTCAAAGAAACAATGCTGTCATTTGTTGGATATAACTTTGCTAGTCCAAAGTCAGAAACTTTGGGAGTAAAATTTTCATCAAGAAGAATGTTGTGAGGCTTGATATCAAAATGTAAAATTTGCATGTCACATCCTTAATGTAAATATTCAATCCCACGAGCCACTCCTAGAGCTATATCATACATTTTATCATAACTTAGAAGCGTGCATACTTCTGACAAAAATATGTGTTTATTTAGGGAACCATTAGGCATGAACTCATATACAAGAGCCTGTTTCGATCCTTCAACACAAAAACCAATAAGTTGTACTACATTAACATAATGAATCCTTCCAATGGTTGCAACTAACGAAGATCAAAGGAGAGAAGATTCTTACCATAGTCAATTGTCATGTACGTCAGTCAATAAATTGGAAGAGCTGGAAGAAATTTGAAAAAAAAAAAATGAATTAATTGATAAAATTGGAGAGAAGATTCTTACCATAGTCAAATGTCACAAAGGGCCATGCTTAACGAGAAATAAAAGCAATAGTATAATTAAACCTGTTGCTTCATCGTATCATCGAGCACAGTCAATATTCCATTTCGATCTATGTGGTTATTGTTTCATTCTATACTAAATTTACCAAATTGCCCATAGGGAATTTATCCTGCAAATAAATTTTTAAGATTGAAGCCTCACCTAATTTGTTGCCAAATCGCTCATATTCTCGTACCATTAGTTGATGTAATAGAGGTGCTGGTAGTCGATTTAAAACTGTTTTGACAAACAAGAGAATAACATGCATCAGTACTAGTGTTTGGAAACAGAGAATTAAAACTCGGCATTTCTTTTAAAGTTGAAAAGACCTGTTTATAAAAACAAAGGAATAAGAAAAAAAGAAGAAGAAGATAATCAAAATAAAAAAAGATAACGGTTCTTACCGAAGATGAACACTCGATAAAGTATTCGTACAATAACTACAACATGAAAATAAATAAATTAATAAATTTATCAATTAATAAAAAATCACTAGACAAATGATTTAGACGAGCTTTGGTTTATGAGTTTTTACCAAATGATTCACTAGACAAGTTTATATCTTCAACGCCTGCCAAAAATCGTATCCTTAATTAGGTTAAGCTGCAAGATATTGCTTTTGGCGTAGCAAAAGGATTCGAATATCTTCACCAAGGATGCGACCAACGAATCCTCCATTTTGATATTAAACCTCACAATGTTTTGCTAGACCAGAACTTCAATTCAAAATTTTTGGATTTTGGTCTTGCCAAGTTATGTTCAAAGGATCAAAGTGCAGTTTCCATGACCACAGCTAGGGGGACTATGGGTTATGATGCGCAAATTTTAATACTCGCAAGCGCACGAATCGTTTGCAATATAGTGTATGTGCAAGTGCAAGGTCGAATCCATAGGGAATTGCGTTGCAAAAATTAATTTTTATATAAACTAATTTTATCTTAACCTAATTCCGAATTTTGGAATTTTATAATGTAAAATAGTAAACTAAATAAAAACTAAATTAGAAACAATCAATAAAAAAAAACTCTAAGGTTTTAGAATCCACCTCACCATATCAAATAACACATTCTTGTATTTTATTTATACACCCAATAAACAATTAAGACATATTCATTGTTCAAGGTTCCGTAAAAACTATATTAAATTATTCAATGAATCCAACTTAATAACAAATCACAACGAATACCCAATTGAAATCAAATCATCTAATGTATCCGTTTTGACAAACAAATCACAATGGATATCCTCTTTCAACCAAATCATTCGATGTATCTATCGGTTGAAACACATTAAATATCCAACTTTTCATAAATAATCATTCAATTAAAAGACATAAATCAATTAATTGAATATTGGACTTGAACAATAATTTGATAAATATCGGAATTGCATAAGATAAAATAACAAGAATGAAAGTATTATCAAATGTGAGGTTTCATCCTCAACCTTAGTTGAAAAATTAGCTACTCATCACTAAAAAGAAAATACTAAATTTTATTAAAAACATAAAAATAAAAACTTACAAAGAATAGAAGCCAAATAACCCAGCTGCTGCTATGTACAATGTTGGGATTCGATGTTCTAAGTGGTGCATAGCATGGGGTATTTATAGTGAAAAATTAGGCTAAACTTAACTTTTACAAAATGACACCTCTACCTCTCTAAACCCTAATAAGAGAAAAGAATGTTAGGGTTTGGAGTGTTTGGGGCCGCTAGGAACAAGAAAATTCGCGCTCTTATATTGCGGGGCATTTATGACGTGGCAAACATTCGAATTAGGAAAATTATATTTCACAATGATTTGTAAAATTTTGAATTAGCTTTCCAACGTTGCTGATTTCACTTTAATCCGATACTTGAGCTAAAAGTTCTGATCAAAATATTATGACTTGTGCAGAATGTGAAATTTAATCCAATCCGATTTTGACTTTGTGCTTCCTTCCAAACTTTGCATTTTTCACTTTAAAATTGTCGTTTTCTTTCAATGATCTGAAAAATACCAAAATACAAAAAATAACAAAAAACATTAAAAAATAACAAAGCTAAAGGTTTAACAAATGTGAATTAAATGGTCTAAATATATAATATTTGACACTCATCAAGTTACATTGCACCTGAAGTGTTTTCTAAAAATTTTGGAAATGTGTCTGTAAAAGCAAATGTTTATAGCTAGCTTTGGAATATTGTTACTTGAAATAGTTGGAGGGAGGAAAAATGTCTACGTTACAGTTGAGAACACTAGCCAAGTCTACTTTTCAGAATGGATCTACAATCTCTTGGAACAAAAAGAAGACATACGAATCTTTGTTGAGGATAATGGAGATGCTAAAATTGCAAAGAAACTTGCAACTATAGGACTCTAGTGCGTTCAATGGCACTCAATAGATCGTCATTCTATTAAAAATGTGGTTCAAATGTTAAAAAGAGAATGAGATAAATTAATTATGTCTTCTAATGTCTTTGCCTCTACGAGCCCCATAAAAACTAAAGAAAATATGCTTATAAAACATCTTTGACAATGTGTTGGGAGTGATTTTTGAATCAGAATAATTATATTTAAACTTGGCTTATGTAATAATTACTATATATGTTTCAATGATCAATGTTGGGACTTAAACTCGAAGATTATAAAAAAGCGCCTACTTTTTTTTTTAATCTGCTTTTTTTTTTGGCCTTTTCAATTGTCAATTCTTAGATTTGTCAAATAATCTAAAAAAGAAATTGTTTTTAGTCACACTTTGTCATATTTCAGATATTTCTATCACTGCTGTCACATTAATTATAGTTACCTACTTTGTCTAAAGCACACAGACACGTTATCTTTGATCTATTCGTTAAAAGGTGATCTTATAAATATATATATATATTTTAAGTGCCTCTCTTTATATTTAAATGCTCTTGAAGCATTCAATAACAAATATGATTATTATATTAAATATCTCCAACAACCCCGCTTTTAGGAAAAAAACATAAAAAATATGTATGATGGTCTTCAAAGATTAAAGCATAAAATCATTTTCGAAATGCATTATTCAGCAATAGTTTTTCATTGGAAAACCCTGACAGTATGTGATTTTTCTTTCTTTCTTTCTTTCTTTCTTTTTTTTTTCCTCTTTCTCTTAAAACAGTTTTTGGAAATTATTGTCAGAAAACATCATCTAAAGAAATCTCTTGCTCTTATTTTGGAAGGCTATCAAATGTTGTAACGTGAGTGCTTCACAATCTCCTTTACATGGTAAAGTCAAACATTATTTTTAGTTGGAACTTGGAAGTAACAAAGGGCTTGTTTGGGTCCCCTATTATTTTCAACTATTTTTTATTTATTTTTAAAAATTATGTTTGGCAACTTTTTACACAGAACTCAAAAAAAAGAAGAAGGGAAAAGGCAGTCTAAAAATACATTTTTGAAGGTTCCCTATGGCTTAGCTTCCTTATCATTATTGGAAGAATTAAATACATTTTTGCCCCTATCGTTTAATAATTTTATTTTCTTAAGTTTTAATTTATATCGTAAATTATACCTCGCTTATAACTAAAAAAAAAAAAAGAAATAAAAAAATTAAAAATCATGACAAATTCATGATTTAGTCTTTATCACAATAATGGACGTGCCAAAAATTGCTGTCATAGACTGAACACAAACTTGCAGTAGTCGCAAGGAATAAATATCATTGGGGTGGAGCCCACACACTGGGCTCCACTCCGATGTATCTGGTGTGAGTGTAATTATTATGCACAAAAATTATAAATATTATTTCAAATATTGTTATACGTTTAGTCGTGTATCATGTGCCACCACCGCATTCGAGGTTGGCCCCGTTTGAAAACCCCATTGCCCTCCCTTCCTCTTGAGTTTTTTTTTTGAATGATTGAAAATTAAAATTGATGTGATATAAAGTTGATATAATTTATATGGAAAAGTGCAAAAAAATTTTTGTATTGTAGTGAGTTTTTTATTTAAAAAGTAATAAGAAAGTGTTGATGTGATATAAAAAGTGAAAAAAGTTAAGAATGTTTTGAAGTTGATGTTTTTTAGGAGAAGTGAAGGGAAGGGGAGGAGAGGGGATGGGAAAGTGGTTTTCAAACGGGGCCAACAAGAAGAAAACACTGATAATTACGTTGAGTGCGCTAATTTAGCTGATCAAATTTTGGTGGCCATACTCAAAAAGCTCTTTTAATCCAAAAAAACACTCCATTCTCTCTCCTCTATCCTTTTCTCCCTGATTTTTTTTCTTGTGCAAGCCGCCTTGAGAGGGAAGCACTGTGCTTCCCTCCCCACCACCCATCTCCGTTTTCATCTCTTCTCCTTCCATCCCAACATACGACCACCCTTACTTCTCACTTTCCATCATCTATCTCTTCAACCTTCTACCTTCTTTCCAGTTTTTCAAGCCTTTGGAGTTAAGGCATAAGCTCCATCTACCCACCTATCTTACTTGCTTTGTACTGGTTTTTGTGTCTTTACAACGGCTGTTCATGCTATTTCCCTCCGCCTTCCACCGAGTTTTTTGTAATTTTTGGCAAGGGGTTTCGTTTCAATTTTTCGGATCTAGATCTACACTCCTCCGCCAACTATTACAAGACACGCACCTCACCACCGGGTTCTCCGGTGTCCCCGGCTTCCACCGATGGTCTCCAATTCCTCCACCGCCGCCTGCTTCCCGGCGCGTGGCTTGCACGCTCCAGAGTGTTCCTCGTTCTGGCCGGCGCGTGGCCACCCCATTTGATCCCACCGCTTCCCACCACTTCGGCCACCAGTGGTTCCGGGTGAAACCGGTGTTTCCTGTTGCTAAGAGGCCTCCTCTCGGCGGCGCGTGTTCCTCACACGCCGTCACGGACGGCTTCCACTGCTCCTCCTCCTACTGGACGGCTACTGTTACTGTTTATGTGTTTATTTCTTTGTTGTTTTTTTGGGCTTATGTGTTGTATCCCTCTCCCCCAGTTTACCCCTGTTTTTGTGTTTGGGTCCTTGTGACTCAATACACTTGTGATATCACCTTTATTGGTGACCCCGGCTTTGAGGCATCAGTGCCTCGAGCCAAAGGGCCCGCATCTTTGGAAGCATTGCCCCGGCGTACTTTCATTCTTAGTTTTAAATTTGGGTTGTCCAAGCCCTCCTATTTTTGTTCTTTTAAATTTTCATTGTAATAGTTTCTGATATACTTAAAAAAAATAAAAATAAAAATAAAAAAATAAAAAAATTTGGTGGCCATTGATGAATTCTGTCCTTGCGTGTCACGCTTCTCTACTGGCCAGTTTCTTTTTCAACCAAAACTCTTCATTATTTACGTGGCTCACAATTTTACACCAATCTCAAGAAAAATCAATCAAGACGTTCCAAAAATACACGTCCCTTTTCATTAGCTTAAATGTCTTCTACTTGCTTTAGTCTTTTCTTCACGTTTTGTATTTGTAGCCAAGTAACTCTTTTTTACAATATTATCTTTAGTTTAAATTAGAGGCTATCTTCTAATCAACTGTCCACTAGAGACGACAAAAATAAAAAACATTATGTAGAAAGTTAGAAATTTTTGGAAACTGAAAGTCTTTATCTTAGTTGTCTTCTAGTCGCTTCCACTCCTCTCTCTCCTCTCTCTTATATTTAATTTTCTTCATAAGTTGTCAAGTTGATCAAAGAAAAAGGTCCAGAAGGCCGGATCAACGCAAACAATGATCAATTGAGATAATAGAATCTGATCACTTTAAGTGGGATTCAGTCTTATCACCCAAAGACCAAAGTGGGTTACGCCAAGAAATAAGACTCTCATATACCATGGAATACTGACAAAGCAAACGCTGATGACATGATCATATTCATATAAGAATGTCACCCGAGTACTGTTGCGCCTTCGCAAAAGCAAGCACTAAAAAAAGGAATTCGCCTAAGTACTCTAAAAACATATATATGATTTTTAATAATTTTTTCAATTAAATCTGAACCATTTGAAAAAACTACATAAAATTTCCTGTAATTTTTTTTTAATTAATAACACGTAAGCCAAATCCATGATAAAAAGGTGGTCTACGAAAGTGAAGAAAATCATAATGCTAGTGGAAATATAAAAGCAATAGCTTAAATAAAAGTAGAGACAAGAGATTTTACGTGCATGGCTTCGTCTCGGTCTATAGCCTACGTCTACAGATAAAGCTCAAAGGGTTACATTATACACTTATTTTTTATGATATATTTACAATACATGAGACTCCTATTTATAGAAGAATTGTGGTAGATAAGTATGCAATCAAATCAATGTGATTTGAATACCATCAAATTAAACTCATATATTTTCCTACTATATTCAATCACAATTACATGAAGAATATATTATCTAATATCCTCTATCAAACTCAAGGTGAGAGATTCTGATTAGAATTGGAATTGTCAGTTAGCATTATGAAATAATTGTCAAATAAAAATGTAATTTATAACATTACTCTTTATTTATGAGTAACTTCATATCGCATTAAATAGTGTGGAAAAATTATTAAATGACTTTAGTTTTGAGCCTTTATCAGGATCCGGCTACTGTGCGGTACTAAAAAGTACCGCACAATCTGCTGTAATTTTGGGAACGGCTGGGATACGCCGTTCCAAAGAGCCATCCGTATTTGTTTTTTTTGTTTTTTTTTTTTTCTAACACCGTGCCGTCCGTTAAACAAAATTTTTTTGTCCTTTTCTTTTTCTCTCTCTTTCATTCACAGATCCTTTCTGATTATGGAAACATTAGTGGCCTCCAAAACAGTACTGGAAGCCATGGATCTCTCAATAAAAACATAAACTACACAGCAATGTCCAAACTAGTAGAACCCTCTTCAGTCCTCCTCATAGGATCATTTCCAAATCCTGACACGATGATCAGAAGGCCTATGGCAGAGCAAGTTTATGATAGCATCTCGAATGAAAACATTGCCTCATGGGACTACTTCCCGTCTCAGTTTCATGTCATTAACCAATTTGAGACCATCCAGCCACAGTTCTTTAGTGAAGCTACCTCTTCATCCTGTTCATCATCTTCTTCTAACGTTACACAATCATCTCAAGCGTAAATTCTGCCATCTTCTTCCTTCAATTGGAATGAGTTTCTCCTCCGAGACCCTCTCCCGTTCCCGGGCTTTCAGCAACACCAAGATCACCATTTCCAGGGAGTGATCATGTCATCAACCAACTCTTCAACTTTAGCACAAACAATACCCCAGCTAGACTTTGCCAGTGAAAATGACTGTGCCTTCAATCAAATTAAACAAGAGGGTGGTCGATCTTTGTCTTGAGAGTGCATTTGATTTTGGAGGTCAAACAAACCAGAGGTCAGAAGCTTAATTCATCTTCCATGACCAGAATTGCGGTGTAAAATGAGACGTTTCACTGTTTCAGTACTTTTGGTTTCCCGCGTAGCATAAGCAAAGAGACGTTTGTTTGGCAATTTTTGTTTGGTTTCCCGGTAGCTGAATGAAAGAGAGAGAGAGAGAGAAAAAAAAAAAAAGCTGGCTAACGAAGGTGAGGTCACGGAGTTAAAACAAAAAGACAAAAAAACCACAAAGTGGCTATACGTTTCCCAAAAAAAAACAGTCTGGCTGTATCCATGTGTGGCACGTACGGTACGTACCATATACGTTTCTTGTTTGGCAATTTTTTTGAACGGCTGTATCCCAGCCGTTCCCAAAATTACAGCAGATTGTGCGGTACTTTTTAGTACCGCACAGTAGCCGGATCCTCTTTATCAAGCCACCTCGTAAGTTTCTATTTTTATTTAGTTCTTGAAGTTTGTTTCCATTATCAAATAGATTATTTCATCTAATTTTGTAGAAACTCCATCGATCGCTTTTTACTGAGTTTGAATAAAATTATAATTTTATCATTTTCTTAAAGAAAAAAAATTGTTATAATACATTACTTGCCATATTTATGGTAGCATATTTTTGTAATATTCTTAGCATATTAAGAAAATATTCTCTCACAAATTACAGTACTATTTGATAGAATAATGATTCAATGCCACCTAAATATACAACTTTTCACCACCTTGCCTATGTGGTAAGGTGATCCTCAACTACTTTTTGAGTTTTTTTATTTTTTAAAAATAAATTAAAGTGGGGGACCACCTTGCCACATAGATAAGGTAGTGAAAAGTTGTATATTTAGGTGGTAGTGAATCATTACTCCTATTTGATATTATTGTAAATATGATTATTGTATAATTTTGTATTTACGGTATTTACCTTAGTCTATAATTACAGTATTTTCCTTATTCTCTAGCCTCATTCAATTATAAATAGGCCACTTTATTATACGAGTAAATTAGATTAGAAATACAAGTTTCTTTCACAATTATATTCTGTTATTTTTTTCTTAAAGGTATCAGAGCCACCGTTATTCTAGTGCCTCTCTTAAAATCTCCATTTCTTGTTTGTGCATTTTCTCTTTGAGAGTTTCTTTTTGGGGTTTTTTTTACTGCGACAATAGTCTTCCAAACACTTTGTTGAGCTTGTTTTGCACGTAAAAGAAATTTGGAGTCCATCCGCTGCCACACGCGCCCCCACTGTTCACTGTTGTCGCGGCTACATGCCACTTTTTTTTTGCCAAACTAATCCTCAAAATCGACCGAACAGCCTCAGATCGGCGTTTATGGAAAACATAGTCTTCAAAAGACTTTCCACGCGCCACCAACAGATCTAATTTTTCGCTACCATGCGCCACCTTGCGCCGTCACTCTCTCCCGCGCGAGAGATCCACGCGCGCCACACTAGATTTGTTGCAACTGCATCACACTGGATCCCTGCGTCAGCTACACCAGATTTGGAATTGTCAAGTCAACATTATGAAATAATTGTGAAATAAAAATGTAATTTCTAGCATTACTCTTTATTTATCGGTAACTTCATATTGCATTAAACACTGTGGAAAAATTATTAAACGACTTTAGTTTTGAGCCTTTATCAAGCCACCTTCTAAGTTTCTTTTTTTTTATTTAGTTCTTTGAGTTTGTTTCCATTACCAAACCAATCATTTCATCTAATTTTTTACAAATTCCATCAATCGTTTTTTACTGAGTTTAAATAAAATTATAATTCTATCATTTTTTGAAAGAAAAAAAAAAAAAAAAACCCAAAAATTAGGGGTGGCTAGTGTAGTTAAGGGGTAGCCCCACGAGCTGCCCCTCTATTATGAGTTGATTGCATGGGTCATGCCCACTGTTCAGTGTTTAGTGGTGGCCACCCGAGCCACCTCTTAGTTGCAGGATGATCGACTTGCTCGTAGTGGTAGAGCCATGATTTTTGTTCAAATGGGTCAAGGTTAAAAAATAAAATTTCAAAAGTATTGAGTAAAAATAGTAAAAGATATATATAAGTAACGAAATAAACAACTAAACAAAATTTAATTATTGATTAAAACATACAAATGTAATTTACAATATATTTTGTCACGCCTAGAGTTAATTTATTCAATTGCTCTTGACGAGTCTACATATTTTGAAATCATTGCATGCATGATTTCTTCATATTTTAAAATGATGCCAAGTTTTTCCAGATTGTGTTTTTGAAAAATCATGGTTAATTGGTTGACATGGTCCTTTTAGTAGATATGCTCTTCGAATTAATCTCATTTAACTATAATTATAGTTAATTGTGAGGAGAACAAGGATTCAACAGTTTGATCACCGTTCAATTTTCAAACTAATGAAACTATTGAAATCAAGTTCCCAACTTTTACTCACTTCTCAGAGTATTTATATTTAGGTATTTTTATTATGTCAGCGTTGAACTCATGAAAACACATTGCTTTTAATTTTAGTCAATTTAGTTGATTTCTGAAGAAGAAAAAGAAAAAGGTGTGATCTATCACAATCTCATGATAAATCACATGAGATCGTGACACATCATTTAAAAACTAACTTTTGGAATAAAAAAAACAAAATATGGGATGTCTATCATTTCCCTTTTTAGAATGACACTAGGGAAACTTTTAAAATTACTCGTGTGTTGTCTCTTCTAAGAGTAAGTTTAACCAGCGAGTTTTTTGTCTCTTATTTAGGCATGAGTTAAAACACAACGTTTCTACTTAATTTAGATGCACCGCTTTGATAAAAGACTTTTGTTATCTTCTTAATTCATTCTTTAGCCCTGAATCTTTGAAAATTTGATACACAAACATAGTTACTGAGAAACAATGATGAAACAAAAAAGTAAAATGAAAAGGATATAAATCTTTTATGATCTGATTATCCTAAATTGAAGGATTTAAATTATTTGATTACCATAAATTAAGAGATTTACTTACTTTAATTTAAGGAATTCGTTTGTAAGTAAAATTATTCAAATCATTGTAAATTTCTATAAAGTCAAATGATCAATGAAAGATGTAGTAGAAAAGACTTTAATGTATGGAAGTAGGCCATAGGCCAAACCACCTTAATCTCTGTGTATTTTTTTCATGCTTTATCGCTTTAGATTACTATGAGATTCTATATAAAATACAAAGATGTCATGTATTGAATTTTTCCTAGTCCTCTAAAATATTTTTGCCTATGAGCGTGGGCAACCAGAGGCGGAGGGGAACTTCTACCGGGGTGAAAAAAAATTGGGGGCTGAGAGGGGGGGGAGGGGGGGGGGGGGGGTGCATTTGACGCTTCTCGACTCCCTCTCCCTCTACCCCTGCTTGCACAATTACCCCTTTGTGCTATCTTTATGATTTTTTTTTTTCTTGTTTTGTTTTGTTTTTTTATTTATTTTTGGAGATGGGGTAGATTTCTAATTTTATATGAATTCCATAAAAAAACTCAATGAGCTAAAAGGAATTTATAATTTAACGGAATTTATATGATATTAGACTTAAGAAGTGATTTGATAAAGGGAACAAACTCAACGAGCTAAAAGGAATAGAAACAAAGAAAGTGATTTGACAAAGAGTCTCAATGTTCGTTTGGGTTTGTGATTTCAAAAAGTAGCGATTTTGAAATGTATGATTTGAAAACGTGATTTTAAAAAATTCAGCTAAACATTTGGTAAAATCGCAGTTTAACCTTTAAAATTGTGTGTTTTCAAAAAAAACTCTAATTCCTGCGATTTAAAAATGCAGATTTTATGCGTTTTCAAATTACAATTTTTTAAGAAATACACTTCCAAACGATTTATTTTCTGCGATTAGGTTTAAAATCGTACTTTTTATTTATGAAATCGCAATGCGTTTGCATCCTCAATACTCTAGCGAGTAGGTTTTTTTTTTTTTATTTATGATAATTTTGTTTTAAAGAAAAATTTGAGTCTAATTAAGACTGAATCAAGCTAAATAAAATAAAATAAAAAATCTTTAAAAAAAAAAATGCTCAGATCGGACATGAGCTTTGTTACATGAGGCTCAAATCATTTTTGGCCTATTTCTAGCAAAAAAAGAAAAAGAAAAAATGCATTATGTGAGGATTATGTTTCCAACATCCTAAACAAAGAAATATCTACGGGTGTTCTCATAGATTTAATGGTGAATTTACACATCTCTGGTATAGAAATGAACAAGAAATGTGCAAAATAATGAAAAATCGAGTGCTCCATCGAGTTCTTTGCTCGCTTGAGCTTAGTTGATTTTTTTTTTTTTTTTGCTAACTTAGTAGAAAATTGAAGAAAATAAAATCCAAATAAATGATAATAAAAAAAATTATTAAACTATTACTAATTTAAATTACACATTTTTCAACTTAATTTACAAATTGCAAAATTTTAATATAAATAAGACTTTAGACTTACAATAATTAGTGCTTTACATAAATAGCAAATACAATCAAATTCAAACACCTTACAAAAACAATAAATAGAATATGTACAACTACAAAAACAATTATTTTGACAAAAGTTGTACGTTTCTCTCCTTGGACAAAATTGACAAATGTTTTTTCTTTGTACACTTTACAGTGATATGCGTGTGAATTCACATTTCTATTTTAAATTAATATGGTGTACGGTACTGATTAATCATTGTGCACTGATATGCTGTCTATTCAAGTTCTAAACGTTCACACGCATAGCTAACACAAAGCACATTTTGCCTAACCTTCTTTCCCAACATCACATTTTGTCATGTATTTATAGGAGTGATTGAAGGGATAAAGGGCGGCCCTCATCCTTATTGTAAGCGGGAAAGACCCACCCCTTATTAATAAGTTGATAAGTTGTTAGTTATTAGTTTCTTGGTTTATTTCTGTTCTTAAGCTTGTTATTTATTTATTTTTTTTTTCTTTTCAAGGGATTTAAAAATAAAAATAAAAAATAAAAAAAGGGGCGGCCCTAAAAAAAAAGAATGACTCGGTTGGTGAAGGGGTAAAGGGTTGGTGAAGATATACAGAAGTTGCATGGAAGGATAGTAGTGGAAGTTTTTGGTTGGTGGGTTACTGCGCGCAGTTCACTTCTTCCAAGTTCCAAGTACTCCAAACAAGACTAATAAGGTGTGTTTGGAGGAGTGGTCGGTGTATGAAAAAACAGGTTAGCATAATCAATTTATCTATCTAACGAAATGTACGTTGAAAAGACAACCGGAAACGAACCAATTAATTTAGCGTTAGCATTTATTTCATTTCATCTACCAATTGTGAGTTTTGTGGTGGCAACTCATCCTGAAATTATTTCCACCTTACTAACGCATAGCCACCCCACAACTAATATATGGCGCGCATGGCCACCCCTAAATACTGGGCCATGGCTCACGCAACCACCCCATAACATAGGGGTGGCCACCACATAGGTAGTAACTAAGGTAGTACTTGACATGCATGATGAGAAGGAAATAATTTCAGGATGAGTTGCCACCACAAAACTCACAATTGGTAGATGAAACGAAATAAATGCAGCTAGTACTACCTTCATAATTTTGTTTTTCCCCTTTTTCTTTTTTTTCTTTTTTTTTGGTCTTTTTGTTTGAAAAGGGAAGATTTCTAATTTTATACTAACTCCATAGAATGATTAAAGCAATTTATATGAAATCAGATAGAACATGTGGTTTGGTGACGACAATAAACTCAATGAGCTAGGGAGTAGAGATAAACCACCTCATTTTATTTTACCACATTAATAGTATATTATTTAATCACAATAAACTTGATAGACCTTTTTTACATTAAATTTTCAAGTGTGATTTTACCACACTAATCCAACTTATTTTAATTCACTACAAAAATGCATGCAAATAGCCACGTGCAGTTTGACACGTGTACAGTGTCGTACACGTGTCAAACAGTTAGACACGTGCATTTTGACACGCGTGATACGCGTGTCAAATGTGCATGTCACGAACTGCACAATTTGACACGTGTATTAGAATACACGTGTCAAACGGTTTGACACGCGTATTCTAATACACGTGTCAAACCGTTTTTTTTTTAAAAAAAATTCTAAATTGTTAGCCACGTGTATACATACACGTGGCTAAATGTATTGCTTTAAAAAAAAGAAAATTGACACATGCAGAACCAGTTTCGAAACTTGTTATTTAAAATATTACTAAAATATTGCTATTTAAAAGAAAATTGTTATTTAAAATATTGCTAAAATCAAAAATATTGAATATTGCTATACGAATTCGAAACACATGCAGAACCAGTTTCGAAACACATGCAGAACCAGTCGTCGTCCACTTAGAACTGGCCGGTGGTCCGGTATTGACGAGAGAGAGACAGAGAGCGAGAGACAGAGAGAGCGAGAGAGAGAGAGATAGAGCGAGAGACAGAGACAGAGAGAGTGACGGAGAGCGAGAGAGTGAGAGAGAGCGAGAGACAGAGAGCGAGAGAGTGAGAGAGAGCGAGAGACAGAGAGCGAGAGAGTGAGAGAGAGCGAGAGACAGAGACAGAGAGAGTGACGGAGAGCGAGAGACAGAGAGCGAGAGAGTGAGAGATCGAGAGTGGGTTGGAGTGGCTGTGAACCTGCGTGAGAGGGAGGGCTGATCGGATCGGTGAGCTCAGGGGAACCCAGCCCTGCCCCCACCTTGCCGAGTTCCACTCCAGGAACGGCGCAAAGCCGTTCCGGGCCCTACAGAACTGCCTCCGAGTGAAACCACCCAGCAGGTACGCTGCAGTCCGACGGAACCCGACTGACTTCCGGCGGCTCCAGTGATCTTCCAGCGAAACCCGTGAGGAGAGGATACCAGAACCGCGACCCAGCCGGCCCTCCGGCGTGACCCCGCGAGAGACAGAGATAGAGAGGCGAGAGAGAGAGGTGAGAGCGCGCAGAGAGAGAGAGAGCGAACGAGAGTGTATAAAAAAAAAAAAAAAAAAAATTCTTTTTGAATGCTCATCAGGTGGGCGCGGGATAATTCCCGCGCGCCTACCTACACCATTCCGGGACGTGTATTTAAATACACGTCCCCAATTGTTAAAATTTTATTTAATTAAAAAAATTATATTTAAAAAAAAAAACATTTTGACACGCGTATTAAATACACGCGTCCAATTGGACACGCGTATTAAATACGCGTGTCCAATTGTTAAAATTCTATTTAATTAAAAAAAATTATATTTGGAAAAAAATAACATTTTGACACGTGTATTTAATACACGTGTCTAATTGGACACGCGTATTTAATACACGTGTCTAATTGGAAACGCGTATTAAATACACGCGTCCAATTGGACACGCGTATTAAATACGCGTGTCCAATTGTTGAAATTCTATTTAATAAAAAAAAAATTATATTTGAAAAAAATAACAGTTTGACACGTGTATTAAATACACGTGTCTAATTGGACACGCGTATTAAATACACGTGTCAAATTGGACGCGTGTATTTAATACACGTGTCCAATTGGACACGCGTATTAAATACACGTGTCAAATTGGACGCGTGTATTTAATACGCGTGTCCAATTGGACACGTGTATTACATACACGCGTCCAATTGTGGCGGCTGTACAATTAGACACGTGTCTCATAAGACACGTGTCAAATTGGACGCGTGTCTACAGTAACCGGTACTGTAGACACGCGTCCAATTGTCAGTATTTTTGTAGTGATTTAACTGTAATAAATTTATTAAATATTTTCTTGGACATTACTGTCAAAGAGGAAGAGGATCTATAAATATTCAAATAATCTTTATATTATTTGACATTAGACTTTAAATTTTATTTTAAGATATTTATATTTTATATCTTAAAATCCGGGTCACTACAAATAATAGCATGACATAATAAATTTAGATATTTCCACTTACAAAAGCTTTATTTTCAGGAAGCCTCTCATGCACCTTGGGTAGGGAGCAAATGGAATTGTCGAATTGAAATCCCTAATTATAGGCTAGGAAATCCTTTTTCTTGCTCCCCTCCCCTCCCAAAAAAAAAATTAAAAGAAAGAAAAAAAGAAAAGGGGGTAGGGTAGGGTAGGGTAGGAAAAAGTGGAACTAGTATTGCATTTATACATCCTACCAAAACCATATATTACACATTATGCATCCCAAGGAGAGATGCATTTATACACACAATTACCCTACAAAGGAAACATTACACCACCAGCCCTCTCTAATTTTCATTGAGAGAGAGAGAGAGAGAGAGAGAGATGGCATCATCACGAGACTCCCCTCCAAACCTGTCTTTTGCAATAAGAGGAACAACCACCACCCAAAACAAGTTCTCAAGAAGCATTTCCACCAAAGAAGCCTCCTTCTCAAACTTCCCCTACACCCCACCTCACCTAAGCGGCCCGGCAGTACTCTCCGAGAGCCTCCATACTTCACCACTTTCCTCCCCTCTCCACTCTTCTCACACGCCCACCAAGCTCACCGACGTCCCCTCCTCCGCTTACCGATGCGTCTCTTCGGTCCTTAAAAAGGACGGCCAGATCTTGTCCATTGCCGTGTCCAACGGCTTCGCCTACACTGGCTCCGATACCAACATGGTAAGGATTTGGAGACTCCCGGAGTTCACCGAGTGTGGGCAGCTCAAGACCAAGGCTTGCATGGTGGTTGCGCTACAGGTCTCCAATGAAAGAGTTTATGCAGCCTATGGTGATGCCAAGATTCGTGTGTGGCGCAGAACATGGGATGGCGCCTGGAAGCACATCCGATTGGCCACCATCCCCACCACCGGAAGTTTTGTCCGGAGCTACATTGCTGGGAAAGATAAAATGGTAATGGTTCATCAGTTTTACTTTATTAATTTACGTTTATGGCTTTATTTATTTTATTGTCGGTGTTAGTTGGATCGATCGTCATGTCAACTAGTCTATATATTGTCTTTTCTCTCCTTTTTTTTTTTTTTTTTTTTTTTCAAAATTATAATTGCTCATGTAAAAGTGACAATTGTATAAAAGGGTTAAATTTTCTTTAGAAAATGTGTACGTAATACTGAAAAAAGAGCATTAAATACTTAGAGTTTCTTTTGGTACAACGAAGAAGTAGGAAGCATGCATATATAGTGGGAGAGAAATCTAAAAGCCTTTTTAATTTCTTCTTCTATCATATAACTCTAGGTCGATCTCACTGGTTAATATATCTACCAACCATGCGTGGAAATTCAGGCACCCAAGTACGTATCCTGTACGTCACGATAAGAAATGTTTAATTGGCCGGATTGCCTAATTAATTTTTAGTGGGTATATATCATCAATATTTACCCAAACTCTTTTTTTGTGTGTGTATATATATATATATATATGCATATAGGTTATGTGGGAAGTTATATATCTAAATAGCACAACTGAGTTGTGACCAAAATCTTAATTATATGATTTTAGGAGTTATATTTATTATTTATTCATTTTTCTTTAGAAATATTGGTAAAAGAATTATTAATAAGTCCACAAATTCTGTACCGTACCAGTCGACAACAGTACATTAACTCTATCGATCGATGGATCGGCTCAAGTTAATTACCTCCATTACTATTGATGGCTAACTAGTAATATATAGTATATATATAAGAATGCATATTATGCATGTCCCCCGCCCGACCCACTTTATAATCAATCCATACGTACATATTGGTGTACCTTAAGTGCTCATTATTTTAGGAAGATAAGATTGAAGCTCCAAATTTACTTTAGCTCCAGAAATTGTGGTGTTGCTAAAAGTAGTAGATGATGCACTATTAATAGCTTGGACCTACTTCATCTGCCTTTAATTTTCCAGATCATCTGAAATCTATATATATATATATATATATATATATATATATATATATACCTTCTTATTAATATTTAGAAAAAGAAAATAATTTATTTTATCAAAAAATATAACAGATGAAGCATACAGGACCCATAACATCCCTAGCTGTCAATGTATCAGACGACGTAATGTATTCGGCTTCCCTGGATAAAACAGTGAAACTATGGCGAATTTCAGACCTCAAATGCATTGGAACCATCAACGCCCATCCGGAGCCAATCAATGCCATCATTGTGGCCGACGACAGGGTACTCTTCACTGCGTCCGATGACGCCACTGTGAAGGTGTGGCGCCACAACTTTCACGGAGGGGACCAGCAGCCGCATTCACTCACCGTGACCCTCCCGGCCAGGTGCTCGCCAGTAAAAACCCTAGCCCTAACCCAAGACGGCGGGTTCTTGTACGGTGGGTGCACAGATGGTTACATACACTATTGGGTCAAGGGCTGGTTCTCAGGGCAATACCAATACGGTGGTGCGCTCCAGGGTCACACCCACGCGGTAATGTGCCTAGCCACTGTGGGTGACTATGTTGTTAGTGGATCAGCTGACTTAACCAGTAGGGTTTGGGTTAGAGCACAAGATGGGCACCACACGTGTCTTGCAATCTTGGTGGGTCACAGAGGGCCGATTAGGTGTGTCACTGCATTTCAAGAAGTCGACACTGAGGATGCCTGCACAATTTGTACCGGAAGTCTTGATGGTGTCCTTAAGGTGTGGCACGTGACGTGCAACAACAAATCAAGCCACTCTTCCCCACAAAATGAGTATTTTGAGCTCAAAAAATGATTTTTGCATATCACTTGTATATTTTTTTGTACATAATTTTTTTTTTAAATTAATTATTGGATTTGTAGGACCCACAAGGATTCACACGTAAGTCCTACAGATCTAATGGTGGTGTGCAAAAGATGTACACGTGATGTGCATGTAACATGTCTCCGTCTGTATTAATTACTGACCAATTGAGTTGATCAACTAATTAGTTTTATATATATATTATGTACGTGTTAAACCGAAATGGTATCTCTCAATTTAAACAGATTTGGTGCAAGTGTAACACCTCGGTCCCATATTAGAAAGAGATGAATAGCTCACATAAAGTGAGTGGTTTATAAAGATACTAATGGGTGCTAAGTCCTACATTGCCTAGTTACTAGGTGAAACTGGGCTTTATAAGGGATTCTATGAAAGCTCCAAATTAACTAGTCTTTTTGGGGTTATATCGCAGATGTGGCTAGCGCTTTTCCCTAGGTCGTTACATTTGGACGGTGGAGATTAGCTTATTTTGATCGCATTCAACGGTTGTAAAGGATTGGAAATAAGAGATATTTTTCAAAAACAAAGACAAGTGTTCAGTTTATCTGCAATCTGCAGAACTATGGCGATCGATTGCCCATGAGATCGACCGCCGGTTTTGGTGCTTGAGCACCTATCTCCAGATAATTATTTTCATTTTGATTTATAGTTTAAGGTCCAATAATCTTGTCTAATTAATTTGAAACTGTAAACGTGTCTCTAATACCAATGGATATATAATCCTATAAGTTCATATTAGTAAATATTTAATTCTAGATATACCTTGTTGGTTCGAATTGAAGCATCCCCAATTCTCTATGGAGTTGTCAATTACTTATGTCTGGAATGGTGAAGTGGACAGAGCATTCTATTTTATTAAAGATAGCAAGTTAGCAACTAAGCAAATGAAAACAAAGGGTAAATTATATTGATAAATTAGGTGGTTCAAAAGTTCACATACCGAAATTGGGGACCCTTGCTAGACTTGTAGCTTATTCAATCAATTCCTCATCAATCCATATGTGTTCGACTCGAGCAATCTTTCATCACCCACTCTTGAAGACAGTTGTTGGAGTCTATCATTCCCTTAGGAATGGACACAAGTGAGGAACAAAAATTGATGTCGAGGGTTTTTAATGTAGAGGGAAGACTATCCTTAGGAAGGGACACAAGTGAGGAACACTCACCGATCACAAACTCTTGAAGACCGCCATTGGAGTCTATCATTCCCTCTGTTAGGGACTCCAGTGCATTAATTCCTTCAATTCTAAGCTTATGCATTTCAATTCGCAATTCCTTTAGCGACATCTCATTACAATAGCTTAGCTTTAATTCACGAATAGCAGGAGTCCTTGAGAGTGGAGCCATTAGCTGCAGACATCCATAAATCTCAAGTTTGGGTAAACAAGGAAGAAGGATGGGCAACCCACCTCTTAGCTTATCGCAGTACTTAATACAAAGCTCTTCAAATTTAGGAAAAGCACTACCTCCATTTTCAGTACCAAAAGTAACCCATTCCTCCCACTTTCGCATCTCTTTGAACCTTAGAACTTTTACGGCATCAAATAGCTTAACTGAAAAAGACCCGCTGCCACAAAACTCATGACCCACTGTTACAACTTCATCAAACCCAACAATAGAGAAATACTGCAGAGAGGTTAACTGCCCAATGAGAGAGATGCTGTCGGAGAGAGAGGAAGAGAACCGGAGGTGACCCGATCCACGAAGACCCGTGAAGAGAACCGGAGGTGACCCGATCCACGAAGACCCGTGAACAGACCATAGGCCGATCGTGAGAGCCGGAGGTCCGATCCTCCATGGCTCGCCGGTGGGTAGTCTGGAGCGCGATGTTCGGTGGCCAGAAGTTGATTTCCGGTGGAACCCGTGACCCGTGGAGCCGAGAACCCGTGAAACCGAGAGAACCAGTGGAGAACCCGGAGGATCCGAGACGAACCCAGTGACCCACGTCCATGGGTCGTCGGCCAGAATCCATTTTCGGCGACTGGGCAAAAGGCCTACGAACGGAGACCGTCTAGAGGGGCGATTTCCGGTAAACCTTGTAATTTCTTCCGGAAAACCTTGTAATTTTAGGAAGAAATTTCTAGTATATTAATTTCTTGTGATTACTACTAATTTAGTCCTAACATACTCTGGATTGAATTTCTACTGATTTTATTGGCTGATTGTTTTTCGGCTGGGTTTCCTTGTGTGTGTCGGCCATGGGTGTTTCGGCCGTGTAAGGTTGTTCGGCCGGTTGGTTGTGAGGGCCGGATGGGATGTTGTGTAAATGGATTTGGGTGTCGTTTTGAATGGGTTTTAATGGGTATTGAAAACTGGTTTATTCTCCCCTGTTATGAACCGATTGAGGTCTGATTTAGGTTCATTTCTTTCTGTCTCTTATGGTTTTTTAGTAATAGCAGACTAGAGTGTTATTTGGGGTTCCCTGTGTATTTCGGCCAGTGGGTGTTTTGTGTGTGGTGTCTACCCAAACTTTCCCTGCCTCGATTGTAGATTATTTGTAGTATATTACGATTGAGCTGGAGTGATTTAGGTTGATCTTCCCCTAGCCGTGCTCTACTGTTTTGGTTAAATTGATCTATTGGATCGATGGTTATTGTGATTTTTGGAGTAGAAAGTTGCTGGAATTATTTTGAGAGTTGGGTGATTTGAGGATTCTTGGCCATTTATGGGTTTGACCGATTGTGTTGAAGGTGTTATGTTTTATTGGTGATGATTTGGATTGTATCCCCTGTTTACCCAGTTGAGTGTTATTTCCCTTTGGAGCCTTTGGGTTTTGGTTAAGTTGTGTTTTGAGGGCTTGGTGTTTAAATCGAAAGGGTATTGAGTTTGGTTGTAAGTTTAGGTTTTTGTTGAACCGATTGGTTGTAGGTCCTCTATTTTTGGAGTTTTGTCCTCATGGCTAAGCATTAAGCAAGCTATCTTGGAGTAATTGTGGTATTCTTTCAGTAAATAGGGTTGGATATTATGTATAATGAATTCTATAATGATAATTAATATAATGATCTTTACAAGATAATGGTACCTAATTATATAAATAGAATTAGGATTTGTGAACGATGATGTTAACACTTTATGTGTATATGTATATATTTATTGCAGATAACGAGTTGTGAGACTGCGGATATAACTGTGAGTATTTCTTACTCACTTAGGATGATACATGTGGTTTAGTCTTTAATGACTGGTGATTGCTGTTTTATTTAATTGTATGCATACGGTTTGGCATTTGATATGTTTAACATGTTTTGGTTGGAATTATGTATATGATGTTGCTTGCATGATTATATTATGGTGTAATATGAGTATGTTAATAAAAAGACTTAAGGTTTAGGTATCAAGGTGTCAGTGAATTGAGGAGATCAACGGAAAAACGAAAACTTAGGTACCAAGGCATCAATACACTGATAAGACCGATGGATAAACCAATGGTTGAAGAAATAATAGAGAAAAACAGTAGTAGAGGTATGGCTCAGTAATAGCGGATAAAATAGTGCTAATGGTATGTTAAATTAGCGGAGAAAATAGTGATGATGGTATGTTAAATTAGCGGAGAATATAGCGCTAATAATGTGTTAACAAGAGATATGATTTTGAGTATGTGAATAATTAAAGTAGAGGAAGAAGCATAATTGTAGGTGGAAATGATTGTGTGTGTGTGAATATCTGTTATCATTTGGATGTATTGTAAATGGTTATATAAATCTGTGTGTCATTGTGGTTGAGGACCGTTGACTCACTCGACCACAGCATGAGATTGTGGTGTCAACCACAATCGTATGTGAATTTTGCAGGAATGAAGACAGGAGCTCCTAGATTGATGAAGGATGAGACCTTTAGTTTGTAGATTTTATATATAATGGTTATGTAATGTTTGTGCCGCATGTGGTACGTATGTCGTTATTTAGATGTATTTTATTATATTAGAACAAATGGTTATTATTTTATATATTGAGTTTATTCAGTTAGCTTTGATGTATTATTGTAAAAGAAAAATGTCTTCCGCTGTCAATTTATACTCTGATGACGTCGTTGTTGATGTTATAATGATACGTGAGAATCGAAATTTCCACTTAGGTTTTTTTGTATAAAAAGTGGGTCGTTATAACTGTAACGTCCAAGATATTAATTAGGCATTAAAAACATAAATTATGCTAATTAGAATTTCTGAGTTGTGCATTTGGACGGGCAATTCTATATCCAGACAGCTTTGGTAATAAGGCTATGTCTTCTGCCATGTCCGGACGGATCAATTTCATGTCCGGACAACATTGGTCAAGAGTTTTAGTTTTATGCGAGTGTCCGGACATGACATTTGAGTGTCCAACCCGTGAGTTGATGCTCGACTTCACACGCGTGTCAGGACGAGGTATAAAAACGTGTTGACATGTTTTGGGACGCATTTTCTCTTCTCCCAAACTATTTCTCTCATCTCTCTCTCTCCTAGGGTTTGCTATAAACCCTTGATCCTTGAAGTTTGAGGCCTCCAAACTTGAATCCAACTCTAGAATCCTTTAGGTATTGTGTATTTCGTGGTGTTCTATACGAATTTTGAGCATTGGGTATCATTTTGATGAGAAATTCAGGTAAAACTTAAAACCCTAAATTTTTAGTATGTTGTAAATTAACAATTTGTGTGTCTAACCCTTAGATAATCTCATGGGTTCGTGTTATTGGTTGTTGGGTTGTTAATTGAAACCTTTGAAATTCTCTGAGTTTTTCATAGAACTTATAACCTGACGTAATTTTCACGTTCTTTACTTATAAAGGACGCAAAGTTAAAAAATCTAATGTCATTTTTTTACAAACGATATGAACTGAATAAATGACGACGTTTTTTTGTTTTACAAGAAACAATGTGAATTATTCATGTCCTTTCTTAAAAGGGATGTAAATTCATGTCCCTTTTAAAAAAAAGGACGTGAATTCATGTCCCTTTTAAAAGAGACGTGAATTCACATCGTTTGTTACAACAAACAACGTGAATTATTCACGTTTTTTATTAGAAATGATGTCAATTCACGTCTCTTTTGCAAAAACGACGTGAATTCACGTCTTTTTTAAAAGGGATGTGAATTCACGTCGTTTTTATCATCCGAAACGACGAGAGTAAAGACCCCAATTTTATTTATGTCATTTGCACAACAAAAGACTAGAATTATTCACATAACTAACATCCTTTTTAAATATTTTGATAAGTAAAGTAAAAAAAAAAAAATTTACTTGGGGTCTTGCATAACAAGTGAAGTATTTCAAAACTCGTGAGTTGCTTCCCCAATTTCCATGTTTAAGCACAATCTCTCTCGATCTCTTTTTTTGATTAATTCAATAATCTCCCTCTCTTAATTTGGTTAATATTCACTATAAGTCTCCTTTGATTGTTTTGAAAGGCAAAAAACCTCCATCTAGGTTATTCACAATCTCTCTCTCACTCTCTCTCTCTTCACAAGGATCGTCTCTTTCATAGCGCAAGGGGGTACCGTCTATCCACCTCCAGCCGCTCTCTTTGTCACTCTAGAGGATAAAATTTTACTGGTAACTTTCTCTTCTCTCCCATTGTTTGATTCCTCTAATTTCGTTCTTTGATTCCCCTACTCAGTAAAGCAACATATGAGACTTATTTTGCGTAAGTTGTGAAATTCACAGTTGCGGGTTTCGTTGAATGTGTGGGTATGTGTAGAAATGTCTTTGTCCATAAATTTTTTTTTTTTTTTTTTTTTTTTTGTGAATTAGTGTAATGCCCATGAGAAAAAGTTGCTCTATTGTGTCATACTTGAATCGCAAGAGTCTTTTAAGCCCATATTCCCCATTTTCGAGCTGATGTAACTTCATCAGCTTATGAAATTGGCCAGTGTCCAGTGCTGTGTTGGCATCCTTCTTATGGCTTTCATTTTCTAATTTGGATATTTTAAGTAAAAAAAAAAAAAGCATGTTAAGTAACTTGTACAAATTTCCATCAATTTTAATGTCAACCACTAACAGAGGGTGGAGGGCGCCAATTGAATGAAAATGGTAATTTGAGGGGATAAAGTGTCTTATGGTAGTTTAGAAGGCTCAAAAAATCAAGGATTTTATCACTCCAAATTGGGATTGGATACATAACTATGGAAACCATTGGCAAGGTAGGAGATGGGTTTGTTGGGATCATCTGTTCAACATATTTCCTCTCATGAGCAAGCTATTACTTGTAAGATAGTTTCTCATGATAAAAGAAATTGGTTTTTTTTTTTTTTTTTTCTCTCCCTCTCTCTCTCTCTCTCTCTCTCTCTCTATTGTGCGTGGTTCCACTAAAGGAATTGAGAGGAGGATGCTATGGCAGGAGCTAGTTTCAGTTAAAGTTCAAGTGGGGGCTTTTCCGTGGCTCATTGCAGGTGACTTCAATGTGGTGCGGTGTCAACAAGAGAAATGGGGAAATTGCATTCAAAGTTTGGAGATTGAGGATCTGGCCTCTACAGGTTTCTTTCATACATGGTCGAACAAGCGAGCGGGTGAGAATTTTATCTTCAAAAAGTTAGACCGGGTCATGGCTAATTTTGGTTGGATTAAGGCTTTTGTAGATACTTTTGTTGATTTTTTTGAAGGGAGAATATCAGACCATTCCCCTGCTCTAGTTTCGATAGAAGATTATATTAGCTATGGTCCCAAGTCCTTCAAGTTTTTCAACTTTTGGTCTGACCATGGGCAGTTTTTGGATTGGATTAAGGAGGGTTGAAATTCTGAAGTTGATGGCTACTCTATGTTTAAACTGTATTCAAAACTGAAAGGTGTTAAACAGATATTGAAAGCCAAGAACAAGGAATTTTTTAATGGTTTGGGGGAGAGGATTGTTCTAGCTCGGAAGGCTCTTGCTATGGCTCAAGAAGTTTTCATTGCTTTTCATGGTTCTCCTAACTGTTATTTAAAGGAGAAGGAATGCCTTCATGAATTCTTCTCTATATCTTTGACTTAGGAGAACTTTTTGAAGAAAATCCAGAAACCAATGGTTGAATTTGGGTGATGGAAACAATAAGTTCTTCCATACAAAGGTTAAGGTGAGGAATTCCTTTAACATGATTAAATCTCTTAAGGATGAGGAGGGGAATGTAGTGGATGATATGAAGGGTATAAAAAATTTAGTGACTAATTTCTATATGAAGTTGTTGGGAGAGACTTCTCATGCTTTTACTCAAAGTAAAGCTGAACGGGTTTCCAAACTCATTCAGAACAACTTCCCTTCATCTTGCATTTCTGGAACGGAGGCAGAGATTACTAGAGAGGAAGTTAGGAAAACAATTTTTGCTATGAATCAAAACAAAGCCCTGGGTCCCGATGGTTTTTTTGCAGGGTTTTACTATAGAGCTTGGGCTATGGTAGGGGATGATGTCACGGATGCAGGGCTGGAGTTTTTAAAATATGGCCGGTTGCTTCGAGAGACTAATGCAACCATCATTACACTTGTTCCCAAGAGGAAAAATCCTTCCTCTGTGGGTGATTACAGAACTATTTCTTGCTGTAATGTGTCTACAAGTTTATAACCAAGATTCTATCAAACCGATTAAGGGTGGGCCTCAATGATGTTTTAAGTTAGAATCAAGGTGCATTTATTCCAGGGAGAAGTATAGCTGAAAATATTCTCCTTGCACAAGAGATAGTTTGTGACTATCATAAGCACAATGGTAAACCAAAGTGTACTCTTAAGGTAGACCTTATGAAGGCATATGACTCGGTAAGTTAGGATTTCATCTTGCATTGTTTGAAATGTTTTGGTGCTTCTATGAGGTTTGTCAAATGGATCAGGGAGTGCTTAACTAGCCCTCGATTCACTATTGCTCTCAATGGATCATTGGTAGGATATTTTCCGGGAAGGAAGGGTTTCAGGCAAGGAGACCCCATTTCCCCTTACCTCTTTGTTCTAGCTATGGAGGTTGTCTTTGTTGTTGGTTGATTCTATTGGTATTGTTTCTAGGTTCGGCTTTCATCCTAGATGCCATTCTTTAGGACTTACTCATTTGTGCTTTGTGGATGATTTGTTCATTTTCTCAACTGCCAACTCAAGTTCTATTCGACGTATTCTAGCAGTTTTGAGTGATTTTGAGGAGCTTTCCGTGTTGAAGGCAAACCCTGCTAAGAGTTCTTTTTTCTGCTCGGGTGCGTCTAATGATACTAAGCAGGAGTTGCTGGATATTTTGCAAATGGTTGAGGGGAAGCTTCCAGTTAGGTACTTGGGTGTACCCTTTATCACAAGGAGACTTTCTGCTGCAGATTGTGAAGCTCTTATGGATAAATTTACTTCTCGGATTGACTCTTGGTGTTCTAAACACTTAACTTTTGCTGGTAGGCTACAACTTATCTCCTCGGTGCTTTTCAGTCTCCAAGTATTTTGGTCTAGCATTTTTAATCTCCCTAAGGCTATTTTAAGGCTCTTGAGGAAGAGCTGAATGATTTCTTATGGGGTGGAAAAGATGAGAAGGCTAAGGCTAAGGTTTCTTGGGAAAAAGTGTGCGCGCCAAAGAAGGAGGGACGGTTGGGGATTAAAAGATTAGATACTTGGAACCAAGCTGCTATGCTTAGGCACATATGGAATCTTTTTGCTTAAGCCGGTTCAATTTGGGTAGCATGGGTGAATGAGAATTGGTTGAGGGAGAGGAGCTTTTGGCAAATCCCAATTCCTCAATCTTGAAGTTCAAAGTAGGTAATGGAAGCAAATTTTTTATGTGGCTTGATGTATGGCATCCGGATGGATGTCTACTTGATAAATATGGGCCTAGAGCTGTCTACGAAGCTGGTAGTTTGTTGGATGCTAAACTCTCAACTATAATTTGCAATGGAGAACGGTATTAGCCTCATGCAAGATCGGATAGAATTGTGGATTTGCAAAGCAAGCTCCCGGAGGTGGAGGTTGGTACTCAAGATCAGCCAGTTTGGAATTTTAAAAAAGGGAAGTATGTATGCTCAAAAACTTGGGAAGCCATTCAGATGAAAGGGTTTCCAGTGAAGTGGTGGAAATTGGTTTGGAATTATGTGGCTATACCTTGTCACTCCTTCCTTTTGTGGTTGGTTTTTAGGAATGCACTGATTACTAAGGAAAGGATGTGTGGATGGGGTTTTCAAGGGGATTGTTTATGTTTGTTTTGCAAAGGAAGTATGGAGAATAGAGAACATCCATTCTTTCTATGTGGCTTCAGCAAACGAATATGGAAGGAAGTGATGGCTCTTTGTTTGGTAAGGCAGCTGAGGAATTCTTGGGAAGATGTCGAAAATTGGAGCAGAAAAGAATAAAGATCAAATTGCTTGAAATCTAGACTTTGTAGATTGTGCTTGGGGGCTGCTGTCTATCACTTATGGAAGCATACGAATGGCATTTTACATGGGAATAGTCTTAGTTCTGAGGAGCAGATTGTAGCAAAGATTAAATGGGATGTTAGGGCCTGTATCATGAGTAAAGGTCCTTACAAAAAGTCAGTAGAGAATATGCAGCTTGCTAGTTTGTGGAATCTTCAAAAGATTGTTCATTAGCTGGTTTAGTTGTTTTTTCTTTGTTGTTGGTTCTTGTTCTAATGTGGAAGTTTTGAGTTTTAGCTTACAGGTTGCATCCTGTTTTGTTCAAGTTGTATGGCTATGAGTGTAGCATGTTACTCTCTTGCCCTTTTTGTAGATTGTATTGATGTGTATGTTGTTGGTGTTTGGTTCTATAAAAGATTTCTTTCATCAAAAAAAAAAAAAAAAACACGTCTAGTCTCTTTTATACTTATGAGATTCTTTTCGTATGTATTATTAAGCATAAAATTTATGTCTTACTGTAATAGTAGGCTGAAAGAAGATACACACTGATATCAATGTCATTGTCTTGGCTTCATTTCATATATGCATTTGTTGGAACTCCATTGTTGACATATTTGCAAAATGTATGAAAATCATAAATGCTTGAAAAATGTTTGATGGAATGCTTGAGAGAAATGTAGCTTCATGTAGTGGACACTGGAATAATAATATGTGCATGCTCAATTGGGTGAGGATAAGAAGGTTTGAGACTATTTAAGCAAGTTCTGTTTGGAAATTTGGAAATTTGAATGTTAATAATTTCACAATAACCTGATATGCTACAAATTCCATGTTACAAAAGATTTTCCTGTAATCAAACTATGACAAAATCTTTGCTTCTGCATAAAAAATTTGGAACTCTTTTGAACATCTCATACGTACATACCATCTAGTTCTCTTATGACTCCAGTCCTATCTCTACTACAGCTCTAATGTATCTCTTAACCCTATTATGAGTTGTAAATCGAAATTTATAAATAGAGGGATATAGTGAAGTATTATTTATCAATTCACTGCTTCAAGTTTGTAAGTCCACACTCACGGTCGAGGTTGAGTCAAGAACACCAAAAATGCATTCTTCAATCAACATGCAATGAGCAACTCAACCAAAATCAAATAGCCTTAATTGCCTAGGAGAGACTGAAATCAATTGTAAGTACCCTAAACATATTTATTTAATTGATCTAACCTTGTTTATCTTGAAGAAAATTGTCATGAGATCAGTATTCAGCTGCGCATACTCTGTAAATTGCATGATCCCAATCCATCCCTCACCACCAATACAGGGTATAGTTGGAAACCATAAATTGAATTTGAACTATTGAGGCTACGCTTAAATAGTGATACAACACCGTCAAATTTGTGTAGGCGTTAGGCTTAAATCATGCCTAGCAAAAAGGGAGGGAAGAAGTTAAATAAAATACAATGACGGGAAAAGTTGCACATGGCAACAGTTTAGACTGTAGGATCTTCTCAAACAAGCAGAATAGCTGGATTATATCTGATTAAACTTACATACAAAACCGTTGAAACCATTTGACATGTGACAATTAGATAGCATAGCAACTGGAAGATATTTGGATACCTAGGAAAAGAATTGAATACACTGGGTACACCACTCACTGCAAAAAGAAATAATATTTTTGTGGAAATCACACTTATTATATATTGATTGGCGTTGCATATTGTTGTAATCTAAAGTTTATGGGGGATATTATCAATTGGATTGTAGCTTGAATGGGGTCTATAGACTTTTTCTATGAATTAAAGTTTCTTAATTAACTTGAAATTGTAATTTCCATTAGTAAGTAAATTTCTCATAGTAATAGAAACTTATAGGCTATAGCGCTTGGTGCCTTTTGGTGAAGAAAATATCTAAAGAACATATGGATCGATGGCCCTTTAGATATTGATATCATTGGGAAAAAAAGTACTGCATGTTATCAAAGAAAAAGCTTTTTCAATGTCTTCTATCACTAATTACTACCTTCCATATTTAACCGGTTTAACATTCTATGCCTCCAACCCTTGCAAAGAAATAGTTGCTCAAATTGTTTGTTGGCTTCCACATTCAAAAATAGAAGTTCATGAATGTCAACAATAGCAACAAATCTTCTCAAATTTCAAACTCAAATTCATTGGTCAAGTATGGGAAAATGGAATTGAACATTAAAAAAAAAAACTCTTATTTGTTACACATAAATATTAAGCATCTTTGCGCTATCAAACATATATGAGAAAACTAATTTTCTTCTTGAACAGGGATATAATAAATCAAAAGACTCATACATAAATTAATTTGCATTTAAAATTGAGATGATTGACTTGATTCATTTGATTGGTTCGAATTCTCTTCACCACCTATTATGGTTTCGTCCAGTGATGAGAGGAAAGGCTTGGAAGGCATTTGAAAGCATTCAACTTTTCCTTCAAGTATTTGAACGACTTTGTTCATTGAAGGGCGATCGTTAGGCTTCATTTGTATACACCATAATGCAACAATGATCATCTTTTTGCCCATTTTCTTTTCCTCTTCGGTGGCGTCTTCCAATAATTCTACGTCGTTTCCATTTTGCAATTGGTCATAAACCCAAGTAGGGAAGTATATTTGGCTTGAGTGTTCTGCAAATGCATTTACGTTCTTTCTTCTACCGGCCATTTTCATCAATAACATTCCAAAACTATAAACATCAGCTTTGTATGAGACGCCTCCAATATTTTTGTAGAACAACTCAGGAGCCATATATCCTAATGTCCCTCTTGCAGCAGTCAAAGAAACAATGCTATCATTTACTGGATATAATTTTGCTAGTCCAAAGTCAGAAACCTTAGGAGTAAAATTTTCATCAAGAAGAATGTTGTGAGGCTTGATATCAAAATGTAAAATTTGCATGTCACATCCTTGATGTAAATATTCAATCCCATGAGCAACTCCTAGAGCTATATCAAACATTTGATTATAGCTTAGGAGCGTGCGTACTTCTGACAAAAAAATGTATTTATTTAGGGAACCATTAGGCATGAACTCATATACAAGAGCCCGTTTCGATCCTTCAACGCAAAAACCAATGAGTTGCACTACATTAACATGGTGAATCCTTCCAATGGTTGCAACTTCGCTTATAAAATCTTGTCCGTTAGCTTTGGACTTACCTAACATCTTTATAGCCACAAGACGACCACTTCGAAGTGTTCCTTTAAATACAGTGCCATAACCTCCTTCACCCAATTTCTCCTTGAAACTTTTAGTAATCTTCTTAATTTCAGAATAAGAGTACCTTATTGGCATGAGGTTATTGTGACTTTGTAGAAATTCTTCGACAACATCATACATTGATAAATGTCTCCTGTTCCATTTATAGATCAAGAATGCAATCACAAATGGAGTCCCCAATATCGTTCTTGGTGCTTGGAATATTAGTCCTATGGAAGAACATCACCAAAGTATGGATTGTAAGCCAACATGTTGTTGCATTGCCGTAAATATATATTTATTTTAGTATATATATATAGATCCTAGTAATTAATTACAATACTTGTTATCTTTTTCAGGTAATAATTCAAATTTTCATTTTGGCCACATGTTATAAATTAATTCATGCTTAATAGTTTATAGAATGATCGATCTGCTAAAAAGGAAAAAGCTAGAAAAAAAACTAACGAAGATCAAAGGAGAGAAGATTCTTACCATAGTCAATTGTCATGTACATCAGTAAATAAATTGGAAGAGCTGGAAGAAATATGGGAAAAAAAAAAATGAATGAATTAATAAAATTGCATAAACAAATGTCACATAGGACCATGCTTAAGAAGAAATAAAAGCAACAGTATAAACCTGTTGCTTTATCATCGAGGACAGTCAATATTCCATTTCGATCTATGTGGTTATTGTTTCATTCTATACTAAATTTACCAAATTGCCCATAGGGAATTTATCCTGCAAATAAATTTTTAAGATTAATTGAAGCCTCACCTAATTTGTTGCCAAATCGCTCATATAGTACTGGTAGTATTCGTTCTTCTAGTTGATAATATAGCTCATATAGTCGTAGTCGTAGTGGTACTGGTAGATGATCTAATACTGTTTTGACAAACAAGAGAATAACATGCATCAGTACTGTTTGGAAACATAGAATTAAAACTCGGCATTTCTTTTAAAGTTGTCGTTTTTTTTTTTTTTTTTTTTTTTTTTTTTTTTTTTTTTTTTTTATGTAAACATCACATTAATTGCAAGGAATGATCTGTTTATAAAAACAAAGGAATAAGAAAAAAAGAAGAAGAAGATAATCAAAATAAAAAAGATAACGCGCGGTTCTTACCGAAGGTGAACACTTGAAATAGTATTCCGTCAATAACTACAACATGAAAATAAATAAATTAATTAATTTATCAATTAATAAAAAAGGTGATTTGAGTATAAGATCCTTCAAACAAGTTTGCGAGATTGAAAACTTACAATAGTATATCTTCTCAAGGATTCCTTCCTTAGGAACAGCTTCAGCGACTAGAAGCATGAATGGTTAGCGATGAAAAAAGAAAGAAACAGAAATTTAATGGTAATTAAAATTTAAACATGTAAGAAATTTAATTAGAAATTACAAGTGTTATGTGTATTTTTTTTTTTTTTTCGCATGCATTAATTCTTTTATATACGCACCTTTTCGATAGCAACTAACAATATTGCCCGCCCCATCGAGGTAGCAATCCTCAACTCTGCAGCTTCCACAATAAGCTCCGTACCAAGAAAGCTCAAAACCCCGTAGCAATTCATTGTGGAAGTCTGTACAGGAAATATTTCTCAAGTCATAATGATCACGATCTGAATAGGATGTGAGAGATATTTGCTTCACTTGGCACAAGTCCCCCAACTCCATTGCAGCACGATACCCGAATAGAACATATTTATACCTCTTGGAATTGGGATACACTCCATCCTCAATGCAAGCAGAAATGTTTAGATGATACCGGGAATTCACTGGCTTTTCACATTCCACGAAAATCAGATTGTGCGTTATGTAGTACTCTCTACGATTCAACGAAAATGTTTGATATGGATCCCCTGAATTGAAATTATTGTACTCTAGAGAATAACGAGGGATGAAGGAGTAGTTCTCATTAGCGTTGAGTCCAATACCTGGGTCTACAACTCTGATTATGTAGTCGGTGTAATTGATTTGTCGTACGTGGTATCTTCCATGATATAAGTGTAACAATAGTGTTTGGTTGTTCTCACATGAAAGATTATACCTTTGATCGCCGCAGTTTTTGGGCTCGCTCGTTAGTCGAAACAGATAGCTTATGTTAAGGATAGAGCCGCAGGAAGAAGGAGGACAGTGATCTTGATCAGCACTAGTATTGCAAGTTTGATGAAAGAGGACAACAACAACAATAAGGGCCGTCAGTCCCATACCTCTTGCCATGGAGATATGGAGAGAGAGAGAGAGAGAGAGATAGATATTCCACATTATTCCACAGCAAAGCCTATATATAGACAAAGTAAATAAATAATTTAGATTTATAAGGCGTAAGCACCTACGTCATATATTGAAAATAGGCCTTTTATGAAGTATTTAAGAGGCTGAGAACCATTGCTGATGGATATTTGCATAGAAATGGTAATCTCATACTTGTTCTTGTTTGTGGCTTTCATCATAGACCTTGGATATGCCCAAAATATGTGTGCTGAAACACGTTGTGGCGGTCATGGCCCACCCATCCGATTTCCCTTCCGACTTAACACCCACGCAGATCACTGTGGGTATTCTGGGTTTAATCTCTCCTGCACCAACACAAATGATACAGTGCTAGAACTTATTAATTTTGTAATCAATGTTGGGACTTCAATTTGATGATTATAAAAAAGTGGCTACTAATTTTTTTTTCTTTTTCTTTTATCTGCCATTTTTTCCTTTTCAATTGTCAATTTCTTAGGTTGTCATATAATCTAAGAATGAATTTGTTTTAGTCACACCATTTATTTATGAAGCACCACACAATTTATCTTTCTGTTGCACGGTATCTATAAAAGACTAATATTGTATATTTCTGAATATATATCAGCTCAAGATCCCTTACTTTATGCATAATAGAAATATTAAAAATCATGACAAATTCATGATCTGCTCTTTATCACATTAATGGCCATACAAATTCAGGTTTGTACTAATCCCCAAAAATAATTGGTCCAAATTAACCTTCACTTCCACTCCTTATTTCTGGGTCATCACTCACACTTTCTGTGTCTATATCTTTTTCATTGAGGTGTCCGAGTCATGCATGGACATAACAATCAACCCTTCGTCATTGCCCTCGTCAGTCATACACCTTGGTTTCCAAAAGAAATTTCCAAGATCCTACAAGTGATTGGATTTGGACCACACCACTATCTCCCTAGTTAATGTCTCTATGTATTTTGAGTCCATGATTGAGACTACACATAGTCATTGGCACACAGAGTCCACGCTCATTATTGCACTACTAAAAACCCAGTGTTTACTAGCGTTAAATGGAAACACTGATAAATTTTTTTCAATATCGGCCGATAGTATTTGATACAACCCATAGACTTTGGCATGGAGACTCCACGCTAGCTCATTATTGCACAACTAAAAAATACGGTGTTTACCGGCGTTAAGTGAAAACACCGATGATCATTTAAATATCGGTGTTTATCTTAAACGCTGATAATGATTGAGACAACACATGGCCTTTGGCATGAAGACTCCATATTCATCATTGCATCGATAAGCTTTTAAAAATTGGCGTTTAGCTTAAATGCTGATGATGATTGAGATTACACGTAGCCTTCGGCATAGAGACTCGATATTCATTCTTGTTATTTTGTTGGCCATTTTTCTACCCACTTATTTGGAAATTAGAGTTATGCTTTCCTTGTATATTATTGTTATAGTTAATGTTATTTTGGACACATCGGAAATGATCTCTACTTCTAAACCTAGAATTGTGGATTCTCGACAACTAAATTATGGGAGAGATGAAATTCCCAAATAATGTATTTATGGAAAAACTGATAATTTTTGAAATATTTTTTAACTATTATTTATTCATTTATCTACCATTATGATATGAGCCGTTCATTTACCATAATGATAAGAACGGCTCATATCATAATGGTAAATAAATGAATAAGTAATAGTTAAGAAAAAAAAAAAAAAAAAAGAAGAAGAGAAAGAATAATGTATATTTCTGAATATATATCAGCTCAAGATCCCTTTCTTTAAGCATAATAGAAATATTAAAAATCATGACAAATTCATAATCTGGTCTTTATCACATTAATGGCTCTACAAAAACAAAGAGGCATGTGGGAACCCATTTTGTTTTTTTTTTTTGTAAATGCCTTTAAATGCTCTTGAAGAGAGGCAAGCTGTAGCTTGTAGTGTGTGATTGATGAGGGCAAATGGCAAAAGGGTAGATTGTTATGTACATGGCTGGGGAGTAGGGATACTTTAATAAGAAAGATCAGATGAGAGGGGGCAAACTTGTGGACTGGGAGTCATTTGGGTTGACGTTGAATGAATCTGAACCAACGTAATTCTCTTATCTTTTCCAATACTATCAAACTGCAAATTTTCCTTCCACATGCATTCTCTGAACCGTCTTGGAAATTTCTTTTGGAATCCAAAGTGAATGATTGATGACCCAGAAATAATTAAGGACTGGATGTGAAGGTTAACCTTCAATTTGGACCAATCATTTTTGGGAATTAGTGCAAATGTGACTCACGGCAATCTTACTGTAGTTTATGAGATGGACATTTCGCAATTGCCGTTGTCGCTGGATGAATGTTGTCCACTGGATTGGATGCCTATTAGTCTTCGCGTACACAACACGGTCCAACTCTAACTGGAAGACTTGTTGCCAAGCTTGCACTTTGATAGTCTTTGAGTCGGGGGCGGGGCTGTAGAAAAAACTTAGAAATTAAAGTCTTTAGTTTAAATGTTTTATGGTCACGGTAGTATTTTCTTTACATGTTGTATTCGTACTCAAATCTTCTTTACATTATCTTTAGTTGGAACTATAGGCCATCTTCTAATCAACTTGTCAACTAGAGACAAAAACAAAAGGCATTACGTGGAAAGTTCAAAATTTAGAAACTAAAGTCTTTAGCTTAAATGTCTTTTGGTCACTGTAGTCTTTCCTTTACGTGACAGTTTTCGTAGTCAAGTCTTCTTTACATTATCTATAGTTGGAAATAGAGGCCATCTTCTAATCAACTTGTCAACTAGAGACAAAAACAAAAGGCCTTCTTCTGTGGGAAGTTAGAAACTTAGAAATTAGTCTTTAGCTTAAATGTCTTTTGGTCACTGTAGTCTTTCCTTTACGTGTGTTGTATTCATAGTCAAGTCTTCTTTATATTATCTTTAGTTGGAAATAGAGGCCATCTTCTAATCAAGTACTTGTCGACTAGAGACAAAAACAAAAGGCCTTTTGTGGAAAGTTAAAACTTAGAAATTAAAGTCTTTAGCTTAAATGTCTTCTGGTCACTGTAGTCATATTTCCTTTACGTGTTGTATTCGCAGTTAAGTCTTCTTTACATTATCTTTATTTGGAACTAGAGGTCATCTCCTAATTAACTTGTCAACTACAGAGACAAAAACAAAAGGCCTTTACGTGTTATACTCGAAGTCAAGTCTTCTTTACATTATTTTTATTTGGAAATAGAGGTCATCTTCTAATCAAGTACTTGCCAACTAGAGACAAAAACAAAAGGCCTTTACGTGTTGTATTCGTAGTCACATCTTCTTTACATTATTTTTACTTGGAACTTGAGGCCATCCTCTAGTCAACAAGTATCTACAGCATGGTAGAAATTTAAAAACTTAGAAACAAATGGCTTGTTTAAGTTTCCTATTATTTTCAGCTATTTTTATTGGAAAAAATATAATTTAGCCTCTCAAATTACTGCTATTTCTTTGGATGGCCCCCTAAATTACCAAGGGTTGCACTCTGACCCCTCAAACTACCAAAATCTTTGAAAAATGTCATTTTTGACGAAATATCCCTTAAATACCCCTGTCAAGTGTCATTTTTCAATTAAAAAAAAATTCAAAAAAAAAAATAGAAAAAATTATAAATATTAAAAACTAAAAAAATAATTTTTTTTTTATTATTTTTTTAAAAATATTGTGATCGACCGGAGGATATACTACTTCTTTCCAGCATCATCATTGGGCATGATGCACGCCTTTAGCTCAGCAAATTCATCCCTGCCTCTCCGAACGACTCTAAAAAAAAACATTGTGGTTGGCCAAAACGTGAAGCCCTCAAAAAGCAACACCAATGAGATGATAGGAGAAAGTCACCGGAGTATTGTTGCATGCACCTTTGTAAAAGCTAGCACTTAACAAAGCATTTGGCCGAAGTATTATAAAATATATATATATATTTTGAGGACTCATTGTAATATATAAAATAGGAAACAGATCATGCCGTGTTCTTTGGTCTGAAAAAAGGTGGGGAAATGACTTATCAAAAAAAAAAAGGTGGGGAAATGACTCGTGAGTGCTCAAACTCTCCATTGACGTTGATTTAGTCTTTCCACATAAATCTTGATGGCGATATCCTACCGGTGACTTGCTATTCATAAACTAGCAAAGACTTCGACGATCGATGACCTGAGCAACGACTTTGGTAAGGTGGAAAATTTTCTAAGAAAGAAAGACCCAATTATTTATCCATAAAAAGAAACAAAAGGACAAGAATACATAAATTAATTAATCGAGTTGAAATTTCTCAATGATGTATTATTGTTTTTCTTCCTCTGCAAGACATGATATAAAAATTAATTTTTAGTTTAATATTTTCTTCTTAAACTTGACTACCCTTATGAAATCAAGACAGACAATAATTTGAGTTACTCTACTTGTAAAAAAAAATTAAAAAGAAAAAAGAAAATGAGTTACTCTTACCTTTATCTCAATTCCAAAACTTTCATAATCTTATGCTCCGTTTGTTTCGGCGTAAAATGATTTCTGGAAAATGATTTCGGCATTTTTCGGTGTTTGGTAGGGGCGAAAATAATAGTCAATCGGAAAATAATTTCTATTTGACCAAAAATGCTTAGTAAATTTCGAAAAATGATTTACGCTTTTTAAAAGTGTAAATCGTTTTCCGAAGACGCCAGACACAGTCAATCTATTTTAAACGGCACAGTCGACCTTCACGTTCAAGCAGCTGACCACCATCGAAATATTGCCGGTATCGGAATCCGACAACATCCGGTTAATGTCGCCGGAATCCGGCCACCTTCACCAGAATCCGGTCAGCCAGATTCCAGCGACCAATCCGGCCAGATGGCCGGAATCCGGCCTTTTGTGCCAGATTCCGGCGAAACTGCCGGAATCCGGCCACTTTCGCCGGAATCCGGCTATCCCAGATTCCGACGAAACTGTCCGGATTCCGGCCTTTATCTCGAATTCTGGCTATATTAGCCAGAATCAGGTAAAAATGGTCAGAATCTTGTCGGTCAGTGACCGAATCTCGTTATTGATGATTTTTATATTATTAATATTAATATGTTGTGAATAAAAATTGATTTTTATAAGTTAATATGATTGAATAAAAATATATAAAAAAAAAAATTTGCGATTTTTCGTACGCGCCAAATACCGGAAAATGCTTTCGACGGAAAATGGTTTCCTGAAAAATGACTTCCTTAAAACCATTTTACGACGGAAACCATTTTACGTCGAAACAAACGGAGCATTAAACGAAGAAATGATATAAAAAAATTTGAGTTAATCTTAACTTTATCTCAATTCCAAAACCTTCATAATATATATTAAACTGAGAAATGATATCTACATTTTTGCCCTACATTATTGACATAGAGTAGTATCAATCAACTCTTAGACTAATCATTATTTTAAAAATAAAAAATTCAATGGTTAATTAAGACTGTTATGTTAGTATTGTGAAATATCCATGAAATAAAATTGTAGTTTGGATATGGCTAGGAAATATGGGCATTAAAAAAAATAAAAAAGGAATCAATAAAATCTAAATAAATCTAAAGACCATATATTATTTTCTCATCCTGCATCACAATGTTTTATAAAATGCTGCTATATTTTTTTTTTTTTAAAAAAAAAAAAAAAAAAAACAATAACAACATCTTAAAAGATGCTACTTATTTTTGGTACGTAAAACACTACTATTTTATTTTATTTTTATCCAATTTGTTTATTATTATTCTTTTTTAAAAACCAAAAATGAGTTCTATAAAATGTCGAAATCACACATATGACCCCAATTCGGAAATCTCTTTTTAGCGGTCACTAGCTACGCTCGGTGAGCACATTTTCAAGCTAAAAATATATCGCTTCCCCCTTCCCCAAACATATCATTTGCTCCGATACCCTACCTTATTTTGACTTTAGTAGGTATTTTATGCATTTCGTAATTTCTTAAATAAACAAAACATGCATTTTATTTTCCTAGAAATTACACGAAAATAAACCAAATTGAAGTGAAAATTATAACGTACCCTTGATTTCATTGAAGTAAAATAGGGTATTTTTTAGTATAGTTTGAAAATTGGAAGTTATTGAAAAAAAATAAAAAGGATGCAACAATTGGGCACACATTATAAGCATGCCTAATTCGATAGATTTGGCAAAAGACGGTCCATAAAGTGGATCTATTCCATTTTTGTTTGAGAAGAAAAGCCAAAGTTGGCCATGCACATTCATTGACTTTCATTGCTCGGGCAGTTTTGTAAGGTGAACAAGAATTGAAATCAAGTTACTCTTAACCAATTTAAAAATTCAGAAAGCCACAGCATTTGAGATTTACAAATACTAATCTTCCTTTTTTTGGGAGACCTAATCAGCAAATGCATAAAAGCACAAAGGGTTATTATAATGCTATCACCATAACAAAGTGTTATCATTTTACATCTCTATTTTAGCAGCAAATTTACCAAATTTAAATTTGTTGGATTTTTTTTCTCTCACTATTCTGTATGTATATCCCTTAAAATGTGGAAATGACAACATCCTACAGTTCCCCTAATGTTGTTAACTGACAATGCCAAAATCCCTTGTATATATTGTCCGGGATTTGGTCTTCTAAACGAATCAAAAACTCGCCTCCTTCGTTGTCGGACGCCTCAAAAAATATCACAAGCTATTAGCAAGAACCTGCCAATTGGGTGGAGTAAATTCTACATCCGTATTACAACAAAAGAGATGCAGGGTGCAAGCTCAGCACAACACAATCTGATATTATCATTGTGAATTTAGGAGGGAAAGGACACGAGAGGATCAGATTTATCCTTTAGGTTTGGAAAGACAAGTATAGTAGCATACAAGCTATGTCCTTAATTAGTTTTTTAAAATTCACCTGATAATTTTGAAAACAATTCTAATGTTTTAGCATTGCCAGAATGCTGGATTACCTGTTGGAGAGGCTTGCTTATGGCTTTATCCCTGTAACTAACATGAAACTTTGCCTTAGCTAACAAACCCTAGGTCCCAAAAACAAAATGTAGAGAATATGTTAGTATACTCAGCATACAATAGAGGAAAAGAAAAGAAAAAATAAAAACAAAAACCGGCAGACAGTGAGTGAGAAATTATTACCTCTGTGTCAAATTCTCCTGATTTAACTGAAACATTGATGTCGGTGATGTTCTTCACGAGATCCACCAATAATCCAGGGTGATCAGCTGTCTCCACAAGTAGTAAATTGCACAAATAACATTGTAGTGGGGGTAGGGGAGGTAGAGGCAACAAGAAATTTTATTTTTTGCCAGCTGGATTCTCATGTCAAGATGTCATGATTCATGCCTAGCAGATAATTGCTAATGTGGGTGTGGAGCTACAACCTCAACAATTGTCATAGGAGCAACTGTTGTTGGGTTGCAGGAGTTAATCACATGAGTAAACAAAACTGATACATGCATTACTCTGGTCAGGGCCATCACTACAGACCTTTACATGAGTTGCTATATCCACATTGTTAGGGATAAAATCAACCCTAGAGACACGTGGATTCAAAGACATCTCGGAGTTATGTCTCGGACATTTGTTCCGCCCAGCGAAGAAAGATCGTCTAGGTATAAAGGCGTCTCGGACATATAAAGGCGTCTCAGACATATAAATACGTCTCGGACATATAAAGACATCTCGGATGTATAACGACGTCTCGGTCTTCACAACCTTGTTATGGTGCGGCGATACCCCGAGATCTCCAAGTCGGAGCGAACATATCTCGGGTATCATCACCTCGGAGGTTGGCTGAAGTGTGCCGCAGTTGTCTTAGAATGCGATGAGGATAGGATCCCAGAAGATCAGGGATAAACCACAATTCCATAATTAATGGGATAAGATAGTTATTGATATGGAATTCAATTTAAAAGGATACAAGCGCAATCAAACTGCGAATTCTACAATGTTATTTGATGAGTGTCAAATATTGCATATGTGGACCCCTTAATTTGCATTTACTAAACCTTTAGTTTTGTTATTTTCTAATGTTTTTGGTTAGTTTTGGTATTTTAGTATTTTGCAGGTCATTGAAAGAAAACAATAGCTTTAAGGTGAAAGAAAGCACACTTTGAGAAGACCTAGATGATGTGGTTATGTTCAACCAAATCAAGAAGAGGACTAAATCGGAATTTCTCTAATTGGAGTCAAAATCGGATTGGACTAAATTTTAAATTCAGCATATGTCACAGTATTTTGCCCATAACTTTCAGCTCAGGTATCCGATTAAGGTGAATCAAGTGGAGTTGGAAAGCTAACTCAATTTTCTACAAATCCTTATGAAATAGGATTTTCCTAATTCGGACGTCTGCTTTGCCAAAAGTGCCCCGCAATAAAAGGCCGCAAATTTGGACGGATTTGGAGTCCTTTTCCTTCTTGGATTGTGTTTTGAGTCTCCTACTCAAACTAGGAGACTAACCTCCGATTTTTCTAGGAATTCTAGGGCTTCTAAGATTTTTTTTCTCCATATAAATAGACCTCTAAGGCTCAAGGAGAAAAAGTGAGAAGCTAGAGACCAAAATATTCTTTTCTTTTTAGTTTAGTTTTTTCTTTAGTTTAGAATTTATTTTTCATAGTCATGCATAGTTAATTTTTCAACTAAGGTTGAGGATGAAGCCTCACCATTGAAGAGCAACAATATTTTCATGTAAGTTTATACTATCCGATTTTATTTGGTTTAATTTTTCCTATGTTTTACTTCTTTTCAATGTGTGGAATGATTCTTGGATATCTTTTGTGATTGAAGGATACATTTGATGATTTGAGATAATTTCACATAATTGATTGCTTGGGTTTTTATTTATCAAAACGTTGGATATTCATTGTGTTTCGTTCTACGGATACATTTGATGATTTGGTTTAAACCGGATATCTTTTGTGATTTGTGCAAAGAACGGATTCATTAAATGATTTAATGATTTTTTTGAAGCATAGTAGAACATACATAAGAGTTGTATGGTGAGAACTTCGGATGTGTATTGATGAACATGAGAATATGTTGCTATGATTTGGTGGGTGTGGATTTCAAAACCTTAGTACCTTTTCTTTTGTTTTATTTTACTTTATTTAGTTTATGTTTTCTTTATTTATCAAAATCTATTAATTTTTGGAACTAGGTTAAGATTTAATTAATTTAGTCATAAATTTGTTTTCAAGAACACAATTCCCTGTGGGATCGACCTCGCACTTGCAAAACCCTTTATTACAAACGATTCGTGCACTTGCGAGTACATTTAAAATTCACATCATTATTCAAATTCTCTGAAGATAAGATTCAGCTAAGCTAGGACTCAAACTCATAATCCAACTAGGCGTCAAGAAGTCTAATAAGGTTGCAAGTCTGGTAAGACCACAAGCCCGGCCTATAAATAAAGACCACCGTACCAGGTATGATCTACGCATTCTCTAAGTGCTTGAGATCGGAATATTCTTCAGGAAATTGATTTAAACTGACTTAGGCATCGGAGTGGGCGTAGTCGGCACCCCCGACGAGTTGTTTGTTATTTTTGCAGGATTGGAGTAGTAGATCAGGATCCAGCAGCGAATCACCAGGCGACACGTCACCATACCGGAAACTGTATCAACACACATCAACCTGAGGAATAACAACACGGCATATCTGAATTGGGACAAAAGTGTGGGACTTCAACAATCGACATATATTTTGTGCACCCATAAATCTATCAGGATGCATTGACACAATATACCCCTCATAAGATATGAAAACAAAGCCAATTGGACAATACTATCTTACTTCCACCATGTTCCACACCTTAATTAGTGAAAAATATATCATTACATGACACAAGCAACTCAATATGATAGAAAATCAGCATTTTGGGAATTGGACATAATATTACTTAAGAAGTCTCAAGCCACTGCATTATGTTATACAAAGGGAGCATAAAAAGAAGTGCAAAAAAGTATTTTACTCATGCAGTTTCTTCTTTATTTTAGCCATATTTATTTTTCTAGCAAGGGACCAGTTGGGGGAGGGGTGGTGTGGGGCGATAGGGTGCTTCCACTTCCAGTCGCAGCAGATCTATCAATCACTTCTTGAATAAGAACATTTCTACCATGAGTATGATGGGCAAAGGCAAGGGTCACTATGGCAAACTGAAAATTGGCATCATCAAAATCAGTGCCAAGTGCACATTTTCACGCTCAATTGTGCATGCATATTAACAGTGTGCACAAAGACACAAGCACACGCAGAGTGCACATGCACACACAGCAGAAGAGACCTCAAGCCACTGGTTTGTACAACATTCATGAAATGGCAGGTAACACAACATTTTTTTTTTTTTTTTTTTTTTTTATGAATAAGATAACACAAACATATTCAACGAAAGTAAACATAGTAATAATATTCTAAATGTGACCGATTTATCCCAGATAGTTAACTTTGCAACAAAAAGTGCTCCACCACACACAAACTCCAACCAGATTTAAACTTCAAAAATGAAAATATAACAATAGAAAGATTTGAACCTGTTGTTTTGGTGGCATTACTCCAAAGGCTACTCCCATTGCTAATTGGCCGCTTGATTCCTGGAACGTGTTGACGAAGCTGATAAAGAAAGGAACTCCAAGAAGTGGTGCTCTACCAGGTGTTATCTAAATATGAACATTAAAAAAATAAAAAAATAAAAAAATAAAAGGTTTAAAGATGAAATACCGGATGATACTCGATCATGTTTTTTATAATTGTTAAGCGAATTGCCTCAGGCAGCTCTGGATCTTCTACTTTTCTGCCAGTGTCACTGCAAACAAACTCCACCAACAAATAAATGAAAATCCATATAAAACAGTGACAAAAAGAACTAATTACAACAAGGAATGAGTCACATGTCAAATTTTTAAGGATTTCAGAGTTATCTAGGAAACTAAGATTTCCAACCGTATCAGAAACAACTAGCTATTTTCTTATCCAGGAACAAATGTCACCAACACCAATTCTCTTTTTGTTTTTAGGTGTTTCCGCGCATTAGTTCAAGGGATTGTCAAATTTGTGACTCAAATACCAGCAATTGTAAGGAAGGTCACTCCAGAAAACATATAAGAAAGTGTTTCTTTCAAGGATAATAGAGATTTGAACTTTCAGTCAAATGGCCAGAAAATAAAAAAGAAGAGAAAAAAAAATACTAGCATCAATTGCAAATTTGGCAGCTGTCAGGACAGTATAAGAGCAGAGTAGACAGTATGTATACAAGAACTGAAGTTCATATGTACATGTAAGGCATAATATAACTTACGCTCTAGTGACGGCAAACTTGTTGTGCTTCCCAGAAGAATCCAAAAAAACATTGGCCTTAACAACATTGAGTCCAAGATTTTTAAGTGCATTCATCTGCAACTCATTTGCTGATGCTTAATGTCCACAAACCAACATATTCTAATAAATCATATAGAATCAAAAAAATTTCTCATGCTCAATAAACTAAAGGAGGAAGTAACTGGCTTCATACAGTATCGAGAAGAGCTAGCTCCAACTCGATCCCCAAAAGTTATCTCCACAATAGTTGCACTTGGATCAGAGTCTTGGTTGATAACAACTACAGGAGTTGGGATGGTATCACTATCACTAGGACTTGCACCTGTTTGCCACCCAATTCCCCAAATTCAAAAACCAAAAGAAATTAGAGAAGTAAGCTACTTAATATGCAAAACCCCCTATCACATAGATCAAAAATTGTTTACCTCCAGAGCAGTAACTGATGATGCTTGTGGAGTGATTGCAGTGACTGAAGATAACCATCTGACAAAAACTAACAGAAACTTAACAAAAATAATAGCAACAATGCCATGCCCAAGTGTAAGTAGATGTTGGACAACTCATATGCTAAGTAGGATGATTTCATTATGCCATCATTTATTCTAATGAAATGATTTCACCAAGTTTTGATTTACTCTGTTTTATTTTGCTGTGCTGTTACACTTACCGACATTACAAGATTTGTTTTATTTTGCTGTACTTTAATTTTATTCTTGCTATATCAGGTATTACCAAAAAAAAAAATAATGATTTTTTTTAAAAAATTTTTTTACTTAGAATCATTTTAGGGTCCTTAAAACAACTCAAAAAAATAATATTTTTTTTAAAAAAAAAAAAATTATTTTGAGTCGTTTTAGTGCTAAGACGGCTCTAAAACAGCTCAAATTCCGTGTCTCGTGCTCACGCCCCCATTTTTTTGTCAAAGAAAGTGTAATGCGCTTTCTTGTTTATAAAATGTAAATTGTGGATATTGATGGATATTAATATGAAATTGAGATGGATAATGGTGATTGAATGTAAAAGATGGATGATGAATAAGGTAGGGCAATTCGAGAAGCCAAAGAACATCAATGGCTGATTTGAGAACAGTAAATCTCCGAGAACATTTCCCTGCATAATCCTTTTGATAATTCTTTTGATACCCATACAATCTTTCCTTGGTAGCTAATATAGGCTAAACTAACTATGATAATATTATTCAGCCCAACTAATTATTCAATTATAAACCCAAGCCCAAAGCCCTAACCCAATATCCCTTACATTTAAACCCAAGCCCACAGGTCCTAACATAATATCCCGTACAGAAAGAGAGACCGAGAGAGAGGGAGAGAAACAGAGAGCTTGAGAGAAGAGGCGTGCGGTGGGCTAGCCACCGTTTGGGGCGGACGACGGCGCCGGGGCGGGTGGTTCACGATCCAACGCCAGTGAGGCAAAAATCTTGGAGTTCTGGCATTTTCTCGGTAGCCAAGCAGTAGAAAATCCTTTTTTTTTTGGGTAAGTATAATTTTTAGGCTTGATTTCTTTATTTTTGTTTTGATTTGGGTTGTTTTGTGAAGATTTTCGTTATACCCACTTATTCCGGTTCTATAATGGTAAAAATCAACCACCAAAACAGGTATATATTTTGTTTTATGCTTTCATTTTTTTTTTCCAAGTTTTCCTGGTAACCAATCAGAGATTAACGTGTTTTGTATCTGAACTATACTTTATTTTCATACGTATTCGTCAGTACCATAATGGATTTTCTTGTTTCTTGGAATTTTCTCTGAGTTGGAATTGATCTTCCAGCAATTGAAGTCCGATTTGAGCACCTAATCGTTGAAGCAGAAGTTCATGTAGGAGGCAGAGCCTTGCCTTCCTTCTTTAACTTCATTATAAACATCCTAGAGGTAACCATCTGCAAAATATACAACGTAAGTTAGTGATAAATTTTATTAATTTCTTGAAGTGAGAAAATACGGTCAGCTGTTATCTTGAATTGGATTCTGAATTTCTGGGAAATTTGTATCAAATTTCTAATTTGATGGATATTAAAGGTGGCAATCCAATTTTCCATAGAGTTCTGTACTTGGCAAATAAGGTTTGTTGAACTTGTGTTCAATTCTATCGATAGGCTACTTGTGATTTAAAATGAGATTGTACATGCATTTGCATGGTTGGGCATTTTATATGCATATGGATTTGCCCATAGAGATGTTAATGTGAGTTGTTTGTTTGTTAGTAATTCATCTCTAAGTGAATGTAATCACATCTGGTTTTAAGCTGAAACATAATTATTACACGTATAGTCAAACTTCAATGGTTGTTCTTTACATATCTTTAACTAGAACTTATCTGTGTACTTCATTTCTACCCAAATACTACAACAGGATATTTGAAATCAACAGTTTTGACTGTTAAGTTCGATATGCAGTTTAATGGTAGCTTCATGTTTTGGAACTGGATAGCTAGCTATTACTCTTGCAGTGGTGATCATGGTTCATTCACTCAGAATTAATATTTTGTCTTTGCAGATGTATGAAATGTAATGGCAAGGGAAAGATATATGCTCCGCCTATAAAGGTCAATGTTTTGTATTCATTTATATAATCATCATAGGTAAAGTATACACTCTCAGAATATTTGTCTTCCGTAATTTTCTTGAGTTCTATGGCAGCATCTGGTAAATCGAAGCTCATAGATGGAGAGACATTTTTTTTTTTTTTTTTTATAAGTAATCGGAACTTCATTAAAAAAGCGTAAGGCGCCCCTTAGTACACAGGGAGTATACAAAGGAAGAGCCCAGCTAGCCAATAAAGCAGAACCTGGAGAGACATTTTTATAACTACGTGGAGAATTTGTCTGTTGATAATTGAACTTAATTAGTTGCTCATTCTTTACAAGGTCTTTTGCTGTATTAGATCAGACAATAGTTTAGTCTTATTTGGACTTGCTCAGTGTAGCAATGAGACATGCATAAAGAAAAAAACTTGGATTGATTTTACCTGTTTCATTTTTCAAAGTAAAATTTCATTTCATTCCACAAACAAATTAAAAGGGGAAAAGAAGAACAAACAAGTTGTGCTTTTCCAAAGAAATAATTGATTGTAAACACAATATTGGTGGACCAAATTCACCGTAGTCCAGGATCATGTATGCTAGTAAATTGATTGGAGGAGGAGCTGCAAGAAGTATGAAAAAAAAAATTAATTAATTAATTAATTAATTAATTAACAAAATTGCATAAACAAATGTCACTTTAGCTAGGGCCATGCTTAATTAAGAAGAAATAAAGGCAACAGTATAAACATCTTGCTTCATCGATCATCGAGGACAATCAATATTCCATATTTCTATGTCGTTGTTTCATTCTATACTAAATTTACCAAATTGCCCACAGGGAATTTATCCTGCAAATAAATTTGTAAGATTGGAGCCTCACCATTGACAAATGTCTCATATATTCGTACTAGTGGTCGTAGTGGTGGTGGTACTCGTAGTCCTAGTAGTCCTCGTAGTAGATCAGATACTGTTTTGACAAAGGAAATAATAACATGCATCAGTACTGTTTGGAAACATAGAATTAAAACTCAGCATTTCTTCTAAAGTTGAAAATATAGTATTTGTCGTTATGAAAAAAAAAAAACCCTCCAAACAAGCTCTAAATTAAAGTTCTTACCGATGTTCGGTGGTAGTGCTAGTATTGCCAGAATAACTGCAGCATGAAAGAAAAAAAAATTAAAATCATTAATCAATCAAAAAAAAAGGTGATTTGAATAATTTAAAAGTATATGACCTAATAAAATTGCATAAACAACTTTCCGTTTGGTCATGGTAAAAATAGATATAAATAACCTCTTAGACTTGAGGTGTCTTAGAATTGGATCGTATTGATCGAATTCTCATGATAGAGAACTTACTTGTGTATATCATGCTAACATAGTCAAAGATTCCTGGTTTACCTAAGAAAAGAACACCATTAGCTAGCGTTTAGAAGCATCAATATATGGTTAGCGATGAGAAAAGAAAGAAACAGAAATTTAATTAGAAATTGCAAGTGTTATGTGTATTTTTTTTTTTTTTTTTTTTTCGCATGCATTAGTTCTTTTATATACGTACCAGATCGGTACCAGTAAAGCTCAAAACCCCGTAGCAATTCATTGTGGAAGTTTGTACAGGAAATATTTCTTAAGTCATCATCATAATAATAACGATTTGGCCAGGGGATGAGAGATATTTGCTCTACTTGGCACAATTCCCCCAACTCCAGTTCTGCATAACGATAATCTTGTGCACTATTATACTCGAATAGAGCATATGTATACCTCTTGGAAGAATACACTCCACCCTCAAAGCAAGCAGAAATGTTTAGATGATACCGAGAATTCACTCGCTTTTCACATTTCACAAAATACACTGCCTGACCAAGTGATTGATATGGATCCCCTGAACTGAAATTATTGTAGTCTAGAGAATAACGAGGGATGAAGGAGTCGTACTCAGTAGCCACTACAAAAATCGCATGAAATAGCCACGTGCAGTTTGACACGTGTACAATGTCGTACACGTGTCAAACATTTAGACACGTGTAGTTTGACACGCGTATTACGCGTGTCAAATGTGCATGTTACAAACTGCACAGTTTGACACGCGTATCGTAATACACGTGTCAAATTTGACACGTGTATTCCGATACACGTGTCAAAATGTTTTTAATTAAAAAAAAAACTAAATTCAGTTTTTTATTTAATTAAAATTTTTATTTAATTTTTTAATTGTATTTTTAATTTAATTAAAAATACAATTAAAAAATTAAATAAAAATTTTAATTAAATAAAAAACTGAATTTAGTTTTTTTTAAAAAAAAAATAATTTTTTTATTGTTTTATAAAATTTATTTGGGTTAATTAAATTTTTTTTTGAATTTTTCAAATTTTGTAATTTTCGACCACAAATAACGCAGCATTTATTTTACCCAAAACCAACACGAAATCATACTACACAAACAAATAATTAATAACATATTCGTTAACAAGCAAATATTTACGAACAAAAAATAATTACACAAAATATCTACAAATCTGAAAGGCGTCTCTGCGAATCACGAGGTACCGTCCCAGGCGTGTTCTCGCCCACCGGCGATTGCTGCGCAATGAATGGTGTAGCGGGCGAAGGTGTAGCGACAGTGGAGTGCTGGCTCAGCTGTCGTCCAACAGGTGACAACGTACCAACCGTTGTCGAATTACCTGCAAATAATATAGACAATTAAAGTATATAATATTACTTGCAAAATTAAAGGGGTAATGGAAACAAATTGAAATTAATTTTGTCCTATACACAATATAAATCATACCTGCAGATGCACTACCAACGAACGACGTACTACCTACGTGTGCAGGAGAAGACTGATTACCAACACATGGTGCTGGTACTGCCATGGAGGACATGAAGACCTCCATCTCTCGCAAGCGCTGCTCTATGCCGTCGAACTGTTGCACGCGCTGCTCCAACCGGTCATTCCTCGCTCGCTCAGCATGTAGCTCCGCTTGCATCTCTTCCATCTTCCGAGACTGTTCGGCCCAATCCCGAGACGTCCCCTGAGATGGTCCCCCCTGTGACCGAGGCCTATATGAAAAACATGTCCCTCGAACAGGTGTGACGTTCGGCCCAACCTGCCGAACCCTCCCTGGATACTCAGGCCTCCCAATCGCCTGTTCGTAAGCGTCGTTCGGTGCCCAACGCACCGTGTCTGCGGAGACGCTTTGCGTGGCGGCTGGATCACTGGCTAAACTCTGCGTCATCCTCTCCTGTACGTCGTCAACATGAAAAAGTCATATATTGAATAATGACATATCACACATAATTTAAAAATATTAGTAAACTAAATCAGTAGCATACGCATAAGACCCGTGTACGGTCGTTCACGAAAGTGCCGTCCTTCCTTGTGTGGGTCTTCACGAACGACGCGGCGCGAGTGGGGGGCGTGCCAGATGTACATGTCTGTCGTCATGTAGTTGACATATATAACAAACAGATAGCGATAAAAATAGTTTAAAGAAAAAGAAAAAGAAAAACAATTACCAACAAATATTAAAAACGTAAACATATATATTTAATTACCTCCTCGTGATTAAATCTGGCATAACTTTTAGATCCCGCACAATGGGGTAGGTCATTCCGCTCCCGCAACCTCTTCATCCGTTCAGAGGTTGCCTACGCATTGAACATGAAAATAAACATGTAACAATTGACACACTTAAATTAAAACTAAAATTAAATGAACTGTTATTAAAAAATAGTTGACAATTTTTTGGCCTACATACGATTTTATGCTCTCTGCACCAATCTCTCAGCAGGAATTCTACATCTTCTGCATCATACTGCTCAAAAAATTTCTCCGGCATTCTCGCACGGATACTCTCGGGCGTGTCACCGTCTCCAATTCGTAGTTGGGTTTTGAACCTCGACTTCCACGAGCGGTGCTTACGTCCAATATCATTCCACGCCTCCTGTTGTGCCCTGCGCATGTCAACTGATACAGGTAGATAGAACTCCTCCTGCACATTTCAATCAAAGCATTATAGGTTTAAAAACTTCAACCTAAACATTAAGCTCAAGTTTAATTCAAATAAATAATTAAATTATATTCATAAACATACCATCAGTGCGTTCCACATTGCCTGCTTAATCTGCCTATTTACCCTCGCCCATTCGTCCCGCATGTGTATGTAGGACCCACTCCTGATCATCTTGCCCACTTCCCGCCGAAAACGATTGCAGGCTCGTCCTACAGGTTGTATAGCAGCATTGTACTGCAATACAACCTTCTTCCCCCTCGGGAGCACCCAGTTTCTCGCTGGGTCGTCAATCACCTCATAATAAATGGTCCCGTCTGGGTTGTACCCTAATGAAAAAATATATTCAACATTAATTTAATTGGTTAACACTAAATAACACACACACACACACATATATAAACAAAATGTAATCAAATAGTTATTTTTTTCCAAACCAAAAAAAATATTTTGGTAACATAATATGAGTTTTAAGGATGTCTACATATGTACTTACCCATCAACCGAATCTGCCCAGTCCCTATGTGCTGCGTCGCTGGGTCGCCTGCAACCTCCTCGCCAACCTCTCCGGCTGGTGGAGGATGCTGATCATCATCTGAATCCATACCCTGGGGGCTACCGAGGGCCAACTGATCGGTACCCAACATCGCAACGTCCTCCTCATGGGTAGTCTGGCTCCCCCCCACATCTGGCATCTGACTCTCACCGGAAAGCGGCATCTGACTCTCACCGGAAAGCGGCATCTGACTCTCACCGGAAAGCGGCATCTGGCTCTCACCAGGTAACGGCATCTGCCTCTCTACATGCCCCGGGCCCTGACTCGCCCCCGATGCTGGCATCTGTCTCGGCCCCAAAATCTGCCTCTGCATCGCCGCCTATGCCGGTATCTGTCCCAACCCCACAGCCGGCATCTGCATCTCCCCGGTCTGTGACAGTGGAAATCCACAATCCTGCGTCTCACTATCAGGGTTACACGTCATAGGTCGACTATACGTATACGGAAAGTACGGCGCATAACCCTGTGACCCCACCCCCTCTTGCACCCACCATCGATAGGCGTTACCCGGTTGGGTGAACCCTATCTGAGATAATGTCGGCAGCTCCGACAATGGAGAGCTGCAAGGTCCAGCTGTGCTGGTCTACCCGTGATCGGACGTGGGCACGGCCACCATACCCGGCAACAATGGTCTATAAGCCCCGTCTGGGTGGTGTGGCCACGCCGCAGAATATACTGGCGTCGAATCAGTGGGCGTGGTCATGGGGGGCACGGGTGGGCGAGGTGCCCGATATGCATAAGGATGGCGTCCCTGGTCCATCAATACCTGCGAACAAATGTAGACAAATTAATTAGAATATTTTTTGTAATATATTTTTAATGAATATGCAAATTATACAACGAAATTTATGCAAATAATAGAAATTCGTATTCAGTTCAAGCGAATTGTACAAACAATATATATATCAGTCAAGTGTGTTGAGTTCAAGCTAATTACACTCACAAGAAATACATCAATCATTGTATCACGGGAGCTTCAATCGGATCAATGTCGGGCCTGTCGTACTCGAATTCATCATTCGTATCGGGTAGGTCATCAGTGGCTAGTACGAGCGGTACGCATTCATGGTAGGTTGTACCATCCTCATTACTCCCATCCCCCTGGCCAACGTCGTACACGTTGCGCGGTTTGGTCCTAACCGCACAAACCCAATTTGGGTTCCTTCCATCTTCGACGTAGAATACTTGATCCACCTGAGATGTAAGCACGTACGGCTCGTCCTGAATCAGTTCTCCCCTGTGGACGAGGTGATTGAAGTTGACAAACACTAGGTCATACTCGTCTATTGTGAATCCTCTTTCCATCGTGGGGTCTGCCCAATTGCACTTAAATAGGACGTACGTAGTCCTGTCATAGTACTCGACCTCAACTATATCGGTTAACTGCCCGTAGTACGTTTTGCCTTCAACGGTAGGAACACATACGCCGCTGTTCTGAGTCCTCCTTCCCACATCATGGGCAAGCGTGCGAAACAATTTCCCATTTACCACGTACCTGTTGTACTTGACCGCTGTCTCCTTCAGCCCTCTACAACGCATAACCAAGTTGTGGCCCAATTCCTCCCTACGTTGATCGTCAAGGCCATCGACCTATGTTATAATTACAAATATTAAACACGTGTATTGGGTAATTATATTGAACCCGCATAAATTTATCCAACTTAAAAATTACAACTATTTCCTTACATATGCAGGGTACCATTCGCAGAACTGCTCATGATGTTCTGCTTCAATAAGAGCCTCCGTAATGCGACCTCTAGTGCATGATCGCCTAAGCGCGTCTTTGTGCTTCCTACATTCAGCGTATACAATTATGTAGTAAAATCAATTAATTGCGTTATTCGAATTCTGTTAAATATATAAACACTACTTACGTCCGCAAATTGTGAAACTCTTCAGAATTGAACACAATATAACGATGAATCTGGTGCATTATCAACCGGTTCAGGGTAACACGCGTGCCCGCCCCCTTGGATCCATCAGGATTCCTCTGAGGTCTGTTGTGGAATGTTGGTGCGTTATTCAGATACCTTGAACAGAACGTTACCAGCTCGGTCGCTATGTACCCCTCCACAATGCAACCCTCAGGAGCCGCTTTATTGCGCACAGTAGACTTGAAATGCCGCAGACTCCTGGTGTACACACATACACGACAATTTAATTGTCGTCAATTATGGTTACATTTAAATCAAATTATATATTTACATATTACGCCAAATTTTACCTCTCTGCCGGGTACATCCATCTATACTGCACGGGTCCGCCGAGTCTACACTCGCGCACAAGATGCACGACCAAGTGGACCATGCTCGTAAAAAACCCTGGAGGGAATATCTGTTCTAGTTTGCACAAAGTGATACAGACGTCACCCTGCAGTCGGTCCATATCTTCTTGTGATAGCTTTGTTGAGCATATGCCTCTAAAAAATGCCGAAATCTCCACAAGAGGTCTAACAACTTTATCAGGCAATGACTTACGCAGTGCAATTGGAAGAAGCTGTTGCATCAGTATGTGGCTATCGTGGCTCTTCAACCCGGAAATTGTACGGTCCTTCAGCCGAACACATCGTGAAATGTTCGAGGCGTATCCGTCCGGGACCCTCACATTTCGAAGAACCTTCAGAAAACTTTCTTTGTCCTCTCTAGTCATGGTGTGACAGGCAGCGGGAATATACGTTTTACCATTGGCGGCCGTGAACGGATGCAACTTAGGTCTCAACCCCATTTCCTGCAAGTCCAGCCGAGCTGCCAAGTTGTCCTTCGTTTTCCCTTTTATATCCAAAATAGTGCCAAGTATATTGTCCATGACATTTTTCTCTATGTGCATAACATCAAGATTGTGCCGAAGCAAATTGTCTTCCCAATACGGCAATCTGAAAAATATACTTTTCTTCTTCCATATAACATCAGAACTCCCTGCACCCTTCTTCCGCTTCTTCCGTTTCTTCTTCTTACCCGCGGTCTCATCCCCAAACGCAACTCCGTCCAACTGTTGGAGAACCTCGTATCCGCATGGCACAATCGGGGCGCTGTCAAATTCTTCAGTACCGTCAAATGTCCTCCTGTTAAGCCGCCACAGATGTTCAGGCGGCAGATATCTCCTGTGCCCCATATAGCAAAATTTGCATCCGTTCTTTAAGCGTATAGAACGCGTCGATTGCATACAGCAAGGACATGCCTTCGCACCCCTGTTAGGCCAACCAGATAAATCTGCATACGCTGGCAAGTCGTTTATCGTCCACATCAACTGAGATCGCATAATAAAATTTTCCTTCTTTGAAGCATCGAATGTTCGTACCCCTACATTCCACAGTTCCAGCAACTCATCAATCAATGGCTGAAGGTAAACATCAATATCCATACCTGGTGAGCTCGGTCCAGGGATAACCATGGAAAGGATGAAGGACGACTGTTTCATGCACATCCAAGGTGGCAAATTGTACGGCACAAGCATTACGGGCCATGTGCTGTGGGATGTGCTCATGTTCCCAAATGGATTAAATCCATCTGCTGTCAAACCAAGCCAGACGTTCCTACTCTCTGCCATAAAATCTGGGTGTAAAATGTCAAACGATCTCCATGCCTCACCATCGGCCGGGTGCCTCAATACTCCATCCCTAGTGCGGCCTTCTGCATGCCATCTCATATGGGGCGCAGTATGCTCAGACATGAATAACCTCTGCAACCGTGGGATGAGTGGAAACCACCTCAAGATCTTCACCGGGCATTTTTTTCTCGCTGATATGATCTCACCATCATCATCTACATGTGTATCAGCCCTCCACTTAGACTCTCCACATACGGTACATGAATCTAATTCTTTATTGTCTTTCCAGAATAACATACAGTCATTACGGCACGCCGGAATCTTCTCATACCCCAGACCCATGCCACTTAGGAACTTTTTCGCCTCATACGTGTTATCTGGCAATGCCTCATCGCAAGGAGGCAACAACTGATTGATGAATTCGAGAATGTCTGAAAATATCTTGTTACTAATACCTCCAACGCACTTCAAGTTGTACATGTGTACAGTAGCACTCAATTTACTGTGCTTCGTACCAGGGTGAAGGGGCTTCTCGGCAGTCTTTAACAGCTCTTGGTACTTCAATGCGTCCCCGCACGAGGTATCTTCATCAACTTGTTGCGGAAGAGTACTGACCCCTTCAGGAACATCGTGCACGCCGAAGGCGTCACGCAACATGGCGTGCATGTTATCATCCTGTTCCACGGCGACACCCTCCTGTTCTGTGACATGATCACCATGTTCAGTGCTACGGTCAGCGGCCTCTGTGCCACTGTGATGACTCGAACACTGACTAGGAATAGCGGAACCAGTCGTAGTCTCACCGTGCATATACCACAAATTGTATCCCGGATTCATCCCCCGACCTCCAGTCAGGTGGGCAAGAACGTACTCAGGAGTGTGACGCTGGTTATTTCGACAATACTTGCATGGGCAGTAAATTTTTCCATCGCCGGCCGTACAGTTACGAACGGCAAATGTCACAAACGCCCTACACCCGTCGTTATACGTTGTCGTACCCCTAGGTGCTGACATCCAAGACTTGTCCATATTCCTCTGTATAGGGTTAAGAGGACAAGACAAATCATACGTCAAACAAATAAACGTGTAAAAAAGTTGAGCATGTCACGCAACATGGGGTGTACGAATTTATTTCCCTTTTAAAGGGTTTATGGTTAGAGTTTAGGGTTTTAGTTTTTTTGTTATAGTTTAGGGTTTATGGTTTATTAGGGTTTAGGGTTAGGGTTTTTTTTTTTTTATTAAAAAAAGTGTAGGGTTTTGTTTTTTTCCTTTTCTAAAGGGTTTAGGGTTAGGGTTTGTAAGGGTTTAGGGTTAGGATTTGTAAGGGTTTAGGGTTTAGGGTTTAGGGTTAGGGTTTGTTAGGGTTTATGGTTAGGCTTTTTTTTTTTTTTAAAAAAAAAAAGTGTAGGGTTTTGTTTTTTTCCTTTTCTAAAGGGTTTAGGGTTAGGGTTTGTAAGGGTTTAGGGTTTAGGGTTAGGGTTTGTTAGGGTTTATGGTTAGGCTTTTTTTTTTCTTAAAAAAAAAAGTGTAGGATTTTGTTTTTCTCTTTTCTTTTCTTAAGGGTTTAGGGTTAGGGTTTGTTAGGGTTTAGGAGGGTTTAGGTTTTTTTTTTTTTTTTTTTGTAGGGTTTAGGGTTAGGGTTTGTTAGGGTTTAGGGTTAGGGTTTGTTCGGGTTTATGGTTAGGTTTTTGTTTTTTATAAAAAAAAAGCCTAACCAGAATTTTGTTTTTTTTTTTTTTTCTTTTCTTAAGGGTTTAGGGTTAGGGTTTGTAAGGGATTAGGGTTTAGGGTTAGGGTTTGTTAGGGTTTAGGAGGGTTTAGGTTTTTTTTTTTTTGTAGGGTTTAGGGTTAGGGTTTGTTAGGGTTTAGGGTTAGGGTTTGTTAGGGTTTAAGGTTGGTTTGTAAGGGATTAGGGTTTAGGGTTAGGGTTTGTTAGGGTTTAGGAGGGTTTAGGTTTTTTTTTTTTTTTGTAGGGTTTAGGGTTAGGGTTTGTTAGGGTTTAGGGTTTGTTAGGGTTTAGGGTTAGGGTTTGTTCGGGTTTATGGTTAGGCTTTTTTTTTTTTTATAAAAAAAAAGCCTAACCAGAATTTTTTTTTTTTTTTTTTCTTTTCTTAAGGGTTTAGGGTTAGGGTTTGTAAGGGATTAGGGTTTAGGGTTAGGGTTTGTTAGGGTTTAGGAGGGTTTAGGTTTTTTTTTTTTTTTTAGGGTTTAGGGTTAGGGTTTGTTAGGGTTTAGGGTTAGGCTTTTTTTTTTAAAAAAAAAAAAGTGTAGGATTTTGTTTTTTTCTTTTCTTTTCTTAAGGGTTTAGGGTTAGGGTTTGTTAGGGTTTAGGAGGGTTTAGGTTTTTTTTTTTTTAGGGTTTAGGGTTAGGGTTTGTTAGGGTTTAGGGTTAGGGTTTGTTCGGGTTTATGGTTAGGCTTTTTTTTTTTATAAAAAAAAAGTGTAGGATTTTGTTTTTTTTTTTTCTTTTCTTAAGGGTTTAGGGTTAAGGTTTGTAAGGGATTAGGGTTTAGGGTTAGGATTTTGTTTTTTTTTTTTTTCTTTTCTTAAGGCTTTTTTTTTTTATAAAAAAAAAAAATGTATGATTTTGGTTTTTTTTTCTTTTTCTTAAGGGTTTAGGGTATAGGTTTATGGTTTTATTTTATTTTTTTTTATACGAGTTTATGGTTTAGGGTTTAGGGTTTAGGGTTTTAGTGTTAGGGTTTCTTTTTTTAGAAAGTGTATGATATTTTTTTTTGTTAGGGTTTAGGATTTATGGTTCGTTATGGTTTAAGGTTAGGGTTTGGTTATAGAAAATGTAGGAATTTTTTTTTTTTTTTTTTTTTAAGGATCTAGGATTAGGGTTTAGGGTTTAGGGTTTTAGTTTCTTAGGGTTTAGGGTTTAAGGTTAGGATTTTTGTTTGTAGTGTTAGGAATTTTTTTTTTAGAAAGTGTAGGAAATTTTCTTTTTAAGGGTTTAGGGTATAGGGTTTAAGGTTAGGATTTTTGTTTTTAGTGTTAGGGTTTCTTTTTTTAGAAAGTGTAGGATATTTTTCTTTTTTAGGGTTTAGGGTTTAGGGTTTAAGGATATGACTTTTGTTTTTAGTGTTAGGGTTTCTTTTTTTAGAAAGTGTAGGATATTTTTTTTTAGGCTTTAGGGTTTAGGGTTTGTTTAGGGTTTAGGGTTTAAGGTTTAGGGTTAGGGTTTTTAGGAAGTGTATAATTGTTATTTTTTTTTGAATTTTGTGTAAAGTGTTTAGGGTTAGGGTTAGGGTTTTTATTTTTAGAACATATATAAAGTTTTTTTTTTGGGTAAAGTGTAACGGTCAATTTTAATTTTTATCTTATTTTATTCGTACCCATTTTATTTGTTTGTCCCATTTATTATTTTCAAAAGTGTCATCGTTGGTTTATAACGCTAAACTAATATCGGATATTGATTGATTTTGTTTGACTAACAAAAAAACATTGTGGTCCATAATAACACATTCAAAAATATCTATATATATAACCTCTCAAATAAAAACTTAGGACAGAAAAAATTAAAAACAAAAAAAAACACAACATGGCAAAAAAGAACATGGCTTTCAAAATACATGCAGTAATAGTAAAAACAAAAACACAAACTATAGCAATTTAAGCTTACACTAATTCAGCAAAATTGAAAAAAAAAAAAAAAAAAAAAAAAAAACAGAAATTTAAGCTTACACTAATTCAGCAAAATTGAAAAAAAAAAATTATAACACAGTCCAAAAAACATAACCAATTATCAATCAAGAACAAATGTCCAAATTATTACAATAAAAATTATTACAATATATATATAGTTAGTATTTCATTTACATGTTGAAAAAAAAAATGAAATACAAATTTAAGGGGAAATTTACTCACTGTCGACGGTAGGTATCTCCTATGAATTTAGGACTCCTTCTATATATATATACCTGCATATTCAGATATACATTATGGAGAAAAAAAAAAAAGAGTTAGCAAATGTATATATATATATAACACTAAATTTATGTGCAAATAATATTAAGAACATATATATAACACTAAATGGTTAACCGGCGACTGAACCGAGAGAGAGAGAGAGAGAGAGAGCCACTGACCGGACCGGAGGAAAGGGAACCGACGGCCTGCTCGCGCTGCCGGAGGGACGTCCCAGTAGAGAGAGAAAGAGAGAGAGAGAGAGAGAGAGAGAGAGAGAGAGAGAGAGAGAGAGAGAGAGCCGGCTGTGAGAGAGGGAGAGCGAGAGAGCTAGAGGGAAGGTCGGTGAGCTAGAGAGAGAGACAGTCGGTGAGAGGGAGAGGTGACCACACCGGCCGGAAGAGCTCGCCGGAGAGACAGAGAGAGAGACAGAAGAAATGAGAGAGAGAGAGAGAGAGAGAGAGAGAGAGATAAATCTTCGACCGAAATGGGTAGCTTCCTCTGGAAGCTACCCATTTAAATTATAATATATATTTAATTTAATATAATATATATTATATTTAATTTATTAAATTATTTAAACATTATATAATATATAATGTTTGGCCAGGTGGCGCGCGGGAGAATTCCCGCGCAGCATCTGGCCAAACAGTTGGGCACGTGTACGTAGTACACGTGCCCAAGTGGAGACGTGTATATAAATACACGTCTCCACATGGTATATATATATATATATATATATATATATATATATATATATATATATATATATATATATATATATATTTATTATATCTATTTTATATAAATCCATGCAACCTAATATATATATTATATCTATTTTATATAAACCCATGCAACCTAAGTTCATGCAGTGCATGTACTGCATGTACATGCACTGCATGAACTCATGTTGCAAAGTTTTTTTTTTTTTTTTTTTTTTTGGGTCTACATATATGCTTCACAAAGTTGGTTTAATTATGCATATAGTACAATATGTCAATTTAGGGTTAGGGTTTACGTACTTATAAGTACACCATATATATATATATATATATATATATATATAACTCATCATATAAACCCTAATTATAAGTGTATGTATTTTGTATAGCAAAAAACCATAACCCTAACTGTATGTACTATATATAGCAAAAAACTCTAACCCTAACTGTATGTACAATATATAGCAAAAAACCCTAACCCTAAAATACACGTCCCCCATAGTAGAAATTGTATTTAATTTAAAAAGTAATAAATATATCTATATATATAATAAATAATAATTTTATATATATATATATATTATTTAAAAAATAATAATTTAATGGCCCAAAAAATTAAACTCTAACCCTAAGTGTATATACTATATATAGATATAAACTATAACCTTAAGGGATAGTATATATATAGTCATAAACCCTAACTCATAACCCTAAAAAATTAAACTCTAACCCTCAAAGAAATTGTACTTTATATAGTATATATACTATATACTATATATAGTATATACTTTTAGACAGAGAGAGAAAGAGATAGAGAGAGAGAGAGAGAGGTAGAGAGAGAGAGGAAGAGGGAGATAGAGAGAGAGAGAGAGGTAGACAGAGAGAGAAAGAGATAGAGAGGAAGAGAGAGGGAGAGACGGAGCGAGATATTATATATATATATTTAATATATTATATATATTTCATATAAACCCATGCAACCCAGAACGTGTATGCACTGCATGTACTGCATGTACACATTGCTAAACCCTAAGACCTAAAACTAAAACATAAACTATAAATTAAAACTAAATATAAACCCTAAATTTAAATCATGACACTAAGTATAAGTATATATACTATACTACCCTAACCCTAACCCTAACCCTAAGTATATGTACTATATATTATTTTGAATTTTAAAACGGCGGCGCGCGGGAGACGTGTAATTAAAATACACGTCCCCCATTGTAGAAATTTTATTTAATTAAAAAAAAGTGTAGGATATTTTTGTTTAAGGCCGGGTTTATGGTTTAGGGTTTAAGGTTAGGATTTTTGTTTTTAGTGTTAGGGTTTCTTTTTTTAGAAAGTGTAGGTTTTTTTTGATTTTTTTTTTTTTTTTTTTTTTTGAAGGATCTAGGATTAGGGTTTAGGGTTTAGGCTTTAGGGTTTTACTTTCTCAGGGTTTAGGGTTTAAGTTTATGATTTTTGTTTTTAGTGTTAGGAAAAAAGTTTTTAGAAAGTGTAGGATATTTTTGTTTAAGGGTTTAGGGTTTAAGGTTAGGAATTTTGTTTTAGTGTTAGGGTTTCTTAATTTAGAAAGTGTAGGATAATTTTTTTTTTTAGGGTATAGGGTTTAAGGTTTAAGGTTAGGAATTTTGTTTTTAGTGTTATGGTTTCTTTTTTTAGAAAGTGTAGGATATTTTTGTTTAAGGGTTTAGGGTTTAGGGTTTAAGGTTTAAGGTTAGGAATTTTGTTTTAGTGTTAGGGTTTCTTTTTTTAGAAAGTGTAGGATATTTTTTTTTTTTAAATACACGTCCCGAAATGTATTTGCATGCATAAAATATATATATATATATATATATATATATATATATATATATATATATATATATATATATATATATATATATATATGTATGTATTTATATAATTTAACCACATAAAAAAAAATTACAAACCCATAAACTATAATTTAAAACTAAACCCTAACCCTAAAATTAAACTCTAACACTAAGTATATATAATATATTAAACCCTAAATAAAAAATAAAAACTAAAACCTAACCATAAAATTAAACTCTAACCCTAAGTGCATAGACTATATATAGCTATAAACTATAATCCTAATTAAGGGTACGTACTGTATATAGTCATAAACCCTAACCCTAATCCTCGTGATTTAATATATATATTTAAAAGTATACAATAATAACACATGAAAAATATATTGACATTATTATTCATAAAATGTAAAATCAATTAAATTATAACCCATAGCTTTAAGTGTATATATTATATATACCTATACAACATAAAACCCAAACCCTAAGTGTATATACTATATATAGCGATAAACCTTAACACTAAGTATATATACTATATATAGCGATAAACCTTAACCCTAAGTATATATACTATATATAGCTATAAACCCTAACCCTAAGTGTATATACTATATATAGCGATAAACCTTAACCCTAAGTATATATATTATATATAGCGATAAACCTTAACCCTAAGTATATATACTATATATAGCTATAAACCCTAACCCTAAGTGTATATACTATATATAGCGATAAACCCTAACCCTAAGTATGTATACTATATATAGCTATAAATCCTAAGTTTAAGTGTATATACTATATATATCGGAACAATCTAATTTTGAACTGCTCATGATTTAATATATATATATATTTAAAAGTGTACAATAATGACACGTGAAAAATATATTGACATTATTATTCGTTAAACGTAAAATCAATAAAATTATAACACATAGCCCTAAGTGTATATATTATATATACCTATAAACCCTAAAACCCAAACCCTAAGTGTATATACTATATATATCGATAAACCATAATCCTAAGTATATATACTATATATAGGTATAAACCCTAGCCCTAAGTGTATATACTATATATACTATATATAGCTATAAACCCTAACCCTAAGGGTATGTACTATATATAGCCATAAATTTATGAGGGACTAAACTATAAGTATTTAATTCATTATGTAGCGCAGAACTCTAAAAATAATTACATTTACTATATATAGACATAAATAAGAAGGTTACTGTATATAGTTTCTAAACCGTTTACATGCATGCATATCTATATATATAGTATTAATTATAGGTTTTTTAACTTTGTTATGTTTAAATTTTTTATTTTTTTTGGTTTCTAAACGTAGATGGTGTATAAAACTAAACCCTAATTTAAACTATTTGGTTTAATTATATATTTAGCACCAAATTTGTTTAATTATGCATATAGTACAATATGTAAATTAGGTTAGGGTTTACGTGCTTATTAGTATACTATATATATATAAATAAGGAACCTAAAAAGTATAAATTCCAACCAACAAATTTACATATAGCATATAGTACAATATGTAAATTAGGTTAGGGTAATCTACACCGTATTTTTGGATTAGATTTGTATGATTAATAATGTAAGAGTTTTTTTTTTTTTAATTTTTTTTTTTAAATAATTAATACAACACATAATTTTTTCTTTTAATATATATTTAGCGAATTAATATATTTTTGACACGTGTATTAATACACGTGTCCATTTGGACACGCATATGAAATACACGTGTCCAATTGGACACGTGTATTGAAGCACGCGTCCAAAACTGACACGTGTAATAATACACGTGTCCATTTGGACACGCATATGGAATACACGTGTCCAATTGGACACGTGTATTATTACACGTGTCCATTTGGACACGAGTAACTAATACACGTGTCCATTTGGACACGTGTATTCAATACACGTGTCCATTTTGGACGGCTCTACAATTTGACACGTGTCTCCAATGACACGTGTCAAATTGGACGCGTGTCTACAGTAACGGGTACTGTAGACACGCGTCAAATTGATAGTATTTTTGTAGTGAGCGTTGAGTCCAATACCTGGGTCTACAACTCTGATTCTGTTGTTGGTATAATTAATTTGTCGTACGTAGTATCTTCCATCATATAAGTCAGGGCCGGTTCGATATATTTTGGGGCCTTAGGCGAAAATTTTAAATGAGTCATTTTTTTTTAAAAAAAAAATAATAATAAAATAATAATTAATTTAAAAAATAGAATGGTAAAACTTGATTTGTCAAAGGAAAGACAAATTAGTGTTAGATTATTTTCTAAAACCGAATAAAAAATATTAATGCAATTGATTAATTGAGTTTTTGGTAATTAATTTTTTTTTTTTAATTACTAATCATATATGGAATGATTTTTAGGACTTGAATGATAAGCTATTGGGAAATAATGAAAATTGAGAAGTGAGAAATTCAAATTCAAATAAGACTTGAATAGGGAAATTGAGATAAAAAATAAAAACTTATAAATAGTAGGATTTAAAATGGAAACTTAGAGACTTTTCATCTTCTTAGCATTTATTTTTTATTTTTTTCATTTTATTTTGATTCTTGAACGTTGGACTTAAGACCTTTAATTTTTTGAACGTTGAACATAAAGCTTTCAATTTTTAATGCGAGTAATTAAGGCCTTCAATTTAGAAGCTTTCATATCTCATTAATTCTATTTTGAACGTCAACGTTCAAAGAAATTGAAGACCTTTAATGTAGAGACTTTCCATATCTCACAGGTCACAAGTCATTGGTAATTAGACATACAAAAAATTAAAGGCCTTCAATTTAGACTTTCCATATCTCACAAGTCGTTGGTAATTAATTAAGGCCTACCATTTTTTTTTTTTATTCTGCAATTTTTTTACGGGAGAAGGCCCCTAGGCAGCTATTTTAAGGCATCAACTGGGGGCATTACCGGAAACAATGCTTTGATGATTGTCTTTTTGTAAGCACTTTTTTTCATAAAATAAATCTTCATTAATTGGGGCCTAATATTATTGCCTTTTTTAATTTTATTTTTACCAAGATTTGAGGCTTTATTTAAGTGTATTGATCATATTTAAGATCTTAAATTTTTTTTTTTTTAGAAATAAATCTCTATTAATATTTTTAAATTAGGGGCCTTATTAAATTGGGGGCCTTAGGCGGTCGCCTAATCCGCCTAAAGCTCCAGCCGGCTCTGATATAAGTGTAACAATAGTGTTTGGTTGTTATCACATGAAAGATTATACCTTTGAACTCCGCAGTTTACTGGATCGCTCGTTAATCGAAACGGATAACTTATGTTAAGGATGGAGCCGCAGGAAGAAGGAGGGCAGTGATCCTCTGCAGTAGTATTGCAAGTTTGCTGAACTAGGACAAGAACAACAATAAGGGCCGTCAGTCCCATTCCTCTTGCCATGGAGATCTGGAGAGAGAGAGAGAGACAGATATTTCACATATTCCACAGCAATTAAAGCCAATATATAGAAAAAGTAAATAAATAATGTAAGGCGTAAGCACCTACGTCATATATTGAAAAATAGGCTTTTTATGAAGTATTTAAGAGGCTGAGAACCATTGCTGATGGATATTTGCATAGAAATGGTAATCTCATACTTGTTCTTGTTTGTGGCTTTCACCATAGACCTTGGATATGCCCAAAATATGTGTAATGAAACCCGTTGTGGAGGTCATGGCCCACCCATCCGATTTCCCTTCCGACTTAACACCCAGGCAGATCACTGTGGGTATCCTGGGTTTAATCTCTCCTGCACTGACACAAATGATACAGTGCTCGAGCTGCCCGTTTCAGTGAAGCTCCTTGTCAAAGAGATTAACTACACATCTCAAGTAATTCAATTATATGATCCACAACATTGCTTACCAAGGCCGCAGCTTCAGCGGCTCAATTTGTCCAATTCCTCTCCTTTCCAATTCAAACTAAATTCCTCTGATTACCTTTACGACTATGCCTTATTTAATTGTTCCCCAAGATCAGAAAACAAACATCAATATCTCATCTATTGTCTTAGTGGTTCTACCTACCGAGTTTACCCTGCGACTGAGATCAATGCGTCCCTCATATCTTGTACAAAGATGTATAATCTTTATCAAATTCCAGTTGCTTTAATAGCAGTGGATCAAGATAAATTTGTTCAATTGAGTTGGTCCACTCCAGATTGCAAACGCTGTGAATTGAAAGGCAAGAAATGTGAGAAGAGTAATAGCAGTCGATCTGGAACTCGGTGCATCCCTACACATACTAAAGGTATTCTGTCTATTCAATTCATTTCAACCTTTCTACAAGTACATTGCTTTTCCACGGGAGGATTTCCAACTAATTGTTAGGCAAGAGATTATCATGCACATGTTAACTCATGAAATATCATTTGGAGAGCCACCTTTAAAAAGACCCAACATCAAACTCTATTTACATCTTTCTCTACTTTAGTTAAATATTGTTTTTTTGTGTTTTAAACCAACCAGTTTAACTGCAGTGTTTCAAGTAGCAAGTTTTATTTGTTTTAGTTAAAACTGAATTAAAGAAGACAAAGCTCTTATTAAATAGGTATTTTTATGAGTTTTGTTAGATTTTTTAAGAAAAGCTAAATGTAAAGAGCTTATTCTGAATGCTCTAAGTCCTTTTAGAAGCCTCCAATTGGACTCAAGGTTTGAATTCAATATAACTTGGCTGTTTTATTTTTTAGGTGAACAATTATTTATTTCTTAAAATGTACATTAATGAGAAGCTAATTGTGTTAAATCTTTGACAGGTGCAGTATCAAAGTTAGAGATTTCCGGTGAGTCATATATTAGATATTTGAAATTATTCTTATTGCGGAGATGGAAGTTACTGATTTATCAATGTTGATCATGTAGGTGTCATCTTAGGTCCATTTCTGATACTGCTCTCTATCTTTGCTCTCTACCGTTTCTATACTTATGATAAAGTTGAAAAAGAACATCAAGCAAAGATCGAAAAGTTTTTGGAGGATTACAGAAATTTTAGACCCACGAGATACTCGTATGCTGATGTTAAAAGGATTACAAATCAATTTGCTGAAAAGTTAGGTGAAGGAGCATATGGAACAGTGTTCAAAGGAAAGCTTTCCAATGAAATTTATGTTGCAGTGAAGATCTTGAAGACATCAATGGGAAATGGGGAAGAATTCATAAATGAAGTAGGAACAATGGCTAAGATCCATCATGTTAACGTGGTTCGCTTGGTTGGCTTTTGTGCTGATGGATTTAGAAGAGCCGTAGTTTATGAGTTCTTACCAAATGATTCACTAGACAAGTTTATATCTTCAACGACCGCCAATAACCTTATTCATAATTGGGATAAGCTGCAAGATATTGCTTTCGGCGTAGCAAAAGGAATCGAATATCTTCATCAAGGATGCGACCAACGAATCCTCCATTTTGACATCAAACCTCACAATGTTTTGTTAGACCAGAACTTTAATCCAAAAATTTCTGATTTTGGTCTTGCCAAGTTGTGTTCTAAGGATCAAAGTGCAGTTTCTATGACCACAGCTAGGGGGACTATGGGTTATATTGCACCTGAAGTGTTCTCTAGAAATTTTGGAAATGTGTCTGCAAAAGCTGATGTTTATAGCTTTGGAATATTGTTACTTGAAATTGTTGGAGGTAAGAAAAATGTTGATGTTGCAATTGAGAACACTGACCAAGTCTACTTTCCAGAATGGATCTACAATCTCTTGGAACAAAAAGAAGACATAAGAATCTTTGTTGAGGATGATGGAGATGCTAAAATTGCAAAGAAACTTGCAATTGTAGGACTCTGGTGCATCCAATGGCACCCAATGGATCGTCCTTCAATTAAAAATGTGGTTCAAATGTTAGAAGGAGAAGGAGATAAATTAACGATGCCTCCTAATCCCTTTGCCTCTGCATGCCTCATAAAAACTAGAGAAAATATGGCTACAAAACGTCTAAACAATGAATTGGAAGTGATTCCTGAATCAGAATAATTATATGTAAACTTGGCATATGTAATAATTACTATATATGTTGCAATGATCTTGTAATCCTAGAACTTATTAATTTTGTAATCAATGTTGGGACTTCAATTCGATGATTATAAAAAGGTGGCTATTATTTTTTTTTTCTTTTTCTTTTATCTGCCAATTTTTTCTTTTCAATTGTTAATCTCTTAGGTTGTCATATAATCTACGAATGAATTTGTTTTAGCCACACCATTTATTTATGAAGCACCACACAATGTATATTTCTGCTGCACGGTATTTGTAAAAGACTAATATATGTATATTTCTGAATATATATCAGCTCAAGATCCCTTACTTTTATGCATAATAGAAATATTAAAAGTCATGACAAATTCATGATCTGCTCTTTATCACATTAATGGCCCTACAAATTCAGGTTTGTACTAATCCCCAAAAATAATTGGTCCAAATTAACCTTCACTTCCACTCCTTATTTCTTGGTCATCACTCACACTTTCTGTGTCTATATCTTTTTCATTGAGGTGTCCGAGTCATGCATGGACATAACAATCAACCCTTCGTCATTGCCCTCGTCAGTCATACACTTTGGATTCCAAAAGAAATTTCCAAGATCCTACGAGTGATTGGATTTGGACCACACCACTATCTCCCTAGCTAATGTCTCTATGTATTTTGAGTCCATGATTGAGACTACACATAGTCATTGGCACGCAGAGTCCACGCTCATTATTGCACTACTAAAAACTCAGTGTTTACCGGCGTTAAATGGAAACACTGATAAATTTTTTTCAATATCAGTCGATAATATTTGATACAACCCATAGACTTTGGCATGGAGACTCCACGCTAGCTCATTATTGCACAACTAAAAAATATGGTGTTTACCGGCGTTAAGCGAAGACACCAATTAACATTTAAATATCGGTGTTTATCCTAAACACCGATAATGATTGAGACAACACATGGCCTTTGGTATGAAGACTCCATATTCATCATTGCATCGATAAGCTTTTAAAAATTGGCGTTTAGCTTAAATGCTGATGATGATTGAAATTACACGTAGTCTTCGGCATAGAGACTCGATATTCATTCTTGTTATTTTGTTGGCCATTTTTCTACCCACTTATTTGGAAATTAAAGTTATGCTTTCCTTGTATATTATTGTTTTAGTTAATGCTATTTTGGACACATCGGAAATGATCTCTACTTCTAAACCTAGAATTGTGGATCTCAACAACTAAATTATGGGAGAGATGAAATTCCCAAATAATGTATTTATGGAAAAACTGATAATTTTTGAAATATTTTTTAACTATTATTTATTCATTTATCTACCATTATGATATGAGCCGTTCATTTACCATAATAATAAAAACGGCTCATATCATAATGGTAAATAAATGAATAAGTAATAGTTAAAAAAAAAAAAAAAAGAGAGAGAGAAAGAATAATGTATATTTCTGAATATATATCAGCTCAAGATCCCTTTCTTTAAGCATAATAGAAATATTAAAAATCATGACAAATTCATAATCTGGTCTTTATCACATTAATGGCCCTACAAAGACAAAGAGGTATGTGGGAACCAATTTTTTTTTTTTTTTTTTTTTTTTTTTTTTTTTTTTTTTTTTTTTTTTTTTTTTTTTTTTTGTAAATGCCTTTAAATGCTCTTGAAGAGAGGCAAGTTGTAGCTTGTAGTGTGTGATTGATGAGGGCAATGGCAAAATGGTAGATTGTTATGTACCTGACTGGGGAGTGGGGACACTTTAATAAGAAAGATAAGAGGGGGCAAACTTGTGGACTGGGAGTCATTATTTTGGGTTGACGTTGAATGAATGCGTACCAACAAAATTCAATTCTCTTGTCTTTACCAATCCTATCCAACTGCAAATTTTCCTTCCACATGCATTCTCTGAACCGTCTTGGAAATTTCTTTTGGGATCCAAAGTGAATGATTGATGAGCCAGAAATAATTAAAGATTGGACGTGAAGGTTACCTTCAATTTGGACCAATTATTTTTGGGAATTAGTGCAAACCTGACTCACGGCAATCTTACTGTAGTTTATGAGTTGGACATTTCGCAATCGCCGTTGTTGTTGGATGAATGTTGTCCACTGGATTGGATGCCTATTAGTCTTTGCGTACACAACACGGTCCAACTCTAACTAGAAGACTTGTTGCCAAGCTTGCACTTTGATAGTCTTTGAGTCGGGGGCGGGGCTATAGAATAAACTTAGAAATTAAGTCTTCAGCTTAAATATCTTTCGGTAACAGTAATCTTTTCTTTACGTGTTGTATTCGTAGTCAAGTCTTATTTATATTATCTTTAGTTGGAAATAGTGGTCATCTTCTAATCAAGTACTTGTCAACTAGAGACAAAACAAAAGGCCTTTTGTGGAAAGTTAAAAACTTATAAATTAAAGTCTTTAGCTTAAATGTCTTTTGGTCACTGTAGTCATCTTTCCTTTACGTGTTGTATCCGCAGTCAAGTCTTCTTCAATTATCTTTATTTGGAACTAGAGGCCATCTCTCCTAATCAACTTGTCAACTATAGAAACAAAAACAAAAGGCCTTTACATGTTGTATTCGTAGTCAAGTCTTCTTTACATTATCTTTAGTTGGAAATAATGGCCATCTTCTAATCAAGTACTTGTCAACTAGAGACAAAATAAAAGGCCTTTTGTGGAAAGTTATCTTATAAATTAAAGTCTTTAGCTTAAATGTCTTCTGGTCACTGTAGTGATCTTTCCTTTACGTGTTGTATCCGCAGTCAAGTCTTCTATACATTATCTTTATTTGAAACTAGAGGCCATCTCCTAATCAACTTGTCAATTATTGATACAAAAACCAAAGGCCATTACGTGTTGTATTCACAGTCAAGTCTGCTTTGCATTATTTTTAGGCATAATTGCACAATTGGTCTCTATAGTATGCCATAATTATTTTTCATTCCCTATGGTTTAAAAAGTTCATGGGAGGTCTTTGTAATAAGCAATAATTACAAATCGATCCCTGACGTCAAATTTCGTTAAAATTTTTGACAGATTTTGTTAAATGTCACATCAACGCCACGTTAAACTAAAAAGAATGGGACACATGAACTTGAGAGCTTCACAATCTTGCATTTGATTGGCAGTAAGAACTGAAACAAATGTGACAAAAAACGTACAACTCTCAAGGTTTCATCAAAGAACCAAGATTTGTTGTTCGAATTTTATATTAAATTTAGATAGTTCGAAAGAGGGGGTTAAAGAGCCCATCTATCTCGACAAATTAGACGGGAGCAGACCTATCATATACAATGGGAGTCCTAGCCAGACCTAGGGTTGGCCAGATTACCCCCCAAGTGTTTGGGGTGGCTCAACCACCACTGAATCTGACAGAAGTAGCTGAACACTTCCAAACATTTAGCAGTTGCTCTGCCTTCCTTAGGGTTGTTCGAAAACCCTCTTCCTATTTTTCTTTTTTTGTTCTTATGTTTTCTTTTTTCAAATTTAGTTTTACTTTTTCTAATTAGATTCAATTTAATTCACCTTGCCAAAAACTATATTCCCAATTTTTTTTATTATTATTTTTTTTATTTTATTTTATTTTTATTCTCTAAATCATCGATACATAATTTCAAATCATTTTTTTTTCTCGGTATTCACAATCTTAAAAACAATACAAAAAAAATCATACATCTAAATATGCCCTAGAGTCTTTAGCTTAAATGTCTTCTAGTCACTATAGTCTATCATTTACGTGTTGTATTCTTATTAGTCAAGTTTTCTTTATATTATCTTTAGTTGGATCTATATGCCATCTTCAAATCAACTAAGTCAATTAGAGACAAAAAAAAAAAAAAAAAAAAAAAAAAAAGAGCTCTTTAAAAAGTTAGAAGTTTAGAAATTAAAGTCTTTAGCTTAAATATCTTGTCAGCCGCTACAATCTTTCCTCTAGATAATTTACAATAGCTACATTATATTTGCTTTTTCTTCCTTAATTATAAGAAAAATCCAAAAAAAAAAAAAAAAAAACTTAGAACTGATGCTCTATGTAGGTTCTTTAAATATTGGCTATGCTACAATGGTACCAGAAGCGCTTCCCTATAGCTTCCCTTTCATCATTTGAAGGATTAAATATATATTTTTCCCCCTGGTTTAATTTTTTATTTTTTTATTTTTTTTATTTAAGTTTCATTTTGTATCATAGATGGTACATTGCTTAGGACTAAAAAAGAGAATGGTACCTCCTTCCAATTTCAGTCTAAAAATTGATGGAATTCCATCTCAGTACTCATAAAAAATAGACATGTGTCCTTATGACACATGGAAGAAAAAAAAAAAAAAAAAAAACACTAATGGGAAAGTGTGTGAAATTAATGGAGGACAGCCGGAAGATTATGGAGTGTTGGACAACAAAGATGGTGCGGACCATGACATAAAATACAGCCTTGATATATATATATAATTTTAAAATAACCTCTTGAATTTTTAAGTGCACTAGTGCGACGTATCAAACTATCAAAGTGTGTCAAAAAAAGTTTCTCTTGTTGAAATATTTCTATAATACCCTTATTCTCTTAAAAAAAATTTAAAAAAAAAAAAAAAACTTGGAAAAACTATTAGTCTATTAATATAAAACTAAAAAATTAAAGAAATTAAAAACTTTAAAAAAAAAAAAAAAAACAATTAGAAGAAACAAGAAGAAAATTGGTGGCTCAGCAGCCGCCCCAACTAAAAAAATTAATTTTTTTAATTTTGAATTTCTTTAAAATTTTAGTTATATATATATATATAGAAAGAGAGAGATAAAAATTCCCTACAAAGCAGTTTGTAGGAAATATTTTACAAATTAGCATTGAATTTGGATAAATGAAGAAGATATGCTTTACTAAATTAGATTTTTTGTGCAGGTTCTTGGAAAGATCATTTGAATTCTCTTGCAAAAGCTGCCTTGAGTCTCCTATAAAGAATTTTTGTATCTATTATTTACTGAGAAATGACAGAAACTACAGTTTTATTTACTATTTTTTTTTTCTTTTATCTGCTTTTTTTTTTTTTTTTGCCCTTTTCAATTGTCAATTTCTTAAGGTTGTCATATAATCTAAGAATGAATTTGTTTCTAGTCACACCATTTATTTCCGAAGCACAACAACGCAATGTATATTATGCTGCACGGTATCTGTAAAAGATCGACGAGTAATTCTAATAGTACATTGAGTGTCCATCAAAAAATAAAGTGGTTTTTAAAATCACCATTTGATCAAAATCATCATTTCATTAATCACATGTCCAATGGTAATTTTAAATGCCGAGTAATTATATTAGTACATTAAATGTCAATCAAGTGTCCATAAAAAAATGAGGTGAATTTTAAAATCATCATTTGACAATCACAATTTGATAAGAGGGCTGCAGACGCTCCCTCAAGCCAGTTCAATAACTTGATAAGAATTTCAAAATAATTTATAGCATCATTGATGAAGGCAATGGTAATTATATTTTAATAATTAATGATAAAGGGCGAAGCTTTTGGTGCCCTCTTTGTAGTGAGGTTGGCTGATTCTGCAGGATCTCAAGCATATATGAGCAAATATGAAGAATCACGTTACCCCTGATCAAGCACTCATACTCGAAGGGGATTCTTTGATTATCAATCAGCCCATGCTGGTGGATGAATGGATCATTGCCCCGACAATCAAACAATCAAAGGATATTTATTGTTTTTTTCCCTTCAATTATTCTCTTCTTAGACGTAACAAAAAGTTACCAAAAAAGAAAAAACTATCTTTTAAGTACATTTTGTTTCTAAATGGGAAAATTGGCAGGATTATTTCTAGTAACCTCACTAAATTTTACTTATAAAAATAGCTAAAGATCATTTTGTATATTATCAGCTCAATAATATCCCTTTCTTTATGCATAATAGAAATATTAAAAATCATGACAAATTCACATTAATGGCCTACAAAGACAACGAGGTATGTGGGAATCAATTTCTTTATATTTATTTCTTTAAGTGCATTTAAATGCTCTTGAAGAGAGGCTAGCTGTAGTTAGTAGTACTGTATGATTGAGGAGGGCAATGGCAAAAGGGTAGATTGTGGTGTACATGACTGGGGAGTGGGGACACTTTACTAAGAAAGATGAGAGAGGGCAAACTTGTGGACTGGGAGTCATTATTTTGGGTTGACGTTGAATGAATCCATACCAACGTAATTCAATTCTCTTGTCTTTTCCAATCCTATCGAACTGCAAATTTTCCTACTTTCACATGCATTCCCTGAATCGTCTAGGAAATCTCTTTTGGAATCCAAAGTGTATGATTGACGAGGGCAATTTCTTTTGTTATGTCCATGACTCGGACACCTTAATGGAAAAGATATAGACAAAGAAAGTGTGAGCGAAGACCCAAAAAGAAGGACCGGAATGATGAAGCTTTGGACCAATTATTTTTGGGGATTATTAGTGCATTCAAACGTGACTCACGACAAATTTACTTGCTGCGAAGTTGCACTTTGACTTTACTGAATAAATGAGTGGCCGAAGACTAATAACAAGAATAAAATTAAATGAGTAAATTGATATGATTATTGTGGATTCTAATATTGCACATAAAATGTCATTTCTCCTCCACGATATCGGTTTGGAGGATGGGCGTTCATATCAAGTTTAATGATCATCGGTGGTAGTCAACATTTGATGGTCTTCAAAGATTAAAGCCTAAACATTTTGGAAGGCTATCAAATGTTGTAACTTGAGTGCTTCACAATCTTGCATTTGATTGGCAATAAGAATTGAAACAAATGTGACAAATAACGTGCAACTCTCAAGGTTTCATCAAGGAACCGAGATTTTATGCAAGTTGTTCAAATTTTATATTAAATTTAGACGGTCTGAAAGAGGGGGTTGAAGAGCCCACCTATCTCGACAAATTAGGCGGGAGCAGACTTATCATATACAATGGGGGTCCTAGCCAGACCTAGGGGTGGCCAAATCACCCCCTAAGCGTTTGAGGTGGCTCAACCACCCCTAAATCTAACAGGGGTGACTGAACACCTCCAAACACTTGGCGGTTGCTCTGCCTCATCTAGGGGTGGTTCAAAAACCCCCTTCCTATTTTTCTTTTCTATTCTTTTCTTTTCTTTTCTTTTTTCATATTTCGTTTTACTTTTCCTAATTAGATTCAATTTAATTCACCTTGCCAAACATATATTCCCTTCTTCTTTTTTCAACTATTCTCTAAACCATTTATACATAATTTCAAATTATTTTTTTTCTCGGTATTCACAATTGTAAAAACAATATAAAAAAATTGCACATTCAAATGAGCCTTAGAGTCTTTAGCTTAAATGTCTTCTAGTCTCTGTAGTCTATCCTTCGTTTTTGTTAACTAGAGACAAAAACAAGAAGAACTCTTTAAAAAGTTAGAAACTTAGAAATTAAAGTCTTTAACTTAAATATCTTTTCGGCCGATGCAATCTCTCTTTTAGATAATTTACAATAGCTACATTATATTTCCTTTTTCTTCCTTAAATATAAAGAAAATCTAAAAAATAAGAAAATCACTTGGAACATATTCTCTATAGGTTTTCTAAATATTGGGTTTGCTACAATGCTACGAAATGAGCTTCCCTATAATTTCCCTTTCATCATTTGAAGGGTTAAATACATTTTTGCCTTCTATGGTTTAACAATTATTTTTTTTTATTTTTTTTTTTTTCACTTAAGTTTCATTTTGCATCATAGATGGTACATCACTTATGGCTTAAAAAAATAATGGTACCTTCTTCCAATTTCACTCTAAAAATTGACGGAAGTCCACGTTAATACCAACAAAAAACATGTGTCCCTATGACTCATTTTTACAAAAAAAAAAAAAAAAAAAAAAAAACTAAATATACATATTAAAAAATTGAGGGTGACCAAACAACCCAATTGGGTCATGGCGGGTATTTCAGCCACCCCCAAATAACAAAATGGGGTGGCCGAAACCACCCCCATTTAGATTGGGGGTGGTTCACCACCCTTATTTGGCCCAAGGGCCTTTTGCCCAAAGGGTGACCCGAGCCGCCTCTCTTTTTTTTGAAGTTTTTTTTTTTAATATATTTATTTATTCAATGTTTTTAATTTTTTTTTTTTTAATGTTTTTAGTTTTTTAGTTTTTTTCTTATGATTTTTGATTTTTAATTTTTTTAAAAACAATTAATGAGCCATATGGACATGTGTCTATTTTTTTTAGGAATATTGACGTGGACTTCCGTCAATTTTTGGACGAAAGTTAGAATGAGGTATCATCTCCGTTTTTAGCCATAATCAATATATCATAGACAATACAAAATGAAATCTAGGTAGAAAAAAACTAAAGTTGTTAAACTACGTGGGGTCAAAGGTATTTAATCTTTATTTTAATACAAAATATTTTTTTCTCAACTCCCATTTCTCATCTCTTTGCCATTCATTGGAGATTGTGTTGGAATTTTGTAAAAAATGTGAGAATAAGTAGGGAACTTATATTTTGTAAAAAAACTAATATTTTATATGTTTTCAAATTACAATTTTTAAAAAAGTACACTTCCAAACGATTTATTTTCTGCGATTAGATTTAAAATCGTACTTTTTATTTACGAAATCGCAATGCGTTGGCATCCTCAATACTCTAGCGAATAGTTTTTCTTGATAATTTTGTTTTAAATAAAAAATTGAGTCTAATTAAGACTAAATCAAGCTAAATAGACGGGAAAAAAATATTAAGACTAAATCAAGCTAAATAAACTGAGTCTAATTAATATTCAAGTTCTAAACATCCGCACGCATATCTAACACAAAACACATTTTGCCTAACCTTCTTTCCCAACATCACATTTTGTTATGTATTTATAGCAGTGATCGAAGGGCTAAAGGGCGGCCCTTACTCCCTCTTGTAAGTGAGAATTGAAAGACCCACCCCTTATTAGGCTGATAAGTTGGCAGTTATTAGTTATTAGTTGCTTGGTTTATTTCTGTTCTTAAGCTTGTTAGTTGGTGTTTTCTTTTCAAGGTATTTAAAACAAAAAAGGGCGGCCCTCAAATAAAAGATTGACTCGGTTGGTGAAGGGGTAAAGGGTTGGTGACGATATACAGAAGTTGCATGGAAGGATAGTAGTGGAGGTTTTTGGTTGGTGGGTTACTGCGCGCAGTTCACTTGCTTCTTCCAAGTTCCAAGCACTCCATATGCCCCCCACTCACATATGCCCCCGACACCCTTGGCCTATTTCAAATGGTTGGTGGGTTTCTCCTCAATTTTCAACCAACTCACCAACCCCTTATTGTCTTTTAGAACCTGTATCTTTTAAATCACAATTCCAAACACTTCACGTTCTGCAATATCTTTTAAAAATGCAGATTATTTTTGTGAAATTGCACTTCCAAACGTACTCTAAGTATGACTGCGCTTAATTTATATATAAGTGATTTTGAAAATCCTCATTTATAACTTAAATTACACTATTTCTCAAACTAACATCCAATTCATACTTCAATCTCTAAACTATGACTCTATATAACTCAAACCTATAAACTACCAAAATGTTTGGACACATTGTTGTATTAAGTCTAAGTTCTAGGCATCTGATAAGACTGAAGTATCCAATTATTATGAAACTCGATTTCATGCATGTATTAAGTAGATTTATTATCTCCATCTTCTCAACCCTTCTGTATACTTCTTGATTAGGACGCATTAAATTTTTTGTTGATTTGCATGGCTTTTCTATTACTAATTGTACCCTAAGCCTCCATGTTGATTACTGGGAAATGAGATAAAACACAAATTGGCATTGAATTTGAATAAAACTAGAAGAAGATATGCTCTACTAATCTGGATTTTTTGTGCATATTTTTGGAAAGATCATTTGAATTCTTTAGCGAAGCTGCCTTGAGTCTTCTCTAAAGAGTGGTTGGCGTGATAAAGAATTTTTGTATCTATTATTTAATGAAAAATGTTAGAAACTACAGTTTTATTCGACAATGTTTACGTGACAATTTGAACTAACTCTTCATTTATTATTTTATTTTAATAATGACTAATTCAGAGGTTAGTTGAGATTATTACGTCAGTATTATGAGATAGTTATAAGATAAAAATAATATTTCTAGCATTACTCTTATTTAAAACGTGGCTAAGGTTGCTGAAAGTGTACAAAGATTTGCTCCATTTCACTTTTAATGGAGATGAGTTATTTTACGATCAAGATTTTATCTTGTTTTTTCTAACGATAATTTTAAATAACGTGACAACATATTCATTAGATGACATCATATATACCGTTGGATGAAACAAACTAAATTATCGACAATGAAATGACTCTCACCATCTCGAAAGACCATATTAGGCTGAAAGTTGTGTGACTTTTGGTTAGCCGATTGCCTCTTTAATTATCATAATGACGTAAAATTCTCCTTAGATATCTAACGGTCCAGAAAAATATTTTCAATAGCATTTTTAAAGTGGCCGGTGGTCACGTACATACATGTGTAATCATTCGGATTTGGATGCTTAACTTAAAAGTTGCTTAACTTACATGGTTAGAAATATAGAATCAGTTGAAAGAATTTGATCTAACTGTTGAGATTAATTAATAACGATCATTAAATAATCATTAACAGTTATTTGATGTGGTGGTCATAATTAAGTGTCTGTTAAAATAACAGTTTATGACTGTACCTAAGCAGTTACGGACGGTTGGATTAACAGTATTCAACACAATACAAAAGTAATTGCTATCCAATTATTAATAAAAAGATAACCAAATTTCTTTAATATTTAGTTCTTTTCTTGATACCTTATGTATTTAAATTTCGAGTCTCTATCTCTTGCTATAATAGAAAATTTGAAAATGTTCTGGTTTATTTTCGTTTGTGCAAAATACAATTAAACAAACAAAGTATTATGGGTTACATCGTATCCTGGAGAAATATTTGTTGTAACCCTTTGCATACCTTTCTGATAGGGGCAAATAATTTTTTGACGAAAACAACATTGTAACGCGCTTTAGGAGCATTTTGTTTTTTTGCTTTCTTTTACTTTTATCTAACTTATATTTTAATCGAAATATTTGATAAATTATGGATACATAATGTTCAGACTTAAGACTTTACTCTAATACGATGATAAATTACCACTTATCCTAAGTGATTAAGGTGATAGAAAATTGTGAATTTAATTATTTAAATTAATATTTTAACGTACTCCTTAATTTGTCCAACAAATAAGTGAAAACTAAGGAAAAACGATCGATGATTAGTTGATCTGATTCTAATACTGAGCTATTTTATTATCCAATTTCCCAAAAAAATTTACAAGTTCTAATTTTAAAATACAGGCTATTTGTCATATTATTTTGGAAAAACTTTGTTTATAACTTCTTATCTTTCATCACTTTTGTAATTAAGTACTCAAACTTTAAAAAATGTCAATTTAGAGTATCCATATTTCAATTTTTTTAAATTTCAGACATTTATTTGAATTTTCTGTTAAATCCTGTCAAAATTTTCAAAATATCAATTTTCTTTTTTAGGGAGAAAAAGAAAAAAAAATTACAAGAATTTAAATGTCGGTTAGAATTCAAAACTATTTGCAAAAATGTTCATGCTTAATCTGAAATATTTTTTTTTTCTTTTTTTTATTTTTTGAAAAAATAAAAAATAAACACCTGCTTTGTGCACTTATCCATGAGGTTACCCGAATATGTTTCCATTGATAAAAACAAAACTAACGTCCATGAATTATGAAAGTTCCCACTCACTAAAGTGCTTTGTCTAGTGTTTTCTTTTCTGTTTTGTCTGGTCCCCCGCACTAGTTTATTGAAGAAAAAGGTCCACGGCGACTCGACGAGGACGAGGATCAACCACAGACAATGCAAAACAAAATTGGAAAGGTCCACGAAGATCGACCACCCACTAGGATATACATGCACATGCAGGTGTCTATTGTTTAGATAAATCAGCAATATTCGTGTAGCACGTTTTGCAGACCTTTACGTTGATAAAGTGGGGCAAAAGGTATACCTGATCATGTGACCATGCATGTAGTCAGGATTTGTTATTTAGATTTGAATTTTGTTGAATTAGAAATTAATAAAGAATATTTTAAAGTTACACCTGCTTTGTGCAGTACTTATCCATGAATATGTTTTTATTGATAAAAACAAAACTAAAGTCCATGAATTATATATGAAAGTTCCCACTTACTAAAGTGCTTTGTTTAGTGCTTTCTTTTCTATTTTTGTCTGGTCCCACTCACTAGTTTATTGAAGAAAAAGGTCCATGCACGAGGACGAGGATCAACCACAGACATTAATGCAAAACAAAATTGAAAAGGTCCACGAATATCGACCACCCACTCACTGGGATATACGTGCACAGGTGTCATTGCTTATTTACATAAATCAGCGATCGTGTAGCACGTTTTGCAGACCTTTACGTTGATAAGGTGTACACCTTTTGACGTGACACTTTATCATGAGTTGATGGTTAAAAAAATTAAGGTTTAATTATCTTATTAGTACATGAATTTTTAATTTTTTATATGAACTAAAGGGTTAAAGGCACTTTTCCAAAAAGAAATATATGAACTAAAGTTGTGTCAAATTATTGTTTAACATGTTCCTGTAAAATCAGTTAATGACTAAATTATTGTGAAAAAAGATGATCATTAAAGGACTATGTTTAAGTTTGTGTTATATCTCAGATGGAGTATATTGAATGAGGGTGACTAGTCCCTAGTATAATAAGATTTGACTTTTAACTTAATATACATGTCAACTTTTCTTATGAGGATTTATGAGCTTTTACTTGCTAAGTTTTTTCCTTATCAAATAAAGTTTTAAGCTTGCTTAATAGAATGTTATCATACATAACACACAAGCATGAGTTGAGTGGAGCATATTGCTTTGTTTTTGTTAAAGAAAATTTTGATACATTCGTCTTTTGATTCTCATGCCTACTTTGCACACTTTGAGCATTAATTATGTTGGGAATTCATCTTTTAACACATGAGCTATTGATAAAATTTTCTTGTGTTCTATCTAGATATTAGATGCATTCCTATCTCTTATAGTCCAAAGCCAATCCAAATGCAAAATCTAGTAAGTTAGTGAGTTCTCCAGTTCAACTTGAATTTCAACCTCCACAATTGCCAACCTATCGCCTGGCCCAAGCCCAATTTCAGTCGTGGGCTATTAAGAAAATGATATCCGGCAAGCGACACATATTTCCTTTTGCTCTTTTTTTTAAAAAAAAAAAAAAAGAAAGAAAAAAGAAAAAAAGAAAAAGAAAGAGAAATACTTAGTTATACTCTCTCATCCCACTCCTACCCCACTCTTGTCTATATAGACCAATAATATTGTTAAAAAAATCAAGGTCCTCCTACACTCTCTCTACTACCTCTCACATTATTAGTCCATATAAATAAAGATGGGATAGAAGTGAGATGAGAGTGTATTGCTAAACATTTCTCTAAAATATATATATATATATATATATATATATATATATATATATATATATATATATATATATATATATATATATATATATATATATATATATATATATATTAAAAAAAATTGTTTCTATTTCTTAAAATTTTTCAATCTTTTTAATTATTATAATTTTTTCTTTTTTAGTTTTAGTTTTTTTTTTGAATTTATAAAGACATTTTTATCTAATTGAAAAAAAAAATTAAGGTTAATTTTGTCTTTTTGTTGGTGTTGGAAAACATTAACATTTTTTAGTAGTTTAAAGAGATATTGACATAATTTGAAATTTGAGAGATATTAACAATTGAGTGGTATTTTTAACGGTGTATGCATACTTTTTTCCTAAAATTATTTTTATAAAAAGATTACAAATACATGGTGAGCAATTAAGGGAAATATGATGCCAGGCCCAAGCCCAATCTAAGTTGTGGGCTATTAAGAAAATGATATCTGGCAAGCGGCGCGTATTTGCTTTTGGTTTTTTTTTTTTTTTAAAAAAAAAACAACCCATTACAAAAGAAAACATTTTTATTTTTCCATAAAAAAAAAATTAAAACTTATTTTTACTTCATATCACATCAATCACATTTTATTTCTATTCAATTTTTCTTTTTCTCTCTACAAGGATTATATTTTTTTTTTTTTTTCAAAGTCTCCCAAAAAATTGTCAATGTTCTTCCAATGCCGAAAATACCCTTTAAAAAAATTAATAAAATACTAAAAAAAAGAAAAAGAAAAGAAAAAGAAAAAGAAATTCAAAAATCGTCATTGGGTGCATTTTTTAATTCAATATTACGTCGTTTGGACTCGTTTAAACAGTAAACATCAATTTTTAAAAAAATATTACGTCATTTCAATTCAAGAGATGTAATTATTATTATTTTTCTCATAATGCATTTATATATAAATGACATAAAAAAAAACATTTGTTTGCATCGTTTCAAACTAAAACGACACAAATTAATTGAGATAATGGAATAGATTAAATGGATTACTGGAATCAAAATTACAAAGGAATTACAAATTAGTTTCACCTATTTTCAGAAGCTACTCTCCTAAAGGAAATATTTCAAACTTCAAAAATCAAAACTGAAAGTCTGAAAAGTGAAAACCTAACTTTTTTTTTTTTTTTTTTTTTTTTCCCAAAATTTCCCTTTTTCCTTCAGCTGCCGCCTGCCGCCCTTCTCTTCTTCTTCAGCTCCCCGCCGCGCCGCTGCCAACCGTCGTCCCTTCTTCTTCCTCCTGCAGTCCTGCAGCTCCCGCTGGAGTCAGCTGGAGTCTGGACTGCTGGACGCCTTGACCCACTCGAGTGCTGACTGCCGAACTGCCGACTGCCAAGGCTCTCCACTCTCCAGCCTCTCCCCGACTCCCCGTCACTCTACCACTCTCTCTATCTCGGTCTCTCCAAGGCTCTCCACAGTCCACTCTCCATCCTCTCCCCGTCTCTCGACTCTCTCTGCTGCTCTCGGTCTCTCGGCTCTCTCCAAGACTCTCCACTCTCCAGCCAGGACCAGCCTCTCCCCGTCTCTCTGCCGCTCTCTCTCTCTCTCTCTCGGTGTCTCCCTCTTCCGCCGAATTACCATGTAGCATCCGGTATGTTAATAGTAAATTGTTGATTAACTTGATTTCCATTTTTAATTTTTTTACAGCATTTTGACATGAAATGATAAAATGATTTGATTATTTGTAAATATTAATCTCTCTTGTATCTTACTGATTTTATGAGCCCAAGATTGCATGAAGGGTACTCTACCCAGTGGAAACAACTCCATTACAATACACGGGTCAAACGGGTCATGTTGACCCGATTCGACCCATTTATGTTAAACGTGTTTCACGGGTCTTGTCTGGTAACCCGTGAAATTATCGTGTTCGTGTCGTGTCTGAAGCCCCGACCCGTTAACATAAACGGGTCGTGTTTGTGTCTAGGCTAAACGGGTCGCGGGTCTTAACGGGTCGTGTCGGGTGACCCGTTTTGCCAGCCCTAGAGTGGGGACACTTTAATAAGAAAGATGAGAGGTGGGAAACTTGTGGTCATTTTGGGTTGACGTTGAATGAATGCATAGAAACGTAATTCTCACGGAATTCTCGTCTTTTCCAATCCTATCGAACTGCAAATTTTCGTGCTTTCACATGCATTCCTGGAATCGTCTTGGAAATTTCTTTTGGAATCCAAAGTGTATGATATAATATTGACGAGGGCAATGACGAAGGGTTGATTGTCATGTCCACTAGCTCATAATTCGTGTTATGCGCGAAATTCTTTACTATAATTTAATTTTAAAAATTAAACACATTTTCATCGTACTTTTTATTATATGTTAAAAAATGCGTGTAAAAAAAATCATATATGTTTAATAAAAAGAAATTAAATGTTAAGACTCTTAATTTTATTTTAATTCATAAAAAAAACTTTTAAAAATAATTGTTCACATAGATATAGTTTATAACAAAAAGATATTTATAAAAAAAAAAAAAACAAAAAAAACAAAAAAAAATAACAGCAAGAATAAAATGTAAATGCCAAATATTATGATATGATGAGTAGTGAATCTAGTATGTTTTTAATTTAAAATATTTAAAAAAAATCTCATCACATGATGTGACTATAATGACTCATTAAAACACAATAAATTTATTAAAATCATAACAAAACCTGTTCGACCTTTAAAATTCACTGATATTTTTAGAAACGTAAATTTAACGTTGAATGAATGCGTAGAAACGTAATTCTCACATAATTCTCTTGTTTTTTCCAATCCTATCCAACTGCAAATTTTCCTACTTTCATATAAATTCCCTGAATCGCCTTGGAAATTTCTTTTGGAATCCAAAGTGTATGATTGAAGAGGGGCAATGACGAAGGGTTGATTGTTATGTCCATGACTCGGACTCCTTAATGAAAAAGATATATAGACAAAGAAAGTGTGAGTGATGACCCAGAAATAAGGACTGGAATGGTGAAGGTTTGGACCAATTATGCATGCAAATGTGGCTCACGGTAATCTTACAGTAGTTTATGAGTTAGACATTTCGCAATCGCCGTTGTCGTTGGATGAATATTGTCCACTAGATTGGATGACTATTAATCTTTTCCAATCCTATTGAACTACAAATTTTCCTGCTTTCACACATCACATGCATTCCCTAAATCGTATTGGAAATTTCTCTTGGAATCTAAAGTGTATGATTGACGAAGGGTTGATTGTTATGTCCATGACTTGGACACCTTAATGAAAAAGATACATAGACAGAGAAAGTGTGAGTGATGACCCAGAAAGAAGGACTGGAATGGTGAAGGTTTGGACCAATTATTTATAGGGATTAGTGCATGCAAACGGGACTGACGGCAATTTCACCATCGCCGTTGTTGTTGGATGAATGTTGTCCACTGGATTGGATGATTATTAGTCTTCGCGTGCACTACATGGTCCAACTCATGATCTAACTAGCAGACTTGCAGCGAAGCTTGCACTTTTAATTTGACTGTCTTTGAGTCAGGTTTGCTGAGTGCCAACTATTATACGTAGAATCAAGTAATGGGAGACACAATTTTTTTTTTTTTTTTTTTTTTTTTTTTAAAAAAAAATGGTTTTTAATGCTTGGGTGTATACACTTACGTGTATACTATAGTAAGGTGCGAAGCACCGGACGCACACGTGCGTGCGTGTGGTAGTGGTCGGGTTGTAGAGCGCACTTGGCCCTTAGCACGGGAACGATCTAATCATGTCCATTCAATTTTGGATAGTCATAATCATTCGATTTGGTGGTTTAATCTAAACCATAGGATGCTTCTTAGGTACATTCAGTGGTTGGATTTACTGGATTATCATTAAAGTAAACTGTCAGGTTAAATCACATTTGATCTAACGATTGAGATTAATTAATAACAATCATTAAATAATCATTAACAGTTATTTGATGTGGTGGTCAGAATTAAGTGTCTGCTAAAATAGTAGTTTATGACTGTTACCTAAGCAATTATGGACGGTTGGATTAACAGTTATTCAACACAATACAGAAGTAACTGTTATTCAATTATTAATAAAAAGATAACAAAATTTCTTTAATCTTTAGTTCTTTTCTTGATACCTTACGTATTTAAATTTCGAGTCTCTATTTCTTGCTATAATAGAAAATCTGAAAGTATTCTGGTTTATTTTTATTTGTGTAAAACACAAATAAACAAAGTACAAATAAGTGAAAACTAATGAAAGACGATGATTAGTTGATCTGATTCTAATACTGAGCTATTTTATTATCCAATTTCCCAAAAAAATTCACAAGTTCTACATATTGATAAAATTTTGTTGTGCTCCATCTAGATATTGGATGGATTCCTATCTCTTCTAGTCCAAAGCCAATCCAAATGCAAAATCTAGTAAGTTAGTGAGTTCTCCAGTTCAACTTGAATTTCAACCTCCACAATTGCCAACCTGACGCCTGGCCCAAGCCCAATTTCAATCGTGGGCTATTAAGAAAATGATATCTGCCAAGTGGCACGTATTTACTTTTGCTTCTTTTTTTTTTTTTTTTTTTTTTTAAAAAAAAAAAAAAGAAAAGAATGCTTAGTTATACACTCTCATCCTACTCGTATCCCACTCTTGTCTATAGAGACCAATAATATTGTTAAAAAAATCAGGGTCTTACTATACTCTTTCTACTATCTCTTACATTATTGGTTCATGTAAATAAAGGTGGGATAGAAGTGGGATGAGAGTATATAGCCAAACATTTCTCTAAAAAAAATAATATATATATATATATATATTTAAAAAAAAATTGTTTCTTTTTTTTAAAAATTTTCAATCTTTTTAATTGTATATATATATATATATATATATATAGTTTTAGTTGTTTTTCTTGAATTTATATAGACATTTTTATCGTATTGAAAAAAAAAAATTAAGGTTATTTTTGTCTTTTTGTTAGTGTTAGGAAACGTTGACATTTTTTAGTAGTTTAAGAAGATCTTGACATAATTTGAAATTTGAAAGACGATTGAGTTGTAATTTTAACAGTGTATGTGTACTTTTTTCGTAAAACTTTTTTAAAAAAAGGTTACAAATACATGGTGAGCAATTAAGGGAAAGAAAGAGCTTCCCTTCCCCAGTTCCCCTTTCTCCTGTTGTTATCTAGAAAACCACAAAAATAACAAAATAAAATAATAAAGAAAAAAGAAAAAAAAAAAGAAAAAAAAAAAAAGAGAGAATGAGATATTGGCTAAAGTGGAAGAAAAAAAATTACGTTCAAAACTAAAAAGGAATAGACGGTTTTGATATGGTTAATATTATGTTATCTAGGAAATATAGTCACACTTAGCAGTAACATATTTATGAGAAATGTTATAAATTACATTTTTAAAGTGTATTTATCACATAATTCTAACATGATAGTCCCAAATGACTTGTGAGTTGTTTTTTACCAAAAAAATAAAAAAATAAATTAGGATTAATTCAAAGATTTATTAAAACTGTCACATCAATATTATGAATTAAAAATATAGTTTCAAGCAACTCTTTATTTAAAATTTTAATTATACCCTTTTCCAACCAAAAAACAAAAAAAAAAAACCAAAAATTGGAAGGTGGCTTGCATAGTTAAGGGTTTGGTTGTGCAAGCCACCCCTATTATGGAGTAGATGCGCGAGCCATGCCCAGTATTTAGGGGTAGCCATGCGACCCTTATGTTAATTGTGGGTGGCCCGCACAACCATCCTTTTTGTTAGTGTGGTGGCAGCTAGCCACACAAGTATCAACCTTTTCTCTCCTTTTTTTTTTTTGGTGTTTACACACGTATCAACTTAAAGGTAAGCAAAACGTGCTACACGATTGCTGATTTATGTAAATAATGACACCTGCTTTGTGCATTTATCCATGACGTTACCCGATTTTAAAAAAGAAGAAAACACTAGTAAGTGGGACTAGTAAAAGTGGTAAGTGGGACTAATAAAAGTAGAAAAGAAAACACTAAAGGATTAAAGACACTTTCTCGAAAAGAAATATATGAACTAAAGTTAGTGTTAAATTATTACTTAAAATGTCCATGTAGAAACAGTTAATGACTAAATCAATATGGAAAAAGACGATCACCAAAGGACTTTGTTTAAGTTTGTGTTATATCTCAAGAAGAGTATATTGGATGAGGGTGATTAGTCCATAGTATAATAAGGTTTGACTTTTGACTTGATGTGCATGTCAACTTTCCTCATGAGGATTTATCAGCTTTTGCTTGCTAAGCTTTTTCCTTACCAAATAAAGTTTTAAGCTTGCTCAATAAAATGTTATCACACACAACACACAAACATGGGTTAAGAGGAACATATTGCCTTATTTTTTGTAAAGAAAATTTTGATCCATTCATCTTTGATTCTCATGCCTACTTTGCACACTTTTAGCATTGATTATGTTGAGAATTCATCTTTTAACACCTGAGTTATTGATAAAATTTTCTTGTGTTCTATCTGGTTGTTGGATGGATTCCTATCTCTTCTAGTCCAAAGTCAGTCCAAATGCAAAATCTAGTAAGTTAGTGAGTTCTTTAGTTCAACTTGAATTTCAACCTCCACAATTGCCAACCTGATGCCTGGCCCAAGCCCAATTTCAGTTGTGGGCTATTAAGAAAATGATATCTAGCAAGCAGCGCGTATTTACTTTTGCTTTTTTCCTTTTTTTTTTTTTAAAAAAAAAAATGTTTTTATTTTTTAAAAATTTTCAATCTTTTTAATTGTCATTTTTTTTTTTTAGTTTTAGTTTTTTTTTTTTCGAATTTATAAGGACTTTTTATCTTATTGAAAAAAAAAAAAATTAAGGTTATTTTTGTCTTTTTATTGGTGTTAGGAACATTGACATTTTTTAGTAATTTAAGAGAATATTGACATAATTTGAAGATTGAAAGATATTGACGATTAAGTGGTAGTTTTAACGGTGTATGTGTACTTTTTTTCAAAAAAAAATATTAAAAAATGATTATGAATACATGGTGAGCAATTAAGGGAAAGAAAGAGCTTTCCTTCCCCAGTTCCCCCTTTCTCCTGTTGTTATATAGAAAAACACAAATAATAATAATAATAATAATAAAGAAAAAAAAAAAAAAAAAGGAAAAGAAAGAAAAGAAAGAGAGAATGAGATATTGGCTAAAGCGGAAGAAAAAATATTGCGTTCAAAACTAAAAAGGAATAGACGGTTTTGACGTGGTTAATATTATGTTCTCTAGCAAATATAGTCACCCTTAGTAGTAATATATTTATGAGAAATGCTATAAATTATATATATATATATATATATATATGTTTTTATTTTTTAAATATTTTCAATCTTTTTAATTGTCATATTTTTTTTTTTTAGTTTTAGTTTTTTTTTTTTTGAATTTATAAGGACATTTGTATCTTATTAAAAAAAAAATTAAGGCTATTTTTGTTTTTTTTTGTTTTTTATTGGTGTTGGAAACATTGACATTTTTTAGTAATTTAAGAGAATATTGACACAATTTGAAATTTGAAAAATATTGACGATTGAGTGGTAGTTTTAACGGTATATGTGTACTTTTTCCCCAAAAAAAAAATATATTAAAAAAAGATTATGAATACATGGTGAGCAATTAAGGGAAAGGAAGAGCTTTCCTTCCCCAGTTCCCCTTTCTTCTGTTGTTATCTAGAAAAACACAAAAATAATAAAGAAAAAAAAAAGAAAAAAAAAGAAAGAAAGAGAGAATGAGATATTAGCTAAAGTGGAAGAAAAAAAATTCCGTTCAAAACTAAAAAGGAATAGACGGTTTTGACGTGGTTAATATTATGTTCTCTAGCAAATATAGTCACCCTTAGCAGTAATATATTTACGAGAAATACTATAAATTACATTTTTATCGTGTATTTATCACATAATTCTAACATGATAGTTTCAAATGACTTACGAGTTGTTTTTTACCCAAAATGAAAAAAAAAAAAAAAAAAAAAAAAAAGAAGAAGAAGAAGAAGAAAAAAATAGAAACTTGGATTAATTCAAGGGTTTATTAAAATTGTCACATCAATAATATGAAATAAAAATATAATTTCAAGCAACTCTTTATTTGTCAGTAACTTCATTATCACATTAAACAATGTGAAAAACTTATTAAATGACTTAGTTTTGAACGTTTATCAAATCATTTGTTAAGTTTCTATTTTTTAATTCCTCAAGTTTTGTTCTCATTTTGAAATTGATCATTTTGTCCAATTTTGTAGTGATTTTGCCAGTCTTTTTCTAGTGAGTTTATATAAAATTTCAATTATACCCATTTCCAAAAAAAAAAAAAAAAAAAAAAAAAAAAAATCCAAAAATTAGAAGGTGGCTTGCATAGTTAAGGGTTTGGTTGTGCAAGCCACCCCTGTTATGGGGTAGTTGCGCAAGCCATGGCCAGTATTTAGAGGTAGCCATGCGACCCTTATGTTAGTTGTGGGGTTGCTTGCACAGCCACCCTTTTTGTTAGTGTGGTGGCAGCTAGCTCTACACGTATCAAATTTTTTTTTTTTTTTTTTTTTTTGACACACGTATCAACTTAAAGGTAAGCAAAACGTGCTACAGGATTGCTGATTTATGTAAACAATGACACCTGCTTTGTGCATTTATCCATGACGTTACCCGATTTTTCAATTTTGTTTCACAGTTGTCTGTGGTTGATCCTCTGGGGACCTTTTGCTTTAATCAACTAGTGAGTGGGAGCAGACCAAAATAAAGAAGAAAACACTAAGTGGGACTAGCAAAAGTTGAAAAGTAAAAGTAGTAAGTGGGACTAATAAAAGTAGAAAAGAAAGCACTAAAGGGTTAAAGGCACTTTCCAAAAAAAAAATATATAAACTAAAGTTAGCGTTAAATTATTGTTTAACATGTTCATCTAGAAACAGTAAATTGCCAAATCATTGGAGAAAAAGATACTCACTAAAGGACTGTAAAAGTTTGTGTTATATCTAGGGAGAGTATATTGAATGAGGGGGCTAATCCATAGTATAATAAGATTTGACTTTTGACTTGATGTGCATGTCAACTTTCTTTATGAGGATTTATGAGCTTTTGCTTGCTAAGCTTTTTCCTTACCAAATAAAATTTTAAACTTGCTCAATAGAATTTTATCACACACAATACACAAGCATGGGTTGAGTAGAACATATTACTTTGTTTTTGTTAAAGAAAATTTTGATCTATTCATCTTTTGATTCTCATGCCTACTTTGCACGCTTTGAGCATTGATTATGTTGGGAATTTATCTTTTAACACATAAGCTATTGATAAAATTTTCTTTGTTCTATTTGGATATTGGATCATCCATTGAGGGGAAGAATTTTTTATTTTTTATTTTTTCTGCAAAATGTTCAATTCTGAATATCATGTGTTCTACTATTCATGGTCTACTATTTTATTTGTAAAACACTACTATTTTATTTTAGTTTTATCCGTTATGTTTATTATTATTAATTTCTTTTTACAAAAACGGGTCCTATAAAATGTACTCAAATTAAATAAACAAAACGAAAGGTAATGAATTTACTCAATGGTAGAAAAACAAAAGTTATAAAACCAATTAGTCAATATACAATAGAATGTTAATAATAAAAAGAATATTATTAGTTTGTGTTGGCTACGTTCTGTTGACAAAATCACTATTTCGTAAAGTTGCTGTCATTATCAGGGATGTTGTATTTTTCAGAGTTTTTATTTTAGAAAAGTGGTTCAAAGTTGCTGTCATTATTATATACATCATATTAATACAAATTTTCAGCTTCCATAAAATACAAGTGTCTACCTAGCAAATAAAGTGCTTGCAAAATCTCTGTTTCATATTAAAAAGATGAGTAAAGTCCATATAGAGTTGATCAATTATAAAGTTACTCATGAGTGCTATGTTTTTTATTGATTCATTTCCAAGTAAGATTGTACTTTATGAGCAATTCTAGGGAATTTCAATTGCAACATGAATAATCGTTTTGAAGAGATAGCACAGATGTAATTTACACTTTTTCTAGATCAATACTGTTTGTCCAGTATTTAAATTAGCATCAAATAATCATCCTCATCATAATATATGTAGTTAAAAGAAGAAGGAAAAAAAAAAAGTGTAAGGGTCTGTTTGAGTTTACGATTTAAAAATACAGTTTGTAAAACTGCAGTTAAGGGTTTGATAAAAATACAGTTTGGCCACTAAAATCGCAGTTTAGCCTTTAAAATCATACATTTTTAAAAACACACCCCCTTATCTCCGATTTGAATACACAAATTTTTCTATGTTTTCTAAATTGCATTTAAAAAAAAAAAAAAATACTCTCAAACGATACATCTTCTGCGATTTAGTTTAAAATTGAATTTTTTTTTTATGTGCAAAATCGCAATCCAAACAAACTCTGCGTAGAAGAGTGGATTCCTATCTCCTCTAGTCCAAAGCCAACCCAAATGCAAAATCTACTAAGTTAGTGAGTTCTCTTGTACTACTTGAATTCCAATGTTCACAATGGCAAACTTGATGCCAGGCCCAAGCCCAATCTAAGTATTAGGTTATTAAAAAAATGATATCCGCAAGTGGCATGTATTTGCTTTTGGTTTTTTTTTTTTTTTTTTTTTTTTAAAAAAAAAAAGAAAAAGAAAAAGAAAAAGAAAAAAGAAAATCTGGTTTTTAATTTTTTTTCTATTTTGTTTTTGTTTTTGTTTTTTAAATTTTCAATCTTTTTAGTTGTGTATATTCTTTTTAGTTTTAGTTTTTTTTTTCTTTTTCAAAATTATAAGTAAATTTTCCTCTTATTGAAAAAAATTTAAGGTTATTTTTGTCTTTCTGTTGGTCTTGGGAACATTGACAATTTTTAGTAGTTTAGGAGGAATATTAACACAATTGATAGTTTGGAAAGATATTAACAATTGAATAATTTGAGGAGTAATTTTAGAAGGATATGTGTATTTTTCCTTAAAAAATTAAAAAACTTTCGAATACATGGTGAGCAATTAAGGGCTGTAGAGTTTTGTAGAAATATAGGTTTTTCTTACATTATTTTGGAGGGAGATTCTTTGATTGTGATTACAGCACTTAATAATAGGGATGATAATTAGCACAAATATAGAAAAATTACGAATGATATTGTTTTGAAAGTTGGCATATTCGTTATACGAATCGCGGAGGGAATAAGGCAGTTCATAGTTTGGGGAAGGAGGGTGTCTTGCATGGCATTGATACAATTTGGTTAAATATTATCCATGGTTTTCTTTTATCTATATTAAACTCAAAGTGACCGTCTCAGGTTATTTAGAGCTTTTTGGGCTCTAATTTATATGTTTGTTGGTTTTTGCAATGAAATATCGATGATATTTTCTTTAAAAAAAAAAAAAAAAAAAAACTGTTAAGGGATTTAAAGAGCTTCCCTTCTTCCTTTCCCCCGTTGTTATCTAGAAAAAAACACACACACACAAAAAAAAAAAAAAAAAAAAAGTACGTTTAAAACAGAAAGGGAATTGATTGTTTGGCATGGTCAATATTATGTTATCCAGCAAATATGTATAGTCGTACTCAGCAGTAACATATTTATGAGAACAGATATAAATTATATTTTTATCTCCTAATTATCACATAATTTTAACAAGCAGTCTCAAATGAGTCTGTATTGTTTTTTACAAAAAAAACAAAAATTAATTTAAGAATTTATTGAAACTGTCACATCAGCATTATGATATAAAAATTTAGTTTTAAGCATTACTCTTTCTTTATCGGTAACTTCATATCATATAAAAAAGACATGTGTCATTTTTATATATGGATTGTAAGAAATTTCTTATAACCCATGTGAGAATCACATGTTATTTAAATAGCATGTACTTCTTACATGCTTTTTTAATAGCATTAATAAAAAAAATATGTGATTCTCACATGTTTAAAGGACACATGTTACTTTTATATATAGATTGTAGGAAATTTTCTACAACCATATACAATATTGACATGTGTCCCTTGGCATTTGAGAAGCACATCTTATTTAAATAGCATGTGCTTCTTACATGATTTTTTAATAGTATTAATAAAAAAATATGTATTTCTTATATGTTTAAAGGACACGTGTCATTTTTATATATGGATGGTAGGAAATTTCTATCCTAGCATATTAATCTGTGTGAAATAATTATTAAATGACTTTGTTTTGAACGTTTATTAAATCACTTGTTTAGTTTCTATTTTTCAATTCCTTAAATTTTGTTCTCATTATGAAATCAATCATTTTGCCCAATTTTGTAATGACTTTGTCAATCTTTTTCTACTGAGTTTATATAAAATTCCAATTCTACCATTTTTCCAAAGGAAAAAAAATAAAAAAATAAAAAAATAAAAAAAGGCAAAAAAATAAATAAAAATAAAATAAAAATCCAAAAATTAGAAGGTGACTTGTGACATATTATACTCAAATTAACATGAGTAGCGAAAAACAAAAGACAAGGATCTAAACTTACCTTTTACCATCTTTACTCAAGCATTTTCACAAAGATCTGAAGAACAAAAAATATTATTTAATGGATCTTCTAATCTATGCCTTAAAGTATTACCGTACTAATGGTATACACAGACTATTAATTTATATGTTAGGTCAAGAACCCTCAAATACAGTAAATACCGTATTGTTCCTCCCATCAAAAAAATAATATTATTAATTGATTTTAAATCAATTAAACGATTCCATTACGGTAATTTAAATTAATAGAAATTACTATAACCGTAATACCATATATTATATTTATTTATAAACAATATAATAAACACCGTAATATGTGATATAAAGGTCATATAAGAAGATAATATCTTACAAGCTACCTCTATGTTATGGGGTGGTTGCGCGAGCCGTGCCCAGTATTTAGGTGTGGCCATGCGAGCTATATGTTTGTTGTAGGTGTTAAATCTTAAACTGATAGAAAGAGGTAAATTTAATCACTTAATCAATACTTTAACACTCCTCCTCACATGTGGGTTCATACTTCCTTTTAATATAGGTGAGGCCAAACACGTGGAATATTTCACTGAAGTGGGAGGTAAATGACGGAGTCAAGATTCGAATTCAGAATACCATGTTAAATCACCACTTGTCCTAAAAGTTTAACCTGATAAGAAGAGGAAAATTTAATCACTTAATCAATACTTTAACAATGGGGTGACTTGCACAACCACCATTTTTGTTAGTAAGGTGGCAGCCAGCCATATTCAATCCGTGGAGGTGGTAGTGCCACCTTTATAATTTTGTTTTGTTTTGTTTTTGTGTGTGTGTGTGTTTTTTTTTTTTAAAGGGAATATTTCTAATTTTATAGGAACTCCATAAAAAGATTAAAGCAATTTATATGAAATCAGATGGAACAAGTGATTTGGTAACCATAATAAACTCAACGAGCTAAAAGATAAAAATTGAAACTAAGGTATTATTTGACAAGGCTCAATCCTCTAGGGAGTTGTTTTTCTGCCTTTAAAGCAAAACAAAATTCTGATCATATAGGACACGAGCCTTCTTACATGAGGCCCAAATCAATTTTGGGGTATTTTTGCCCAAATCAAATTTTTTTTTTTTGTTCGTTCTTTAAGTAGGACTTTATGACTTTCATTAATAAATCGTGATGAAACAACTTGTTAAAATTAAAACATAATATTCTTCCATTCAAACCTTTCTTTTGAGGTCTCTTCCATTCAAACTTGATCAACTGATCGGTGATGTTAGTTAACTACCATGGTTAATGTACATAAGAGATAAGAGATAAACCACCTCATTTCATTTTACCACATTAACTATAGTATATTTTTTAATCACAATAAACTTAATAGACCTTTTTTCCATTAAATTTTCAAGTGTAATTTTACCACACTAATCCAATATATATATTTTTATTTAATCGTAACAAATGCATTAAATATTTTTTAGATATTACAGTTAAAGAGGAAGAATATGTATACCCATGTGCAGGTCTTAACTATTGTTTATGGGCTTCACATGAAGCCTCAGTTTTGAGAACGCTAACTTACTGTAGTGAGTAGTGACGATTGGGGGGGGGGGGGGGGCATGGCCTAAGAACCAAAAAAAAAATTAAAAATTTAGCCCATTGTCTTTTGGTAAAAACTTTTTTTGTCCCTGGCCCCTGTCCGTAATAGTTTTTGGCTCTACCCTTGATAGTAAGTTGTAATGTTTTGATCTGCTGCTTGTGGCAGTTTTGGAAACTATGTTAGATAGAGATATGTTGCTTGTGTAATAACAATGTGCAAGTTGCTTGTGTAATAACAATGTGCAAGGTATTTATGTAATATAAGTTTCTATTAGATGCTCTCGTTTATTTATAATTTTAGGTGAGTTTGTAGTGTAAAAATAAAAATAAAAATAAATTTATTCAAGTTATTTCCGCTGCAAGAGTTCTATCACTATTATATGTAGTAGCGACAGTTCTATTACTAGATATTTTAAACTTGAGGCTTATGTTAAAGCCGGGGCATTACAGTCTTTCCTAAGTCTTACTTCAAGATGAGCTACCCTTCGAAGCACCATCAGATGACTTTGGAACCAAGCTTCTTTTTGGTGATCTGAAATAATCGAATAAAACCCAAGTTTCAATATTATTGAGTTTGTTTATTAAATGGGGAAATAAAAAATTAAAAAAAAAGTTTTATTTTTCATAAATTAAGGATATTCTATAAAAGAATATAGAAAAAAAATAAAGTTACAGGAGGTATACAAAAATTGCAATTGCAACTAAATTTACAATCTAAAATTTAGAAGGGAAAAAAAATCTGGAAATAAAAAGGCACTAGAGCTGTCCAGAACATACAGTCATTTAATCATAAAAAAATTGTAAAAACATAGACTATAGGATGTCTTAGTCGAGGTCAATGTTAATGTGTTATTTATTTTCATAATTATCATACATTACATATTGATTATGTAACTCTTCTAATTCTCATAAGTCACATATTGATTATTTAAGATCATTTAACTATAAATGAGAAAATTAATGTTACCCATACTAGTGCCTAAAATACCTTCTCCTGCTAGTGTGACTGAAATTAGGCCAATATGCTTATGTAATGCTATTTACAAGTTGATTTCAAAAGTCTTGGCTAACAGACTTAAAGTAGTGCTGCCAGATATAATATCTCACACACAGAGTGGTTTCATTTCAGGTAGATTGATAACATATAATATCCTAGCAGCCTACGAGAGTATGCACAATATGCAATCAAGGATGTGGAGCAAGATGGGGTTTATGGGCCTAAAACTCGATATGAGCAAGGCCTATGATAAGATTGGGTGGGAGTTTTTGGAGGCTGATATGACTAGGTTTGGTTTTGCAAGCAAATGGATTCACTTGGTGATGGCGTGTGTTAGATCGGTCTTTTACTCTGTGGTTGTAAATGGGAATCCAACGGGATGTTTCAAGCCCACCAGAGGTATTAGCAAGGAGTCCCAATCTCCCCCTATTTGTTCCTATTGTGTGCAGGGGTTCCTACATCTCCTAGAGACTTTAAGTTCCCTACTCTACAAAGCCGAGCAAAAAGGGGACCATTACAGGGGTTCCTACATCTCCTAGGGGTCATTGGTTAAGCCATCTGGAAGGCAAATTTAGTTGAATGGCGAAGACTTCTGAAAATTTTGGGCGTCTATGAAGCAGGCTCGAGACAAAAACTAAACCTGCAGAAGACTTCTATTTTCTTTAGCAGGAGCACAAGTCAAGAGAGGAGGCAAGAAATACTTCGGTTGTTAAGGTTGACTGAAGCTCATCGCTATGACACAGACCTCGGTTTGCCATCTTTGATTGGAAAAGCCAAAGGTCAAGCTTTCAGCAATATTAAGGAGAGGGTAGGGCACAAACTAAATAACTCGAAGTTTAAGTTTCTATCCCAAGCGGGTAAAGAAATCCTATTTAAGGCAGTTGTCCATGCGATTCGTACATATTCTATGAGTGTGTTCTAACTACCGGCTTCCTTGTGCAAAGAGTTGAATCGCATGATGCAAAATTTATGGTGGGATCACGTGGCAAACACCTCAAAAATTAATTGATGGAGTTGGGAGAAATTGGGAAGATCCAAATCAGTTGGAGGACTTGATCGGTTTTAGGGACCTTAGCTTATTTAACAAGGCCCCTCTTGCAAAACAAGGTTGGAGGCTAATTTAGAATCCCACATCTCTCACTGCCCAAATTCTCAAAGCAAAATACTTCCCTCATTAGTCTTTTCTGGATTCCTCACTAGGGTCTCGGCCCTCCTTTGCTTGGAGGAGTATTTTGGGCTTTAAGAATCTGTTAAAACAGGGGCTTTTATGGCAGGTGAGAGATGGTTGCACCATCCGAGTTTGGAGTGATAGGTGGCTGCCCACCCTGATGAGTGCCAAAAAATGTATATTTGGACCCCTTAATTTACATTAGTTAAACCTTTAGCTTTGTTATTTTCTAATGATTTGGTTAGTTTTAGTATTTTTATATTTTTTGTAGGACAATAAGAGAGAAATGATATAATTCAAGCAAAATACAAGGAAATTCGGATGCAGCAGACCACTAGATTTAGACATATCATAACAGGACCAAACGATATCCGTTTTGAGAGTTTCTTAGGTCTAAATTAAATTTCAAGATGTCAGCTTTCCAACGCAACAAATTTCAGCCAGTTTGGAGATGCATACAAAAAGATATGGTTGTTTTAATTTTAGTCGTTGGATCATCCCGAAAATCCGAAAATTTGTCCATCTCTCTTAATTTTTTTTGTCCCATTCTTGTCTTCCCAATGATGGGCAGCCACCTGTAGCAGCACTTAGTGATGGGCAGCAACTTCTCTCCCACTTCCAAGACCTACTGGCCGCATCCACTAACACAATAATCTCTCCACTCTTGTCTCCCATCAAACATTCATATTTTTATTCCCTCAAAAACCAGCAGCACTATCCCACTTCCCAAGCTTGTCTCCCATAAAATATTCATACGTTTATTCCCTCAAAAACCAGCAGCTGGACACGCATGAGTTCACCTCCTGCAGCACCTCCACGCCACCTAGCACCAACTGGACAGCATGGGTATCACATGGGCATCACATGGACAGCATCTGCAGCGCTTCTCCACCTGCACCATCTCCAACCTGCAGCAGCCACCACGTAGACATCATGGGCAGCAGCTCCACCAACAGGACAACAAGCCACAACTGCAGCAGCTCCACCAGACAGCACGTGAAGAAGCAGCACACGTCCATCCAGCAGCTTCTCCTCATCTCCACGCCACCTGCAGCTTCACTCCACCATAAAATATTCATTCCATTTTCTCCACCAACCAAATGCTCCCCACTCCCACATAAAATAATAACACTTCATTCCACTCAACCATTAAACAATCACTCACCCTTTCCACATACCCATTCGGCCATCTATAAATAGGAGAGGAGAGGAAGACAGAAAAGGGGAGCGGGGGGAGCGAGAGAGCGAGAGTGCGGGAGTAGAGGCGTGAGCCTTCCTGCTTCTCTCCTTCTTGTTTTTTTTCCTTCTTGTAGATTATTTTCTTTCCTTTTGTAACTCTTTGATTTTTATGCTTTTAATTTAATGTTTTAAGTTGTAGTTATTTTTATCTATGAGTAGCTAATATTTTCAACTAAGGTTGAGGATGAAACCTCACCTTTGAAGAGCAATTATATTTTTATGTGAGTGTATACCATCCGATTTAATTAGATTTAATATTTCCAATATTCTACTTCTTTTCAATTGTTGAGATGAATACTTGGGTATCTCTTGTGATTTCCGGATACAAGTGATGATTTGAGAATAGTCTCATTTAATTGATTGCTTGGATTTTTCGTTTATCAAAATATTGGATATTCATTGTGTTTCGTTCTACGGATACATTTGATGATTTGGTTAAAAACCGGATATCTTTTGTGATTTGTGCAAAAGAACGGATTCATTGAATGATTTAATTAATTTTTGAAGCATAGTAGAATACACAAAAGATTTGTAAAGTGACAACTTCGGATGTGTATTTACAAACTTGAGAATATGTTGTTGTGATTAGGTGGGTGTGGATTCTAAAACCTTAGTACATTTCTCTTTTCTTGTCCCTTATTTTATTTTATGTTTCTATTATTCACCAAATTCGGAACTAGGTTAAAATAGAATTAGTTTAAATAGAAATTAATTTTTGCAACGCAATTCCCTGTGGGATCGACCTCGCACTTGCATAACACTATATTGCAAAATGATTCGTACACTTGCGAGTATTTAAAATTATCACATCACACCCCCACTTCATTCACTGTCCAATCCCCCAAAAATATTATTGCAAGCTCATCCAATGTTACAACTTTGATTGACCGAAATCAAAAGGGATGGAATACACAAATGGTAAATGAGATATTCTCAGAAGAAGAAGCACAAGTGATTCTAAATATCCCCCTTACCCCTAATTTTCCACAAGATGGGCTGATTTGGAGGGGAACGAACAATGGAGTGTTTTATGTCCGAAGTGCCTCCCATCTGGGGGTCGAATTGCAGGAATCATCTAGAGGCCAATGCTCCTTTGTTGACAAAGGACATGAAGTATATATGGAAAGCTATTTGGTCACAAAATTTCACCAACCCGGTTAAAATCTTTATATGGCATGCATGTAACAATTTGCCACCAACAAGGGTGAACTTATTCCATAAACGAGTGGTCACTGATAGTCTGATACCAAATGTCCTTGCTGTGGGAGAGAAGAGGAAGATATTTTACAGGCAATATGGAATTGCCCAGCTGCCCGGGATGTTTGGGGAGGAGAGTCCTCTTGTTTCCAGCAATGCCATTATCAAGGGAACTCTTTTATGCAGCTGTTTTAATATTGCATGCAACGACCCGGGAATGACAAATTAAACTAGAACTCATGGCTGTGGTTGCCTGAGGGATATGGCTAAGTAGGAATAAATCGGTGTTTGATGGGGTTTTCCTTCATCCAAATGCGGTTTTTAAAGTAGTAGCTTCTTTGGAAGATTCTCGACTCTGTACCAATAATGAACAGGCCCCAATCTCTGCAGGAGAATAGCGGACAGGAGAGAAGGAATACAATCTGGCAGCCACCTCCTAATGGTCTCATTAAGGTGAATTGGGATGCTTCTTGAAAATAAATTAGACTCCTAATATTAACCGCAACCAAGCAAGCACAACCAAATATGTAAAGCAATAAAAAGATAGACATAGATATTTGATTACGAGGTCGAAACTCTTTACATCAAAGAGAGAAACCATTCTGGGGCAACCAAACCCAAGAAATCAACTAACAGAAGAAATAACTAGTTAGAAGGCAGTCGTACTTATAGTACCTTTACAGTAGTCATACCTTGAACTCTAACAAGTATCGATACTTTGACGCTTCTCTACCAAACCCGTATGTAGAGTTCTTCAATTGATTCATTAACTAGAGCTCATTTATAGTTAGACTTCAAACGGCTGAACGATTACAACATAAATAACTCTAAGAGAAATAAGACGTAAAACATTTTCTGCCTAAACTTTATTCTCTTAACACATTGAAATTCTATTCAGAATCCTTAAAGAAACAATGCCTAGAAGCTTCTTTAAATAGGCTTCAGAAATCCTAATTCTACTCAAATTCTTATTTCTACTCGGCGGCGTCCGGACAGGTCATCGGGCGTCTGGATGAGCAACAACAAACCCTATGTTTTGCTGAAGGACTACACTTTATATATAAGTGATTTTGAAAAGCCTCATTTATAACTAAAATTATATATAGGTAAATTACACTCTATTTCTCAAACTAACATCTAATTCGTACTTCAATCTCTATAATATGACTCCATATAACTCAGGCCTATAAACTACCAAAATCATTTGACACATTGGTGGACTGGACTTAAGTCTAAGTCCTAGGCATCTGATAAGACTGAAGTATCCAAGTAATATGAAACTTGATTCCATGCATGTATTACATAGTTTTATTATCTCCATCTTCTCAACCCTTTTGCATACTTCTTGATTAGAATGCATGAAATTATTTATTGATTTGTGTGGCTTTTCTACTACTAATTGTCCCTTAAGGCTCCATTTTGATTATTGGGAAATGAGATAAAACACAAATTGGCATTGAATTTGAATAAAACTGGAAGAAGATATCCTCTACTAAACTGGATTTTTTGTGCAGGTTCTTGCAAAGATCATTTGAGTTCTCTTGCAAAGGCTGCCCTAAGTCCCCTCTAAAGAGTGGTGGGCTTGATAAAGAATTTTCGTATATATTATTTAATGAGAAATGCTAGGAACTACAGCTTTATTTGACAACGTTGACGTGACAATTTGAACTAATTCTTAATTTATTTATTTTTTTAATTTTAATAACGACTGATTCAAGGTTTGGTTGAGATTGTCACGTTAGTATTGTGCAATCGTTGTGAGATAAAAATGTGATTTCTAACATTACTCTTATTTAAATTGTGGCTAAGGCTGCTGAAAGTGGACAAGGATTTGCTCCATTTCAATTTCAATGAAGATGCACTATTTTACGATCAAGATTTTATATTCATTTTTTTTTTCTCCTAACGATAATTTTAAATAACATAACAACATATTCATCATATGACAACATCATATGAAACAGAATAAATTATCAACAATGAAATTACTCTCACCATCTCTAAGACCATATTAGGTTGAAAGTGGTGTTACTTTTGGTGGGCCAATTGCCTCTTTAATCATCATGATGACACAAAATTCTCCTTGGAAGAAATTGGCTCCATATGATTTCACTATCTAACGGTATGGAAAAACATTTCAATAGCATTTCTAAAGTGGTGGTCAGGTACATATGTGTTTAATCATTCTGATTTGGATGCTTAAGAGTTGCTTAACTTACAAGGTTAGAAATATAGAATCATTTGAAAGTATTTATAATCTGATTTCCCCCCCCCAAAAAAAAAAAGGTTTTTATATATTTAAAAAATTGCATCATTTAGAAGAAAGGAATTAATAAAACAATTTTGGGAAGAGAGTAAAAAAATAAATTCTGGAACTACGATGATTATAGAAAAAATCATGAGTAATGATACATACTACATTCCTATTCTACTAAGCTAATGTGTTAAGAATTGGGCTGGGTTAAGACACAAGTCTTAGCATGTGTTAGGAATTGGGCTGGTCGGATTGATTCACTATTTAAAACAGGCCAACAAAGGCCAGAATTGAAGCCCAAAACCTAGGATTGACCCGGGTTTATTCTTTTCCAAAGAAGGATAGACAACAGCTTGTTTGTGATAATATAAAGATAGACTTGAGAATGTTGTAAGATATATATTAAGTTTTTAAGAACTTTTTTCTCTCTCTCTCTCTTCCCCTTCTTTGCGTTTAAAGATAGACTGAGATATATTTACCCTTCCGCGTTAAAAATGATACTGACTTGTCAACAAACTAAGATATTTTCTTCTAATAATTCTACTGTATATATTATTTTATTTTAAGGCAAAAGCTTCATACAATGGAAAATAAAGATCAACTATAGGAAAATAAGAGGAAAAATATTTTGAACAAATACAAAAATAAGCACCTGAATTTGAGTCCAGAAAAATAAATGTGAAAACCTGGAAGAAAGGAACCAGCTGAAGAGCATTATCCTACAATTGGGTTGGAAAGCAAAAGCCAAAAAAATAAATAAAAAAAGTACTCAAAACTAAACTTCAAAGAAAGCTTCCTCAAATGTGGTTGAACGAACATACTTGGGCTAGAAACACACGATGCAAATAATCTTGAGTAATCTGCATCACTTTTGATTAGATCATTTAGATTTGACACAACAACATCAGTTATTTCCAATGCCTTTAACCTGTTTCATCTAGAATTTTCTGATATACATAATATCTACTTCTAGATTCACTAACGAAACCTTCTTCTATTAATGCTCCGTTTGTTTCAACGTAAAATAGTTTCCATTGTAAAATATTTTCGACGAAATCAATTTCAAAAAAAATTATTTTCTCGAAAATATTTTTCGGCGTTTGATTCGCATGAAAAAGTTACCAAAAGTGAAAATGCAGCTGTCGCCGGAATCTTGCAACGACCGGTCGCCGTTGCCAGAATCCGGCGAGCATGTTTGGCCGGATCTGGCCAAAATTGCCGGATTCCGGCAGGACTCCTCCGGGCCCGGTCAAATCCGGCTGGATCTCGGCCGGATCAGTGGCCGGGTCCGGTTAAATCAGGCCCGATTTCGGCCATTTTGGCCAGATCCTAGCCGGATCAGTGGCCAGGTCTGGTTAGATCAGGCCGGATTCCGGCCATTTTGGCCAGATCCGGCCGGATCAGTGGCCGGGTTCGGTTAGATTAGGCCGGATTCCGGCCATTTTGGCCAGATCCGGCCGGATCCAGTCATATCATGCCGGATCCCGGCCATTTTGGCTAGATCCGGCCAGATCAGTGTCCGGATCCTGTCATATCCGGTCGGATCAGTGTCCGGATCCGGCCATATCCGACTGGATTCAGGCCATTTTGGCAAGATTCGTCCGGATCAATGTCCGGATCCGGTCATATCTGGCCGGATCCCGGCCAAATTTGGCCGGATCAGTGTTCGAATCCGGTCAGATTAGGCCGGATTCCGGCCATTTTGGCCAGATCCGGCCGGATCAATGTCCAGATCTAGTCGAATTAGGCCGGATTCTGGTCTGCCGGCATTCTGCACGGTTGCCAGATGTTGCCAGATTCCGACGTCGGCATTATTCCAGTGACTTGATGATGCCAGATTCCGGTGTTGCCTATTTTTGAACGACCGATTATTGTCGGATTCGGGCAGTCAGATATCAAACGTGCGTATAAGGACGAAGAATATAATTTTGGAAAATGATTTACGGTTTTAAAAACCGTAAATCGTTTTCCAAAAATTAAAGAAGGTTTTACGGTCAAACCGAAAATGGTTTTCGTTGACCGTTATTTTTGCCCCTACCAAACACCGTAAAATACCGAAATCATTTTCTGAAAATCATTTTACGCCGAAACAAACGGAGCATAAGTCAATTGAAATCCCGGAATTCATATATATGACAAGAAGGAAAAAATCCCAAGTCTCCTGCAGGACAACCAAACACTCCATTCTTCAATATCATATAGTATTGATATGTTTTCATATAAAACTGTTCCCAATCAACAACTAGAGATAACTACACCAATATATAAACTCATCTATTTGTTCTCCAGCAAACCTCAATATAACAAACGGAAGCATGACCGAACGGCTAGACTCTGCCTAGCCCCAACAGAGGCATTAAATGGGCTAGGCGCTAAGAATATGGTAATTTTCGGATTCCCGGATCGCCAAGAGCCCTGTAATTAATTTTGGGCACTTTGATCTGATCCCTGATGGAAGGCGACCTCTCAGAGAGAGAGAGAGAGAGAGAGAGAGACTAATTAACACAAACCAAGATAGCCATATTGACCATAGCCCAGCTTCATGTGCTTAGCAAAAATGCATATGAATCAAAAACAGACAAACAAAGAGTAGGATAACAAGGAGGCGGTAAGAAAGTGGCATATCGAAGAAGTTGGACAAAAATTTGTAACAGAAAGAACTGTAAACAGAGAGGATCGTGACTATAAGCTAATAAAAAATAGGGAAAAATAGAATTTAGCCCTCTAAACTACCAGTTATTATCCGGATAGTCCCCCAAACTATCAACCAAAACTTTTGAAAAAGACTCATTTTGGAAAAATATTCCCATAATACCCTTGTCATGTGTCATTTTTCAATTAAAAAAAAAATCAAAAAAAAAATTAGAAAAACTCAAAAAATTTCAAAAAAAATTCAAAAAATAAAAAGTAAAAAAACTAAAATTTATTTCTTATTTTTATTTTTTTTAAAAAAATGGATGTTTGAGGTGGCGTTATTTCTCAACCGCAACCCAATCTTCCCGACACCCTTGCGGCCACCGTCCATTTACAACGCCATGATGACCAATTTTATAGCCCGACTTGATAAGTTCCGATTCGCAATCATCAGCTCGTTGATCTTGACCGGGCTCAAGCTCACCAAGATGCAGGTGTGCATCGTGCCCAACAACGATACTTGAAAGAAGTAGTATGTCTTCCGGTCAATCGCAATTTTTTTTTTAAATAAGAAAATAAAATTTTAGTTTTTAAATTAATTAATTTTTTAAAATTTTTTGAATTTTTTTGAATTTGTTTTATTTTTTTGGATTGAAAAATGACACGTGGCATGGGTATTATGGGGATATTTTGTCAAAATTAGCATTTTTCAGAGGTTTTGGTAGTTTAGAGAGCCAGAGTGCAAGCCTTAGTATTTGGGAAACTATTCAGAGAAAATGTAGTAATTTGGAAGGCTAAATTATATTTTTCCCTCAAAAATAATCCTTGAAACTCACAGCTGGAATGCTTGGAGCTGGGGTGGAGGAGGGCGCCTGACGTGGGGTTGTAAGAGAGAGAGAGGAGAAAAAAATGAGGAGGGCGCGGGGTTGTTTTGTATATTCCGCGCCCTCCTCAAATTAAAAGGAGTGATGTCGTTTGGTGGTCCAAACGAGTCACTTTAACATCGTTTGAACTCGTTTGAACAATAAACATCATTTAAAAAAAAAAAAAAAAAAAATCATCATTTCGGTTCAAAAGACATAATTTTTTTTTTTTTGTTTCTCGTAATGTCGTTTATAAAAGACATTTGTTTGCATAGTTTCAAACTAAAACGACACAAATTAATGGAGATCATGGAATAGATTAAATGGATTACTGGAATCAAAATTACAAAGGAATTACAATATTAGTTTCACCTATTTCGAGAAGCTACTCTCCTAAAGGAAATAAAACAAACTCCACAATTCAGTTGATATGTCCTCTAATGCTTGTTCTTTCTACAAAGACATATATTGTAACACCCAACGAATTTTTTAAGGTGATTAAGAATATTTTGGTATAAATATTAGTATTAAATTAGATCAAATATATTGTAAAAATATATTTTTATGTCTAATTTTGTGTTCTCCATTTAATTTGAGAAGTGAACAGTTTGAACTAAGTTCAAATTAAGATAAATTAAATTTTGGAGCATTGAGAGTTTTTTAAGAATTGTAATATATAATATAATATTATATTATATATTAAGAGTTATCACTAGTATTCACGCGAACACAAGAGCATTCAGGCACACACTTGATTTTGTGAGGTGTTGACCAAACTAGCTAGTTTTTTTTTTTTTTTTTTTTTTTTAAGAGCTTGGTGACTTGATATTATATTAATATAATATTATAATATAAGAATTGTAATATATAATATAATAATATATATAACAATTCTTAAAAAACTCGATCTCAATGCTCCAAAATTTAATTTGATCGCCGCTCAATTTTCAAACTAATGAAACCATTGAAATCGCAAGTTCCCAACTTCTACTCACTTCTCACAGTATTTATATTTAGGTATTTTTATTAAGTCAGCAAGTTCCCAATTTGTCTCTTCTAAGAGTAAGTTTAACCAGCAATTTTTTTTTTTTTTGTCTCTTATTGAGGCATGAGTTAAACACAATGTTTCTACTTAATTTAGCTCCAATTCCCTACAAGCTAGGCTACAGGGATGGTTAAATATATAGGATGGTATGGTCTGCTTTCAACTTATTAGTATAAGTCAAAAATGCTTGTAGGGAGTCATGTGCCTTGATATGCAGTGGATCTTATTGAATGTTGGTACATAAGATATAGTTGAGTCTGAGCCGACTCTATTATCCTCATCTGCACGTTTGCTCTGTCTTCACAAGTTTTCTTTCTTGAACTTTCCAAGAATGGGATTTACCAAGTCCTATGCGTATGAGAAAGCAAACTTAGTTTTGGAGCTCCCTGCATTAATTAATAAATGTATATTCTCTCCTTATTGTACTAATTTCTGCATATTTGTGTTATGTCCATCCTTCTGTTATCACTTCCTTATAAGCACCAATTTCTCCTTTTGTTCTTTCTTAAGTAATACCATTTGCAATGCTCTCTTATCAGCCTTTTTGTATCTTTATGCTAAAGAATGAAAATGAAATGGACCCAAAAAAAAAAAAAAAATTAATGAAATTATTAGATTTTATTTTTATTTTTATTTGGAGTCGTTTTTTTATTAAAAAGACTCAAAATGGTTTAAATCGTTTTGGTAAAAATGACTCTAGTTGGAATCGTTTTAGGACTAAAATGACTAACCTAGAATTAACACACTATATGTTGAGTCGTTTTGAAAACGACTACAAGAAAAGGACTCAAAACGATTTGAGTCGTATTTATGCCCAAAAAGGGCTAAAAAAAAAAAAAAGACTCAAAATTGCTAAATTTTCATAACAGAACCCAAAAAGAAAACTAAAATAAGAGAAAATTGAAATAAAAACATACCTCCTGGGTTATGAACGTCCATTTCGAGTCCAACAATGCTTTTTTTGCAGAGGGAACAGGAAGGTCTTTTTCGATTTCATTAAACCCCAAAGGTTCTCCATCTATATAATTGAACAACATCAGTGTTTTGTTGGAACTTATATTTCAAATATATGAGCTAATGAGCTGTTCTACTTGCTTTTCGATGAAATGTGTGAGTATTTCCTTAAGTAACCGTGGCTATAAAAGGATGTTACTTCTACTCTTTAGGCAGTGATTCAATGTATTGAAAGTTGAGTAGTTGTTTGATTTTTAGTTTGGAATCCCTTCCCTCCTTTGTCTCTTCCTATCTGATCTTCTTTCTCAATTTTCTTTCTTGTTGAAGTTCTCAGCAGTTCTTTCCTCTTGCTTGCTGCAATTCTGAGAAATATAATCTATTTTTTTCTCTCATAATCGATCCCGAACAAAAACATGATTATTTTCCCTCTTTATATCCCACCTAAGATTCTATTATTCTTTTCTAACCTTCGCCACTCAATTATCACCATCTTCTCAGCAAGACAACCTTAGAAACAATTAATTCAACGATATCCTGCATCATTTTGTAGCCACATTTTTTTTTTTTTCTCCGTTTAAGTATAAAAAACAAAACTTATCAGAAAAGGAAGACATCTCTAGTACAGTGGAGCATAAAACAAGTTCTCCTAAAGGGATACAATCTAAAATGCAACAAACCGGGAAAGTCCAGAGGAGAAGAAATAGGAATACTTCCAAGAGCAGAAATCCCAAAAAAAAAAAGAAAAAAGAAAGAAAGAGAAAGATCTAAGAAATATCAATTTTAAAGCATTACCTGAAAGCTCTTTAAGGATCAACCAAAAATACAGAACCAAAAAGTGAACACATCATAAAGTTGCAAATAACCACTAAAAAACACATTGATTGAAATAACAAATCTGGCCAATCTAACTAATATGCATGATTTCAATCATTTATAGAAGTATGTCGAGTTAAAACAAATTGTACCGTGTTTCTTAAAAAGAGAAAAATATTACCATATGTTGATGAAAACAAGAAATTATCAAAGACCAAATTTATGATGGTACTTGTTTGTGGAAAAAGTTGTGTAACATTATCAAAGACATAATTGGTTTCTGTCAAACATATAAAAGGATATGCAAGCATTTTCTTGTATCATACTGTCATTTGTGTGCGCGTCATCCATACATAGAGACATATATGTAAATATATCATGTTGTCATGTGTTTATCTATGTAGTTGTGTGTGTGTGTGTGTACAATATACTCTACATTCTATATATGAGGTGATTAAACAGAGATGAACATACCACTGTAGTAAGCATGGAAAAAAAGCACTGGAACTCTGTATGAAGCACTATATATTATATGGAGATAATGGTAAGGTACTTTGCTACAATTGCTATGGACCTTGCAAAAAGAGCAAGATCTGATCAATGTAGTAAAAGAGACAAGAATCACCAGGTTAAAGAAAAACATGCACCTTTAATGAGCAATATCTATGTGTACTTCGATACACTTCAAGATTTGATATCAAACAAAGGAATCGAAAACTAGGATATCAGTTAAAAGACATACTAAGGTGGCAATATCGATGGGTTCCTCTTTCTCAGAGCAACTTGTCTCTTCTTTCTGAGGGCAACTCTTAGTTCATCATGTTCCTCCTGTGCAGAACAGCTGTAATAATGCTAAGATCAATTGACAAATTAAATAGCTAGTGCTGGTTCATTACAACATCAAGGACAAACCTCAATTGACCTGAGAATTCTGTTCTCCAATGATAAGTATCCTTCCACCTAAGAGAGAGAGAAACATATAAGAGAAGTAAACTAACATCAAGTGTTGAAAACGAACTGATTTCAACAGAGGAAGATTAAGATAACCGTTGACAACACTAACATCATGAGAGCACCATTGAGCAACGCAATTTTACTTACTACTTTTCCATATATTTCTACTTTCTTTTCCTTTTCTTCAAGATCTGGGCCTACAAAGGGGAAATCAAACTCAAGGGGATCGGAAGTCCTAAACTACAAAGTAAAAAAAAAAAAAAAAAAAATTCATTTTCATTATCCAAAACTTGCATATAACTTGCACACTGTGTTGTTGTTTTTTTTTTTTTTTTTTTTTTTTTAATTTACTTTTTATTATTATTATAATTTAATTTCAAAAATCCTTTTTGAAAAACAGGTCTTGATAAAGCATAGTAAAAAATAAAAATAATTATAAAAGAAATAAAGATAGCAAGTCAAGCACCCAGCTCTACCAGATTCATATCAAAAGAGATGAATTACTTCTATACAAAGTGAATCACTTTTCTTTTACTTATGGCAGTTGAAGAAGAACTTAAGTCTATCTTTGATAGCTTCAAAACTTTCTGAGTAGAGCTCTTCAGTAAGATACTACCCTCCATTGGTCCAACCAAAATCAAGTAAGTGAAACCAAAAGTAGCAAACTACAACATATCAATTAGTAGAACACCCACTAAAAATAATCAGTATTTTTGAGCCGTTTAAGAAAAATGGACCCGTTTTTTCTAAAGCGGGTCCATTTTGAGCCGTTTTTGTTAAAATAGCTCCAATTTGAGCCATTTTTAAAAATAAAAACAACTCCATTTGTAATAACTATAACCCTATATTCTATATATAACACTAAATTAACCAAAATATGTATAAACCCTAAACTTATATAGTTATATACTATATATAGCACTAATTAATATGTATAAACCAAGATATATTATATATATAGCACTACATAAGTTGCATTTAAGGTTGTAATTGAGACGATCCGAGCTTTAAGACTTTCAAGACTGGCTCGTTTATTAGTTAAGCTTAATTAAAGAGTTGATCTCGAACTAGAATTGATATATGGAATGTGTGTTCAAGCTTAGTTCGTTTAAAACTCGGGCGAGCTCATTGAGAATGCCATTCGAATCGATCCGGGTTACTCGACAAGCTCAGCTCAACTAGAGCTTGAGCTAGGTTATTAAAATATTTTTCAATGTATGATCACGGAGTTCAAATTTGAATTTGTGAACAACCTCTATACATATATTAATAACATAAATATATAATATGTAACATATCTATAGCCTATAAGTAACAAATTAACAATATGTTATTATATATAAATAGAGTTCATAAACTATATATATATATATAACTATTTTTGAGCTTAACTTGTCAATCTCGAACTAAAGCTGATTTATGAATTGTGTGTTAAAACTCGGCTCGATCGTTTAGAATTCGGGCGAGTTCAAGCTCAAACTCGTTGAAAATGCCATTCGAGTTCATAAACTAATGGTATATATATGTATAATGTAAGCAAGAAGCAAATCTAATATATTTTATATAACTATTATTAATTAACCATGTTTGATGTGATATATGTGTGTTTATATATATATATATATATATATATATATATATATATAGAAATAATGATTCAACATCACTTAAACATACACCTTTTCACCACATTGTCACATAGGTAAGATGATGAAAAGATGTATCTTTGGGTGGTGGTGAATTATTTCTCTCTTTATATATACATATATATGCTAATTATTATGTACTAAATATACAATATATGTTATATACTAAGTATTAGTAACAAATTAATATGTTAGCTAGCTAGTTTAACCCTTCCTTGATTACTATTAATAAATTGAGTAAAAATTAAAAACAGTTGGAGCCGTTTTTAAAACAACTCCAATTTAGCTACCTTGAAATTTCATTTCAGCATTTTCTGTTTTCACTATCTTCTATGCACTTAAATAATGTCTCTACTAAATCATTAGATCAGAAATCCTCAACTGAATGCAACTGTCCCAACAACTATTTCACCAAGTTTTGATTTACTCTGTTTTCTTTCTTTCTTTTTTTTTTTTTTTTTTTGAAGGGATTTACTCTGTTTTATTTTGCTGTGCTGTTACACTTACTGACATTACAAGATTTGTTTTACTTTGCTGTGCTATATCAAGTATTACCAAAATAATAATAATAATAATAATAATAATAATGATTTTTTTTTTTACATGGAGTCGTTTTAGGATCCAAATTCCTTCTTTTTCGCTTCCTTTCTCCCCTGCCCTTTCTTTCTTCTTTCTTGCTCTTCTTTTCTTTTCGTCCCAAACGAGAGAGAAGTTAGAGAGAAACCGATAGAGATGGAGAGAAACAGAGAGCTTGAGAGAAGAGGCGTGCGGTGCGCTAGCCACCGTTTGGGGCGGACGACGGCCCCGGGCCGGTGGGTCGCGGCCCAACGCCAGTGAGGCAAAAAAGCTTGGAGTTCCGGCATTTTCTCGGTACCGAAACAGTAGAAAATTCAGTTTTTTTGGGTAAGTATAATTTTTAGGCTTGATTTCTTGATTTTTGTTTTGATTTGGGTTGTTTTGTGAAGATTTTCGTTATACCCACTTATTCCGGTTCTATAATGGTAAAAATCAACCACCAAAACAGGTATATATTTTGTTTTATGCTTTCATTTTTTTTTTTCCAAGTTTTCCTGGTAACCAATCAGAGATTAACGTGTTTTGTATCTGAACTATACTTTATTTTCATACGTATTCGTCAGTACCATAATGGATTTTCTAGTTTCTTGGAATTTTCTCTGAGTTGGAATTGATCTTCCAGCAATTGAAGTCCGATTTGAGCACCTAAACATTGAAGCAGAAGTTCATGTAGGAGGCAGAGCCTTGCCTTCCTTCTTTAACTTCATTATAAACATCCTAGAGGTAACCATCTGCAAAATATACAACGTAAGTTAGTGATAAATTTTATTAATTTCTTGAAGTGAGAAAATACGCTCAGCTGTTATCTTGAATTGGATTCTGAATTTCTGGGAAATTTGTATCAAATTTCTAATTTGATGGATATTAAAGGTGACAATCCAATTTTCCATAGAGTTCTGTACTTGGCAAATAAGGTTTGTTGAACTTGTGTTCAATTCTATCGATAGGCTACTTGTGATTTAAAATGAGATTGTAAATCATTTTAAATCACTTTCATGGTTGGGCATTTTATATGCATATGGATTTGCCCATAGAGACGTTAATGTGAGTTGTTTGTTTGTTAGTAATTCATCTCTAAGTGAATGTAATCACATCTGGTTTTAAGCTGAAACATAATTATTACACGTACAGTCAAACTTCAATGGTTGTTCTTTACATATCTTTAACTAGAACTTATCTGTGTACTTCATTTCTACCCAAATACTACAACAGTATATTTGAAATCAACAGTTTTGACTGTTAAGTTCGATATGCAGTTTAATGGTAGCTTCATGTTTTGGAACTGGATAGCTAGCTATTACTCTTGCAGTGGTGATCATGGTTCATTCACTCAGAATTAATATTTTGCCTTTGCAGATGTATGAAATGTAATGGCAAGGGAAAGATATATGCTCTGCCTATAAAGGTCAATGTTTTGTATTCATTTTTATAGTCATCATAGGTTTCGGTATACAATCTCAGAATATTTGTCGTCCGTAATTTTATTGAGTTCTATGGCGGCATCTGGTAAATCGAAGCTCATAGATGGAGAGACATTTTTATAACTACGTGGAGAATTTGTCTGTTGATAATTGAACTTAATTAGTTGCTCATTCTTTACAAGGTCTTTTGCTGTATTAGATCAGACAATAGTTTAGTCTTATTTGGACTTGCTCAGTGTAGCAATGAGACATGCATAAAGAAAAAAACTTGGATTGATTTTACTTGTTTCATTTTTCAAAGTAAAATTTCATTTCATTCCACAAACAAAAGGGGAAAAAGAAGAACAAACAAGTTGTGCTTTAATTTTCCAAAGAAATAATTGATTGTAAATACAATATTGGTGGACCAAATTACCTATGTACACCTTCAGATGAGTTGTGCTTTTTTGAGTATATCTTAAGTTGCTCGATGTGGTCATCAATTAGTTTGATTTGTAGTTTACTTGTGATAATTTGCTCAAAACAATGATTTTTTTTTTTTTTTTTGGTAGTTACCTCAGAATAACATGAGGAATTTGATCAACGAATTATCCTAACAAACTATGCTAACAAATCTGAAAGAAATAAACTTCAAGCTCAATTTACTTGTATAAATGCAATCACCAACTTCTAAAGCACCAGTTTTCAAATTCAACAATTTATTTTGTCGTAACTAAATTTACATTAGAAAATATGAATGGGCATGAAAGAGATGCCAAAACTTAAACCCAAGACTACACATGCTCATAAAAAATTCCACCAAACAGAGGCAGTTCAAAGTAGAGGTTTGAGCCAAAGAAAATTACCAACAAAAGCATATATTTATACAAATACAATAGACTTTAATTAATAAAATAGTATGAATGGTTAATAAATAAGGATATAAACAACCCTTGAACTTTGAGGCTATCTACAATGAATGCTATGCATCTACATAGTATAATATGACTTACACAAATTTAATGTTTAGCAACATTAATCATAAATATGTGAGGTAATTTAATATGTCAAGGTCTTTTATTTTATTTTATTTTTATGGTTTCAATTTTTATCAAAAAGATCAAAATGGTACATCTTCTGTAATTTAGTTTAAAATCACATTTTTTATCTACAAAATCACAATGCCAAATGTTCTCTAAGTAAAGAGTGGATTCCTATCTCCTATAGTCCAAAGCTAACCCAAATGCCAAATCTAGTAAGCTAGTGAGTTCTCTGATTCAACTTGACTGTTATTGTCCACAATTGCCAACCCAATGCAAGGCCCAAACCCAATCTCAGTTATGAGCTATTAAGAAAATGACATCTCGCAAGTTGCGGGTCTTTGTTATTTATTTATTCTTTTGCCCTTTTCAGTTTTAAGGTTGTCAACTATTTGCTTATCTACAAAAGGAAAAAGAGCAAAAACGAAGACTAATGCTATTCTTCACCCTCGTTATATATTGATTGACGTTGCATATTGTCGCAATCTAAAGTATATGGGGGATATTGTCAATTGTGTGGTAGTTTGAAGTGGGGTATGTGGACTTTTTTCTTGAATTAAAGTTTTTTAATTAACTTGAAATTGTAATTTCCATTAGTAAGTAAATTTCACATAGTAATAGAAACTTATAGGCTATAGTGCTTGATGCTTTTTGGTGAAGAAAATATTTGAAGAATATGGATGGCCCTCTAGATATTGATATCTTTGGGAAAAGGTTTTTGATGTCCTCTATCACTATTCACTATCCAAAACTTTTTAGGGTGATTATAAATATTTAACCACTGTTTTAACATTCTATGCCTCCAGACCTTTCAAATAAAAAGTTGCTCAAATTGTTTGTTGGCTTCCACATTCAAAAATAAAATTTCATGAATGTCAACAATATTATCTCCAAATGACAAGGGTTGGTCCAATTCAATATGCCAAATTCACAAAGCAAAGGATTATTAGTAGAGAATGAAGAATTGCAACATTTTTTCTCAAACTTCAAACTCAAATTCATTGTTCAGGTATGAGAAAATGGAATTGAACATAAAAAACTTATGTAATAAGGAGAGTCAACTTAAATCAAACAAATTCTTATTTGTTACACATAAATGTTAAGCATCTTTGCGCTATCAAATATGTATGAGAAAACTAATTTTCTCCTTGAACAAGGATATAATAAATTAAAATACTCATATATAAATTAATTTGCATTTTCTTTCGTTTTGGTAACAAAATTTTGGTTTTTTTTTTTTGAAAAAAAAAAAATCTTTTTAAGTTTAATGGCAACAGGTGTTGAAAATTAATTTACAATCTACAAGGAGATGTGTACATAATTGAAGGGTTGTTGGTACTCTCCCTTAGGGAAATTTCTCAATAATATTTAACCATCAATATTACCGTTCTCTCATCAACCAAAAAAGCTCTTACCGGGCGTAGCATCATAAACAAGCTAGAACCAAAAGCTATCAAGCTCTGTATTTAGGAAATAGAGAAGGCTAACTTTGATTGTAGCCCTAGGCCCATGATGACCAATTGCTTCTTAATTTTATCCTTGAAATTTTCAGCAGAAAAATATCGTTGGTTCAGTAAGAAAATCATATATCATTTGCATTTCTATAAAATATGAAAAATATATTTTCTCAGTGAGTAGATACTCACCTTGGCTGCGCGGATTCAATCACTAGGTCTCCTAAATACCACCTTGCAATGTATTATTGTGGAATAACACACTGCACTATTTAGCACTTTAAATATTAACACTCTAATTAGCACTTGAATCGTTCAAGGCTAAACCGTTGGAAAACTCATAATATTTTTAAAGGTTCCATACGTCTACCCATAAATCCTATACACTAAGTAAAACTCAAACAATACTAACCCGAAGCATTTACTAAGGTTTAAATTATTTACTCGTATTATTACTTACTAATCCGCAATTAATTTCACTAAACCATAAAATTATTTTCATTAACACTTATAATAATATTAGCCCTAAAATTATATTCACTAATCTCTAAATTATTTCTTACTAACATTTTCTCTATAACATTAACCTTCAAATTATACTAATTAAACTTTTACATAAAACACTACCGTATTTAAAATAACATTAACCCATAAGAAAATCTTAGAGTTAACTTCACAAATACAATTTAAACTAAATTCCTATAATTATTTATTTTTTACTAACATTGGAACCTAACCCATAAATACTTATTTTTACAAAACTCATAGCCAATTTGAAATTAATCATCATTATAACTACAATTAATCCACAAATTAACAATTTACATTTTAAGCACATAAAAAACCCAAGTTAATTTAACCCATCAAATTAGAGTTTCTAATCTTAACCCGTAATTTATAAATCACTATCCTAAACGCAATATTATTAATCCATAGCATTTACTAAAGGTTAATCACATAAAAATACAACTAAAATCAAATATCTAAAAGTTAGGGCTTGAGGAAAACTTACCTAAAATTTGCCCAAATAAAATCTAACACTAGGAAAGTATTTAGGAAACTCCAAACCATGTAAATCCTAAAGATAAACAAAGATTAAACTCCACATTTCAAGATTTCATTCAAAATCTCAAATGACAATAGTTTATGAAAATACTTCAAATCAATCGGTAGAAACATAGATCAGACTTCGTAGATCACTTTTTCGAAATCATATTTGAGTTTGAACGGTCGGATCTTCGTAGGTCATAATTTTTGTTAAAAATCAAAGAGGACAAGAGAGAGAGAGAGGCGTTCTGCCTCTCTTTCTTTCTTTTTTTTGTTCGAGATAAGGCGCCGGACGCCTTATTATTATTATTATTATTTTTTTTTTTTTCTTTGGGAATGGCCAGATGTGGCCCTTGAACCCTTCCTTTCTTTTTCGTGAAGGGCCATCTGGCCCTTCACTTTAAGCATGTGGGGGCGCATGTCGCCCCACATGTATTAATTAGTTTTTTTTTTTTTTAATTATTTTCTTATTTAATTTTCTTTTCAATTTTTATTTCTATTCTATTTTCTTTTATAATTTATTTTGTTTTATATTTCTTTTCTTTTTTTTTTTCCTATTATTTCTATTTATTTTCTTATTTCTTTGGACTTTTAAAAATATTCACTTGTATTTTTAATGACACTTAATTAATTTTAATTAATTATTTATTTAAATATATACTTAATTATTAATTAAATGTCCCGAACATTACATATACTTAAAACATCACAGTAACACACAAACACACTGAAATTCTAACTGCAATACTTATCAAAACAGCATGTTACCCAATCGCCAAAGCCCACAAAATCATCAATACAACACTCACAGCTAATATCCCACAAATCACCACAAGCAGGAAATACTAACACTTAAAACATGAACATGGACAATGAATCACAACACAACCGGAACAGGGAACCTCAAAACAATACACGCTATAGCCAAAACATGGATTCATCAATAACACACTCAGAGAAATCACAGCCACCGAACTCCACACAAGCACTCACTAAAATTCATAGACACCGAACACCATAGACAATCGGCTAACACACCTACTGCCGGCCCAAACAGAAAACAGAATACCCACAAACACTCAATCAACCTATTTAAATACAATCGATTGAAAAACTCCAAAACTATCAAACCTTAACTCCATAATAATCAAATCAATCCACAAAATTATAAGATTTATATATCTTGGGGATTTTCCTCAAAAACCCATTAAAATCGCCTTTGATTCCCGCCAGAAATCGCTATGAAGAACCGGGTCACATGGGTACGAGTCACGGGTTGCTCGGGTTTCACGGCTGCATCGGGTTCTCGGGTTTTCTAGGCTCACGGGTCGTAAGTTCAAGCTCCTGGATTCCACCGGAGCTCCTCAATCGCCGAATTTCAGTCCTAGCCACCGATCATGGAGGATCGGGTCCTCACGGGTACAGCGGGTTACACACACGGGTCTGGCGGTTACTCGGGTCTCCGAGTCTCTTCAGGTTGCGGCCTCGCCGAAAATCCATCGGGTTCCGCCGGATTTCGAATCGGGGCGCCGGTCATGGAGGATCGGACCTCCCCTAGGTTGTGGGTACTCCGGTTCTCCCCCCTCCCGATCTCATCTCTCGGTCTCTCCCTCTGAAACTCTCTCTCCGATCTCTTTTCTCTCTCTGTGGGTCGCTCGGGCAGAAGAATGAAGAAGAAGAAATGAAGAAGAAAGAACAAGAAGCCCAAGAACTCCAATGGCCGATTTGAGAACAGCTAATCTCCAAGAACATTTCCCTGCATAATCCTTTTGATAATTCTTTTGATACACATACAATCTTTCCCTGATAGCTAAACTAACTATGAGCCTAACTATTATTATTCAGCCCAACTAACTATTCAATTATAAACTCAAGCCCAAAGGCCCTAACCCAATATCCCTTACATTTAAACCCAAGCCCACAGGTTCTAACATAATATCCCTTACAGAAAGAGAGACCGAGAGAGAGGGAGAGAAACAGAGAGCTTGAGAGAAGAGGCGTGCGGTGGGCTAGCCACCGTTTGTGGCGGACGACGGCGCCGGGGCGGGTGGGTCACGATTCAACGCCAGTGAGGCAAAAATCTTGGAGTTCTGGCATTTTCTCGGTAGCCAAGCAGTAGAAAATCCATTTTTTTTTGGGTAAGTATAATTTTTAGGCTTGATTTCTTGATTTTTGTTTTGATTTGGGTTGTTTTGTGAAGATTTTCGTTATTCCCACTTATTCCGGTTCTATAATGGCAAAAATCAACCACCAAAACAGGTATATATTTTGTTTTATGCTTTCATTTTTTTTTTTTCCAATTTTTCCTGGTAACCAATCAGAGATTAACGTGTTTTGTTTCTGAACTATACTTTATTTTCATACGTATTCGTCAGTACCATAATGGATTTTCTTGTTTCTTGGAATTTTCTCTGAGTTGGAATTGATCTTCCAGCAATTGAAGTCCGATTTGAGCACCTAAACGTTGAAGCAGAAGTTCATGTAAGGAGGCAGAGCCTTGCCTTCCTTCTTTAACTTCATTATAAACATCCTAGAGGTAACCATCTGCAAAATATACAACATAAGTTAGTGATAAATTTTATTGATTTCTTGAAATGAGAAAATACGCTCAGCTGTTATCTTGAATTGGATTCTGAATTTCTGGGAAATCTGTATCAAATTTCTAATTTGATGGATATTAAAGGCGACAAGCCAATTTTCCATAGAGTTCTGTACTTGGAAAATAGTTATTAGGATTTAAGAAGGATTTAAAATGAGATTGTACATGCATTTGCATGGTTGGGCATTTTATATGCCTATGGATTTGCCCATAGAGATGGATCTGACATAATGTGAGTTGTTTGTTAGTAATTCATCTCTAAGTGAATGTAATCACATCTGGTTTTAAGCTGAAACATAATTATTACACAGTCAAACTTCAATGGCTGTTCTTTACATATCTTTAACTAGAACTTATCTGTGTACTTCATTTTTACCCAAATACTACAACAGGATATTTGAAATCGACAGTTTTGACTGTTAAGTTGGATATGCAGTTTAATGGTAGCTTCATGTTTTGGAACTGGATAGCTAGCTATTACTCTTGCAGTGGTGATCATGGTTCATTCACTCAGAATTAATATTTTGTCTTTGCAGATGTATGAAATGTAATGGCAAGGGAAAGATATATGCTCTGCCTATAAAGGTCAATGTTTTGTATTCATTTATATAGTCATCATAGGTTTCGGTATACAATCTCAGAATATTTGTCTTCCGTAATTTTATTGAGTTCTATGGCGGCATCTGGTAAATCGAAGCTCATAGATGGAGAGACATGCATTTTTATAACTACGTGGAGAATTTGTCTGTTGATAACTGAACTTAATTAGTTGCTCATTCTTTACAAGGTCTTTTGCTGTATTAGATCAGACAATAGTTTAGTCTTATTTGGACTTGCTCAGTGTAACAATGAGACATGCATAAAGAAAAAAACTTGGATTGATTTTACCTGTTTCATGTTTCAAAGTAATAATTTCATTTCATTCCACAAACAAAAGGGGAAAAGAAGAACAAACAAGTTGTGCTTTTCCAAAGAAATAATTGATTGTAAATACAATATTGGTGGACCAAATTACATACGTACACCTTCAGATGAGTTGTGCTTTTTTGAGTATATCTTAAGTTGCTCTTTGTGGTCATCAATTAGTTTGATTTGTTGTTTACTTATGATAATTTGCTCAACAGTGTTTTTTTTTTAGTGACCTCAGAATAACATGAGGAGTCTGACCAACAAATTATCCTTACAAACATATGCTAACAAATCTGAAAGAAATAAACTTTAAGCGCAATGTATTTGCATAAATGCAATCATCAACTTCTAAAGCACTAGTTTTCAAATTCAACAATTTATTTTGTCGTAACTAAATTTACATTAGAAAATATGAATGGGCATGAGAGAGATGCCAAAACTTAAAAAAAATTCCACCAAACCAGGGCAGTTCAAAGTAGAGGTTTTAACCAAAGAAAATTACCAACAAAAGCATATATTTATACAAATACAATAGACTCTAATTAATAAAATAGTATGAATGGTTAATAAATAAGAATATAAACAACCCTTGAACTTTGGGGCTATCTACACTGAATGCTATGTATCTACATAGTGTAATATGACTTACACAAATTTAATGTTTAGCAACATTAATCATAAATATGTGAGGTAATTTAATATGTCAAGGTATTTTTTTCTTCTTTTTTTATGGTTCCAATTCTTGTCAAAAAGATGAAAATGATACATCTTCTATGATTTAGTTTAAAATCACATTTTTTGTTTATAAAATCACAATGTCAAACGTACTATAAGTTAAGAGTGGATTCCTATCTCTTATCGTGCAAAGCTAACCCAAATGGCAAATCTAGTAAGCTAGTGAATTCTCTGATTCAGCTTGAATTTTATCGTCCACAATTGCCAACCCGACGCAAGGCCCAAGTCCAATCTCAGTTATGGGCTATTAAGAAAATGATATCTGGCAAACTACGGGTCTTTGTTATTTATTTATTTTATTTATTTATTTTTGCCCTTTTTAGTTCTAAGGTCGTCAACTATTTGCTTATCTACAAAAGGAAAAAGAGCAAAAACGAAGACTAATGCTACTCTTCACCTTTCAAAGAAATAGTTGCTCAAATTGTTTGTTGGCTTCCACATTCAAAAAATAAATTTCATGAATGTCAACAATATCATCTCCAAATGACAAGGATTGATCTAATTCAATATGCCAAATGTACAAAGCAGAGGATTATTAGTAGAGAATGAAGAATAACAACATATCTTCTCAAACTTCAAACTCAAATTCATTTTTCAAGTATGAGAAAATGAAATTGAACATAAAAAACTTATATAATAAGGAGAGTTATCTTAAATCAAACAAACTCTTTATTTATTACACAGAAATAGTGAGCATCTTTGTGCTATCAAATATATATGAGAAAACTAATTTCTCCTTGAACATGGATATAATAAATCAAAATACTCATAGATAAATTAATTTGCATTTAAAATTGAGATGATTGACTTGATTCATTTGATTGATTCGAATTCTCTCCACCACCTATTACGGTTTCGTCTAGTGCTGAAAGGAAAGGCTTGGAAGGCATTTGTAAGCATTCAACTTCTCCTTCAAGCATTTGAACAACTTTGTTCATTGAAGGGCGATCATTAGGCTTCATCTGTATACACCATAATGCAACAATGATCATCTTCTTCCCTATTTTTTTTTCCTTTTCTGTGGCTTCTTCCAATATTTCTACGTCGTTTCCATTTTGCAATTGGTCATAAACCCAAGTAGGGAAGTATATTTGGCTTGAGTGCTCTGCAACTGCATTTATGTTCCTTCTTCTACCGGCCATTTCCATCAATAACATTCCAAAACTATAAACATCAGCTTTGTATGAGACACCTCCAATATTTTTGTAGAATAACTCCGGAGCCATGTATCCTAATGTCCCTCTTGCAGCAGTCAAATAAACAATGCTGTCATTTACTGGATATAATTTTGCTAGTCCAAAGTCAGAAATCTTGGGAGTAAAATTTTCATCAAGAAGAATGTTGTGAGGCTTGATATCAAAATGTAAAATTTGCATCTCACATCCTTGATGTAAATATTCAATCCCACGAGCCACTCCTAGAGCTATATCATACATTTGATCATAGCTTAGGAGCGTGCATACTTCTGGCGAAAATATGTATTTATTTAGGGAACCTTTAGGCATTAACTCATATACAAGAGCCTGTTTCGATCCTTCAACGCAAAAACCAATGAGTTGCACTACATTAACATGGTGAATCCTTCCAATGGTTGCAACTTCGCTTATAAAATCTTGTCCGTTAGCTTTGGACTTACCTAACACCTTTATAGCCACAAGACGACCACTTCGAAGTGTTCCTTTAAATACAGTGCCATAACCTCCTTCACCCAATTTCTCCTTGAAACTTTTGGTAATCTTCTTAATTTCAGAATAAGAGTACCTTATTGGCATGAGGTTATTGTGACTTTGTAGAAATTCTTCAACAACACCATACATGGATAAATGCCTCCTTTTCCATTTATATACCAAGAATGCAATCACAAATGGAATTCCCAATATCATTTTTGGTGCTTCGAATATTACTCCTATGGAAGAACATCACCAAAGCATGGATTGTAAGCCAACATGTTATTGAATTAATGCTGTAAATATATATTTTATTTTAGAATAGATCCTAGTAATTAAGTACAATACTTGTTATCTTTTTTCAGGTAATAATTCATGCATATTTTCATTTTGGCCGCATGTTAATTAATTCAGGCTAAACAGTGTAGAGAATGATCTTCGAAAAAAGAAAAATTAATTAATTAATAAAATTGCATAAACATATGTGACATAAGGCCATGCTTGAGAAGAAATAAAAGCAACAGTATAAACCTCTTGCTTCATCATCGAGGACAATCAATATTCCATTTCTTTACTAAATTTACCAAATTGCCCATAGGGAATTTATCTTGCAAATAAATTTTTAAGATTGAAGCCTCACCTGCGTCATATATCACGTATAGTGTTGCTGGTAGTCGGACTTGTAGTAGATGATCATTTAATGCTGTATTGACAAACAAAAGAATAACATAGAATTAAAACTCAGCATTTGTCGTATTTTTTTTATGTAAACATCCGTAATAACATCACATTGCAATCTGCAAGGAATGATTTGTTTATAAAAAAAGAAAAAAAAATTAATCAAAATAAAAATGGATAGATATATAGGTTCTTACCGAGCGCTGGTGCTAGTAGTATTCTCACAATATCTACAACATGAAAAAAAAAAAATCATAAATAAATTCATTAATTAATAAAAAAGGTGATTTGAATAATTTTAAAAGTCTATAAATACAAATAACTCTATAAACCTCTAGACTTGAGCTATCTTAGAATTAGATCGTATTGAATTCTCATGGTAGAAAACTTACCTAGAATTATATCGGAAATCTTGCCAAGGATTCCAAGTTTGCCTAAGAAAATTAAGAACAACGTTGGCATTTAGAAGCATGAATGGTTAGCGATGAGAAAAGAAAGAAACAGAAAATTAATGGTAAACATGTAAAAAATTTAATTAGAAATTGCAAGTGCGTTGTCTTTATTTTCTAGCATGCTTTCTTTTATATACGCACCACCTCGTTCGCTCCAATAAAGGTCAAAACCCTGTAGCAATTCATTGTGGAAGTCTGTACATGAAATATTTCTCAAGTCATCATCATAATAACGATATGACCCGGATATGAAAGATATTTGCTCTACTTGGCACAAGTCCCCCAACTCCATTGCAACTCCATAATACTGATCATACTGGAATAGAGCATATGTATACCTCTTGGAATTAGAATACACTCCATCCTCAATGCAAGCAGAAATGTTTAGATGATACCGAGAATTCACTGGCTTTTCACATTTCACCAAAATCATACATGACGAATAAAATATTTGATATGGATCCTCTGAACTGAAATTAGTGTAGTCTAGAGAATAACGAGGGACGAAGGAGTAGTACTCATTAGCGTTGAGTCCAATACCTGGGTCTACAACTTTGATTGTATAGTCGGTGTAATTGATTTGTCGTACGTAGTATCTTTCATCATATAAGTGTAACACTAATGTTTGGTTGTTCTCACATGAAAGATTATACCTTTGATTGCCGCAGTTTTTTGGATCGCTCATTAATCGAAACGAATAGCTTATATTATGGATAGAACCGCAGGAAGAAGGAGAACAGTGATGATCATGGCTATCCTCAGCGGTAGTAGTATTGCAAGTTTGATGAAGGAGGACAACAACTACAATAAGGGCTGTCAGTCCCATTCCTCTTGCCATGGAGATCTGGAGAGAGAGAGAGAGAGAGAGAGAGAGAGAGAGAGAGAGAGAGAGAGAGAGAGAGAGAGCTTCCACATTAATCCAGAGCAAAGCCTATATATAGACAAAGTAAATAAATAATTTAGATTTATAAGGAGTAAGCACCTACGTCATATATTGAAAAATAGTCTTTTTATGAAGTATTTAAGACGCAGATCAGAACCATTGCTGATGGATATTTGCATAGAAATGGTAATCTCATACTTGTTCTTATTTGTGGCTTTCGTCATAGACCTTGGAGATGGCCCAAGCATCCGATTTCCCTTCCGACTTAACCACCAGCCAGACGACTGTGGATATTCTGGGTTTAATCTCTCCTGCACTGATACGAATCTAACCGTGCTCGAGCTGCCGATTTCAGTGAAGCTCTTTGTCAAACAGATTGACTACAAATCTCAGATAATTCAGTTATATGATCCACATCATTGCTTCCCAAGGCCTCAGCTTCAGTGGCTCAATTTGTCTGATTCCTCTCCTTTCCGATTCAAAGTAAATTCCCCTGATGACGTCTCCGACTATGCCTTATTCAATTGTTCCCCAAGATGAGAAGAAATGGATTACCCTCTGATCTCTTGTCTTAGTGGCCCTACCTACCAATATATATTCTGCTGCAGGGCATCTGTAAAAGAGTAATGTATTTCTGAATATCAGCTCAATAATATCCCTTTCTTTATGCATAACAGAAATATTAAAAATCATGACAAATTCACATTAATTAATGGCCAACAAAGACAACGAGGTATGTGGGAATCAATTATTGTTATTTATTATTATTTTTTTAAGTGCCTTTAAATGCTCTTGAACAGAGGCAAGATGTAGTTAGTAGTGTATGATTGAGGATGGCATTTGTAAAAGGGTAGATTGTGATGTACGTGACTGGGGAGTGGGGATAGTACTTTAATAAGAAAGATGAGAGACTAGGGGGCAAACTTGTGGACCGGGAGTCATTACTTTGGGTTGACGTTGAATGAATGCGTACCAACGTAATTCAATTCTCTTGTCTTTCCCAAACCTATCGAACTACAAATTTTCCTGCTTTCACATCACATGCATTCCCTAAATCGCCTTGGAAATTTCTTTAATTTGGTAGCCAAAGTGTATGATTGCCGAGGGGCAACGATGAAGGGTTGATTGTTATGTCCATGACTCGGACACCTTAACGAAAAAGATATATAGACAAAGAAAGTGTCAATGATGACCCAGAAAGGACTGGAATGGAGAAGGATTGGAGCAATTATTTTTGGAGATTGGAGCAATTATTTTTACTTATATAAATGGTCCAAATTGACGTGCGATTGACTCTCCCAAAAAAAAAAAAAAAAAAAAAAAAGACAATTGTGGTAGTCAACATTTGATGGTCTTCAAAGATTAAAGCATAAACGTTTTGGAAGGCTATCAAATGTTGTAACTTGAATGCTTCACAATCTTCCATTTGATTGGCAATAATAATCGAAACAAATGTGACTCATTTTTAATTTTTAAACTATGAGCTCCGTATGATCTTCTCTAACACGCTATCACACAAGGGAAAATACCTCTACAACACACTATCGCATAGCATATAGGCTTAAATGTCTTTATAAATTATATGTTTTTAGAGAAATGTTATAAGTATTAAATTTTTTTCCAAGAGATAGGTACTAAGATGATGTGGAACTTATTCATTGGTACCCGTAACATTTCTTTTTATTAATTGTTTTGATCATCTCCAATGAATAAGCTCTATATCAATTAGTAAGACTCATTTTGTAAAAGTTTAAGTATCTATAGCATTTCTTATGTCTTTATCTCAACTAGTCCACTAGAGACAAAAACAAAAAGTGCAATGTGGAAAGTTAGAAACTAAAGTCTAAAGTCTTTAGCATAAATGTCTCCTAATCGATGTAGTCTTTTCTTTCCTTGTTGTATTCTTAGTCGAGTCTTCTTTATATTATCTTTAGTTTGAACTAGATGCCATCCTCCAGTCCACTAGTCAACTAGAGACATAGAAAAACAAAAGGTTCTCAGTAGAAAATTAGAAACTTAGAAACTGGGAGCTTGTTTGGGTCTCCTATTATTTGCAACTACTTTTATTTATTTTTAGAAATTATGTTTGGCAACTTTTTACACAACTCAAAAAAAAAACAAAAAACAAAAACAAAACAAAACAAAGAAAAAGAAAAAGAAAAGGCAATATATATATATATATACACACACACACAGAAGAGGTCAAGGGTTGTAACGGACTATTCCCTCAATCCGTCTTTGAACGTGACAATATGCTAGGCTTCTTAGAATTATATTTATGAATACAAAGCACGTTTTTTAAATTATCACGAGATAATTTTTTCAAGAGATCTTCAGATTCTTTTAATTTATTATGAAGTGTATCAATAGTGTTAAACAACATGGTATTTACAGATTTCAAAGAGTCAATCAAAACATGTGATTCAGAAAATTGAATAATTAAAGACTCTTTTTCTTGCTTAACTTTTTTGAGCTCTTTATTAGAATTTTTGAAATTTTTACTCAATTTAAGAAAATCCTTAAAGAGCTCATCGTCAGAATTCTCTTCAAATAGTTGAGAAAAATTCATGATAAAAGGAGTCAACAAAAATATAGATCACACTCAAAAAATTAATCCAAACACGAGTATATCTGCTTTGATACCAATTGAAAAATAAATAGACTCCTAATTAACGTGTGTGTGTGTGTGATCAATTGTGCAATAAAAAATTTAAATGTGAAATTTAAAAGAAGACATTTTTTATCAACAAAGTGGAAACTCAATTAAAAGAAAAATTACTCCAGGGTAGCCAAACCTAGAATATCCACTATTCAAAAGATAAAGCTAGTTACAAGACAGTCGTACTCACATACCCCTGATGCAGTAGTCGTTACCTTGAACTCTGACACGTACCTATACGTGAACGACACTCAACTAGGTCTCCTACTTGAAGGGGTCTTCAATCGAATCCTTTAGCTTATGGCTCCTCTTTAAACTAGATTTTACTAGTTAATCAAATCACATAATAAGCACCCTAAGAGAGCTAGCAAATATATATGCTTCTGCCTAAACACCATCTCTTAGTATACAGGAATTCAATACTGAATTCATTAAAAAATACAATCCTAGAGACCTCTATTTATAGGCTTTAGAAAACCTAGCTAGTACAATACTGATTCGGATTTCTCTAGGCAGCGTTCGGACATAGGCAAAGGGCGTCAGGATGGCAAGTAGCAACCAACTTCCATAACACGCTTCACACATTTCTTCATTAAACTTCAGTCTTCGCGTCCAGACAGTATTGCCCTAGCGTCTGGACAGTTGCATGTTGTCTTCACTAAGCGTGTGATGTGCTGTTCAAAATCTTCTCGAACACTGAATAGCGTCCTGACTGTGTTACCTTATCGTCCAAATGGTTGGATGCTGTCTATGCTGAGCTATTCAGAATCTTCTCGAACACTGATGGGTGTCCAGATGTTTATATGGGCCATCAGGGATGGTCAACTAGGGAACCGATTTTGCTGAGGCGTAAATTGTGCAGAATCTTCCTAGACTCCGAAAATTGAATTCTAGATGCTTGTGACATTGATATTGTCATATTAAGGCTCTTTCTATATAGGAGAAATAATCTTTGAATATTCTGAAGACTATAAATAATTACAACTTCTTTGTTTCAGCAGCACACTTACAATATAATGATTTTGTCAACAGAATGTAGCAAAAAAACTAACAAATACCAAAATTCGAAACCTTCGACAGTAGACCCAGGCTACCAACAAACTCTAATGTTCATGGTAATGGATTTCCACAAATGTATGAGCAAGAATGAAAAGTTTAAATTTGGAAAACGATTTACGATTTTAAATCGTTTTTCAAAAATTAAAGAAGCTTTTACGGTCAAACTGAAAATAATTTCTGTTGACTATTATTTTCGCCCCCACCAAACACCGTAAAAATGCCGAAAACATTTTCTCGAAAGCATTTCAGCCGAAACAAACGGAGCATTACATCGAATTCGTACTTCAATATCTAAACTATGACTCCATATAACTTAGACCAATAAACTACCAAAATGTTTGGAAACATTGATGTACTAGACTTAAGTCTCCTAGGCACCTGATAAGACTGAAGTATCCAATTATTATGAAACTCGATTTCATGCATGTATTAAGTAGTTTTATTATCTCCATCTTCTCAATCCTTTTGTATATTTTTTGATTAGGACTCATTAAATTATTTATTAATTTGCATGGCTTTTCTATTACTAATTGTACCCTAAGGCTCCATTTTGATTACTTGAAAATGAGATAAAACACAAATTGGCATTGAATTTGGATAAATGAAGAAGACATGCTCTACTAAATTGGATTTTTTGTGCAGGGTTTTGAAAAGATCATTTGAATTGTCTTGCAAAGGTTGCACTTTTTTTTTTTTCTTTTTTTTTTTCAATTGTCAATTTCTTAAGGTTGTCATATAATCTAAGAATGAATTTGTTTCTAGCTAGTCACACCATTTATTTCCGAAGCACATCGACACAATGTATATGCTGCTGCAGAGTATTCGTAAAACACTAATATATATTTCAGAATATCAGCTCAATAATATCCCTTTCTTTAAGCATAATAGAAATATTAAAAATCACGACAAATTCACGTTAATGGCCTACAAAGACAACGAGGTATGTGGGAATTCCCAATATTTTTTTTTTTAAGTGCCTATAAATACTCTTGAACAGAGGAGGACAATGGCAAAAGGGTAGATTAATTGTGATGTTCATGACTAGGGAGGCGAAACACTTTAATAAGAAAGATCAGATCAGAGGGGGCAAACTTGTGAACTCGGAGTCATTTTGGGTTGACGTTGAAGGAATGCGTACCAACGTAATTCAATTCTCTTGTCTTTTCCAATCTTATCTAACTGCAAATTTTCCTGCTTTCACACACATTACATGCATTCCCTGTGGAATTTTTTTTTTGTAATCCAAAGTGTATGATGGACAAAGCTTTGATCGTTATTTCCACATTCAATAATTATAGCTAGCTACCCGCTTTGTCTGAAGCACATGGATGCATCAATTATAGCTACCAACTTTGTCCGAAGCACACAGACACATTAACTATATTATTTCTGTCACATTAGTTATATATAGCTACAAACTTTGTCTGAAGCACAACGACACATTAATTATATCACTTTTGTCACAATAATTATACCACTGATTCACGATATTTGTAAAAGACTAATGTTGCAATGACTATCCATCTTTGATCTTTTCGTTAAAAGGTGATCTTATAGTCAACTTTTGAATTTTGACGGTCTGGTCTTTTATCACACTAAGAGCACTCCCAATGGATTATTTATTTGCAACTTTAAGCTAGAATAGATAATAAAAGTGTTAAAAAGAGACTCCATCAGCTTATGTATTCCAACTCTATAATAGATTTTCCTTAATTCCATAAATAGTGGAACTCTACATGTAGAGTTATACTATTCACTTATCTATTTTTTTTATTCTTTATCTCCACTTTTTTAGCTTTGTTTTTTTCCTTTTTCCCTCCACCACTCCACGTTCTTCTTTTTTTTTTCTTCCTTTATAGTGGAGATTTAAGAGAAAGTGTGCAAAGTAGTGGAGTTATAAAGCGGGACCCACATGAAAAAAAATACTATAATGAAATAAATAAATTAAAAATAATAAAAAAATAATATAGAGTTAAGAATAGATAATCGGATGTATAGTGCATTTAAAATTCATTAGCTAAACTAGATAAAATAGATTTTGATTAGTTATTATAGATTGAAAAATACATAAACCATTGGGAATGCTCTAATGGCCCGACCAACGAAGACAGCGATGTATATATGCTTTAAATGCTCTTGGAGCATTCAATATAAATATGATTATTATATTGAATATCTCCAACAACCCCGCTTTTAGGAAAAAAAAAAAAACATAAAAAAATATATATGATGGTCTTCAAAGATCAAAGCATAAAATAATTTTCGAAATGCATTATTCAGCAATAGTTTTTCATTGGAAAACCTTGACAGTATGTCATTTTTCTTTTCTTTTTTTTTTCCCTCTAAAAACAGTTTTTGAAAATTATTTTCTAAAAACATCGTCTAAATAAATCTTTTGCTCTTATTTTGGAGGGCTATCAAATGTTGTAACTTGTACTGTGAGTGCTTCAGAATCTCCTTTACATTATTTGTAGTTGCAACTTAAAAGTAACAAAGGGCTTGTTTGGGTCTCTTATTATTTTCAACTATTTTTTTTTCTTTTATTTTTAGAAATTATGATTGGCAACTTTTTACACAACTCCAAAAAAAATTTATGGTTGAAAGGTTCGTTCGGCCACCCCTAAGGAGTAAGGGCCAAATTCTATGATTATTTTTTTTTTTCTTTTATTTTTTGCCTTGTAGAGCTGGCCGTAGAGGGTGGTCGAAACCATCCCTAGCCAAATGGGAGTGGCCGAACCACCCTTATTTGGTCTAAGGGCGTTTTGCCCAAAGGATGACTCGAGTCACCCCTTATTTTTTTCTTTTCAAATTTATTTATTTATTTATTCAATGTTCTTAATTCTTTTTAATATTTTTAGTTTTTTAGTTTTCTCTTTTAATTTTTTAGTTTTCTTTAAAAAAAAAAAAAATTAATGAGACATATGGATGGACATGTGCCTATTTTTTTTAATTCTTTGTAGAAAAATAAAGTTGTTAAACTTCATGGGGTCAAAGGTATTTAATTATTATTTTAATACAAAATATTTTGCTTTCGTCTCCCATTTCTCATCTCTTTGCCATTCATTAGATATTCTGTTGGGATCTTAAAAAAAAATGTGAGAGTAAGTAGGAAACTTATATTTTGTAAAAAAATAATATTTAATTTGCATATAGAATATAAAGAAAGCTATCATAGAATGTATTTGGATAGAAAATTAAAAGTAATTCGATTTTTTAAATTTATGAAAAAACCCAAAAAAAGCTATTGTGAGGGATCTTACCTGTTGTATACATAGTGAAGTCTTCTTTACATTGCCTTTCAAAGTCTTCTTTACTTTACATTTCTCCGAAGAAGGTATTGAATTGGGTGTATGATTTGAAATAGCTTAACAACAAACCTAAGCCAAGTTTTTTGAAGATTAAATTAACCAGTAAATTAAACTAGTTAATCTTCAAACTTGATTAGCATTGTAATACTAATATGCGTACGTATTTGATCCTAAAGCTTGTTTAACATAGAAAAATGGAATTAAGCTAAAACCGAAAGGGATAATAGGGTTAAAAACAATGAAGTTGAAGGACGTGGAGGTTAAAACATCTATGTAGCTCTAGATATACATAAATGGCAGAATCAAATCAAAGACAGAAAATAAGGTCACACATTACCGGCCTCTGCACAATTATGAGAATCACAGAATGTATGGTCCCCCAAAACCAATAAATTGTAAATGCTTCTTGTCGAAACTAAAAATTACAAAATGAATGACTAAATTATATGCAATTCAAATAACCCAATTGGAGGGATCTGGATCCCAAACCAATTGACTAATGTGGCTTTTGAAGCATGCCTATACAATTAGAGCGGTACATTGCTTATAATCTTTTATTACTATATCTCATTAATATATTGTCTCTGCTCTTGTCACATAAATTACAGCTATTTAATTCTGCAGTCTACAATAAGTACAATTAAGAGCGTGTGCATGACTTGAAGTTTTGGACTTAAAAGTGTAATGTTAGACAATGATTTTATTAATGCACGATGGTAATTACACTAAGATTGGATGTGTTTAGATTCAGGATTTTGTTAATTGACCATTATAAGAATGTTAAGGCTTGAGATTGTTAATGCTAATTGTGGTAACATTGGGCATAAAACTTTGATAATGATATTTTGATAGGATGAATGACATAGTAGAGGGAAGTAACTCAATAAGTAGATTGTGTGTGCCGCTTGAGGAATAAGGAAGACAATTTGATAATAGATTCTAGAATATGATCGAGGTCTATTGGAGTTAGTAAATCGTTCAAGCATTAGATTATTGGTATGGATGAAGTAATGTATTATAGAGAATTTTTGGGTGTATTAATACGAATGGACTAAAGAACTCTTGGCTAAAGGTATTGCTCATTAAGGATTTTAACTCGTATGATTTTGATATTCTAGATGATGAGAGAATGGATCACCATGACAGGAAGGATTAAGCAAATAGACATATTGGTAAAGAGTGTCATTACAAGGAGGTGAAGCATCAAAGGCCGGTGTGAGCACTTTGACCACTACTCAAATGGAACGAGATAAATGTGGACTTTGGTAACAAGATTGTTGAGAGCAGCCTCTAGAGATGACACTATTTGGTCAAAGTGATTGATTGACAAGGATTGCTCACTTCATTTCAAAGAAGGATAAGCTAGTAGTATTGTATGTCTAAAGTGTTGTACAATGGTCAAAGCATCGAATGTCGTGTGGCGGAATGTGATTTACTATTAAGATTCTGGTAGAGTGTAGGAGGTTGTATGCAGTTTAAGTTTGCAACCGCTTTTCATCTATAGACCAACAGTTAGTTTAGAAGGCTATTCGAATCATTGGAGGACATAACTGCGGGCTTTTGTATTGGACTTAAGGGAAGTTGGATTGATCAGTATCTACCACAAATTGAGATTGCTTACAATAATCCAGACGATTATTGGAATGGTTCTTTATGAGAAACTCTACAGACGGAAGTGTTAGACACCATTTTATCGAACTGATGGTTATGTCTTATGTGGAACTTATTACTAGGAAATAGGCTTAGTGGCATACCAAGTTCCTTGCCACTGGACCTAGTAGGATACATGTTGTCTAGCTCGACATTGAGGTTTAAGAATCTTATTTATATGGGGCACTATAATTAAGGTAAATCCAAATTCAAAAGGTAAAAAAAAATCTCAAATTCCTAATTAAAGCCTAATTAACCCTTAATCATGATTTGGGGCACTACACCTCCCCACATTCGCCTCCCCTCCTCCTAAAGCCTACGTGGTGTGGTTCCAGATAGTATTTGATGTATGTAAATTGTTTTTTTGGTTTGGAGGACTAGGCAACATAGGCTTTAGGGGATGAGGAGGTGGTGTAGAGTATTACTCCTACAATTAAAAGTGGCCAAGGCCGGGGTTGATTCGGTCACCTCTGAACCACACTAATATCCACCCCTTCACTAGGAGCCACACTTTCTTTCCTTCTTGTTCTTGTTCTTTTTCTTTTTTTTTTTTGTCTTTTTTTAACTATTATTTATTCATTTATTTACCATTATAATATGGGCGGTTCATTAAAAATGTATAGTCCAAATAAGTGGTATTGCGTCAAATCTCAATCTAAACTGTTGCCTGTCAGAGAGAACCTTTCCTTGCACGATTTTTTTTATATGGTATCAATATAAGCTCTAATGATTAGCAAGGTGCAAAAAATTGTGGGCCCTAACAAACAACCATTGGAGCTTGCTAGAAAATACGAAAAAGATTACCCTGTTTTTATTGATCCATTTAGGGTAACAAAAATGGAGATATGCTTTTTTTTTTTTTTTTTTTTTTTTTTTTTTTTTTTTAAGAATTGACTTTAAGAACCTGTTTGATTTTCACAACAATTATTTAAATTAGAAAAATCTTTGGGGTGTAAGGAGGCTAAAATTGGGTTTTGTATGGGTTTTTATAGAAGTTTGGGTTTTTATAATGAGATCAAAGTACAAAACTTACCATTTTTTTTTTTTTCAAAAGTTGATTTTTAAATGATTTGTCAATCATAGATAAGATTTACTATTTTAAAAAATGTGTCATCATTTTTAACGAAGAAAATTTGAAAAATAGAGCATTTCCATTTTATAATAGGCCTCACGTGGGTCAAACTTAATATTTTGGCCATAATATATATATAGAAGAGAAATAATCCCTACACCCATTTCTCACAACAGCCCCACAACAAGCTGATGTGGCTAGTAATATTTTATTATTTTTTTGTTTTGTTTTGTTTTGTTTTTGTAAAAAATATTAAAATATTACCAGCCACGTCAGCTTGTTGTGGAGCTGTTGTGAGAAATGAGTGTAGGGATCATTTCTCTATATAGAATCCTTCTCAGATTAAGAAGAACCATACCTACAAGTAATAAGCATATGTTTGTCGTACAGGTTTTCTCTTTACACAACATTTGAATTTGAGACTTATACAGCCTCCGAGTTATGAGAGATCATATCAAGTAGAACACAAAGCAAGGAGTAGGAAGTTTAAGGGCATTTGTGTCATCTATACTTTTTTTTTTTGTTAAAAAAAAAAAAAAACCGTAGAACTAGAAAAACTTCATAATAATAAAGAAGATTAGACAATTAAGGTAGTCGACTAATCAAGCCTATATCAACTGTACAATCTACTATGTTATCTTGTTCCAAATACGTCGTTGTGAGCAAAAAGTAAATTGCGAATACATGGCGATTGGTGAGCAATAAAAACTAAAAAGAAAGAGCTTTTGGCTAAAGTGCAAAATAAAAAATATGTATAATTCAAAAGGAGAATAAACTGTTTTGACATGGTCGATCAATATTATGTTATATAAAAAATTTAGTTACACTTAGAGGTAATATATTTTTGAGAAATGATATAAATCACATTTTCATCTTGTAACTATCACATAATGTTGATATGACAATTTTAATCGATCGGTAATTTTTTTTTACAAAGAATAATCCAAAGTTTTATTAGAATTGTCGCGTCGGCATTATGAAATAATTGTAAAATAAAAGAGTAATTTATAGCATTAATCTTTATTTATCGGTAACTTCATATCGCATTAAATAGTGTAGAAAAATTATTAAATGACTTCAGTTTCAAGCCTTTATCAAGCCACCTCCCAAGTTTCTATTTTTATTTAGTTCTTTAAGTTTGTTTGCATTATCAAATCGATCATGTCATCCAATTTTATACAAATTCCATCAATCGCTGAGTTTAAATAAAATTAGAATTCTATCATTTTCCAAATGAAAAAAATAAGGTAAAAAAATAAGAAGAAAAAAAATAACCAAAAATTAGGATTGACTTAAGCTAGCCCTCTATTATGAGTTGGTTGCACAAGTCATGACCACTGTTTAGGGGTGGGAACCCGAGCCACCTCTTAGTTGTAGGATGACTTGTTTGCATTGGCGAAGCCAAAATTTCTATTCAAATGGGTCAAGATTACAAAATAAAATTGAAAAAGTATTGATTAAAAATAGTAAAAGATATAAGTAGCAAAATAAATAAATAATTCAAAAAAAAAAAATCCAGTCAGTAGTAGCTAGCCATCTAATTTCAACAAAACTCAACCTTTAATCTCCAAACGAACACACAATAGAACAACACACAAAGAGAAACTCGACCCACCACCACTTTCGGCCAAGAGGAACCAATATCAACAAGAAAACCCAAACAAAATCCTCGCAACCCATTCAGTCATCTCTAACCGAATCCAAAACAAGCCAAAAAAACCATCAAATAGAAAAAGGGGATGAATAAGGAGAATAAAATTCAACTCTTGTCCTTTTCATTGTTTAGGACCCAAGACAAAAAACATTCACCACCTCCAACAAGAATGAAATTGTATTCTAGAATGCCCAGCTGAATAATCAATTCCTTACCCAAAAAATTAAATTTTCCATACAAAATTTGTTACCGGTGCAGCTGAAGTGCAAATCTCAGACAAATGAGTTGGCTGGAGGCTGCCGGAGAAGCAGGCACCAAAGCTGGAAACGGCGCTGGAGGTCGGTGGTGAGCGGTAGTACGGCTGTTGATCGAGGGGAAAAGAGAGAGATGTGAGAGTAGACTAGAGAGAGAGAGATTTCTGAAAATGCCAAAGAAAACCTGGCCTCTGAAAAATGATAAAAATTTCATCTGGAAAAATTCCATAGCGCCAACAAATCCCGCCTAATTTTTTTTTTGTCAAAATGATGATAGTAAGAGTATCGGCGACGCATTATCAGAGGCAATATTGAAATGTCGCCGCAATTGACCTTGAATTAAAAAAAAAAAATAAAAAAAATAAAAAAACGAAAAATAAAAACAGAAAATAAAAAAACAAATTAGTTCAATAAAATTATATTAAAAAAAATTATGAAAATTTTCACTTCATTGTCACCACTTTTGCAATATAAAAATGAGTTCATATTTTTATTCTAATAAAAGATTAAAAAAAACAATTAAAATTAAAATTTTAATCAAATGAGATTCTTCTCAATTTAAAAAATAGAATTTAAGTTTTTTTTTTTAGGAATGCTAGGCTTACAAAATATTTTACCAAAAAAACTCTTACAAAGTGATGTGACACCACATGATTGAATTTGTCAAAATTTGAATTCATCTCCTTGTGAATCATGTTGGGCAACGTCACATTGTAAGAGTTTTTTTGGTAAAATATTTTGTAAGCCTAGCATTCCCCTTTTTTTTTTTCTTTAGTTTTTTAGTTTTTTATTTTTAAATTTAATTTTTATCATTATTGATCAAACTAACACATTAAAATCAATCGTTGTACGATCTATGTGATCGATCGTGGTATGATTAGTGTAATCGATCATGGTACGATCAATGAGATAAGTCGTGGTATGATCTATGTGATCGATCGTGGTATAATCAATGTGATCGATCATGGTACGATTTAAGTGTGATCGATCGTGGTACGATCAGTGTGATAGATCGTGGTACGATCCATGTGGTCGATCGTGGTAGGATCAATGTGATCGATCGTGGTACGATCTAAGTGTGATCGATCGTGGTAGGATCAGTGTGATAGATTGTTGTACGATCTATGTGATAGATCGTGGTACGATATAAGTGTGATCAATCGTAGTACGATCTAAGTGTGATCGATTGTGGTACGATCCATGTGATCGATCATGGTAGGATCAATGTGATCAATCGTGGTACGATCTAAGTGTGATCGATCGTGGTATGATCAATGTGATAGATCATGGTACGATCTATGTGATCGATCTTGGTACGATTAATGTGATCGATCGGGGTACAATCTATGTGATAGTTCGTGGTAGGATCAATGTGATCAACAGTTCCTTTGAAAGCGTAAGGCGCCTCTACGTACACTAGAAGTATACAACAGGAAACACCTAACTAGAAAGCGAAAAAGAAGCAAGAAATTCAACAAAGCTGATAGATAAAGGGTACAAAAAAGCCATCGACCAGACATACAAGGTATGGAGAAACAACTCTAGCACCTCCTCTAGGGAGCTTTCTAGATTCTCAAAATACCTAAGGTTTCTTTCTCTCCAAATACACCAAAAAAGGCAAATAGGCACCATCTTCCAAGAAGTAGCACTCCCAGATCTCTCAGACTTCCACCAACAAGCAACTAAGTCAAGCACACTCCTAGGCATGACTCACGAAATACCAAATCGGGAGAAAATGTTGTTCCATAGAGCTGAGGCCAGATCGCAATGCAGAAGAATATGGTCCACTGATTCCCCATCCCGCTTGCAAAGACAGCATCTATCCACAATAATTATGTTCATCTTCCTAAGATTGTCCAAGCTCAGAATTCTGCCTAGAGCTACAGACCAAGTGAAGAAAGCTGCCCTCGGGGGAGTCTGAGTCCGCCACACACACTTCCATGGGAACCGAGTACCTCCAGCACACATCATAGAACCAAAATATGACTTCACCCTGAACACACCTTTCTTGGACGGGACCCATTTAAGACAATCTGCCCTCTCAAAATTCACCTTGGTAGAGCCCAGCACCTGGAAGAAAGATGCAAAAACATCGACATACCAATCATGAGCCTCTCTAATAAAACTCACATTCCATTGCAAGGACCCTCCATACTCCTATCTATTCTCCACTTAAAGGAAATATTGCACTGTCCAGAAGCCTCTGCTAATCTCCTCTCAATAAATAAATTTTGTCGAGACAATAACTGTTGGTTTAAACTTACTGACACATATTTCCTTGTTAAGGACAACCTCACCGGGGAGATCCTCTTGCAGGGACCCAGTGAGAACGGTCTCTATCCAGTGCCATTGCAGACTTTTATCAAAAATAAAAAGGAGCAGGGTCGTGTCGCATTACTTGGAGTCAAAACTTCTTCGTCTGTCTGGCATAAGAGACTTGGTCACCCACATGATCAGATTCTTAGTCGTGTTCTCAAGTCTCAGCTCCTTCCAGTTTCTCTTTCGCAACGTCAACTATCTTTATGTTTACCATGTCAAGTAGCTAAGAGTAGGCAACTCCCTTTTTCACATTCCCAACATGTAACTACTTCCCCTCTAGAATTACTTCACAGTGACATTTGGTGTTCTCCTGTGTCATCTCTTAGTGGTTGTAATTATTATGTTGTGTTTGAGGATGATTTTTCAAGATATTCATGGTATTTTCCTTTAATTCATAAATCTGAAGTTCTCGGTTGTTTTATTAAATTGAAATGCCTTCTCGAAAATCAATTTTCTTCCAAAATTAAGAAATTGCAAACTGACAGAGGGGGAGAATACACCTCTCATGCCTTCACAAATTTTCTGTCCAAACATGGTATTTTTCATAGAATCAGCTGCCCACATACATCCCAACAAAATGAGATTGCCGAAAGAAAACATAGACATATTGTTGATACGGGACTGACACTTCTTGCTCAATCCCATCTTCCATCAAAGTTTTGGGTTGAAACATTTTCTACGGCTGTCTATTTAATTAATAGACTACCAACACCTACACTCAAATTTCAAACTCTTTGTCACAAACTTTTTCATTCCCATCCTAATTATACCCTTTTAAAAGTATTTGGATGTGCGGCCTATCCCCTACTTCGTCTATATCAAACATAAGTTGGAATTTCGAAGTAAGCAATGTATTTTTATTGGCTACAGTTCCAATCATAAAGGCTATAGATGTCTTGATCCCACCACTAATCGTGTTTACATTTCAAGAAATGTAGTTTTTGATGAAAGTTTGTTCCCTGCTCCTGGTAAAGGACCGGTCTCACATCCAGCAAGTAGTCCTTCTTCGGCCACAGGTACTCTTCTCCCTTCTCATTTTTTTTATTGCAAATGGTCTTGATTCTCCTCTTGGAAACAGTGGCACACATCTTCCCATATCTGCTACCCATGTGCCTCCTATCACTAGTCCCTTTCTTATTAGGAATTCCACACACGTGTCTTCACCTACTAGTACTTGTAATATATTATTTCTTTTTGGTTGTGGCCTTTATATCACATTTACGGTATTTACTATGTTTATTATTTTTTCAATAAACATATACAGCATTATGGATAATTCCATTAATTTAGATTACCGTAAATATGGAATCGGTATTATGGTTATTTCTATTAATTTAGATTACCGTAAATATGGAATCGGTTAATTGATTTTAAAATCAATTAACGATATTGTTTCCTTGATGGAAAAGGAAACAAATACGGTGTTTACCATTTTGAGGGTCCCTAACCTAGCCTATAAATAGAGTGCCTGTGTACACCATCATCACAGCCATCAAGCAATAGGCATAGGTTAGAAGATCCCTCAAATAATCTTTCTTGTTCTTCAGATGGATCGTGGAGACGCTTGAGCAAACATGGCTAGAGGTAAGCCTGAATCCTGTTTATTCGTTTTCCGCTGCGCATGTTAGATTAAATAATATGTTGATTATTTCTAACATGTGGTATCAGAGCCAGCCTCTATGCTATTTTGCTTAGCATATAATTTTACTATGTGTTATCAATATTGAATCAAGTATTTTTTATTTGTTATCAATATTGAATCAAGTATATTCTATTTGGTATTGTTCACTTCTGTTTGTCAATATTGTTTGAGCAATATTTCGTCTTTTGTGACATGATAGAAACGCATTAGCGATTATTTTGTGAATATTTGTTGTTCACGTACTGTTTGTGAAAACCCATAAATTTGATAAAACTTTTTTTTGTTTTATCACTATTCTGTGTATTATGATATACTGCCTAATTTTGAGTTGTTGTAATTTTGATATGGGTATTTTCATAAAGGGGTGGCGGCTAGGGTTCCATTTTTAGGGTTTTCAACCCATCTGGAACATTACGGGTCGGGTTGGTTGGTGACTGGGTAGGGTTTCGACCCATTAAAGTTTCTGGGTTGGATATATTTTTCGGGTAGGGTTTTTTTTTTTTTTTTTTTAAAACCCATGCAGTTTTTTTGGCCATTTAAGTGGGCTGACCTAGTTTGGGCCAGCACTATACATAGACCCAGAGGCCTGACCCGATTAAGTGGGTTGACCTAATTGCCCAATACAGTAGCCCATTTGGAATCTTGTGACCCAGAAGCCCAACCCAATATAGTAGCCCATTACAGTAGCATTTAAATAAAATAAAAGATTTGGCTCATATGGGATTCGAACTTGGGACCTTTATGTCCATAAAGTGACAAGCTTCAAACCATTGAGCTAAGCCTGGTTTTATGCTTCCACATTAAGGTTTTATTCCCTTTATTATTTACAGTACTGTGTATTAAAATTATTGTTTATTTAATACATGAATTGAGGAATATATTTTTTAATTGTTGAATTTATATTGTTTAAATATAAATTGCTTGAGGCCTAGACCTAAGAATAATTAACAATACCATATATACTGGTGTGTTTACAGTAATATCTAAGAATGCAATGTCGGGAAAAGTTCTGGCAAGGAAAGTCTTGGGATTTAAGTGTGTCTGGTGTGACCCCCCTCACTTTCCTGGGAGCTCATCTGCTTGCACCTTGAAAAATGTTGTTTACCCCATTTAGGTATTGGTTTGTTATATTCCTGGGGCTATTAAGGGGGCATCTATAAAGTTGTTAGATGTTAATGAAGTCGCAATTATCATAATGATTTTGGGGAGCCATAGCATCCCAAATTTGGATGATAATTGCATCAAGATTACACACACGTAATTATCATTATAATTTTTGGGAGTCACAGCATTCCCGGTTTTTAATGATAATTACATCAGGATTATACATAAGAACATCATAAAGAATTTTGTTAGATGTTCATAAACTATAGAGTGATTATTATGATTTTGAGAGAGTCACAGCATCTCGATTTTATAATAATTGCATAAGGATCGTACACATGAACTTCATATAGAAAAATTAACATCGTCTGTAATTAATTCATAAATTTAATTACTTATCCCCACAGGGAAGTTTTTATTTTTATGACTTAATTAGAATAAGATAACAAATTTAGTATTGAAAGTAAAATTTCTCTCGGTTGCCCACAGGTACGGAGAATTTTATTTATCAATATTTAAATTTATTAGTCTTATTGATAAAGAGCAAATTTCATGCATGATGCAACCTTTGCCTACAGGTAGGTTGAAATTTACTATTTAAATTGGCATTGGCTAATTTAAAATAAAGTTAACATCGTCTTGTAATTAATTCATAAATTTAATTACTTATCCCCACAGGGAGGTTTTTATCTTTTATGATTTAATTAGAATAAGATATTAAATTTATTATTAAAAGTAAAATTCTCTCGTTTGCCCACAGATACGGAGAATTTTATTAATATTTAAATTTATTAGTCTTATTAATAAAAGGTAAATTTCATGCGTGCCGCAACCTTTGCCCACAGGTAGGTTGAAATTTACTATTTAAATTGGCATTGGCTAATTTAAAATAAAGTTAATTCATAGCATTAAAGTATTTATTTTTGGGTTATTGCAGCTATTCCTATTACTCTACCTTTTGGTGGTTTTATATTCCAATACATTATGATAATATTCTTCTGACTGGAAAAATGATTGATATGCTTTTTCATTTGGGGTGTTAAAAATTTTGGTGCTCCGTGTGGACAAACCACCTACTCCCGTGGAATTAAGTACGCCACGTGAGATTATTAAGCATGAACGGTGGGAGTGATTTAATCACTTAAGTTAGATGTTCATGAAATCTCATGTCACTAAAGTCATCAGGGATTTATTCCTAAATGTTTTAGAGCCAAAGTTTTATAAAGGTTGTTTATGAACATTTAGTAAGTTCAAACAAAACTTGGCCAGCACCCTAATAGAAAAAGCTTTAAAGACAAACCTTTTACAGTTTCTGAAGTGTTTATAATCCCATTATGGGAATGAATGATATTATAGATTAGCTTAAGTCCCTAAAGATTGAGATTTTTGAGTCATTATTGGTCTATTTCATTTTTGAATTCTCTCTTCTAAGTGTAGAATTTTATCTTGTAACACACATAAGGATAAATGGTTAGTAAATAAACTTCTAACCATGTGTGTTCAAGGGTATGAGAGAATTTATAAAGTGTTCACATGATTACTCATGTCAAGGGAAGGACCAATAAATGCAATCATGTCCAACACTTAAAGCATGAGAATAAGGTGCCAATAAAGTATTATGGCAATCAAGATACCTATTTCTCATGAAATAAAGAAAATTGAGGGCATATAAAGAAAGATTGCATGAAGTATAAGAAATGACCTAAAATAAAGATAATCTCATATATCTAGTATGTCGTGAATCTCCTTTAGTGACTCATTCAAATATATTGTGGATTGATTATGGTTTATCAATCCACGTTGTCAACACAAATGCAGAGTCTTTTTAAAATGAATAACACGTGTTTATAATTTGAGCTTGTTGGGATCTATAGGTTAATTTTAAAATTCAGTCATAATTTTGACCTCAAAAATGATTTATATTCCATAATTTTTTTTTTTTAGAAATTTATTTTCTAGTTTGGCTTGTTAAAAATTTCAATTTTATTTTAAACTTGAAGTTTTTCTTATCTTTGGTGGAATATTGGTTGAGGTTTATTTAAAGTCTATTTAAAATTGATCTACGTCCCAAATTTTGAAACAAAATTATTTGTTTATTTCTGCATAGTGATATTGACGTAAAGTAGAGTCTTTGAGAATTTAAAATGCTCTGGTTATGGCTTTGGAGATTGAAATATATCTCCATACAGTAAATAAAAGTCGGTAATTTACTGACTTTGGTTCTTGTGTGGGCTGCATAAGGGAAAGCATACCAACAAGACCACTAGAGGTGCTAAAGAGTAAAGAGAGCATTTTGAGATTCTTGAGATCATGTACATTGAAAGATGTTGACCTTTTAATACTCATTGCCTAAATGGTCAGAGATATTTTTTATCTCTTTTAGTGATGACCATATAAAGTTTATGTATCTCTATCTTCTAAATATTAAAGCTGGGGTATTGAATGCTTTCAATATCTATAAGGAAGAAGAAGAGAAACAATATGAAGATCATAAGATCTAATATAGGCATAGAGTATTAAGGTAGGGGAAATGATTAGTAATACTAATCTGCTATTACCCTTATAGAGTAAAGCTTTGAAGACCGTTGTGTATATGTTAAACAGGATTTCATCTAAGGTTGTCCTTATGACACATTTTAAAGTATGAAATAGATGGAAGCTTAGTTTACATTATTTACACATATAGGGTTGCCTTGCTAAAGAGAGGATTTATAATCCTCGCCTTAGGAAATTAGATTCAAGGACAACCAGTGGATCTTTTATAAGCTATCTAGTAAACTTTAAAGGGTTTTAATGTTTTATTATCCTTCATATAAGCCTAGAGTTGTTGATTGTAAAATTTCTAGAGGATACGGAACCTAGTGGGAGTGCTCATTGGAATTTGAGGAAGTACTAGAGTTGGCCAAATCTCCTCCTCATAGAGGATGATTGATTGTATTCAGGGAAAATCAGATTGATTATCCTGAGCCACAATCACTTCTAGAACAACCAACTCATACAGAACAGGTTCAAAATCTATTCTCCCATTGCAAAATGCAGAGGAAGTAGAATTAAGAAAATCCTATAGAATAAGTAGATTAACAATTCTTAGTGATCATGTTGTATATCTCCCAGAGTCTGATGTTGACATTGGACGTAAAGATGATCCAAATTTGTTTTCACATGCTATGAATGGAGAAAACTCCTCATTGAGATTCAGTGCCATGAAGTGAGAATTAAGTCCATGGCTGAAGGGTCGAGCTAGACTCGTAGCCAATGGTTTTACTCATAAGGAAGGCATTGATTATCGTGAAACATTCTCTCCCGTGTCTAAGGATGGTTCATCAAGATGATCATAGCATTAGTAGCTTATTTTTGATCCAGAGCTACATCAAGTGGATGCGAAAACAACTTTTTTGAATAGGGATCTTAAGGACGAGGTTTACATGAAACAATCAAAAGGTTTTATAAATAACAGTCAGAAAGCTTGCAAATTAAAGAATTCTATTTATGGGCTGTGATAGATCTCTCAATGGTAAGATACTTTTTACAAGGTTATTGTTTATAGAAAACCTTGTTGATTAGTATATATACCTTAAGGTCAGTGGGAGTACAGTAATCTTTCTAGTCCTATATTTGCAAGTGGTGATTTAGGTTTGCTACATAAAGTTCACAAAACTTTGAAATGAAGGATTTGGGTGAAACCTCTTATGTCTTTTGACATAGAGATTCACAGAGACATAAAGAATATTAACATTGTCTCGGAAGTCCTACATTGAAAAAGTTTTGGGAAAATTTAGAATGAAGGATTTGCACCTTCAGTAGCAATTAAGAGGGACTAATTGCATACAGATTAATGTCCCAAAAGGTATTGGAATAAGGGCAGATGAAAAGTTTTAAGCGTCTGCATTATACATAACCATATGACTGACAATAAGTATATTGAGTCAATAAAGTGCTGCAAATAAAGCCTTGCGGTATATGCAAGGAACCAAGAAGAACAACTTAACCTAAGGATACACTTTCCATTTGAAGGTGGTTAGTTGTTCAGATTTGAGTTTGCTGATTGTGTAGATAGCAGAAAGTCTACTCTAAGGTATATATCTTTTTATTGAAGGATATATCCTAGAGATGCAGTTTGCAGACTATAGTTGCTACGTCTACCAAGAAAGCTAAAAGTCTAGCGTGCTATGAATTTGGTACACAGGCATGATGGTTGAGACATTTGTTGAAAGTCTCAATCTTGTCGATTTTACAGTTAGACCATAAAGATACTCTGCGGTAATTCTACTATAATCTTCTTTTATAAGAATAAAGAATAGAAGCAGAAGTAAATCGACATTAAGTATCTCAGTACGAGAGATAACATTAAGAGACATAAAGGGTCTATTGAGCATATAAGTACTGAATTAATGATTGCGGATCCCATGACTTAAAGTTTACCGGTAAAGAAAGAATAAAGTCATGCGGAATATATGAGACTCATTAATTCATTTTCGCTTAGTTTGTCTCTTTTTGGTCTATAGACATAAAGTTATAATAATAAAGATTTTGTGCACATTTGTTATTTTATCCATGAGGATAAATAAAGTTGGACCCGAATGACTTATAGGAAGTTCATTCATAAAGCTTGATTATCCATAAGGTACTCATGTAAGGAGTGTTTTACATTGTGATACATGGAAGGGACGACCTACTTTTATAATGGTTTTACCGCCATGATTCGTGTGAAACATTTCTTAACTGAGTTGGAGGATTCCATAAAAGATTGGCCAAAACTAAAGAACCTAATACCATATGGTCATGTGTTATAAAGTCCAAGTGGGAGAATGTAATATATTATTCCTTTTTGGTTGTGGCCTTTATATCACATTTACGGTATTTACTATGTTTATTATTTTTTCAATAAACATATATGGCATTATGGATAATTCCATTAATTTATATTACCGTAAATATGGAATCGGTTAATTGATTTTAAAATCAATTAACGATATTGTTTCCTTGATGGAAGGAAACAAATACGGTGTTTACCATTTTGAGGGTCCCTAACCTAGCCTATAAATAGAGTGCCTGTGTACACCATCATCACAGCCATCAAGCAATAGGCATATGTTAGAAGATCCCTCAAATAATCTTTCTTGTTCTTCAGATGGATCGTGGAGACGCTTGAGCAAACATGGCTAGAGGTAAGCCTGAATCCTGTTTATTCGTTTTCCGCTGCGCATGTTAGATTAAATAATATGTTGATTATTTCTAACAGTACTATATCTCCTCCATCTTCTGCAAGTCCTCTTCCAACATGTGAAGCTAGCACTTCCAACCTTGTTACATGTGCACCTGTGACCTCTCCAATTGAAGTTGTGCCTGTCAACTCCCCATCAGACTGTCCTTCTTCACCTACGGATATAGCTTCCCCTTCAGACTGTCCTACACCTACATATATAGCTATCGATATAGCTGCTGTTGAGATTGCCATTTCTGCACCATCCTTACCCGAGACTGATGAGTCTCTTCTCACCTTGCCGCCAGTGCTATTTCACTCCCCTTTCCCTCATATTGTCACCCGGTCTAAAACTGGCAGTCTTAAGTCAAAAGAGTTTCCAGACTATCACCTTTACTACTCTACTCGACATCCTCTTAAAGCTATGACTGTCACCTCTCTCCCGAGTGAGCCCATTCACTTTGCCAAAGCATGTTCTGATTCTAACTGGATGGCTGCCATGGAAAGTGAATATCAAGCTCTTCTAGATAACAAAACTTGGTTCCTCTGTCCAAGACCGAGCAATAGGAATGTTATTCATAACAAGTGGGTATTCAAGCTCAAGCAGAAACCGGATGGCTCTATAGAAAGGTATAAGGCTAGACTTGTGGCGAAAGGTTTTGAACAAAGAAATGGAATTGATTATACAGAAACTTTCAGTCCTATGATCAAGCCTGCTACTGTCCGACTCTTACTTGCCATTGCTGTGCAGTATAACTGGCCCATCAAACAACTTGATGTTTCCAATGCTTTTTTGCATGGATATTTCACTGAAGAGGTCTCTATGGAACAGCCCCAAGGATTTGTTGACAAGAATCAACCTGATGCTGTATGTCGTCTACAAAAGGCTTTGTATGGCCTTAAGCAAGCTCCAAGAGCCTAGTTTCATCGTCTCACACAAGCTCTCCTTGACCTTGGTTTTGTTGGATCTCTAGTAGATACTTCTTTGTTTATTTTACATAAACCTCCAGTCCATATATTTATTCTCATATATGTGGATGATATTATTATCACTGGCACTCATTTGTCCACCATTAATGCACTTATTCTCAGTTTGCAGTCAGAATTTAAATTGAAGGATCTTGGTTCTCTCTGTTATTTTTTGGGCATCCATGTTCACCGAAATGCTCAAGGCTTACATTTAAATCAAGCAAAGTACATTGTGGATCTTCTTCATCGAGTACAGATGCTTGGCTCCAAATCTTATGCAGCTCCTTGCACCTCTGGAAAGAAGTTCTCCAAATTTGATGGTGATCCACTGTCCGATCCTACTACATATAGACACATAGTTGGGGCTCTTCAATATTGCACCCTTACAAGACCTGACATCGCTTACTCTGTCAATCAACTCTGTCAATTTTTGCATTGTCCCACTAGTATTCATCTCACTGCGGCTAAGAGAGTACTTCGCTATGTCAAAGGAACTGTTGATCATGGTCTTTATTTCACTCCTGGCCCTGTTCACTTGCAAGCTTATTGTGATTCAGATTGGGTTGACGACCCAACTGATAGGTCTACTAGTGGCTATGGTGTGTTCCTCGGTACATGTCTCATCTCATGGCAATCTAAGAAGCAACCGGTTGTTTTTCGCTCCAGTACTGAAGCAGAATATCGATCTATGGCCATTGCTACTGCAGAGTTATATTGGCTACGCATGCTGTTTAAAGATTTGGGCATCTCTCTTTCTAATACTCCTGTGTTGTGGTGTGATAATATGGGGGCTATTGCCTTAGCTTCAAATCCCATTTATCATGCTAGGACTAAACACATTGAAGTAGATTATCACTTTATTCGTGAAAAAATCTTACACAAGGATCTTTTTGCCCAATTTATTTCCACAGTTGATCAATGTGCTGATTTGTTTACTAAAGGTCTCACATCCACTCGGTTCCTGTTCTTACGTGACAAACTCATGGTTACAGCCCCTCCCATGAGTTTGAGGGGGGCTGTTAGAGTGAGCAATCCATCTCCTACCTTATCCCATGATACGTGTGAAGATAACTCACCATCTATGTGCTCATTTGGTGCAACAGCTCTTTCTAATAGGAGTAATGCTACACATCATCCTCTTGTCCACCTTTTATCCTCCCAAAATTGATGTGGCTCTTAAAATCACCATTGGATCAAAATTCAATAATGATTTATCATAAATTTAATGGTGATTTTAAGAGCTACATCAAATTTGGGAGGACAAAAGGAGGATAAGGGGATGATGTGTAGCATTACTCTTCTAATAGACATGATAAGATTGGATGAACTCTACATTTGAATTGTAATTTATCTTGAGTAATTGTTAATAGATAGGTCTCTAATTATTCCTTTTTATCTATCAGTTTGTTACAACAAACCTGCTGTATCTTCTATTTATACTACTAAATACAATGAATGAAATATTCCAGCCAAAAGCTTTTCTTATTTTTACAGAGGTAACCATCTGCAAAATATACAACATAAGTTAGTGATAAATTTTATTAATTTCTTGAAATGAGAAAATACGCTCAGCTGTTATCTTGAATTGGATTCTGAATTTCTGGGAAATCTGTATCAAATTTCTAATTTGATGGATATTAAAGGTGACAAGCCAATTTTCCATTGAGTTTTGTACTTGGAAAATAGTTACTAGGATTTAAGAAGGATTTAAAATGAGATTGTACATGCATTTGCATGGTTGGGCATTTTATATGCATATGGATCTGACACAATGTGAGTTGTTTGTTTGTTAGTAATTCATCTCTATGTGAATGTAATCACATCTGGTTTTAAGCTGAAACATAATTATTACACAGTCAAACTTCAGTGGTTGTTCTTTACATATCTTTAACTAGAACTTATCTGTGTACTTCATTTCTATCCCAATACTACAACAGGATATTTGAAATCAACAGTTTTGGCTGTTAAGTTCGATATGCAGTTTAATGGTAGCTTCATGTTTTGGAACTGGATAGCTAGCTACTACTCTTGCAGTGGTCATGGTTCATTCACTCAGAATTATTGTCTTTGCAGATGTATGAAATGTAATGGCAAGGGAAAGATATATGCTCTGCCTATAAAGGTCAATGTTTTGTATTCATTTATATAGTCATCGTAGCTTTTGGTACACAATCTCAGATATTTGTCTTCCGTAATTTTCTTGAGTTCTATGGCATCTGGTAAATCGAAGCTCATAGATGGAGAGATATTTTTATAACTACGTGGAGAATTTGCCGACTCCCGGTAAATCCTCCTCTTATTCCTTCGAACAAGGATCAATATCTAGTGCGCCTACTTCAAGAGAAATGGAGATGGCTGCTGAGGTAGAACGCTTGAGGAATTTGTGCGAAGAGCAAAACACCAAATATGCAGCGCAACAGCAAGAGTTGAAAAGTGTCAAACGTATGGTAGCTATGATTATGGCGGGAAAAGTACCATCAACAGAAAACAACCAAGAAGGTGATGTCTAGTTGTCTAGGTATTTGGACTTGATTGTTGTTGTCCTTGAAATTGAATTTAACTTATGATATGTAAGCTAATACGTATAGACTGTTATCGTGTGAATTTGAATTTGCACAAGTTGTTGTTGGTGCCATTTAATTTGGATTTGGATATGGATGATGTTGGATTTGGATATGGATATGGATGATGTTGGATGTTGGATTTGGATATGGATGATGTTGTTGGATGTTGGATTTGGATGTTGGATTTAGATTTGAAAATGAATTTGGATTTAGATGATGTTGCAGGATTTTGTATTAAGGAATTTTCTATTAATTAAATTCATATTTAAAAAAAAAAAAAAAAAAAATTCTGGACGGTTTGGGCCCAAATCGTCCAGAAAATTTTATTTTTTTTTCCAGATAATTTAGAGAAGGTTTCGGCCCAAACCATCTGGAAAATTGCAGACGGTTTTGACCTAAACCGTCTGCAATAAGTTCCAGACGGTTTAGGTCAAAACCGTCTGTAATTTATTGCAGACGGTTTTGACCAAACCGTCTGAAATTTATTGCAGACGGTTTTGACCAAACCGTCTGAAATTTATTGCAGACGGTTTGAGAAAACCGTCTGTAAACAGTGCTCGACGGTTTGAGGAAAACCGTCTGGAATTGCGGACGGTTTTCCCCAAACCGTCCCTAAACTTAATCAGCGACGCATTCTCCTAGACGGTTTTAAACCGTCTGGAATCAATTCCAGACGGTTTTTCTGCATTTCTGGACGGTTTAAAACCGTCCAGAATTCCCTTTTTTTTTTGTAGTGGATAACTGAACTTAATTAGTTGCTCATTCTTTACAAGGTCTTTTGCTGTATTAGATCAGACAATAGTTTAGTCTTATTTGGACTTGCTCAGTGTAGCAATGAGACATGCATAAAGAAAAAAACTTGGATTGATTTTACCTGTTTCATTTTTCAAAGTAAAATTTCATTTCATTCCACAAACAAAAGGGGAAAAAGAAGAACAAACAAGTTGTGCTTTTCCAAAGAAATAATTGATTGTAAATACAATATTGGTGGACCAAATTACCTATGTCCACCTTCAGATGAGTTGTGCTTTTTTGAGTATATCTTAAGTTGCTCGATGTGGTCATCAATTAGTTTGATTTGTAGTTTACTTGTGATAATTTGCTCAAAACAATGATTTTTTTTTTTTTCTTTTGTAGTTACCTCAGAAGAATAACATGAGGAGTTTGATCAACGAATTATCCTAACAAACTATGCTAACAAATCTGAAAGGAATAAACTTCAAGCGCAATTTACTTGTATAAACGCAATTACTAACTTCTAAAGCACCAGTTTTTAAATTCAACAATTTATTTTGTTATAATTAAATTTACATTAGAAAATATGAATGGGCATGAGAGAGATGCCAAAACTTAAATCCAAGACTACACATGCCCATAAAAAATTCCACCAAACCGAGGCAGTTCAAAGTAGAGGTTTGAGCCAAAGAAAATTACCAACAAAAGCATATATTTATACAAATACAATAGACTTTAATTAATAAAATAGTATGAATGGTTAATAAATAAGGAGATAAACAACCCTTGAACTTTGGGGCTATCTATAGTGAATGCTATGTATCTACATAGTATAATATGACTTACACAAATTTAATGTTTAGCAACATTAATCATAAATATGTGAGGTAATTTAATATGTCAAGGTATTTTTTTTTATTTTTTTATTTTTTTTTATGGTTCCAATTTTTGTCAAAAAGATCAAAATGGTACATCTTCTGTAATTTAGTTTAAAATCACATTTTTTATTTACAAAATCACAATGCCAAACGTTCTCCAAGTAAAGAGTGGATTCCTATCTCCTATAGTCCAAAGCTAACCCAAATGCCAAATCTAGTAAGCTAGTGAGTTCTCTGATTGAGCTTGAATGTTATTGTCCACAATTTCCAACCCAACGCAAGGCCCAAACCCAATCTCAGTTATGAGTTATTAAGAAAATGATATCTCGCAAGCTGCGGGTCTTTGTTATTTATTTATTTTTGTGCCCTTTTCAGTTTTAAGGTTGTCAACTATTTGTTTATCTACAAAAGGAAAAAGAGCAAAAACGAAGACTAATGCTACTCTTCACACTTGTTATATATTGATTGACGTTGCATATTGTCGCAATCTAAAGTATATGGGGCCGGATATTATCAATTAGGTGGTAGTTTGAAGGGGGTTATGTGGACTTTTTTCTTGAATTAAAGTTTTTTAATTAACTTGAAATTGTAATTTCCATTAGTAAGTAAATTTCACATAGTAATAGAAACTTATAGGCTATAGTGCTTGATGCTTTTTGGTGAAGAAAATATCTGGAGAACATATGGATGGCCCTCTAGATATTGATATCTTTGGAAAAAAGTTTTTGATGTCTTCTATCACTATTCACTATCTAAAACTTTTTAGGGTGACTTTAAATATTTAACCACTGATTTAACATTCTATGCCTCCAGAACTTTCAAATAAAAGTTGCTCAAATTGTTTGTTGGCTTCCACATTCAAAAATAAAATTTCATGAATGTCAACAATATTATCTCCAAATGACAAGGGTTGGTCCAATTCAATATGCCAAATTCACAAAGCAGAGGATTATTAGTAGAGAATGAAGCATTGCAACATTTTTTTCTCAAACTTCAAACTCAAATTCATTGTTCAAGTATGAGAAAATAGAATTGAACATAAAAAACTTATGTAATAAGGAGAGTCAACTTAAATCAAACAAATTCTTATTTGTTACACAGAAATGTTAAGCATCTTTGCGCTATCAAATATGTATGAGAAAACTAATTTTCTCCTTGAACAAGGATATAATAAATCAAAATACTCATATATAAATTAATTTGCATTTAAAATTGGGATGATTGACTTGATTCATTTGATTGATTCGAATTCTCTGCACCACCTATTATGGTTTCGTCTAGTGCTAAAAGGAAAGGCTTGGAAGGCATTTGTAAGCATTCAACTTCTCCTTCAAGCATTTGAACAACTTTGTTCATTGAAGGACGATCATTAGGCTTCATCTGTATACACCACAATGCAACAATGATCATCTTCTTCCCTATTTTCTTTTCCTCATCTGTGGCGTCTTCCAATATTTCTATGTCGTTTCTATTTTGCAATTGGTCATAAACCCAAGTAGGGAAGTACATTTGGCTTGAGTGTTCTGCAACTTCATTTACGTTCTTTCTTCTACCGGCTATTTCCATCAATAACATTCCAAAACTATAAACATCAGCTTTGTATGAGACGCCTCCAATATTTTTGTAGAACAACTCAGGAGCCATGTATCCCAATGTTCCTCTTGCAGCAGTCAAAGAAACAATGCTGTCATTTGTTGGATATAATTTTGCTAGTCCAAAGTCTGAAACCTTGGGAGTAAAATTTTCATCAAGAAGAATGTTGTGAGGCTTGATATCAAAATGTAAAATTTGCATGTCACATCCTTGATGTAAATATTTAATCCCACGAGCCACTCCTAGAGCTATATCATACATTTGGTCATAGCTTAGGAGCGTGCATACTTCTGGCATAAATATGTATTTATTTAGAGAACCATTTGGCATGAACTCATATACAAGAGCTTGTTTCGATCCTTCAGCGCAAAAACCAATGAGTTGTACTACATTAACATGGTGAATCCTTCCAATAGTTGCAACTTCGCTTATAAAATCTTGCCCGTTAGCTTTGGACTTACCTAACATCTTTATAGCCACAAGACGACCACTTCGAAGTGTTCCTTTAAATACAGTGCCATAACCTCCTTCACCCAATTTCTCCTTGAAACTTTTGGTAATTTTCTTGATTTCGGAATAAGAGTACCTTATTGGCATGAGGTTATTGTGACTTTGTAGAAATTCTTCGACAACATCATACATGGATAAATGTCTCCTATTCCATTTATATATCAGGAATGCAATTACAAATGGAGTCCCCAATATCATTTTTGCTGCTTGGAACAGTCCTATATATGGAAGAACATCACCAAAGTAAGGATTGTAAGCCAACATGTTGTTGCATCGCTGTAAATATATATTTATTTTAGTATATATAGATCCTAGCAGTTAAGTACAATACTTGTTATCTTTTTCAGGTAATAATTCGAATTTTCATTTTGGCCACATCTTATAAATTAATTCATGCTTAATAGTTTATAGAATGATATGCTAAAAAGGAAAAAGAAAATAACTAATTAACGAAGATCAAAGGAGAGAAAGATTCTTACCACAGTCAATTGTCATGTACGTCAGTAATTCAATTGTAAGCTCTGGAAGAAATATGAAAAAAAAATAAAAATTAATTAATTAATAAAATTGCATAAACAAATGTCACCTATGGCGCCCATGCTTAAGAAGAAATATAATTAAACCTGTTGCTTCATCGTATCATCGAGGACAGTCAATATTCCATTTCGATCTATGTGGTTATTGTTTCATTCTATACTAAATTTACCAAATTGCCCACAGGGAATTTATCCTGCAAATAAATTTTTAAGATTAATTGAAGCCTCACCTTTGTTGCCAAATCGCTCATATACTGATTGTATTCGTGCTCCTAGTTGACTTAATAGGTCATTTAGTAGTTGACTGAATAGCTCTTCCAGTCGTTGTCGTAGTGGTACTGGTAGATGATCTAATACTGTTTTGACAAACAGAAGAATAACATGCATCAGTAGTACTGTTTGGAAACATAGAATTAAAACTCAGCATTTCTTTTAAAGTTGAAAATATAGTATTTGTCGTTTTTTTTTTAATATGTAAACATAACATTGCAAGGAATGAGAAGATAATCAAAATAAAAAAGATAATGGTTCTTACCGAAGTTATACACTCGAACTAGTATTGGTACAATAACTACAACATGAAAATAAATTAATTAATTAATTTATCGATTAATAAAAAAGGTGATTTGAGTATAAGATCCTTCAAACAAGTTTGCGAGATCGAAAACTTACATAGGTATATCTTGTAAAGGATTCCTTCTTGGCCTAAGAAAAGAACAGCATCAGCGTTTAGAAGCATGAATGGTTAGCGATGAGAAAAGAAAGAAACAGAAATTTAATGGTAATTAAAATTTAAACATGTAAGAAATTTAATTAGAAATTGCAAGTGTTATGTGTATTTTTTTTTTTTCGCATGCATTAATTCTTTTATATACGCACCATTTGAAAAGCATCTAACATTGTTCGCCTCATCGGGGTAGCAATATTCCCCAACTCTGCACCTTCCACAATAAACTTGGTACCAGGAAAGCTCAAAACCCCGTAGCAATTTATTGTGGAAGTCTGTACAGGAAATATTTCTCAAGTCATCATAATCATAATAATAACGATCTGGCCAGGATATGAAAGATATTTGCTCTACTTGGCACAAGTCCCCCAACACCAGTGCAGAACGATAATCCTCGAAGAGAGCATATGTATACCTCTTTGAATTAGAATACACTCCATCCTCAATACAAGCAGAAATGTTTAGATGATACCGAGAATTCACTCGCTTTTCACATTTCACGAAATACACTGCCATACTAGATGATTGATATGGATCCCCTGAACTGAAATTATTATCGTCTAGAGAATAACGAGGGATGGAGTAGTGCTCATTAGCGTTGAGTCCAATACCTGGGTCTACAATTCGGATTGAGTAGTCGGTGTAATTGATTTGTCGTACGTAGTATTTTGCATGATATAAACGTAACACTAGTGTTTGGTTGTTCTCACATGAAAGATTATACCTTTGATCGCTGCAGTTTTTGGAATCGCTCGTTAATCGAAACGGATAGCTTATGTTAAGGATAGAGCCGCAGGAAGAAAGAGGACAGTGATCCTGATCAGCACTAGTATTGCAAGTTTGATGAAGGAGGACAACAACAACAACAATAAGGGCGGTCAGTCCCATTCCTCTTGCCATGGAGATATGGAGCGAGTGAGAGAGAGAGAGAGAGAGGGAGAGAGATATTCCACATTAATCCAGAGCAAAGACTATATATAGACAAAGTAAATAAATAATGTAAGGCGTAAGCACCTACGTCATATATTGAAAAATAGGCCTTTTATGAAGTATTTAAGAGGCTGATCGAGAACCATTGCTGATGGATATTTTCATAGAAATGGTAATCTCATACTTGTTCTTGTTTGTGGCTTTCGTCATAGACCTTGGAGATGGCCAAAATATGTGTGCTGAAACACGTTGTGGAGGCCATGGCCCAAGCATCCGATTTCCCTTCCGACTTAACAACCAGCCAGACGACTGTGGATATTCTGGGTTTAATCTCTCCTGCACTGATACGAATCTAACGATGCTCGAGCTGCCGATTTCAGTGAAGCTCTTTGTCAAACAGATTGACTACAAATCTCAAGTAATTCAATTATATGATCCACAACATTGCTTCCCAAGGCGGCAGCTTCAACGGCTCAATTTGTCTAATTCCTCTCCTTTCCGATTCAAAGTAAATTCCTCTGATTACCTTTCCGACTATGCCTTATTTAATTGTTCCCCAAGATCAGAAAACAAACATCAATATCTCATATATTGTCTTAGTGGTTCTACCTACCGAGTTTACCCTGCGACCGAGATCAATGCATCCCTCATATCTTGTACAAAGATGTATAATCTTTATCAAATTCCAGTTGCTTTAATAGCAGTGGATTATGATAAATTTGTTCAATTGAGTTGGTCCACTCCAGACTGCAAACGCTGTGAAGTGAAAGGCAACAAATGTGAGAAGAGTAATAGCAGTCGATCAGGAACTCAGTGCATCCCTACACATACTAAAGGTATTCTATCTATTCATTTCCTTTCAACCTTTCTACACGTACGTTGCTTTTCCACGGGAGGATTTCCAACTAATTGTTGGAAACCAGGCAAGAGATTATCATACACATGTTAACTCATGAAATATCATTTGGAGAGACCTTTGAAAGGACCCAACATCAAACTCTATTTACATCTTTCTCTACTTTAGTTAAATATTGTTTTTTGTGTTTTAAACCAACCAGTTTAACTGCAGTATTTCAAGTAGCAAGTTTTATTTGTTTTAGTTAAAACTGAATTAAAGAAGACAGAGCTCTTGTTAAATAGGTCTTTTTATGAGTTAGATTTTTTAAGAAAAGCTAAATGTAAAGAGCTTATTCTGAATGCTCTAAGTCCTTTTAGAAGCCTCCAATTGGACTGAAGGTTTAAATCCAATATAACTTAGCTATCAGTTTATTTTTTAGGCGAACATTAATTATTTATTTCCTAAAATATACATTAATGAGAAGCTGATTGTGTTAAATCTTTGACAGGTGCATTACCAAAATTAGCGATTGCTGGTGAGCTGTATATTGGATGTTTGAAATTGTTCTTATTGTGGAGATGAAAGTTATTGATTCATGAATGTTTATCATGCAGGTGTCATCTTAGGTTCATTTCTGATATTGCTCTCTATCTTTACTCTCCACCGTTTCTATACTTATGATAAAGTTGAAAAAGAACATCAAGCAAAGATAGAAAAGTTTTTGGAGGATTACAGAAATTTCAGACCCACGAGATACTCGTATGCTGATGTTAAAAGGATTACAAATCAATTTACTGAGAAGTTAGGTGAAGGAGCATATGGAACAGTGTTCAAAGGAAAGCTTTCCAATGAAATTTATGTTGCGGTGAAGATCCTGAAGACATCAATGGGAAATGGGGAAGAATTCATAAATGAAGTAGGAACAATGGCTAAGATCCATCATGTTAACGTGGTTCGCTTGGTTGGCTTTTGTGCTGATGGATTTAGAAGAGCTGTAGTCTATGAGTTCTTACCGAATGATTCACTAGACAAGTTTATATCTTCAACGATTGCCAAGAACCTTATTCATAATTGGGATAAGCTGCAAGATATTACTTTCGGCGTAGCAAAAGGAATCGAATATCTTCACCAAGGATGCAACCAACGAATCCTCCATTTTGACATCAAACCTCACAATGTTTTGTTAGATCAGAACTTCAATCCAAAAATTTCTGATTTTGGTCTTGCCAAATTATGTTCTAAGGATCAAAGTGCAGTTTCCATGACCACAGCTAGGGGGACTATGGGTTACATTGCACCTGAAGTGTTTTCTAGAAATTTTGGAAATGTGTCTGCAAAAGCAGATGTTTATAGCTTTGGAATATTGTTACTTGAAATTGTTGGAGGGAAGAAAAATGTTGATATTGCAATTGAGAACACTAACCAAGTCTACTTTCCAGAATGGATCTACAATCTCTTGGAACAAAAAGAAGACATACGAATCTTTGTTGAAGATGATGGAGATGCTAAAATTGCAAAGAAACTTGCAATTGTAGGACTCTGGTGCATCCAATGGCACCCAATGGATCGTCCTTCAATTAAAAATGTGGTTCAAATGTTAGAAGGAGAAGGAGATAAATTAACGATGCCTCCTAATCCCTTTGCCTCTGCAGGCCCCATAAAAACTAGAGAAAATATGGCTACAAAACGTCTAAACAATGAGTTGGAAGTAATTCCTGAATCAGAATAATTATATGTAAACTTGGCATATGTAATAATTACTGTATATGTTGCAATGATCTTGTAATCCTAGAACTTATTAATTTTGTAATCAATGTTGGGACTTCAATTTGATGATTATAAAAAAGTGGCTACTAATTTTTTTTTTCTTTTTCTTTTATCTGCCATTTTTTCCTTTTCAATTGTTAATTTCTTAGGTTGTCATATAATCTAAGAATGAATTTGTTTTAGTCACACCATTTATTTATGAAGCACCACACAATTTATCTTTCTGTTGCACGGTATCTGTAAAAGACTAATGTATATTTCTGAATATATATCAGCTCAAGATCCCTTACTTTATGCATAATAGAAATATTAAAAATCATGACAAATTCATGATCTGCTCTTTATCACATTAATGGCCCTACAAATTCAGGTTTGTACTAATCCCCAAAAATAGTTGGTCCAAATTAACCTTCACTTCCACTCCTTATTTCTGGGTCATCTCTCCACTTTCTGTGTCTATATCTTTGTCATTAAGGTGTCTGAGTCATGCATGGACATAACAATCAACCCTTCTTCGTTGCCCTCGTCAGTCATACGCTCTGGATTCCAAAAGAAATTTCCAAGATCCTACAAGTGATTGGATTTGGACCACACCACTATCTCCCTAGCTAATGTCTCTATGTATTTTGAGTCCATGATTGAGACTACACATAGTCATTGGCACGCAGACTCCACGCTCATTATTGCACTACTAAAAACTCAACATTTACTACCGTTAAATGGAAATACTGATAAATTTTTTTCAATATCGGCCGATAATATTTGATACAGCCCATAGACTTTGGCATGGAGACTCCACGCTAGCTCATTATTGCACAACTAAAAAATACGGTGTTTACCAGCGTTAAGTGAAAACACCGATTAACATTTAAATATCGGTGTTTATCCTAAACACCGATAATGATTGAGACAACACATGGCCTTTGGCATGAAGACTCCATATTCATCATTGCATCGATAAGCTTTTAAAAATTGGCGTTTAGCTTAAACGCCAATGATGATTGAGATTACACGTAGCCTTTGACATAGAGACTCGATATTCATTCTTGTTATTTTGTTGGCCATTTTCTACCCACTTATTTGGAAATTTAAAGTTATGCTTTCCTTGTATATTATTGTTATAGTTAATGCTATTTTGTACACATCGGAAATGATCTCTACTTCTAAACCTAGAATTGTGGATTCTCAACAACTAAATTATGGGAGAGATGAAATTCCCAAATAATGTATTTATGGAAAAACTGATAATTTTTGAAATATTTTTTAACTATTATTTGTTCATTTATCTACCATTATGATATGAGCCGTTCATTTACCATAATAATAAGAACGCCTCATATCATAATGGTAAATAAATGAATAAATAATAGTTAAAAAAAGAAAAGAAAAAGAAGAATAATGTATATATATTTCTGAATATATATCAGTTCAAGATCCCTTTCTTTATGCATAATAGAAATATTAAAAATCATGACAAATTCATAATCTGGTCTTTATCACATTAATGGCCCTACAAAGAAAACGAGGTATGTGGGAACCAATTATTATTGTTAATTTTTTTTTTTTGTAAATGCCTTTAAATGCTCTTGTATGATTGTTGTATGTACATGACTGGGGAGTGGGGGATTTGATTCTTGTACAACACCAATACAATAACTGTACAACAACCCCTCACATGAGGGTGGGTCCCACAGGCCCCAGTATGTGGGACCCACCCTCATGTGAGGGATTGTTGTACAGTTGTTGTATTGGTATTGTAAATCTAACATTTTCCAATCTACTAATCAATTTGTCAACTATAGAGACAAAAACAAAAGGCCTTTACGTGTTGTATTCGGAGTCAAGTCTACTTTACATTATCTTTAAGGATAATTGTACTATTAGTCTCTGTAGTATGCCATAATTATTTTTCACTCCCTATGGTTCAAAAAGTTAATGGGAGGTCCTTATAATAAGTAATAATTACAAATCGATCCTAGGCGTCAAATTCCGTTAAAATTTTTGACAGATTCTATTAAATGCCACGTCAAACCAATAAGAACGCGACACGTATCCATCTTAATAAAAAAAAATTATTAAAAAAATTTTTTTTTTTTTTTTTAAAATTAACGTTAAAATTAAAAAATCAAAATCAAAACAAAACAAAAAAGCAAGGGGTGGCCTGGCCACCCCCAGCCTATAGGGGTGGTCGCGCACCACCCCCAGTGGCCTGGGGGTGGCCTTTTGGACCACCCCTGGACCTTCTAGGGCTGGCCGAGGGTGGTGTGCAACCACCCCCAGTGGTTAGGGGTGGCCATCGGGCCACCCTTAGTAGATCCATGGGTGGCTCGAAGGCCACCCCCAGGCAATTGGGGTGGCTGCGCGCCACCCCCGGCTAATGGGGAGGCCGCGGCCACCCCCAAATGTGGTCGGGGGTGGCCATCGGGCTACCCCTAGTAGATCCAGGGGTAGCCTAAAGGCCACCCCCAGCCACTTGGGAGGCCGCGGCCACTCCCAGAAGTGGTCAAGGGTGGCACGCGACCACCCCTAGTGGCCGAGGGTGGCCATAAGGCCACCTCTAGTAGATTTAGGAGTTGCCCGAAGGCCACCCCAAGCAATTCAAGTGGCTGCGTGCCACCCTCGGTGACTTAAGAGGGCGCAGCCATCGGGCCACCCTTAGTAGATCCAAGGGTCGGCCGAAGGCCACCACCAGGCAATTGGGGGAGGTTGCGCGCCACCCCTTGCTTTTTTTTTCTTTTTATTTTTTTTTATTTTTTTTTGTTTTTCAGAATTTTAATTTTAATTTTTTTTAACAAACAAGTTTATTTATTTATTTATTAATAAATTTATTTTTTTATTAAGATGGACACATGTCGCATTCTTATTGGTTTGATGTGGCGCTGACTTGACATTTAACAGAATCTGTCAAAAAAATTAACGGAATTTGACGCTAGGGATCAATTTGTAATTATTGTTTACTATAAGGACCTCCCATAAACTTTTTGAACCATAGGGAGTGAAAAATAATTATGATAGACCACAGAGACCAATGGTGCAATTATCCCTTATCTTTATTTGGAAATAGAGGCCATCTTCTAATCAAGTACTTGTCAACTAGAGACAAAAACAAAAGTTCTTTTGTGGAAAGTTAAAAACTTAAAAATTATTGTCTTTAGCTTAAATGTCTTCTAGTCACCGTAGTCATCTTTCCTTTACGTGTTGTATCAACAGTCATTTCTTCTTTACATTATCTTTATTTGGAACTAGAGGCCATCTCCTATTCAACTTGTCAATTATTGAGACAAAAACCAAAGGCCTTTACGTGTTGTATTCGCAATCAAGTCTTCTTTGCATTATCTTTAGGCATAATTGCACAATTAATCTCTATGGTATGCCATAATTATTTTACACTACCTATGGTTCAAAAAGTTTATGGAAAGTCCTTGTAGTAAGCAATAATTACAAATCAATCCCTGACGTCAAATTCCGTTAAATTTTTTGACAAATTCTGTTAAATACCACGTCAACGCCACGTCAAACTAATAAGAATACGACACGTGTCCATCTTAATAAAAAAAATATTAAAAAATAAATAAATACACTTATTTTTTTAAAAAAATAAAAATAAAATAAAAAACTAAAAAGCAAGGGGTGGCCTGGACACCCTTAGACCTTCTAGGGGTGGCTGGGGTTGGCGTACGGCCACCCTCAGTGGCCAGGGTTGGCCATCGGGCCATCCTTAGTAGATCCAGGGGTGGCCTTTGCAATTGGGGTGGCTGCGTGCCACCTCCGGCCACCCTTGGCCACTGGGGAGGCCACGACCACCCAAGAAGTGGCCGAGGGGGGGGGGGGGGGGGGGGGGCATCGGGCCGCCCCCAGTAGATCCAGGGGTGGCTGTCCGCCACCCCCAGCCACCCCAAAGGTGTTCAGGGGTGGCACGCGGCCACCCTTAGTGGCCGGGGGTGGCCATCGTGCCACCCCTAGTACATCTAGGGATGGCCCGAAGGCCACCCCCAAGCAAATCGGGTAGTTGCGCGCCACCCCCGGCCACTTGGGAAGGCACGACCACCTCCAGAAGTGACCGGGGGAGGCCATCGGGCCACCCCTAGTAGATCCGGGGGTGGGACGAAGGCCACCACCAGGCAATTGGGGGTGGCTGCACGCCACCCATTGCTTTTCTTTTTCTTTTTTTTTCTTTTCTTCTTTTTTTTTCTGAATTTTAATCTTAATTTTTTTAAAAAAATAAGTTTATTTATTTATTTTTAATAAATTCATTTTTTTTTATTAAGATGGACACATGTCGCATTCTTATTGGTTTGATGTGGCGCTAACATGAAATTTAATAGAATCTGTCAAAAAATTTAATAGAATTTGACGCTAGGGATCAATTTGTAATTATTGCTTATCATAAGGATCTCCCATAAACTTTTTGAACAATAGGGAGTGAAAAATAATTATGGCATACTACAGGGACCAATGGTGCAATTATCCTTTATCTTTATTTTGAAATAGAGGCCATCTTCTAATCAAGTACTTGTCAACTAGAGAAAAAAACAAAAGTCCTTTTGTGGAAAGTTAAAAACTTAGAAATTAATGTCTTTAGCTTAAATGGCTTCTGGTAACTGTAGTCCTCTTTCCTTTATTTGTTGTACTCACAGTCAAGTCTTCGTTACATGATCTTTATTTGAAAAAACTAGAGGTCATCTCCTAATCAACTTGTCAACTATAGAGACAAAAAGAAAAGGCCTTTACGTGTTGTATTCGTAGCCAAGTCTTCTTTACATTATCTTTAGTTGGGCATAGTGGTCATCTTCTAATCAAGTACTTGTCAACTAGAGACAAAACAAAAGGCCTTTTGTGGAAAGTTAAAAACTTATAATTTAAAGTCTTTAGCTTAAATGTCTTATGGTCACTGTAGTCATCTTTCCTTTACGTGTTGTACCTGTAGTCAAGTCTTCTTTACAATATCTTTATTTGGAATTAGAGGCCATCTCCTAATCAACTTGTCAACTACAGAGACAAAAACAAAAGGCCTTTACGTGTTGTATTCGCAGTCAAGTCTTGTTTACATTATCTTTAAGGATAATTGCATCATTGGTCTCTGTAGTATGCCATAATTATTTTTCACTCCCTATCGATCAAAAAGTTCATGGGAGGTCCTTATGGTAAGCAATAATTACAAATCGATCCCTGGCGTCAAATTCCGTTAAAATATTTTACAGATTCTGTTAAATGCCACGTTAACGCCACTTCAAAACGATAAGAACGCGACACGTATGCATCTTAATAAAAAAAATTATTAATAAATAAATAAATATACTTTTTTTTTTAAAAAAAAAATTAACATTAAAATTAAAAAATAAAAAACAAAACAAAACAAAAAGTAAACTGTGGCTTGGCCACCCCCAGCCTATGGAGGTAGTCGCGCGTCACCCCTAGTGACCTAGGGGTGGCCTTTGGGTCACCCCTGGACCTTCTAGGAGTGGCCAGGGGTGGCACGCGGCCACCCCTAGTGGCAGGGAGTGGCCATCGGTCCACCCTTAGTAGATCCAAGGGTGGCCCGAAAGCCACCCCCAGGTAATTGGGGTGGCTGTGCGCCACCCTCAGCCAATGGGGAGGCTGCGGCCACCCCCAAATGTGGTCGGGGGTGGCCATAGGGCCACCTCCAAGCAATTCAGAAGGCTGCACGCCACCCCCGGCCACTTGGGAAGGCGCAGCCACCCCCAGAGGTGACCATCGGGCCACCCCTAGTAGATCCAGGGGTGGCCCGAAGGCCACCACTAGGCAATTGGGTGTGGCGCGCTTCTTTGATATAGCTCTGACTTGGCATTTAACAAAATCTGTTAAAAAATTTAACGAAATTTGACGATAGGAATCAATTTGTAATTATTGCTTACCATAAGGACCTCCCATAAACTTTTTGAACTATAGGGAATGAAAAATAATTATAGCAGACCACAGGGACCAATGGTGCAATTGTCCCTTATCTTTATTTGGAAATAGATGCCATCTTCTAATCAAATACTTGTCAATTAGAGACAAAAACAAAATTCCTTTTGTGGAAAGTTAAAAACTTAGAAATTATTGTCTTTAGCTTAAATGTCTTCTGGTCACCGTAGTCATCTTTCCGTTACGTGTTATATCCGCAGTCAAGTCTTCTTTACATTATCTTTATTTGGAACTAGAGGCCATCTCCTAATCAACTTGTCAATTATTGAGACAAAAACAAAAGGCCTTTACGTGTTGTATTCGCAATCAAGTCTTCTTTGCATTATCTTTAGGCATAATTGCACAATTAGTCTCTATAGTATGCCATAACTATTTTTTACTCCCTATGGTTCAAAATGTTCATGGGAGGTCCTTGTGGTAAGCAATAATTACAAATCGATCCCTGGCGTAAAATTCCATTAAAATTTTCGACAAATTTTGTTAAATGCCACGTCAACGCCATGTCAAACTAATAAGAATGCGACACGTGTCCACCTTACAAAAATTATTAAAAAATAAATAAATATACTTATTTTTTTGAAAAAAAAAAATAAAATTAAAAACAAAAAAAAAAAACCAAAAAGTAAGGGGTGGCCTGGCCACCCTTGGACCTTCTAGTGGTGGCCGGGGTTGGCGCGCAGCCACCCTCAGTGGCCGGGGGTGGCCATCGGGCCATCCTTACTAGATCCAAGGGTGGCCCAAAGGCCACCCCCAGGCACTGGGGTGGCCAGGGGGGCTATCGGGCTACCCCAAGTAGATCCAAGGGTGGCTGTCCGCCACCCCCGGCCACCCCAGAGGTGGTTGGGGGTGGCATGCGGCCACCCTTAGTGGCTGGGTGTGGCCATCGTGCCACCCCTAGTAGATCCAGGGGTAGCCCGAAGGCATGGATTGTAAGGTTGTCATATAATTTAAGAATGAATCTGTTTCTAGTCACACCATTTATTTCCGAAGCACAACGACACAATGTATATTATGCTGCACGGTATCTGTAAAAGTCGAGTAATTCTAATAGTTTATTAAGTGTCCATAAAAAAATGAGGTGGCTTTTAAAATCATCATTTGATCAATCACATGTCTAATGATGATTTTAAATGCCGAGTAATTCTATTAGTACATTAAATGTCCATCAAATGTCCATAAAAAAAAATGAGGTGGCTTTTAAAATCATTATTTGATCAATCACACGCCCAATGGTGATTTTAAAAACTACTTCATTTTTTTAATGGACACTTGATGGATATTTAATGTACTAATAGAATTACTCTTAAATACCACCTTATTTTTTTATGAACGTACACTTGATGAATACTTAATGTACATATACATGTAGAATTACTCGTAAAAGACTAATTTATATTTCTGAATATCAGCTCAATAATATCCCATTTTCTATGCATAATAGAAAATTAGAAATATTAAAAATCATGAAAAATTCACATTAATGGCCTAGACAACGAGGTTTGTGGGAATCAATTTTTTATTTTTTTTTTAAGTGCCTTTAAATGATCTTGAAGAGAGGCAAGCTGTAGTTGGTAGCGTGTGTATTATTGAGGAGGGCAATGGCAAAAGGGTAGATTGTGATGTACATGACTGGGGAGTGGGGACACTTTAATAAGAAAGACCAGATCAGAGGGGGCAAACTTGTGGACTGGGAGTCATTATTTTGGGTTGACGTTGAATGAATGCGTAGCAACGTAAATCAATTCTCTTGTTTTTTCCAATCCTATCCAACTGCAAATTTTCCTGCTTTCACACATCACATGCATTCCCTGAATCGTCTTGAAAATTTCTTTTGGAATCCAAAGTGTATGATATATATTGACGAGGGCAATGACGAAGGGTTGATTGTTGTGTCCATGATTCGGACACCTTAATGAAAAAGATATATAGAAAGAGAAAGTGTGAGCGATGACCCAGAAAGAAGGACTGGAATTGTGAAGGTTTGGACCAATTATTTTTGGGGATTATTAGTGCATGCAAACATGACTCACGGCAAATTTACTTGCTGCGAAGTTGCACTTTGACTTTACTGAATAAATGAGTGGCTGAAGACTAATAACAAGAATGAAATTAAATGAGTAAATTGATATGATTATTGTGGATTTATATTGCACATAAAATGTCATTTCTCCTCCACGATATCAGTTTGGTGGGTGTACCTTCATATCAAGTTTAATGATCATCGGTGGTAGTCAACATTTGATGGTCTTCAAAGATTAAAGCCTAAACATTTTGGAAGGCTATCAAATGTTGTAACCTGAGTGCTTCACAATCTTGCATTTGATTGGCAATAAGAATTGAAACAAATGTGACAAATAACGTGCAATTCTCAAGGTTTCATCAAGGAACCAAGATTCTAGACAAGTTGTTCGAATTTTATATTAAATTTAGATGGTCCGAAAGAGGGAGTTGGAAAGCCCACCTATCTCGAAAAATTAGGCTAGAGCAAACCTATCATATACGATGGGGATTATAGCCAAACTTAAGGATGGCCAGATCACTCCCCAAGTGTTTGAGGTGGCTCAACCACCCCTGAATCTGACAGGTGTGGCTGAACATCTCCAAACACTTGGCGGTTGCTTTGCCTCATCTAGGGGTGGTTCGATTTAGCTTAAATGTCTTCTAGTCACTATAGTCTGTCCTTCGTTTTTGTCAACTAAAGATAAAAACAAAAAGAGCTCTTTAAAAAGTTAAAAACTTAGAAATTAAAGTCTTTAGCTTAACTATCTTTTCGGCCGATGCAATCTTTCCTTTAGATAATTTACGATAGCTACATTATATTTGCTTTTTCTTCCTTAAATATAAAGAAAATTTAAAAATAAAAAATAAAAAATAAAATAAGAAAATCACTTAAAGCAGATTCTCTATAGGTTCTCTAAATATTGGGTATGCTACAATGCTAGGAAATGAGCTTCCCTATAACTTCCCTTCCATCATTTGAAGGGTTAAATATATTTTTGCCCCCTATGGTTTAACAATTTTATTTTTTTTCACTTAGGTTTCATTTTGTATCGCAGATGGTACATCGCTTCTGACTAAAAAAAGAATGATAACTCCTTCCAATTTCACTCTAAAAATTGACGGAGGTCAACGTCAATTCTATAAAAAAACAGACATGTGTCCCTATGACTCATTAAAAAAAAAATTAAAAAAATTAAAAAATAAGGGTGACTAAACAACCCCCTTGAGTCATGGGGGGGTGTTTCGGCCACCCCCAAATAACAAAATGGGGTGGCCAAAACCACCCCCAAAGGCCTTTGCCACCTCCATTTAGATTAGGGGTGGTTTTGGCCACCTCCTAAGGCCTATTTGGGCTTAGCCGAACCACCCTCATGGCCAATGGGGGTCGTTCGGCCATCCTTGAGTGCCAAACTCAAAGATTAATTATTTTGTTATTTTGTTATTTTTTCTTTTTGGCCTTGTTGAGTTGGCAGTAGGGGATGGTCGAAACCACCCCAAAGCCAAATGGGAGTGGCCGAGCCATCCTTATTTGGCCCAAGGGCATTTTGCCCAAAGGGTGACCCAAGCCACTCCTCTTTTTTTTCTAAGTTTTTTTTTTTTTCAATGATTTTAATTTTTTTTTTAATGTTTTTAGTTTTTTAGTTTTTTCTTATAATTTTTTTTTTAAAAGAAAAAAAAATTAATGAGCCATATCGACACGTGTCTATTTTTTAGGGATATTAACGTGAACTTTCGCCAATTTTTAGACAGAAGTTGGAAGGAGGTATTATCTCCCTTTTTAACCATAAGCAAGGTGTCATATACGATACAAAATAAAACCTAGGTAGAAAAAAACTAAAGTTGTTAAACTACATGGTGTCAAAGGTATTTAATCTTTATTTTAATACAAAATATTTCTTTATCAACTCCCATTTCTCATCTCTTTGCCTTTCATTGGAGATTGTGCTGGGATTTTATAAAAAATGTGAAAATAAGTAAGGAATTTATATTTTGTAACAAAACTAATATTTAATTTGTATATGGAAATATAATGAAAGCAATCATGAAGTGTACGTATTTGGATAGAAAAATAAAAGTAGTTTTTTTTTTTTTCTAAATTTATGAAAAAATAAATAAATAGTTTGAGTGCTCTTACGTACATGCTGTCGTGTTGTATACATAGTCAAGTTTTCTTAACATTACCTTTCTCGGAAGAAGGTATTATTAAATTGGGCGCATGATTTGAAATAGCTTAACTACCCATCAACGAACTTTAGACAAGTTTTTTGAAGATTAAATTAACCAGTAAATTAAACTAGTTAATCTTCAAACTTGATTAGCATTGTAATACTAATATGCATACGTATCTGGTCCTAAAGCTTGTTTGACATAGAAAAATGGAAGTAAGCTAAATCCGAAAGGGATAATAGGGTTAAAAACAATGAAGTTGAAGGACGTGGAGGGTAAAAAATCTTTATAACTCTAGACTAGGGTAGGTATTTCATGCATGGAAATTGCTTCTATTTTTTATTATTATTATTATTATTATTATTTTATTGGAAGGACCACAACACATAGGCTTTAGGGAGATAAGAGGGGGTGGTGTAGAGCATTACTCCTGCAATTAAGGTGACCAAATCGCCCCTTGCCCAATGGGTTGATTCGGTCACCTCCGAACCACACTAATATCCACCCCCTCACTAGGAGCCACCCTTTCTTTATTTCATTTTTTTTTTTGAACTATTATTTATTCGTTTACTTATCATTGTGATATGGCCCGTTAATTTAAAATGTATAGTTCAAATAAGAGGTATTGCATCAAATCTCAATCCAAATTGTTGCCTGTCAGAGAAAGGAAAGACAACCTTTCCTCTCAAGCTTTCTTAATATGGTATTAGTATAAGCTCCGGTGATTAGCAATGTGCAAAAAATGTGGGCTGCCAAACAAACAGCCATGGGAACTTGCTAGAAAATGTGAAAGATTACTCCGATTTTATTGATCCATTTAGGGTAACAAAAAAGGAGATAAGCTTTGTTTTTTTAAAGATATAGAACATTTGGAAGCAGTCAATTAAGCCAGCTTCAACTTCGTCAATATAGACTGCAATTATTTCAACCACTGTCTATGACCATTTCCATTAGTAGCAAAAAGTAAGAATTGGTTTATCATCCTGTTGAGTATTTGAAAAAGTGATGCATGTACGTTTTAGTTATCCATTGGTAATATATATATATTTCTTCTACTTGAAGTGCAAGTAAATAAAAAAGAACTCACCATATAATGTTCGAAAAGAGATATGATACCAACCACATCATATTATATTCGAAAAGAGATATGATACGTTTATAACTTCTGTACAACTTTTGTGTAACTCCAACAAATTCTTTTTAAAATCAAACATTGAATATTCATCATGTGACAATATATAAACTATTAAATATGTAAAATTTAATATGAAAAAGAGAGAATCTTTCTCAAATTAAGAAGAATCATACATACAAGTAACAACTACAAGTAATAAGCATATGTTAGTTGTATCCGTTTTCTCTTTACATGACATTTGATACTTATACAGCCTCCAGGTTATGAGAGAGCATGCAGAACACGAAGCAAAGGGTAGGAAGTTTAAGGGCATTCATGCTTTATCGCTTTAGATTATTATGAGATTCTATATAACATACACAAATGTCACATACTGAATTTTTCCCAATCCTCTAAACTAAATAGAATATGTACAACAACAAAAACAAGTACTTTGACAAATGTTGTTTCTCTCCTAAGACAAAATTGACATGTTTTTTCTTTGTACTCTCTACCATGATATGCGTGTGAATTCACGTTACTATTTTAAATTAATAATGTTTACAGTGATAAATCATTGTACATTGATATGTTGTCTATTCAAATTTTAAACATTCATACGCATATCTAACAAAAATACGTGCATATCTTATACATACTCCAAGTACCTATGATTACGCTTTAATTTATATATAATTGATTTTGAAAAGCCTCATTTATAACTTAAATTACACTCTATTTCTCAAACTAACATCCAATTCGTGCTTCAATCTCTTAACTATGACTCTATATAACTCAGACCTATAAACTATCAAGATGTTCGGACACATTGGTGTACTAGAGTCAAGTCTAAGTCCTAGGCATTTGATAAGATCGACTGAAGTATCCAACTATTATGAAACTTGATTTCATGCATGTATTATGTAGTTTTATTATCTCCATCTTCTCAACCCTTTTGTATACTTCTTGATTAGGACGAATTAAATTACTTATTAATTTGCATGGCTTTTCTATTACTAATTGTACCTTAAGGCTCCATTTTGATTACTGGGAATTGAGATAAAACACAAATTGGCATTGGATTTGAATAAAACTGGAAGAGATATGCTCTACTAAACTGGATTTTTTGGGCAGGTTCTTGGAAAGATCATAGAGAATTTTGATTTCTCTAGCAAAGGGTGATGGGCGTAATACAGAATTTATGTATCTCACTACAAAAAATTTCATCATTAGCGGCTAGCAAATTTGGCCGCTAATGATGTTATTTTGGCCGTTATTAATCAATAGCAGCCAACTTTGGCCGCTAATAGTCCGACGCTAAAAACTATTAGCGGCCACTTTTTTGACTCGCCGCTAATAATTATTTTATAGCGGCGAACTCGGTAGCCATTAAAAATAATTTTATCCGCCGCAATTTTTTTGTTAACCGAGTCTAAAGTCGCCGCTAATACGAGACTATTAGCAGCGACACGTTTGATCATCCAATCGATCTTGATAGACCAATAGGATCGATAGATCATCCAATCGATCGATAAGACCGATAGATCATCTGATCAATCTTGATAGACCAATAGGATCGATAGATCATCTAATCAATCGTGATCAATCGATAGATCATCTGATCGATCTTGAGAGACCTATAGGATCGATAAATCATCCAAGATTGATCGATCCTATAGGTCTATCAAGATCGATCGGATGATCTATCAACCCTATGGATCAATCGCGATCGATTAATAGGATCGATAGATCATCCGATCGATTTTGATAAACCAATTCGATCTTGATAGACCTATATGATCGATAGATCATCTGATCGATCTTGATAGACCTATAGGATTGATAGATCATTCGATCGATCATGATAGATCAATAGATCGATTGATCACGATCGATAGATAATCCGATCAATCGTGATCGATCAATAGAATTGATAGATCTTCCGATCGATCTTGATAGACCAATAGGATTGATAGATCATCCAATCGATCGATAAGACCGATAGATCATCCGATCGATCCTAATCAATCAATAGGATCAATAGATCATATATCGATCTTGATAAACCAATATAATCGATAGATCATTTGATCGATCGTGATAGAGTTCGACTGATCAGACTTCACACAATGAAGGTTTAATCGATTAATATGATTGATAAACCATCTGATCGACCATAGTGCATTAATTATTAAAACAATTTTTTAAAAAAAAAAAAAAGAAAAAAAAAAAAGGAAAACTAGTTTTCTATTAATTTTTTTTTAAAAAAAAAATTAAAGAACGATTTTTTTTTGTTGGTTGAAAGAAAAACCATAAATCAACTTTTTTTAAAAAAAAAAAAAAAAAAAAAAAACTAAAACAAAAAAAAAAATGAAAAAGATTTTTTATTTTTTAAAAAACTAAAAACTAAAAATTTTGAAAACATTAAAAAAAAAAAAAAAAAAAAAAAACGAAAAAAGTAAAAATATTATTAGCGGCCATAACAAAAGTGGCCGCTAATAATCAACTATTAGCGGCCATAAAAAAAAGTGGCCGCTAATAGTTTATTATTAGCTAATTGCTTCCCGGAATTTCCCACAGCTCCCGCCAAGTTATTAGCGGCCACATTAGTGGCCGCTAATAATCAATTATTAGCGGCCATAACAAAAGTGGCCGCTAATAATCAACTATTAGCGGCCATAACAAAAGTGGCCGCTAATAGTTTTATTATTAGCTAATTGCTTCCCGAAATTTCCCGCAACTCTCCCGCCAAGTTATTAGCGGCCACTTATTAGCGGTGACCCGAATTTCGACGCTAATATTAATATTTTGTGTATTAGCGTCCATTTTTAGCGGCCACAATTAGGTGGCCACTAATAGTTTATAAAATAGCGGCAACTATTAGCGGCCACTTGTATTTGGCCGCTAATAATATGATCATTAGCGGCCACTATGCGTTGGCCGCTAATAATGTGGCCGCTAATGATGAAATTTCTTGTAGTGTCTATTATTTAATGAGAAATTAATTCTACAAATTACAACTTATCCTACAATGTTGACATGGCAATTTGAACTAACTCTTGAATTTTTTTTATTTATTTTTTTTGTTAAGTCAACATTCTGAGATAGTTGTGGAATAAAAAATGTAATTTCTAACATTACTCTGATTTAAAATGTGGCTAAGGCTACTGAAAGTGGACAAGAATCCGCTCCATTAAACGCTATTTTACAATCAAGATTTTATTTTGTTTTATTTAACAGTAATTTTAAATGACGTGACAATATATTCACTACATGGCATCATGTAAATCATTGGATGAAACAAAATAAATTATCAACAATGAAATGACTTGAAATGGAGCCGACCCTCTTAGGCTAAAAGTGGTGACTTTTAGTGGACGGATTGCCTCTTAAACTATCTTTGATGATACAAAATTCTCCTTTAGAAGAAATTGGCCCCATATGATTTCACTATCTAACAGTCTGGAAAAGTGCTTCAATAGCATTTCTAAAGTGGTGGTCACGTAGATGTTTAATTATTTTGATGTGAATGCTTTCTGTTACATGGCTAGACTTAGAACCATATATAGAATCATTTGAAAGTTTTATAACCTGATTAAAAAAAAAAAAAACTATATTTAAAAAGTTGCATCACTAAGAAAAAAAGAAATTAGTAAAATAATGTTGGGAAGAAAGTGCGAAAAAAATTGGAACTAAGAAGGTTATAGGAAAAAAATCTGGTCAGATGCTACATATATACTACACCCTTATCCAACATCAACTCTTATTTTTATTTTTTTATTTATTTATTATTTTTTAACAAAAGCCTCATCGAGGGGTTGATAGGCACTCCCAATAAGATAAGGGCGTAATATGTAACATTATTATTTAAAAATCTTTGCCAAAGTTACAGACATGTAATTAGTCAAAGCCAACAGCACTTTACATTTACCAGTAGAAGATGATGATAGCGTGAAGCTGGCAGCGGAGATAAAAGTGCCGAGGTGGAATCAATGGAGGATGGCGGCCACAAGGTGGGTGGTGTATGAGGTTCGTGATTTGATTCACTAGGCATTCCCTTGCTCGATAAAAGATTGACATTATATTTGAACATGGTCGGTTAGTTAAAGCTGTAATTCAAAACTAACATGAGATAAGACCCAATCCAACAGATCATACTATGTACTACAAACAATTCAAAAGAATAGTTGGTGAACTTGAAGAAAAAGTTATTTACTTGAAGGAAAAAAAAAAAAAAAGAATAAAAGAAAGAATTAAAAAAGGGCGGCCCTAAAAAAAAAAGATTGACTCGGTTGGTGAAGATATACAGAAGTTGCATGGAAGGATAGTAGTGGAATTTTTTGGTTGGTGGGTTACTGCGCTCAGTTCACTTACTTCTTCCAAGTACCAAGTACTCCAAACAAGACCATTGACTACCCACTCACATATGCCCCCGATCGACACCCTTGGCCTGATTCAAATGGTTGGATGTCAAAGTTGTTTTTCTAAATGGTGAAGAGATTTATATGGAGCAGCCCAAGGGGCTTATAATCCTTGTTCAAGAACACACAAGTGTTCAAATTGGTGAAATCCTTGTAGGATTAAAGCAAGCTCTTAAAAAATGGCATAAAAGTTTGACAAAGTGATGTTGTCTAATGCATATTTGATTAATATATAGTGCAAGTAAATGCATAGCATGTTTTTACAATAATGAATGTGTCATTATTTGTTTATATATATTGGTGACTAGCTTGTTTATTTTATAAACTAGCATTGATATTGTGCATGAAACTAAAAGACCTCTTGCGTATAATTTTAATATAAAATAAATGGGTAGAACTAATGTCATATTGGACATTAAAGTTCTTAAAGATAATGATTACATTATTTTATCTCAGACATATCATGTTGAAAAGATGCTTAAAAGATTTGAGCACTTTGATTATTTGTCCATGTTTACACCATATGATTCAAAATACATTTGGTAAAGAACTACGGTGATGATGTTATGCAAGAAAAATATGCACAATTCATTGATAGCTTGATATTTTGACAAGTTGTACACGCCCTGATATTGCATATGTTGTTGACATGTTGAGTAGGTATACTTATAATCATACTATTGGGCATTGAGATGCTATCTCTAAATTGTTGAGATATTTAAAAGATACAATTAATTTTGGTTTGTCATATTGTGATTATTCTCCTTTATTGAAAGGATATTGTAATGCTAACTGAATTTTTGATTCAGATGAGGTAAAGCCTATAAGTGGTTTTATGTGTTTACTCTGACTAGATGGACTATCTCTTGGAGGTCCTTAAAATAGAATTGCATAGCAAGGTTTACTATGGAGTCAGAGTTAGTTGCCTTGGAGAAGGCAGGAACTGAAGATGAATGGCTAAGGAGCTTATTAATCAAATTGATTTGCCTTTATATACTAATTCAGATCCATTTGTATTTTGATTGTGATTGACAGGCTGCCATAGCTCGAGCAATGAGCAAGATCTATAATGAGAAAAGTGCACAATATTGTGAGACAGCTTATTGAGACCGGTATAAATTCCATGAAATGTGTGAGGTCAAAAAGGAATTTTGTAAATTCTTTGACCAAGCCACTAGCGAGAAGGCTGGTGAGTAAAACATCGAGGGGGATAGGACTGATACCCAAATTATGACACTGTGATTGATACCCAACCTCTGTGATTGGAGATCCCATGAATGAGGTTTAATGGGAAACGAAGTCACAAGTGATCATGTTGAGGTACTGTCATTCTATGTTTATCCATTATCTTGTTGAGAAGATAATGATGAGTCCATCCCTATGGTGTAAAACAGTACAAGATGCAGAGTGATTAAGGATGAGTTTAAAAACTCTTAATGGATCCATAGTCCCTACGTGTTGGGATGGGGTGTTCCCTGCACACACTCTTGATGGATGCCACCTATGTGAGTGTGGAGGTGGTGCCGCCTCCTATGAGACTAGGGTAGGTCTCTAGAGCGCTCATGAAACCCAGGGGCGCATGGCCTGTATAAGGCGCCAACCCGCTATAGAACAACCCAATTTTGTTTTGGAGAAAGTTATGTGGGTGATAAGTTTGGTCAACTTGTGAATTTGGTTAAAAGAGTTTAACTCTACCACGATTCATTAAGTTCCTACTTATTTATCCTAGGTGTGGTTAAAACCTTCGGGTACCACATTGATGCATGCTTTCAATCTCCCTATATTCTAGTGTTTGTAACATGTGGGAGATTGTTGTAATATGTGTGTTACAAACATTATTTCATTTTTAGCCATCTTTAAATGTTTTACCATTTGGTATTAAAATATATTCATGAGTTTTTATGGCAAAGAAAAAAAAATTGATTTATTAAAATATATATTTATGAGTTTTTATTTTGTAACCGTTGGTTATTAAAAAATTGTTTTTATGGCTTTTAAATCTTCAAACATTTTGTCATTATTAAAGTTTATTACTTTTGATTTGTAACGGTTAATAGTTATGAGTCTTATGACCGTTTGTCATTCATGAGCCTTAAAAGAAAATCTATAATGCTAACATTTTTTGACCGTTTATATAAATTGAGTTCCCAATGCATTTGAGAATTATCTTCTTCTTTGGCTAAAACCTCTAATATATTTTTCTAGTGTGCATTCATATATTTCAACGTGAATTTGGTTTTAAGCCATAAAGCTATTGTTATATTATTAGCTTTTCTACAAGAAAAATATTCTAAAGTCCCCCATCCACTATGATCAAAGGGTTGTTCTATTTGATCTTTGTTATTGGAAGTGTGTCCTTAACGAAGATAGACGCTATAGTCTAATCCTGGGAGGTTGCGTGTCAAGAGATCCGATCACACCGAGTTATACACTCCGGGAGGCACGAATCAACCTTTAAGGACAACGCTCTTCTTGCGTGATTCTATAGCATTGTGAGATCTTTCCTTAATTTAATTTTAATCTCTTGTACAGTATTTATTTTATTATTATTATTATTATTTCGGATCAATATGGTCTAGTATCAACAATAATTTTTCAATTATTTGTTTAACAATTATTTATTTAATTGTTAATTTTCATATTGATATTATTTTATTTCAATAAGAACTTTGTGCACCATTCAATATTATTTCCAACAATCTTAAAGGTTGATTTACGTTGATGGTTGCACAAATATTTTGATTAAGGTGATAACAATGGTATTTGAACTTATGAGAAGTTAAATACAATTGGAGTTTGCGGTATGTAATTCGCATACAAGAAAGATGAAATCAATTAGTAGTTGAAAAGATGAAGACTCTGTTGTGAAAAAAAATTTATCTGATTTGTTTGTTAGAAGAAAAGCTTGATTTCATTTGTCGATATTGGAAGTGAAAATATTTTTGACAAAAAGAATTTTTCAATTATTTGAACTCAAATTTGTATTATTTAATTTGCTTGTCAAATAATCTTTTTGTGTTAGGTCACGAATCTTGCAATAAAAGTTGAGACTTTTATAGAATTTTAGAACTTAGTAATTTCTATTTTGTTGTGCTGAGTTTGTTGGAGAACATTCACATCTACTAATAATAACAAATGTGAATGATTACTTATGTTGTAAAAGAGAAAATAAACATTGCTAATTTTGTGCAAAGAATACCATTTTGCTAAATATTCTTGTAGGTAAGCACATGTAAGAGGAAGAGATTTGGTGTGTATGTTCAATTGATCGGTTTTCATGACACCTAATTGGTATGTGGTGACTTAGCCTATTTTGGAGGATCTTGGAGTAAAACCGTTGGCTCCGCTGTGAGTTCTTAAATTATGTTTTATATGCCTTGATTTTTTTTTTTTTAACATGATATACAATTTCATTTATTAAAATGAAAAAAAAAAAAATCAAGTAATGAAGGTGCTCCTTGATTGAATTAAAGCTGATGAAAAAAAAAATTATAATTATGTGAATATTGTATCTAATAAGCGGCATATGTTGATTGATCTATTTTTTTTTAAAAAAAAAAAAAAAAAAAAAAAAAAAAGAAAAAGAAATAGCACATAGCACTTATGTTAGCTATGGAATGCTAGATTAGCATGAATACTTTAAAAGTATTTGCTAATTAATTTTTTTTTTTTTTTATCTATATCATTTTAACTTTCAATTTTCCTAACATGCTGATTAGGAATAAATATATGTGATGATTGATGTTCCTATTAGAGCTCATTTAACATCTGAGAATTTATCATATCGTAAAAATGATCATAACAATGGCGTATTTATAACAATAAGCCAATAATAGTTGATTATTACATGGTTGAGCCTAATACTTTGCATATTTATTGTAGCTTAAGTTGGAAAGATTTTTTTCATCTTGGTAGAACTTGAAAAAATTGTTACAAGCAGTAATAATTATTTAGTGAAGTTCCTTAGAAAATCACAAGTGGTGATTCATATAAAAGAAAAAAAAAAAAATCAACGCTTCAGAAAATTCTCAATTGAGAGAAATGAAATAAGAAAAAAGATAACAGATCATACTTAGAGAAAGATTGGCTCATGTAAGTCACATTTCTTAAAGCACTTGTGTGCTGTTAATGAATATTTGATTTCTTGTTCTTACTTGGGTTATTCATTAATATTTGATATGATAGATTTATGCATGTAAATCTTGGCTACATCAAACAAATGAAAATAAATTATGAATGCTACAATTGTTAGTTTTGGACTATCCACCAATGTGTGGGGGAAGCTAATTTTTTGCTTGTTACATTTATAATAAAGTGCTTCATAAGAAAATTAGTAAAACTTCTTATGAACTTTTTAGAAAGATATTATTAAGTCTATATCGGAATACCTCAAAGTGTGGGGGTGTTTCGCAAAGATTATGTTGCCTGAGCCTAAAATAAGGAAAAGTTATTGCATGAATCTTCTGTTGCTTCTAATAAATTTGTTGATGATTTGCAAGAATTGAGAAGAAGCAAGCGAGCTAGAAAAGAAATGAATTTCGGTAATAATTTTATTGCTTATATTGTTGATGATAATCCAACATGTTATTGTGAAGCAATTAAATCTATTTGATGCATTAGTTTTGGTTAGAGGCTATAAATAATGAATTGGAATAAATTATGTCTAACCATATTTGAAACTCATTGAGTTACCTCCTTCAACCAAATCACTTGGGTGTAACTAGATGTTTAAGAAAAAGCTTAAACTGGATGATATGATAGATAAGTACAAGGCAAGCTTGATAGCTAAAAGTTATAAGCAAATGCCAAATGATGATTATTTAGTACTTATTATCTGTTTACTATAATTACATATATAAAATGTTATTTGCCATTGCTTCTATTTATAAATTTGTTGTACATCAAATGGATGTCAAAGTTGTTTTTCTAAATGGTGAAGAGATTTATATGGAGCAGCCCAAGGGGCTTATAATCCTTGTTCAAGAACACACAAGTGTTCAAATTGGTGAAATCCTTGTAGGATTAAAGCAAGCTCCTAAACAATGGCATAAAAGTTTGACAAAGTGATGTTGTCTAATGCATATTTGATTAATAGTGCAAGTAAATGCATAGCATGTTTTTACAATAATGAATGTGTCATTATTTGTTTATATATATTGGTGACTAGCTTGTTTATTTTATAAACTAGCATTGATATTGTGCATGAAACTAAAAGACCTCTTGCGTATAATTTTGATATAAAATAAATGGGTAGAACTAATGTCATATTGGACATTAAAGTTCTTAGAGATAATGATTACATTATTTTATCTCAGACATAACATGTTGAAAAGATGCTTAAAAGGTTTGAGCACTTTGATTATTTGTCCATGTTTACACCATATGATTCAAAATACATTTGGTAAAGAACTACGGTGATGATGTTATGCAAGAAAAATATGCACAATTCATTGATAGCTTGATATTTTGACAAGTTATACACGCCCTGATATTGCATATGTTGTTGACATTTTAAGTAGGTATACTTATAATCCTACTATCGGGCATTGAGATGCTATCTCTAAATTGTTGAGATATTTAAAGGGTACAATTAATTTTGGTTTGTCATATTGTGATTATTCTCCTTTATTGAAAGGATATTGTAATGCTAACTGAATTTTTGAATTCAAATGAGGTAAAGCCTATATGTGGTTTTATGTGTTTACTCTGACTGGATGGACTACCTCTTGGAGGTCCTTAAAACAGAATTGCATAGCAAGGTTTACTATGGAGTCAGAGTTAGTTGCCTTGGAGAAGGCAGGAACTGAAGATGAATGGCTAAGGACTTTATTAATCAATTGATTTGCCTTTATATACTAATTCAGATCCATTTGTGTTTTGATTGTGATTGAGAGGCTGCCATAGCTCGAGCAATGAGCAAGATCTATAATGAGAAAAGTGCACAATATTGTGAGACAGCTTATTGAGACCGGTATAAATTCCATGGAATGTGTGAGGTCAAAAAGGAATTTTGTAAATTCTTTGACCAAGCCACTAGCGAGAAGGCTGGTGAGTAAAACATCGAGGGGGATAGGACTGATACCCAAATTATGACACTGTGATTGATACCCAACCTCTGTGATTGGAGATCTCATGAATGAGGTTTAATGGGAAACGAAGTCACAAGTGATCATGTTGAGGTACTGTCATTCTATGTTTATCCATTATCTTGTTGAGAAGATAGTGATGAGTCCATCCCTTTGGTGTAAAACAGTACAAGATGCAGAGTGATTAAGGATGAGTTTAAAAACTCTTAATGGATCCATAGTCCCTACGTGTTGGGATGGGGTGTTCCCTGCACACACTCTTGATGGATGCCACCCATGTGAGTGTGGAGGTGGTGCCGCCTCCTATGAGATTAGGGTAGGTCTCTAGAACGCTCATGAAACCCAGGGGCGCATGGCCTGTATAAGGCGCCAACCCGCTATAGAACAACCCAATTTTGTTTTGAAGAAAGTTATGTGGGTGATAAGTTTGATCAACTTGTGAATTTGGTTAAAAGAGTTTAACTCTACCACGATTCATTAAGTTCCTACTTATTTATCCTAGGTGTGGTTAAAACCTTCGGGTACCACATTGATGCATGCTTTCAATCTCCCTATATTCTAGTGTTTGAAACATGTGGGGGATTGTTGTAATATGTGTGTTACAAACATTATTTCATTTTTAGCCATCTTTAAATGTTTTACCATTTGGTATTAAAATATATTCATGAGTTTTTATGGCATAGAAAAAAAATTGATTTATTAAAATATATATTTATGAGTTTTTATTTTGTAACAGTTGGTTATCAAAAAATTGTTTTTATGACTTTTTAATCTTCAAACATTTTGTCATTATTAAAGTTTATTACTTTTGATTTGTAACGGTTAATAGTTATGAGTCTTATGACCGTTTGTCATTCATGAGCCTTAAAAGAAAATCTATAATGCTAACATTTTTTGACCGTTTATATAAATTGAGTTCCCAATGCATTTGAGAACTATCTTCTTCTTTGGCTAAAACCTCTAACATATTTTTCTAGTGTGCATTCATATATTTCAACGTGAATTTGGTTTTAAGCCATAAAGCTATTGTTATATTATTAGCTTTTCTACAAGAAAAATATTCTAAAGTCCCCCATCCACTTTGATCAAAGGGTTGTTCTATTTGATCTTTGTTATTGGAAGTGTGTCCTTAACGAAGATAGACGCTATAGTCTAATCCTGGGAGGTTGCGTGTCAAGAGATCCGATCACACCGAGTTATACACTCTGGGAGGCACGAATCAACCTTTAAGGACAACGCTCTTCTTGCGTGATTCTATAGCATTGTGAAATCTTTCCTTAATTTAATTTTAATCTCTTGTACAGTATTTATTTTATTATTATTATTATTATTTCGGATCAATATGGTCTAGTATCAACAATAATTTTTCAACCAATTATTTGTTTAACAATTATTTATTTAATTATTAATTTTCATATTGATATTATTTTATTTCAATAAGAACTTTGTGCACCATTCAATATTATTTCCAACAGTTGCATGGAAGGATAGTAGTGGAAGTTTTTGGTTGGTGGGTAACTGCGCGCAGTTCACTTACTTCTTCCAAGTACCAAGTACTCCAAACAAGACCATTGACTACCCACTCACATATGCCCCCGATCGACACCCTTGGCCTGATTCAAATGGTTGGTGGGTTTCTCCTCAATTTTCAACCAACTCACCAACGCCTTACTGTCTTTTAGAACCTGCGTTTTTAAATCATAATTCCGAACGCTTCACATTCTGCAATGTCTTTTAAAAATGTAGATTATTCTTGTAAAATCGCAATTTTAAACGCTCTAAGTATGAATGCGCTTAATTTATATATAAGTGATTTTGAAAATCCTCATTTATAACTTAAATTACACTATTTCTCAAACTAACATCCAATTAGTACTTCCATCTCTAAACTATGACTCCATATAACTCAAACCTATAAACTACCAAAATGTTTGGACACATTGTTGTATTAAGTCTAAGTTCTAGGCATCTGATAAGACTGAAGTATCCTATTATTATGAAACTCGATTTCATGCATGTATACTTCTTGATTAGGACGCATTAAATTTTTTGTTGATTTGCATGGCTTTTCTATTACTAATTGTACCCTAAGCCTCCATGTTGATTACTGGGAAATGAGATAAAACACAAATTGGCATTGAATTTGAATAAAACTAGAAGAAGATATGCTCTACTAATCTGGATTTTTTGTGCATATTTTTGGAAAGATCATTTGAATTCTTTAGCGAAGCTGCCTTGAGTCTTCTCTAAAGAGTGGTTGGCGTGATAAAGAATTTTTGTATCTATTATTTAATGAAAAATGTTAGAAACTACAGTTTTATTCGACAATGTTTACGTGACAATTTGAACTAACTCTTCATTTATTATTTTATTTTAATAATGACTAATTCAGAGGTTAGTTGAGATTATTACGTCAGTATTATGAGATAGTTATAAGATAAAAATAATATTTCTAGCATTACTCTTATTTAAAACGTGGCTAAGGTTGCTGAAAGTGTACAAAGATTTGCTCCATTTCACTTTTAATGGAGATGAGTTATTTTACGATCAAGATTTTATCTTGTTTTTTCTAACGATAATTTTAAATAACGTGACAACATATTCATTAGATGACATCATATATACCGTTGGATGAAACAAACTAAATTATCGACAATGAAATGACTCTCACCATCTCGAAAGACCATATTAGGCTGAAAGTTGTGTGACTTTTGGTTAGCCGATTGCCTCTTTAATTATCATAATGACGTAAAATTCTCCTTAGATATCTAACGGTCCAGAAAAATATTTTCAATAGCATTTTTAAAGTGGCCGGTGGTCACGTACATACATGTGTAATCATTCGGATTTGGATGCTTAACTTAAAAGTTGCTTAACTTACATGGTTAGAAATATAGAATCAGTTGAAAGAATTTGATCTAACTGTTGAGATTAATTAATAACGATCATTAAATAATCATTAACAGTTATTTGATGTGGTGGTCATAATTAAGTGTCTGTTAAAATAACAGTTTATGACTGTACCTAAGCAGTTACGGACGGTTGGATTAACAGTATTCAACACAATACAAAAGTAATTGCTATCCAATTATTAATAAAAAGATAACCAAATTTCTTTAATATTTAGTTCTTTTCTTGATACCTTATGTATTTAAATTTCGAGTCTCTATCTCTTGCTATAATAGAAAATTTGAAAATGTTCTGGTTTATTTTCGTTTGTGCAAAATACAATTAAACAAACAAAGTATTATGGGTTACATCGTATCCTGGAGAAATATTTGTTGTAACCCTTTGCATACCTTTCTGATAGGGGCAAATAATTTTTTGACGAAAACAACATTGTAACGCGCTTTAGGAGCATTTTGTTTTTTTGCTTTCTTTTACTTTTATCTAACTTATATTTTAATCGAAATATTTGATAAATTATGGATACATAATGTTCAGACTTAAGACTTTACTCTAATACGATGATAAATTACCACTTATCCTAAGTGATTAAGGTGATAGAAAATTGTGAATTTAATTATTTAAATTAATATTTTAACGTACTCCTTAATTTGTCCAACAAATAAGTGAAAACTAAGGAAAAACGATCGATGATTAGTTGATCTGATTCTAATACTGAGCTATTTTATTATCCAATTTCCCAAAAAAATTTACAAGTTCTAATTTTAAAATACAGGCTATTTGTCATATTATTTTGGAAAAACTTTGTTTATAACTTCTTATCTTTCATCACTTTTGTAATTAAGTACTCAAACTTTAAAAAATGTCAATTTAGAGTATCCATATTTCAATTTTTTTAAATTTCAGACATTTATTTGAATTTTCTGTTAAATCCTGTCAAAATTTTCAAAATATCAATTTTCTTTTTTAGGGAGAAAAAGAAAAAAAAATTACAAGAATTTAAATGTCGGTTAGAATTCAAAACTATTTGCAAAAATGTTCATGCTTAATCTGAAATATTTTTTTTTTCTTTTTTTTATTTTTTGAAAAAATAAAAAATAAACACCTGCTTTGTGCACTTATCCATGAGGTTACCCGAATATGTTTCCATTGATAAAAACAAAACTAACGTCCATGAATTATGAAAGTTCCCACTCACTAAAGTGCTTTGTCTAGTGTTTTCTTTTCTGTTTTGTCTGGTCCCCCGCACTAGTTTATTGAAGAAAAAGGTCCACGGCGACTCGACGAGGACGAGGATCAACCACAGACAATGCAAAACAAAATTGGAAAGGTCCACGAAGATCGACCACCCACTAGGATATACATGCACATGCAGGTGTCTATTGTTTAGATAAATCAGCAATATTCGTGTAGCACGTTTTGCAGACCTTTACGTTGATAAAGTGGGGCAAAAGGTATACCTGATCATGTGACCATGCATGTAGTCAGGATTTGTTATTTAGATTTGAATTTTGTTGAATTAGAAATTAATAAAGAATATTTTAAAGTTACACCTGCTTTGTGCAGTACTTATCCATGAATATGTTTTTATTGATAAAAACAAAACTAAAGTCCATGAATTATATATGAAAGTTCCCACTTACTAAAGTGCTTTGTTTAGTGCTTTCTTTTCTATTTTTGTCTGGTCCCACTCACTAGTTTATTGAAGAAAAAGGTCCATGCACGAGGACGAGGATCAACCACAGACATTAATGCAAAACAAAATTGAAAAGGTCCACGAATATCGACCACCCACTCACTGGGATATACGTGCACAGGTGTCATTGCTTATTTACATAAATCAGCGATCGTGTAGCACGTTTTGCAGACCTTTACGTTGATAAGGTGTACACCTTTTGACGTGACACTTTATCATGAGTTGATGGTTAAAAAAATTAAGGTTTAATTATCTTATTAGTACATGAATTTTTAATTTTTTATATGAACTAAAGGGTTAAAGGCACTTTTCCAAAAAGAAATATATGAACTAAAGTTGTGTCAAATTATTGTTTAACATGTTCCTGTAAAATCAGTTAATGACTAAATTATTGTGAAAAAAGATGATCATTAAAGGACTATGTTTAAGTTTGTGTTATATCTCAGATGGAGTATATTGAATGAGGGTGACTAGTCCCTAGTATAATAAGATTTGACTTTTAACTTAATATACATGTCAACTTTTCTTATGAGGATTTATGAGCTTTTACTTGCTAAGTTTTTTCCTTATCAAATAAAGTTTTAAGCTTGCTTAATAGAATGTTATCATACATAACACACAAGCATGAGTTGAGTGGAGCATATTGCTTTGTTTTTGTTAAAGAAAATTTTGATACATTCGTCTTTTGATTCTCATGCCTACTTTGCACACTTTGAGCATTAATTATGTTGGGAATTCATCTTTTAACACATGAGCTATTGATAAAATTTTCTTGTGTTCTATCTAGATATTAGATGCATTCCTATCTCTTATAGTCCAAAGCCAATCCAAATGCAAAATCTAGTAAGTTAGTGAGTTCTCCAGTTCAACTTGAATTTCAACCTCCACAATTGCCAACCTGACGCCTGGCCCAAGCCCAATTTCAGTCGTGGGCTATTAAGAAAATGATATCCGGCAAGCGACACATATTTCCTTTTGCTCTTTTTTTTAAAAAAAAAAAAAAAAGAAAGAAAAAAGAAAAAAAGAAAAAGAAAGAGAAATACTTAGTTATACTCTCTCATCCCACTCCTACCCCACTCTTGTCTATATAGACCAATAATATTGTTAAAAAAATCAAGGTCCTCCTACACTCTCTCTACTACCTCTCACATTATTAGTCCATATAAATAAAGATGGGATAGAAGTGAGATGAGAGTGTATTGCTAAACATTTCTCTAAAATATATATATATATATATATATATATATATATATATATATATATATATATATATATATATATATATATATATATATATATATATATATATATATATATATTAAAAAAAATTGTTTCTATTTCTTAAAATTTTTCAATCTTTTTAATTATTATAATTTTTTCTTTTTTAGTTTTAGTTTTTTTTTTGAATTTATAAAGACATTTTTATCTAATTGAAAAAAAAAATTAAGGTTAATTTTGTCTTTTTGTTGGTGTTGGAAAACATTAACATTTTTTAGTAGTTTAAAGAGATATTGACATAATTTGAAATTTGAGAGATATTAACAATTGAGTGGTATTTTTAACGGTGTATGCATACTTTTTTCCTAAAATTATTTTTATAAAAAGATTACAAATACATGGTGAGCAATTAAGGGAAATATGATGCCAGGCCCAAGCCCAATCTAAGTTGTGGGCTATTAAGAAAATGATATCTGGCAAGCGGCGCGTATTTGCTTTTGGTTTTTTTTTTTTTTAAAAAAAAAAACAACCCATTACAAAAGAAAACATTTTTATTTTTCCATAAAAAAAAAATTAAAACTTATTTTTACTTCATATCACATCAATCACATTTTATTTCTATTCAATTTTTCTTTTTCTCTCTACAAGGATTATATTTTTTTTTTTTTTTCAAAGTCTCCCAAAAAATTGTCAATGTTCTTCCAATGCCGAAAATACCCTTTAAAAAAATTAATAAAATACTAAAAAAAAGAAAAAGAAAAGAAAAAGAAAAAGAAATTCAAAAATCGTCATTGGGTGCATTTTTTAATTCAATATTACGTCGTTTGGACTCGTTTAAACAGTAAACATCAATTTTTAAAAAAATATTACGTCATTTCAATTCAAGAGATGTAATTATTATTATTTTTCTCATAATGCATTTATATATAAATGACATAAAAAAAAACATTTGTTTGCATCGTTTCAAACTAAAACGACACAAATTAATTGAGATAATGGAATAGATTAAATGGATTACTGGAATCAAAATTACAAAGGAATTACAAATTAGTTTCACCTATTTTCAGAAGCTACTCTCCTAAAGGAAATATTTCAAACTTCAAAAATCAAAACTGAAAGTCTGAAAAGTGAAAACCTAACTTTTTTTTTTTTTTTTTTTTTTCCCAAAATTTCCCTTTTTCCTTCAGCTGCCGCCTGCCGCCCTTCTCTTCTTCTTCAGCTCCCCGCCGCGCCGCTGCCAACCGTCGTCCCTTCTTCTTCCTCCTGCAGTCCCGCAGCTCCCGCTGGAGTCAGCTGGAGTCTGGACTGCTGGACGCCTTGACCCACTCGAGTGCTGACTGCCGAACTGCCGACTGCCAAGGCTCTCCACTCTCCAGCCTCTCCCCGACTCCCCGTCACTCTACCACTCTCTCTATCTCGGTCTCTCCAAGGCTCTCCACAGTCCACTCTCCATCCTCTCCCCGTCTCTCGACTCTCTCTGCTGCTCTCGGTCTCTCGGCTCTCTCCAAGACTCTCCACTCTCCAGCCAGGACCAGCCTCTCCCCGTCTCTCTGCCGCTCTCTCTCTCTCTCTCTCGGTGTCTCCCTCTTCCGCCGAATTACCATGTAGCATCCGGTATGTTAATAGTAAATTGTTGATTAACTTGATTTCCATTTTTAATTTTTTTACAGCATTTTGACATGAAATGATAAAATGATTTGATTATTTGTAAATATTAATCTCTCTTGTATCTTACTGATTTTATGAGCCCAAGATTGCATGAAGGGTACTCTACCCAGTGGAAACAACTCCATTACAATACACGGGTCAAACGGGTCATGTTGACCCGATTCGACCCATTTATGTTAAACGTGTTTCACGGGTCTTGTCTGGTAACCCGTGAAATTATCGTGTTCGTGTCGTGTCTGAAGCCCCGACCCGTTAACATAAACGGGTCGTGTTTGTGTCTAGGCTAAACGGGTCGCGGGTCTTAACGGGTCGTGTCGGGTGACCCGTTTTGCCAGCCCTAGAGTGGGGACACTTTAATAAGAAAGATGAGAGGTGGGAAACTTGTGGTCATTTTGGGTTGACGTTGAATGAATGCATAGAAACGTAATTCTCACGGAATTCTCGTCTTTTCCAATCCTATCGAACTGCAAATTTTCGTGCTTTCACATGCATTCCTGGAATCGTCTTGGAAATTTCTTTTGGAATCCAAAGTGTATGATATAATATTGACGAGGGCAATGACGAAGGGTTGATTGTCATGTCCACTAGCTCATAATTCGTGTTATGCGCGAAATTCTTTACTATAATTTAATTTTAAAAATTAAACACATTTTCATCGTACTTTTTATTATATGTTAAAAAATGCGTGTAAAAAAAATCATATATGTTTAATAAAAAGAAATTAAATGTTAAGACTCTTAATTTTATTTTAATTCATAAAAAAAACTTTTAAAAATAATTGTTCACATAGATATAGTTTATAACAAAAAGATATTTATAAAAAAAAAAAAAAACAAAAAAAACAAAAAAAAATAACAGCAAGAATAAAATGTAAATGCCAAATATTATGATATGATGAGTAGTGAATCTAGTATGTTTTTAATTTAAAATATTTAAAAAAAATCTCATCACATGATGTGACTATAATGACTCATTAAAACACAATAAATTTATTAAAATCATAACAAAACCTGTTCGACCTTTAAAATTCACTGATATTTTTAGAAACGTAAATTTAACGTTGAATGAATGCGTAGAAACGTAATTCTCACATAATTCTCTTGTTTTTTCCAATCCTATCCAACTGCAAATTTTCCTACTTTCATATAAATTCCCTGAATCGCCTTGGAAATTTCTTTTGGAATCCAAAGTGTATGATTGAAGAGGGGCAATGACGAAGGGTTGATTGTTATGTCCATGACTCGGACTCCTTAATGAAAAAGATATATAGACAAAGAAAGTGTGAGTGATGACCCAGAAATAAGGACTGGAATGGTGAAGGTTTGGACCAATTATGCATGCAAATGTGGCTCACGGTAATCTTACAGTAGTTTATGAGTTAGACATTTCGCAATCGCCGTTGTCGTTGGATGAATATTGTCCACTAGATTGGATGACTATTAATCTTTTCCAATCCTATTGAACTACAAATTTTCCTGCTTTCACACATCACATGCATTCCCTAAATCGTATTGGAAATTTCTCTTGGAATCTAAAGTGTATGATTGACGAAGGGTTGATTGTTATGTCCATGACTTGGACACCTTAATGAAAAAGATACATAGACAGAGAAAGTGTGAGTGATGACCCAGAAAGAAGGACTGGAATGGTGAAGGTTTGGACCAATTATTTATAGGGATTAGTGCATGCAAACGGGACTGACGGCAATTTCACCATCGCCGTTGTTGTTGGATGAATGTTGTCCACTGGATTGGATGATTATTAGTCTTCGCGTGCACTACATGGTCCAACTCATGATCTAACTAGCAGACTTGCAGCGAAGCTTGCACTTTTAATTTGACTGTCTTTGAGTCAGGTTTGCTGAGTGCCAACTATTATACGTAGAATCAAGTAATGGGAGACACAATTTTTTTTTTTTTTTTTTTTTTTTTTTTTTAAAAAAAAATGGTTTTTAATGCTTGGGTGTATACACTTACGTGTATACTATAGTAAGGTGCGAAGCACCGGACGCACACGTGCGTGCGTGTGGTAGTGGTCGGGTTGTAGAGCGCACTTGGCCCTTAGCACGGGAACGATCTAATCATGTCCATTCAATTTTGGATAGTCATAATCATTCGATTTGGTGGTTTAATCTAAACCATAGGATGCTTCTTAGGTACATTCAGTGGTTGGATTTACTGGATTATCATTAAAGTAAACTGTCAGGTTAAATCACATTTGATCTAACGATTGAGATTAATTAATAACAATCATTAAATAATCATTAACAGTTATTTGATGTGGTGGTCAGAATTAAGTGTCTGCTAAAATAGTAGTTTATGACTGTTACCTAAGCAATTATGGACGGTTGGATTAACAGTTATTCAACACAATACAGAAGTAACTGTTATTCAATTATTAATAAAAAGATAACAAAATTTCTTTAATCTTTAGTTCTTTTCTTGATACCTTACGTATTTAAATTTCGAGTCTCTATTTCTTGCTATAATAGAAAATCTGAAAGTATTCTGGTTTATTTTTATTTGTGTAAAACACAAATAAACAAAGTACAAATAAGTGAAAACTAATGAAAGACGATGATTAGTTGATCTGATTCTAATACTGAGCTATTTTATTATCCAATTTCCCAAAAAAATTCACAAGTTCTACATATTGATAAAATTTTGTTGTGCTCCATCTAGATATTGGATGGATTCCTATCTCTTCTAGTCCAAAGCCAATCCAAATGCAAAATCTAGTAAGTTAGTGAGTTCTCCAGTTCAACTTGAATTTCAACCTCCACAATTGCCAACCTGACGCCTGGCCCAAGCCCAATTTCAATCGTGGGCTATTAAGAAAATGATATCTGCCAAGTGGCACGTATTTACTTTTGCTTCTTTTTTTTTTTTTTTTTTTTTTAAAAAAAAAAAAAAGAAAAGAATGCTTAGTTATACACTCTCATCCTACTCGTATCCCACTCTTGTCTATAGAGACCAATAATATTGTTAAAAAAATCAGGGTCTTACTATACTCTTTCTACTATCTCTTACATTATTGGTTCATGTAAATAAAGGTGGGATAGAAGTGGGATGAGAGTATATAGCCAAACATTTCTCTAAAAAAAATAATATATATATATATATATATATTTAAAAAAAAATTGTTTCTTTTTTTTAAAAATTTTCAATCTTTTTAATTGTATATATATATATATATATATATATAGTTTTAGTTGTTTTTCTTGAATTTATATAGACATTTTTATCGTATTGAAAAAAAAAAATTAAGGTTATTTTTGTCTTTTTGTTAGTGTTAGGAAACGTTGACATTTTTTAGTAGTTTAAGAAGATCTTGACATAATTTGAAATTTGAAAGACGATTGAGTTGTAATTTTAACAGTGTATGTGTACTTTTTTCGTAAAACTTTTTTAAAAAAAGGTTACAAATACATGGTGAGCAATTAAGGGAAAGAAAGAGCTTCCCTTCCCCAGTTCCCCTTTCTCCTGTTGTTATCTAGAAAACCACAAAAATAACAAAATAAAATAATAAAGAAAAAAAAAAAAAAAAAGAAAAAAAAAAAAAGAGAGAATGAGATATTGGCTAAAGTGGAAGAAAAAAAATTACGTTCAAAACTAAAAAGGAATAGACGGTTTTGATATGGTTAATATTATGTTATCTAGGAAATATAGTCACACTTAGCAGTAACATATTTATGAGAAATGTTATAAATTACATTTTTAAAGTGTATTTATCACATAATTCTAACATGATAGTCCCAAATGACTTGTGAGTTGTTTTTTACCAAAAAAATAAAAAAATAAATTAGGATTAATTCAAAGATTTATTAAAACTGTCACATCAATATTATGAATTAAAAATATAGTTTCAAGCAACTCTTTATTTAAAATTTTAATTATACCCTTTTCCAACCAAAAAACAAAAAAAAAAAACCAAAAATTGGAAGGTGGCTTGCATAGTTAAGGGTTTGGTTGTGCAAGCCACCCCTATTATGGAGTAGATGCGCGAGCCATGCCCAGTATTTAGGGGTAGCCATGCGACCCTTATGTTAATTGTGGGTGGCCCGCACAACCATCCTTTTTGTTAGTGTGGTGGCAGCTAGCCACACAAGTATCAACCTTTTCTCTCCTTTTTTTTTTTTGGTGTTTACACACGTATCAACTTAAAGGTAAGCAAAACGTGCTACACGATTGCTGATTTATGTAAATAATGACACCTGCTTTGTGCATTTATCCATGACGTTACCCGATTTTAAAAAAGAAGAAAACACTAGTAAGTGGGACTAGTAAAAGTGGTAAGTGGGACTAATAAAAGTAGAAAAGAAAACACTAAAGGATTAAAGACACTTTCTCGAAAAGAAATATATGAACTAAAGTTAGTGTTAAATTATTACTTAAAATGTCCATGTAGAAACAGTTAATGACTAAATCAATATGGAAAAAGACGATCACCAAAGGACTTTGTTTAAGTTTGTGTTATATCTCAAGAAGAGTATATTGGATGAGGGTGATTAGTCCATAGTATAATAAGGTTTGACTTTTGACTTGATGTGCATGTCAACTTTCCTCATGAGGATTTATCAGCTTTTGCTTGCTAAGCTTTTTCCTTACCAAATAAAGTTTTAAGCTTGCTCAATAAAATGTTATCACACACAACACACAAACATGGGTTAAGAGGAACATATTGCCTTATTTTTTGTAAAGAAAATTTTGATCCATTCATCTTTGATTCTCATGCCTACTTTGCACACTTTTAGCATTGATTATGTTGAGAATTCATCTTTTAACACCTGAGTTATTGATAAAATTTTCTTGTGTTCTATCTGGTTGTTGGATGGATTCCTATCTCTTCTAGTCCAAAGTCAGTCCAAATGCAAAATCTAGTAAGTTAGTGAGTTCTTTAGTTCAACTTGAATTTCAACCTCCACAATTGCCAACCTGATGCCTGGCCCAAGCCCAATTTCAGTTGTGGGCTATTAAGAAAATGATATCTAGCAAGCAGCGCGTATTTACTTTTGCTTTTTTCCTTTTTTTTTTTTTTAAAAAAAAAATGTTTTTATTTTTTAAAAATTTTCAATCTTTTTAATTGTCATTTTTTTTTTTTAGTTTTAGTTTTTTTTTTTTCGAATTTATAAGGACTTTTTATCTTATTGAAAAAAAAAAAAATTAAGGTTATTTTTGTCTTTTTATTGGTGTTAGGAACATTGACATTTTTTAGTAATTTAAGAGAATATTGACATAATTTGAAGATTGAAAGATATTGACGATTAAGTGGTAGTTTTAACGGTGTATGTGTACTTTTTTTCAAAAAAAAATATTAAAAAATGATTATGAATACATGGTGAGCAATTAAGGGAAAGAAAGAGCTTTCCTTCCCCAGTTCCCCCTTTCTCCTGTTGTTATATAGAAAAACACAAATAATAATAATAATAATAATAAAGAAAAAAAAAAAAAAAAAGGAAAAGAAAGAAAAGAAAGAGAGAATGAGATATTGGCTAAAGCGGAAGAAAAAATATTGCGTTCAAAACTAAAAAGGAATAGACGGTTTTGACGTGGTTAATATTATGTTCTCTAGCAAATATAGTCACCCTTAGTAGTAATATATTTATGAGAAATGCTATAAATTATATATATATATATATATATATATATATATATGTTTTTATTTTTTAAATATTTTCAATCTTTTTAATTGTCATATTTTTTTTTTTTAGTTTTAGTTTTTTTTTTTTTGAATTTATAAGGACATTTGTATCTTATTAAAAAAAAAATTAAGGCTATTTTTGTTTTTTTTTGTTTTTTATTGGTGTTGGAAACATTGACATTTTTTAGTAATTTAAGAGAATATTGACACAATTTGAAATTTGAAAAATATTGACGATTGAGTGGTAGTTTTAACGGTATATGTGTACTTTTTCCCCAAAAAAAAAATATATTAAAAAAAGATTATGAATACATGGTGAGCAATTAAGGGAAAGGAAGAGCTTTCCTTCCCCAGTTCCCCTTTCTTCTGTTGTTATCTAGAAAAACACAAAAATAATAAAGAAAAAAAAAAGAAAAAAAAAGAAAGAAAGAGAGAATGAGATATTAGCTAAAGTGGAAGAAAAAAAATTCCGTTCAAAACTAAAAAGGAATAGACGGTTTTGACGTGGTTAATATTATGTTCTCTAGCAAATATAGTCACCCTTAGCAGTAATATATTTACGAGAAATACTATAAATTACATTTTTATCGTGTATTTATCACATAATTCTAACATGATAGTTTCAAATGACTTACGAGTTGTTTTTTACCCAAAATGAAAAAAAAAAAAAAAAAAAAAAAAAAAAAAAAAAAGAAGAAGAAGAAGAAAAAAATAGAAACTTGGATTAATTCAAGGGTTTATTAAAATTGTCACATCAATAATATGAAATAAAAATATAATTTCAAGCAACTCTTTATTTGTCAGTAACTTCATTATCACATTAAACAATGTGAAAAACTTATTAAATGACTTAGTTTTGAACGTTTATCAAATCATTTGTTAAGTTTCTATTTTTTAATTCCTCAAGTTTTGTTCTCATTTTGAAATTGATCATTTTGTCCAATTTTGTAGTGATTTTGCCAGTCTTTTTCTAGTGAGTTTATATAAAATTTCAATTATACCCATTTCCAAAAAAAAAAAAAAAAAAAAAAAAAAAAAATCCAAAAATTAGAAGGTGGCTTGCATAGTTAAGGGTTTGGTTGTGCAAGCCACCCCTGTTATGGGGTAGTTGCGCAAGCCATGGCCAGTATTTAGAGGTAGCCATGCGACCCTTATGTTAGTTGTGGGGTTGCTTGCACAGCCACCCTTTTTGTTAGTGTGGTGGCAGCTAGCTCTACACGTATCAAATTTTTTTTTTTTTTTTTTTTTTTGACACACGTATCAACTTAAAGGTAAGCAAAACGTGCTACAGGATTGCTGATTTATGTAAACAATGACACCTGCTTTGTGCATTTATCCATGACGTTACCCGATTTTTCAATTTTGTTTCACAGTTGTCTGTGGTTGATCCTCTGGGGACCTTTTGCTTTAATCAACTAGTGAGTGGGAGCAGACCAAAATAAAGAAGAAAACACTAAGTGGGACTAGCAAAAGTTGAAAAGTAAAAGTAGTAAGTGGGACTAATAAAAGTAGAAAAGAAAGCACTAAAGGGTTAAAGGCACTTTCCAAAAAAAAAATATATAAACTAAAGTTAGCGTTAAATTATTGTTTAACATGTTCATCTAGAAACAGTAAATTGCCAAATCATTGGAGAAAAAGATACTCACTAAAGGACTGTAAAAGTTTGTGTTATATCTAGGGAGAGTATATTGAATGAGGGGGCTAATCCATAGTATAATAAGATTTGACTTTTAACTTGATGTGCATGTCAACTTTCTTTATGAGGATTTATGAGCTTTTGCTTGCTAAGCTTTTTCCTTACCAAATAAAATTTTAAACTTGCTCAATAGAATTTTATCACACACAATACACAAGCATGGGTTGAGTAGAACATATTACTTTGTTTTTGTTAAAGAAAATTTTGATCTATTCATCTTTTGATTCTCATGCCTACTTTGCACGCTTTGAGCATTGATTATGTTGGGAATTTATCTTTTAACACATAAGCTATTGATAAAATTTTCTTTGTTCTATTTGGATATTGGATCATCCATTGAGGGGAAGAATTTTTTATTTTTTATTTTTTCTGCAAAATGTTCAATTCTGAATATCATGTGTTCTACTATTCATGGTCTACTATTTTATTTGTAAAACACTACTATTTTATTTTAGTTTTATCCGTTATGTTTATTATTATTAATTTCTTTTTACAAAAACGGGTCCTATAAAATGTACTCAAATTAAATAAACAAAACGAAAGGTAATGAATTTACTCAATGGTAGAAAAACAAAAGTTATAAAACCAATTAGTCAATATACAATAGAATGTTAATAATAAAAAGAATATTATTAGTTTGTGTTGGCTACGTTCTGTTGACAAAATCACTATTTCGTAAAGTTGCTGTCATTATCAGGGATGTTGTATTTTTCAGAGTTTTTATTTTAGAAAAGTGGTTCAAAGTTGCTGTCATTATTATATACATCATATTAATACAAATTTTCAGCTTCCATAAAATACAAGTGTCTACCTAGCAAATAAAGTGCTTGCAAAATCTCTGTTTCATATTAAAAAGATGAGTAAAGTCCATATAGAGTTGATCAATTATAAAGTTACTCATGAGTGCTATGTTTTTTATTGATTCATTTCCAAGTAAGATTGTACTTTATGAGCAATTCTAGGGAATTTCAATTGCAACATGAATAATCGTTTTGAAGAGATAGCACAGATGTAATTTACACTTTTTCTAGATCAATACTGTTTGTCCAGTATTTAAATTAGCATCAAATAATCATCCTCATCATAATATATGTAGTTAAAAGAAGAAGGAAAAAAAAAAAGTGTAAGGGTCTGTTTGAGTTTACGATTTAAAAATACAGTTTGTAAAACTGCAGTTAAGGGTTTGATAAAAATACAGTTTGGCCACTAAAATCGCAGTTTAGCCTTTAAAATCATACATTTTTAAAAACACACCCCCTTATCTCCGATTTGAATACACAAATTTTTCTATGTTTTCTAAATTGCATTTAAAAAAAAAAAAAAATACTCTCAAACGATACATCTTCTGCGATTTAGTTTAAAATTGAATTTTTTTTTTATGTGCAAAATCGCAATCCAAACAAACTCTGCGTAGAAGAGTGGATTCCTATCTCCTCTAGTCCAAAGCCAACCCAAATGCAAAATCTACTAAGTTAGTGAGTTCTCTTGTACTACTTGAATTCCAATGTTCACAATGGCAAACTTGATGCCAGGCCCAAGCCCAATCTAAGTATTAGGTTATTAAAAAAATGATATCCGCAAGTGGCATGTATTTGCTTTTGGTTTTTTTTTTTTTTTAAAAAAAAAAAGAAAAAGAAAAAGAAAAAGAAAAAGAAAAAAGAAAATCTGGTTTTTAATTTTTTTTCTATTTTGTTTTTGTTTTTGTTTTTTAAATTTTCAATCTTTTTAGTTGTGTATATTCTTTTTAGTTTTAGTTTTTTTTTTCTTTTTCAAAATTATAAGTAAATTTTCCTCTTATTGAAAAAAATTTAAGGTTATTTTTGTCTTTCTGTTGGTCTTGGGAACATTGACAATTTTTAGTAGTTTAGGAGGAATATTAACACAATTGATAGTTTGGAAAGATATTAACAATTGAATAATTTGAGGAGTAATTTTAGAAGGATATGTGTATTTTTCCTTAAAAAATTAAAAAACTTTCGAATACATGGTGAGCAATTAAGGGCTGTAGAGTTTTGTAGAAATATAGGTTTTTCTTACATTATTTTGGAGGGAGATTCTTTGATTGTGATTACAGCACTTAATAATAGGGATGATAATTAGCACAAATATAGAAAAATTACGAATGATATTGTTTTGAAAGTTGGCATATTCGTTATACGAATCGCGGAGGGAATAAGGCAGTTCATAGTTTGGGGAAGGAGGGTGTCTTGCATGGCATTGATACAATTTGGTTAAATATTATCCATGGTTTTCTTTTATCTATATTAAACTCAAAGTGACCGTCTCAGGTTATTTAGAGCTTTTTGGGCTCTAATTTATATGTTTGTTGGTTTTTGCAATGAAATATCGATGATATTTTCTTTAAAAAAAAAAAAAAAAAAAAACTGTTAAGGGATTTAAAGAGCTTCCCTTCTTCCTTTCCCCTGTTGTTATCTAGAAAAAAACACACACACACAAAAAAAAAAAAAAAAAAAAAGTACGTTTAAAACAGAAAGGGAATTGATTGTTTGGCATGGTCAATATTATGTTATCCAGCAAATATGTATAGTCGTACTCAGCAGTAACATATTTATGAGAACAGATATAAATTATATTTTTATCTCCTAATTATCACATAATTTTAACAAGCAGTCTCAAATGAGTCTGTATTGTTTTTTACAAAAAAACAAAAATTAATTTAAGAATTTATTGAAACTGTCACATCAGCATTATGATATAAAAATTTAGTTTTAAGCATTACTCTTTCTTTATCGGTAACTTCATATCATATAAAAAAGACATGTGTCATTTTTATATATGGATTGTAAGAAATTTCTTATAACCCATGTGAGAATCACATGTTATTTAAATAGCATGTACTTCTTACATGCTTTTTTAATAGCATTAATAAAAAAAATATGTGATTCTCACATGTTTAAAGGACACATGTTACTTTTATATATAGATTGTAGGAAATTTTCTACAACCATATACAATATTGACATGTGTCCCTTGGCATTTGAGAAGCACATCTTATTTAAATAGCATGTGCTTCTTACATGATTTTTTAATAGTATTAATAAAAAAATATGTATTTCTTATATGTTTAAAGGACACGTGTCATTTTTATATATGGATGGTAGGAAATTTCTATCCTAGCATATTAATCTGTGTGAAATAATTATTAAATGACTTTGTTTTGAACGTTTATTAAATCACTTGTTTAGTTTCTATTTTTCAATTCCTTAAATTTTGTTCTCATTATGAAATCAATCATTTTGCCCAATTTTGTAATGACTTTGTCAATCTTTTTCTACTGAGTTTATATAAAATTCCAATTCTACCATTTTTCCAAAGGAAAAAAAATAAAAAAATAAAAAAATAAAAAAAGGCAAAAAAATAAATAAAAATAAAATAAAAATCCAAAAATTAGAAGGTGACTTGTGACATATTATACTCAAATTAACATGAGTAGCGAAAAACAAAAGACAAGGATCTAAACTTACCTTTTACCATCTTTACTCAAGCATTTTCACAAAGATCTGAAGAACAAAAAATATTATTTAATGGATCTTCTAATCTATGCCTTAAAGTATTACCGTACTAATGGTATACACAGACTATTAATTTATATGTTAGGTCAAGAACCCTCAAATACAGTAAATACCGTATTGTTCCTCCCATCAAAAAAATAATATTATTAATTGATTTTAAATCAATTAAACGATTCCATTACGGTAATTTAAATTAATAGAAATTACTATAACCGTAATACCATATATTATATTTATTTATAAACAATATAATAAACACCGTAATATGTGATATAAAGGTCATATAAGAAGATAATATCTTACAAGCTACCTCTATGTTATGGGGTGGTTGCGCGAGCCGTGCCCAGTATTTAGGTGTGGCCATGCGAGCTATATGTTTGTTGTAGGTGTTAAATCTTAAACTGATAGAAAGAGGTAAATTTAATCACTTAATCAATACTTTAACACTCCTCCTCACATGTGGGTTCATACTTCCTTTTAATATAGGTGAGGCCAAACACGTGGAATATTTCACTGAAGTGGGAGGTAAATGACGGAGTCAAGATTCGAATTCAGAATACCATGTTAAATCACCACTTGTCCTAAAAGTTTAACCTGATAAGAAGAGGAAAATTTAATCACTTAATCAATACTTTAACAATGGGGTGACTTGCACAACCACCATTTTTGTTAGTAAGGTGGCAGCCAGCCATATTCAATCCGTGGAGGTGGTAGTGCCACCTTTATAATTTTGTTTTGTTTTGTTTTTGTGTGTGTGTGTGTTTTTTTTTTTTAAAGGGAATATTTCTAATTTTATAGGAACTCCATAAAAAGATTAAAGCAATTTATATGAAATCAGATGGAACAAGTGATTTGGTAACCATAATAAACTCAACGAGCTAAAAGATAAAAATTGAAACTAAGGTATTATTTGACAAGGCTCAATCCTCTAGGGAGTTGTTTTTCTGCCTTTAAAGCAAAACAAAATTCTGATCATATAGGACACGAGCCTTCTTACATGAGGCCCAAATCAATTTTGGGGTATTTTTGCCCAAATCAAATTTTTTTTTTTTGTTCGTTCTTTAAGTAGGACTTTATGACTTTCATTAATAAATCGTGATGAAACAACTTGTTAAAATTAAAACATAATATTCTTCCATTCAAACCTTTCTTTTGAGGTCTCTTCCATTCAAACTTGATCAACTGATCGGTGATGTTAGTTAACTACCATGGTTAATGTACATAAGAGATAAGAGATAAACCACCTCATTTCATTTTACCACATTAACTATAGTATATTTTTTAATCACAATAAACTTAATAGACCTTTTTTCCATTAAATTTTCAAGTGTAATTTTACCACACTAATCCAATATATATATTTTTATTTAATCGTAACAAATGCATTAAATATTTTTTAGATATTACAGTTAAAGAGGAAGAATATGTATACCCATGTGCAGGTCTTAACTATTGTTTATGGGCTTCACATGAAGCCTCAGTTTTGAGAACGCTAACTTACTGTAGTGAGTAGTGACGATTGGGGGGGGGGGGGGGGGGGGGGCATGGCCTAAGAACCAAAAAAAAAATTAAAAATTTAGCCCATTGTCTTTTGGTAAAAACTTTTTTTGTCCCTGGCCCCTGTCCGTAATAGTTTTTGGCTCTACCCTTGATAGTAAGTTGTAATGTTTTGATCTGCTGCTTGTGGCAGTTTTGGAAACTATGTTAGATAGAGATATGTTGCTTGTGTAATAACAATGTGCAAGTTGCTTGTGTAATAACAATGTGCAAGGTATTTATGTAATATAAGTTTCTATTAGATGCTCTCGTTTATTTATAATTTTAGGTGAGTTTGTAGTGTAAAAATAAAAATAAAAATAAATTTATTCAAGTTATTTCCGCTGCAAGAGTTCTATCACTATTATATGTAGTAGCGACAGTTCTATTACTAGATATTTTAAACTTGAGGCTTATGTTAAAGCCGGGGCATTACAGTCTTTCCTAAGTCTTACTTCAAGATGAGCTACCCTTCGAAGCACCATCAGATGACTTTGGAACCAAGCTTCTTTTTGGTGATCTGAAATAATCGAATAAAACCCAAGTTTCAATATTATTGAGTTTGTTTATTAAATGGGGAAATAAAAAATTAAAAAAAAAGTTTTATTTTTCATAAATTAAGGATATTCTATAAAAGAATATAGAAAAAAAATAAAGTTACAGGAGGTATACAAAAATTGCAATTGCAACTAAATTTACAATCTAAAATTTAGAAGGGAAAAAAAATCTGGAAATAAAAAGGCACTAGAGCTGTCCAGAACATACAGTCATTTAATCATAAAAAAATTGTAAAAACATAGACTATAGGATGTCTTAGTCGAGGTCAATGTTAATGTGTTATTTATTTTCATAATTATCATACATTACATATTGATTATGTAACTCTTCTAATTCTCATAAGTCACATATTGATTATTTAAGATCATTTAACTATAAATGAGAAAATTAATGTTACCCATACTAGTGCCTAAAATACCTTCTCCTGCTAGTGTGACTGAAATTAGGCCAATATGCTTATGTAATGCTATTTACAAGTTGATTTCAAAAGTCTTGGCTAACAGACTTAAAGTAGTGCTGCCAGATATAATATCTCACACACAGAGTGGTTTCATTTCAGGTAGATTGATAACATATAATATCCTAGCAGCCTACGAGAGTATGCACAATATGCAATCAAGGATGTGGAGCAAGATGGGGTTTATGGGCCTAAAACTCGATATGAGCAAGGCCTATGATAAGATTGGGTGGGAGTTTTTGGAGGCTGATATGACTAGGTTTGGTTTTGCAAGCAAATGGATTCACTTGGTGATGGCGTGTGTTAGATCGGTCTTTTACTCTGTGGTTGTAAATGGGAATCCAACGGGATGTTTCAAGCCCACCAGAGGTATTAGCAAGGAGTCCCAATCTCCCCCTATTTGTTCCTATTGTGTGCAGGGGTTCCTACATCTCCTAGAGACTTTAAGTTCCCTACTCTACAAAGCCGAGCAAAAAGGGGACCATTACAGGGGTTCCTACATCTCCTAGGGGTCATTGGTTAAGCCATCTGGAAGGCAAATTTAGTTGAATGGCGAAGACTTCTGAAAATTTTGGGCGTCTATGAAGCAGGCTCGAGACAAAAACTAAACCTGCAGAAGACTTCTATTTTCTTTAGCAGGAGCACAAGTCAAGAGAGGAGGCAAGAAATACTTCGGTTGTTAAGGTTGACTGAAGCTCATCGCTATGACACAGACCTCGGTTTGCCATCTTTGATTGGAAAAGCCAAAGGTCAAGCTTTCAGCAATATTAAGGAGAGGGTAGGGCACAAACTAAATAACTCGAAGTTTAAGTTTCTATCCCAAGCGGGTAAAGAAATCCTATTTAAGGCAGTTGTCCATGCGATTCGTACATATTCTATGAGTGTGTTCTAACTACCGGCTTCCTTGTGCAAAGAGTTGAATCGCATGATGCAAAATTTATGGTGGGATCACGTGGCAAACACCTCAAAAATTAATTGATGGAGTTGGGAGAAATTGGGAAGATCCAAATCAGTTGGAGGACTTGATCGGTTTTAGGGACCTTAGCTTATTTAACAAGGCCCCTCTTGCAAAACAAGGTTGGAGGCTAATTTAGAATCCCACATCTCTCACTGCCCAAATTCTCAAAGCAAAATACTTCCCTCATTAGTCTTTTCTGGATTCCTCACTAGGGTCTCGGCCCTCCTTTGCTTGGAGGAGTATTTTGGGCTTTAAGAATCTGTTAAAACAGGGGCTTTTATGGCAGGTGAGAGATGGTTGCACCATCCGAGTTTGGAGTGATAGGTGGCTGCCCACCCTGATGAGTGCCAAAAAATGTATATTTGGACCCCTTAATTTACATTAGTTAAACCTTTAGCTTTGTTATTTTCTAATGATTTGGTTAGTTTTAGTATTTTTATATTTTTTGTAGGACAATAAGAGAGAAATGATATAATTCAAGCAAAATACAAGGAAATTCGGATGCAGCAGACCACTAGATTTAGACATATCATAACAGGACCAAACGATATCCGTTTTGAGAGTTTCTTAGGTCTAAATTAAATTTCAAGATGTCAGCTTTCCAACGCAACAAATTTCAGCCAGTTTGGAGATGCATACAAAAAGATATGGTTGTTTTAATTTTAGTCGTTGGATCATCCCGAAAATCCGAAAATTTGTCCATCTCTCTTAATTTTTTTTGTCCCATTCTTGTCTTCCCAATGATGGGCAGCCACCTGTAGCAGCACTTAGTGATGGGCAGCAACTTCTCTCCCACTTCCAAGACCTACTGGCCGCATCCACTAACACAATAATCTCTCCACTCTTGTCTCCCATCAAACATTCATATTTTTATTCCCTCAAAAACCAGCAGCACTATCCCACTTCCCAAGCTTGTCTCCCATAAAATATTCATACGTTTATTCCCTCAAAAACCAGCAGCTGGACACGCATGAGTTCACCTCCTGCAGCACCTCCACGCCACCTAGCACCAACTGGACAGCATGGGTATCACATGGGCATCACATGGACAGCATCTGCAGCGCTTCTCCACCTGCACCATCTCCAACCTGCAGCAGCCACCACGTAGACATCATGGGCAGCAGCTCCACCAACAGGACAACAAGCCACAACTGCAGCAGCTCCACCAGACAGCACGTGAAGAAGCAGCACACGTCCATCCAGCAGCTTCTCCTCATCTCCACGCCACCTGCAGCTTCACTCCACCATAAAATATTCATTCCATTTTCTCCACCAACCAAATGCTCCCCACTCCCACATAAAATAATAACACTTCATTCCACTCAACCATTAAACAATCACTCACCCTTTCCACATACCCATTCGGCCATCTATAAATAGGAGAGGAGAGGAAGACAGAAAAGGGGAGCGGGGGGAGCGAGAGAGCGAGAGTGCGGGAGTAGAGGCGTGAGCCTTCCTGCTTCTCTCCTTCTTGTTTTTTTTCCTTCTTGTAGATTATTTTCTTTCCTTTTGTAACTCTTTGATTTTTATGCTTTTAATTTAATGTTTTAAGTTGTAGTTATTTTTATCTATGAGTAGCTAATATTTTCAACTAAGGTTGAGGATGAAACCTCACCTTTGAAGAGCAATTATATTTTTATGTGAGTGTATACCATCCGATTTAATTAGATTTAATATTTCCAATATTCTACTTCTTTTCAATTGTTGAGATGAATACTTGGGTATCTCTTGTGATTTCCGGATACAAGTGATGATTTGAGAATAGTCTCATTTAATTGATTGCTTGGATTTTTCGTTTATCAAAATATTGGATATTCATTGTGTTTCGTTCTACGGATACATTTGATGATTTGGTTAAAAACCGGATATCTTTTGTGATTTGTGCAAAAGAACGGATTCATTGAATGATTTAATTAATTTTTGAAGCATAGTAGAATACACAAAAGATTTGTAAAGTGACAACTTCGGATGTGTATTTACAAACTTGAGAATATGTTGTTGTGATTAGGTGGGTGTGGATTCTAAAACCTTAGTACATTTCTCTTTTCTTGTCCCTTATTTTATTTTATGTTTCTATTATTCACCAAATTCGGAACTAGGTTAAAATAGAATTAGTTTAAATAGAAATTAATTTTTGCAACGCAATTCCCTGTGGGATCGACCTCGCACTTGCATAACACTATATTGCAAAATGATTCGTACACTTGCGAGTATTTAAAATTATCACATCACACCCCCACTTCATTCACTGTCCAATCCCCCAAAAATATTATTGCAAGCTCATCCAATGTTACAACTTTGATTGACCGAAATCAAAAGGGATGGAATACACAAATGGTAAATGAGATATTCTCAGAAGAAGAAGCACAAGTGATTCTAAATATCCCCCTTACCCCTAATTTTCCACAAGATGGGCTGATTTGGAGGGGAACGAACAATGGAGTGTTTTATGTCCGAAGTGCCTCCCATCTGGGGGTCGAATTGCAGGAATCATCTAGAGGCCAATGCTCCTTTGTTGACAAAGGACATGAAGTATATATGGAAAGCTATTTGGTCACAAAATTTCACCAACCCGGTTAAAATCTTTATATGGCATGCATGTAACAATTTGCCACCAACAAGGGTGAACTTATTCCATAAACGAGTGGTCACTGATAGTCTGATACCAAATGTCCTTGCTGTGGGAGAGAAGAGGAAGATATTTTACAGGCAATATGGAATTGCCCAGCTGCCCGGGATGTTTGGGGAGGAGAGTCCTCTTGTTTCCAGCAATGCCATTATCAAGGGAACTCTTTTATGCAGCTGTTTTAATATTGCATGCAACGACCCGGGAATGACAAATTAAACTAGAACTCATGGCTGTGGTTGCCTGAGGGATATGGCTAAGTAGGAATAAATCGGTGTTTGATGGGGTTTTCCTTCATCCAAATGCGGTTTTTAAAGTAGTAGCTTCTTTGGAAGATTCTCGACTCTGTACCAATAATGAACAGGCCCCAATCTCTGCAGGAGAATAGCGGACAGGAGAGAAGGAATACAATCTGGCAGCCACCTCCTAATGGTCTCATTAAGGTGAATTGGGATGCTTCTTGAAAATAAATTAGACTCCTAATATTAACCGCAACCAAGCAAGCACAACCAAATATGTAAAGCAATAAAAAGATAGACATAGATATTTGATTACGAGGTCGAAACTCTTTACATCAAAGAGAGAAACCATTCTGGGGCAACCAAACCCAAGAAATCAACTAACAGAAGAAATAACTAGTTAGAAGGCAGTCGTACTTATAGTACCTTTACAGTAGTCATACCTTGAACTCTAACAAGTATCGATACTTTGACGCTTCTCTACCAAACCCGTATGTAGAGTTCTTCAATTGATTCATTAACTAGAGCTCATTTATAGTTAGACTTCAAACGGCTGAACGATTACAACATAAATAACTCTAAGAGAAATAAGACGTAAAACATTTTCTGCCTAAACTTTATTCTCTTAACACATTGAAATTCTATTCAGAATCCTTAAAGAAACAATGCCTAGAAGCTTCTTTAAATAGGCTTCAGAAATCCTAATTCTACTCAAATTCTTATTTCTACTCGGCGGCGTCCGGACAGGTCATCGGGCGTCTGGATGAGCAACAACAAACCCTATGTTTTGCTGAAGGACTACACTTTATATATAAGTGATTTTGAAAAGCCTCATTTATAACTAAAATTATATATAGGTAAATTACACTCTATTTCTCAAACTAACATCTAATTCGTACTTCAATCTCTATAATATGACTCCATATAACTCAGGCCTATAAACTACCAAAATCATTTGACACATTGGTGGACTGGACTTAAGTCTAAGTCCTAGGCATCTGATAAGACTGAAGTATCCAAGTAATATGAAACTTGATTCCATGCATGTATTACATAGTTTTATTATCTCCATCTTCTCAACCCTTTTGCATACTTCTTGATTAGAATGCATGAAATTATTTATTGATTTGTGTGGCTTTTCTACTACTAATTGTCCCTTAAGGCTCCATTTTGATTATTGGGAAATGAGATAAAACACAAATTGGCATTGAATTTGAATAAAACTGGAAGAAGATATCCTCTACTAAACTGGATTTTTTGTGCAGGTTCTTGCAAAGATCATTTGAGTTCTCTTGCAAAGGCTGCCCTAAGTCCCCTCTAAAGAGTGGTGGGCTTGATAAAGAATTTTCGTATATATTATTTAATGAGAAATGCTAGGAACTACAGCTTTATTTGACAACGTTGACGTGACAATTTGAACTAATTCTTAATTTATTTATTTTTTTAATTTTAATAACGACTGATTCAAGGTTTGGTTGAGATTGTCACGTTAGTATTGTGCAATCGTTGTGAGATAAAAATGTGATTTCTAACATTACTCTTATTTAAATTGTGGCTAAGGCTGCTGAAAGTGGACAAGGATTTGCTCCATTTCAATTTCAATGAAGATGCACTATTTTACGATCAAGATTTTATATTCATTTTTTTTTTCTCCTAACGATAATTTTAAATAACATAACAACATATTCATCATATGACAACATCATATGAAACAGAATAAATTATCAACAATGAAATTACTCTCACCATCTCTAAGACCATATTAGGTTGAAAGTGGTGTTACTTTTGGTGGGCCAATTGCCTCTTTAATCATCATGATGACACAAAATTCTCCTTGGAAGAAATTGGCTCCATATGATTTCACTATCTAACGGTATGGAAAAACATTTCAATAGCATTTCTAAAGTGGTGGTCAGGTACATATGTGTTTAATCATTCTGATTTGGATGCTTAAGAGTTGCTTAACTTACAAGGTTAGAAATATAGAATCATTTGAAAGTATTTATAATCTGATTTCCCCCCCCCAAAAAAAAAAAGGTTTTTATATATTTAAAAAATTGCATCATTTAGAAGAAAGGAATTAATAAAACAATTTTGGGAAGAGAGTAAAAAAATAAATTCTGGAACTACGATGATTATAGAAAAAATCATGAGTAATGATACATACTACATTCCTATTCTACTAAGCTAATGTGTTAAGAATTGGGCTGGGTTAAGACACAAGTCTTAGCATGTGTTAGGAATTGGGCTGGTCGGATTGATTCACTATTTAAAACAGGCCAACAAAGGCCAGAATTGAAGCCCAAAACCTAGGATTGACCCGGGTTTATTCTTTTCCAAAGAAGGATAGACAACAGCTTGTTTGTGATAATATAAAGATAGACTTGAGAATGTTGTAAGATATATATTAAGTTTTTAAGAACTTTTTTCTCTCTCTCTCTCTTCCCCTTCTTTGCGTTTAAAGATAGACTGAGATATATTTACCCTTCCGCGTTAAAAATGATACTGACTTGTCAACAAACTAAGATATTTTCTTCTAATAATTCTACTGTATATATTATTTTATTTTAAGGCAAAAGCTTCATACAATGGAAAATAAAGATCAACTATAGGAAAATAAGAGGAAAAATATTTTGAACAAATACAAAAATAAGCACCTGAATTTGAGTCCAGAAAAATAAATGTGAAAACCTGGAAGAAAGGAACCAGCTGAAGAGCATTATCCTACAATTGGGTTGGAAAGCAAAAGCCAAAAAAATAAATAAAAAAAGTACTCAAAACTAAACTTCAAAGAAAGCTTCCTCAAATGTGGTTGAACGAACATACTTGGGCTAGAAACACACGATGCAAATAATCTTGAGTAATCTGCATCACTTTTGATTAGATCATTTAGATTTGACACAACAACATCAGTTATTTCCAATGCCTTTAACCTGTTTCATCTAGAATTTTCTGATATACATAATATCTACTTCTAGATTCACTAACGAAACCTTCTTCTATTAATGCTCCGTTTGTTTCAACGTAAAATAGTTTCCATTGTAAAATATTTTCGACGAAATCAATTTCAAAAAAAATTATTTTCTCGAAAATATTTTTCGGCGTTTGATTCGCATGAAAAAGTTACCAAAAGTGAAAATGCAGCTGTCGCCGGAATCTTGCAACGACCGGTCGCCGTTGCCAGAATCCGGCGAGCATGTTTGGCCGGATCTGGCCAAAATTGCCGGATTCCGGCAGGACTCCTCCGGGCCCGGTCAAATCCGGCTGGATCTCGGCCGGATCAGTGGCCGGGTCCGGTTAAATCAGGCCCGATTTCGGCCATTTTGGCCAGATCCTAGCCGGATCAGTGGCCAGGTCTGGTTAGATCAGGCCGGATTCCGGCCATTTTGGCCAGATCCGGCCGGATCAGTGGCCGGGTTCGGTTAGATTAGGCCGGATTCCGGCCATTTTGGCCAGATCCGGCCGGATCCAGTCATATCATGCCGGATCCCGGCCATTTTGGCTAGATCCGGCCAGATCAGTGTCCGGATCCTGTCATATCCGGTCGGATCAGTGTCCGGATCCGGCCATATCCGACTGGATTCAGGCCATTTTGGCAAGATTCGTCCGGATCAATGTCCGGATCCGGTCATATCTGGCCGGATCCCGGCCAAATTTGGCCGGATCAGTGTTCGAATCCGGTCAGATTAGGCCGGATTCTGGCCATTTTGGCCAGATCCGGCCGGATCAATGTCCAGATCTAGTCGAATTAGGCCGGATTCTGGTCTGCCGGCATTCTGCACGGTTGCCAGATGTTGCCAGATTCCGACGTCGGCATTATTCCAGTGACTTGATGATGCCAGATTCCGGTGTTGCCTATTTTTGAACGACCGATTATTGTCGGATTCGGGCAGTCAGATATCAAACGTGCGTATAAGGACGAAGAATATAATTTTGGAAAATGATTTACGGTTTTAAAAACCGTAAATCGTTTTCCAAAAATTAAAGAAGGTTTTACGGTCAAACCGAAAATGGTTTTCGTTGACCGTTATTTTTGCCCCTACCAAACACCGTAAAATACCGAAATCATTTTCTGAAAATCATTTTACGCCGAAACAAACGGAGCATAAGTCAATTGAAATCCCGGAATTCATATATATGACAAGAAGGAAAAAATCCCAAGTCTCCTGCAGGACAACCAAACACTCCATTCTTCAATATCATATAGTATTGATATGTTTTCATATAAAACTGTTCCCAATCAACAACTAGAGATAACTACACCAATATATAAACTCATCTATTTGTTCTCCAGCAAACCTCAATATAACAAACGGAAGCATGACCGAACGGCTAGACTCTGCCTAGCCCCAACAGAGGCATTAAATGGGCTAGGCGCTAAGAATATGGTAATTTTCGGATTCCCGGATCGCCAAGAGCCCTGTAATTAATTTTGGGCACTTTGATCTGATCCCTGATGGAAGGCGACCTCTCAGAGAGAGAGAGAGAGAGAGAGAGAGACTAATTAACACAAACCAAGATAGCCATATTGACCATAGCCCAGCTTCATGTGCTTAGCAAAAATGCATATGAATCAAAAACAGACAAACAAAGAGTAGGATAACAAGGAGGCGGTAAGAAAGTGGCATATCGAAGAAGTTGGACAAAAATTTGTAACAGAAAGAACTGTAAACAGAGAGGATCGTGACTATAAGCTAATAAAAAATAGGGAAAAATAGAATTTAGCCCTCTAAACTACCAGTTATTATCCGGATAGTCCCCCAAACTATCAACCAAAACTTTTGAAAAAGACTCATTTTGGAAAAATATTCCCATAATACCCTTGTCATGTGTCATTTTTCAATTAAAAAAAAAATCAAAAAAAAAATTAGAAAAACTCAAAAAATTTCAAAAAAAATTCAAAAAATAAAAAGTAAAAAAACTAAAATTTATTTCTTATTTTTATTTTTTTAAAAAAAATGGATGTTTGAGGTGGCGTTATTTCTCAACCGCAACCCAATCTTCCCGACACCCTTGCGGCCACCGTCCATTTACAACGCCATGATGACCAATTTTATAGCCCGACTTGATAAGTTCCGATTCGCAATCATCAGCTCGTTGATCTTGACCGGGCTCAAGCTCACCAAGATGCAGGTGTGCATCGTGCCCAACAACGATACTTGAAAGAAGTAGTATGTCTTCCGGTCAATCGCAATTTTTTTTTTAAATAAGAAAATAAAATTTTAGTTTTTAAATTAATTAATTTTTTAAAATTTTTTGAATTTTTTTGAATTTGTTTTATTTTTTTGGATTGAAAAATGACACGTGGCATGGGTATTATGGGGATATTTTGTCAAAATTAGCATTTTTCAGAGGTTTTGGTAGTTTAGAGAGCCAGAGTGCAAGCCTTAGTATTTGGGAAACTATTCAGAGAAAATGTAGTAATTTGGAAGGCTAAATTATATTTTTCCCTCAAAAATAATCCTTGAAACTCACAGCTGGAATGCTTGGAGCTGGGGTGGAGGAGGGCGCCTGACGTGGGGTTGTAAGAGAGAGAGAGGAGAAAAAAATGAGGAGGGCGCGGGGTTGTTTTGTATATTCCGCGCCCTCCTCAAATTAAAAGGAGTGATGTCGTTTGGTGGTCCAAACGAGTCACTTTAACATCGTTTGAACTCGTTTGAACAATAAACATCATTTAAAAAAAAAAAAAAAAAAAATCATCATTTCGGTTCAAAAGACATAATTTTTTTTTTTTTGTTTCTCGTAATGTCGTTTATAAAAGACATTTGTTTGCATAGTTTCAAACTAAAACGACACAAATTAATGGAGATCATGGAATAGATTAAATGGATTACTGGAATCAAAATTACAAAGGAATTACAATATTAGTTTCACCTATTTCGAGAAGCTACTCTCCTAAAGGAAATAAAACAAACTCCACAATTCAGTTGATATGTCCTCTAATGCTTGTTCTTTCTACAAAGACATATATTGTAACACCCAACGAATTTTTTAAGGTGATTAAGAATATTTTGGTATAAATATTAGTATTAAATTAGATCAAATATATTGTAAAAATATATTTTTATGTCTAATTTTGTGTTCTCCATTTAATTTGAGAAGTGAACAGTTTGAACTAAGTTCAAATTAAGATAAATTAAATTTTGGAGCATTGAGAGTTTTTTAAGAATTGTAATATATAATATAATATTATATTATATATTAAGAGTTATCACTAGTATTCACGCGAACACAAGAGCATTCAGGCACACACTTGATTTTGTGAGGTGTTGACCAAACTAGCTAGTTTTTTTTTTTTTTTTTTTTTTTTAAGAGCTTGGTGACTTGATATTATATTAATATAATATTATAATATAAGAATTGTAATATATAATATAATAATATATATAACAATTCTTAAAAAACTCGATCTCAATGCTCCAAAATTTAATTTGATCGCCGCTCAATTTTCAAACTAATGAAACCATTGAAATCGCAAGTTCCCAACTTCTACTCACTTCTCACAGTATTTATATTTAGGTATTTTTATTAAGTCAGCAAGTTCCCAATTTGTCTCTTCTAAGAGTAAGTTTAACCAGCAATTTTTTTTTTTTTTGTCTCTTATTGAGGCATGAGTTAAACACAATGTTTCTACTTAATTTAGCTCCAATTCCCTACAAGCTAGGCTACAGGGATGGTTAAATATATAGGATGGTATGGTCTGCTTTCAACTTATTAGTATAAGTCAAAAATGCTTGTAGGGAGTCATGTGCCTTGATATGCAGTGGATCTTATTGAATGTTGGTACATAAGATATAGTTGAGTCTGAGCCGACTCTATTATCCTCATCTGCACGTTTGCTCTGTCTTCACAAGTTTTCTTTCTTGAACTTTCCAAGAATGGGATTTACCAAGTCCTATGCGTATGAGAAAGCAAACTTAGTTTTGGAGCTCCCTGCATTAATTAATAAATGTATATTCTCTCCTTATTGTACTAATTTCTGCATATTTGTGTTATGTCCATCCTTCTGTTATCACTTCCTTATAAGCACCAATTTCTCCTTTTGTTCTTTCTTAAGTAATACCATTTGCAATGCTCTCTTATCAGCCTTTTTGTATCTTTATGCTAAAGAATGAAAATGAAATGGACCCAAAAAAAAAAAAAAAATTAATGAAATTATTAGATTTTATTTTTATTTTTATTTGGAGTCGTTTTTTTATTAAAAAGACTCAAAATGGTTTAAATCGTTTTGGTAAAAATGACTCTAGTTGGAATCGTTTTAGGACTAAAATGACTAACCTAGAATTAACACACTATATGTTGAGTCGTTTTGAAAACGACTACAAGAAAAGGACTCAAAACGATTTGAGTCGTATTTATGCCCAAAAAGGGCTAAAAAAAAAAAAAAGACTCAAAATTGCTAAATTTTCATAACAGAACCCAAAAAGAAAACTAAAATAAGAGAAAATTGAAATAAAAACATACCTCCTGGGTTATGAACGTCCATTTCGAGTCCAACAATGCTTTTTTTGCAGAGGGAACAGGAAGGTCTTTTTCGATTTCATTAAACCCCAAAGGTTCTCCATCTATATAATTGAACAACATCAGTGTTTTGTTGGAACTTATATTTCAAATATATGAGCTAATGAGCTGTTCTACTTGCTTTTCGATGAAATGTGTGAGTATTTCCTTAAGTAACCGTGGCTATAAAAGGATGTTACTTCTACTCTTTAGGCAGTGATTCAATGTATTGAAAGTTGAGTAGTTGTTTGATTTTTAGTTTGGAATCCCTTCCCTCCTTTGTCTCTTCCTATCTGATCTTCTTTCTCAATTTTCTTTCTTGTTGAAGTTCTCAGCAGTTCTTTCCTCTTGCTTGCTGCAATTCTGAGAAATATAATCTATTTTTTTCTCTCATAATCGATCCCGAACAAAAACATGATTATTTTCCCTCTTTATATCCCACCTAAGATTCTATTATTCTTTTCTAACCTTCGCCACTCAATTATCACCATCTTCTCAGCAAGACAACCTTAGAAACAATTAATTCAACGATATCCTGCATCATTTTGTAGCCACATTTTTTTTTTTTTCTCCGTTTAAGTATAAAAAACAAAACTTATCAGAAAAGGAAGACATCTCTAGTACAGTGGAGCATAAAACAAGTTCTCCTAAAGGGATACAATCTAAAATGCAACAAACCGGGAAAGTCCAGAGGAGAAGAAATAGGAATACTTCCAAGAGCAGAAATCCCAAAAAAAAAAAGAAAAAAGAAAGAAAGAGAAAGATCTAAGAAATATCAATTTTAAAGCATTCCCTGAAAGCTCTTTAAGGATCAACCAAAAATACAGAACCAAAAAGTGAACACATCATAAAGTTGCAAATAACCACTAAAAAACACATTGATTGAAATAACAAATCTGGCCAATCTAACTAATATGCATGATTTCAATCATTTATAGAAGTATGTCGAGTTAAAACAAATTGTACCGTGTTTCTTAAAAAGAGAAAAATATTACCATATGTTGATGAAAACAAGAAATTATCAAAGACCAAATTTATGATGGTACTTGTTTGTGGAAAAAGTTGTGTAACATTATCAAAGACATAATTGGTTTCTGTCAAACATATAAAAGGATATGCAAGCATTTTCTTGTATCATACTGTCATTTGTGTGCGCGTCATCCATACATAGAGACATATATGTAAATATATCATGTTGTCATGTGTTTATCTATGTAGTTGTGTGTGTGTGTGTGTACAATATACTCTACATTCTATATATGAGGTGATTAAACAGAGATGAACATACCACTGTAGTAAGCATGGAAAAAAAGCACTGGAACTCTGTATGAAGCACTATATATTATATGGAGATAATGGTAAGGTACTTTGCTACAATTGCTATGGACCTTGCAAAAAGAGCAAGATCTGATCAATGTAGTAAAAGAGACAAGAATCACCAGGTTAAAGAAAAACATGCACCTTTAATGAGCAATATCTATGTGTACTTCGATACACTTCAAGATTTGATATCAAACAAAGGAATCGAAAACTAGGATATCAGTTAAAAGACATACTAAGGTGGCAATATCGATGGGTTCCTCTTTCTCAGAGCAACTTGTCTCTTCTTTCTGAGGGCAACTCTTAGTTCATCATGTTCCTCCTGTGCAGAACAGCTGTAATAATGCTAAGATCAATTGACAAATTAAATAGCTAGTGCTGGTTCATTACAACATCAAGGACAAACCTCAATTGACCTGAGAATTCTGTTCTCCAATGATAAGTATCCTTCCACCTAAGAGAGAGAGAAACATATAAGAGAAGTAAACTAACATCAAGTGTTGAAAACGAACTGATTTCAACAGAGGAAGATTAAGATAACCGTTGACAACACTAACATCATGAGAGCACCATTGAGCAACGCAATTTTACTTACTACTTTTCCATATATTTCTACTTTCTTTTCCTTTTCTTCAAGATCTGGGCCTACAAAGGGGAAATCAAACTCAAGGGGATCGGAAGTCCTAAACTACAAAGTAAAAAAAAAAAAAAAAAAAAATTCATTTTCATTATCCAAAACTTGCATATAACTTGCACTATGTGTTGTTGTTTTTTTTTTTTTTTTTTTTTAATTTACTTTTTATTATTATTATAATTTAATTTCAAAAATCCTTTTTGAAAAACAGGTCTTGATAAAGCATAGTAAAAAATAAAAATAATTATAAAAGAAATAAAGATAGCAAGTCAAGCACCCAGCTCTACCAGATTCATATCAAAAGAGATGAATTACTTCTATACAAAGTGAATCACTTTTCTTTTACTTATGGCAGTTGAAGAAGAACTTAAGTCTATCTTTGATAGCTTCAAAACTTTCTGAGTAGAGCTCTTCAGTAAGATACTACCCTCCATTGGTCCAACCAAAATCAAGTAAGTGAAACCAAAAGTAGCAAAGTACAACATATCAATTAGTAGAACACCCACTAAAAATAATCAGTATTTTTGAGCCGTTTAAGAAAAATGGACCCGTTTTTTCTAAAGCGGGTCCATTTTGAGCCGTTTTTGTTAAAATAGCTCCAATTTGAGCCATTTTTAAAAATAAAAACAACTCCATTTGTAATAACTATAACCCTATATTCTATATATAACACTAAATTAACCAAAATATGTATAAACCCTAAACTTATATAGTTATATACTATATATAGCACTAATTAATATGTATAAACCAAGATATATTATATATATAGCACTACATAAGTTGCATTTAAGGTTGTAATTGAGACGATCCGAGCTTTAAGACTTTCAAGACTGGCTCGTTTATTAGTTAAGCTTAATTAAAGAGTTGATCTCGAACTAGAATTGATATATGGAATGTGTGTTCAAGCTTAGTTCGTTTAAAACTCGGGCGAGCTCATTGAGAATGCCATTCGAATCGATCCGGGTTACTCGACAAGCTCAGCTCAACTAGAGCTTGAGCTAGGTTATTAAAATATTTTTCAATGTATGATCACGGAGTTCAAATTTGAATTTGTGAACAACCTCTATACATATATTAATAACATAAATATATAATATGTAACATATCTATAGCCTATAAGTAACAAATTAACAATATGTTATTATATATAAATAGAGTTCATAAACTATATATATATATAACTATTTTTTAGCTTAACTTGTCAATCTCGAACTAAAGCTGATTTATGAATTGTGTGTTAAAACTCGGCTCGATCGTTTAGAATTCGGGCGAGTTCAAGCTCAAACTCGTTGAAAATGCCATTCGAGTTCATAAACTAATGGTATATATATGTATAATGTAAGCAAGAAGCAAATCTAATATATTTTATATAACTATTATTAATTAACCATGTTTGATGTGATATATGTGTGTTTATATATATATATATATATATATATATATAAATAATGATTCAACATCACTTAAACATACACCTTTTCACCACATTGTCACATAGACAAGATGATGAAAAGATGTATCTTTGGGTGGTGGTGAATTATTTCTCTCTTTATATATACATATATATGCTAATTATTATGTACTAAATATACAATATATGTTATATACTAAGTATTAGTAACAAATTAATATGTTAGCTAGCTAGTTTAACCCTTCCTTGATTACTATTAATAAATTGAGTAAAAATTAAAAACAGTTGGAGCCGTTTTTAAAACAACTCCAATTTAGCTACCTTGAAATTTCATTTCAGCATTTTCTGTTTTCACTATCTTCTATGCACTTAAATAATGTCTCTACTAAATCATTAGATCAGAAATCCTCAACTGAATGCAACTGTCCCAACAACTATTTCACCAAGTTTTGTTTTACTCTGTTTTCTTTCTTTCTTTTTTTTTTTTTTTTTTTGAAGGGATTTACTCTGTTTTATTTTGCTGTGCTGTTACACTTACTGACATTACAAGATTTGTTTTACTTTGCTGTGCTATATCAAGTATTACCAAAATAATAATAATAATAATAATAATAATAATGATTTTTTTTTTTACATGGAGTCGTTTTAGGATCCAAATTCCTTCTTTTTCGCTTCCTTTCTCCCCTGCCCTTTCTTTCTTCTTTCTTGCTCTTCTTTTCTTTTCGTCCCAAACGAGAGAGAGGTTAGAGAGAAACCGATAGAGATGGAGAGAAACAGAGAGCTTGAGAGAAGAGGCGTGCGGTGCGCTAGCCACCGTTTGGGGCGGACGACGGCCCCGGGCCGGTGGGTCGCGGCCCAACGCCAGTGAGGCAAAAAAGCTTGGAGTTCCGGCATTTTCTCGGTACCGAAACAGTAGAAAATTCAGTTTTTTTGGGTAAGTATAATTTTTAGGCTTGATTTCTTGATTTTTGTTTTGATTTGGGTTGTTTTGTGAAGATTTTCGTTATACCCACTTATTCCGGTTCTATAATGGTAAAAATCAACCACCAAAACAGGTATATATTTTGTTTTATGCTTTCATTTTTTTTTTTCCAAGTTTTCCTGGTAACCAATCAGAGATTAACGTGTTTTGTATCTGAACTATACTTTATTTTCATACGTATTCGTCAGTACCATAATGGATTTTCTAGTTTCTTGGAATTTTCTCTGAGTTGGAATTGATCTTCCAGCAATTGAAGTCCGATTTGAGCACCTAAACATTGAAGCAGAAGTTCATGTAGGAGGCAGAGCCTTGCCTTCCTTCTTTAACTTCATTATAAACATCCTAGAGGTAACCATCTGCAAAATATACAACGTAAGTTAGTGATAAATTTTATTAATTTCTTGAAGTGAGAAAATACGCTCAGCTGTTATCTTGAATTGGATTCTGAATTTCTGGGAAATTTGTATCAAATTTCTAATTTGATGGATATTAAAGGTGACAATCCAATTTTCCATAGAGTTCTGTACTTGGCAAATAAGGTTTGTTGAACTTGTGTTCAATTCTATCGATAGGCTACTTGTGATTTAAAATGAGATTGTAAATCATTTTAAATCACTTTCATGGTTGGGCATTTTATATGCATATGGATTTGCCCATAGAGACGTTAATGTGAGTTGTTTGTTTGTTAGTAATTCATCTCTAAGTGAATGTAATCACATCTGGTTTTAAGCTGAAACATAATTATTACACGTACAGTCAAACTTCAATGGTTGTTCTTTACATATCTTTAACTAGAACTTATCTGTGTACTTCATTTCTACCCAAATACTACAACAGTATATTTGAAATCAACAGTTTTGACTGTTAAGTTCGATATGCAGTTTAATGGTAGCTTCATGTTTTGGAACTGGATAGCTAGCTATTACTCTTGCAGTGGTGATCATGGTTCATTCACTCAGAATTAATATTTTGTCTTTGCAGATGTATGAAATGTAATGGCAAGGGAAAGATATATGCTCTGCCTATAAAGGTCAATGTTTTGTATTCATTTTTATAGTCATCATAGGTTTCGGTATACAATCTCAGAATATTTGTCGTCCGTAATTTTATTGAGTTCTATGGCGGCATCTGGTAAATCGAAGCTCATAGATGGAGAGACATTTTTATAACTACGTGGAGAATTTGTCTGTTGATAATTGAACTTAATTAGTTGCTCATTCTTTACAAGGTCTTTTGCTGTATTAGATCAGACAATAGTTTAGTCTTATTTGGACTTGCTCAGTGTAGCAATGAGACATGCATAAAGAAAAAAACTTGGATTGATTTTACTTGTTTCATTTTTCAAAGTAAAATTTCATTTCATTCCACAAACAAAAGGGGAAAAAGAAGAACAAACAAGTTGTGCTTTAATTTTCCAAAGAAATAATTGATTGTAAATACAATATTGGTGGACCAAATTACCTATGTACACCTTCAGATGAGTTGTGCTTTTTTGAGTATATCTTAAGTTGCTCGATGTGGTCATCAATTAGTTTGATTTGTAGTTTACTTGTGATAATTTGCTCAAAACAATGATTTTTTTTTTTTTTTTTTGGTAGTTACCTCAGAATAACATGAGGAATTTGATCAACGAATTATCCTAACAAACTATGCTAACAAATCTGAAAGAAATAAACTTCAAGCTCAATTTACTTGTATAAATGCAATCACCAACTTCTAAAGCACTAGTTTTCAAATTCAACAATTTATTTTGTCGTAACTAAATTTACATTAGAAAATATGAATGGGCATGAAAGAGATGCCAAAACTTAAACCCAAGACTACACATGCTCATAAAAAATTCCACCAAACAGAGGCAGTTCAAAGTAGAGGTTTGAGCCAAAGAAAATTACCAACAAAAGCATATATTTATACAAATACAATAGACTTTAATTAATAAAATAGTATGAATGGTTAATAAATAAGGATATAAACAACCCTTGAACTTTGAGGCTATCTACAATGAATGCTATGCATCTACATAGTATAATATGACTTACACAAATTTAATGTTTAGCAACATTAATCATAAATATGTGAGGTAATTTAATATGTCAAGGTCTTTTATTTTATTTTATTTTTATGGTTTCAATTTTTATCAAAAAGATCAAAATGGTACATCTTCTGTAATTTAGTTTAAAATCACATTTTTTATCTACAAAATCACAATGCCAAATGTTCTCTAAGTAAAGAGTGGATTCCTATCTCCTATAGTCCAAAGCTAACCCAAATGCCAAATCTAGTAAGCTAGTGAGTTCTCTGATTCAACTTGACTGTTATTGTCCACAATTGCCAACCCAATGCAAGGCCCAAACCCAATCTCAGTTATGAGCTATTAAGAAAATGACATCTCGCAAGTTGCGGGTCTTTGTTATTTATTTATTCTTTTGCCCTTTTCAGTTTTAAGGTTGTCAACTATTTGCTTATCTACAAAAGGAAAAAGAGCAAAAACGAAGACTAATGCTATTCTTCACCCTCGTTATATATTGATTGACGTTGCATATTGTCGCAATCTAAAGTATATGGGGGATATTGTCAATTGTGTGGTAGTTTGAAGTGGGGTATGTGGACTTTTTTCTTGAATTAAAGTTTTTTAATTAACTTGAAATTGTAATTTCCATTAGTAAGTAAATTTCACATAGTAATAGAAACTTATAGGCTATAGTGCTTGATGCTTTTTGGTGAAGAAAATATTTGAAGAATATGGATGGCCCTCTAGATATTGATATCTTTGGGAAAAGGTTTTTGATGTCCTCTATCACTATTCACTATCCAAAACTTTTTAGGGTGATTATAAATATTTAACCACTGTTTTAACATTCTATGCCTCCAGACCTTTCAAATAAAAAGTTGCTCAAATTGTTTGTTGGCTTCCACATTCAAAAATAAAATTTCATGAATGTCAACAATATTATCTCCAAATGACAAGGGTTGGTCCAATTCAATATGCCAAATTCACAAAGCAAAGGATTATTAGTAGAGAATGAAGAATTGCAACATTTTTTCTCAAACTTCAAACTCAAATTCATTGTTCAGGTATGAGAAAATGGAATTGAACATAAAAAACTTATGTAATAAGGAGAGTCAACTTAAATCAAACAAATTCTTATTTGTTACACATAAATGTTAAGCATCTTTGCGCTATCAAATATGTATGAGAAAACTAATTTTCTCCTTGAACAAGGATATAATAAATCAAAATACTCATATATAAATTAATTTGCATTTTCTTTCGTTTTGGTAACAAAATTTTGGTTTTTTTTTTTTGAAAAAAAAAAAATCTTTTTAAGTTTAATGGCAACAGGTGTTGAAAATTAATTTACAATCTACAAGGAGATGTGTACATAATTGAAGGGTTGTTGGTACTCTCCCTTAGGGAAATTTCTCAATAATATTTAACCATCAATAGTACCGTTCTCTCATCAACCAAAAAAGCTCTTACCGGGCGTAGCATCATAAACAAGCTAGAACCAAAAGCTATCAAGCTCTGTATTTAGGAAATAGAGAAGGCTAACTTTGATTGTAGCCCTAGGCCCATGATGACCAATTGCTTCTTAATTTTATCCTTGAAATTTTCAGCAGAAAAATATCGTTGGTTCAGTAAGAAAATCATATATCATTTGCATTTCTATAAAATATGAAAAATATATTTTCTCAGTGAGTAGATACTCACCTTGGCTGCGCGGATTCAATCACTAGGTCTCCTAAATACCACCTTGCAATGTATTATTGTGGAATAACACACTGCACTATTTAGCACTTTAAATATTAACACTCTAATTAGCACTTGAATCGTTCAAGGCTAAACCGTTGGAAAACTCATAATATTTTTAAAGGTTCCATACGTCTACCCATAAATCCTATACACTAAGTAAAACTCAAACAATACTAACCCGAAGCATTTACTAAGGTTTAAATTATTTACTCGTATTATTACTTACTAATCCGCAATTAATTTCACTAAACCATAAAATTATTTTCATTAACACTTATAATAATATTAGCCCTAAAATTATATTCACTAATCTCTAAATTATTTCTTACTAACATTTTCTCTATAACATTAACCTTCAAATTATACTAATTAAACTTTTACATAAAACACTACCGTATTTAAAATAACATTAACCCATAAGAAAATCTTAGAGTTAACTTCACAAATACAATTTAAACTAAATTCCTATAATTATTTATTTTTTACTAACATTGGAACCTAACCCATAAATACTTATTTTTACAAAACTCATAGCCAATTTGAAATTAATCATCATTATAACTACAATTAATCCACAAATTAACAATTTACATTTTAAGCACATAAAAAACCCAAGTTAATTTAACCCATCAAATTAGAGTTTCTAATCTTAACCCGTAATTTATAAATCACTACCCTAAACGCAATATTATTAATCCATAGCATTTACTAAAGGTTAATCACATAAAAATACAACTAAAATCAAATATCTAAAAGTTAGGGCTTGAGGAAAACTTACCTAAAATTTGCCCAAATAAAATCTAACACTAGGAAAGTATTTAGGAAACTCCAAACCATGTAAATCCTAAAGATAAACAAAGATTAAACTCCACATTTCAAGATTTCATTCAAAATCTCAAATGACAATAGTTTATGAAAATACTTCAAATCAATCGGTAGAAACATAGATCAGACTTCGTAGATCACTTTTTCGAAATCATATTTGAGTTTGAACGGTCGGATCTTCGTAGGTCATAATTTTTGTTAAAAATCAAAGAGGACAAGAGAGAGAGAGAGGCGTTCTGCCTCTCTTTCTTTCTTTTTTTTGTTCGAGATAAGGCGCCGGACGCCTTATTATTATTATTATTATTTTTTTTTTTTTTCTTTGGGAATGGCCAGATGTGGCCCTTGAACCCTTCCTTTCTTTTTCGTGAAGGGCCATCTGGCCCTTCACTTTAAGCATGTGGGGGCGCATGTCGCCCCACATGTATTAATTAGTTTTTTTTTTTTTTAATTATTTTCTTATTTAATTTTCTTTTCAATTTTTATTTCTATTCTATTTTCTTTTATAATTTATTTTGTTTTATATTTCTTTTCTTTTTTTTTTCCTATTATTTCTATTTATTTTCTTATTTCTTTGGACTTTTAAAAATATTCACTTGTATTTTTAATGACACTTAATTAATTTTAATTAATTATTTATTTAAATATATACTTAATTATTAATTAAATGTCCCGAACATTACATATACTTAAAACATCACAGTAACACACAAACACACTGAAATTCTAACTGCAATACTTATCAAAACAGCATGTTACCCAATCGCCAAAGCCCACAAAATCATCAATACAACACTCACAGCTAATATCCCACAAATCACCACAAGCAGGAAATACTAACACTTAAAACATGAACATGGACAATGAATCACAACACAACCGGAACAGGGAACCTCAAAACAATACACGCTATAGCCAAAACATGGATTCATCAATAACACACTCAGAGAAATCACAGCCACCGAACTCCACACAAGCACTCACTAAAATTCATAGACACCGAACACCATAGACAATCGGCTAACACACCTACTGCCGGCCCAAACAGAAAACAGAATACCCACAAACACTCAATCAACCTATTTAAATACAATCGATTGAAAAACTCCAAAACTATCAAACCTTAACTCCATAATAATCAAATCAATCCACAAAATTATAAGATTTATATATCTTGGGGATTTTCCTCAAAAACCCATTAAAATCGCCTTTGATTCCCGCCAGAAATCGCTATGAAGAACCGGGTCACATGGGTACGAGTCACGGGTTGCTCGGGTTTCACGGCTGCATCGGGTTCTCGGGTTTTCTAGGCTCACGGGTCGTAAGTTCAAGCTCCTGGATTCCACCGGAGCTCCTCAATCGCCGAATTTCAGTCCTAGCCACCGATCATGGAGGATCGGGTCCTCACGGGTACAGCGGGTTACACACACGGGTCTGGCGGTTACTCGGGTCTCCGAGTCTCTTCAGGTTGCGGCCTCGCCGAAAATCCATCGGGTTCCGCCGGATTTCGAATCGGGGCGCCGGTCATGGAGGATCGGACCTCCCCTAGGTTGTGGGTACTCCGGTTCTCCCCCCTCCCGATCTCATCTCTCGGTCTCTCCCTCTGAAACTCTCTCTCCGATCTCTTTTCTCTCTCTGTGGGTCGCTCGGGCAGAAGAATGAAGAAGAAGAAATGAAGAAGAAAGAACAAGAAGCCCAAGAACTCCAATGGCCGATTTGAGAACAGCTAATCTCCAAGAACATTTCCCTGCATAATCCTTTTGATAATTCTTTTGATACACATACAATCTTTCCCTGATAGCTAAACTAACTATGAGCCTAACTATTATTATTCAGCCCAACTAACTATTCAATTATAAACTCAAGCCCAAAGGCCCTAACCCAATATCCCTTACATTTAAACCCAAGCCCACAGGTTCTAACATAATATCCCTTACAGAAAGAGAGACCGAGAGAGAGGGAGAGAAACAGAGAGCTTGAGAGAAGAGGCGTGCGGTGGGCTAGCCACCGTTTGTGGCGGACGACGGCGCCGGGGCGGGTGGGTCACGATTCAACGCCAGTGAGGCAAAAATCTTGGAGTTCTGGCATTTTCTCGGTAGCCAAGCAGTAGAAAATCCATTTTTTTTTGGGTAAGTATAATTTTTAGGCTTGATTTCTTGATTTTTGTTTTGATTTGGGTTGTTTTGTGAAGATTTTCGTTATTCCCACTTATTCCGGTTCTATAATGGCAAAAATCAACCACCAAAACAGGTATATATTTTGTTTTATGCTTTCATTTTTTTTTTTTTCCAATTTTTCCTGGTAACCAATCAGAGATTAACGTGTTTTGTTTCTGAACTATACTTTATTTTCATACGTATTCGTCAGTACCATAATGGATTTTCTTGTTTCTTGGAATTTTCTCTGAGTTGGAATTGATCTTCCAGCAATTGAAGTCCGATTTGAGCACCTAAACGTTGAAGCAGAAGTTCATGTAAGGAGGCAGAGCCTTGCCTTCCTTCTTTAACTTCATTATAAACATCCTAGAGGTAACCATCTGCAAAATATACAACATAAGTTAGTGATAAATTTTATTGATTTCTTGAAATGAGAAAATACGCTCAGCTGTTATCTTGAATTGGATTCTGAATTTCTGGGAAATCTGTATCAAATTTCTAATTTGATGGATATTAAAGGCGACAAGCCAATTTTCCATAGAGTTCTGTACTTGGAAAATAGTTATTAGGATTTAAGAAGGATTTAAAATGAGATTGTACATGCATTTGCATGGTTGGGCATTTTATATGCCTATGGATTTGCCCATAGAGATGGATCTGACATAATGTGAGTTGTTTGTTAGTAATTCATCTCTAAGTGAATGTAATCACATCTGGTTTTAAGCTGAAACATAATTATTACACAGTCAAACTTCAATGGCTGTTCTTTACATATCTTTAACTAGAACTTATCTGTGTACTTCATTTTTACCCAAATACTACAACAGGATATTTGAAATCGACAGTTTTGACTGTTAAGTTGGATATGCAGTTTAATGGTAGCTTCATGTTTTGGAACTGGATAGCTAGCTATTACTCTTGCAGTGGTGATCATGGTTCATTCACTCAGAATTAATATTTTGTCTTTGCAGATGTATGAAATGTAATGGCAAGGGAAAGATATATGCTCTGCCTATAAAGGTCAATGTTTTGTATTCATTTATATAGTCATCATAGGTTTCGGTATACAATCTCAGAATATTTGTCTTCCGTAATTTTATTGAGTTCTATGGCGGCATCTGGTAAATCGAAGCTCATAGATGGAGAGACATGCATTTTTATAACTACGTGGAGAATTTGTCTGTTGATAACTGAACTTAATTAGTTGCTCATTCTTTACAAGGTCTTTTGCTGTATTAGATCAGACAATAGTTTAGTCTTATTTGGACTTGCTCAGTGTAACAATGAGACATGCATAAAGAAAAAAACTTGGATTGATTTTACCTGTTTCATGTTTCAAAGTAATAATTTCATTTCATTCCACAAACAAAAGGGGAAAAGAAGAACAAACAAGTTGTGCTTTTCCAAAGAAATAATTGATTGTAAATACAATATTGGTGGACCAAATTACATACGTACACCTTCAGATGAGTTGTGCTTTTTTGAGTATATCTTAAGTTGCTCTTTGTGGTCATCAATTAGTTTGATTTGTTGTTTACTTATGATAATTTGCTCAACAGTGTTTTTTTTTAGTGACCTCAGAATAACATGAGGAGTCTGACCAACAAATTATCCTTACAAACATATGCTAACAAATCTGAAAGAAATAAACTTTAAGCGCAATGTATTTGCATAAATGCAATCATCAACTTCTAAAGCACTAGTTTTCAAATTCAACAATTTATTTTGTCGTAACTAAATTTACATTAGAAAATATGAATGGGCATGAGAGAGATGCCAAAACTTAAAAAAAATTCCACCAAACCAGGGCAGTTCAAAGTAGAGGTTTTAACCAAAGAAAATTACCAACAAAAGCATATATTTATACAAATACAATAGACTCTAATTAATAAAATAGTATGAATGGTTAATAAATAAGAATATAAACAACCCTTGAACTTTGGGGCTATCTACACTGAATGCTATGTATCTACATAGTGTAATATGACTTACACAAATTTAATGTTTAGCAACATTAATCATAAATATGTGAGGTAATTTAATATGTCAAGGTATTTTTTTCTTCTTTTTTTATGGTTCCAATTCTTGTCAAAAAGATGAAAATGATACATCTTCTATGATTTAGTTTAAAATCACATTTTTTGTTTATAAAATCACAATGTCAAACGTACTATAAGTTAAGAGTGGATTCCTATCTCTTATCGTGCAAAGCTAACCCAAATGGCAAATCTAGTAAGCTAGTGAATTCTCTGATTCAGCTTGAATTTTATCGTCCACAATTGCCAACCCGACGCAAGGCCCAAGTCCAATCTCAGTTATGGGCTATTAAGAAAATGATATCTGGCAAACTACGGGTCTTTGTTATTTATTTATTTTATTTATTTATTTTTGCCCTTTTTAGTTCTAAGGTCGTCAACTATTTGCTTATCTACAAAAGGAAAAAGAGCAAAAACGAAGACTAATGCTACTCTTCACCTTTCAAAGAAATAGTTGCTCAAATTGTTTGTTGGCTTCCACATTCAAAAAATAAATTTCATGAATGTCAACAATATCATCTCCAAATGACAAGGATTGATCTAATTCAATATGCCAAATGTACAAAGCAGAGGATTATTAGTAGAGAATGAAGAATAACAACATATCTTCTCAAACTTCAAACTCAAATTCATTTTTCAAGTATGAGAAAATGAAATTGAACATAAAAAACTTATATAATAAGGAGAGTTATCTTAAATCAAACAAACTCTTTATTTATTACACAGAAATAGTGAGCATCTTTGTGCTATCAAATATATATGAGAAAACTAATTTCTCCTTGAACATGGATATAATAAATCAAAATACTCATAGATAAATTAATTTGCATTTAAAATTGAGATGATTGACTTGATTCATTTGATTGATTCGAATTCTCTCCACCACCTATTACGGTTTCGTCTAGTGCTGAAAGGAAAGGCTTGGAAGGCATTTGTAAGCATTCAACTTCTCCTTCAAGCATTTGAACAACTTTGTTCATTGAAGGGCGATCATTAGGCTTCATCTGTATACACCATAATGCAACAATGATCATCTTCTTCCCTATTTTTTTTTCCTTTTCTGTGGCTTCTTCCAATATTTCTACGTCGTTTCCATTTTGCAATTGGTCATAAACCCAAGTAGGGAAGTATATTTGGCTTGAGTGCTCTGCAACTGCATTTATGTTCCTTCTTCTACCGGCCATTTCCATCAATAACATTCCAAAACTATAAACATCAGCTTTGTATGAGACACCTCCAATATTTTTGTAGAATAACTCCGGAGCCATGTATCCTAATGTCCCTCTTGCAGCAGTCAAATAAACAATGCTGTCATTTACTGGATATAATTTTGCTAGTCCAAAGTCAGAAATCTTGGGAGTAAAATTTTCATCAAGAAGAATGTTGTGAGGCTTGATATCAAAATGTAAAATTTGCATCTCACATCCTTGATGTAAATATTCAATCCCACGAGCCACTCCTAGAGCTATATCATACATTTGATCATAGCTTAGGAGCGTGCATACTTCTGGCGAAAATATGTATTTATTTAGGGAACCTTTAGGCATTAACTCATATACAAGAGCCTGTTTCGATCCTTCAACGCAAAAACCAATGAGTTGCACTACATTAACATGGTGAATCCTTCCAATGGTTGCAACTTCGCTTATAAAATCTTGTCCGTTAGCTTTGGACTTACCTAACACCTTTATAGCCACAAGACGACCACTTCGAAGTGTTCCTTTAAATACAGTGCCATAACCTCCTTCACCCAATTTCTCCTTGAAACTTTTGGTAATCTTCTTAATTTCAGAATAAGAGTACCTTATTGGCATGAGGTTATTGTGACTTTGTAGAAATTCTTCAACAACACCATACATGGATAAATGCCTCCTTTTCCATTTATATACCAAGAATGCAATCACAAATGGAATTCCCAATATCATTTTTGGTGCTTCGAATATTACTCCTATGGAAGAACATCACCAAAGCATGGATTGTAAGCCAACATGTTATTGAATTAATGCTGTAAATATATATTTTATTTTAGAATAGATCCTAGTAATTAAGTACAATACTTGTTATCTTTTTTCAGGTAATAATTCATGCATATTTTCATTTTGGCCGCATGTTAATTAATTCAGGCTAAACAGTGTAGAGAATGATCTTCGAAAAAAGAAAAATTAATTAATTAATAAAATTGCATAAACATATGTGACATAAGGCCATGCTTGAGAAGAAATAAAAGCAACAGTATAAACCTCTTGCTTCATCATCGAGGACAATCAATATTCCATTTCTTTACTAAATTTACCAAATTGCCCATAGGGAATTTATCTTGCAAATAAATTTTTAAGATTGAAGCCTCACCTGCGTCATATATCACGTATAGTGTTGCTGGTAGTCGGACTTGTAGTAGATGATCATTTAATGCTGTATTGACAAACAAAAGAATAACATAGAATTAAAACTCAGCATTTGTCGTATTTTTTTTATGTAAACATCCGTAATAACATCACATTGCAATCTGCAAGGAATGATTTGTTTATAAAAAAAGAAAAAAAAATTAATCAAAATAAAAATGGATAGATATATAGGTTCTTACCGAGCGCTGGTGCTAGTAGTATTCTCACAATATCTACAACATGAAAAAAAAAAAATCATAAATAAATTCATTAATTAATAAAAAAGGTGATTTGAATAATTTTAAAAGTCTATAAATACAAATAACTCTATAAACCTCTAGACTTGAGCTATCTTAGAATTAGATCGTATTGAATTCTCATGGTAGAAAACTTACCTAGAATTATATCGGAAATCTTGCCAAGGATTCCAAGTTTGCCTAAGAAAATTAAGAACAACGTTGGCATTTAGAAGCATGAATGGTTAGCGATGAGAAAAGAAAGAAACAGAAAATTAATGGTAAACATGTAAAAAATTTAATTAGAAATTGCAAGTGCGTTGTCTTTATTTTCTAGCATGCTTTCTTTTATATACGCACCACCTCGTTCGCTCCAATAAAGGTCAAAACCCTGTAGCAATTCATTGTGGAAGTCTGTACATGAAATATTTCTCAAGTCATCATCATAATAACGATATGACCCGGATATGAAAGATATTTGCTCTACTTGGCACAAGTCCCCCAACTCCATTGCAACTCCATAATACTGATCATACTGGAATAGAGCATATGTATACCTCTTGGAATTAGAATACACTCCATCCTCAATGCAAGCAGAAATGTTTAGATGATACCGAGAATTCACTGGCTTTTCACATTTCACCAAAATCATACATGACGAATAAAATATTTGATATGGATCCTCTGAACTGAAATTAGTGTAGTCTAGAGAATAACGAGGGACGAAGGAGTAGTACTCATTAGCGTTGAGTCCAATACCTGGGTCTACAACTTTGATTGTATAGTCGGTGTAATTGATTTGTCGTACGTAGTATCTTTCATCATATAAGTGTAACACTAATGTTTGGTTGTTCTCACATGAAAGATTATACCTTTGATTACCGCAGTTTTTTGGATCGCTCATTAATCGAAACGAATAGCTTATATTATGGATAGAACCGCAGGAAGAAGGAGAACAGTGATGATCATGGCTATCCTCAGCGGTAGTAGTATTGCAAGTTTGATGAAGGAGGACAACAACTACAATAAGGGCTGTCAGTCCCATTCCTCTTGCCATGGAGATCTGGAGAGAGAGAGAGAGAGAGAGAGAGAGAGAGAGAGAGAGAGAGAGAGAGAGAGAGAGAGAGAGAGAGAGAGAGAGAGAGAGAGAGAGCTTCCACATTAATCCAGAGCAAAGCCTATATATAGACAAAGTAAATAAATAATTTAGATTTATAAGGAGTAAGCACCTACGTCATATATTGAAAAATAGTCTTTTTATGAAGTATTTAAGACGCAGATCAGAACCATTGCTGATGGATATTTGCATAGAAATGGTAATCTCATACTTGTTCTTATTTGTGGCTTTCGTCATAGACCTTGGAGATGGCCCAAGCATCCGATTTCCCTTCCGACTTAACCACCAGCCAGACGACTGTGGATATTCTGGGTTTAATCTCTCCTGCACTGATACGAATCTAACCGTGCTCGAGCTGCCGATTTCAGTGAAGCTCTTTGTCAAACAGATTGACTACAAATCTCAGATAATTCAGTTATATGATCCACATCATTGCTTCCCAAGGCCTCAGCTTCAGTGGCTCAATTTGTCTGATTCCTCTCCTTTCCGATTCAAAGTAAATTCCCCTGATGACGTCTCCGACTATGCCTTATTCAATTGTTCCCCAAGATGAGAAGAAATGGATTACCCTCTGATCTCTTGTCTTAGTGGCCCTACCTACCAATATATATTCTGCTGCAGGGCATCTGTAAAAGAGTAATGTATTTCTGAATATCAGCTCAATAATATCCCTTTCTTTATGCATAACAGAAATATTAAAAATCATGACAAATTCACATTAATTAATGGCCAACAAAGACAACGAGGTATGTGGGAATCAATTATTGTTATTTATTATTATTTTTTTAAGTGCCTTTAAATGCTCTTGAACAGAGGCAAGATGTAGTTAGTAGTGTATGATTGAGGATGGCATTTGTAAAAGGGTAGATTGTGATGTACGTGACTGGGGAGTGGGGATAGTACTTTACTAAGAAAGATGAGAGACTAGGGGGCAAACTTGTGGACCGGGAGTCATTACTTTGGGTTGACGTTGAATGAATGCGTACCAACGTAATTCAATTCTCTTGTCTTTCCCAAACCTATCGAACTACAAATTTTCCTGCTTTCACATCACATGCATTCCCTAAATCGCCTTGGAAATTTCTTTAATTTGGTAGCCAAAGTGTATGATTGCCGAGGGGCAACGATGAAGGGTTGATTGTTATGTCCATGACTCGGACACCTTAACGAAAAAGATATATAGACAAAGAAAGTGTCAATGATGACCCAGAAAGGACTGGAATGGAGAAGGATTGGAGCAATTATTTTTGGAGATTGGAGCAATTATTTTTACTTATATAAATGGTCCAAATTGACGTGCGATTGACTCTCCCAAAAAAAAAAAAAAAAAAAAAAAAAGACAATTGTGGTAGTCAACATTTGATGGTCTTCAAAGATTAAAGCATAAACGTTTTGGAAGGCTATCAAATGTTGTAACTTGAATGCTTCACAATCTTCCATTTGATTGGCAATAATAATCGAAACAAATGTGACTCATTTTTAATTTTTAAACTATGAGCTCCGTATGATCTTCTCTAACACGCTATCACACAAGGGAAAATACCTCTACAACACACTATCGCATAGCATATAGGCTTAAATGTCTTTATAAATTATATGTTTTTAGAGAAATGTTAGAAGTATTAAATTTTTTTCCAAGAGATAGGTACTAAGATGATGTGGAACTTATTCATTGGTACCCGTAACATTTCTTTTTATTAATTGTTTTGATCATCTCCAATGAATAAGCTCTATATCAATTAGTAAGACTCATTTTGTAAAAGTTTAAGTATCTATAGCATTTCTTATGTCTTTATCTCAACTAGTCCACTAGAGACAAAAACAAAAAGTGCAATGTGGAAAGTTAGAAACTAAAGTCTAAAGTCTTTAGCATAAATGTCTCCTAATCGATGTAGTCTTTTCTTTCCTTGTTGTATTCTTAGTCGAGTCTTCTTTATATTATCTTTAGTTTGAACTAGATGCCATCCTCCAGTCCACTAGTCAACTAGAGACATAGAAAAACAAAAGGTTCTCAGTAGAAAATTAGAAACTTAGAAACTGGGAGCTTGTTTGGGTCTCCTATTATTTGCAACTACTTTTATTTATTTTTAGAAATTATGTTTGGCAACTTTTTACACAACTCAAAAAAAAAACAAAAAACAAAAACAAAACAAAACAAAGAAAAAGAAAAAGAAAAGGCAATATATATATATATATATACACACACACAGAAGAGGTCAAGGGTTGTAACGGACTATTCCCTCAATCCGTCTTTGAACGTGACAATATGCTAGGCTTCTTAGAATTATATTTATGAATACAAAGCACGTTTTTTAAATTATCACGAGATAATTTTTTCAAGAGATCTTCAGATTCTTTTAATTTATTATGAAGTGTATCAATAGTGTTAAACAACATGGTATTTACAGATTTCAAAGAGTCAATCAAAACATGTGATTCAGAAAATTGAATAATTAAAGACTCTTTTTCTTGCTTAACTTTTTTGAGCTCTTTATTAGAATTTTTGAAATTTTTACTCAATTTAAGAAAATCCTTAAAGAGCTCATCGTCAGAATTCTCTTCAAATAGTTGAGAAAAATTCATGATAAAAGGAGTCAACAAAAATATAGATCACACTCAAAAAATTAATCCAAACACGAGTATATCTGCTTTGATACCAATTGAAAAATAAATAGACTCCTAATTAACGTGTGTGTGTGTGTGATCAATTGTGCAATAAAAAATTTAAATGTGAAATTTAAAAGAAGACATTTTTTATCAACAAAGTGGAAACTCAATTAAAAGAAAAATTACTCCAGGGTAGCCAAACCTAGAATATCCACTATTCAAAAGATAAAGCTAGTTACAAGACAGTCGTACTCACATACCCCTGATGCAGTAGTCGTTACCTTGAACTCTGACACGTACCTATACGTGAACGACACTCAACTAGGTCTCCTACTTGAAGGGGTCTTCAATCGAATCCTTTAGCTTATGGCTCCTCTTTAAACTAGATTTTACTAGTTAATCAAATCACATAATAAGCACCCTAAGAGAGCTAGCAAATATATATGCTTCTGCCTAAACACCATCTCTTAGTATACAGGAATTCAATACTGAATTCATTAAAAAATACAATCCTAGAGACCTCTATTTATAGGCTTTAGAAAACCTAGCTAGTACAATACTGATTCGGATTTCTCTAGGCAGCGTTCGGACATAGGCAAAGGGCGTCAGGATGGCAAGTAGCAACCAACTTCCATAACACGCTTCACACATTTCTTCATTAAACTTCAGTCTTCGCGTCCAGACAGTATTGCCCTAGCGTCTGGACAGTTGCATGTTGTCTTCACTAAGCGTGTGATGTGCTGTTCAAAATCTTCTCGAACACTGAATAGCGTCCTGACTGTGTTACCTTATCGTCCAAATGGTTGGATGCTGTCTATGCTGAGCTATTCAGAATCTTCTCGAACACTGATGGGTGTCCAGATGTTTATATGGGCCATCAGGGATGGTCAACTAGGGAACCGATTTTGCTGAGGCGTAAATTGTGCAGAATCTTCCTAGACTCCGAAAATTGAATTCTAGATGCTTGTGACATTGATATTGTCATATTAAGGCTCTTTCTATATAGGAGAAATAATCTTTGAATATTCTGAAGACTATAAATAATTACAACTTCTTTGTTTCAGCAGCACACTTACAATATAATGATTTTGTCAACAGAATGTAGCAAAAAAACTAACAAATACCAAAATTCGAAACCTTCGACAGTAGACCCAGGCTACCAACAAACTCTAATGTTCATGGTAATGGATTTCCACAAATGTATGAGCAAGAATGAAAAGTTTAAATTTGGAAAACGATTTACGATTTTAAATCGTTTTTCAAAAATTAAAGAAGCTTTTACGGTCAAACTGAAAATAATTTCTGTTGACTATTATTTTCGCCCCCACCAAACACCGTAAAAATGCCGAAAACATTTTCTCGAAAGCATTTCAGCCGAAACAAACGGAGCATTACATCGAATTCGTACTTCAATATCTAAACTATGACTCCATATAACTTAGACCAATAAACTACCAAAATGTTTGGAAACATTGATGTACTAGACTTAAGTCTCCTAGGCACCTGATAAGACTGAAGTATCCAATTATTATGAAACTCGATTTCATGCATGTATTAAGTAGTTTTATTATCTCCATCTTCTCAATCCTTTTGTATATTTTTTGATTAGGACTCATTAAATTATTTATTAATTTGCATGGCTTTTCTATTACTAATTGTACCCTAAGGCTCCATTTTGATTACTTGAAAATGAGATAAAACACAAATTGGCATTGAATTTGGATAAATGAAGAAGACATGCTCTACTAAATTGGATTTTTTGTGCAGGTTTTTGAAAAGATCATTTGAATTGTCTTGCAAAGGTTGCACTTTTTTTTTTTCTTTTTTTTTTTCAATTGTCAATTTCTTAAGGTTGTCATATAATCTAAGAATGAATTTGTTTCTAGCTAGTCACACCATTTATTTCCGAAGCACATCGACACAATGTATATGCTGCTGCAGAGTATTCGTAAAACACTAATATATATTTCAGAATATCAGCTCAATAATATCCCTTTCTTTAAGCATAATAGAAATATTAAAAATCATGACAAATTCACGTTAATGGCCTACAAAGACAACGAGGTATGTGGGAATTCCCAATATTTTTTTTTTTAAGTGCCTATAAATACTCTTGAACAGAGGAGGACAATGGCAAAAGGGTAGATTAATTGTGATGTTCATGACTAGGGAGGCGAAACACTTTAATAAGAAAGATCAGATCAGAGGGGGCAAACTTGTGAACTCGGAGTCATTTTGGGTTGACGTTGAAGGAATGCGTACCAACGTAATTCAATTCTCTTGTCTTTTCCAATCTTATCTAACTGCAAATTTTCCTGCTTTCACACACATTACATGCATTCCCTGTGGAATTTTTTTTTTGTAATCCAAAGTGTATGATGGACAAAGCTTTGATCGTTATTTCCACATTCAATAATTATAGCTAGCTACCCGCTTTGTCTGAAGCACATGGATGCATCAATTATAGCTACCAACTTTGTCCGAAGCACACAGACACATTAACTATATTATTTCTGTCACATTAGTTATATATAGCTACAAACTTTGTCTGAAGCACAACGACACATTAATTATATCACTTTTGTCACAATAATTATACCACTGATTCACGATATTTGTAAAAGACTAATGTTGCAATGACTATCCATCTTTGATCTTTTCGTTAAAAGGTGATCTTATAGTCAACTTTTGAATTTTGACGGTCTGGTCTTTTATCACACTAAGAGCACTCCCAATGGATTATTTATTTGCAACTTTAAGCTAGAATAGATAATAAAAGTGTTAAAAAGAGACTCCATCAGCTTATGTATTCCAACTCTATAATAGATTTTCCTTAATTCCATAAATAGTGGAACTCTACATGTAGAGTTATACTATTCACTTATCTATTTTTTTTATTCTTTATCTCCACTTTTTTAGCTTTGTTTTTTTCCTTTTTCCCTCCACCACTCCACGTTCTTCTTTTTTTTTTTCTTCCTTTATAGTGGAGATTTAAGAGAAAGTGTGCAAAGTAGTGGAGTTATAAAGCGGGACCCACATGAAAAAAAATACTATAATGAAATAAATAAATTAAAAATAATAAAAAAATAATATAGAGTTAAGAATAGATAATCGGATGTATAGTGCATTTAAAATTCATTAGCTAAACTAGATAAAATAGATTTTGATTAGTTATTATAGATTGAAAAATACATAAACCATTGGGAATGCTCTAATGGCCCGACCAACGAAGACAGCGATGTATATATGCTTTAAATGCTTTTGGAGCATTCAATATAAATATGATTATTATATTGAATATCTCCAACAACCCCGCTTTTAGGAAAAAAAAAAAAACATAAAAAAATATATATGATGGTCTTCAAAGATCAAAGCATAAAATAATTTTCGAAATGCATTATTCAGCAATAGTTTTTCATTGGAAAACCTTGACAGTATGTCATTTTTCTTTTCTTTTTTTTTTCCCTCTAAAAACAGTTTTTGAAAATTATTTTCTAAAAACATCGTCTAAATAAATCTTTTGCTCTTATTTTGGAGGGCTATCAAATGTTGTAACTTGTACTGTGAGTGCTTCAGAATCTCCTTTACATTATTTGTAGTTGCAACTTAAAAGTAACAAAGGGCTTGTTTGGGTCTCTTATTATTTTCAACTATTTTTTTTTCTTTTATTTTTAGAAATTATGATTGGCAACTTTTTACACAACTCCAAAAAAAATTTATGGTTGAAAGGTTCGTTCGGCCACCCCTAAGGAGTAAGGGCCAAATTCTATGATTATTTTTTTTTTTCTTTTATTTTTTGCCTTGTAGAGCTGGCCGTAGAGGGTGGTCGAAACCATCCCTAGCCAAATGGGAGTGGCCGAACCACCCTTATTTGGTCTAAGGGCGTTTTGCCCAAAGGATGACTCGAGTCACCCCTTATTTTTTTCTTTTCAAATTTATTTATTTATTTATTCAATGTTCTTAATTCTTTTTAATATTTTTAGTTTTTTAGTTTTCTCTTTTAATTTTTTAGTTTTCTTTAAAAAAAAAAAAAATTAATGAGACATATGGATGGACATGTGCCTATTTTTTTTAATTCTTTGTAGAAAAATAAAGTTGTTAAACTTCATGGGGTCAAAGGTATTTAATTATTATTTTAATACAAAATATTTTGCTTTCGTCTCCCATTTCTCATCTCTTTGCCATTCATTAGATATTCTGTTGGGATCTTAAAAAAAAATGTGAGAGTAAGTAGGAAACTTATATTTTGTAAAAAAATAATATTTAATTTGCATATAGAATATAAAGAAAGCTATCATAGAATGTATTTGGATAGAAAATTAAAAGTAATTCGATTTTTTAAATTTATGAAAAAACCCAAAAAAAGCTATTGTGAGGGATCTTACCTGTTGTATACATAGTGAAGTCTTCTTTACATTGCCTTTCAAAGTCTTCTTTACTTTACATTTCTCCGAAGAAGGTATTGAATTGGGTGTATGATTTGAAATAGCTTAACAACAAACCTAAGCCAAGTTTTTTGAAGATTAAATTAACCAGTAAATTAAACTAGTTAATCTTCAAACTTGATTAGCATTGTAATACTAATATGCGTACGTATTTGATCCTAAAGCTTGTTTAACATAGAAAAATGGAATTAAGCTAAAACCGAAAGGGATAATAGGGTTAAAAACAATGAAGTTGAAGGACGTGGAGGTTAAAACATCTATGTAGCTCTAGATATACATAAATGGCAGAATCAAATCAAAGACAGAAAATAAGGTCACACATTACCGGCCTCTGCACAATTATGAGAATCACAGAATGTATGGTCCCCCAAAACCAATAAATTGTAAATGCTTCTTGTCGAAACTAAAAATTACAAAATGAATGACTAAATTATATGCAATTCAAATAACCCAATTGGAGGGATCTGGATCCCAAACCAATTGACTAATGTGGCTTTTGAAGCATGCCTATACAATTAGAGCGGTACATTGCTTATAATCTTTTATTACTATATCTCATTAATATATTGTCTCTGCTCTTGTCACATAAATTACAGCTATTTAATTCTGCAGTCTACAATAAGTACAATTAAGAGCGTGTGCATGACTTGAAGTTTTGGACTTAAAAGTGTAATGTTAGACAATGATTTTATTAATGCACGATGGTAATTACACTAAGATTGGATGTGTTTAGATTCAGGATTTTGTTAATTGACCATTATAAGAATGTTAAGGCTTGAGATTGTTAATGCTAATTGTGGTAACATTGGGCATAAAACTTTGATAATGATATTTTGATAGGATGAATGACATAGTAGAGGGAAGTAACTCAATAAGTAGATTGTGTGTGCCGCTTGAGGAATAAGGAAGACAATTTGATAATAGATTCTAGAATATGATCGAGGTCTATTGGAGTTAGTAAATCGTTCAAGCATTAGATTATTGGTATGGATGAAGTAATGTATTATAGAGAATTTTTGGGTGTATTAATACGAATGGACTAAAGAACTCTTGGCTAAAGGTATTGCTCATTAAGGATTTTAACTCGTATGATTTTGATATTCTAGATGATGAGAGAATGGATCACCATGACAGGAAGGATTAAGCAAATAGACATATTGGTAAAGAGTGTCATTACAAGGAGGTGAAGCATCAAAGGCCGGTGTGAGCACTTTGACCACTACTCAAATGGAACGAGATAAATGTGGACTTTGGTAACAAGATTGTTGAGAGCAGCCTCTAGAGATGACACTATTTGGTCAAAGTGATTGATTGACAAGGATTGCTCACTTCATTTCAAAGAAGGATAAGCTAGTAGTATTGTATGTCTAAAGTGTTGTACAATGGTCAAAGCATCGAATGTCGTGTGGCGGAATGTGATTTACTATTAAGATTCTGGTAGAGTGTAGGAGGTTGTATGCAGTTTAAGTTTGCAACCGCTTTTCATCTATAGACCAACAGTTAGTTTAGAAGGCTATTCGAATCATTGGAGGACATAACTGCGGGCTTTTGTATTGGACTTAAGGGAAGTTGGATTGATCAGTATCTACCACAAATTGAGATTGCTTACAATAATCCAGACGATTATTGGAATGGTTCTTTATGAGAAACTCTACAGACGGAAGTGTTAGACACCATTTTATCGAACTGATGGTTATGTCTTATGTGGAACTTATTACTAGGAAATAGGCTTAGTGGCATACCAAGTTCCTTGCCACTGGACCTAGTAGGATACATGTTGTCTAGCTCGACATTGAGGTTTAAGAATCTTATTTATATGGGGCACTATAATTAAGGTAAATCCAAATTCAAAAGGTAAAAAAAAATCTCAAATTCCTAATTAAAGCCTAATTAACCCTTAATCATGATCTGGGGCACTACACCTCCCCACATTCGCCTCCCCTCCTCCTAAAGCCTACGTGGTGTGGTTCCAGATAGTATTTGATGTATGTAAATTGTTTTTTTGGTTTGGAGGACTAGGCAACATAGGCTTTAGGGGATGAGGAGGTGGTGTAGAGTATTACTCCTACAATTAAAAGTGGCCAAGGCCGGGGTTGATTCGGTCACCTCTGAACCACACTAATATCCACCCCTTCACTAGGAGCCACACTTTCTTTCCTTCTTGTTCTTGTTCTTTTTCTTTTTTTTTTTTGTCTTTTTTTAACTATTATTTATTCATTTATTTACCATTATAATATGGGCGGTTCATTAAAAATGTATAGTCCAAATAAGTGGTATTGCGTCAAATCTCAATCTAAACTGTTGCCTGTCAGAGAGAGAACCTTTCCTTGCACGATTTTTTTTATATGGTATCAGTATAAGCTCTAATGATTAGCAAGGTGCAAAAAATTGTGGGCCCTAACAAACAACCATTGGAGCTTGCTAGAAAATACGAAAAAGATTACCCTGTTTTTATTGATCCATTTAGGGTAACAAAAATGGAGATATGCTTTTTTTTTTTTTTTTTTAAGAATTGACTTTAAGAACCTGTTTGATTTTCACAACAATTATTTAAATTAGAAAAATCTTTGGGGTGTAAGGAGGCTAAAATTGGGTTTTGTATGGGTTTTTATAGAAGTTTGGGTTTTTATAATGAGATCAAAGTACAAAACTTACCATTTTTTTTTTTTTCAAAAGTTGATTTTTAAATGATTTGTCAATCATAGATAAGATTTACTATTTTAAAAAATGTGTCATCATTTTTAACGAAGAAAATTTGAAAAATAGAGCATTTCCATTTTATAATAGGCCTCACGTGGGTCAAACTTAATATTTTGGCCATAATATATATATAGAAGAGAAATAATCCCTACACCCATTTCTCACAACAGCCCCACAACAAGCTGATGTGGCTAGTAATATTTTATTATTTTTTTGTTTTGTTTTGTTTTGTTTTTGTAAAAAATATTAAAATATTACCAGCCACGTCAGCTTGTTGTGGAGCTGTTGTGAGAAATGAGTGTAGGGATCATTTCTCTATATAGAATCCTTCTCAGATTAAGAAGAACCATACCTACAAGTAATAAGCATATGTTTGTCGTACAGGTTTTCTCTTTACACAACATTTGAATTTGAGACTTATACAGCCTCCGAGTTATGAGAGATCATATCAAGTAGAACACAAAGCAAGGAGTAGGAAGTTTAAGGGCATTTGTGTCATCTATACTTTTTTTTTTTGTTAAAAAAAAAAAAAAACCGTAGAACTAGAAAAACTTCATAATAATAAAGAAGATTAGACAATTAAGGTAGTCGACTAATCAAGCCTATATCAACTGTACAATCTACTATGTTATCTTGTTCCAAATACGTCGTTGTGAGCAAAAAGTAAATTGCGAATACATGGCGATTGGTGAGCAATAAAAACTAAAAAGAAAGAGCTTTTGGCTAAAGTGCAAAATAAAAAATATGTATAATTCAAAAGGAGAATAAACTGTTTTGACATGGTCGATCAATATTATGTTATATAAAAAATTTAGTTACACTTAGAGGTAATATATTTTTGAGAAATGATATAAATCACATTTTCATCTTGTAACTATCACATAATGTTGATATGACAATTTTAATCGATCGGTAATTTTTTTTTATTTTTTTTTACAAAGAATAATCCAAAGTTTTATTAGAATTGTCGCGTCGGCATTATGAAATAATTGTAAAATAAAAGAGTAATTTATAGCATTAATCTTTATTTATCGGTAACTTCATATCGCATTAAATAGTGTAGAAAAATTATTAAATGACTTCAGTTTCAAGCCTTTATCAAGCCACCTCCCAAGTTTCTATTTTTATTTAGTTCTTTAAGTTTGTTTGCATTATCAAATCGATCATGTCATCCAATTTTATACAAATTCCATCAATCGCTGAGTTTAAATAAAATTAGAATTCTATCATTTTCCAAATGAAAAAAATAAGGTAAAAAAATAAGAAGAAAAAAAATAACCAAAAATTAGGATTGACTTAAGCTAGCCCTCTATTATGAGTTGGTTGCACAAGTCATGACCACTGTTTAGGGGTGGGAACCCGAGCCACCTCTTAGTTGTAGGATGACTTGTTTGCATTGGCGAAGCCAAAATTTCTATTCAAATGGGTCAAGATTACAAAATAAAATTGAAAAAGTATTGATTAAAAATAGTAAAAGATATAAGTAGCAAAATAAATAAATAATTCAAAAAAAAAAAATCCAGTCAGTAGTAGCTAGCCATCTAATTTCAACAAAACTCAACCTTTAATCTCCAAACGAACACACAATAGAACAACACACAAAGAGAAACTCGACCCACCACCACTTTCGGCCAAGAGGAACCAATATCAACAAGAAAACCCAAACAAAATCCTCGCAACCCATTCAGTCATCTCTAACCGAATCCAAAACAAGCCAAAAAAACCATCAAATAGAAAAAGGGGATGAATAAGGAGAATAAAATTCAACTCTTGTCCTTTTCATTGTTTAGGACCCAAGACAAAAAACATTCACCACCTCCAACAAGAATGAAATTGTATTCTAGAATGCCCAGCTGAATAATCAATTCCTTACCCAAAAAATTAAATTTTCCATACAAAATTTGTTACCGGTGCAGCTGAAGTGCAAATCTCAGACAAATGAGTTGGCTGGAGGCTGCCGGAGAAGCAGGCACCAAAGCTGGAAACGGCGCTGGAGGTCGGTGGTGAGCGGTAGTACGGCTGTTGATCGAGGGGAAAAGAGAGAGATGTGAGAGTAGACTAGAGAGAGAGAGATTTCTGAAAATGCCAAAGAAAACCTGGCCTCTGAAAAATGATAAAAATTTCATCTGGAAAAATTCCATAGCGCCAACAAATCCCGCCTAATTTTTTTTTTGTCAAAATGATGATAGTAAGAGTATCGGCGACGCATTATCAGAGGCAATATTGAAATGTCGCCGCAATTGACCTTGAATTAAAAATAAAAAATAAAAAAAATAAAAAAACGAAAAATAAAAACAGAAAATAAAAAAACAAATTAGTTCAATAAAATTATATTAAAAAAAATTATGAAAATTTTCACTTCATTGTCACCACTTTTGCAATATAAAAATGAGTTCATATTTTTATTCTAATAAAAGATTAAAAAAAACAATTAAAATTAAAATTTTAATCAAATGAGATTCTTCTCAATTTAAAAAATAGAATTTAAGTTTTTTTTTTTAGGAATGCTAGGCTTACAAAATATTTTACCAAAAAAACTCTTACAAAGTGATGTGACACCACATGATTGAATTTGTCAAAATTTGAATTCATCTCCTTGTGAATCATGTTGGGCAACGTCACATTGTAAGAGTTTTTTTGGTAAAATATTTTGTAAGCCTAGCATTCCCCCTTTTTTTTTTCTTTAGTTTTTTAGTTTTTTATTTTTAAATTTAATTTTTATCATTATTGATCAAACTAACACATTAAAATCAATCGTTGTACGATCTATGTGATCGATCGTGGTATGATTAGTGTAATCGATCATGGTACGATCAATGAGATAAGTCGTGGTATGATCTATGTGATCGATCGTAGTATAATCAATGTGATCGATCATGGTACGATTTAAGTGTGATCGATCGTGGTACGATCAGTGTGATAGATCGTGGTACGATCCATGTGGTCGATCGTGGTAGGATCAATGTGATCGATCGTGGTACGATCTAAGTGTGATCGATCGTGGTAGGATCAGTGTGATAGATTGTTGTACGATCTATGTGATAGATCGTGGTACGATATAAGTGTGATCAATCGTAGTACGATCTAAGTGTGATCGATTGTGGTACGATCCATGTGATCGATCATGGTAGGATCAATGTGATCAATCGTGGTACGATCTAAGTGTGATCGATCGTGGTATGATCAATGTGATAGATCATGGTACGATCTATGTGATCGATCTTGGTACGATTAATGTGATCGATCGGGGTACAATCTATGTGATAGTTCGTGGTAGGATCAATGTGATCAACAGTTCCTTTGAAAGCGTAAGGCGCCCCTACGTACACTAGAAGTATACAACAGGAAACACCTAACTAGAAAGCGAAAAAGAAGCAAGAAATTCAACAAAGCTGATAGATAAAGGGTACAAAAAAGCCATCGACCAGACATACAAGGTATGGAGAAACAACTCTAGCACCTCCTCTAGGGAGCTTTCTAGATTCTCAAAATACCTAAGGTTTCTTTATCTCCAAATACACCAAAAAAGGCAAATAGGCACCATCTTCCAAGAAGTAGCACTCCCAGATCTCTCAGACTTCCACCAACAAGCAACTAAGTCAAGCACACTCCTAGGCATGACTCACGAAATACCAAATCGGGAGAAAATGTTGTTCCATAGAGCTGAGGCCAGATCGCAATGCAGAAGAATATGGTCCACTGATTCCCCATCCCGCTTGCAAAGACAGCATCTATCCACAATAATTATGTTCATCTTCCTAAGATTGTCCAAGCTCAGAATTCTGCCTAGAGCTACAGACCAAGTGAAGAAAGCTGCCCTCGGGGGAGTCTGAGTCCGCCACACACACTTCCATGGGAACCGAGTACCTCCAGCACACATCATAGAACCAAAATATGACTTCACCCTGAACACACCTTTCTTGGACGGGACCCATTTAAGACAATCTGCCCTCTCAAAATTCACCTTGGTAGAGCCCAGCACCTGGAAGAAAGATGCAAAAACATCGACATACCAATCATGAGCCTCTCTAATAAAACTCACATTCCATTGCAAGGACCCTCCATACTCCTATCTATTCTCCACTTAAAGGAAATATTGCACTGTCCAGAAGCCTCTGCTAATCTCCTCTCAATAAATAAATTTTGTCGAGACAATAACTGTTGGTTTAAACTTACTGACACATATTTCCTTGTTAAGGACAACCTCACCGGGGAGATCCTCTTGCAGGGACCCAGTGAGAACGGTCTCTATCCAGTGCAATTGCAGACTTTTATCAAAAATAAAAAGGAGCAGGGTCGTGTCGCATTACTTGGAGTCAAAACTTCTTCGTCTGTCTGGCATAAGAGACTTGGTCACCCACATGATCAGATTCTTAGTCGTGTTCTCAAGTCTCAGCTCCTTCCAGTTTCTCTTTCGCAACGTCAACTATCTTTATGTTTACCATGTCAAGTAGCTAAGAGTAGGCAACTCCCTTTTTCACATTCCCAACATGTAACTACTTCCCCTCTAGAATTACTTCACAGTGACATTTGGTGTTCTCCTGTGTCATCTCTTAGTGGTTGTAATTATTATGTTGTGTTTGAGGATGATTTTTCAAGATATTCATGGTATTTTCCTTTAATTCATAAATCTGAAGTTCTCGGTTGTTTTATTAAATTGAAATGCCTTCTCGAAAATCAATTTTCTTCCAAAATTAAGAAATTGCAAACTGACAGAGGGGGAGAATACACCTCTCATGCCTTCACAAATTTTCTGTCCAAACATGGTATTTTTCATAGAATCAGCTGCCCACATACATCCCAACAAAATGAGATTGCCGAAAGAAAACATAGACATATTGTTGATACGGGACTGACACTTCTTGCTCAATCCCATCTTCCATCAAAGTTTTGGGTTGAAACATTTTCTACGGCTGTCTATTTAATTAATAGACTACCAACACCTACACTCAAATTTCAAACTCTTTGTCACAAACTTTTTCATTCCCATCCTAATTATACCCTTTTAAAAGTATTTGGATGTGCGGCCTATCCCCTACTTCGTCTATATCAAACATAAGTTGGAATTTCGAAGTAAGCAATGTATTTTTATTGGCTACAGTTCCAATCATAAAGGCTATAGATGTCTTGATCCCACCACTAATCGTGTTTACATTTCAAGAAATGTAGTTTTTGATGAAAGTTTGTTCCCTGCTCCTGGTAAAGGACCGGTCTCACATCCAGCAAGTAGTCCTTCTTCGGCCACAGGTACTCTTCTCCCTTCTCATTTTTTTTATTGCAAATGGTCTTGATTCTCCTCTTGGAAACAGTGGCACACATCTTCCCATATCTGCTACCCATGTGCCTCCTATCACTAGTCCCTTTCTTATTAGGAATTCCACACACGTGTCTTCACCTACTAGTACTTGTAATATATTATTTCTTTTTGGTTGTGGCCTTTATATCACATTTACGGTATTTACTATGTTTATTATTTTTTCAATAAACATATACAGCATTATGGATAATTCCATTAATTTAGATTACCGTAAATATGGAATCGGTATTATGGTTATTTCTATTAATTTAGATTACCGTAAATATGGAATCGGTTAATTGATTTTAAAATCAATTAACGATATTGTTTCCTTGATGGAAAAGGAAACAAATACGGTGTTTACCATTTTGAGGGTCCCTAACCTAGCCTATAAATAGAGTGCATGTGTACACCATCATCACAGCCATCAAGCAATAGGCATAGGTTAGAAGATCCCTCAAATAATCTTTCTTGTTCTTCAGATGGATCGTGGAGACGCTTGAGCAAACATGGCTAGAGGTAAGCCTGAATCCTGTTTATTCGTTTTCCGCTGCGCATGTTAGATTAAATAATATGTTGATTATTTCTAACATGTGGTATCAGAGCCAGCCTCTATGCTATTTTGCTTAGCATATAATTTTACTATGTGTTATCAATATTGAATCAAGTATTTTTTATTTGTTATCAATATTGAATCAAGTATATTCTATTTGGTATTGTTCACTTCTGTTTGTCAATATTGTTTGAGCAATATTTCGTCTTTTGTGACATGATAGAAACGCATTAGCGATTATTTTGTGAATATTTGTTGTTCACGTACTGTTTGTGAAAACCCATAAATTTGATAAAACTTTTTTTTGTTTTATCACTATTCTGTGTATTATGATATACTGCCTAATTTTGAGTTGTTGTAATTTTGATATGGGTATTTTCATAAAGGGGTGGCGGCTAGGGTTCCATTTTTAGGGTTTTCAACCCATCTGGAACATTACGGGTCGGGTTGGTTGGTGACTGGGTAGGGTTTCGACCCATTAAAGTTTCTGGGTTGGATATATTTTTCGGGTAGGGTTTTTTTTTTTTTTTTTTTAAAACCCATGCAGTTTTTTTGGCCATTTAAGTGGGCTGACCTAGTTTGGGCCAGCACTATACATAGACCCAGAGGCCTGACCCGATTAAGTGGGTTGACCTAATTGCCCAATACAGTAGCCCATTTGGAATCTTGTGACCCAGAAGCCCAACCCAATATAGTAGCCCATTACAGTAGCATTTAAATAAAATAAAAGATTTGGCTCATATGGGATTCGAACTTGGGACCTTTATGTCCATAAAGTGATAAGCTTCAAACCATTGAGCTAAGCCTGGTTTTATGCTTCCACATTAAGGTTTTATTCCCTTTATTATTTACAGTACTGTGTATTAAAATTATTGTTTATTTAATACATGAATTGAGGAATATATTTTTTAATTGTTGAATTTATATTGTTTAAATATAAATTGCTTGAGGCCTAGACCTAAGAATAATTAACAATACCATATATACTGGTGTGTTTACAGTAATATCTAAGAATGCAATGTCGGGAAAAGTTCTGGCAAGGAAAGTCTTGGGATTTAAGTGTGTCTGGTGTGACCCCCCTCACTTTCCTGGGAGCTCATCTGCTTGCACCTTGAAAAATGCTGTTTACCCCATTTAGGTATTGGTTTGTTATATTCCTGGGGCTATTAAGGGGGCATCTATAAAGTTGTTAGATGTTAATGAAGTCGCAATTATCATAATGATTTTGGGGAGCCATAGCATCCCAAATTTGGATGATAATTGCATCAAGATTACACACACGTAATTATCATTATAATTTTTGGGAGCCACAGCATTCCCGGTTTTTAATGATAATTACATCAGGATTATACATAAGAACATCATAAAGAATTTTGTTAGATGTTCATAAACTATAGAGTGATTATTATGATTTTGAGAGAGTCACAGCATCTCGATTTTATAATAATTGCATAAGGATCGTACACATGAACTTCATATAGAAAAATTAACATCGTCTGTAATTAATTCATAAATTTAATTACTTATCCCCACAGGGAAGTTTTTATTTTTATGACTTAATTAGAATAAGATAACAAATTTAGTATTGAAAGTAAAATTTCTCTCGGTTGCCCACAGGTACGGAGAATTTTATTTATCAATATTTAAATTTATTAGTCTTATTGATAAAGAGCAAATTTCATGCATGATGCAACCTTTGCCTACAGGTAGGTTGAAATTTACTATTTAAATTGGCATTGGCTAATTTAAAATAAAGTTAACATCGTCTTGTAATTAATTCATAAATTTAATTACTTATCCCCACAGGGAGGTTTTTATCTTTTATGATTTAATTAGAATAAGATATTAAATTTATTATTAAAAGTAAAATTCTCTCGTTTGCCCACAGATACGGAGAATTTTATTAATATTTAAATTTATTAGTCTTATTAATAAAAGGTAAATTTCATGCGTGCCGCAACCTTTGCCCACAGGTAGGTTGAAATTTACTATTTAAATTGGCATTGGCTAATTTAAAATAAAGTTAATTCATAGCATTAAAGTATTTATTTTTGGGTTATTGCAGCTATTCCTATTACTCTACCTTTTGGTGGTTTTATATTCCAATACATTATGATAATATTCTTCTGACTGGAAAAATGATTGATATGCTTTTTCATTTGGGGTGTTAAAAATTTTGGTGCTCCGTGTGGACAAACCACCTACTCCCGTGGAATTAAGTACGCCACGTGAGATTATTAAGCATGAACGGTGGGAGTGATTTAATCACTTAAGTTAGATGTTCATGAAATCTCATGTCACTAAAGTCATCAGGGATTTATTCCTAAATGTTTTAGAGCCAAAGTTTTATAAAGGTTGTTTATGAACATTTAGTAAGTTCAAACAAAACTTGGCCAGCACCCTAATAGAAAAAGCTTTAAAGACAAACCTTTTACAGTTTCTGAAGTGTTTATAATCCCATTATGGGAATGAATGATATTATAGATTAGCTTAAGTCCCTAAAGATTGAGATTTTTGAGTCATTATTGGTCTATTTCATTTTTGAATTCTCTCTTCTAAGTGTAGAATTTTATCTTGTAACACACATAAGGATAAATGGTTAGTAAATAAACTTCTAACCATGTGTGTTCAAGGGTATGGGAGAATTTATAAAGTGTTCATATGATTACTCATGTCAAGGGAAGGACCAATAAATGCAATCATGTCTAACACTTAAAGCATGAGAATAAGGTGCCAATAAAGTATTATGGCAATCAAGATACCTATTTCTCATGAAATAAAGAAAATTGAGGGCATATAAAGAAAGATTGCATGAAGTATAAGAAATGACCTAAAATAAAGATAATCTCATATATCTAGTATGTCGTGAATCTCCTTTAGTGACTCATTCAAATATATTGTGGATTGATTATGGTTTATCAATCCACGTTGTCAACACAAATGCAGAGTCTTTTTAAAATGAATAACACGTGTTTATAATTTGAGCTTGTTGGGATCTATAGGTTAATTTTAAAATTCAGTCATAATTTTGACCTCAAAAATGATTTATATTCCATAATTTTTTTTTTTTAGAAATTTATTTTCTAGTTTGGCTTGTTAAAAATTTCAATTTTATTTTAAACTTGAAGTTTTTCTTATCTTTGGTGGAATATTGGTTGAGGTTTATTTAAAGTCTATTTAAAATTGATCTACGTCCCAAATTTTGAAACAAAATTATTTGTTTATTTCTGCATAGTGATATTGACGTAAAGTAGAGTCTTTGAGAATTTAAAATGCTCTGGTTATGGCTTTGGAGATTGAAATATATCTCCATACAGTAAATAAAAGTCGGTAATTTACTGACTTTGGTTCTTGTGTGGGCTGCATAAGGGAAAGCATACCAACAAGACCACTAGAGGTGCTAAAGAGTAAAGAGAGCATTTTGAGATTCTTGAGATCATGTACATTGAAAGATGTTGACCTTTTAATACTCATTGCCTAAATGGTCAGAGATATTTTTTATCTCTTTTAGTGATGACCATATAAAGTTTATGTATCTCTATCTTCTAAATATTAAAGCTGGGGTATTGAATGCTTTCAATATCTATAAGGAAGAAGAAGAGAAACAATATGAAGATCATAAGATCTAATATAGGCATAGAGTATTAAGGTAGGGGAAATGATTAGTAATACTAATCTGCTATTACCCTTATAGAGTAAAGCTTTGAAGACCGTTGTGTATATGTTAAACAGGATTTCATCTAAGGTTGTCCTTATGACACATTTTAAAGTATGAAATAGATGGAAGCTTAGTTTACATTATTTACACATATAGGGTTGCCTTGCTAAAGAGAGGATTTATAATCCTCGCCTTAGGAAATTAGATTCAAGGACAACCAGTGGATCTTTTATAAGCTATCTAGTAAACTTTAAAGGGTTTTAATGTTTTATTATCCTTCATATAAGCCTAGAGTTGTTGATTGTAAAATTTCTAGAGGATACGGAACCTAGTGGGAGTGCTCATTGGAATTTGAGGAAGTACTAGAGTTGGCCAAATCTCCTCCTCATAGAGGATGATTGATTGTATTCAGGGAAAATCAGATTGATTATCCTGAGCCACAATCACTTCTAGAACAACCAACTCATACAGAACAGGTTCAAAATCTATTCTCCCATTGCAAAATGCAGAGGAAGTAGAATTAAGAAAATCCTATAGAATAAGTAGATTAACAATTCTTAGTGATCATGTTGTATATCTCCCAGAGTCTGATGTTGACATTGGACGTAAAGATGATCCAAATTTGTTTTCACATGCTATGAATGGAGAAAACTCCTCATTGAGATTCAGTGCCATGAAGTGAGAATTAAGTCCATGGCTGAAGGGTCGAGCTAGACTCGTAGCCAATGGTTTTACTCATAAGGAAGGCATTGATTATCGTGAAACATTCTCTCCCGTGTCTAAGGATGGTTCATCAAGATGATCATAGCATTAGTAGCTTATTTTTGATCCAGAGCTACATCAAGTGGATGCGAAAACAACTTTTTTGAATAGGGATCTTAAGGACGAGGTTTACATGAAACAATCAAAAGGTTTTATAAATAACAGTCAGAAAGCTTGCAAATTAAAGAATTCTATTTATGGGCTGTGATAGATCTCTCAATGGTAAGATACTTTTTACAAGGTTATTGTTTATAGAAAACCTTGTTGATTAGTATATATACCTTAAGGTCAGTGGGAGTACAGTAATCTTTCTAGTCCTATATTTGCAAGTGGTGATTTAGGTTTGCTACATAAAGTTCACAAAACTTTGAAATGAAGGATTTGGGTGAAACCTCTTATGTCTTTTGACATAGAGATTCACAGAGACATAAAGAATATTAACATTGTCTCGGAAGTCCTACATTGAAAAAGTTTTGGGAAAATTTAGAATGAAGGATTTGCACCTTCAGTAGCAATTAAGAGGGACTAATTGCATACAGATTAATGTCCCAAAAGGTATTGGAATAAGGGCAGATGAAAAGTTTTAAGCGTCTGCATTATACATAACCATATGACTGACAATAAGTATATTGAGTCAATAAAGTGCTGCAAATAAAGCCTTGCGGTATATGCAAGGAACCAAGAAGAACAACTTAACCTAAGGATACACTTTCCATTTGAAGGTGGTTAGTTGTTCAGATTTGAGTTTGCTGATTGTGTAGATAGCAGAAAGTCTACTCTAAGGTATATATCTTTTTATTGAAGGATATATCCTAGAGATGCAGTTTGCAGACTATAGTTGCTACGTCTACCAAGAAAGCTAAAAGTCTAGCGTGCTATGAATTTGGTACACAGGCATGATGGTTGAGACATTTGTTGAAAGTCTCAATCTTGTCGATTTTACAGTTAGACCATAAAGATACTCTGCGGTAATTCTACTATAATCTTCTTTTATAAGAATAAAGAATAGAAGCAGAAGTAAATCGACATTAAGTATCTCAGTACGAGAGATAACATTAAGAGACATAAAGGGTCTATTGAGCATATAAGTACTGAATTAATGATTGCGGATCCCATGACTTAAAGTTTACCGGTAAAGAAAGAATAAAGTCATGCGGAATATATGAGACTCATTAATTCATTTTCGCTTAGTTTGTCTCTTTTTGGTCTATAGACATAAAGTTATAATAATAAAGATTTTGTGCACATTTGTTATTTTATCCATGAGGATAAATAAAGTTGGACCCGAATGACTTATAGGAAGTTCATTCATAAAGCTTGATTATCCATAAGGTACTCATGTAAGGAGTGTTTTACATTGTGATACATGGAAGGGACGACCTACTTTTATAATGGTTTTACCGCCATGATTCGTGTGAAACATTTCTTAACTGAGTTGGAGGATTCCATAAAAGATTGGCCAAAACTAAAGAACCTAATACCATATGGTCATGTGTTATAAAGTCCAAGTGGGAGAATGTAATATATTATTCCTTTTTGGTTGTGGCCTTTATATCACATTTACGGTATTTACTATGTTTATTATTTTTTCAATAAACATATATGGCATTATGGATAATTCCATTAATTTATATTACCGTAAATATGGAATCGGTTAATTGATTTTAAAATCAATTAACGATATTGTTTCCTTGATGGAAGGAAACAAATACGGTGTTTACCATTTTGAGGGTCCCTAACCTAGCCTATAAATAGAGTGCCTGTGTACACCATCATCACAGCCATCAAGCAATAGGCATATGTTAGAAGATCCCTCAAATAATCTTTCTTGTTCTTCAGATGGATCGTGGAGACGCTTGAGCAAACATGGCTAGAGGTAAGCCTGAATCCTGTTTATTCGTTTTCCGCTGCGCATGTTAGATTAAATAATATGTTGATTATTTCTAACAGTACTATATCTCCTCCATCTTCTGCAAGTCCTCTTCCAACATGTGAAGCTAGCACTTCCAACCTTGTTACATGTGCACCTGTGACCTCTCCAATTGAAGTTGTGCCTGTCAACTCCCCATCAGACTGTCCTTCTTCACCTACGGATATAGCTTCCCCTTCAGACTGTCCTACACCTACATATATAGCTATCGATATAGCTGCTGTTGAGATTGCCATTTCTGCACCATCCTTACCCGAGACTGATGAGTCTCTTCTCACCTTGCCGCCAGTGCTATTTCACTCCCCTTTCCCTCATATTGTCACCCGGTCTAAAACTGGCAGTCTTAAGTCAAAAGAGTTTCCAGACTATCACCTTTACTACTCTACTCGACATCCTCTTAAAGCTATGACTGTCACCTCTCTCCCGAGTGAGCCCATTCACTTTGCCAAAGCATGTTCTGATTCTAACTGGATGGCTGCCATGGAAAGTGAATATCAAGCTCTTCTAGATAACAAAACTTGGTTCCTCTGTCCAAGACCGAGCAATAGGAATGTTATTCATAACAAGTGGGTATTCAAGCTCAAGCAGAAACCGGATGGCTCTATAGAAAGGTATAAGGCTAGACTTGTGGCGAAAGGTTTTGAACAAAGAAATGGAATTGATTATACAGAAACTTTCAGTCCTATGATCAAGCCTGCTACTGTCCGACTCTTACTTGCCATTGCTGTGCAGTATAACTGGCCCATCAAACAACTTGATGTTTCCAATGCTTTTTTGCATGGATATTTCACTGAAGAGGTCTCTATGGAACAGCCCCAAGGATTTGTTGACAAGAATCAACCTGATGCTGTATGTCGTCTACAAAAGGCTTTGTATGGCCTTAAGCAAGCTCCAAGAGCCTAGTTTCATCGTCTCACACAAGCTCTCCTTGACCTTGGTTTTGTTGGATCTCTAGTAGATACTTCTTTGTTTATTTTACATAAACCTCCAGTCCATATATTTATTCTCATATATGTGGATGATATTATTATCACTGGCACTCATTTGTCCACCATTAATGCACTTATTCTCAGTTTGCAGTCAGAATTTAAATTGAAGGATCTTGGTTCTCTCTGTTATTTTTTGGGCATCCATGTTCACCGAAATGCTCAAGGCTTACATTTAAATCAAGCAAAGTACATTGTGGATCTTCTTCATCGAGTACAGATGCTTGGCTCCAAATCTTATGCAGCTCCTTGCACCTCTGGAAAGAAGTTCTCCAAATTTGATGGTGATCCACTGTCCGATCCTACTACATATAGACACATAGTTGGGGCTCTTCAATATTGCACCCTTACAAGACCTGACATCGCTTACTCTGTCAATCAACTCTGTCAATTTTTGCATTGTCCCACTAGTATTCATCTCACTGCGGCTAAGAGAGTACTTCGCTATGTCAAAGGAACTGTTGATCATGGTCTTTATTTCACTCCTGGCCCTGTTCACTTGCAAGCTTATTGTGATTCAGATTGGGTTGACGACCCAACTGATAGGTCTACTAGTGGCTATGGTGTGTTCCTCGGTACATGTCTCATCTCATGGCAATCTAAGAAGCAACCGGTTGTTTTTCGCTCCAGTACTGAAGCAGAATATCGATCTATGGCCATTGCTACTGCAGAGTTATATTGGCTACGCATGCTGTTTAAAGATTTGGGCATCTCTCTTTCTAATACTCCTGTGTTGTGGTGTGATAATATGGGGGCTATTGCCTTAGCTTCAAATCCCATTTATCATGCTAGGACTAAACACATTGAAGTAGATTATCACTTTATTCGTGAAAAAATCTTACACAAGGATCTTTTTGCCCAATTTATTTCCACAGTTGATCAATGTGCTGATTTGTTTACTAAAGGTCTCACATCCACTCGGTTCCTGTTCTTACGTGACAAACTCATGGTTACAGCCCCTCCCATGAGTTTGAGGGGGGCTGTTAGAGTGAGCAATCCATCTCCTACCTTATCCCATGATACGTGTGAAGATAACTCACCATCTATGTGCTCATTTGGTGCAACAGCTCTTTCTAATAGGAGTAATGCTACACATCATCCTCTTGTCCACCTTTTATCCTCCCAAAATTGATGTGGCTCTTAAAATCACCATTGGATCAAAATTCAATAATGATTTATCATAAATTTAATGGTGATTTTAAAAGTTACATCAAATTTGGGAGGACAAAAGGAGGATAAGGGGATGATGTGTAGCATTACTCTTCTAATAGACATGATAAGATTGGATGAACTCTACATTTGAATTGTAATTTATCTTGAGTAATTGTTAATAGATAGGTCTCTAATTATTCCTTTTTATCTATCAGTTTGTTACAACAAACCTGCTGTATCTTCTATTTATACTACTAAATACAATGAATGAAATATTCCAGCCAAAAGCTTTTCTTATTTTTACAGAGGTAACCATCTGCAAAATATACAACATAAGTTAGTGATAAATTTTATTAATTTCTTGAAATGAGAAAATACGCTCAGCTGTTATCTTGAATTGGATTCTGAATTTCTGGGAAATCTGTATCAAATTTCTAATTTGATGGATATTAAAGGTGACAAGCCAATTTTCCATTGAGTTTTGTACTTGGAAAATAGTTACTAGGATTTAAGAAGGATTTAAAATGAGATTGTACATGCATTTGCATGGTTGGGCATTTTATATGCATATGGATCTGACACAATGTGAGTTGTTTGTTTGTTAGTAATTCATCTCTATGTGAATGTAATCACATCTGGTTTTAAGCTGAAACATAATTATTACACAGTCAAACTTCAGTGGTTGTTCTTTACATATCTTTAACTAGAACTTATCTGTGTACTTCATTTCTATCCCAATACTACAACAGGATATTTGAAATCAACAGTTTTGGCTGTTAAGTTCGATATGCAGTTTAATGGTAGCTTCATGTTTTGGAACTGGATAGCTAGCTACTACTCTTGCAGTGGTCATGGTACATTCACTCAGAATTATTGTCTTTGCAGATGTATGAAATGTAATGGCAAGGGAAAGATATATGCTCTGCCTATAAAGGTCAATGTTTTGTATTCATTTATATAGTCATCGTAGCTTTTGGTACACAATCTCAGATATTTGTCTTCCGTAATTTTCTTGAGTTCTATGGCATCTGGTAAATCGAAGCTCATAGATGGAGAGATATTTTTATAACTACGTGGAGAATTTGCCGACTCCCGGTAAATCCTCCTCTTATTCCTTCGAACAAGGATCAATATCTAGTGCGCCTACTTCAAGAGAAATGGAGATGGCTGCTGAGGTAGAACGCTTGAGGAATTTGTGCGAAGAGCAAAACACCAAATATGCAGCGCAACAGCAAGAGTTGAAAAGTGTCAAACGTATGGTAGCTATGATTATGGCGGGAAAAGTACCATCAACAGAAAACAACCAAGAAGGTGATGTCTAGTTGTCTAGGTATTTGGACTTGATTGTTGTTGTCCTTGAAATTGAATTTAACTTATGATATGTAAGCTAATACGTATAGACTGTTATCGTGTGAATTTGAATTTGCACAAGTTGTTGTTGGTGCCATTTAATTTGGATTTGGATATGGATGATGTTGGATTTGGATATGGATATGGATGATGTTGGATGTTGGATTTGGATATGGATGATGTTGTTGGATGTTGGATTTGGATGTTGGATTTAGATTTGAAAATGAATTTGGATTTAGATGATGTTGCAGGATTTTGTATTAAGGAATTTTCTATTAATTAAATTCATATTTAAAAAAAAAAAAAAAAAAAATTCTGGACGGTTTGGGCCCAAATCGTCCAGAAAATTTTATTTTTTTTTCCAGATAATTTAGAGAAGGTTTCGGCCCAAACCATCTGGAAAATTGCAGACGGTTTTGACCTAAACCGTCTGCAATAAGTTCCAGACGGTTTAGGTCAAAACCGTCTGTAATTTATTGCAGACGGTTTTGACCAAACCGTCTGAAATTTATTGCAGACGGTTTTGACCAAACCGTCTGAAATTTATTGCAGACGGTTTGAGAAAACCGTCTGTAAACAGTGCTCGACGGTTTGAGGAAAACCGTCTGGAATTGCGGACGGTTTTCCCCAAACCGTCCCTAAACTTAATCAGCGACGCATTCTCCTAGACGGTTTTAAACCGTCTGGAATCAATTCCAGACGGTTTTTCTGCATTTCTGGACGGTTTAAAACCGTCCAGAATTCCCTTTTTTTTTTGTAGTGGATAACTGAACTTAATTAGTTGCTCATTCTTTACAAGGTCTTTTGCTGTATTAGATCAGACAATAGTTTAGTCTTATTTGGACTTGCTCAGTGTAGCAATGAGACATGCATAAAGAAAAAAACTTGGATTGATTTTACCTGTTTCATTTTTCAAAGTAAAATTTCATTTCATTCCACAAACAAAAGGGGAAAAAGAAGAACAAACAAGTTGTGCTTTTCCAAAGAAATAATTGATTGTAAATACAATATTGGTGGACCAAATTACCTATGTCCACCTTCAGATGAGTTGTGCTTTTTTGAGTATATCTTAAGTTGCTCGATGTGGTCATCAATTAGTTTGATTTGTAGTTTACTTGTGATAATTTGCTCAAAACAATGATTTTTTTTTTTTCTTTTGTAGTTACCTCAGAAGAATAACATGAGGAGTTTGATCAACGAATTATCCTAACAAACTATGCTAACAAATCTGAAAGGAATAAACTTCAAGCGCAATTTACTTGTATAAACGCAATTACTAACTTCTAAAGCACCAGTTTTTAAATTCAACAATTTATTTTGTTATAATTAAATTTACATTAGAAAATATGAATGGGCATGAGAGAGATGCCAAAACTTAAATCCAAGACTACACATGCCCATAAAAAATTCCACCAAACCGAGGCAGTTCAAAGTAGAGGTTTGAGCCAAAGAAAATTACCAACAAAAGCATATATTTATACAAATACAATAGACTTTAATTAATAAAATAGTATGAATGGTTAATAAATAAGGAGATAAACAACCCTTGAACTTTGGGGCTATCTATAGTGAATGCTATGTATCTACATAGTATAATATGACTTACACAAATTTAATGTTTAGCAACATTAATCATAAATATGTGAGGTAATTTAATATGTCAAGGTATTTTTTTTTATTTTTTTATTTTTTTTTATGGTTCCAATTTTTGTCAAAAAGATCAAAATGGTACATCTTCTGTAATTTAGTTTAAAATCACATTTTTTATTTACAAAATCACAATGCCAAACGTTCTCCAAGTAAAGAGTGGATTCCTATCTCCTATAGTCCAAAGCTAACCCAAATGCCAAATCTAGTAAGCTAGTGAGTTCTCTGATTGAGCTTGAATGTTATTGTCCACAATTTCCAACCCAACGCAAGGCCCAAACCCAATCTCAGTTATGAGTTATTAAGAAAATGATATCTCGCAAGCTGCGGGTCTTTGTTATTTATTTATTTTTGTGCCCTTTTCAGTTTTAAGGTTGTCAACTATTTGTTTATCTACAAAAGGAAAAAGAGCAAAAACGAAGACTAATGCTACTCTTCACACTTGTTATATATTGATTGACGTTGCATATTGTCGCAATCTAAAGTATATGGGGCCGGATATTATCAATTAGGTGGTAGTTTGAAGGGGGTTATGTGGACTTTTTTCTTGAATTAAAGTTTTTTAATTAACTTGAAATTGTAATTTCCATTAGTAAGTAAATTTCACATAGTAATAGGAACTTATAGGCTATAGTGCTTGATGCTTTTTGGTGAAGAAAATATCTGGAGAACATATGGATGGCCCTCTAGATATTGATATCTTTGGAAAAAAGTTTTTGATGTCTTCTATCACTATTCACTATCTAAAACTTTTTAGGGTGACTTTAAATATTTAACCACTGTTTTAACATTCTATGCCTCCAGAACTTTCAAATAAAAGTTGCTCAAATTGTTTGTTGGCTTCCACATTCAAAAATAAAATTTCATGAATGTCAACAATATTATCTCCAAATGACAAGGGTTGGTCCAATTCAATATGCCAAATTCACAAAGCAGAGGATTATTAGTAGAGAATGAAGCATTGCAACATTTTTTTCTCAAACTTCAAACTCAAATTCATTGTTCAAGTATGAGAAAATAGAATTGAACATAAAAAACTTATGTAATAAGGAGAGTCAACTTAAATCAAACAAATTCTTATTTGTTACACAGAAATGTTAAGCATCTTTGCGCTATCAAATATGTATGAGAAAACTAATTTTCTCCTTGAACAAGGATATAATAAATCAAAATACTCATATATAAATTAATTTGCATTTAAAATTGGGATGATTGACTTGATTCATTTGATTGATTCGAATTCTCTGCACCACCTATTATGGTTTCGTCTAGTGCTAAAAGGAAAGGCTTGGAAGGCATTTGTAAGCATTCAACTTCTCCTTCAAGCATTTGAACAACTTTGTTCATTGAAGGACGATCATTAGGCTTCATCTGTATACACCACAATGCAACAATGATCATCTTCTTCCCTATTTTCTTTTCCTCATCTGTGGCGTCTTCCAATATTTCTATGTCGTTTCTATTTTGCAATTGGTCATAAACCCAAGTAGGGAAGTACATTTGGCTTGAGTGTTCTGCAACTTCATTTACGTTCTTTCTTCTACCGGCTATTTCCATCAATAACATTCCAAAACTATAAACATCAGCTTTGTATGAGACGCCTCCAATATTTTTGTAGAACAACTCAGGAGCCATGTATCCCAATGTTCCTCTTGCAGCAGTCAAAGAAACAATGCTGTCATTTGTTGGATATAATTTTGCTAGTCCAAAGTCTGAAACCTTGGGAGTAAAATTTTCATCAAGAAGAATGTTGTGAGGCTTGATATCAAAATGTAAAATTTGCATGTCACATCCTTGATGTAAATATTTAATCCCACGAGCCACTCCTAGAGCTATATCATACATTTGGTCATAGCTTAGGAGCGTGCATACTTCTGGCATAAATATGTATTTATTTAGAGAACCATTTGGCATGAACTCATATACAAGAGCTTGTTTCGATCCTTCAGCGCAAAAACCAATGAGTTGTACTACATTAACATGGTGAATCCTTCCAATAGTTGCAACTTCGCTTATAAAATCTTGCCCGTTAGCTTTGGACTTACCTAACATCTTTATAGCCACAAGACGACCACTTCGAAGTGTTCCTTTAAATACAGTGCCATAACCTCCTTCACCCAATTTCTCCTTGAAACTTTTGGTAATTTTCTTGATTTCGGAATAAGAGTACCTTATTGGCATGAGGTTATTGTGACTTTGTAGAAATTCTTCGACAACATCATACATGGATAAATGTCTCCTATTCCATTTATATATCAGGAATGCAATTACAAATGGAGTCCCCAATATCATTTTTGCTGCTTGGAACAGTCCTATATATGGAAGAACATCACCAAAGTAAGGATTGTAAGCCAACATGTTGTTGCATCGCTGTAAATATATATTTATTTTAGTATATATAGATCCTAGCAGTTAAGTACAATACTTGTTATCTTTTTCAGGTAATAATTCGAATTTTCATTTTGGCCACATCTTATAAATTAATTCATGCTTAATAGTTTATAGAATGATATGCTAAAAAGGAAAAAGAAAATAACTAATTAACGAAGATCAAAGGAGAGAAAGATTCTTACCACAGTCAATTGTCATGTACGTCAGTAATTCAATTGTAAGCTCTGGAAGAAATATGAAAAAAAAATAAAAATTAATTAATTAATAAAATTGCATAAACAAATGTCACCTATGGCGCCCATGCTTAAGAAGAAATATAATTAAACCTGTTGCTTCATCGTATCATCGAGGACAGTCAATATTCCATTTCGATCTATGTGGTTATTGTTTCATTCTATACTAAATTTACCAAATTGCCCACAGGGAATTTATCCTGCAAATAAATTTTTAAGATTAATTGAAGCCTCACCTTTGTTGCCAAATCGCTCATATACTGATTGTATTCGTGCTCCTAGTTGACTTAATAGGTCATTTAGTAGTTGACTGAATAGCTCTTCCAGTCGTTGTCGTAGTGGTACTGGTAGATGATCTAATACTGTTTTGACAAACAGAAGAATAACATGCATCAGTAGTACTGTTTGGAAACATAGAATTAAAACTCAGCATTTCTTTTAAAGTTGAAAATATAGTATTTGTCGTTTTTTTTTTAATATGTAAACATAACATTGCAAGGAATGAGAAGATAATCAAAATAAAAAAGATAATGGTTCTTACCGAAGTTATACACTCGAACTAGTATTGGTACAATAACTACAACATGAAAATAAATTAATTAATTAATTTATCGATTAATAAAAAAGGTGATTTGAGTATAAGATCCTTCAAACAAGTTTGCGAGATCGAAAACTTACATAGGTATATCTTGTAAAGGATTCCTTCTTGGCCTAAGAAAAGAACAGCATCAGCGTTTAGAAGCATGAATGGTTAGCGATGAGAAAAGAAAGAAACAGAAATTTAATGGTAATTAAAATTTAAACATGTAAGAAATTTAATTAGAAATTGCAAGTGTTATGTGTATTTTTTTTTTTTCGCATGCATTAATTCTTTTATATACGCACCATTTGAAAAGCATCTAACATTGTTCGCCTCATCGGGGTAGCAATATTCCCCAACTCTGCACCTTCCACAATAAACTTGGTACCAGGAAAGCTCAAAACCCCGTAGCAATTTATTGTGGAAGTCTGTACAGGAAATATTTCTCAAGTCATCATAATCATAATAATAACGATCTGGCCAGGATATGAAAGATATTTGCTCTACTTGGCACAAGTCCCCCAACACCAGTGCAGAACGATAATCCTCGAAGAGAGCATATGTATACCTCTTTGAATTAGAATACACTCCATCCTCAATACAAGCAGAAATGTTTAGATGATACCGAGAATTCACTCGCTTTTCACATTTCACGAAATACACTGCCATACTAGATGATTGATATGGATCCCCTGAACTGAAATTATTATCGTCTAGAGAATAACGAGGGATGGAGTAGTGCTCATTAGCGTTGAGTCCAATACCTGGGTCTACAATTCGGATTGAGTAGTCGGTGTAATTGATTTGTCGTACGTAGTATTTTGCATGATATAAACGTAACACTAGTGTTTGGTTGTTCTCACATGAAAGATTATACCTTTGATCGCTGCAGTTTTTGGAATCGCTCGTTAATCGAAACGGATAGCTTATGTTAAGGATAGAGCCGCAGGAAGAAAGAGGACAGTGATCCTGATCAGCACTAGTATTGCAAGTTTGATGAAGGAGGACAACAACAACAACAATAAGGGCGGTCAGTCCCATTCCTCTTGCCATGGAGATATGGAGCGAGTGAGAGAGAGAGAGAGAGAGGGAGAGAGATATTCCACATTAATCCAGAGCAAAGACTATATATAGACAAAGTAAATAAATAATGTAAGGCGTAAGCACCTACGTCATATATTGAAAAATAGGCCTTTTATGAAGTATTTAAGAGGCTGATCGAGAACCATTGCTGATGGATATTTTCATAGAAATGGTAATCTCATACTTGTTCTTGTTTGTGGCTTTCGTCATAGACCTTGGAGATGGCCAAAATATGTGTGCTGAAACACGTTGTGGAGGCCATGGCCCAAGCATCCGATTTCCCTTCCGACTTAACAACCAGCCAGACGACTGTGGATATTCTGGGTTTAATCTCTCCTGCACTGATACGAATCTAACGATGCTCGAGCTGCCGATTTCAGTGAAGCTCTTTGTCAAACAGATTGACTACAAATCTCAAGTAATTCAATTATATGATCCACAACATTGCTTCCCAAGGCGGCAGCTTCAACGGCTCAATTTGTCTAATTCCTCTCCTTTCCGATTCAAAGTAAATTCCTCTGATTACCTTTCCGACTATGCCTTATTTAATTGTTCCCCAAGATCAGAAAACAAACATCAATATCTCATATATTGTCTTAGTGGTTCTACCTACCGAGTTTACCCTGCGACCGAGATCAATGCATCCCTCATATCTTGTACAAAGATGTATAATCTTTATCAAATTCCAGTTGCTTTAATAGCAGTGGATTATGATAAATTTGTTCAATTGAGTTGGTCCACTCCAGACTGCAAACGCTGTGAAGTGAAAGGCAACAAATGTGAGAAGAGTAATAGCAGTCGATCAGGAACTCAGTGCATCCCTACACATACTAAAGGTATTCTATCTATTCATTTCCTTTCAACCTTTCTACACGTACGTTGCTTTTCCACGGGAGGATTTCCAACTAATTGTTGGAAACCAGGCAAGAGATTATCATACACATGTTAACTCATGAAATATCATTTGGAGAGACCTTTGAAAGGACCCAACATCAAACTCTATTTACATCTTTCTCTACTTTAGTTAAATATTGTTTTTTGTGTTTTAAACCAACCAGTTTAACTGCAGTATTTCAAGTAGCAAGTTTTATTTGTTTTAGTTAAAACTGAATTAAAGAAGACAGAGCTCTTGTTAAATAGGTCTTTTTATGAGTTAGATTTTTTAAGAAAAGCTAAATGTAAAGAGCTTATTCTGAATGCTCTAAGTCCTTTTAGAAGCCTCCAATTGGACTGAAGGTTTAAATCCAATATAACTTAGCTATCAGTTTATTTTTTAGGCGAACATTAATTATTTATTTCCTAAAATATACATTAATGAGAAGCTGATTGTGTTAAATCTTTGACAGGTGCATTACCAAAATTAGCGATTGCTGGTGAGCTGTATATTGGATGTTTGAAATTGTTCTTATTGTGGAGATGAAAGTTATTGATTCATGAATGTTTATCATGCAGGTGTCATCTTAGGTTCATTTCTGATATTGCTCTCTATCTTTACTCTCCACCGTTTCTATACTTATGATAAAGTTGAAAAAGAACATCAAGCAAAGATAGAAAAGTTTTTGGAGGATTACAGAAATTTCAGACCCACGAGATACTCGTATGCTGATGTTAAAAGGATTACAAATCAATTTACTGAGAAGTTAGGTGAAGGAGCATATGGAACAGTGTTCAAAGGAAAGCTTTCCAATGAAATTTATGTTGCGGTGAAGATCCTGAAGACATCAATGGGAAATGGGGAAGAATTCATAAATGAAGTAGGAACAATGGCTAAGATCCATCATGTTAACGTGGTTCGCTTGGTTGGCTTTTGTGCTGATGGATTTAGAAGAGCTGTAGTCTATGAGTTCTTACCGAATGATTCACTAGACAAGTTTATATCTTCAACGATTGCCAAGAACCTTATTCATAATTGGGATAAGCTGCAAGATATTACTTTCGGCGTAGCAAAAGGAATCGAATATCTTCACCAAGGATGCAACCAACGAATCCTCCATTTTGACATCAAACCTCACAATGTTTTGTTAGATCAGAACTTCAATCCAAAAATTTCTGATTTTGGTCTTGCCAAATTATGTTCTAAGGATCAAAGTGCAGTTTCCATGACCACAGCTAGGGGGACTATGGGTTACATTGCACCTGAAGTGTTTTCTAGAAATTTTGGAAATGTGTCTGCAAAAGCAGATGTTTATAGCTTTGGAATATTGTTACTTGAAATTGTTGGAGGGAAGAAAAATGTTGATATTGCAATTGAGAACACTAACCAAGTCTACTTTCCAGAATGGATCTACAATCTCTTGGAACAAAAAGAAGACATACGAATCTTTGTTGAAGATGATGGAGATGCTAAAATTGCAAAGAAACTTGCAATTGTAGGACTCTGGTGCATCCAATGGCACCCAATGGATCGTCCTTCAATTAAAAATGTGGTTCAAATGTTAGAAGGAGAAGGAGATAAATTAACGATGCCTCCTAATCCCTTTGCCTCTGCAGGCCCCATAAAAACTAGAGAAAATATGGCTACAAAACGTCTAAACAATGAGTTGGAAGTAATTCCTGAATCAGAATAATTATATGTAAACTTGGCATATGTAATAATTACTATATATGTTGCAATGATCTTGTAATCCTAGAACTTATTAATTTTGTAATCAATGTTGGGACTTCAATTTGATGATTATAAAAAAGTGGCTACTAATTTTTTTTTTCTTTTTCTTTTATCTGCCATTTTTTCCTTTTCAATTGTTAATTTCTTAGGTTGTCATATAATCTAAGAATGAATTTGTTTTAGTCACACCATTTATTTATGAAGCACCACACAATTTATCTTTCTGTTGCACGGTATCTGTAAAAGACTAATGTATATTTCTGAATATATATCAGCTCAAGATCCCTTACTTTATGCATAATAGAAATATTAAAAATCATGACAAATTCATGATCTGCTCTTTATCACATTAATGGCCCTACAAATTCAGGTTTGTACTAATCCCCAAAAATAGTTGGTCCAAATTAACCTTCACTTCCACTCCTTATTTCTGGGTCATCTCTCCACTTTCTGTGTCTATATCTTTGTCATTAAGGTGTCTGAGTCATGCATGGACATAACAATCAACCCTTCTTCGTTGCCCTCGTCAGTCATACGCTCTGGATTCCAAAAGAAATTTCCAAGATCCTACAAGTGATTGGATTTGGACCACACCACTATCTCCCTAGCTAATGTCTCTATGTATTTTGAGTCCATGATTGAGACTACACATAGTCATTGGCACGCAGACTCCACGCTCATTATTGCACTACTAAAAACTCAACATTTACTACCGTTAAATGGAAATACTGATAAATTTTTTTCAATATCGGCCGATAATATTTGATACAGCCCATAGACTTTGGCATGGAGACTCCACGCTAGCTCATTATTGCACAACTAAAAAATACGGTGTTTACCAGCGTTAAGTGAAAACACCGATTAACATTTAAATATCGGTGTTTATCCTAAACACCGATAATGATTGAGACAACACATGGCCTTTGGCATGAAGACTCCATATTCATCATTGCATCGATAAGCTTTTAAAAATTGGCGTTTAGCTTAAACGCCAATGATGATTGAGATTACACGTAGCCTTTGACATAGAGACTCGATATTCATTCTTGTTATTTTGTTGGCCATTTTCTACCCACTTATTTGGAAATTTAAAGTTATGCTTTCCTTGTATATTATTGTTATAGTTAATGCTATTTTGTACACATCGGAAATGATCTCTACTTCTAAACCTAGAATTGTGGATTCTCAACAACTAAATTATGGGAGAGATGAAATTCCCAAATAATGTATTTATGGAAAAACTGATAATTTTTGAAATATTTTTTAACTATTATTTGTTCATTTATCTACCATTATGATATGAGCCGTTCATTTACCATAATAATAAGAACGCCTCATATCATAATGGTAAATAAATGAATAAATAATAGTTAAAAAAAGAAAAGAAAAAGAAGAATAATGTATATATATTTCTGAATATATATCAGTTCAAGATCCCTTTCTTTATGCATAATAGAAATATTAAAAATCATGACAAATTCATAATCTGGTCTTTATCACATTAATGGCCCTACAAAGAAAACGAGGTATGTGGGAACCAATTATTATTGTTAATTTTTTTTTTTTGTAAATGCCTTTAAATGCTCTTGTATGATTGTTGTATGTACATGACTGGGGAGTGGGGGATTTGATTCTTGTACAACACCAATACAATAACTGTACAACAACCCCTCACATGAGGGTGGGTCCCACAGGCCCCAGTATGTGGGACCCACCCTCATGTGAGGGATTGTTGTACAGTTGTTGTATTGGTATTGTAAATCTAACATTTTCCAATCTACTAATCAATTTGTCAACTATAGAGACAAAAACAAAAGGCCTTTACGTGTTGTATTCGGAGTCAAGTCTACTTTACATTATCTTTAAGGATAATTGTACTATTAGTCTCTGTAGTATGCCATAATTATTTTTCACTCCCTATGGTTCAAAAAGTTAATGGGAGGTCCTTATAATAAGTAATAATTACAAATCGATCCTAGGCGTCAAATTCCGTTAAAATTTTTGACAGATTCTATTAAATGCCACGTCAAACCAATAAGAACGCGACACGTATCCATCTTAATAAAAAAAAATTATTAAAAAAAAAAAAAATTTTTTTTTTTAAAATTAACGTTAAAATTAAAAAATCAAAATCAAAACAAAACAAAAAAGCAAGGGGTGGCCTGGCCACCCCCAGCCTATAGGGGTGGTCGCGCACCACCCCCAGTGGCCTGGGGGTGGCCTTTTGGACCACCCCTGGACCTTCTAGGGCTGGCCGAGGGTGGCGTGCAACCACCCCCAGTGGTTAGGGGTGGCCATCGGGCCACCCTTAGTAGATCCATGGGTGGCTCGAAGGCCACCCCCAGGCAATTGGGGTGGCTGCGCGCCACCCCCGGCTAATGGGGAGGCCGCGGCCACCCCCAAATGTGGTCGGGGGTGGCCATTGGGCTACCCCTAGTAGATCCAGGGGTAGCCTAAAGGCCACCCCCAGCCACTTGGGAGGCCGCGGCCACTCCCAGAAGTGGTCAAGGGTGGCACGCGACCACCCCTAGTGGCCGAGGGTGGCCATAAGGCCACCTCTAGTAGATTTAGGAGTTGCCCGAAGGCCACCCCAAGCAATTCAAGTGGCTGCGTGCCACCCTCGGTGACTTAAGAGGGCGCAGCCATCGGGCCACCCTTAGTAGATCCAAGGGTCGGCCGAAGGCCACCACCAGGCAATTGGGGGAGGCTGCGCGCCACCCCTTGCTTTTTTTTTCTTTTTATTTTTTTTTATTTTTTTTTGTTTTTCAGAATTTTAATTTTAATTTTTTTTAACAAACAAGTTTATTTATTTATTTATTAATAAATTTATTTTTTTATTAAGATGGACACATGTCGCATTCTTATTGGTTTGATGTGGCGCTGACTTGACATTTAACAGAATCTGTCAAAAAAATTAACGGAATTTGACGCTAGGGATCAATTTGTAATTATTGTTTACTATAAGGACCTCCCATAAACTTTTTGAACCATAGGGAGTGAAAAATAATTATGATAGACCACAGAGACCAATGGTGCAATTATCCCTTATCTTTATTTGGAAATAGAGGCCATCTTCTAATCAAGTACTTGTCAACTAGAGACAAAAACAAAAGTTCTTTTGTGGAAAGTTAAAAACTTAAAAATTATTGTCTTTAGCTTAAATGTCTTCTAGTCACCGTAGTCATCTTTCCTTTACGTGTTGTATCAACAGTCATTTCTTCTTTACATTATCTTTATTTGGAACTAGAGGCCATCTCCTATTCAACTTGTCAATTATTGAGACAAAAACCAAAGGCCTTTACGTGTTGTATTCGCAATCAAGTCTTCTTTGCATTATCTTTAGGCATAATTGCACAATTAATCTCTATGGTATGCCATAATTATTTTACACTACCTATGGTTCAAAAAGTTTATGGAAAGTCCTTGTAGTAAGCAATAATTACAAATCAATCCCTGACGTCAAATTCCGTTAAATTTTTTGACAAATTCTGTTAAATACCACGTCAACGCCACGTCAAACTAATAAGAATACGACACGTGTCCATCTTAATAAAAAAAATATTAAAAAATAAATAAATACACTTATTTTTTTAAAAAAATAAAAATAAAATAAAAAACTAAAAAGCAAGGGGTGGCCTGGACACCCTTAGACCTTCTAGGGGTGGCTGGGGTTGGCGTACGGCCACCCTCAGTGGCCAGGGTTGGCCATCGGGCCATCCTTAGTAGATCCAGGGGTGGCCTTTGCAATTGGGGTGGCTGCGTGCCACCTCCGGCCACCCTTGGCCACTGGGGAGGCCACGACCACCCAAGAAGTGGCCGAGGGGGGGGGGGGGGGGGCATCGGGCCACCCCCAGTAGATCCAGGGGTGGCTGTCCGCCACCCCCAGCCACCCCAAAGGTGTTCAGGGGTGGCACGCGGCCACCCTTAGTGGCCGGGGGTGGCCATCGTGCCACCCCTAGTACATCTAGGGATGGCCCGAAGGCCACCCCCAAGCAAATCGGGTAGTTGCGCGCCACCCCCGGCCACTTGGGAAGGCACGACCACCTCCAGAAGTGACCGGGGGAGGCCATTGGGCCACCCCTAGTAGATCCGGGGGTGGGACGAAGGCCACCACCAGGCAATTGGGGGTGGCTGCACGCCACCCATTGCTTTTCTTTTTCTTTTTTTTTCTTTTCTTCTTTTTTTTTCTGAATTTTAATCTTAATTTTTTTAAAAAAATAAGTTTATTTATTTATTTTTAATAAATTCATTTTTTTTTATTAAGATGGACACATGTCGCATTCTTATTGGTTTGATGTGGCGCTAACATGAAATTTAATAGAATCTGTCAAAAAATTTAATAGAATTTGACGCTAGGGATCAATTTGTAATTATTGCTTATCATAAGGATCTCCCATAAACTTTTTGAACAATAGGGAGTGAAAAATAATTATGGCATACTACAGGGACCAATGGTGCAATTATCCTTTATCTTTATTTTGAAATAGAGGCCATCTTCTAATCAAGTACTTGTCAACTAGAGAAAAAAACAAAAGTCCTTTTGTGGAAAGTTAAAAACTTAGAAATTAATGTCTTTAGCTTAAATGGCTTCTGGTAACTGTAGTCCTCTTTCCTTTATTTGTTGTACTCACAGTCAAGTCTTCGTTACATGATCTTTATTTGAAAAAACTAGAGGTCATCTCCTAATCAACTTGTCAACTATAGAGACAAAAAGAAAAGGCCTTTACGTGTTGTATTCGTAGCCAAGTCTTCTTTACATTATCTTTAGTTGGGCATAGTGGTCATCTTCTAATCAAGTACTTGTCAACTAGAGACAAAACAAAAGGCCTTTTGTGGAAAGTTAAAAACTTATAATTTAAAGTCTTTAGCTTAAATGTCTTCTGGTCACTGTAGTCATCTTTCCTTTACGTGTTGTACCTGTAGTCAAGTCTTCTTTACAATATCTTTATTTGGAATTAGAGGCCATCTCCTAATCAACTTGTCAACTACAGAGACAAAAACAAAAGGCCTTTACGTGTTGTATTCGCAGTCAAGTCTTGTTTACATTATCTTTAAGGATAATTGCATCATTGGTCTCTGTAGTATGCCATAATTATTTTTCACTCCCTATCGATCAAAAAGTTCATGGGAGGTCCTTATGGTAAGCAATAATTACAAATCGATCCCTGGCGTCAAATTCCGTTAAAATATTTTACAGATTCTGTTAAATGCCACGTTAACGCCACTTCAAAACGATAAGAACGCGACACGTATGCATCTTAATAAAAAAAATTATTAATAAATAAATAAATATACTTTTTTTTTTAAAAAAAAATTAACATTAAAATTAAAAAATAAAAAACAAAACAAAACAAAAAGTAAACTGTGGCTTGGCCACCCCCAGCCTATGGAGGTAGTCGCGCGTCACCCCTAGTGACCTAGGGGTGGCCTTTGGGTCACCCCTGGACCTTCTAGGAGTGGCCAGGGGTGGCACGCGGCCACCCCTAGTGGCAGGGAGTGGCCATCGGTCCACCCTTAGTAGATCCAAGGGTGGCCCGAAAGCCACCCCCAGGTAATTGGGGTGGTTGTGCGCCACCCTCAGCCAATGGGGAGGCTGCGGCCACCCCCAAATGTGGTCGGGGGTGGCCATAGGGCCACCTCCAAGCAATTCAGAAGGCTGCACGCCACCCCCGGCCACTTGGGAAGGCGCAGCCACCCCCAGAGGTGACCATCGGGCCACCCCTAGTAGATCCAGGGGTGGCCCGAAGGCCACCACTAGGCAATTGGGTGTGGCGCGCTTCTTTGATATAGCTCTGACTTGGCATTTAACAAAATCTGTTAAAAAATTTAACGAAATTTGACGATAGGAATCAATTTGTAATTATTGCTTACCATAAGGACCTCCCATAAACTTTTTGAACTATAGGGAATGAAAAATAATTATAGCAGACCACAGGGACCAATGGTGCAATTATCCCTTATCTTTATTTGGAAATAGATGCCATCTTCTAATCAAATACTTGTCAATTAGAGACAAAAACAAAATTCCTTTTGTGGAAAGTTAAAAACTTAGAAATTATTGTCTTTAGCTTAAATGTCTTCTGGTCACCGTAGTCATCTTTCCGTTACGTGTTATATCCGCAGTCAAGTCTTCTTTACATTATCTTTATTTGGAACTAGAGGCCATCTCCTAATCAACTTGTCAATTATTGAGACAAAAACAAAAGGCCTTTACGTGTTGTATTCGCAATCAAGTCTTCTTTGCATTATCTTTAGGCATAATTGCACAATTAGTCTCTATAGTATGCCATAACTATTTTTTACTCCCTATGGTTCAAAATGTTCATGGGAGGTCCTTGTGGTAAGCAATAATTACAAATCGATCCCTGGCGTAAAATTCCATTAAAATTTTCGACAAATTTTGTTAAATGCCACGTCAACGCCATGTCAAACTAATAAGAATGCGACACGTGTCCACCTTACAAAAATTATTAAAAAATAAATAAATATACTTATTTTTTTGAAAAAAATAAAATAAAATTAAAAACAAAAAAAAAAAACCAAAAAGTAAGGGGTGGCCTGGCCACCCTTGGACCTTCTAGTGGTGGCCGGGGTTGGCGCGCAGCCACCCTCAGTGGCCGGGGGTGGCCATCGGGCCATCCTTACTAGATCCAAGGGTGGCCCAAAGGCCACCCCCAGGCACTGGGGTGGCCAGGGGGGCTATCGGGCTACCCCAAGTAGATCCAAGGGTGGCTGTCCGCCACCCCCGGCCACCCCAGAGGTGGTTGGGGGTGGCATGCGGCCACCCTTAGTGGCTGGGTGTGGCCATCGTGCCACCCCTAGTAGATCCAGGGGTGGCCCGAAGGCATGGATTGTAAGGTTGTCATATAATTTAAGAATGAATCTGTTTCTAGTCACACCATTTATTTCCGAAGCACAACGACACAATGTATATTATGCTGCACGGTATCTGTAAAAGTCGAGTAATTCTAATAGTTTATTAAGTGTCCATAAAAAAATGAGGTGGCTTTTAAAATCATCATTTGATCAATCACATGTCTAATGATGATTTTAAATGCCGAGTAATTCTATTAGTACATTAAATGTCCATCAAATGTCCATAAAAAAAAATGAGGTGGCTTTTAAAATCATTATTTGATCAATCACACGCCCAATGGTGATTTTAAAAACTACTTCATTTTTTTAATGGACACTTGATGGATATTTAATGTACTAATAGAATTACTCTTAAATACCACCTTATTTTTTTATGAACGTACACTTGATGAATACTTAATGTACATATACATGTAGAATTACTCGTAAAAGACTAATTTATATTTCTGAATATCAGCTCAATAATATCCCATTTTCTATGCATAATAGAAAATTAGAAATATTAAAAATCATGAAAAATTCACATTAATGGCCTAGACAACGAGGTTTGTGGGAATCAATTTTTTATTTTTTTTTTAAGTGCCTTTAAATGATCTTGAAGAGAGGCAAGCTGTAGTTGGTAGCGTGTGTATTATTGAGGAGGGCAATGGCAAAAGGGTAGATTGTGATGTACATGACTGGGGAGTGGGGACACTTTAATAAGAAAGACCAGATCAGAGGGGGCAAACTTGTGGACTGGGAGTCATTATTTTGGGTTGACGTTGAATGAATGCGTAGCAACGTAAATCAATTCTCTTGTTTTTTCCAATCCTATCCAACTGCAAATTTTCCTGCTTTCACACATCACATGCATTCCCTGAATCGTCTTGAAAATTTCTTTTGGAATCCAAAGTGTATGATATATATTGACGAGGGCAATGACGAAGGGTTGATTGTTGTGTCCATGATTCGGACACCTTAATGAAAAAGATATATAGAAAGAGAAAGTGTGAGCGATGACCCAGAAAGAAGGACTGGAATTGTGAAGGTTTGGACCAATTATTTTTGGGGATTATTAGTGCATGCAAACATGACTCACGGCAAATTTACTTGCTGCGAAGTTGCACTTTGACTTTACTGAATAAATGAGTGGCTGAAGACTAATAACAAGAATGAAATTAAATGAGTAAATTGATATGATTATTGTGGATTTATATTGCACATAAAATGTCATTTCTCCTCCACGATATCAGTTTGGTGGGTGTACCTTCATATCAAGTTTAATGATCATCGGTGGTAGTCAACATTTGATGGTCTTCAAAGATTAAAGCCTAAACATTTTGGAAGGCTATCAAATGTTGTAACCTGAGTGCTTCACAATCTTGCATTTGATTGGCAATAAGAATTGAAACAAATGTGACAAATAACGTGCAATTCTCAAGGTTTCATCAAGGAACCAAGATTCTAGACAAGTTGTTCGAATTTTATATTAAATTTAGATGGTCCGAAAGAGGGAGTTGGAAAGCCCACCTATCTCGACAAATTAGGCTAGAGCAAACCTATCATATACGATGGGGATTATAGCCAAACTTAAGGATGGCCAGATCACTCCCCAAGTGTTTGAGGTGGCTCAACCACCCCTGAATCTGACAGGTGTGGCTGAACATCTCCAAACACTTGGCGGTTGCTTTGCCTCATCTAGGGGTGGTTCGATTTAGCTTAAATGTCTTCTAGTCGCTATAGTCTGTCCTTCGTTTTTGTCAACTAAAGATAAAAACAAAAAGAGCTCTTTAAAAAGTTAAAAACTTAGAAATTAAAGTCTTTAGCTTAACTATCTTTTCGGCCGATGCAATCTTTCCTTTAGATAATTTACGATAGCTACATTATATTTGCTTTTTCTTCCTTAAATATAAAGAAAATTTAAAAATAAAAAATAAAAAATAAAATAAGAAAATCACTTAAAGCAGATTCTCTATAGGTTCTCTAAATATTGGGTATGCTACAATGCTAGGAAATGAGCTTCCCTATAACTTCCCTTCCATCATTTGAAGGGTTAAATATATTTTTGCCCCCTATGGTTTAACAATTTTATTTTTTTTCACTTAGGTTTCATTTTGTATCGCAGATGGTACATCGCTTCTGACTAAAAAAAGAATGATAACTCCTTCCAATTTCACTCTAAAAATTGACGGAGGTCAACGTCAATTCTATAAAAAAACAGACATGTGTCCCTATGACTCATTAAAAAAAAAATTAAAAAAATTAAAAAATAAGGGTGACTAAACAACCCCCTTGAGTCATGGGGGGGTGTTTCGGCCACCCCCAAATAACAAAATGGGGTGGCCAAAACCACCCCCAAAGGCCTTTGCCACCTCCATTTAGATTAGGGGTGGTTTTGGCCACCTCCTAAGGCCTATTTGGGCTTAGCCGAACCACCCTCATGGCCAATGGGGGTCGTTCGGCCATCCTTGAGTGCCAAACTCAAAGATTAATTATTTTGTTATTTTGTTATTTTTTCTTTTTGGCCTTGTTGAGTTGGCAGTAGGGGATGGTCGAAACCACCCCAAAGCCAAATGGGAGTGGCCGAGCCATCCTTATTTGGCCCAAGGGCATTTTGCCCAAAGGGTGACCCAAGCCACTCCTCTTTTTTTTCTAAGTTTTTTTTTTTTCAATGATTTTAATTTTTTTTTAATGTTTTTAGTTTTTTAGTTTTTTCTTATAATTTTTTTTTTAAAAGAAAAAAAAATTAATGAGCCATATCGACACGTGTCTATTTTTTAGGGATATTAACGTGAACTTTCGCCAATTTTTAGACAGAAGTTGGAAGGAGGTATTATCTCCCTTTTTAACCATAAGCAAGGTGTCATATACGATACAAAATAAAACCTAGGTAGAAAAAAACTAAAGTTGTTAAACTACATGGTGTCAAAGGTATTTAATCTTTATTTTAATACAAAATATTTCTTTATCAACTCCCATTTCTCATCTCTTTGCCTTTCATTGGAGATTGTGCTGGGATTTTATAAAAAATGTGAAAATAAGTAAGGAATTTATATTTTGTAACAAAACTAATATTTAATTTGTATATGGAAATATAATGAAAGCAATCATGAAGTGTACGTATTTGGATAGAAAAATAAAAGTAGTTTTTTTTTTTTCTAAATTTATGAAAAAATAAATAAATAGTTTGAGTGCTCTTACGTACATGCTGTCGTGTTGTATACATAGTCAAGTTTTCTTAACATTACCTTTCTCGGAAGAAGGTATTATTAAATTGGGCGCATGATTTGAAATAGCTTAACTACCCATCAACGAACTTTAGACAAGTTTTTTGAAGATTAAATTAACCAGTAAATTAAACTAGTTAATCTTCAAACTTGATTAGCATTGTAATACTAATATGCATACGTATCTGGTCCTAAAGCTTGTTTGACATAGAAAAATGGAAGTAAGCTAAATCCGAAAGGGATAATAGGGTTAAAAACAATGAAGTTGAAGGACGTGGAGGGTAAAAAATCTTTATAACTCTAGACTAGGGTAGGTATTTCATGCATGGAAATTGCTTCTATTTTTTATTATTATTATTATTATTATTTTATTGGAAGGACCACAACACATAGGCTTTAGGGAGATAAGAGGGGGTGGTGTAGAGCATTACTCCTGCAATTAAGGTGACCAAATCGCCCCTTGCCCAATGGGTTGATTCGGTCACCTCCGAACCACACTAATATCCACCCCCTCACTAGGAGCCACCCTTTCTTTATTTCATTTTTTTTTTTGAACTATTATTTATTCGTTTACTTATCATTGTGATATGGCCCGTTAATTTAAAATGTATAGTTCAAATAAGAGGTATTGCATCAAATCTCAATCCAAATTGTTGCCTGTCAGAGAAAGGAAAGACAACCTTTCCTCTCAAGCTTTCTTAATATGGTATTAGTATAAGCTCCGGTGATTAGCAATGTGCAAAAAATGTGGGCTGCCAAACAAACAGCCATGGGAACTTGCTAGAAAATGTGAAAGATTACTCCGATTTTATTGATCCATTTAGGGTAACAAAAAAGGAGATAACCTTTGTTTTTTTAAAGATATACAACATTTGGAAGCAGTCAATTAAGCCAGCTTCAACTTCGTCAATATAGACTGCAATTATTTCAACCACTGTCTATGACCATTTCCATTAGTAGCAAAAAGTAAGAATTGGTTTATCATCCTGTTGAGTATTTGAAAAAGTGATGCATGTACGTTTTAGTTATCCATTGGTAATATATATATATATATATATATATATATATATATATATATATATATATATATATATATATATATATATATATATATTTCTTCTACTTGAAGTGCAAGTAAATAAAAAAGAACTCACCATATAATGTTCGAAAAGAGATATGATACCAACCACATCATATTATATTCGAAAAGAGATATGATACGTTTATAACTTCTGTACAACTTTTGTGTAACTCCAACAAATTCTTTTTAAAATCAAACATTGAATATTCATCATGTGACAATATATAAACTATTAAATATGTAAAATTTAATATGAAAAAGAGAGAATCTTTCTCAAATTAAGAAGAATCATACATACAAGTAACAACTACAAGTAATAAGCATATGTTAGTTGTATCCGTTTTCTCTTTACATGACATTTGATACTTATACAGCCTCCAGGTTATGAGAGAGCATGCAGAACACGAAGCAAAGGGTAGGAAGTTTAAGGGCATTCATGCTTTATCGCTTTAGATTATTATGAGATTCTATATAACATACACAAATGTCACATACTGAATTTTTCCCAATCCTCTAAACTAAATAGAATATGTACAACAACAAAAACAAGTACTTTGACAAATGTTGTTTCTCTCCTAAGACAAAATTGACATGTTTTTTCTTTGTACTCTCTACCATGATATGCGTGTGAATTCACGTTACTATTTTAAATTAATAATGTTTACAGTGATAAATCATTGTACATTGATATGTTGTCTATTCAAATTTTAAACATTCATACGCATATCTAACAAAAATACGTGCATATCTTATACATACTCCAAGTACCTATGATTACGCTTTAATTTATATATAATTGATTTTGAAAAGCCTCATTTATAACTTAAATTACACTCTATTTCTCAAACTAACATCCAATTCGTGCTTCAATCTCTTAACTATGACTCTATATAACTCAGACCTATAAACTATCAAGATGTTCGGACACATTGGTGTACTAGAGTCAAGTCTAAGTCCTAGGCATTTGATAAGATCGACTGAAGTATCCAACTATTATGAAACTTGATTTCATGCATGTATTATGTAGTTTTATTATCTCCATCTTCTCAACCCTTTTGTATACTTCTTGATTAGGACGAATTAAATTACTTATTAATTTGCATGGCTTTTCTATTACTAATTGTACCTTAAGGCTCCATTTTGATTACTGGGAATTGAGATAAAACACAAATTGGCATTGGATTTGAATAAAACTGGAAGAGATATGCTCTACTAAACTGGATTTTTTGGGCAGGTTCTTGGAAAGATCATAGAGAATTTTGATTTCTCTAGCAAAGGGTTGATGGGCGTAATACAGAATTTATGTATCTCACTACAAAAAATTTCATCATTAGCGGCTAGCAAATTTGGCCGCTAATGATGTTATTTTGGCCGTTATTAATCAATAGCAGCCAACTTTGGCCGCTAATAGTCCGACGCTAAAAACTATTAGCGGCCACTTTTTTGACTCGCCGCTAATAATTATTTTATAGCGGCGAACTCGGTAGCCATTAAAAATAATTTTATCCGCCGCAATTTTTTTGTTAACCGAGTCTAAAGTCGCCGCTAATACGAGACTATTAGCAGCGACACGTTTGATCATCCAATCGATCTTGATAGACCAATAGGATCGATAGATCATCCAATCGATCGATAAGACCGATAGATCATCTGATCAATCTTGATAGACCAATAGGATCGATAGATCATCTAATCAATCGTGATCAATCGATAGATCATCTGATCGATCTTGAGAGACCTATAGGATCGATAAATCATCCAAGATTGATCGATCCTATAGGTCTATCAAGATCGATCGGATGATCTATCAACCCTATGGATCAATCGCGATCGATTAATAGGATCGATAGATCATCCGATCGATTTTGATAAACCAATTCGATCTTGATAGACCTATATGATCGATAGATCATCTGATCGATCTTGATAGACCTATAGGATTGATAGATCATTCGATCGATCATGATAGATCAATAGATCGATTGATCACGATCGATAGATAATCCGATCGATCGTGATCGATCAATAGAATTGATAGATCTTCCGATCGATCTTGATAGACCAATAGGATTGATAGATCATCCAATCGATCGATAAGACCGATAGATCATCCGATCGATCCTAATCAATCAATAGGATCAATAGATCATATATCGATCTTGATAAACCAATATAATCGATAGATCATTTGATCGATCGTGATAGAGTTCGACTGATCAGACTTCACACAATGAAGGTTTAATCGATTAATATGATTGATAAACCATCTGATCGACCATAGTGCATTAATTATTAAAACAATTTTTTAAAAAAAAAAAAAGAAAAAAAAAAAAGGAAAACTAGTTTTCTATTAATTTTTTTTTTTTTAAAAAAAAAAAGAACGATTTTTTTTTGTTGGTTGAAAGAAAAACCATAAATCAACTTTTTTTAAAAAAAAAAAAAAAAAAAAAAAAAAAAAAAACTAAAACAAAAAAAAAAAATGAAAAAGATTTTTTATTTTTTAAAAAACTAAAAACTAAAAATTTTGAAAACATTAAAAAAAAAAAAAAAAAAAAAACGAAAAAAGTAAAAATATTATTAGCGGCCATAACAAAAGTGGCCGCTAATAATCAACTATTAGCGGCCATAAAAAAAAGTGGCCGCTAATAGTTTATTATTAGCTAATTGCTTCCCGGAATTTCCCACAGCTCCCGCCAAGTTATTAGCGGCCACATTAGTGGCCGCTAATAATCAATTATTAGCGGCCATAACAAAAGTGGCCGCTAATAATCAACTATTAGCGGCCATAACAAAAGTGGCCGCTAATAGTTTTATTATTAGCTAATTGCTTCCCGAAATTTCCCGCAACTCTCCCGCCAAGTTATTAGCGGCCACTTATTAGCGGTGACCCGAATTTCGACGCTAATATTAATATTTTGTGTATTAGCGTCCATTTTTAGCGGCCACAATTAGGTGGCCACTAATAGTTTATAAAATAGCGGCAACTATTAGCGGCCACTTGTATTTGGCCGCTAATAATATGATCATTAGCGGCCACTATGCGTTGGCCGCTAATAATGTGGCCGCTAATGATGAAATTTCTTGTAGTGTCTATTATTTAATGAGAAATTAATTCTACAAATTACAACTTATCCTACAATGTTGACATGGCAATTTGAACTAACTCTTGAATTTTTTTTATTTATTTTTTTTGTTAAGTCAACATTCTGAGATAGTTGTGGAATAAAAAATGTAATTTCTAACATTACTCTGATTTAAAATGTGGCTAAGGCTACTGAAAGTGGACAAGAATCCGCTCCATTAAACGCTATTTTACAATCAAGATTTTATTTTGTTTTATTTAACAGTAATTTTAAATGACGTGACAATATATTCACTACATGGCATCATGTAAATCATTGGATGAAACAAAATAAATTATCAACAATGAAATGACTTGAAATGGAGCCGACCCTCTTAGGCTAAAAGTGGTGACTTTTAGTGGACGGATTGCCTCTTAAACTATCTTTGATGATACAAAATTCTCCTTTAGAAGAAATTGGCCCCATATGATTTCACTATCTAACAGTCTGGAAAAGTGCTTCAATAGCATTTCTAAAGTGGTGGTCACGTAGATGTTTAATTATTTTGATGTGAATGCTTTCTGTTACATGGCTAGACTTAGAACCATATATAGAATCATTTGAAAGTTTTATAACCTGATTAAAAAAAAAAAAACTATATTTAAAAAGTTGCATCACTAAGAAAAAAAGAAATTAGTAAAATAATGTTGGGAAGAAAGTGCGAAAAAAATTGGAACTAAGAAGGTTATAGGAAAAAAATCTGGTCAGATGCTACATATATACTACACCCTTATCCAACATCAACTCTTATTTTTATTTTTTTATTTATTTATTATTTTTTAACAAAAGCCTCATCGAGGGGTTGATAGGCACTCCCAATAAGATAAGGGCGTAATATGTAACATTATTATTTAAAAATCTTTGCCAAAGTTACAGACATGTAATTAGTCAAAGCCAACAGCACTTTACATTTACCAGTAGAAGATGATGATAGCGTGAAGCTGGCAGCGGAGATAAAAGTGCCGAGGTGGAATCAATGGAGGATGGCGGCCACAAGGTGGGTGGTGTATGAGGTTCGTGATTTGATTCACTAGGCATTCCCTTGCTCGATAAAAGATTGACATTATATTTGAACATGGTCGGTTAGTTAAAGCTGTAATTCAAAACTAACATGAGATAAGACCCAATCCAACAGATCATACTATGTACTACAAACAATTCAAAAGAATAGTTGGTGAACTTGAAGAAAAAGTTATTTACTTGAAGGAAAAAAAAAAAAAAAGAATAAAAGAAAGAATTAAAAAAGGGCGGCCCTAAAAAAAAAAGATTGACTCGGTTGGTGAAGATATACAGAAGTTGCATGGAAGGATAGTAGTGGAATTTTTTGGTTGGTGGGTTACTGCGCTCAGTTCACTTACTTCTTCCAAGTACCAAGTACTCCAAACAAGACCATTGACTACCCACTCACATATGCCCCCGATCGACACCCTTGGCCTGATTCAAATGGTTGGATGTCAAAGTTGTTTTTCTAAATGGTGAAGAGATTTATATGGAGCAGCCCAAGGGGCTTATAATCCTTGTTCAAGAACACACAAGTGTTCAAATTGGTGAAATCCTTGTAGGATTAAAGCAAGCTCTTAAAAAATGGCATAAAAGTTTGACAAAGTGATGTTGTCTAATGCATATTTGATTAATATATAGTGCAAGTAAATGCATAGCATGTTTTTACAATAATGAATGTGTCATTATTTGTTTATATATATTGGTGACTAGCTTGTTTATTTTATAAACTAGCATTGATATTGTGCATGAAACTAAAAGACCTCTTGCGTATAATTTTAATATAAAATAAATGGGTAGAACTAATGTCATATTGGACATTAAAGTTCTTAGAGATAATGATTACATTATTTTATCTCAGACATATCATGTTGAAAAGATGCTTAAAAGATTTGAGCACTTTGATTATTTGTCCATGTTTACACCATATGATTCAAAATACATTTGGTAAAGAACTACGGTGATGATGTTATGCAAGAAAAATATGCACAATTCATTGATAGCTTGATATTTTGACAAGTTGTACACGCCCTGATATTGCATATGTTGTTGACATGTTGAGTAGGTATACTTATAATCATACTATTGGGCATTGAGATGCTATCTCTAAATTGTTGAGATATTTAAAAGATACAATTAATTTTGGTTTGTCATATTGTGATTATTCTCCTTTATTGAAAGGATATTGTAATGCTAACTGAATTTTTGATTCAGATGAGGTAAAGCCTATAAGTGGTTTTATGTGTTTACTCTGACTAGATGGACTATCTCTTGGAGGTCCTTAAAATAGAATTGCATAGCAAGGTTTACTATGGAGTCAGAGTTAGTTGCCTTGGAGAAGGCAGGAACTGAAGATGAATGGCTAAGGAGCTTATTAATCAAATTGATTTGCCTTTATATACTAATTCAGATCCATTTGTATTTTGATTGTGATTGACAGGCTGCCATAGCTCGAGCAATGAGCAAGATCTATAATGAGAAAAGTGCACAATATTGTGAGACAGCTTATTGAGACCGGTATAAATTCCATGAAATGTGTGAGGTCAAAAAGGAATTTTGTAAATTCTTTGACCAAGCCACTAGCGAGAAGGCTGGTGAGTAAAACATCGAGGGGGATAGGACTGATACCCAAATTATGACACTGTGATTGATACCCAACCTCTGTGATTGGAGATCCCATGAATGAGGTTTAATGGGAAACGAAGTCACAAGTGATCATGTTGAGGTACTGTCATTCTATGTTTATCCATTATCTTGTTGAGAAGATAATGATGAGTCCATCCCTATGGTGTAAAACAGTACAAGATGCAGAGTGATTAAGGATGAGTTTAAAAACTCTTAATGGATCCATAGTCCCTACGTGTTGGGATGGGGTGTTCCCTGCACACACTCTTGATGGATGCCACCTATGTGAGTGTGGAGGTGGTGCCGCCTCCTATGAGACTAGGGTAGGTCTCTAGAGCGCTCATGAAACCCAGGGGCGCATGGCCTGTATAAGGCGCCAACCCGCTATAGAACAACCCAATTTTGTTTTGGAGAAAGTTATGTGGGTGATAAGTTTGGTCAACTTGTGAATTTGGTTAAAAGAGTTTAACTCTACCACGATTCATTAAGTTCCTACTTATTTATCCTAGGTGTGGTTAAAACCTTCGGGTACCACATTGATGCATGCTTTCAATCTCCCTATATTCTAGTGTTTGTAACATGTGGGAGATTGTTGTAATATGTGTGTTACAAACATTATTTCATTTTTAGCCATCTTTAAATGTTTTACCATTTGGTATTAAAATATATTCATGAGTTTTTATGGCAAAGAAAAAAAAATTGATTTATTAAAATATATATTTATGAGTTTTTATTTTGTAACCGTTGGTTATTAAAAAATTGTTTTTATGGCTTTTAAATCTTCAAACATTTTGTCATTATTAAAGTTTATTACTTTTGATTTGTAACGGTTAATAGTTATGAGTCTTATGACCGTTTGTCATTCATGAGCCTTAAAAGAAAATCTATAATGCTAACATTTTTTGACCGTTTATATAAATTGAGTTCCCAATGCATTTGAGAATTATCTTCTTCTTTGGCTAAAACCTCTAATATATTTTTCTAGTGTGCATTCATATATTTCAACGTGAATTTGGTTTTAAGCCATAAAGCTATTGTTATATTATTAGCTTTTCTACAAGAAAAATATTCTAAAGTCCCCCATCCTGATCAAAGGGTTGTTCTATTTGATCTTTGTTATTGGAAGTGTGTCCTTAACGAAGATAGACGCTATAGTCTAATCCTGGGAGGTTACGTGTCAAGAGATCCGATCACACCGAGTTATACACTCCGGGAGGCACGAATCAACCTTTAAGGACAACGCTCTTCTTGCGTGATTCTATAGCATTGTGAGATCTTTCCTTAATTTAATTTTAATCTCTTGTACAGTATTTATTTTATTATTATTATTATTATTTCGGATCAATATGGTCTAGTATCAACAATAATTTTTCAATTATTTGTTTAACAATTATTTATTTAATTGTTAATTTTCATATTGATATTATTTTATTTCAATAAGAACTTTGTGCACCATTCAATATTATTTCCAACAATCTTAAAGGTTGATTTACGTTGATGGTTGCACAAATATTTTGATTAAGGTGATAACAATGGTATTTGAACTTATGAGAAGTTAAATACAATTGGAGTTTGCGGTATGTAATTCGCATACAAGAAAGATGAAATCAATTAGTAGTTGAAAAGATGAAGACTCTGTTGTGAAAAAAAATTTATCTGATTTGTTTGTTAGAAGAAAAGCTTGATTTCATTTGTCGATATTGGAAGTGAAAATATTTTTGACAAAAAGAATTTTTCAATTATTTGAACTCAAATTTGTATTATTTAATTTGCTTGTCAAATAATCTTTTTGTGTTAGGTCACGAATCTTGCAATAAAAGTTGAGACTTTTATAGAATTTTAGAACTTAGTAATTTCTATTTTGTTGTGCTGAGTTTGTTGGAGAACATTCACATCTACTAATAATAACAAATGTGAATGATTACTTATGTTGTAAAAGAGAAAATAAACATTGCTAATTTTGTGCAAAGAATACCATTTTGCTAAATATTCTTGTAGGTAAGCACATGTAAGAGGAAGAGATTTGGTGTGTATGTTCAATTGATCGGTTTTCATGACACCTAATTGGTATGTGGTGACTTAGCCTATTTTGGAGGATCTTGGAGTAAAACCGTTGGCTCCGCTGTGAGTTCTTAAATTATGTTTTATATGCCTTGATTTTTTTTTTTTAACATGATATACAATTTCATTTATTAAAATGAAAAAAAAAAAATCAAGTAATGAAGGTGCTCCTTGATTGAATTAAAGCTGATGAAAAAAAAAATTATAATTATGTGAATATTGTATCTAATAAGCGGCATATGTTGATTGATCTATTTTTTTAAAAAAAAAAAAAAAAAAAAAAAAAAAGAAAAAGAAATAGCACATAGCACTTATGTTAGCTATGGAATGCTAGATTAGCATGAATACTTTAAAAGTATTTGCTAATTAATTTTTTTTTTTTTTTTATCTATATCATTTAACTTTCAATTTTCCTAACATGCTGATTAGGAATAAATATATGTGATGATTGATGTTCCTATTAGAGCTCATTTAACATCTGAGAATTTATCATATCGTAAAAATGATCATAACAATGGCGTATTTATAACAATAAGCCAATAATAGTTGATTATTACATGGTTGAGCCTAATACTTTGCATATTTATTGTAGCTTAAGTTGGAAAGATTTTTTTCATCTTGGTAGAACTTGAAAAAATTGTTACAAGCAGTAATAATTATTTAGTGAAGTTCCTTAGAAAATCACAAGTGGTGATTCATATAAAAGAAAGAAAAAAAAAATCAACGCTTCAGAAAATTCTCAATTGAGAGAAATGAAATAAGAAAAAAGATAACAGATCATACTTAGAGAAAGATTGGCTCATGTAAGTCACATTTCTTAAAGCACTTGTGTGCTGTTAATGAATATTTGATTTCTTGTTCTTACTTGGGTTATTCATTAATATTTGATATGATAGATTTATGCATGTAAATCTTGGCTACATCAAACAAATGAAAATAAATTATGAATGCTACAATTGTTAGTTTTGGACTATCCACCAATGTGTGGGGGAAGCTAATTTTTTGCTTGTTACATTTATAATAAAGTGCTTCATAAGAAAATTAGTAAAACTTCTTATGAACTTTTTAGAAAGATATTATTAAGTCTATCTCGGAATACCTCAAAGTGTGGGGGTGTTTCGCAAAGATTATGTTGCCTGAGCCTAAAATAAGGAAAAGTTATTGCATGAATCTTCTGTTGCTTCTAATAAATTTGTTGATGATTTGCAAGAATTGAGAAGAAGCAAGCGAGCTAGAAAAGAAATGAATTTCGGTAATAATTTTATTGCTTATATTGTTGATGATAATCCAACATGTTATTGTGAAGCAATTAAATCTATTTGATGCATTAGTTTTGGTTAGAGGCTATAAATAATGAATTGGAATAAATTATGTCTAACCATATTTGAAACTCATTGAGTTACCTCCTTCAACCAAATCACTTGGGTGTAACTAGATGTTTAAGAAAAAGCTTAAACTGGATGATATGATAGATAAGTACAAGGCAAGCTTGATAGCTAAAAGTTATAAGCAAATGCCAAATGATGATTATTTAGTACTTATTATCTGTTTACTATAATTACATATATAAAATGTTATTTGCCATTGCTTCTATTTATAAATTTGTTGTACATCAAATGGATGTCAAAGTTGTTTTTCTAAATGGTGAAGAGATTTATATGGAGCAGCCCAAGGGGCTTATAATCCTTGTTCAAGAACACACAAGTGTTCAAATTGGTGAAATCCTTGTAGGATTAAAGCAAGCTCCTAAACAATGGCATAAAAGTTTGACAAAGTGATGTTGTCTAATGCATATTTGATTAATAGTGCAAGTAAATGCATAGCATGTTTTTACAATAATGAATGTGTCATTATTTGTTTATATATATTGGTGACTAGCTTGTTTATTTTATAAACTAGCATTGATATTGTGCATGAAACTAAAAGACCTCTTGCGTATAATTTTGATATAAAATAAATGGGTAGAACTAATGTCATATTGGACATTAAAGTTCTTAGAGATAATGATTACATTATTTTATCTCAGACATAACATGTTGAAAAGATGCTTAAAAGGTTTGAGCACTTTGATTATTTGTCCATGTTTACACCATATGATTCAAAATACATTTGGTAAAGAACTACGGTGATGATGTTATGCAAGAAAAATATGCACAATTCATTGATAGCTTGATATTTTGACAAGTTATACACGCCCTGATATTGCATATGTTGTTGACATTTTAAGTAGGTATACTTATAATCCTACTATCGGGCATTGAGATGCTATCTCTAAATTGTTGAGATATTTAAAGGGTACAATTAATTTTGGTTTGTCATATTGTGATTATTCTCCTTTATTGAAAGGATATTGTAATGCTAACTGAATTTTTGAATTCAAATGAGGTAAAGCCTATATGTGGTTTTATGTGTTTACTCTGACTGGATGGACTACCTCTTGGAGGTCCTTAAAACAGAATTGCATAGCAAGGTTTACTATGGAGTCAGAGTTAGTTGCCTTGGAGAAGGCAGGAACTGAAGATGAATGGCTAAGGACTTTATTAATCAATTGATTTGCCTTTATATACTAATTCAGATCCATTTGTGTTTTGATTGTGATTGATAGGCTGCCATAGCTCGAGCAATGAGGAAGATCTATAATGAGAAAAGTGCACAATATTGTGAGACAGCTTATTGAGACCGGTATAAATTCCATGGAATGTGTGAGGTCAAAAAGGAATTTTGTAAATTCTTTGACCAAGCCACTAGCGAGAAGGCTGGTGAGTAAAACATCGAGGGGGATAGGACTGATACCCAAATTATGACACTGTGATTGATACCCAACCTCTGTGATTGGAGATCTCATGAATGAGGTTTAATGGGAAACGAAGTCACAAGTGATCATGTTGAGGTACTGTCATTCTATGTTTATCCATTATCTTGTTGAGAAGATAGTGATGAGTCCATCCCTTTGGTGTAAAACAGTACAAGATGCAGAGTGATTAAGGATGAGTTTAAAAACTCTTAATGGATCCATAGTCCCTACGTGTTGGGATGGGGTGTTCCCTGCACACACTCTTGATGGATGCCACCCATGTGAGTGTGGAGGTGGTGCCGCCTCCTATGAGATTAGGGTAGGTCTCTAGAACGCTCATGAAACCCAGGGGCGCATGGCCTGTATAAGGCGCCAACCCGCTATAGAACAACCCAATTTTGTTTTGAAGAAAGTTATGTGGGTGATAAGTTTGGTCAACTTGTGAATTTGGTTAAAAGAGTTTAACTCTACCACGATTCATTAAGTTCCTACTTATTTATCCTAGGTGTGGTTAAAACCTTCGGGTACCACATTGATGCATGCTTTCAATCTCCCTATATTCTAGTGTTTGAAACATGTGGGGGATTGTTGTAATATGTGTGTTACAAACATTATTTCATTTTTAGCCATCTTTAAATGTTTTACCATTTGGTATTAAAATATATTCATGAGTTTTTATGGCATAGAAAAAAAATTGATTTATTAAAATATATATTTATGAGTTTTTATTTTGTAACAGTTGGTTATCAAAAAATTGTTTTTATGACTTTTTAATCTTCAAACATTTTGTCATTATTAAAGTTTATTACTTTTGATTTGTAACGGTTAATAGTTATGAGTCTTATGACCGTTTGTCATTCATGAGCCTTAAAAGAAAATCTATAATGCTAACATTTTTTGACCGTTTATATAAATTGAGTTCCCAATGCATTTGAGAACTATCTTCTTCTTTGGCTAAAACCTCTAACATATTTTTCTAGTGTGCATTCATATATTTCAACGTGAATTTGGTTTTAAGCCATAAAGCTATTGTTATATTATTAGCTTTTCTACAAGAAAAATATTCTAAAGTCCCCCATCCACTTTGATCAAAGGGTTGTTCTATTTGATCTTTGTTATTGGAAGTGTGTCCTTAACGAAGATAGACGCTATAGTCTAATCCTGGGAGGTTGCGTGTCAAGAGATCCGATCACACCGAGTTATACACTCTGGGAGGCACGAATCAACCTTTAAGGACAACGCTCTTCTTGCGTGATTCTATAGCATTGTGAAATCTTTCCTTAATTTAATTTTAATCTCTTGTACAGTATTTATTTTATTATTATTATTATTATTTCGGATCAATATGGTCTAGTATCAACAATAATTTTTCAACCAATTATTTGTTTAACAATTATTTATTTAATTATTAATTTTCATATTGATATTATTTTATTTCAATAAGAACTTTGTGCACCATTCAATATTATTTCCAACAGTTGCATGGAAGGATAGTAGTGGAAGTTTTTGGTTGGTGGGTAACTGCGCGCAGTTCACTTACTTCTTCCAAGTACCAAGTACTCCAAACAAGACCATTGACTACCCACTCACATATGCCCCCGATCGACACCCTTGGCCTGATTCAAATGGTTGGTGGGTTTCTCCTCAATTTTCAACCAACTCACCAACGCCTTACTGTCTTTTAGAACCTGCGTTTTTAAATCATAATTCCGAACGCTTCACATTCTGCAATGTCTTTTAAAAATGTAGATTATTCTTGTAAAATCGCAATTTTAAACGCTCTAAGTATGAATGCGCTTAATTTATATATAAGTGATTTTGAAAATCCTCATTTATAACTTAAATTACACTATTTCTCAAACTAACATCCAATTAGTACTTCCATCTCTAAACTATGACTCCATATAACTCAAACCTATAAACTACCAAAATGTTTGGACACATTGTTGTATTAAGTCTAAGTTCTAGGCATCTGATAAGACTGAAGTATCCTATTATTATGAAACTCGATTTCATGCATGTATACTTCTTGATTAGGACGCATTAAATTTTTTGTTGATTTGCATGGCTTTTCTATTACTAATTGTACCCTAAGCCTCCATGTTGATTACTGGGAAATGAGATAAAACACAAATTGGCATTGAATTTGAATAAAACTAGAAGAAGATATGCTCTACTAATCTGGATTTTTTGTGCATATTTTTGGAAAGATCATTTGAATTCTTTAGCGAAGCTGCCTTGAGTCTTCTCTAAAGAGTGGTTGGCGTGATAAAGAATTTTTGTATCTATTATTTAATGAAAAATGTTAGAAACTACAGTTTTATTCGACAATGTTTACGTGACAATTTGAACTAACTCTTCATTTATTATTTTATTTTAATAATGACTAATTCAGAGGTTAGTTGAGATTATTACGTCAGTATTATGAGATAGTTATAAGATAAAAATAATATTTCTAGCATTACTCTTATTTAAAACGTGGCTAAGGTTGCTGAAAGTGTACAAAGATTTGCTCCATTTCACTTTTAATGGAGATGAGTTATTTTACGATCAAGATTTTATCTTGTTTTTTCTAACGATAATTTTAAATAACGTGACAACATATTCATTAGATGACATCATATATACCGTTGGATGAAACAAACTAAATTATCGACAATGAAATGACTCTCACCATCTCGAAAGACCATATTAAGCTGAAAGTGGTGTGACTTTTGGTGGGCCGATTGCCTCTTTAATTATCATAATGACACAAAATTCTCCATAGAAGAAATTGGGCCCATATGATTTCACTATCTAACGATCTGGAAAAATATTTCAATAGCATTTTTAAAGTGGCCGGTGGTCACGTACATGTTTAATCATTCGGATTTGGATGCTTAACTTACATGGTTAGAAATATAGAATCAGTTGAAAGCATTTATAACCTGATTCCCAAAAAAAAAAAAAAAAAGAGCTCTAAAAAGCTAACATGCACATATGGTTCAATGTGAAAAAATAATTTCAGAAGGTGAAAAGTTTGCTCTGATCTCCCTTTTACTCTATATGGCTTCTTTTTTTTCTTTTTTTTTTCTATTTAATTTTGAGACTTCTTCTTAGCTCTTTCATGGTATCTAACAGCTCTTATCACTATATTTATATGTGATGAAAAAAAAAAAAAAACAGAACATAAAAACAAACATGCTATAGCGGTTCTTTAATAGATTCTTAAATAGCTTATTCTTTATCTTGTATCTTATGTCTTTGTTTGTATAAAAATACTTCATTTCGTTGTCTTTCAGTAAATATTCTACTCCTTAATTGGTCCAACAAATAATGTAAACTAAGGAAATACAATGATTACTTGATCCTAATCCTTTACTCTATATTTTGTAAATTAATTTAGTCGGTCTGTCAAAAACCTTTTATCTATTTTATTAAATCACTATTTATTTCAAAATTTTAAATTAATAAGAAAATGTGACTTTAATTATTGAAATTAATATTTTAAAACTTCTCCTCACATATTAAACTATACAATATGTGAACTATATATTGTTAAAACATTTTCAAAATTAATATGTATCTACATTTATTTTGTGTTTTGAGAAAGTTTTAAAAGGAATGTATTAAAAAACATTAAATGAAGATAGTCTCACATGGGAAAAAAATAGAAAGTGTAGTTGGCATTTATGAGGTCTAACACACTTTAAGCATTTAAAATAATGCTTGGGTATATGCACTTACGTGTATACTCTAGTAAGGTGCGAATCACGGGATGCATACGTGTGTGCGTGTGGTAGTGGGTTGTAGGGTGCACTTGGCCCTTAGCACGGGAGCGATCTAATCATGTCCATTCAATTTTGGATGGTCATGATCATTCGATTTGGTGGTTTAATCTAAACCATAGGATGCTTCTTATTAAATCTAGTGGTTGGATTTACTGGACCATCATTAAAGTAAACTGTAAGGTTAAATCACGTTTGATCTAACGGTTGAGAATAATTAATAAAGATCATTAAATAATCATTAACAGTTATTTGATGTGATGGTCAGAATTAAGTATCTGTTAAAATAGCAGTTTATGGATGTTACCTAAGTAGTTATGGACGGTTGGATTAACAGTTATTCAACACAATACAGAAGTAACTGTTGTCCAATTATTAATAAAAAGATAACTAAATTTCTTTAATCTTTAGTTCTTTTCTTGATACCTTATGTATTTAAATTTCGAGTCCTCTATCTCTTGTTATAATAGAAAATCTGAAAGTGTTCTGGTTTATTTTTGTTTGTGCAAAATACAATTAAACAAACAAAGTATTCTGGGCTACATCGTATCCTGGAGAAATATTTGTTGTGACCTCTTGCATACCTTTCTAATAGGGGCAAATAATTTTTTGAGGAAAGCGACATTGTAACGTGCTTTAGGAGCATTTCTTTTTTTGCATTATTTTATTTTTATCTAACATATATTTTAATCGAAATATTTGATAAATGATGGATACATAATGTTCAGACTTAAGAGTTTACTCTGATAAGATGATAAATTACCACTTATCCTAAGTGGTTAAGGTGATAGAAAATTGTGAATTTAATTATTTAAATTAATATTTTAACGTACTCCTTAATTTGTCCAACAAATAAGTGAAAACTAAGGAAAAACGATCGATGATTAGTTGATCTGATTCTAATACTGAGCTATTTTATTATCCAATTTCCCAAAAAAATTTACAAGTTCTAATTTTAAAATACAGGCTATTTGTCATATTATTTTGGAAAAACTTTGTTTATAACTTCTTATCTTTCATCACTTTTGTAATTAAGTACTCAAACTTTAAAAAATGTCAATTTAGAGTATCCATATTTCAATTTTTTTAAATTTCAGACATTTATTTGAATTTTCTGTTAAATACTGTCAAAATTTTCAAAATATCAATTTTCTTTTTTAGGGAGAAAAAGAAAAAAAAATTACAAGAATTTAAATGTCGGTTAGAATTCAAAACTATTTGCAAAAATGTTCATGCTTAATCTGAAATATTTTTTTTTTCTTTTTTTTATTTTTTGAAAAAATAAAAAATAAACACCTGCTTTGTGCACTTATCCATGAGGTTACCCGAATATGTTTCCATTGATAAAAACAAAACTAACGTCCATGAATTATGAAAGTTCCCACTCACTAAAGTGCTTTGTCTAGTGTTTTCTTTTCTGTTTTGTCTGGTCCCCCGCACTAGTTTATTGAAGAAAAAGGTCCACGGCGACTCGACGAGGACGAGGATCAACCACAGACAATGCAAAACAAAATTGGAAAGGTCCACGAAGATCGACCACCCACTAGGATATACATGCACATGCAGGTGTCTATTGTTTAGATAAATCAGCAATATTCGTGTAGCACGTTTTGCAGACCTTTACGTTGATAAAGTGGGGCAAAAGGTATACCTGATCATGTGACCATGCATGTAGTCAGGATTTGTTATTTAGATTTGAATTTTGTTGAATTAGAAATTAATAAAGAATATTTTAAAGTTACACCTGCTTTGTGCAGTACTTATCCATGAATATGTTTTTATTGATAAAAACAAAACTAAAGTCCATGAATTATATATGAAAGTTCCCACTTACTAAAGTGCTTTGTTTAGTGCTTTCTTTTCTATTTTTGTCTGGTCCCACTCACTAGTTTATTGAAGAAAAAGGTCCATGCACGAGGACGAGGATCAACCACAGACATTAATGCAAAACAAAATTGAAAAGGTCCACGAATATCGACCACCCACTCACTGGGATATACGTGCACAGGTGTCATTGCTTATTTACATAAATCAGCGATCGTGTAGCACGTTTTGCAGACCTTTACGTTGATTATGTTAAACGTGTTTCATGGGTCGTGTCTGGTGACCCATGAAATTATCGTGTTCGTGTCGTGTCTGAAGGCCCGACCCGTTAACATAAACGGGTCGTGTTTGTGTCTAGGCTAAACGGGTCGCGGGTCTTAACGGGTCGTGTCGGGTGACCCATTTTGTCAGCCCTAGAGTGGGGATACTTTAATAAGAAAGATGAGAGGTGGCAAACTTGTGGTCATTTTGGATTGACGTTGAATGAATGTGTAGAAACGTAATTCTCACGGAATTCTTGTCTTTTCCAATCCTATCGAACTGCGAATTTTCGTGCTTTCACATGCATTCCTGGAATCGTCTTGGAAATTTCTTTTGGAATCCAAAGTGTATGATATAATATTGACGAGGGCAATGACGAAGGGTTGATTGTCATGTCCACTAGCTCATAATTCGTGTTTTTTTTTTTTTTTTTTTGAAAGGAGCTCATAATTCGTGTTATGCGCGAAATTCTTTACTATAATTTAATTTTAAAAATTAAACACATTTTCATCGTACTTTTTATTATATGTTAAAATATGCGAGTAAAAAAAAATCATATATCTTTAATAAAAAGAAATTAAATGTTAAGACTCTTAATTTTATTTTAATTCATAAAAAAAAAAACTTTTAAAAATAATTGTTCACATAGATATAGTTTATAGCAAAAAGATATTTATAAAAAAATTAAAAAAAAAAAAAAAAAAAAAAAAAAAACAGCAAGAATAAAATGTAAATGCCAAATATTATGATATGATGAGTAGTGAATCTAGTATGTTTTTAATTTAAAATATTTTAAAAAAATCTCATCACATGATGCGACTATAATAACTCATTAAAGCACAATAAATTTATTAAAATTATAACAAAACCTGTTCAACCTTTAAAATTCGCTGGTTTTTTTAGAAACGTAAATTTGACGTTGAATGAATGCGTAGAAACGTAATTCTCACATAATTCTCTTGTTTTTTCCAATCCTATCCAACTGCAAATTTTCCTGCTTTCACATGAATTCCCTGAATCGCCTTGGAAATTTCTTTTGGAATCCAAAGTGTATGATTGAAGAGGGGCAATGACGAAGGGTTGATTGTTATGTCCATGACTCGGACACCTTAATGAAAAAGATATATAGACAGAGAAAGTGTGAGTGATGACCCAGAAATAAGGACTGGAATGGTGAAGGTTTGGACCAATTATGCATGCAAATGTGGCTCACGGTAATCTTACAGTAGTTTGAGTTAGACATTTTGCAATCGCCGTTGTCGTTGGATGAATATTGTCCACTGGATTGGATGACTATTAATCTTTTCCAATCCTATTGAACTACAAATTTTCCTGCTTTCACACATCACATGCATTCCCTAAATCGTATTGGAAATTTCTCTTGGAATCTAAAGTGTATGATTGATGAAGGGTTGATTGTTATGTCCATGACTTGGACACCTTAATGAAAAAGATACATAGACAGAGAAAGTGTGAGTGATGACCCAGAAAGAAGGACTGGAATGGTGAAGGTTTGGACCAATTATTTATGGGGATTAGTGCATGCAAACGGGACTGACAGCAATTTCACCTTATTTCACCATCGCCGTTGTTGTTGGATGAATGTTGTCCACTAGATTGGATGATTATTAGTCTTCGCGTGCACTACATGGTCCAACTCATGATCTAACTAGCAGACTTGCAGCGAAGCTTGCAATTTTAATTTGACTGTCTTTGAGTCAGGTTTGCTGAGTGCCAACTATTATACGTAGAATCAAGTAATGGGAGACACAATTTTTTTTTTTTTTTTTTTTTTAAAAAAAAAAAAATAGTTTTTAATGCTTGGGTGTATGCACTTACGTGTACACCGGACACACACGTGCGTGTGTGTGGTAGTGGCCGGGTTGTAGAGCGCACTTGGCCCTTAGCACGGGAACGATCTAATCATGTCCATTTAATTTTGAATGGTCATGATCATTCGATCTGGTGGTTTAATCTAAACCATAGGATGCTTCTTAGGTACATCCAGTGGTTGGATTTATTGAATTATCATTAAAGTAAACTGTAAGGTTAAATCACATTTGATCTAACGGTTGAGATTAATTAATAACGATCATTAAATAATCATTAACAGTTATTTGATGTGGTGGTCAGAATTAAGTGTCTGCTAAAATAGTAGTTTATGACTGTTACCTAAGCAGTTATGGACGGTTGGATTAACAGTTATTCAACACAATACAGAAGTAACTGTTGTCCAATTATTAATAAAAAGATAACAAAATTTCTTTAATCTTTAGTTTTTTTCTTGATACCTTACGTATTTAAATTTCGAGTCTCTATCTCTTGCTATAATAGAAAATTTGAAAGTGTTCTGGTTTATTTTTGTTTGTGTAAAACACAATTAAACAAAGTACAAATAAGTGAAAACTAAAGAAAGACGATAATTAGTTGATCTGATTCTAATACTAAGCTATTTTATTATCCAATTTCCCAAAAAAATTCACAAGTTCTAATTTTAAAATACAGGCTCTTTGTCATATTATTTTGGAAAAACTTTGTTTATAATCTTTAATCTTTCATCACTTTTATAATTAAGTATTCAAACTTTAAAAAGTATCAATTTAGAGTGTCCATCTTTCAATTTTTTAATTTTTTTTTTTTCAATTTCATGCATTCATTTAAATTTTCTGTTAAATTCTATCAAAATTTTCAAAATACCTATTTTTTTTTAGGAAAAAAAAATTACAAAAATTTAGGTGTTAGTCAAAATTTAAAACAATTTGCGAAAATGTTTATGCTCGAATTTGAAATTTTATAATTTTTTTAAAAAAATAAATAAATAAACACCTGCTTTGTGCACTTATCCATAAGGTTACCCGAATATGTTTCTATCAATATTGACAAAAACAAAACTAACGTCCATGAATTATGGAAGTTCCCACTCACTAAAGTGCTTTGTGTAATTAGTGTTTTCTTTTCTATTTTTGTCTGGTCCCACTCACTAGTTTATTGAAGAAAAAGGTCCATGCACGAGGACGAGGATCAACCACAGACATTAATGCAAAACAAAATTGAAAAGGTCCACGAATATCGACCACCCACTCACTGGGATATACGTGCACAGGTGTCATTGTTTATTTACATAAATCAGCGATCGTGTAGCACGTTTTGCAGACCTTTACGTTGATAAAGTGGCGCAAAAGGTGTACCCGATGACGTGACGCTTTACCATGAGTTGATGGTGAAAAAAATTAAGGATTAAATATTTTATTGATATATGAACTTTTAATTTTTTTTTTTAATTAAGCACTTAAATTTTTATTTGTTTTATAGGTGATATTTGAGTTTAGTGGTAAAAATTACTTTGGTACTTCTGATATATTTTTCGTCTAAATATTAACGGTCTGCCACATGTCAACGTGATACTATATAAAAAAAAATTAAAAATTAAAAGCCACCCCTCTTCTTTTTTTTTTTCAATTATTTTTTTAATTGTTTTTAATTTTTTATTATTTTATTATTTTTAATTAATTTTTAAATGTTTTTATTTATAAATTTTTAATTTTTTTATCTGGTGGCATGTGCCAATTTTAATGATTAGTACGTGTCACACCTTTAATATTTGAATAAAAAATATAACAGATCGTAAAATCAACTTAAAGGTAAGCAAAACGTGCTACACGATTGCTGATTTATGTAAACAATGACACCTGCTTTGTGCATTTATCCATGACGTTACCCGATTTTTCAATTTTGTTTTGCAATTGTCTAAAGGATATCACTGTCTGTGGGTGATCCTCTGGGGACCTTTTGCTTTAATCAACTAGTGAGTGGGAGCAGACCAAAAAAAGAAGAAAACACTAGTAAGTGGGACTAGTAAAAGTGGTAAGTGGGACTAATAAAAGTAGAAAAGAAAACACTAAAGGATTAAAGACACTTTCTCAAAAAGAAATATATGAACTAAAGTTAGTGTTAAATTATTGCTTAAAATGTCCATGTAGAAACAGTTAATGACTAAATCAATATGGAAAAAGACGATCACCAAAGGACTTTGTTTAAGTTTGTATTATATCTCAAGAAGAGTATATTGGATGAGGGTGATTAGTCTATAATATAATAAGGTTTGACTTTTGACTTGATGTGCATATCAACTTTCCTCAGGAGGATTTATCAGCTTTTGCTTGCTAAGCTTTTTCCTTACCAAATAAAGTTTTAAGCTTGCTCAATAAAATGTTATCACACACAACACACAAACATGGGTTAAGTGGAACATATTGCCTTATTTTTGTTAAAGAAAATTTTGATCCATTCATCTTTGATTCTCATGCCTACTTTGCACACTTTTAGCATTGATTATGTTGTGAATTCATCTTTTAACACATGAGTTATTGATAAAATTTTCTTGTGTTCTATCTGGTTATTGGATGGATTCCTATCTCTTTTAGTCCAAAGTCAGTCCAAATGCAAAATCTAGTAAGTTAGTGAGTTCTCTAGTTCAACTTGAATTTCAACCTCCACAATTGCCAACCTGATGCCTGGCCCAAGCCCAATTTCAGTTGTGGGCTATTAAGAAAATGATATCTAGCAAGCGGCGCGTGCTTACTTTTGCTTTTTTTTTTTTTTTTCTTTTTTAAAAAAAAAAGAATATATGTTTTTATTTTTTAAAAATTTTCAATCTTTTTAATTGTCATATTTGTTTTATTTTTAGTTTTAGTTTTTTTTTTTCGAATTTATAAGGACATTTTTATCTTATTGAAAAAAAAAAATAAAGGTTATTTTTGTTTTCTTATTGGTGTTGGGAACATTGACCTTTTTTAGTAATTTAAGAGAGTATTGACACAATTTGAAATTTGAAAGATATTGACGATTGAGTGGTAGTTTTAACGGTGTATGTGTACTTTTTTCCAAAAAAAAAATATTAAAAAAAAGATTATGAATACATGGTGAGCAATTAAGAGAAAGGAAGAGCTTTCCTTCCCCTGTTCCCCTTTCTCCTGTTGTTATCTAGAAAAACACAAAAATAATAAAGAAAAAAAAAAAAAAAAGAGAGAGAGAGAGAATGAGATATTGGCTAAAGTGGAAGAAAAAAAATTCCGTTCAAAACTAAAAAGGAATAGACGATTTTGACGTGGTTAATATTATGTTCTCTAGCAAATATAGTCACCCTTAGTAGTAATGTATTTACGAGAAATGCTATAAATTATATTTTTATCGTGTATTTATCACATAATTCTAACATGATAGTTCCAAACGACTTGCGAGTTTTACCCAAAATAAAAAAATGAAAAAAAAAATAAAAACTAGGATTAATTAAAGAGTTTATTAAAACTGCCACATCAATATTATGAAGTAAAAATATAGTTTCAAAGAACTCTTTATTTATCAGTAACTTCATTATCACATTAAACAGTGTAAAAAACCTTATTAAATGACTTAGTTTTGAACCTTTATCAAATCACTTGTTAAGTTTCTATTTTTTAATTCCTCAAGTTTTGTTCTCATTTTGAAATTGATCATTTTGTCCAATTTTGTAGTGATTTTGCCAATCTTTTTCTAGTGAGTTTATATAAAATTTCAATTATACCCATTTCCAAAAAAAAATAAAAAAATCCAAAAATTGGAAGGTGACTTGCATAGTTAAGGGTTTGGTTGTGCAAGCCACCCCTGTTATGGGATAGTTGCGCAAGCCATGGCCAGTATTTAGGGGTACCCTTATGTTTGTTGTGGGGTGGCTTGCACAGCCACCCTTTTTGTTAGTGTGGTGGCAGCTAGCTCTACACGTATCAATTTTTTTTTTTTTTTTTTTTTGACACACGTATCAACTTAAATGTAAGCAAAACGTGCTACACGATTGCTGATTTATGTAAACAATGACACCTGCTTTGTGCATTTATCCATGACGTTACCCGATTTTTCAATTTTGTTTTACAGTTGTCTGTGGTTGATCCTCTGGGGACCTTTTGCTTTAATCAACTAGTGAGTGGGAGCAGACCAAAAAAAAAAAGAAGAAAATACTAAGTGGGACTAGCAAAAGTTGAAAAGTAAAAGTAGTAAGTGGGACTAATAAAAGTAGAAAAGAAAGCACTAAAGGGTTAAAGGCACTTTCCCAAAAAAAAAATATATAAACTAAAGATAGTGTTAAATTATTGTTTAACATGTTCATCTAGAAACAGTAATTTGCCAAATCATTGGAGAAAAAGATACTCACTAAAGGACTATGTAAAAGTTTGTGTTATATCTAGGGAGAGTATATTGAATGAGGGGGCTAATCCATAGTATAATAAGATTTGACTTTTGACTTGATGTGCATGTCAACTTTCTTTATGAGGATTTATGAGCTTTTGCTTGCTAAGCTTTTTCCTTACCAAATAAAGTTTTAAACTTGCTCAATAGAATTTTATCACACACAACACACAAGCATGGGTTGAGTAGAACATATTACTTTGTTTTTGTTAAAGAAAATTTTGATCTATTCATCTTTTGATTCTCATGCCTACTTTGCACGCTTTGAGCATTGATTATGTTGGGAATTTATCTTTTAACACATAAGCTATTGATAAAATTTTCTTTGTTCTATTTGGATATTGGATCATCCATTGAGGCGAAGAATTTTTTATTTTTTATTTTTTCTGCAAAATGTTCAATTCTGAATATCATGTGTTCTACTATTCATGGTCTATTATTTTATTTGTAAAACACTACTATTTTATTTTAGTTTTATCCGTTATGTTTATTATTATTAATTTCTTTTTACAAAAACGGGTCCTATAAAATGTACTCAAATTAAATAAACAAAACGAAAGGTAATGAATTTACTCAATGGTAGAAAAACAAAAGTTATAAAACCAATTAGTCAATATACAATAGAATGTTAATAATAAAAATAATATTATTAGTTTGTGTTGGCTACGTTCTGTTGACAAAATCACTATTTTGTAAAGTTGCTGTCATTATCAAGGATGTTGTATTTTTCAGAGTTTTTATTTTAGAAAAGTGGTTCAAAGTTGCTGTCATTATTATATACATCATATTAATACAAATTTTCAGCTTCCAGAAAATACAAGTGTCTACCTAGCAAATAAAGTGCTTGCAAAATCTCAGTTTCATATTAAAAAGATGAGTAAAGTCCATATAGAGTTGATCAATTATAAAGTTACTCTCATGAGTGCTATGTTTTTTATTGATTCATTTCCAAGTAAGATTGTACTTTATGAGCAATTCTAGGGAATTTCAATTGCAACATGAATAATCGTTTTGAAGAGATAGCACAGATGTAATTTACACTTTTTCTAGATCATTACTGTTCGTCCAGTATTTAAATTAGCATCAAATAATCATCCTCATCATAATATATGTAGTTAAAAGAAGAAGGAAAAAAAAAAAGTGTAAGTGTCTATTTGAGTTTACGATTTAAAAATACAATTTGTAAAACTGCAGTTAAGGGTTTGATAAAAATACAGTTTGGCCACTAAAATTGCAGTTTAGCCTTTAAAATCATACATTTTTAAAAACGCACCCCCTTATCTCCAATTTGAATACACAAATTTTTCTACGTTTTCTAAATTGCATTTAAAAAAAAAAAAAAAAAACTCTCAAACGATACATCTTCTGCGATTTAGTTTAAAATTGAATTTTTTATGTGCAAAATCGCAATCCAAACAAACTCTGCGTAGAAGAGTAGATTCCTATCTCCTCTAGTCCAAAGCCAACCCAAATGCAAAATCTACTAAGTTAGTGAGTTTTCTTGTACTACTTGAATTCCAATGTTCACAATGGCAAACTTGATGCCAGGCCCAAGCCCAATCTAAGTATTAGGTTATTAAAAAAATGATATCCGCAAGTGGCATGTATTTGCTTTTGGTTTTTTTTTTTTTTTTTTAAAAAAAAAAAAAAGAAAAAGAAAAAAGAAAATCTGGTTTTTAATTTTTTTTCTATTTTGTTTTTGTTTTTGTTTTTTAAATTTTCAATCTTTTTAGTTGTGTATATTCTTTTTAGTTTTAGTTTTTTTTTTTTCTTTTTCAAAATTATAAGTAAATTTTCCTCTTATTGAAAAAAATTTAAGGTTATTTTTGTCTTTCTGTTGGTCTTGAGAACATTGACAATTTTTAGTAGTTTAGGAGGGATATTAACACAATTGATAGTTTGGAAAGATATTGACAATTGAATAATTTGAGGAGTAATTTTAGAAGGATATGTGTATTTTTGCTTAAAAAATTAAAAAACTTTCGAATACATGGTGAGCAATTAAGGGCTGTAGAGTTTTGTAGAAATATAGGTTTTTCTTACATTATTTTGGAGGGAGATTCTTTGATTGTGATTACAACACTTAATAATAGGGATGATAATTAGCACAAGTATGGAAAAATTACGAATGATATTGATATGGTCCTTCATTGTTTTGAAAGTTGGCATATTCGTTATACGAATCGAGGAGGGAATAAGGCAGTTCATAGTTTGGCGAAGGAGGGTGTCTTGTATGGCATTAATAGAATTTGGTTAAATATTATCCATGGTTTTCTTTTATCTGTATTAAACTCAAAGTGACCATCTTTGGTTATTTAGAGCTTTTTGGGCTCTAATTTATATGTTTGTTGGTTTTTGCAATGAAATATCAATAATATTTTCTTTTAAAAAAAAAACTATTAAGGGATTTAAAGAGCTTCCCTTCTTCCTTTCCCCTGTTGTTATCTAGAAAAAAACACACAAAAAAAAAAAAAAAAAAAGTACGTTTAAAACAGAAAGGGAATTGACTGTTCTGGCATGGTCAATATTATGTTAGCCAGCAAATATGTATAGTCGTACTCAGCAGTAACATATTTATGAGAACAGATATAAATTATATTTTTATCTCCTAATTATCACATAATTTTAACAAGCAGTCTCAAATGAGTCGTGTATTGTTTTTTACAAAAAAACAAAAATTAATTTAAGAATTTATTGAAACTGTCACATCAGCATTATGATATAAAAATTTAGTTTTAAGCATTACTCTTTCTTTAGCGGTAACTTCATATCATATAAAAAAGACATGTGTCATTTTTATATATGGATTGTAAGAAATTTCTTATAACCCATGTGAGAATCACATGTTATTTAAATAGCATGTACTTCTTACATGCTTTTTTAATAGCATTAATAAAAAAAATATGTGATTCTCACATGTTTAAAGGACACATGTTACTTTTATATATAGATTGTAGGAAATTTCCTACAACCATATACAATATTGACATGTGTCCCTTGGCATGTGAGAAGCACATCTTATTTAAATAGCATGTGCTTCTTACATGATTTTTTAATAGTATTAATAAAAAAATATGTATTTCTTATATGTTTAAAGGACACGTGTCATTTTTATATATGGATGGTAGGAAATTTCTATCCTAGCATATTAATCTGTGTGAAATAATTATTAAATGACTTTGTTTTGAACGTTTATTAAATCACTTGTTTAGTTTCTATTTTTCAATTCCTTAAATTTTGTTCTCATTATGAAATCAATCATTTTGCCCAATTTTGTAATGACTTTGTCAATCTTTTTCTACTGAGTTTATATAAAATTCCAATTCTACCATTTTTCCAAAGGAAAAAAAAAAAAAGGCAAAAAAATAAAAAAAATCCAAAAATTAGAAGGTGACTTGTGTAGTTAAAGGTCTGGCCATGCAAGTCATGACAGAACAAATAAACATATTATACTCAAATTAACATGAGTAGCGAAAAATAAAAGACAAGGATCTAAGCTTACCTTTTACCATCTTTACTCAAGCATTTTCACAAAGATTTGAAGAACAAAAAATATTATTTAATGGATCTTCTAACCTATGCCTTAAAGTATTACCGTACTAATGGTATACACAGACTATTAATTTATAGGTTAGGTCAAAAACCCTCAAATACGGTAAATACCGTATTGTTCCTCTCATCAAGAAAATAATATTATTACTTGATTTTAAATCAATTTAACGATTCCATTACAGTAATTTAAATTAATAGAAATTACCATAACCGTAATACCATATATTATATTTATTTATAAGCAATATAATAAACACCGTAATATGTGATATAAAGGTCATATAAGAATATAATATCTTACAAGCCACCTCTATGTTATGGGGTGGTTGCGCGAGCCGTGCCCAGTATTTAGGGGTGGCCATGCGAGCTATATGTTTGTTGTAGGTGTTAAATCTTAAACTGATAGAAAGAGGTAAATTTAATCATTTAATCAATACTTTAACACTCCTCCTCACATGTGGGTTCATACTTCCTTTTAATATAGGTGAGGCCGAACACGTGAAATATTTCACTGAAGTGGGAGGTAAATGACGGAGTCAAGATTCGATCTCAGAATACCATGTTAAATCACCACTTGTCCTAAAAGTTTAACTTGATAAGAAGAGGTAAATTTAATCACTTAATCAATACTTTAACAATGGGGTGACTTGCACGACCACCATTTTTGTTAGTAAGGTGGCAGCCAGCCATATTCAATCCGTGGAGGTGGTAGTGCCACCTTTATAATTTTGTTTTGTTTTGTTTTTGTGTGTATGTGTGTGTGTGTGTTTTTTTTTTTTTTAAAGGGAATATTTCTAATTTTATACGAACTCCATAAAAAGATTAAAGCAATTTATATGAAATCAGATGGAACATGTGATTTGGTAACCATAATAAACTCAATGAGCTAAAAGATAAAAATTGAAACTAAGGTAGTATTTGACAAGGCTCAATCCTCTAGGGAGTTGTTTTGCTGCCTTTAAAGCAAAACAAAATTCTGATCATATAGGACACGAGCCTTCTTACATGAGGCCCAAATCAATTTTGGCGTATTTTAGCACAAATCAATATTTTTTTTTGTTCGTTCTTTAAGTAGGACTTTATGACTTTCATTAATAAATCGTGATGAAACAACTTGTTAAAATTAAAACATAATATTCTTCCATTCAAACCTTTCTTTTGAGGTCTCTTCCATTCAAACTTGATCAACTGATCGGTGATGTTAGTTAACTACCATGGTTAATGTACATAAGAGATAAGAGATAAACCACCTCATTTCATTTTACCACATTAACTATAGTATATTTTTTAATCACAATAAACTTAATAGACCTTTTTTCCATTAAATTTTCAAGTGTAATTTTACCACACTAATTCAATATATTTTTATTTAATCGTAACAAATGCATTAAATATTTTCTTAGACATTACAGTTACAGAGGAAGAATATGTATACCCATGTGCACGTCTTAACTATTGTTTATGGTTACTATAGTGAGTAGTGACGGTTGGGGGGGGGGGGGGGGGGGGGTGTGCATGGCCTAAGATCCAAAAAAAAAATTAAAAATTTAGCCTATTGTCTTTTTGTAAAAAAAATTTTTGTCCCTGCCCCTGTCCATAATAGTTTTTGGCTCTGCCCTTGATAGTAAGTTGTAATGTTTTGATCTGCTGCTTGTGGCAGTTTTGGAAACTATGTTAGATAGAGATATGTTGCTTGTGTAATAACAATGTGCAAGGTATTTATGTAATATAAGTTTCTATTAGATGCTCTCGTTTATTTAGAATTTTAGGTGAGTTTGTAGTGTAAAAATAAAAAATAAAAAAATTTATTCAAGTTATTTCCGCTGCAAGAGTTCTATCACTATTATATGTAGTAGCGAGAGTTCTATTACTAGATATTTTAAACATGCAGCTTATGTTAAAGCCGGGGCATAACAGTCTTTCCAAACTCTTACTTCAAGATGAGCTACCTTTCGAAGCATCGTCAGATGACTTTGGAACCAAGCTTCTTTTTGGTGATCTGAAATAATCGAATAAAACCCAAGTTTCAATATTATTGAGTTTGTTTATTAAATGGGGAAATAAAAAATTAAAAAAAAAAAGTTTTATTTTTCATAAATTAAGGATATTCTATAAAAGAATATAGAAAAAAAAATAAAGTTACAGAAGGTATACAAAAATTGCAATTGCAACTAAATTTACAATCTAAAATTTAGAAGGGAAAAAAAATCTGGAAATAAAAAGGCACTAGAGCTGTCCAGAACATACAGTCATTTAATTATACAAAAATTGTAAAAACATAAGACTATAGGATGTCTTAATCGAGGTCAAAGTTAATGTGTTATTTATTCTCATAATTATCAAACATTACATATTGATTATGTAACTCTTCTAATTCTCATAAGTTACATATTGATTATTTAAGATCATTTAACTATAAATGAGAAAATTAATGCTACCCATACTGGTGCCTAAAATACCTTCTCCTACTAGTGTGACTGAAATTAGGCCAATAAGCTTATGTAATGTTATTTACAAGTTGATTTCAAAAGTCTTGGCTAACATACTTAAAGTAGTGCTGCCAAATATAATATCTCACACACGGAGTGGTTTCATTTCAGGTAGATTGATAACATATAATATCCTAGCAGCCTACGAGAGTATGCACAATATGCAGTCAAGGAAGTGGAGCAAGATGGGGTTTATGGGCCTAAAACTCGATATGAGTAAGGCCTATGACAAGATTGGATGAGAGTTTTTGGAGGCTGATATGACTAGGTTAGGTTTTGCAAGCAAATGGATGCACTTGGTGATGGCGTGTGTTAGATCGGTCTTTTACTCTGTGGTTGTAAATGGGAATCCAACGGGATGTTTCAAGCCCACCAGAGGTATTAGCAAGGAGACCCAGTCTCTCCCTATTTGTTCCTATTGTGTGCAGAGACTTTAAGTTCCCTACTCTACAAAGCCGAGCAAAAAGGGGACCATTACAGGGGTTCCTACATCTCCTAGGGGTCATTGGTTAAGCCATTTTTTCTTTGCGGACGACAACATACTTTTTACTTCTCTTTTCTTTAGCAGGAACACAAGTCAAGAGAGGAGGCAAGAAATATTTCGGTTGTCAAGGTTGACTGAAGCTCATCACTATGACACATACCTCGATTTGCCATCCTTGATTGGAAAAGCCAAAGGTCAAGCTTTCAGCAATATTAAGGAGAGGGTAGGGCACAAACTAAATAACTTGAAGTTTAAGTTTCAATCCCAAACGCGTAAAGAAATCCTATTCAAGGCAGTTGTCCATGCGATTCCTACATATTCTATGAGTGTGTTGCAACTATTGGCTTCCTTGTGCAAAGAGCTGAATCGCATGATGGAAAATTTATGGTGGGATCACATGGCAAACACCTCAAAAATTAATTGATGGAGTTGGGAGAAATTGGGAAGATCCAAATCAGTTGGAGGACTTGATCGGTTTTAGGGACCTTAGCTTATTTAACAAGGCCCTTCTTGCAAAACAAGGTTAGAGGCTAATTTAGAATCCCACATCTCTCACTGCCCTAATTCTCAAAGCAAAGTACTTCCCTCATTAGTCTTTTTTGGATTCCTCACTAGGGTCTCGGCCCTCCTTTGCTTGGAGGAGTATTTTGGGCTTTAAGAATCTGTTAAAACAGGGGCTTTTATGGCAGGTGAGAGATGGTTGCACCATCCGAGTTTGGAGTGATAGGTGGCTGCCCACCCCCACTTCATTCACTGTCCAATCCCCCAAAAATATTATTGCAGGCTCATCCAATGTTACAACTTTGATTGACCGAAATCAAAAGGGATGGAATACACAAATGGTAAATGAGATATTCTCAGAAGAAGAAGCACAAGTGATTCTAAATATCCCCCTTACCCCTAATTTTCCACAAGATGGGCTGATTTGGAAGGGAACCAACAATGGAGTGTTTTTATGTCCGAAGTGCCTACCATTTGGGGGTCGAATTGCAGGAATCATCTAGAGGCCAATGCTCCTTTGTTGACAAAGGACATGAAGTATATATGGAAAGCTGTTTGGTCACTACATGTCACCGACCCGGTTAAAATCTTTATATGGCATGCATGTAACAATTTGCTGCCAACAAGGGTGAACTTATTCCATAAACGAGTGGTCACTGATAGTCTGATACCAAATGTCCTTGCTGTGGGAGAGAAGAGGAAGATATTTTACAGGCAATATGGAATTGCCCAGCTGCCCGGGATGTTTGGGGAGGAGAGTCCTCTTGTTTCCAGAAATGCCATTATCAAGGGAACTCTTTTATGCAGCTGTTTTAATATTGCATGCAACAACTCGGGAATGACAAATTAAACTAGAACTCATGGCTGTGGTTGCCCGAGGGATATGGCTAAGTAGGAATAAATGGCTGTTTGATGGGTTTTCCTTCATCCAAATGCGGTCTTTAAAGAAGTAGTAGCTTCTTTGGAAGATTCTCGACTCTTTACCAATAATGAACAGGCCCCAATCTCTGCAGGAGAATAGCGGACAGGAGAGAAGGAACACAATCTGGCAGCCACCTCCTAATGGTCTCATTAAGGTGAATTGGGATGCTTCTTGAAAATAAATTAGACTCCTTATATTAACCGCACCAAGCATGCACAATCAACTATGTAAAGCAATAAAAAGATAGACATAGATATTTAGTTATGAGGTCGAAACTCTTTGCATCAAAGAAAAAAATCACTTTGGGGCAACCTAACCCAAGAAATCAACTAACAGAAGAAATAACTAGTTAGAAGACAGTTGTACTTATAGTACCTTTACAGTAGTCATACCTTGAACTCTAACAAGTATCGATACTTTGACGCCTCTCTACCAAACCCGTATGTAGAGTTCTTCAATTGATCCCTTAACTAGAGCTCCTTTCTAGATTGACTTCAAATGGTTGAACGATTACAACATAAATAACTCTAAGAGAAATAAGACATAAAACAATTTCTACCTAAACTTTATTCTCTTAGCACACTATAATTCTATTCAGAATCCTTAAAGAAACAATGCCTAGAAGCTCCTTTAAATAGGCTTCAGAAATCCTAATTCTGCTCAAATTCTTATTTTTACTCGACGGCGTCCGGATAGGTCATCGTGCGTGTGACGTGCCACATCGCCTGGGAATGGAGATATGCTTATATGTATAAATACATCATTTATGACACAACGCGTTTTAAAGCTGTGATGGCCATGAACCTATCAGAACTTCGCAGTTAAGCGTGCTTCTGTGAGAGTAATCCTAGGATGGGTGACTTCCTGGGAAGTCTGGTTCGTGGGAGCCAAAAGCGGATAATATTGTGTCATTGGGGTGGGTCGTTACAAATGGTATCAAAGCCATTACCCAGCCTGAGATAAGGGGAGCGTGCACAAGTCCAATGAAGGACGCCAGCGGGGACGCTGGGTCCAAAGAAAGGGCGATTGTGACGTCCTACATCGCCTGGGAATGGAGATGTACTTATATGTATAAATGCACCATTTATGACACAACGTGTTTTAAAACCGTGATGGCCATGAACCTATCAGAACTCCGCAGTTAAGCGTGCTTCTGCGAGAGTAATCCCAAGATAGGTGGCCTCTAGGGAAGTCTGGTTCGGGGGAGCCAAAAGCGGACAATATTGTGTCATTGGGGGTGGGTCGTTACAGTGCGTCCGGGTGAGCAACAACAAACCCTATGTTTTGCTGATGGATTGCGCTTTATATATAAGTGATTTTGAAAAGCCTCATTTATAACTAAAATTATATATAGGTAAATTACACTCTATTTCTCAAACTAACATCCAATTCGTACTTTTATCTCTAAAATATGACTCCATATAACTCAGGCCTATAAACTACCAAAATCATTTGACACATTGGTGGACTGGACTTAAGTCTAAGTCCTAGGCATCTGATAAGACTGAAGTATCCAAGTAATATGAAACTTGATTCCATGCATGTATTACATAGTTTTATTTTCTCCATCTTCTCAACCCTTTTGCATACTACTTGATTAGAATGCATGAAATTATTTATTGATTTGTATGGCTTTTCTACTACTAATTGTCCCTTAAGGCTCCATTTTGATTATTGGGAAATGACATAAAACGCATATTGGCATTGAATTTGAATAAAATTGGAAGAAGATATTCTCTACTAAATTGGATTTTTTGTGCAGGTTCTTGCAAAGATCATTTGAGTTCTCTTGCAAAGGCTGCCTTAAGTCCCCTCTAAAGAGTGGTGGGCTTGATAAAGAATTTTTTTTATATATTATTTAATGAGAAATGCTAGGAACTACAGCTTTATTTGACAACGTTGACGTGACAATTTGAACTAATTCTTAATTTATTTATTTATTTTAATTTTAATAACGACTGATTCAAGGGTTGGTTGAGATTGTCACGTTAGTATTGTGCAATAGTTGTGAGATAAAAATGTGATTTCTAACATTACTCTTATTTAAATTGTGGCTAAGGCTACTGAAAGTGGACAAGGATTTGCTTCATTTCAATTTCAATGAAGATGCACTATTTTACGATCAAGATTTTATCTTCATTTTTTTTTTCTCCTAACGATAATTTTAAATAACATAACAACATATTCACTAGATGACAACATTGGATGAAATAGAATAAATTATCGACAATGAAATTACTCTCACCATCTCTAAGACCACATTGGGTTGAAAGTGGTGTTACTTTTGGTGGGCCAATTGCCTCTTTAATTATCATGATGACACAAAATTCTCCTTGGAAGAAATTGGCTCCATATGATTTCACTATCTAACGGTATGGAAAAACATTTCAATAGCATTTCTAAAGTGGTGGTCACGTACATATGTGTTTAATCATTCTGATTTGGATGCTTAAGAGTTGCTTAACTTACATGGTTAGAAATATAGAATCATTTGAAAGTATTTATAACCTGATTCCTCCAAAAAAAAAAAGGTTTTTATATATTTAAAAAATTGCATCATTTAGAAGAAAGGAATTAATAAAACAATTTTGGGGAGAGTACAAAAAAAAAATTCTGGAACTACGATGATTATAGAAAAAAATCATGAGTAATGATACATACTACATTCCTATTCTACTAAGCTAATGTTTTAAGAATTGGGTTGGGTTAAGACACAAGTCTTAACATGTGTTAGGAATTGGGCTGGTCGGATTGATTCAATATTTAAAACAGGCCAACAAAGGCCAGAATTGAAGCCCAAAACCTAGGATTGACCCGGGTTTATTCTTTTCCAAAGAAGGATAGACAACAGCATGTTTGTGATAATATAAAGATAGACTTGAGAATGTTGTAAGATATTAAGTTTTTAAAAACTTTTCTCTCTCTCTTTCTTCCCCTTCTTTGCGTTTAAAGATAGACTGAGATATATTTACTCTTCCGCGTTAAAAATGATACTGACTTATCAACAAACTAAGATATTTTCTTCTAATATATAATTCTACTGTATATATTATTTTATTTTAAGGCAAAAGCTTCATACAATGGAAAATAAAGATCAACACATAGGAAAATAAGAGGAAAAATATTTTGAACAAATACAAAAATAAGCACCTGAATTTGAGTCCAGAAAAATAAATGTGAAAACCTGGAAGAAAGGAACCAGCTGAAGAGCATTATCCTACAATTGGGTTGGAAAGCAAAAGCCAAAAAAATGAATAAAAAAAGTACTCAAAACTAAACTTCAAAGCAAGCTTCCTCAAATGTGGTTGAACGAAAATACTTGGGCTAGAAACACACAATGCGAATAATCTTGAGTAATCTGCATCACTTTTGATTAGATCATTTAGATTTGACACAACAACATCAGTTATTTCCAATGCCTTTAACCTGTTTCATCTAGAATTTTCTGATATACATAATATCTAATTCTAGATTCACTGACGAAACCTTCTTCTATTAATGCTCCGTTTGTTTCAACGTAAAATGGTTTTCATTGTAAAATATTTTCGACGAAATCAATTTCAAAAGAAATTATTTTCTTAAAAATATTTTTCGGCGTTTGGTTCGCACAAAAAAGTTACGAAAAGTGAAAATGCAGCTGTCGCCGGAATCCTGCAACGACCGGTCACCGTTGCCGGCGAGCATGTTTGGCCGGATCCGGCCGGCCCGGTCAAATCCGGCCGGATCCGATCATTTTGGCCGGATCTCGGCCGAATCAATGGTCGGGTCCTGTTAAATCAGGCCCGATTCCGGCCATTTTGGCCAGATCCCGGCCGGATCAGTGGCCGGGTCCCGTTAGATCAGGCCAGATTCGGGCCATTTTGGCCAGATCCGGCCGGATCAGTGGCCGGGTCCGGTTAGATCAGGCCGGATTCCGGCCATTTCCGGCCAGATCAGTGGCCGGGTCCGATTAGATCAGGCCGGATTCCGGCCATTTTGGCCAGATCCGGTTCATATCCGACCGGATCCCGGCCATTTTGGCTAGATCTGGCCGGATCAGTGTCCGGATCTTGTCATATCTGGCCGGATCAGTGTACGGATCCGGCCATTTTGGCCAGATTCGTTCGGATCAGTGTCCGGATCCGGTCATATCCGGCCGGATCCTGGCCAGTTTGGCCAGATTTGGCCGGATCAGTGTCCTGATCCAGTTAGATCAGGCCAGATCCGGCCGGATCAGTGTCCGGATCTAGTCGAATTGGGCTGGATTCAGGCCAGATTCCGCCGAAAATCTGGTCCGCCGGCATTTTGCACGGTTGCCAGATGTTGCCGAATTCCGGCGGCCAACAGTATTCCGGCAGCCGGCAATATTCCGGTTGTCGGATTCCGACGTCGGCATTATTCCAGTGACTTGATGATGCCAGATTCCGATGCTGCCTATTTTTGAACGACCGACTATTGTCGGATTCGGGCAGTCAGATATCAAACGTGCGTATAAGGACGAATAATATAATTTTGGAAAACGATTTACGGTTTTAAAAACCGTAAATCGTTTTCCAAAAATTAAAGAAGGTTTTACGGTCAGACCGAAAATGGTTTTCGTTGACCGTTATTTTCGCCCCTACCAAACACCGTAAAATACCGAAATCGTTTTCTGGAAATCATTTTACGCCGAAACAAACGGAGCATAAGTCAATTGAAATCCCGGAATTCATATATATGACAAGAAGGAAAAAATCCCAAGTCTCCTGCAGGACAAACAAACACTCCATTCTTCAATATCATATAGTATTGATATGTTTTCATATAAAACTGTTCCCAATCAACAACTAGAGATAACTACACCAATATATAAACTCATCTATTTGTTCTCCAGCAAACCTCAATATAACAAATGGAAGCCATGACCGAACGGCTAGACTCTGCCTAGCCCCAGCAGAGGCATTAAATGGGCTAGGCGCTGAGAATATGGTAATTCTCGGATTCCCGGATCGCCAAGAGCCCTGTAATTAATTTTGGGCACTTTGATCTGATCCCTGATGGAAGGCGACCTCTCGGAGAGAGAGAGAGAGAGTAATTAACACAAACCCAGATAGCCATATTGACCATAGCCCAGCTTCATGTGCTTAGCAAAAATGCATATGAATCAAAAACAGACAAACAAAGAGTAGGATAACAAGGAGGCGGTAAGAAAGTGGCATATCGAAGAAGTTGGACAAAAATTTGTAACAGAAAGAACTGTAAACAAAGAGGATCGTGACTATAAGCTAATAAAAAATAGGGAAAAATAGAATTTAGCCATTTAAACTACCAGTTATTATCCGGATAGTCCCCCAAACTATCAATCAAAACTTTTGAAAAAGACTCATTTTGGGAAAATATTCTCATAATACCCTTGTCATGTGTCATTTTTTAATTAAAAATAATTCAAAAAAAAAATTAAAAAAAAAAATCGGAAAAACTCAAAAAATTTCAAAAAAAATTCAAAAAATAACAATTAAAAAAACTAAAATTTTTATTATATTTTATTTTTTAAAAAAGATGGATGTTTGAGGTGGTGTTATTTTTCAACCGCAACCCAATCTTCCCGACACCCTTACGGTCACCGTCCATTTACAACGCCATGATGACCAATTTTATAGCACGGCTTGATAAGTACCGATTCGCAATCATCAGCTTGTTGATCTTGACCGGGCTCAAGCTCACCGAGATGCAGGTGTGCATCGTGCCCAACAACGATGCCGGAAAGAAGTAGTACGTCTTCCGGTCAATCGCAATTTTTTTTTTAAATAAGAAAATAAAATTTTAGTTTTTAAATTAATTAATTTTTTTAAATTTTTTGAATTTTTTTGAATTTTTATTTTTTGAATTTTTTTGAATTTGTTTTATTTTTTTTGGATTGAAAAATGACATGTGGCATGGGTATTATGGGGATATTTTGTCAAAATTAGCATTTTTCAGAGGTTTTGGTAGTTTAGAGGGCCAGGGTGCAAGCCTTGGTAATTTGGGAAACTATTCAGAGAAAATGTAGTAATTTGGAAGGCTAAATTGTATTTTTCCCTAAAAAATAATCCTTGAAACTCACAGCTGGAATGCTTGGAGCTGGGGTGGAGGAGGGCGCCTGACGCGGGGTTGTAAGAGAGAGAGAGAGGAGAAAAAAATGAGGAGGGCGCGGGGTTGTTCTGTATATTCCGCGCCCTCCTCAAATTAAGAGGAGTGATGTCGTTTGGTGGTCCAAACGAGTCACTTTAACATCGTTTGAACTCGTTTGAACAGTAAACATCATTTTTAAAAAAAAAAATTTCATCATTTCGGTTCAAAAGACGTAATTTTTTTTTGTTTCTCGTAATGTCGTTTATAAAAAACATTTGTTTGCATAGTTTCAAACTAAAACGACACAAATTAATTGAGATAATAGAATAGATTAAATGGATTACTGGAATCAAAATTACAAAGGAATTACAATATTAGTTTCACCTATTTCGAGAAGCTACTCTCCTAAAGGAAATAAAACAAAATCCACAATTCAGTTGATATGTCCTCTAATGCTTGTTCTTTCTACAAAAACATATATTGTAACACCCAACGAATTTTTTAAGGTGATTAAGAATGTTTTGGTATAAATATTAGTATTAAATTAGATAAAATATATTGTAAAAATATATTTTTATGTCTAATTTTGTGTTCTCCATTTAATTTGAGAAGTGAACAGTTTTAACTAAGTTCAAATTAAGATAAATTAACTTTTGGAGCATTGAGATCGAGTTTTTTAAGAATTGTAATATATAATATAATATTATATTATATATTAAGAGTTATCACTAGTATTCACGCGAACACAAGAGCATTCAGGCACACACTTGATTTTGTGAGGTGTTGACCAAACTAGCTAGTTTTTTTTTTTTTTTTTTTTTTTTAAGAGCTTGGTGACTTGATATTATATTAATATAATATTATAATATAAGAATTGTAATATATAATATAATAATATATATAACAATTCTTAAAAAACTCGATCTCAATGCTCCAAAATTTAATTTGATCGCCGCTCAATTTTCAAACTAATGAAACCATTGAAATCGCAAGTTCCCAACTTCTACTCACTTCTCACAGTATTTATATTTAGGTATTTTTATTAAGTCAGCAAGTTCCCAATTTGTCTCTTCTAAGAGTAAGTTTAACCAGCAATTTTTTTTTTTTTTGTCTCTTATTGAGGCATGAGTTAAACACAATGTTTCTACTTAATTTAGCTCCAATTCCCTACAAGCTAGGCTACAGGGATGGTTAAATATATAGGATGGTATGGTCTGCTTTCAACTTATTAGTATAAGTCAAAAATGCTTGTAGGGAGTCATGTGCCTTGATATGCAGTGGATCTTATTGAATGTTGGTACATAAGATATAGTTGAGTCTGAGCCGACTCTATTATCCTCATCTGCACGTTTGCTCTGTCTTCACAAGTTTTCTTTCTTGAACTTTCCAAGAATGGGATTTACCAAGTCCTATGCGTATGAGAAAGCAAACTTAGTTTTGGAGCTCCCTGCATTAATTAATAAATGTATATTCTCTCCTTATTGTACTAATTTCTGCATATTTGTGTTATGTCCATCCTTCTGTTATCACTTCCTTATAAGCACCAATTTCTCCTTTTGTTCTTTCTTAAGTAATACCATTTGCAATGCTCTCTTATCAGCCTTTTTGTATCTTTATGCTAAAGAATGAAAATGAAATGGACCCAAAAAAAAAAAAAAAATTAATGAAATTATTAGATTTTATTTTTATTTTTATTTGGAGTCGTTTTTTTATTAAAAAGACTCAAAATGGTTTAAATCGTTTTGGTAAAAATGACTCTAGTTGGAATCGTTTTAGGACTAAAATGACTAACCTAGAATTAACACACTATATGTTGAGTCGTTTTGAAAACGACTACAAGAAAAGGACTCAAAACGATTTGAGTCGTATTTATGCCCAAAAAGGGCTAAAAAAAAAAAAAAGACTCAAAATTGCTAAATTTTCATAACAGAACCCAAAAAGAAAACTAAAATAAGAGAAAATTGAAATAAAAACATACCTCCTGGGTTATGAACGTCCATTTCGAGTCCAACAATGCTTTTTTTGCAGAGGGAACAGGAAGGTCTTTTTCGATTTCATTAAACCCCAAAGGTTCTCCATCTATATAATTGAACAACATCAGTGTTTTGTTGGAACTTATATTTCAAATATATGAGCTAATGAGCTGTTCTACTTGCTTTTCGATGAAATGTGTGAGTATTTCCTTAAGTAACCGTGGCTATAAAAGGATGTTACTTCTACTCTTTAGGCAGTGATTCAATGTATTGAAAGTTGAGTAGTTGTTTGATTTTTAGTTTGGAATCCCTTCCCTCCTTTGTCTCTTCCTATCTGATCTTCTTTCTCAATTTTCTTTCTTGTTGAAGTTCTCAGCAGTTCTTTCCTCTTGCTTGCTGCAATTCTGAGAAATATAATCTATTTTTTTCTCTCATAATCGATCCCGAACAAAAACATGATTATTTTCCCTCTTTATATCCCACCTAAGATTCTATTATTCTTTTCTAACCTTCGCCACTCAATTATCACCATCTTCTCAGCAAGACAACCTTAGAAACAATTAATTCAACGATATCCTGCATCATTTTGTAGCCACATTTTTTTTTTTTTCTCCGTTTAAGTATAAAAAACAAAACTTATCAGAAAAGGAAGACATCTCTAGTACAGTGGAGCATAAAACAAGTTCTCCTAAAGGGATACAATCTAAAATGCAACAAACCGGGAAAGTCCAGAGGAGAAGAAATAGGAATACTTCCAAGAGCAGAAATCCCAAAAAAAAAAAGAAAAAAGAAAGAAAGAGAAAGATCTAAGAAATATCAATTTTAAAGCATTCCCTGAAAGCTCTTTAAGGATCAACCAAAAATACAGAACCAAAAAGTGAACACATCATAAAGTTGCAAATAACCACTAAAAAACACATTGATTGAAATAACAAATCTGGCCAATCTAACTAATATGCATGATTTCAATCATTTATAGAAGTATGTCGAGTTAAAACAAATTGTACCGTGTTTCTTAAAAAGAGAAAAATATTACCATATGTTGATGAAAACAAGAAATTATCAAAGACCAAATTTATGATGGTACTTGTTTGTGGAAAAAGTTGTGTAACATTATCAAAGACATAATTGGTTTCTGTCAAACATATAAAAGGATATGCAAGCATTTTCTTGTATCATACTGTCATTTGTGTGCGCGTCATCCATACATAGAGACATATATGTAAATATATCATGTTGTCATGTGTTTATCTATGTAGTTGTGTGTGTGTGTGTGTACAATATACTCTACATTCTATATATGAGGTGATTAAACAGAGATGAACATACCACTGTAGTAAGCATGGAAAAAAAGCACTGGAACTCTGTATGAAGCACTATATATTATATGGAGATAATGGTAAGGTACTTTGCTACAATTGCTATGGACCTTGCAAAAAGAGCAAGATCTGATCAATGTAGTAAAAGAGACAAGAATCACCAGGTTAAAGAAAAACATGCACCTTTAATGAGCAATATCTATGTGTACTTCGATACACTTCAAGATTTGATATCAAACAAAGGAATCGAAAACTAGGATATCAGTTAAAAGACATACTAAGGTGGCAATATCGATGGGTTCCTCTTTCTCAGAGCAACTTGTCTCTTCTTTCTGAGGGCAACTCTTAGTTCATCATGTTCCTCCTGTGCAGAACAGCTGTAATAATGCTAAGATCAATTGACAAATTAAATAGCTAGTGCTGGTTCATTACAACATCAAGGACAAACCTCAATTGACCTGAGAATTCTGTTCTCCAATGATAAGTATCCTTCCACCTAAGAGAGAGAGAAACATATAAGAGAAGTAAACTAACATCAAGTGTTGAAAACGAACTGATTTCAACAGAGGAAGATTAAGATAACCGTTGACAACACTAACATCATGAGAGCACCATTGAGCAACGCAATTTTACTTACTACTTTTCCATATATTTCTACTTTCTTTTCCTTTTCTTCAAGATCTGGGCCTACAAAGGGGAAATCAAACTCAAGGGGATCGGAAGTCCTAAACTACAAAGTAAAAAAAAAAAAAAAAAAAAATTCATTTTCATTATCCAAAACTTGCATATAACTTGCACTATGTGTTGTTGTTTTTTTTTTTTTTTTTTTTTTTAATTTACTTTTTATTATTATTATAATTTAATTTCAAAAATCCTTTTTGAAAAACAGGTCTTGATAAAGCATAGTAAAAAATAAAAATAATTATAAAAGAAATAAAGATAGCAAGTCAAGCACCCAGCTCTACCAGATTCATATCAAAAGAGATGAATTACTTCTATACAAAGTGAATCACTTTTCTTTTACTTATGGCAGTTGAAGAAGAACTTAAGTCTATCTTTGATAGCTTCAAAACTTTCTGAGTAGAGCTCTTCAGTAAGATACTACCCTCCATTGGTCCAACCAAAATCAAGTAAGTGAAACCAAAAGTAGCAAAGTACAACATATCAATTAGTAGAACACCCACTAAAAATAATCAGTATTTTTGAGCCGTTTAAGAAAAATGGACCCGTTTTTTCTAAAGCGGGTCCATTTTGAGCCGTTTTTGTTAAAATAGCTCCAATTTGAGCCATTTTTAAAAATAAAAACAACTCCATTTGTAATAACTATAACCCTATATTCTATATATAACACTAAATTAACCAAAATATGTATAAACCCTAAACTTATATAGTTATATACTATATATAGCACTAATTAATATGTATAAACCAAGATATATTATATATATAGCACTACATAAGTTGCATTTAAGGTTGTAATTGAGACGATCCGAGCTTTAAGACTTTCAAGACTGGCTCGTTTATTAGTTAAGCTTAATTAAAGAGTTGATCTCGAACTAGAATTGATATATGGAATGTGTGTTCAAGCTTAGTTCGTTTAAAACTCGGGCGAGCTCATTGAGAATGCCATTCGAATCGATCCGGGTTACTCGACAAGCTCAGCTCAACTAGAGCTTGAGCTAGGTTATTAAAATATTTTTCAATGTATGATCACGGAGTTCAAATTTGAATTTGTGAACAACCTCTATACATATATTAATAACATAAATATATAATATGTAACATATCTATAGCCTATAAGTAACAAATTAACAATATGTTATTATATATAAATAGAGTTCATAAACTATATATATATATAACTATTTTTTAGCTTAACTTGTCAATCTCGAACTAAAGCTGATTTATGAATTGTGTGTTAAAACTCGGCTCGATCGTTTAGAATTCGGGCGAGTTCAAGCTCAAACTCGTTGAAAATGCCATTCGAGTTCATAAACTAATGGTATATATATGTATAATGTAAGCAAGAAGCAAATCTAATATATTTTATATAACTATTATTAATTAACCATGTTTGATGTGATATATGTGTGTTTATATATATATATATATATATATATATATAAATAATGATTCAACATCACTTAAACATACACCTTTTCACCACATTGTCACATAGACAAGATGATGAAAAGATGTATCTTTGGGTGGTGGTGAATTATTTCTCTCTTTATATATACATATATATGCTAATTATTATGTACTAAATATACAATATATGTTATATACTAAGTATTAGTAACAAATTAATATGTTAGCTAGCTAGTTTAACCCTTCCTTGATTACTATTAATAAATTGAGTAAAAATTAAAAACAGTTGGAGCCGTTTTTAAAACAACTCCAATTTAGCTACCTTGAAATTTCATTTCAGCATTTTCTGTTTTCACTATCTTCTATGCACTTAAATAATGTCTCTACTAAATCATTAGATCAGAAATCCTCAACTGAATGCAACTGTCCCAACAACTATTTCACCAAGTTTTGTTTTACTCTGTTTTCTTTCTTTCTTTTTTTTTTTTTTTTTTTGAAGGGATTTACTCTGTTTTATTTTGCTGTGCTGTTACACTTACTGACATTACAAGATTTGTTTTACTTTGCTGTGCTATATCAAGTATTACCAAAATAATAATAATAATAATAATAATAATAATGATTTTTTTTTTTACATGGAGTCGTTTTAGGATCCAAATTCCTTCTTTTTCGCTTCCTTTCTCCCCTGCCCTTTCTTTCTTCTTTCTTGCTCTTCTTTTCTTTTCGTCCCAAACGAGAGAGAGGTTAGAGAGAAACCGATAGAGATGGAGAGAAACAGAGAGCTTGAGAGAAGAGGCGTGCGGTGCGCTAGCCACCGTTTGGGGCGGACGACGGCCCCGGGCCGGTGGGTCGCGGCCCAACGCCAGTGAGGCAAAAAAGCTTGGAGTTCCGGCATTTTCTCGGTACCGAAACAGTAGAAAATTCAGTTTTTTTGGGTAAGTATAATTTTTAGGCTTGATTTCTTGATTTTTGTTTTGATTTGGGTTGTTTTGTGAAGATTTTCGTTATACCCACTTATTCCGGTTCTATAATGGTAAAAATCAACCACCAAAACAGGTATATATTTTGTTTTATGCTTTCATTTTTTTTTTTCCAAGTTTTCCTGGTAACCAATCAGAGATTAACGTGTTTTGTATCTGAACTATACTTTATTTTCATACGTATTCGTCAGTACCATAATGGATTTTCTAGTTTCTTGGAATTTTCTCTGAGTTGGAATTGATCTTCCAGCAATTGAAGTCCGATTTGAGCACCTAAACATTGAAGCAGAAGTTCATGTAGGAGGCAGAGCCTTGCCTTCCTTCTTTAACTTCATTATAAACATCCTAGAGGTAACCATCTGCAAAATATACAACGTAAGTTAGTGATAAATTTTATTAATTTCTTGAAGTGAGAAAATACGCTCAGCTGTTATCTTGAATTGGATTCTGAATTTCTGGGAAATTTGTATCAAATTTCTAATTTGATGGATATTAAAGGTGACAATCCAATTTTCCATAGAGTTCTGTACTTGGCAAATAAGGTTTGTTGAACTTGTGTTCAATTCTATCGATAGGCTACTTGTGATTTAAAATGAGATTGTAAATCATTTTAAATCACTTTCATGGTTGGGCATTTTATATGCATATGGATTTGCCCATAGAGACGTTAATGTGAGTTGTTTGTTTGTTAGTAATTCATCTCTAAGTGAATGTAATCACATCTGGTTTTAAGCTGAAACATAATTATTACACGTACAGTCAAACTTCAATGGTTGTTCTTTACATATCTTTAACTAGAACTTATCTGTGTACTTCATTTCTACCCAAATACTACAACAGTATATTTGAAATCAACAGTTTTGACTGTTAAGTTCGATATGCAGTTTAATGGTAGCTTCATGTTTTGGAACTGGATAGCTAGCTATTACTCTTGCAGTGGTGATCATGGTTCATTCACTCAGAATTAATATTTTGTCTTTGCAGATGTATGAAATGTAATGGCAAGGGAAAGATATATGCTCTGCCTATAAAGGTCAATGTTTTGTATTCATTTTTATAGTCATCATAGGTTTCGGTATACAATCTCAGAATATTTGTCGTCCGTAATTTTATTGAGTTCTATGGCGGCATCTGGTAAATCGAAGCTCATAGATGGAGAGACATTTTTATAACTACGTGGAGAATTTGTCTGTTGATAATTGAACTTAATTAGTTGCTCATTCTTTACAAGGTCTTTTGCTGTATTAGATCAGACAATAGTTTAGTCTTATTTGGACTTGCTCAGTGTAGCAATGAGACATGCATAAAGAAAAAAACTTGGATTGATTTTACTTGTTTCATTTTTCAAAGTAAAATTTCATTTCATTCCACAAACAAAAGGGGAAAAAGAAGAACAAACAAGTTGTGCTTTAATTTTCCAAAGAAATAATTGATTGTAAATACAATATTGGTGGACCAAATTACCTATGTACACCTTCAGATGAGTTGTGCTTTTTTGAGTATATCTTAAGTTGCTCGATGTGGTCATCAATTAGTTTGATTTGTAGTTTACTTGTGATAATTTGCTCAAAACAATGATTTTTTTTTTTTTTTTTTGGTAGTTACCTCAGAATAACATGAGGAATTTGATCAACGAATTATCCTAACAAACTATGCTAACAAATCTGAAAGAAATAAACTTCAAGCTCAATTTACTTGTATAAATGCAATCACCAACTTCTAAAGCACTAGTTTTCAAATTCAACAATTTATTTTGTCGTAACTAAATTTACATTAGAAAATATGAATGGGCATGAAAGAGATGCCAAAACTTAAACCCAAGACTACACATGCTCATAAAAAATTCCACCAAACAGAGGCAGTTCAAAGTAGAGGTTTGAGCCAAAGAAAATTACCAACAAAAGCATATATTTATACAAATACAATAGACTTTAATTAATAAAATAGTATGAATGGTTAATAAATAAGGATATAAACAACCCTTGAACTTTGAGGCTATCTACAATGAATGCTATGCATCTACATAGTATAATATGACTTACACAAATTTAATGTTTAGCAACATTAATCATAAATATGTGAGGTAATTTAATATGTCAAGGTCTTTTATTTTATTTTATTTTTATGGTTTCAATTTTTATCAAAAAGATCAAAATGGTACATCTTCTGTAATTTAGTTTAAAATCACATTTTTTATCTACAAAATCACAATGCCAAATGTTCTCTAAGTAAAGAGTGGATTCCTATCTCCTATAGTCCAAAGCTAACCCAAATGCCAAATCTAGTAAGCTAGTGAGTTCTCTGATTCAACTTGACTGTTATTGTCCACAATTGCCAACCCAATGCAAGGCCCAAACCCAATCTCAGTTATGAGCTATTAAGAAAATGACATCTCGCAAGTTGCGGGTCTTTGTTATTTATTTATTCTTTTGCCCTTTTCAGTTTTAAGGTTGTCAACTATTTGCTTATCTACAAAAGGAAAAAGAGCAAAAACGAAGACTAATGCTATTCTTCACCCTCGTTATATATTGATTGACGTTGCATATTGTCGCAATCTAAAGTATATGGGGGATATTGTCAATTGTGTGGTAGTTTGAAGTGGGGTATGTGGACTTTTTTCTTGAATTAAAGTTTTTTAATTAACTTGAAATTGTAATTTCCATTAGTAAGTAAATTTCACATAGTAATAGAAACTTATAGGCTATAGTGCTTGATGCTTTTTGGTGAAGAAAATATTTGAAGAATATGGATGGCCCTCTAGATATTGATATCTTTGGGAAAAGGTTTTTGATGTCCTCTATCACTATTCACTATCCAAAACTTTTTAGGGTGATTATAAATATTTAACCACTGTTTTAACATTCTATGCCTCCAGACCTTTCAAATAAAAAGTTGCTCAAATTGTTTGTTGGCTTCCACATTCAAAAATAAAATTTCATGAATGTCAACAATATTATCTCCAAATGACAAGGGTTGGTCCAATTCAATATGCCAAATTCACAAAGCAAAGGATTATTAGTAGAGAATGAAGAATTGCAACATTTTTTCTCAAACTTCAAACTCAAATTCATTGTTCAGGTATGAGAAAATGGAATTGAACATAAAAAACTTATGTAATAAGGAGAGTCAACTTAAATCAAACAAATTCTTATTTGTTACACATAAATGTTAAGCATCTTTGCGCTATCAAATATGTATGAGAAAACTAATTTTCTCCTTGAACAAGGATATAATAAATCAAAATACTCATATATAAATTAATTTGCATTTTCTTTCGTTTTGGTAACAAAATTTTGGTTTTTTTTTTTTGAAAAAAAAAAAATCTTTTTAAGTTTAATGGCAACAGGTGTTGAAAATTAATTTACAATCTACAAGGAGATGTGTACATAATTGAAGGGTTGTTGGTACTCTCCCTTAGGGAAATTTCTCAATAATATTTAACCATCAATAGTACCGTTCTCTCATCAACCAAAAAAGCTCTTACCGGGCGTAGCATCATAAACAAGCTAGAACCAAAAGCTATCAAGCTCTGTATTTAGGAAATAGAGAAGGCTAACTTTGATTGTAGCCCTAGGCCCATGATGACCAATTGCTTCTTAATTTTATCCTTGAAATTTTCAGCAGAAAAATATCGTTGGTTCAGTAAGAAAATCATATATCATTTGCATTTCTATAAAATATGAAAAATATATTTTCTCAGTGAGTAGATACTCACCTTGGCTGCGCGGATTCAATCACTAGGTCTCCTAAATACCACCTTGCAATGTATTATTGTGGAATAACACACTGCACTATTTAGCACTTTAAATATTAACACTCTAATTAGCACTTGAATCGTTCAAGGCTAAACCGTTGGAAAACTCATAATATTTTTAAAGGTTCCATACGTCTACCCATAAATCCTATACACTAAGTAAAACTCAAACAATACTAACCCGAAGCATTTACTAAGGTTTAAATTATTTACTCGTATTATTACTTACTAATCCGCAATTAATTTCACTAAACCATAAAATTATTTTCATTAACACTTATAATAATATTAGCCCTAAAATTATATTCACTAATCTCTAAATTATTTCTTACTAACATTTTCTCTATAACATTAACCTTCAAATTATACTAATTAAACTTTTACATAAAACACTACCGTATTTAAAATAACATTAACCCATAAGAAAATCTTAGAGTTAACTTCACAAATACAATTTAAACTAAATTCCTATAATTATTTATTTTTTACTAACATTGGAACCTAACCCATAAATACTTATTTTTACAAAACTCATAGCCAATTTGAAATTAATCATCATTATAACTACAATTAATCCACAAATTAACAATTTACATTTTAAGCACATAAAAAACCCAAGTTAATTTAACCCATCAAATTAGAGTTTCTAATCTTAACCCGTAATTTATAAATCACTACCCTAAACGCAATATTATTAATCCATAGCATTTACTAAAGGTTAATCACATAAAAATACAACTAAAATCAAATATCTAAAAGTTAGGGCTTGAGGAAAACTTACCTAAAATTTGCCCAAATAAAATCTAACACTAGGAAAGTATTTAGGAAACTCCAAACCATGTAAATCCTAAAGATAAACAAAGATTAAACTCCACATTTCAAGATTTCATTCAAAATCTCAAATGACAATAGTTTATGAAAATACTTCAAATCAATCGGTAGAAACATAGATCAGACTTCGTAGATCACTTTTTCGAAATCATATTTGAGTTTGAACGGTCGGATCTTCGTAGGTCATAATTTTTGTTAAAAATCAAAGAGGACAAGAGAGAGAGAGAGGCGTTCTGCCTCTCTTTCTTTCTTTTTTTTGTTCGAGATAAGGCGCCGGACGCCTTATTATTATTATTATTATTATTATTTTTTTTCTTTGGGAATGGCCAGATGTGGCCCTTGAACCCTTCCTTTCTTTTTCGTGAAGGGCCATCTGGCCCTTCACTTTAAGCATGTGGGGGCGCATGTCGCCCCACATGTATTAATTAGTTTTTTTTTTTTTAATTATTTTCTTATTTAATTTTCTTTTCAATTTTTATTTCTATTCTATTTTCTTTTATAATTTATTTTGTTTTATATTTCTTTTCTTTTTTTTTTCCTATTATTTCTATTTATTTTCTTATTTCTTTGGACTTTTAAAAATATTCACTTGTATTTTTAATGACACTTAATTAATTTTAATTAATTAATTATTTAAATATATACTTAATTATTAATTAAATGTCCCGAACATTACATATACTTAAAACATCACAGTAACACACAAACACACTGAAATTCTAACTGCAATACTTATCAAAACAGCATGTTACCCAATCGCCAAAGCCCACAAAATCATCAATACAACACTCACAGCTAATATCCCACAAATCACCACAAGCAGGAAATACTAACACTTAAAACATGAACATGGACAATGAATCACAACACAACCGGAACAGGGAACCTCAAAACAATACACGCTATAGCCAAAACATGGATTCATCAATAACACACTCAGAGAAATCACAGCCACCGAACTCCACACAAGCACTCACTAAAATTCATAGACACCGAACACCATAGACAATCGGCTAACACACCTACTGCCGGCCCAAACAGAAAACAGAATACCCACAAACACTCAATCAACCTATTTAAATACAATCGATTGAAAAACTCCAAAACTATCAAACCTTAACTCCATAATAATCAAATCAATCCACAAAATTATAAGATTTATATATCTTGGGGATTTTCCTCAAAAACCCATTAAAATCGCCTTTGATTCCCGCCAGAAATCGCTATGAAGAACCGGGTCACATGGGTACGAGTCACGGGTTGCTCGGGTTTCACGGCTGCATCGGGTTCTCGGGTTTTCTAGGCTCACGGGTCGTAAGTTCAAGCTCCTGGATTCCACCGGAGCTCCTCAATCGCCGAATTTCAGTCCTAGCCACCGATCATGGAGGATCGGGTCCTCACGGGTACAGCGGGTTACACACACGGGTCTGGCGGTTACTCGGGTCTCCGAGTCTCTTCAGGTTGCGGCCTCGCCGAAAATCCATCGGGTTCCGCCGGATTTCGAATCGGGGCGCCGGTCATGGAGGATCGGACCTCCCCTAGGTTGTGGGTACTCCGGTTCTCCCCCCTCCCGATCTCATCTCTCGGTCTCTCCCTCTGAAACTCTCTCTCCGATCTCTTTTCTCTCTCTGTGGGTCGCTCGGGCAGAAGAATGAAGAAGAAGAAATGAAGAAGAAAGAACAAGAAGCCCAAGAACTCCAATGGCCGATTTGAGAACAGCTAATCTCCAAGAACATTTCCCTGCATAATCCTTTTGATAATTCTTTTGATACACATACAATCTTTCCCTGATAGCTAAACTAACTATGAGCCTAACTATTATTATTCAGCCCAACTAACTATTCAATTATAAACTCAAGCCCAAAGGCCCTAACCCAATATCCCTTACATTTAAACCCAAGCCCACAGGTTCTAACATAATATCCCTTACAGAAAGAGAGACCGAGAGAGAGGGAGAGAAACAGAGAGCTTGAGAGAAGAGGCGTGCGGTGGGCTAGCCACCGTTTGTGGCGGACGACGGCGCCGGGGCGGGTGGGTCACGATTCAACGCCAGTGAGGCAAAAATCTTGGAGTTCTGGCATTTTCTCGGTAGCCAAGCAGTAGAAAATCCATTTTTTTTTGGGTAAGTATAATTTTTAGGCTTGATTTCTTGATTTTTGTTTTGATTTGGGTTGTTTTGTGAAGATTTTCGTTATTCCCACTTATTCCGGTTCTATAATGGCAAAAATCAACCACCAAAACAGGTATATATTTTGTTTTATGCTTTCATTTTTTTTTTTTCCAATTTTTCCTGGTAACCAATCAGAGATTAACGTGTTTTGTTTCTGAACTATACTTTATTTTCATACGTATTCGTCAGTACCATAATGGATTTTCTTGTTTCTTGGAATTTTCTCTGAGTTGGAATTGATCTTCCAGCAATTGAAGTCCGATTTGAGCACCTAAACGTTGAAGCAGAAGTTCATGTAAGGAGGCAGAGCCTTGCCTTCCTTCTTTAACTTCATTATAAACATCCTAGAGGTAACCATCTGCAAAATATACAACATAAGTTAGTGATAAATTTTATTGATTTCTTGAAATGAGAAAATACGCTCAGCTGTTATCTTGAATTGGATTCTGAATTTCTGGGAAATCTGTATCAAATTTCTAATTTGATGGATATTAAAGGCGACAAGCCAATTTTCCATAGAGTTCTGTACTTGGAAAATAGTTATTAGGATTTAAGAAGGATTTAAAATGAGATTGTACATGCATTTGCATGGTTGGGCATTTTATATGCCTATGGATTTGCCCATAGAGATGGATCTGACATAATGTGAGTTGTTTGTTAGTAATTCATCTCTAAGTGAATGTAATCACATCTGGTTTTAAGCTGAAACATAATTATTACACAGTCAAACTTCAATGGCTGTTCTTTACATATCTTTAACTAGAACTTATCTGTGTACTTCATTTTTACCCAAATACTACAACAGGATATTTGAAATCGACAGTTTTGACTGTTAAGTTGGATATGCAGTTTAATGGTAGCTTCATGTTTTGGAACTGGATAGCTAGCTATTACTCTTGCAGTGGTGATCATGGTTCATTCACTCAGAATTAATATTTTGTCTTTGCAGATGTATGAAATGTAATGGCAAGGGAAAGATATATGCTCTGCCTATAAAGGTCAATGTTTTGTATTCATTTATATAGTCATCATAGGTTTCGGTATACAATCTCAGAATATTTGTCTTCCGTAATTTTATTGAGTTCTATGGCGGCATCTGGTAAATCGAAGCTCATAGATGGAGAGACATGCATTTTTATAACTACGTGGAGAATTTGTCTGTTGATAACTGAACTTAATTAGTTGCTCATTCTTTACAAGGTCTTTTGCTGTATTAGATCAGACAATAGTTTAGTCTTATTTGGACTTGCTCAGTGTAACAATGAGACATGCATAAAGAAAAAAACTTGGATTGATTTTACCTGTTTCATGTTTCAAAGTAATAATTTCATTTCATTCCACAAACAAAAGGGGAAAAGAAGAACAAACAAGTTGTGCTTTTCCAAAGAAATAATTGATTGTAAATACAATATTGGTGGACCAAATTACATACGTACACCTTCAGATGAGTTGTGCTTTTTTGAGTATATCTTAAGTTGCTCTTTGTGGTCATCAATTAGTTTGATTTGTTGTTTACTTATGATAATTTGCTCAACAGTGTTTTTTTTTAGTGACCTCAGAATAACATGAGGAGTCTGACCAACAAATTATCCTTACAAACATATGCTAACAAATCTGAAAGAAATAAACTTTAAGCGCAATGTATTTGCATAAATGCAATCATCAACTTCTAAAGCACTAGTTTTCAAATTCAACAATTTATTTTGTCGTAACTAAATTTACATTAGAAAATATGAATGGGCATGAGAGAGATGCCAAAACTTAAAAAAAATTCCACCAAACCAGGGCAGTTCAAAGTAGAGGTTTTAACCAAAGAAAATTACCAACAAAAGCATATATTTATACAAATACAATAGACTCTAATTAATAAAATAGTATGAATGGTTAATAAATAAGAATATAAACAACCCTTGAACTTTGGGGCTATCTACACTGAATGCTATGTATCTACATAGTGTAATATGACTTACACAAATTTAATGTTTAGCAACATTAATCATAAATATGTGAGGTAATTTAATATGTCAAGGTATTTTTTTCTTCTTTTTTTATGGTTCCAATTCTTGTCAAAAAGATGAAAATGATACATCTTCTATGATTTAGTTTAAAATCACATTTTTTGTTTATAAAATCACAATGTCAAACGTACTATAAGTTAAGAGTGGATTCCTATCTCTTATCGTGCAAAGCTAACCCAAATGGCAAATCTAGTAAGCTAGTGAATTCTCTGATTCAGCTTGAATTTTATCGTCCACAATTGCCAACCCGACGCAAGGCCCAAGTCCAATCTCAGTTATGGGCTATTAAGAAAATGATATCTAGCAAACTACGGGTCTTTGTTATTTATTTATTTTATTTATTTATTTTTGCCCTTTTTAGTTCTAAGGTCGTCAACTATTTGCTTATCTACAAAAGGAAAAAGAGCAAAAACGAAGACTAATGCTACTCTTCACCTTTCAAAGAAATAGTTGCTCAAATTGTTTGTTGGCTTCCACATTCAAAAAATAAATTTCATGAATGTCAACAATATCATCTCCAAATGACAAGGATTGATCTAATTCAATATGCCAAATGTACAAAGCAGAGGATTATTAGTAGAGAATGAAGAATAACAACATATCTTCTCAAACTTCAAACTCAAATTCATTTTTCAAGTATGAGAAAATGAAATTGAACATAAAAAACTTATATAATAAGGAGAGTTATCTTAAATCAAACAAACTCTTTATTTATTACACAGAAATAGTGAGCATCTTTGTGCTATCAAATATATATGAGAAAACTAATTTCTCCTTGAACATGGATATAATAAATCAAAATACTCATAGATAAATTAATTTGCATTTAAAATTGAGATGATTGACTTGATTCATTTGATTGATTCGAATTCTCTCCACCACCTATTACGGTTTCGTCTAGTGCTGAAAGGAAAGGCTTGGAAGGCATTTGTAAGCATTCAACTTCTCCTTCAAGCATTTGAATAACTTTGTTCATTGAAGGGCGATCATTAGGCTTCATCTGTATACACCATAATGCAACAATGATCATCTTCTTCCCTATTTTTTTTTCCTTTTCTGTGGCTTCTTCCAATATTTCTACGTCATTTCCATTTTGCAATTGGTCATAAACCCAAGTAGGGAAGTATATTTGGCTTGAGTGCTCTGCAACTGCATTTATGTTCCTTCTTCTACCGGCCATTTCCATCAATAACATTCCAAAACTATAAACATCAGCTTTGTATGAGACACCTCCAATATTTTTGTAGAATAACTCCGGAGCCATGTATCCTAATGTCCCTCTTGCAGCAGTCAAATAAACAATGCTGTCATTTACTGTATATAATTTTGCTAGTCCAAAGTCAGAAATCTTGGGAGTAAAATTTTCATCAAGAAGAATGTTGTGAGGCTTGATATCAAAATGTAAAATTTGCATCTCACATCCTTGATGTAAATATTCAATCCCACGAGCCACTCCTAGAGCTATATCATACATTTGATCATAGCTTAGGAGCGTGCATACTTCTGGCGAAAATATGTATTTATTTAGGGAACCTTTAGGCATTAACTCATATACAAGAGCCTGTTTCGATCCTTCAACGCAAAAACCAATGAGTTGCACTACATTAACATGGTGAATCCTTCCAATGGTTGCAACTTCGCTTATAAAATCTTGTCCGTTAGCTTTGGACTTACCTAACATCTTTATAGCCACAAGACGACCACTTCGAAGTGTTCCTTTAAATACAGTGCCATAACCTCCTTCACCCAATTTCTCCTTGAAACTTTTGGTAATCTTCTTAATTTCGGAATAAGAGTACCTTATTGGCATGAGGTTATTTTGACTTTGTAGAAATTCTTCGACAACATCATACATGGATAAATGCCTTCTACGCCATTTATATATCAAGAATGCAATCACAAATGGAATTCCCAATATCATTTTTGGTGCTTCGAATATTACTCCTATGGAAGAACATCACCAAAGCATGGATTGTAAGCCAACTTGTTATTGTATTAATGCTGTAAATATATATTTTATTTTAGAATAGATCCTAGTAATTAAGTACAATACTTGTTATCTTTTTCAGGTAAAAATTCATATTTTCATTTTGGCCGCATGTTAATTAATTCAGGCTAAACAGTGTAGAGAATAATCTTCGAAAAAAGAAAAATTAATTAATTAATAAAATTGTATAAACATATGTGACATAAGGCCATGCTTGAGAAGAAATAAAAGCAACAGTATAAACCTCTTGCTTCATCATCGAGGACAATCAATATTCCATTTCTTTACTAAATTTACCAAATTGCCCATAGGGAATTTATCCTGCAAATAAATTTTTAAGATTGAAACCTCACCTGCGTCAAATAAATAGTATAGTGCTTCTGGTAGTCGATCATATAATGCTGTATTGACAAACAAAAGAATAACATAGAATTAAAACTCAGCATTTGTCGTATTTTTTTTTTATGTAAACATCCGTAATAACATCACATTGCAATCTGCAAGGAATGATTTGTTTATAAAAAAAGAAAAAAAAATTAATAAAAATAAAAATGGATAGATATATAGGTTCTTACCGAGCGCTGGTGCTAGTAGTATTCTCACAATATCTACAACATGGAAAAAAAAAATCATAAATAAATTCATTAATTAATAAAAAAGGTGATTTGAATAATTTTAAAAGTCTATAAATACAAATAACTCTATAAACCTCTAGACTTGAGCTATCTTAGAATTAGATCGTACTGAATTCTCATGGCAGAAAACTTACATCCAATTATATTGGATATCATGCCAAGGATTCCAAGTTTGCCTAAGAAAATTAAGAACGTTAGCGTTTAGAAGCATGAATGGTTAGAGATGAGAAAAGAAAGAAACAGAAAATTAATGGTAAACATGTAAGAAATTTAATTAGAAATTGCAAGTGCATTGTCTTTTTTTTTTTTTTTTTTTTTTTTTTTTTTTTTTTCTAGCATGTTTTCTTTTATATACGCACCATCTCGTGTGCTCAAGTAAAGCTCAAAGCCCCGTAGCAATTTATTGTGGAAGTCTGTACAGGAAATATTTGTCAAGTCATCATCATAACAATAATAAGAAGGATATGACCTGGACATGAGAGATATTTGCTCTACTTGGCACAAGTTCCCCAACTCCACTGCAGGAGCACAATAATATTTGTCTGCACGATAATACTCGTCTGCACGATAATACTTGAATAGAGCATATGTATACCACTTGGAATTAGAATACACTCCATCCTCAATGCAAGCAGAAATGTTTAGATGATACCCAAAAATATTCAATGGCTTTTCACATTTCACCAAAATCACAGTTTTTGATGAATTAGAAGATATTCGATATGGATCCCTTGAACTGAAATTAGTTTCGTCTAGAGAATAACGAGGGACGAAGGAGTTGTACTCATTAACGTTTAGTCCAATACTTGGGTCCACAACTCTGATTGTGTTGTTGTTGTAATTGATTTGTTGTACGTAGTATCTTCCATCATATAAGTGTAACACTAGTGTTTGGTTGTTCTCACATAAAAGATTATACCTTTGATCGCCGCAGTTTTTTGGATCGCTCGTTAATCGAAATGGATAGCTTATATTACGGATAGAGCCGCAGGAAGAAGGAGAACAGTGATGATCATGGCTATCCTCAGCAGTAGTAGTATTGCAAGTTTGATGAAGGAGGACAACAACTACAATAAGGGCTGTCAGTCCCATTCCTCTTGCCATGGAGATCTGGAGAGAGAGAGAGAGAGAGAGAGAGAGAGAGAGAGAGAGAAAGAGGGAGAGAGAGCTTCCACATTAGCCCAGAGCAAAGCCTATATATAGACAAAGTAAATAAATAATTTAGATTTATAAGGCGTAAGCACCTACGTCATATATTGAAAAATAGGCCTTTTATGAATTATTTAAGAGGCTGATCGAGAACCATTGCTGATGGATATTTGCATAGAAATGGTAATCTCATACTTGTTCTTGTTTGTGGCTTTCATCATAGACCTTGGAGATGCCCAAAATATGTGTGCTGAAACACGTTGTGGAGGCCATGGCCCAAGCATCCGATTTCCCTTCCGACTTAACAACCAGCCAGACGACTGTGGATATTCTGGGTTTAATCTCTCCTGCACTGATACGAATCTAACGGTGCTCGAGCTGCCGATTTCAGTGAAGCTCTTTGTCAAACAGATTGACTACAAATCTCAGATAATTCAGTTATATGATCCACATCATTGCTTCCCAAGACCGCAGCTTCAGTGGCTCAAAGTGTCTAATTCCTCTCGTTTCCGATTCCAAGTACATAACCCTTATAATGACCTTTCCGACTATGCCTTATTCAATTGTTCTCCAAGATCAGAAAACAAATATCGTCTCATCTCTTGTCTTAGTGGCCCAACCTACCAAGTTTATCCTGCGACATACATCACGGCGTCCCTCATATCTTGTACAAAGATGTATAGTCTTCTATCAATTCCAGATGCCATAATATTCCATCCCGATAAATTTGTCCAATTGAATTGGTCCACTCCAGACTGCAGATACTGTGAAGAGATCAGAGGTAAGAGATGTGTGAAGAGTAATAGCAGTGAATCAGGAATTCAGTGCATTTCTACACATACTAAAGGTATTATATCTATCCAATTCATTTCAAACTTTCTACTTAATTATTTATTTTTTGAAATTTACAATAATGAGAAGCTGATTGTGTTAAATCTTTGCAGGTGTATTAATATTGAAGTTAAAGATTTCTGGTGAGTCATATATGTATTTAATATTAATTTGTAATTATTCTTATAATTGTGGAGAATAAAGTTATTGATTCATGAATGTTTATAATGCAGGTGCCATCTTAGGTCCATTTATTATATTGCTCTCAGTCTTTGCTCTCTACCGTTTCTATATTTATGATAAAGTAGAAAAAGAACATCGAGCGAAGATCGAAAAGTTTTTGGAAGATTACAGAAATTTCAGACCAACGAGATACTCGTATGCTGATGTTAAAAGGATTACAAATCAATTTGCTGAGAAGTTAGGTGAAGGAGCATATGGAATAGTGTTCAAAGGAAAGCTTTCCAACGAAATTCATGTTGCAGTGAAGATCCTGAACACTTCCATGGGAAATGGGGAAGAATTCATAAATGAAGTAGGAACAATGGCTAGGATCCATCATGTTAACGTAGTTCGCTTGGTTGGTTTCTGTGCTGATGGATTTAGAAGAGCTCTAGTTTATGAGTTCTTACCAAATGATTCACTAGAGAAGTTTATATCTTCAACGGCCGCCAAGAACCTTATTCTTAATTGGAATAAGCTGCAAGATATTGCTTATGGCGTAGCAAAAGGAATTGAATATCTTCACCAAGGATGTGACCAACGAATCCTCCATTTTGATATCAAACCTCACAATGTTTTGCTAGACCAGAGCTTCAATCCAAAAATTTCTGATTTTGGTCTTGCCAAGTTGTGTTCAAAGGATCAAAGTGCAGTTTCCATGACCACAGCTAGGGGGACTGTGGGTTACATTGCACCTGAAGTGTTCTCTAGAAATTTTGGAAATGTATCTGCAAAAGCAGATGTTTATAGCTTTGGAATATTGTTGCTTGAAATAGTTGGAGGGAGGAAAAATGTCGACATTACAGTTGAAAACACTAGCGAAGTCTACTTTCCAGAATGGATCTACAATCTCTTGGAACAAAAAGAAGACATACGAATCTTTGTTGAGGATGATGGAGATGCTAAAATTGCAAAGAAACTTGCAATTGTAGGACTCTGGTGCATTCAATGGCACCCAATGAATCGTCCTTCTATTAAAAATGTGGTTCAAATGTTGGAAGGAGAAGGAGATAAATTAACTATGCCTCCGAATCCCTTTGCCTCTGTGGGTCCCATAAAAAGTAGTGCAAATATACCTACAAAACGTCTAAACAATGAGTTGGAAGTGATTCCTGAATTAGAATAATTATATGTAAAATTAGCGTATGTAATAATTACTATATATGTTGCAATGATCTTGTAATCCTAGAACTTATTAATTTTGTAATCAATGTTGGGACTTCAATTCGATGATTATGAAAAAGTGGCTACTAATTTTTTTTCTTTTTCTTTTATCTGCCATTTTTTCCTTTTTAATTGTCAATTTCTTAGGTTGTCATATAATCTAAGAATGAATTTGTTTAATTTAGTCACACCATTTATTTATGAAGCACCACACAATTTATCTTTCTGTTGCACTGTATTTGTAAAAGACTAATGTATATTTCTGAATATATATCAGCTCAAGATCCCTTTCTTTAAGCATAATAGAAATATTAAAAATCATGACAAATTCATAATCTGGTCTTTATCACATTAATGGCCCTACAAAGACAACGAGGTATGCATGTGGGAACCAATTATTTATTTATTTTTGTAAATGCCTTTAAATGCTCTTGAAGAGAGGCAAGCTATAGTTAGTAGTGTATGATTGATGAGGGCAATGGCAAAAGGGAATATTGTTATGTGCATGACTGGGGAGTGGGGACACTTTAATAAGAAAGATCAGAAGGGGCAAACTTGTGGACTGGGAGTCATTTTGGGTTGACGTTCAAAGAAACTTGCAATTGTAGGACTAAGGTGCATCCAATGGCACCCAATGGATTGTCCTTCTATAAAAACTACCGTTCAAATGTTGGAAAGAGAGGGAGATGAATTAATTATACCTCCTAATCCCTTTGTCGCTACAGGCCCCATAAAAATTAGTGCAAATATTACTACAAAACGTCTAAACCATGAGTTGGAGGTGATTTCAGAATCAGAATAATTGTATGTAAGCTTGGCTTATGTGATAACTATATGGGCCTATTGCAATGATCCTATAATATTCTCAGAACTTAATAATCTTGTAGTCAATGTATAACCAATTCGAGGATTATAAAAAAGTATCTACTAATTTTTATTTTTATTTTTTGTTCTTTTGCCTATCTTTTTTTTCCTTCAATTAATTGTCAGTTTTTCTTTCTCAATATTCCATGGTATATGCAAGTTTTATTTCTTAACTTTGGTATCGATCTCTTTAACTAATTTGGACCAGCTTTTCTTTTTGTCGATCTTGGTTGCCACCGAATAATGATGACGACAACGATAGTTGAGAGCTCATAAAATGAGTGTTATAATGTAACAAATTAATATTGCCCCTTGAAGATAATGGCAAGTTTTCGTCTATATATATTCTTAGAACATAGACGAAATATTTAAGGTGCTACCTGTCTTGAATTTGCTCCTCACTTTGTCTAGTTCGAACTAGTAAATTGTGCGTTCTAATTAAGTGAGAATCTAAATTTGAACTCCATGAAAAATACTAAGCAAGTTAAAAACAAATTACACCAAATTGTTCTGGGGACCAAATTAGGTAACATTAAAAACCTAAGATGCATGGTTCAATGTGAAAATTTTATTTCAGATAGTGAAAAGTTTTCCATGATCTCCCTTTTTTTCTATATGGCTTTTTTATTTGTATTTAATTTTGAGACTTTCTTCTTAGCTCTTCCATGGTATATAACAGCTCTCTTCGATCACTATATCTATATGTGACGAAAAAAAAAAAAAAAACATACAAACAAACATGTTATAGCTGTTCTTCATTAGATTCTTAAAAAGCTTATTCTTTCTCTTGTATTTTATGTTTTTGTTTGTATAAAAATACTTCATTACGTTGTCTTTCAATAAATATTCTACTCCTTATTTGGTCTAACAAATAATGCAAACTAAGGAAAGACCTTGATTACTTGATCCTAATGCCTTACTTTATATTTTGTAAATTAATTTAGTCGGTCTGTCCAAAGACCTCTTATCTATTTTATTAAATCATCATTTATTTCAAAAATTTAAATTAATAAAAAAAATTGCTTTAATTATTGAAATTAATATTTTAATACTTCTCCTTATATATTAAACTATAAAATATGTGAACTATTTTAATCAAAATATTGGATAAATTATGGATACAAGGTTTAGACTTAAGACTTTCCTCTAATACGTTAAATCATCACTTATAGTTAGAGGTTAAGGTGACAGGAAATTGTGAATTAATTAATTTAAATTAATATTTTAACGTACTCCCTAATTTGTGGTAAGAGGGTAAGGGGACAGGAAATTGTAAATTAAAAAAACCTGCAACAGGATCGATCAACTGCGGGATCAATTGGACGACAAACAAAATGATTCCACATCTGTGGAAGACTTTGAAAAATAAGTCATCATTTGTCCTTTAGGTAGAAATAGGAATCAAATTTAGTGGAATGATGGTGGGCACTCTGCTTCGATGAAAGAGATGAAGAAGACATGGCCGGGTATTCTGAAAGTAGAGAGCTTTATGTCTTGAACAAACATTAATATAAACTCATTTCAATTTATATTTTAAGCTCAGTGGACTAAAGAGATTATTACAAGCTCCTTTCGGCTGTGTTATTAAATTCAAAGCAAATCTTGAACATCGAAACTGTGTTATTAATGGATTAATCAATGGCCCTCCGATCCACTTGGGGGACTAGCAGGCCAGTAAGGCACATCATCCAACGATTCCAACCTCTCCCCCTCCCCCCCAAGCTTCCTCTGAATCCTCTCTCGGTACTGTAAACAATAAAACGACACGTAGTAATAGAGGAATCAAAGTTTTGCGACCACTAAAAATGGCTCTGACCTTTTTATAACATCAAGATATATGGACAGCATCCCCTGCACTCGGTATATATCCCTGGAATTGTCTGTCCCTATATTTAAGGGATAGAGATTTCAATAATTTTATAAAGAATAATTTGGACAATAAATTATTAAAAAATTCAGATTTATATTTAGGTGGGCAATTTAAAGAAGCCCTTAATGAAGCCTATTTATCTAGTTTCAGTACCTGTTGGAACAAATAGACTCCATTAAGATTTAAGAGCCTCCCTGACTGCAATAAAATAAGCTGCAATTCGAGGAGAAGTATCGATCCCAATAAATATTTCTTTATCTTTACTGATCATAATCAATATATAAAGAAGTAAAGATTTTAATACAACAATCTGTTCAAATTTCTTCACCCCACTCTCTTTTTATATTTTATATATATTGAGAAGAAGAAAACATTGTGGTTGGAGAAAATTTCAAAAGAAGAATCCAAGAACTTTGTATCTTGAAAACTGCCTGTAAGTTCACACCATAAAGTGACACCTACCAAGAGCCCACATAATACTCTTTATCTTGCTTTGCCTTGGACCAAATATTTCAACAGCTTTCTGCTTCTCTCCCGTATTGAGAAATTGAAGGCAAAAAGTATAGAAAATCACTCGTCTGAGTGTCTTTTATTTATCTCTAATCGAAATATATATATATATATATATATATATATTAAAAAAAAAAAAAAAAAAAAAAAAAAAACCTAATGCACTAGAATTAGACGGCCATAACATATATTTATACTAAATTTTGCTTCAATCAACTAGGGAGTGGGATCAGACGAAAAAAGAAAAGAAAACGCTAGTAAGTGGGACTAATAAAAGTAGAAAAGAAAACACTAAAGGAAAGCACTAGTAAGTGCACATTCGTTTCAATTTTTATAGTCATCAACAATATTTAGGAATAAAAAATAAAAAAAAAAAGATTAAAGCATAAAATAATTTTTCAAATTCATTATTCAATTAGGCTGTCCGGACAAATAGATCTCACAACCCTTCTCTTTTACACTATTTAAATTTAGAAAGAACTTCACTTATAACCCTGATCTTTCATCACTTTTGAAATAAGATATGCAAACTTTAAAAAGTGTCAATTTAGAGTATCCCTCTTTCAATTTGTTTTCAATTTCAACACTTCGTTAGAATTTTTCGTTAAATCCTGTCAAAATTTTCAAAATACCCTTTCCTTTTTTTTAAGAAAAAAAATAAAAAAAAATTGCAAGGATTTAGGTGTTAGTCAAAATTTAATTACATTTGTAAAAATACTCATGCCTTAATCTTTAAAATCTTTTATTATTTTTTTAAAAAACAAACACAGTGGTATTTTGGAAATTTTGATAAGATTTAACGAAAAAATTCTAACGGATTGTTGAAATTAAATTTTTTTAAAAAAAAAAATTGAAAGATTGATTCCCTAAATTGACACTTTTTTAAAGTTTGGATACCTTATTTCAAAAGTATTGAAAAATCAAGAGTTGTAAGTAAAATTTTCCCTCAAATTTATAGAAATTCAAACAGCATAATTTGATAATCTTAGAGAAAACCAAATATTCATAGTATAAAGGTACATCAAAAATGGCATGAAACATGCAAAGTCCCACCTACTAGCGCTTTGTTGATTCAAGATAATATTAATTAAGTGTGGATCTGGTCTAGGTATTCTAAATAGCTTTGTAGACCCAAGATAATATTAATCTCAAGAGTCAAGATAATATTAATTAAGTGGGAATTTGGCCTAGGTATTCTATATATATATATATATATGAAAAAGCAACACCAATGAGATCAATCATAGAAGAAAGTCACCCGAGTATTGTTACATGCATCTCGGTAAAAGGAAGCACTTAACAATAGATTTGGCCTAGGTATTCTAAATATATATATATATATATATATATATGAAAGGCAACACCAATGAAATCATAGTAGAAAGTCACCCGAGTATTGTTGCATGCACCCTCGTAAAAGAAAGCACTTAACAAAGGATTTGGCCTTGGTATTCTATATATATATATATATAAAAGCAACACTAATGGAATCATAGCAGAAAGTCACTCGAGTATTGTTGCATGTACCTTGGTAAAAGCAAGCACTTAACAAAGGATTTGGTCTAGGTATTATATATATATATATATATATATATATATATATGAAAAAGCAACACCAATGAGATCGATCATAGCAGAAAGTCACCCGAGTATTGTTGCATGCACCTTGGTAAAAGCAAGCACTTAACAAAGGATTTGCCCTAGGTATTCTAAATATATATATATATATATTTGAAAAAGCAATACCAATGAGATCGATCTTAGCAGAAAGTCACCTGAGTATTTTTACATGCACCTTGGTAAAAGCAAGCACTTAACAAAGAATTTGGCCTAGGTATTCTAAATATATATATATATATATGAAAGGCAACACCAATGAAATCATAGTAGAAAGTCACCCGAGTATTGTTGCATGCACCCTCGTAAAAGAAAGCACTTAACAAAGGATTTGGCCTTGGTATTCTATATATATATATATATATATATGAAAAAGCAACACTAATGAAATCATAGCAGAAAGTCACTCGAGTATTGTTGCATGTACCTTGGTAAAAGCAAGCACTTAACAAAGGATTTGGTGTAGGTATTATATATATATATATATATATATATATATATATATATATATATATATATATATATATGAAAAAGCAACACCAATGAGATCGATCATAGCAGAAAGTCACCCGAGTATTGTTGCATGCACCTTGGTAAAAGCAAGCACTTAACAAAGGATTTGCCCTAGGTATTCTAAATATATATATATATATATATATATATATATATATATATATATATATATATATATATATATATATATATATATTTGAAAAAGCAATACCAATGAGATCGATCTTAGCAGAAAGTCACCCGAGTATTTTTACATGCACCTTGGTAAAAGCAAGCACTTAACAAAGGATTTGGCCTAGGTATTCTAAATATATATATATATATATATATGAAAAAACAACACCAATGAGATCGATCATATCAAAAAGTCACTCGAGTATTGTTGCATGTACCTTTGTACAAGCAAGAACTTAACAAAGGATTTGGCTTAAGTATTATATATATATATATATATATATATATATATATATTGAGGACTTTTTGTTCTTCCATGCCGAGTTCTTTGGTCTGAAAAAGGTGGGGAAATCAGAAATGACTCGTGGGGCTCAAAGTCTCCATTGACGTTGATTTAGTCTTTCCACATAATTTTGACTGCAATATCCTGTCGGTGACGTGCTATTCATAAACTAGCAAAGACTTCGACGATGACTTGAGCAACAATGACTTCGATAAGGTGGAGAATTTTCTAAGAAAGAAAGACCCAATTATTTATCCATAAAAAATAAACGAAAGTACAAGAATACATAAATTAACTAATCGATCGATTGAAATTTCTCCATGATGTATTATTGTTTTTCTTCCTCTGCAAGACATGATTTAAAAATTAATTTATAGTTTAATATTTTCTTCTTAAACTTGACTACTCATATGAAATCAAGACAGACAATAATTTGAGTTACTCAACTTGAAAAATAATTAAAAAATAAAAATAAAAAATAATTTGATTACTCTTACCTTTATCTCAATTCCAAAAGCTTCATAATATTAAACTCAGAAATGATATTTACTACATTATTTACCTTACATTATTGACACAATAGTATCAACTAACTCTTAAACTAATCATTATTTTAAAAATAAAAAATTCAATGGTTAATTAGGACCGTTACATCCGCATTATGTGATATCTGTGAAATAAAAATGTAGTTTGGATATAGGAAATATAGGCACTAAAAAAAAATCGATAAAATCTAAATAAATCTAACGACCATATATTATTTTCTCATCCCTGCATCATAATGTTTTATAAAATGCTGATATTTTTTTCAAAAAAAAAAAAAATAACAACATCTTAAAAAATGCCGCTTATTTTTGGTAAAACACTAATATTTTATTTTATTTTTATCCAGTTTGTTTATTATTATTATTTTTTTTACAATAATGAGTTCTATAAAATGTACTCAAATTAAATAAACAAAACGAAAGGTAATGAATTTACTTAATGGTAGAAAAAACAAAAATTATAAAACCAATTAGTCAATACAAATTATACAATAGAATGTTAATAATAAAAAGAATATCATATACGTCATATTAATACAAATTTTCAGCTCCTACAAAATACAAGTGTCTACCGCAAATAAAGTGCTTGCAAAATCTCAGTCTCATATTAAAAAGATGAGTAAAGTCTATGTAGAGTTGATCAATTATAAAGCTACTAAGTTTTTTTTATTGATTTCTTTCTAGGTAAAATTGTGCTTTATAAGCAATTATAGAGAACTTCAATTAGTACATAAATAATCGTTTTGAAGATATAGCACGGATATAGTTAACGCTATTTCTAGATCATTACTATTCTTCTAGTATTTAAATGAGCATTGAATACTTTTCCTCATCTTAATATCTACAATTATAAGAAAAGAAAAGAAAGTGTAAGGGTTTATTTAGGTTTACGATTTCAAAAAGTTCAATTTGAAAACGCAATTTGTAAAACCGCAATTAAGAGTTTGATAGAAATGCAGTTTAGCCTCTAAAATTACAGTTTAGCCTTTAAAATTGTACGTTTTTAAAAACGCACTTCCTTAATTACCACCGATTTGAAAACGCAGATTTTTCTATATTTTTCAAATTTCAATTTGTCAAAAACACATTTTCAAACAATACATCTTTTGTAATTTAATTTAAAATTGAACTTTTTTTTTTCTTTTTTTTCTACAAAATCGCAATGCAAACGCACTCTACGTAGAAGAGTGGATTCCCATCTCCTCTAGTTCAAAGCCAACCCAAATGTGAAATCTAGTAAGTTAGTGAGTTCTCTTGTTAAGTTTCTATTTTTTTAATTCCTTAAGTTTTGTTCTCATTATGAAGTTGATCATTTTGTCCAATTTTGTACTGATTTTGTCAATCTTTTTCTATTGAGTTTATATAAAATTTCAATTCTACCATTTTCTAAAAGAAGAAGAAAAAAAAAAGTAAAGAAAAAAAAAATACAAAAATTAGAAGGTGACTTAGGTAGTTAAAGGTGGGGCCGTGCAAGCCACCCCTGTTATGGGGTGGTTGTGTGAGCCATGCCCAATATTTAGGGGTGGCCATGCTAGTCATATTAGTTGTGGGGAGGCTCGCACAGCCACCCTCTCTGTTAATAAGGTTGCCACCTTTATAATTTTGTTGTTCTTTTTTCTTTCTTTTTTTTTTCTTTTTTTTTTTTTTTTTTTTGCAAAGGGGAAGATTTCTAATTTTATAAGAACTCCATAAAAAAGATTAAAGCAATTTATATGAAAGCAAATCGAACAAGTGATTTGGTAACCACAATCAACTCAATGAGCTAAAAGATAAAGGAGGTGTTAGAAATACACCAGTTAAATATGTGGGTCCCATCCCATGTGAGAGGGAGAGTATGTAACCAATGTGTAACTAGTGTTGTTTTTAGCATTATCCAAAGATAAAAATAGAAACTACGGCTCAATCCTTAATGGACTAGTTTTTTGTCTTAAAAGCTAAAAGAATTCTCAATCCGACACGAGCCTTCTTACATGAGGCCCAAATCAATTTTGGCATATTTTGGTCCAAATCAATTTTTTTTTCTTTAAGTACGACTTGATGACTTTCATTAATAAATCATGATGAAACAACTTGTTAAGCAAATACATTTATTTCAAAAATATCCTTCTAAACAAAGAAAATTGAGAAAATACACTTAATTCCCTTAAATTGATACCCTTTTGTAAAGACACCTTCAGACTTTAAAAAGTAATATTCCCTTAAATTGATACCCTTTTGAGAAAATACACTTAAAATTAATGGGAAATGGCATGTGTAACGCACACATGCTAATTTTGTTTACATGAAATGCCCAAATTACCCCTAAAAATTATTATAAAATAAATAAATAAAAGGAAGACAAAAGGAAGGCTAATAGGGTGGGTTTTTTTTTTTTTTTTTTTTTTTTTTGAGGCTAATTTGAGTATTTCATGTCAAAAATTAGCACATGTGCTTCATACGTGTGATTCTTTGTCCATTTTAATGCCAAAAACTAATAGAGGATGCAACTTACAATGAAGTACTGTTAGTTTGAAAGGGGCCAAGTGCCAAGTGTCAATATTCATTTTCTATGCCAATAGTTCATTCTAGCATGTTAACTGTCCTAACATATTAACATCATTGTCTATATCATTTATTTGATCACTACTACAACTATATTATACAAGGAGTTATGTCTTTAAAATGCTCATCCTCGAAGCAACTCTTCAAAAATCTTGCCTAAAAGTCCTCCGTATAACAAACCCTCACACAAACACTCAAGCTTTTGGTTTAACATTCAAGGAAAAAGTTCAAAACCCTCTCTGGTTCACTATGAACAAATATTATTTTCGTTCTTTTACGTTCTTTAAATAGACTCTTTTTGTGCAATTAATGTTCATTTCATTCGATCAAATTTGGCATTAATGTAGTCAGACGACATCGAGTCTCATCTTACCTCACAGGTCAAGTGACACATGGAGATGCAACTTTCGTTTGATCTAATTTGCATTAAATGATGTCATGTGACGTCTTGTCTCCACCAAACCCCACACGATGATTGACATATAGAGATTTGATTTTTGTTTAGGCAAACTCATTTTGGATCAAACAAACACAAATGTTTGTTCAATTCGTCACGTGTTTGTTTGATTACATCATAGGTTTCTTCCCATCGGACATGTGAAAATTCTAAATTCGTTTGATTGAACTATTTCCATTCGATTAAACTATTTCCATTTGATCAAAATTTGTGTTTATTCGATTTTGTCGAATGTTTCTTACGACACATGGTAGACTTAATTCGTTCAATCAAACCATTTTCACTCCGAATAATCCCCTTTATGACCATAAGTGGGTCATAACTTTTGCTACAGTGTTGAAATCACACATATGACCTCAATTTGAAAATCTCTTTTCAGCGCGCACGCAACGGTCACTAGCTACACTCGGTGAGCACATTTTCAAGCTAAAAAGATATTCCCCCCACCCCCTGCCGCAGCACAAAACGCATCATTTTCTCCTCTACCTTACCTTATTTTGACTTTAGTAGGTATTTTATGCATTTCATTATTGTTTTTTTTAGTATAGTTTGAAAATTGGAAGTTATTGAAAAAAACAGATGCAACAATTGGGCGCACATTATAAGCATGCCTAATTTGATAGATTTGGCAAAAGACAGTCCATAAAGTGAATTTTATTCCACTTTTTTTTGTGAAGAAAAGCCAAAATTGGCCATGCACATTCATTGACTTTCATTGCTTGGGCAGTTTTGTAAGGTGAAGAAGAATTGCAATCAAGTTACTCTTACCCAATTTAAAAATTCAGAAGGCCACAGCATTTGAGATTTACAAATACTAATATTTCTTTCTTTTCTTTTCTTTTCTTTTTTTTTTTTTGGTGAGGGGGGGGGGGGGAAGACATAATCAGCAAAAGCATAAAATCACAAAGGGATATTATAATGCTATCACTAAACAAAAGCGCTATCATTTTACATCTCTATTTTAGTTGCAAATTTACCAAATTTAGATTTGTTGGGTTTTTTTATTTTTATTTTTTTTTATTTTTATTTTAAACTATTCTGTATGTATATCCCTTAAAATGTGGAAATGACAACATCCTACAGTTGCCCAAAGGTTGTTAACTGACAATGCCAAAATCCATTGAATATATTGTCCGGGATCCACCAATAATCCAGGGCGATAATCAATGAGTGAAAAACCGACAAACAATGAGTGAAAAATTATTACCTCTGTGTCAAATTCTCCTGATTTAACTGAAACATTGATGTCAGTGATGTTCTTCATGAGATCCACCAATAATCTAGGGTGATCAGCTGTCTCCACATGTAGTAATTAAACTGCACAAATAACATTGTGGCGGGGGCAGAGGAGGCAGAGGCAACAAGAAATTTTATTTTTTGCTAGCTGGATTCTCATGTCAAGATGTCATGATTCTGCTTAGCAGATAATTGCTAATGTGGGTGTGGAGCTGCAGCCTCAACAATTATCATAGGAGCAACTGTTGTTGGGTTGCAGGAGTTAATCACATGAGTAAACAAAACTGATACATGCATTACCTCTGGTCAGGGCCATCACTAGAGACCTTTACATGAGTTGCTATATCCACATCAACCTGAGGAATAACAACACGGCATATCTGAATTGGGACAAAAGTGTGGGACTTCAACAATCGACATATATTTTGTGCACCCATAAATCTATCAGGATGCATTGACACAATATATCCCTCATATGGTAGTAAATCAGCATTTTGGGAATTTGACATAATACTACTTTAGAAGTCTCAAGCCACTGCATTATGTTATACGAAGGGAGCATAAAAAGAAGTGAAAAAAAGTGTTTTACTCATGCAGTTTCTTCTTTATTTTAGCCATATTTATTTTTCTAGCAAGGGACCACTTGGGGGGGAGGGGGGGGGGGGGGGGGGGGGGGGGGGGGGTGAGATCTATCAATCACTTCCTGAATAAGAACATTTCTACCATGAGTATGATGGGCAAAGGCAATGGTCACTATGGCAAACTGAAAACTGGCATCATCAAAATCAGTGCCAAGTGAACATTTTCACGCTCAATTGTGCATGCATATTAACAGTGTGCACAAAGACACAAGCACACGCAGAGTGCACATGCACACACAGCAGAAGAGACCTAAAGCCACTGGTTTGTACCACATTCATGAAATGGCAGGTAACACAAACATTTTTTATTTTTATTTTTTTATGAATAAGATAACACAAACATATTCAACGAAAGTAAACATAGTAATAATATTCTAAATGTGACAGATTTATCCCAGATTGTTAACTTTGCAACAAAAAGTGCTCCACCACACACAAACTCCAACCAGATTTAAACTTCAAAAATGAAAATATAACAGTAGAAAGATTTGAACCTGTTGTTTTGGTGGCATTACTCCAAAGGCTACTCCCATTGCTAATTGGCCGCTTGATTCCTGGAACATATTGATGAAGCTTATAAAGAAAGTAACTCCTAGAAGTGGCTCTACCAGGTGTTATCTAAATAAGAACATTAAAAAAAAAAAAAAAAGGTTTAAAGATGAAATACCGGGTGATACTCAATGGTTATTTATAATTGTTAAGCGAATTACCTCAAGCAACTTTGGATCATCTATTTTTATACCAGTGTCACTGCAAACAAACTCCACCAACAAATAAATCAAAATCCATATAAAACAGTGACAAAAAGTACTAAATACAAGGAGTAATGAGTCACATGTCAAATTTTTAAGGTTTTCAAAGTTATCTAGGAAAGTAAGATTTCCAACCGTATCAGAAACGACTAGCTGTTTTCTTATCCAGGAACAAATGTCACCAACACCAATTCTCTTTTTGTTTTTCGGTGTTTGCATTAGTTCAAGGAATTGTCAAATTTGTGACTCAAATAGCAGCAATTGTAAGGAAGGTCACTCCACAAAACATATAAGAAAGTCTCTTTCAAGGACAACAGAAATCTGAACTTTCAGTTGAGTGACCAGAAAATAAAAAAGAAGAGAAAAAAAAATCACTGGCATCAATTGCAAATTTGGCAACTGTTAGGACAGTATAAGAGCAGAGTAGACAGTAATGTATACAAGGACTGAAGTTCATATGTACATGTAAGGCATAATATAACTTACGCTCTAGTGATGGCAAACTTGTGCTTCCCAGAAGAATCCAAAAAAACATTGGCCTTAACAACATTGAGTCCAAGATTTTTAAGTGCATTCATCTGCAACCCATTTGCTGATGCTTAATGTCCACTAACCAACATATTCTAAAGTTATCTCCACAATAGTTGCACTTGGATCAGAGTCTTGGTTGATAACAACTACAGGAGTTGGGATGGTATTACTATCACTAGGACTTGCATCCTGTTTGCCACCCAATTCCCCCCAAATTCAAAAACCAAAAGAAATTAGAGAAGTAAGCTAGTTAATATGCAAAATCCCCTATCACATAGATAAAAAATTGTTCACCTCCAGAGCAGTAGGTGATGATGCTTGTGGAGTGATTACAGTGACTGAAGATAACCATCTGACAAAAACCCACAGAAACTTAACAAAAATAATAGCAACAATGCCATGCCCAAGTGTAAGTAGATGTTGGACAACTCAGCTACGTACTAAGTACGATGATTATATTTATTCTAATGAAATGATTTCACCAAGTTTTGATTTACTCAGTTTTATTTTGCTGTGCTGTTACACTTACTGACATTACAAGATTTGTTTTATTTTGCTATGCTTTTATTTTATTCTTGCTATATAGGTATTATCAAAAAATAAATAAATAAATAATGAATTTATTTTTTTTTATTTTTTTATTTTTTACTTAGAATCATTTTAGGGTCCTTAAACCAACTCAAAAAAATAGTAATTTTTTAATTTTTTATTTTATTTTGAGTCGTTTTAATGCTAAGACGGCTCTAAAACGGCTCAAATTCCATGTCCCGCACGCACGCCCCCATTTTTTTGTCAAAAATTTTCAAACTCTATTTTTTTCTTCTTCTTCTTTTCTCTTCCTTTCTCCCCTGCCCTTTCTTTCTTCTTTTCTTTTCGTTTCGTTCCAACCGAAAGAGAGAATAGAGAGAGACCCAGACAGAAAGAAAGTGTAATGAGCTTTCTTGTTTATAAAATGTAAATGGTAGATATTGATGGATATTAATATGAAATTGGGATGGATAATGGTGATTGAATGTAAAAGATGGATGCTGAATAAGGTAGGGCAATTCGAGAAGCCCAAGAACTCCAATGATTCATTCAAGAATAGCTAATCTCCAATGATACCCATACAATCTTTCCTTGATAGCTAATAATATAGACTCAACTAATTATGAACCTAACTATTATTATTCAGCCCAACTAGTTATTCAATTATAAACCCAAGCCCAAAGGCCCTACCCCAATATCCCTTACATTTAAACCCAAGCCCACAGGTACTAACATAATATCCCTTACAGAAAGAGAGACCGAGAGAGAGGGAGAGAAACAGAAAGCTTGAGAGAAGAGCCGTGCGGTGGGCTAGCCACCGTTTGGGGCGGACGACGGCGCCGGGTCGGGTGGGTCGCGGCCCAACGCCAGTGAGGCAAAAATCTTGGAGTTCTGGCATTTTCTCGGTAGCCAAGCAGTAGAAAATCCATTTTTTTTTTGGGTAAGTATAATTTTTAGGCTTGATTTCTTGATTTTTGTTTTGATTTGTGTTGTTTTGTGAAGATTTTCGTTATACCCACTTATTCCGGTTCTATAATGATAAAAATCAACCACCAAAACAGGTATATATTTTGTTTTATGCTTCCATTTTTTTTTTCCAAGTTTTCCTGGTAACCAATCAGAGATTAACGGGTTTTGTTTCTGAACTATTCTTTATTTTCATACGTATTCGTCAGTACCATAATGGATTTTCTTGTTTCTTGGAATTTTCTGTGAGTTGGAATTGATCTTCCAGCTATTGAAGTCCGATTTGAGCACCTAAACGTTGAAGCAGAAGTTCATGTAGGAGGCAGAGCCTTGCCTTCCTTCTTTAACTTCATTATAAACATCCTAGAGGTAACCATCTGCAAACTCTACAACATAAGTTAGTGATAAATTTTATTAATTTCTTGAAATGAGAAAATACGCTCAGCTGTTATCTTGAATTGGATTCTGAATTTCTGGGATATCTGTATCAAATTTCTAATTTGATGGGATATTGAAGGTGACAAGCCAATTTTCCATAGAGTTCTGTACTTGGAAAATAGTTATTAGGATTTAAAAAGGATTTAAAATGAGATTGTACATGCATTTGCATGGTTGGGCATTTTATATGCATATGGATTTGCCCATAGAGATGGATCTGACACAATGTGAGTTGTTTGTTTGTTAGTAATTCATCTCTATGTGAATGTAATCACATCTGGTTTTAAGCTGAAACATAATTATTACACAGTCAAACTTCAGTGGTTGTTCTTTACATATCTTTAACAAGAACTTATCTGTGTACTTCATTTCTACCCAAATACTTCAAAGGATATTTGAAATCAACAGTTTTGACTGTTAAGTTCTATATGCAGTTTAATGGCAGCTTCATGTTTTGGAAGTGGATAGCTAGCTATTACTCTTGCAGTGGTCATGGTTCATTCACTCAGAATATTTTGTCTTTGCAGATACTTATCAAAAAAAAATATTTTGTCTTTGCAGATGAATGAAATGTAATGGCAAGGGAAAGATATATGCTCTGCCTATTAAGGTCAATGTTTTGTATTCATTTATATAATCATCATAGGTAAAGTATACAGTCTCAGAATATTTGTCTTCCGTAATTTTCTTGAGTTCTTTGGCAGCATCTGGTAAATCGAAGCTCATAGATGGAGAGACATTTTTATAACTGCGTGGAGAATTTGTCTGTTGATAACTGAACTTAATTAGTTGCTCATTCTTTACAAGGTCTTTTGCTGTATTAGATCAGACAATAGTTTAGTCTTATTTGGATTTGCTCAGTGTAGCAATGAGACATGCATAAAGAAACAAACTTGGATTGATTTTACCTGTTTCATTTTTCAAAGTAAAATTTCATTTCATTCCACAAACAAAAGGGGAAAAAGAACAAACAAGTTGTGCTTTGCCAAAGAAATAATTGATTGTAAATACAATATTGGTGGACCAAATTACATATGTACACCTTCAGATGAGTTGTGCTTTTTTGAGTATATCTTAAGTTGCTCGTTGTGGTCATCAATTAGTTTGATTTGTTGTTTACTTGTGATAATTTGCTCAAAACAGTGACTCCTTTCTTTTTCTTTTTTTTCTTTTTTTTTTTTTTTTTTTGTAGTGACCTCAGAATAACATGAGGAGTCTTAATAACGAATTAACAAAATATGCTAACAAATTTGAAAGAAATAAACTTCAAGTGCAATGTACTTGCATAACGCAATCACCAACTTTTAAAGCACCAGTTTTCAAATTCAACAATTTATTTTGTCGTAACTAAATTTACATTAGAAAAATATGAATGGGCATGAGAGAGATGACAAAACTTAAACCCAAGACTACACATGGCCATAAAAAATTCCACCAAACCGGGGCAGTTCAAAGTACAGGTTTGAGCCAAAGAAAATTACCAACAAAAGCATATATTTATACAAATACAATAGACTCTAATTAATAAAATAGAATGTATGGATGGTTAATAAATAAGAATATAAACAACCCTTGAACTTTGGGGCTATCTACACTGAATGCTATGTATCTACATAGTATAATATGACTTACACAAATTTAATGTTTAGCAACATTAATCATAAATATGAGGTAATTTAATATGTCAAGGTATTTTTTTTTTATGGTTACAATTTTTGTCAAAAAGATCAAAATGATACATCTTCTATGATTTAGATTAAAATCACATTTTTTGTCTACAAAATCACAATGCCAAGGGTACTCTAAGTAAAGAGTGGATTCCTATCTCTTACCATCCAAAGCTAACCCAAATGCCAAATCTGGTAAGTTAGTGAGTTCTCCGATTTAGCTTGAATTTTACCATCTACAATTGCCTACCCAACGTAAGGCTCAAGCCCAATCTCAGTTATGCGCTATTAAGAAAATAATATCTTGCAAGCTATGAGTCTTTGTTATTTATTGTTTTTTTTTTGCCCTTTTCAGTTTTAAGGTCGTCAACTAAGCTTATCTACAAAAGGAAAAAGAGCAAAAACGAAGACTAATGCTACTCATCACACTTGTTATATATTGATTGATGTTGCATATTGTCGCAATCTAAAGTTTATGGGAGATATTGTCAATTGGATGGTAGTTTGAAGGGGGGTATGCGGACTTTTTCCTTGAATTAAAGTTTCTTAATTAAATTGAAATTGTAATTTCCATTAGTAAGTAAATTTTTCATAGTAATAGAAACTTATAGGCTATAGTGCATGATGCTTTTTGGTGAAGAAAATATCTGAAGAACATATGGATGGCCCTTTAGATATTGATATCACTTGGAAAAGGTTTTTGATGTCTTCTATCCCTATTCACTATCCAAAACTTTTTAGGGTGACTTTAAATATTTAACCACTGTTTTAACATTCTATGGCTCCAAACATTTCAAATAAAAAGTTGGTCAAATTGTTTGTTAGCTTCCATATTCAAAAATAAAATTTCATGAATGTCAACAATATTATCTCCAAATGACAAGGATTGGTCCAATTTAATATGACAAATTCACAAAGCAGCGGATTATTAATAGAAAATGAAGAATAGCAACATATCTTCTCAAACTTCAAACTCAAATTCATTGTTCAAGTACGAGAAAATGGAATTGAAGATAAAAAACTTATGTAATAAGGAGAGTTATCTTAAATCAAACAAACTCTTATTTGTTACACATAAATGTTAAGCATCTTTGCGCTATCAAATATATATGAGAAAACTAATTTTCTCCTTGAATAGGGATATAATAAATCAAAATACTCATATAAATTAATTTGCATTTAAAATTGAGATGATTGACTTGATTCATTTGATTGATTCAAATTTTCTCCACCACCTGTTACGATTTGGTCTAGTGATGAGAGGAAAGGCTTGGAAGGCATTTGTAAGCATTCAACATCTCTTTGAAGCATTCGAACGACTTTTTTTATTGAAGGGCAATCATTAGGCTTCACTTGTATACACCATAATACAACAATGATCATCTTATTGCCTATTTTCTTTTCCTCCTCTGTGGCGTCTTCCAATATTTCTTTGTCGTTTCCATTTTGCAATTGGTCATAAACCCAAGTAGGGAAGTATATTTGGCTTAAGTGTTCTGCAAATGCATTTATATTCTTTCTTCTTCCGGTCAGTTCCATCAATAACATTCCAAGACTATAAACATCAGCTTTGTATGAGACGCCTCCAATATTTTTGTAGAACAACTCGGGAGCCATGTATCCTAATGTCTCTCTTGCAGCAGTCAAAGAAACAATGCTGTCATTTACTGGATATAATTTTGCTAGTTCAAAGTCAGAAACCTTGGGAGTAAAATTTTCATCAAGAAGAAGGCTTGATATCAAAATGTAAAATTTGCATGTCACATCCTTGATGTAAATATTCAATCCCACGAGCCACTCCTAGAGCTATATCATACATTTGATCATAGCTTAGGAGCGTCCATACTTATGGAGAAAATATGTATTTATTTAGGAAACCATTAGGCATGAACTCATAGACAAGAGTCTGTTTCGATCCTTCAACGCAAAAATCAATGAGTTGCACTACATTAACATGGTGAATCCTTCTAATGGCTGCAACTTCGCTTATAAAATCTTGTCCGTACATTAGCTTTGGACTTACCTAACATCTTTATAACCACAAGACGACCACTTCGAAGTGTTCTTTTAAATACAGTGCCATAACTTCCTTCACTCAATTTCTCCTTGAAACTTTTAGTAATCTTCCTAATTTCGGAATAAGAGTACCTTATTGGCATGAGGTTATTACGACTTTGTAGAAATTCTTCAACAACATCATAAATGGATAAATGCCTCCTATTCCATTTATATATCAAGAATGCAATCACAAATGGAGTCCCCAATATCATTTTTGCTGCTTGGAATAGTCCTGTATATGGAAGAACATCACCAAAGCATGGATTGTAAGCCAACATGTTGTTGCATTGCTGTAATTATATATTTATTTTAGTATAGATCCTTGTAATTAAGTACAATACTTATTATCTTTTTCAGGTAATAATTCATATTTTCATTTTGGCCACATGTTAATTAATTAATTCATGCTTAACAGTGCATGTATATATAAAATTGATTGGAGGAGCTGCAAGAAGTATGAAAAAATAATAATAATAATAATTAATTAATAAAATTGCATAAACAAATGTGAGCATATATAGGGCAATGCTTAAGAAGAAATAAAAGCAACAGTATAAACCTCTTAGCTTCATCATCGAGGACAATCAATATTCGATTTCTATATAGTAGTGGAAGTGGTAGTCGTAGTTGTACGTAGTTGATATAATACTGTACATTGACAAACAAAAGAATAACATAGAATTAAAACTCAGCATTTGTCGTCTTTTTTTTTTACGTAAACATCCGTTATAACATCACATTGCAATTTGCAAGGAATGATTTGTTTATAAAAAAAAAAAAAAAAAGAAAAAAAAAAAAAAAGATAATCAAAATAAAAATGTATAGATATCTACGATTCTTACCTATGGACGTTGGTGCTTCTAGTATTCTCACAATATCTACAACTTGAAAAAAAAATAAAAATAAAAATAAAAAATTCATAAATAAATAAATTCATTAATTAATCAAAAAGGTGATTTGAATAATTTTAAAAGTCTATAAATATAAATAAATCTATAAACCTCTAGACTTGAGGTATCTTAGAATTAGATCGTATTGAATTCTCATGATAGAAAACTCAAGGATTCCTTGTTTGCCTAAGAAAAGAATAACGTTAGCGTATAGAAGCATGAATACATGGTTAGCGATGAGAAAAGAAACAGAAATTTAACGGTAAACATGTAAGAAATTTAATTAGAAATTGCAAGTGTTATATACGCACCATCTCGATAGCTACTAACATTGTTAGCCTCATTGGGGTCGCAAACTGTGCACCTTCCGTAATAAGCTCGGTACCAGAAAAGCTCAAAACCCCATAGCATTAATTCATTGCGGAAGTTTGTACAGAAAATATTTCTCAAGTCATCATTATAATAATTAGCACTTTGAGTTTTGAAAATTTTATATTTAATTAGTACTTGAGTTTCAATTCCCATCACATATGATACCTCTGTTTTGGAAAAAGATCAAATTAGTACCTTATTCAAATTTTCCGTCTAAAAACTAACGGCTTGCCAGGTGTCAACCCCTAAGAGTTGACATGTGTTTTAATATAAAAAATAAAAAAAATCTTTAAAAATTAATTATAACTTAATAACTTAAAAAAAAAGAAAAAAAAAAAAAGAAAAGAAAAAAGAAGAAGATGGGTGGCTGAGCCACCCTCTTGATCGGTTTGAGGTGGCCGAACCACCCCATGGGGTGGTTCGGCCATCCTATGGCAAAAATAAAAAATAAAAATAAAAATCAAGGGTTTTGGTCCTTGGGGGTGGTTCAGCCACCCCCATGGGCCATAGGGGTGGTTCGGCCACCCCCGGCTAGCCGGTCAAGTCTTCTTTACATTATCTTTTGTTGGAATTAGAGGTCATCTTCTAATCAACTAGTCAACTAGAGACAAAAACAAAAGCGCTATGTGGAAATAAGTTAGAAATTTAAAAACTAAAGTCTTTAGCTTAAATGTCTTCGAGTGGCTATAGTCTTTCATTCACGTGTTATATTCGTAGATAAGTCTTCTTTACATTATCTTTAGTTTGAACTAGAGGTCATCTTCTGATCAATTAGTCAACTAAAGACAAAAACAAAAAGTGAACCATCCAAAATTCGCTTTAGTCATTATATATTGAACAGAAGCAAAAGCCTCAGTAACGGTCGAGCGATAGTAAAATGTCATAGCAAATCCCATAGCTACTTGTACTAGAAAACAAGTAATTGTAATTCCGCGTAAACAATAAAATATATTGACATGCGGAGGACTGTATTTACTAGTTATATCATCTGCAATCGTCTGAATCTCAAGACTTTCTTCAAACCAATAATAGACTTTATTGAGATAGGTAAACTCGAGAAACTCCTCCTCCAAGAACTATATTTGAGAATTTCATCTCGTACGGCTCAAACAGAAATACCCCAATACTGGCTATAACGGATATGTGTAATAGAAAGTTTGAAACTTCTTTAATGAAAGGAATATGTTAAAAAGGTAATTGTATTTGCTTCGATAGATATGCTCTTCATGCACTTGAACCCGCTTGGTTCACATCTAAACAAATAGAAGTAAAGCAATGAGCAATGAGATGAATTGTGCACCGTGAAACTTTTGTGGAATCTTGAGATTGATTTTGAATTTTTTTTTCTTTTCTTTAAAAACTTGTTGGAAGACTGCGACGTACGAACAGTTGAATCTCACCATAAACTATCAGAGGCGGTCGGATTTTGCAAGACGGTCGAATCTCGCCACAAAATACAAAGGGGTAGTCGGATCTCGCTGCAAAGAACCAAGGGACGGTCGGATCTCGCTGCAAAGAACCAAGGGACGGTCGGATCTCGCTGCAAATACCAAGGGACAGTTGAATCTCATCGCAAAACACCAAGGGACAGTCGGATTTCACCGTAAAATATCAAATCTGATAGGCCTTTTATTTTTTCACAAGGAATTAACAAGAACGATAAAAAAATGAACTCTCATATCTTGTTTTGTTTTCTAATACTATGTGAAAATTAGAGACAAAATGATAAGTGAATAAAAGAAAGAAAAATAAAAAATTGAAATCCACATGATCGAAAACTGACGTTAGCCTATATACCTCTAATACCATGAAAGATAATATAATGCAGGATATAAAAATAGACACAAAGAATTACTTAGTTCGGTATATGTCTAACGTACACATGATAAAGTCCAAATGGCTACATTTTGCTCTTATTTCTTTGAGTTAATTTTACAATATAACATGCTCTTATTTAGAAGAGAATTAGACAATACAAATATAGTTCAACTACAACTAAGTACCAGTCTTCAATTCTAACTAGGTGATAAACTTTCATGTCTTAAAAAACTGGGTGACATACTTCAATTGCAGATAGGTCACAGTTTTTAACTATGACTAAGTATGGTCTTCAACTATAATTAAGTTAAAGTCTTTAACTGTGATAGCCTTCAACTGTAAACAGCAAGCAATGAAATTTCTTTTCTTTTTTTTCTTTTTTTTTTATTTTTTTGATATGTAATTTGCAAGCAATGAAATTTCTTCCCCCACTCTCTTTTTATATTTTATATAGAGACAAAAAAAAATAAAAAAATTGTCGTTAGAGTCTTAGAGAGAATTTTAAAAGAAGAATCCACGAACCTTGTATGTTGAAAACTACCTGTAAGTTCACACAATAAGTGAACCCTACCAAGAGCCCACAAAATACTTTGCATCTTGCTCTGCCTCGCACCAATAATTCAACAGCTTTATGCTTCTCTCCATGTCAAGGAAGTGTTACAAACTTAAATATTACGTCCGGAAAGCAATGAAACTTCTTTCCCCCACTCTCTTTTTATATTTTATACTAGTTGGGATGGCAGGTGCATTGCACGTGCTTGGTTTCGATGTTATGTATCAGTATAATTGTTATCATTGAGGAGATTACTTTTGATCCATAAGCAGACATGAGACACATAATGACTTCTTATACCAAACTGAAGAATTATATTAAATTGGGGGGGGTAAAAAATAACGGAATGTCCCATTTCCTGTTCTTGCTTGGTAGATTTATGTTTGTTTGATCTTGAATGTACAAAACTCTGTTTTGTTCAGGTTTCAGGCTATGTGTGCTGGTTACTTGCTTCTTGTTTCTATTTTGGATTAATACCAGTTATTTAAAAGAGTATGAAAAATGACATTTTATACCAAATCAGCACATTACTACAAATGAGTCATACTTTATATAATCACCAATATTCAGCCAGGTAATGACAAGAAGACCTATTTATAACAACCAAATTCCAAACCAAAAGGCAAACCAAAAAAGCCAGAAAAACTCAAAAGGTTTAAACTAAATGGCACATTGATTCAAAAAGTTTACTGTTTGTCATCGTTGTGTGTTTGCTAATGACTTCAACGTAGTCAGCAACAAGATATACAGAGTAAAAACCAACTCCAAACTGCCCAATGAGATTGAGATCTCCACTTGTCTGCATTTCCTCCACGAACGCTGAAAGAAAAAAAGATCAATCCAAATCCACATAGTTAACAACGAACTCTAATAAAAAACAAAACTTTACAGGACTTAGCATGACATAGATACCTGAAGTTATAGATTTTGCTATGGTACCCAAGTTCTTGATTAAATCCTCCTTTGTCATACCAATACCTCTGTCAAGAATTGAAAGGATTTTTTTCTGTTTGTCTAATTTAATCTGCATTATATCATTTCACATGTTTCAGACCAAAAAAAAAAAAAAGCGTTCCATATTCAGCAATACATGTACCAACTTTCATCAAAAGCATCCACAAAGTCAATTATTTAGATTCACGATGGGATCTGCACATCCTGCAATCAAAAGTAATCATTTATCAATGAAATCATACCATTCCTTCGCTGCTGCACATACTGATCACTTGGTCACAAAAATCAAATGGAAAATCTAAGTGCATTCCCGAAGAGAAGTTCACACATGTTCAAAAATCCACTCGACTGCCGTTGATCATTCTCTACAACATCAACATCACAAAGGATAGTCTAGCTTAAAATATATTCCAGTACACAGGTGAAAAGGAATAAGCATAATTTTCTAGAACCAAGCAACCAACTACAAAATTAAACTATCTAACCTTGTTTATCATATTCCATTGCCCCATTCTAGGTTGTTCCCTTTGTTTATCATATAAAAGCTGCAAAGTGAAAACTAATAGATCACAATTCTCATGAATTGAAAAGTAAGCTTGCCCAATCCCAAGATTTAAAAAGCTTCCAATAGCTATTGCACACCAAATTGATTTCATGCATGATAAGAATTGAGAGAAGAAGAAATAACCCCAGTCCTCCATCTAGTTGTCCCACTTAGTTGATGGAAGAAAAATGGAAATGATCTAGCAAACTGTGACACTGCATACGAAGAGATGTAAACATATCAATGAAAATAAAATAAAATAATTCAGACATCGAAAGTAGATAATAACATATTGAATACAAAACAAAGATTCTTGGTTTCAATTAATATGAGAAGGGATTTCCATTATTTCCAATATAATCACAAGAACACTTGTCTGATGGGTGAATTCCTTGTCACTGTCCAAAAAATATTTGTGCATTGCACCAGTCCAGATAAAAGATTCTAAAAAAAAATCCACCCTTGACATTTTTCCAAGTCCCACACTATATTACGAATCCACCCGACTAAGAAAATAAATCTAAAGAACAAAAAAAAAAAAAAATTGAAATTTTGTTTTGTGAAATTGGTAAATGATAAATCTTGAACTAACACAAAGACTATAAAAAAAAAAAAAAAAAAAAAAAAAAAAAAAAAAAAAAAAAAAAACCGGAAAACCAAAATTCACGGGTCTTTACCCAGCTCTCTCAGATCAAATTAAAAAATAAATAAAATAAAATAAAATAAATAAATAAAAAATTCTACCTGTTCATTTCTCGGCATAACCAAACGGAGCTTGAAGACACAGACCAAATTCTTCAAAAACCGTAGTTTTGGAAAAGAGAAATCGGAGCAACCCAAACGGCAGCTTTGTTTCTCCCTCACTGTGCAGGTCTTTCTCTCTTATTTTTCTTTGCAGCGATTCCACTCCCTTTTGATTTCTCTGTGCGTCAAACCAAAGCAGAAAGGAAAGAAAAAAATTTATCTATATATATGTGCCAGTCTGTGTATACAGAAAGCATACGAGTGTATGTTATACATAAAAGACGTACTTACATGATGGATTGAAGATTTAGGGCATTGAGGAAGGCGAAATTGCAGGATATAGAGGAAGGCAAAACACGCGATTTCTTGACCGATTGGAGAGATACAAAGCAGGGCGCACCAATAAAAGGTGACCGGCGCGATTTCGGGATGCATTTGTTCAACAAAATGTCCTTCAGTATGGCTGGTTGCAGACGAAAAAATTATGAGGAAAAAAAAAATTCACAGAAAAAGAACATGCTGGAAGAAGAAAGAAAGAGGGGCGAACATTAAATAAGTAGAAGAGCCTACTTATTTAATGCGAAAAAATGAAAAGACAAAAAGGCCCCGGGGAAAGAACAAATCTATAACAAAGAAAACGGCACAACAGTAATTAACGTTAAAAGGCCAAAAGGAAAATGTTAGATTTACAACACCAATACAACAACTGTACAACAATCCCTCACATGAGGATGGGTCCCACATACTGGGGCCCACCCTCATGTGAGGGGTTGTTGTACAGTTGTTGTATTGATGTTGTACAAGAATCAAATCCCAGGCCAAAAAGCCCATAATTTTTTTTTTTTTTTTTTTTTTTTTTTGATTTCTCCTTCTCTCCATATCAAGCAATTGAGGCAAGAACAGAAAATCACTCGTCGACTATCTTTTATTGATCTCTAATCAAAATACGTAAAAAATAAAATTGATGCACTATAGTCTAGATGGCCATAAGGCCCATAACATATATTTATACTACCTTTTGCTTCAATCAACTAGTGAGTGGGAGAAAAGAAAACACTAGTTTATTGAAAAAAAATCAAGGTAAGTGGGACTAATAAAAGTAGAAAAGAAAACACTAAAGGAAAGCACTAGTAAGTGCACATTCGTTTCTTTTTCTTTTACTAATTACATTCGTTTTAATTTTTATAGTAAACAATTGATAGTATTCAAAGATTAAAACATAAAATGATTTTTAAAATTCAGTATTCAATTAGTCTGTCGGGACAAATAGATTTCACAAGCCTTCTCTTTTAGACTATTTAAATTTAGAAAGAACTTCACTTATAACTCTGATCTTTCATTACTTTTGAAATAAGGTACTCAAACTTTAAAAATATCAATTTAGAGTATTCATCTTTCAATTTTCAATTTCAACCTTCCGTTAGAATTTTCCATTAAATTCTATTAAAATTTCAAAATACCCCTTCTCTTTTTTTAAGAAAAAAAGAAGGAAAAAAATTGCAAGGATTTAGGTGTTGTTCATAATTTAATTTAATTTGTAAAAATACTCATGTCTGAATCTTTGAAAAATATTTGTAATTTTTTTTTTTTAAAAAAAAAAACACGGTGGTATTTTGGTCATTTTGATAAGATTTAACCGAAAATTTTAACGGAGTGTTGAATTGAAAGAAATTGAAAGATGGATACCTTAAATTGACACTTTTTAAAGTTTGGATATCTAGCTAATTATTTCAAAAGTGATGAAAATTTAGGGATTATAAGTGAAGTTTTCCCTCAAATTTATAGAAATTCCAACAGCATAATTTTATAATCTTGGAAAAAACCAAATATTCTTAGTCTAAAGGTACATCAAATAGCATGAAGCATGCAAAGTCCGACTTACTAGTGCTTTGTTGATTCAAGATAATATTAAGGGTGCGTTTGGGATTGCGATTTCGTAGACAATAAGTGCGATTTTAAACTAAATCGCAGAACATAGATCGTTTGGGAACTGCGTTTTTAAAAATTGCGATTTGAAAACGCAGAAAATCTGCTTTTTCAAATCGCAGATAAGATGGTGCTTTTTTGAAAACGCAGAATTTTAAAAGGTAAATTCGCGATTTTAAAGGCTAAACTGTGATTTTGCCAAATGCTTAACTGCGTTTTTAAAAATCACTTTTTTCAAATCGCACATTTTAAAATCGTTATTTTAAATCGCGCTTTTTAAAATCGCAAACCCAAACGGACCCTTAGGGATGGCCATGCGAGCCATATATTAATTATGGGGTGGCTGTGCGTTAGTGAGGTGGCGGCGGCTAGCCATATTCAATCTGTGGAGGTGGTAGTACTATCTTTATAATTTTGTTTTTCTCCTTTTCTTTTTGTTTGAAAAAGGGAAGATTTCTAATTTTATACTAACTCCATAGAATAATTAAAGCAATTCATATGAAATCAGATAGAACATGTGATTTGGTGACGACAATAAACTCAATGAGCTAGGGAGTAGAGATAAACCACCTCATTTTATCTTACCACATTAATAGTATATTATTTGATCACAATAAACTTGATAGACCTTTTTTCCATTAAATTTTCAAGTGTGATTTTGTCACACTAATCCAACTTATTTTAATTTAATTGTAATATATTCATTAAATATTTTTTTGGACACTATTGTCAAAGAGGAAGAGGAGGATGTATACCTATATGCACGTCTTAACTATTGTTCATGGGCCTAATATGAAGCCTCAGTTTTGAGAACACTAACTTACAGTAGTAAGTTGTGACCGGGGGGAGAGGGGCATGGCCTAAGAACCCAAAAAAAAAAAAAAAAAGGTCAAAAAGAAAAAAAAAAAAAATTAGCCTACAGCTGGCTTCTAGTTATAAATTTTTTCCCCCCTAGCCCCTAGCTATAATAGATTTTGGTCTTTTTTTTTTTTTTTTTTTTTTGAACAAAGTGCTATCTTCATTGCTGAACAACCACCCAAATGGGTAATACAATCATAAAACACATACAAAGAAACACGGCACCACATACAAAGCTACAAGTGCCCAACGACGAAGAACAGCAAAACCCGAAGGCCATAAGAGTGATTAGAGAAAAAGATTCTCTACCCACAAAGTTAGAAAATCTAGCTTAAAGCAGCTACCATTACAGTAGATTGTGAATCAAAGACAAGAATATACACCCAATACAAATAGAAAACTCCCGGAAACAAGAACCGTAAGAACTGCCGCTAGAGACTGCGCATGTAGAACACGCACCTTCTCCGGGAACCTCCCTTGCGCCGAGTGACCTACAGGAGTCCGGATCGTCACCATCGGAGACCGAAGAAGCAAACGGTGACCCTCACGCGCAAGATCAGGTAAAGAAAACCCTGACGAGTGACCACATGGACTTGCCGAATGACCACCAAGACCAGAGAAAGCCGGCGACCGCAACAGAAAGGTCCTTGTTGAAGAAATTCCAACCGAGTCTTGTAGATCTAGCTTTGACAACATCTCTGCCGGAACCGCCAACACCTGCCGTTCATCACGGATCTGGACCAGAAAATCTTCTATTTGCACCAACATACAACAACAAAACAAAGAAAAAAAAAAAAAAAAAAAAAAAAAAAAAAAAAAAAAACCACCACTGGATCTAGCACTGGGGGGACAAAACCCACCACCGAATCTAACACCAGGGAGACAAAAAACCACCCTAGCCTTCGGAGTCTAGGGGAAGAACAGCGCCGGGAGGGGGAGGTGTGAGGCCTCCCCCCTGGTGAACGCAACTCACACTGAGCTCTCTCTCTCTCTCTAGAAACTTCAGAGAGAGAAAAGAGGTAACTTGTTTATTTCCTCTTCAGATCTATGTTCAATAGCTTTTGGCCTTGTCCCTGATAGTAAGTTGTAATGTTTTGATCTGCCACTTGTGTGGCAGTTTTTGGATGCTATGTTACTTATGTAATACAATGTTTGAGGTATTTACGTGATATAAGTTTTTATTAGATGCTCTCGCTTATTTATAATTTGAGGTGAGCTTGTAGTCTTTTTATTTTTTTAAAATAGAAAAAAAGAAAAATTTTATGCATGTTGTTTTTGTTGCAAGAGTTCTAGTTCTATCATTATTATATGCAGTCGCGAGAGTTCTATTACTAGATATTTTTCACTTATAGCTTACGTTAAAGCCAGGGATTACAATCTTCCCATACTCTTTCTTTAAGATGAGCTACCCTTTGAAGCACCTTTAGTTGACTTTGGAACCAAACTTCGCTTTGGTGATCTGAAATAATCCAATAAAACCAAAGTTTCAATATTATTGAGTTTAATTGTATATTAAATGGGGAAACAAAATTTTTTTTTTTTCATAAATTAAGGATGTTCTATAAAAGAATATAGAAAAAAATGAAGTTACAGAAGGTATACAAAAATTCCAACTAAATTTACAATCTAAAATTTGGAAGGGAACGAAAGTTTGGAAATAAAAAGGCACTAGAGCTGTCCAGAACAGTCATCTAATCAAACAAAAATTGTAAAAACATAGATTATAGGATGTCTTAATCGAGGTCAATACCATTGATTCATGTACAAACAACAAGATTTTGCATGAATCAAACTTATATATGTCAAATAAGAAGAATAAAATAAATTTCATTTTCGTTTCATTCATGAAAGAACGTACAACTTCAAATTAATTAAGCATAATTAAAAACATGTTACAGAATTATAAGTAAGTTCGATCAAAACAATCTTCACATGCCCCATTTCTTTTTTGGATGAATGAATGATTTCAAAACCACATGATCCCAACAAAGGGACCCAACCCAAAATCCAAGCACTTGAGCAGAAAACAAATTTGCTTGCCGTGCAGGATATCGAACCCAATACACCAATTTTCACTAATGCTCCGTTTGTTTCGACGTAAAATGATTTCCGTCGGAAAATGATTTCGACGAAATCATTTTTAGTCGAAACAATTTTCTCGAAAATATTTTTCGGTGTTTGGTTCGCACGAAAAAATTACAAAATGTAAAAATGAGAGTATGGTAATTGTCGCCGGAATCCGGCAACGTCCGGCCGCCGATGCCGGATTCTGGCGAAAAAAGTTTGACCGGATCCGGCCAAAATGGCCGGATTCAGGCCGGAATATTCCGGATCCGGCCGAATCAATGGCCGGATCCGTCCAGATCCAGCCGGATCCTGGCCGTTTTGGCCAGATCCGGCTGGATCAATAGCCGGATCCATCCAGATCTGGCCGGCCAGGCCGGAACCTGGCGATATTCTGGCCGGGATTTGGTCTGCCGGTGCCGGATTCCGGTACAGACAGAATTCCGGATGCCTGATTCCAGCACCGGCAGAATTCCGGTGGCCTGATTCCAGCGCCGGCATGTTTCCGGCGACTGGATGTTGTCGGACTCCGGCGCTGACTGGATCCCGACGACCGACAATTGCTAAATTCTGACGATCGGATATCAAACATGCGTGTAAGGACGAAAAGCTTAATTTCGGAAAACGATTTACGGTTTTAAAAATCGTAAATCGTTTTCCGAAAATTAAAAAAGCTGTTACGGTCAAACCGAAAATGATTTTCGTTGACTGTTATTTTCGCCTCAACCAAACACCAGAAAATGCCGAAATTATTTTCCAGAAATCATTTTACACCGAAACAAACGGAGCATAAACCTCCCTTTAAAATTGACCCTATGCTTACTATCCCAAATTACAGCATTTAAAATCTGCTCTTCAGAACTAGGAGTACTGGCATGACAGATAGCATATTTCTATATAACCAAATAGGATAAACCATTGCATTGCAACCAAGCTCAACTTACATAGAAAGGCACTCAAGCTACCACCCCTCCAATTCCTAATGCCAAGAGACGACGTGCATGTTCCTCATTTCATCAAGCAAATTAAGTGACTCTCAAATATGTTTTGAAACAATAATATAATCTAATGCTGAGTTTTGGAATCATAATAATGAAGATAAAGTTCAAAACACTAGCGCAGTAATTTGAGAGAAAAGCACCCTACCTAATATTATTAAATGCAAGCTTGACAATTCGGGTTCACGGGTCGGGTTCGTGTCAACCCGACCAACCCGATTGTCTAAACGGGTCTTACACGAACCCGACCCGATTATTAATCGGGTCAGAACTCGTGACCCGAAGACAACCCGATTAATAATCAGGTGACTCGAATACGACCTGTTAAACACGATTAGTAATCGGGTAACTCGTTAACCCGTCACGACCCGACCCGACCCGACTTTTTTGAATGCTGTTCGACAGTTTGAGGCGAAACCCATAAATGAAACAAACAAAACGGGCAAACCCGAGAGAAGAAAACCAAAGAAATCCAACAAAATAAGCAAATCCCACCATTTCAAATCAAACCAATCAACAGATATACATTGTTCCATCAAATCCCAACTCAGTAAACACAATGTCAGGCCCAAATCTGGAAAGAAACACATCCCAAAACAAAAAGCAAAATAATATATAAAACTTAAAAGAGTCTTAGAGGGAATTCGAGTTCACAGGTCGGCGACCACCGGCCGAAGGAGAGAGGGAGAGAGAGAGACTGCGTGAAGATGAAGTGTGAAAGAGACACTGAGTCACTGAGATAGGCTGGACTGGAGGGGCGTCAAGGGACCGTTGGACCGAAGGGTGAAACACTGAAAGTCTGGAAGAGAAGACGAGATCTCAAGAAGTGCGGCGTGCAGACTGCGGAGTGTGGGTGACGGGCGTGCGGGCTGGTGCGACCGTGCGGCTAGCAAGCTAGGGGTCGTTTCTTTGATTCTTTTGAGTGAATACACTGAATTGGCAATTGGGGTTTCTCAATTCTCACTTTCTCCGTGTCTAGATTCTTCATTGAGTTCGTTCTAGTTCTACCATATTTTTATTTTTATTTTTATTTTTTTAATATAACCGGGTCTAATCGTGTCATAATCGGGCCGACCCGATTATGACCCGAACCCGATTATGATAAACTTAAACCCTATTTTTCCTTGTCGTGTTCGTGTTGGGTTCGCGGGTCGTGTCAAAAAAATTGCTAACCCTATTTAAATGTGGCAAACCCTAAACCACCCAAATTTAAGAAAGCATTAGACGTATCATAATCCATTCCTATCTCATCATTCACCACTCGATCTATAGTTAAGCCACTTGTGCCGAGGCCCAGGACATGATTTATATAGTAGCATCAAATTCCCATTTTCTGTCTCAGGAAGATGTCCTCTCACTCATTAAACAGCGAAATGGCATTTTCTTTTTTTCTTTTTTCTTTTTCTTTTTCTATTTTTTTTTTTTTTTTTAAGAAAAAGAACTTATGCAAATGAACTTTATAACATAACAAACATGATGCAAAAGAAACCTCTGAAATTCAAAAAAAAAAAAAAACACCTTCATAAAATAAAAAATAATAATTATTATAATTCAAAGAAAAAACCAAAATTAAAAAAAATAATTAAACAAGAAATACATTAAAAAAAAAAAAACCAAGGGTGGCCAAATTTAAAAATTAAAAGAAAAATTAATTTTATTTTTTTTTAAATTGAAATTTTCGCATTTTTAGAAATTAAAAATTTCTCATTTTTTTTTTAAATAAAAATTTTTCATTTGTTTTTTAAATTGAAATAATAAGAGTATTTTTGTTTTATTGAAAAAATTGTAAGGTCATTTTTGTCTTTTTGTTGGCCTTGGGGTATATTGACAAAGCTTTAGTAGTTTGGAGGGACACTGTTAATTGTATAGTAAAAAAAAAACGTTGGACAATTTATATAGCCTTTCTTCAAAGAGAAATTTCCAATAGGAGTGAGAGTGACAAGAAGCAGGTGATATAATTTGATTCCAAGCATATGACACTTGTTATATATTGACAAGAAAAAGTGACCCTATAAACATTGGAATTTTTTTTTTTTTTTGACATGTCCACACAAGAGAATGATGAGGGATTCGAGCTAGTGACATCTGCTTCATCAGACGTGGTCCCCGACCGATTGAGCTACCTCTTGAGGATTATAAACTTTGGAATTGAGAATTGACAATAAGATCTTTAAAATAAATGACGTCAACTCACAATAAATTAATGTCGCTTGATGCAAACGACACACACAAAAAAAAAAAAAAAAAAGTCACAAAATGCCAGTTTTTTTGTAGTGTGAGTATATTGCTTGGAATTATAAGATTGTAGTTTATTTTCCTACAAATAAACTTTTCTTAGGTTAATGATTGTGTATTGCCGGGGTCTGTTGTGGATATTAATTATATTTTTAAATTTTGATCTTTTTAACGAAATTGGAACCATAAAAAAAATTCATTGACATATTAAATTACTTTACACATTTATGATTAATGTTTCTAAACATCAAATTTGTGTAAGTCATATTATGCTTAACTTGCCATCTTTCTTTCCTTTATAATTATTTCTATTTTTTAGTATTCTTTATCAAGACCTGTGTTTTTCAAAAAAGATTTTTGAAATTAAATTATAATAATAAAAAAAATCATACATAGTGCGAGTTATATGCTAGAAAGACAAATCATGAGAACATACATTGTTGGTTCGAATTAAAGCATCCCCAATTCTCTATAGAGTTGTCAACTACTTATGTCGGGAATGGTGAAGTGGGTAGAGTATTCTGTTTTATCAAAGATAGCAAGTTAGCAACTAAGCAAATGAAAACAAAGGGTAAATTATATTGATAAATTAGGTGGTTGAAAAGTGCACATACTGAAATTGGGGACCCTTGCTAGACTTGTAGCTTATTTAATCAATTCCTCATCAATCCATACGTGTTCGACTCGAGCAATTTTTCATCACCAACTCTTGAAGACCGTTATTGGAGTCTATCATTCCCTCGGGAATGGACACAAGTGAGGAACAAAAATTGATGTCGAGGATTTTTAATGTAGAGGGAAGACCATCCTTAGGAAGGGACACAAGTGAGGAACACTCACCGAGTCACTGATCACGAACTCTTGAAGACCGCCATTGGAGTCTATCATTCCCTCCGTTAGGACTCCAGTGCATTAATTCCTTCAATTCTAAGCTTATGCATTCCAATTGGCAATTCCTTTAACGACATCTCATTACAATAGCTTAGCTCCGATTCACGAATAGCAGGAGTCCTTGAGAGTGGAGCCATTAGCTGTGGACATCGACCATTTCTGTAGATCGATTGACATTATTCTGATAAATGCATATTTATGTGCCACTTGTCCTTAATTGAAAAATAAATAGACATATCATTTAAGTGTGCTAATTAATAATATTATTGGAATATAATAATATCATCAATGATATAATATTATTGGAATAATAATATTAACAATGAAAATGAACTAGCCTATAATTTTAATAAATTAAATTAAAATGGTAAATATTCAAAAAGTGAAAAATACCTACGATAAAAACGTAATTAATAAATTTTATAAAATATGACGTAACTACTAAGTTTCCATACGAGAGATATTTTCACAGAACTTTTTTGAATGGTAATATCTCATCCAATATTTTCCATAAAAGAAATCCCACTGGCTTCCGAATTTACGCAGCTCCTTTCTCACTTCTTTATTTTTCTTCTTCTCTTTTGCTCTTCTTTCTTTTATTCTTCTCTTCTTTCTTTTCTTTGTCTTCCGCTCGTGATACAGAGAGAGAGATGAGAAGAGAGATCAGAGAGACCGAGATCAAGAGATTGAGAGAGATGCTGTCGGAGAGAGAGGAAGAGAACCGGAGGTGACCCGATCCACGAAGACCCGTGAACAGACCGGAGGCTGATCGTGAGAGCCGGAGGTCCGACCCTCCATGGCTCGCCGTTGGGTCGCCGGTGGGTGGCCTGGAGCGCGATTTTCGGTGGCCAGAAGTTGATTTCCGGTGGAACCTGTGACCCGTGGAGCCGATAACCCGTGAAACCGGGAGAACCAGTGGAGAACCCGGAGGATCCGAGACGAACCCAGTGACCCACGTCCATGGGTCGTCGGCCAGAATCCATTTCCGGCGACTGGGAAAAAGGCCGACGAACGGAGACCGTCTAGAGGTGCGATTTTTGGTAAATCTTGTAATTTTATGAAGAAATTTCTAGTATATTAATTTCTTGTGATTACGACTAATTTAGTCCTAAAATACTTTGGATTGGATTTCTACTGATTTTGTTGGCTAATTGTTGTTCGGCTGGGTTTCCTTGTGTGTGTCGGCCATGGGTGTTTCAGCCGTGTAAGGTTGTTCGGCTGGTTGGTTGTGAGGGCCGGATGGGATGTTGTGTAAATGGATTTGGGTGTCGTTTTGAATGGGTTTTGATGGGTATTGAAAACTGGTTTATTCTCCCCTGTTTTGAACCGATTGAGGTCTGATTTAGGTTCATTTCTTTTTTTCTCTTACGGTTTTTCAGTAATAGCAGACTAGAGGAGAACTTTTTGAAGCAAAAGTCCAGAAACCAATGGCTGAATTTGGGTGATGGAAACAATAAGTTCTTCCATACAAAGGTTAAGGTGAGGAATTCCTTTAACATGATTAAATCTCTTAAGGATGAGGAGGGGAATGTAGTGGATGATATGAAGGGTATAAAAAATTTAGTGACTGATTTCTAGATGAAGTTGTTGGGAGAGACTTCTCATGCTTTTACTCAAAGTAAAGCTGAACGGGTTTCCAAACTCATTCAGAACAACTTCCCTTCTTCTTGCATTTCTGGAATGGAGGCAGAGATTACTAGAGAGGAAGTTAGGAAAACAATCTTTGCTATGAATCAAAACAAACCCCGGGTCCCGATGGTTTTTCTGCAGGGTTTTACCCTAGAGCTTGGGTTATGGTGGGGGACGTTGTCATCGATGCAATGCTGGAGTTTTTAAAAGATGGCCGGTTGCTTCGGGAGACTAATGCAACCATCATTACACTTGTTCCCAAGAGGAAAAATCCTTCCTCTATGGGTGACTACAGACCTATTTCTTGCTGTAATGTAGTCTACAAGTGTATAACCAAGATTCTATCAAACCAGTTAAGGGTGGGCCTCAATGTTGTTTTAAGTCAGAATCAAGTTGCTTACTCAGGGAGAAGTATAGCTGAAAATATTCTCCTTGCACAAGAGATAGTTTGTGACTATCATAAGCTCAGTGGTAAACCAAGGTGTACTCTTAAGGTAGACCTTATGAAGGCATTTGACTCGGTAAGTTGGGATTTCATCTTGCATTGTTTGAAATGTTTTGGTGCTCCTATGAGGTTTGTCAAATGGATCAAGGAGTGCTTAACTAGCCCTCGATTCACTATTGCTCTCAATGGATCATTGGTAGGATATTTTCCGGGAATGAAGGGTTTGAGGCAAGGAGACCCATTTCCCCTTACCTCTTTGTTCTAGCTATGGAGGTTGTCTTTGTTGTTGGCTGATTCTATTGGTATTGTTTGTAGGTTCGGCTTTCATCCTAGATGCCATTCTTTAGGACTTACTCATATGTGCTTTGCGGATGATTTGCTCATTTTCTCAGCTGCTAACTCAAGTTCTATTCGATGTATTCTAGCTGTTTTGAGTGATTTTGAGGAGTTTTCTGGGTTGAAGGCAAACCCTGCTAAGAGTTCTTTTTTCTGCTCGGGTGTGTCTAATGATACTTTTTTTTTTTTTTGATAGGTAATAAACAGAATATTATTAAAAAGCGTAAAAGGCGCCCCTAAGCATACAAGGAGTATACAAAAAGGACACACACACACAAAAAAAAAAAAAAAGAAAAAAAAAAAGAAAAAGGGAAAGGAAACACCCGAAAAACCCAAAAAAAGAAATTTACATCAAACCCCTATCTTCTTGCCCCTGTCTCGACTAGATCTCATACCCCTAGCATCGAAATTGATAGAACATTCTAGATTCTTGACCTCTCTTTTCCCCTTTTTCCTTTTTCTCTCCTTATCCTTCTTAGGAGGGGATTCAAAGTCAAAGCGTTCATCCTCGATCAAAGCCAAAAAATCTAGAAATCCCTTCTGATCAGATCCCACGAACGAAACCCCCATTGTGCGAAAACACGACTTGCTATCTTCCACAACCCTGGGGTAAATAACAAGACTATCCTTTGGAACAACCCCTTCAGAAGAATCCTCCACCTCAACGCTTCCAGACGGCAAACCAGGATCCAGGGGGCACCCAACAACACTTCCTTTAGAATCAACCCCCTTTGAAGATTCCCCCACCTCAACGACCCTAGACGATAAACCAGTAAACTGGGGGTACCCAACCACAAAGGGGACTGGGCTTGGCCAATGAGAAAACAAAACCCACTGACCACAGGGAAAGGAAGCCGAAACCCCAGGAAGACCCAAGAGATCAACCCCACCAAAACTCCTTCCCAAGGCAGAAACATCCGCAAGCATCCCTGCCTGCCGACGGAGAGACGAAGTACGATACAAAGAATTACCAGAAGGCGCACTAAGAGCAACGCCTACGTGGTCACGCCCAGCACCGACAGACGAGTCACCAATCTCCCCAAGCTGAAGAACCTCAACGCCCGACCTCACCCCAGCTGACGGAAGAACCCCTGCCTGCCGAAAGACGAGCCCAGATTCGAAAGAGCTTGAAACTAAAGAAGGCCGCACCCCAGAAGGAATAACACTCAGAAACACCGGCGGACGCAACACCAGCGCCGGAAGAGAGGAAGGGACGGCATCCTCAATGACAGTCTCGACCACAGGACCGAGCACCCGAACACTGGATCTAGCCCCGGAAAGAGACAGAACCAGATCCACCCCAGGATCTGCCGCCGACGTCATGACCGGCCGAAGGGCGCTCCCATGGATCTCCATCGGACGCTGAAGACACCCCTGACCCGAGCCCCGCCCCGAAATTGCACCATCAGCTGGAGACAGCTTACGGCCCGAAACATCGACCGAATTAGCAAATGGCTTAAACTTTGCCCCGGCCCGAAACCATTTAACAACAGACTTTGCCCTCTTAAGCACCCGACCCGCCACTAAGCAGGAGTTGCTGGATACTTTGCACATGGTTGAGGGGAAGCTTCCGATTAGGTACTTGGGTGTACCCTTAATCACAAGGAGACTTTCTGCTGCAGATTGTGAAGGTCTTATGGATAAATTTACTTCTCGAATTGACTCTTGGTGTTCTGAACGCTTAACTTTTGCTGGTAGGCTACAGCTTATCTCCTCGGTGCTTTACAGTCTCCAAGTATTTCGGTCTAGCATTTTTATTCTCCCTAAGGCTATTTTAAGGCTTCTTGAGGAAAAGCTGAATAGGTACTTATGGGGTGGAAAAGATGAGAAGGCTAAGGCTAAGGTTTCTTGGGAAAAAGTGTGTGCCCCAAAGGAGGGATGGTTGGGATTAAGAGATTAGATACTTGGAACCAAGCTGCTATGCTTAGGCGCATATGGAATCTTTTTGCTCAAGCCGGTTCAATTTGGGTAGCATAGGTGAATGAGAATTGGTTGAGGGAGAGGAGCTTTTGGCAAATCCCAATTCCTCAATCTTGAAGTTCAAAGTAGGGAATGGAAGTAAAATTTTTATGTGGCTTGATGTATGGCATCCGGATGGGTGTCTACTTGATAAATATGCGCCTATACCTATCTACGAAGCAGGTAGTTCGTTGGATGCTAAACTGCCAACTATAATTTGCAATGGAGAATGGTATTGGCCTCATGCAAGATCGGATAGAATTGTGGATTTACAAAGCAAGCTCCCGGAGGTGGAGGTTGGTACTCAAGATCAGCCAGTTTGGAATTGTAAAAAAGGGGAGTATGTATGCTCAGAAACTTGGGAAGCCATTCAGATGAAAGAGTTTCTAGTGAAGTGGTGGAAATTGGTTTGGAATTCTGTGGCGATACCTCGTCACTCCTTCCTTTTGTGGCTGGTTTTTAGGAATGCATTGATTACTAAGGAAAGGATGTGTGTATGGGATTTTCAAGGGGATTGTTTATGTTTGTTTTGCAGAGGAAGTATGGAGAATAGAGCACATCTATTCTTTCTATGTGGCTTCAGCAAACAAATATGGAAGTGATGGCTCTTTGTTTTGTAAGGCAGCTGAGGAATTCTTGGGAAGATGTGGAAAATTGGAGCATAAAAGAGTTAAGATCAGATTGCCTGAAATCTAGACTTTGTAGATTGTGCTTGGGGGCTGCTGTCTATCACTTATAGAAGCATAGGAACAGCATTTTACATGGGAATAGTCTTAGTTCTGAGGAGCATATTGTAGCAAAGATTAAATGGGATGTTAGGGCCCGTATCATGAGTAAAGGTTCTTACAAAAAGTCAGTAGAGAATATGCGGCTTGCTAGTTTGTGGAATCTTCAAAAGATTGTTCATTACCTGGTTTAGTTGTTTTTTCTTTGTTGTTGGTTCTTGTTCTGATGTGGAAGTTTTGAGTTTTAGCTTATAGGTTGTATCATGTTTTGTTCAAGTTGTAGGGCTATGAGTGTAGCATGTTACTCTCTTGCCCTTTGTGTAGATTATATTGATGTGTATGTTGTTGGCGTTTGGTTCTATAAAAGATTTATTTCATCAAAAAAAGAAAAGAAAAGGACTAGTCTCTTTTATACTTATAAGATTCTTTTCTGATGTATTTTTAAGCATAAAATTTACGTCCTACTGTAATAGTAGACTGAAAGAAGATACACACTGATGCCAATGTCATTGTCTTGGCTTCATTTCATAAATGCATTTGTTGGAACTCCATTGTTGACAAATTTGCAAAGTGTATGAAAATCATAAATGCTTGAAAAATGCTTGATGGAATGCATGAGAGAAATGTAGCTTCATGTAGTGGACACTGGAATAATAATATGTGCATGCTCAATTGGATGAGGATAAGAAGGTTTGAGACTATTTCAGCAAGTTCTGTTCGGAAATTTGAAAATTTGAATGTTAATAATTTCACAATAACCTGATATGCTACAAATTTCATGTTACAAAAGATTTTTCTGTATTCAAACTATGACAAAATCTTTGCTTTTGCATAAAAAATTTGGAACTCTTTTGAACATCTTATACATACCCTGTAGGGGGGAAAAAAATCGTTCGAGTCCATAACTTTTTCAAAAGAGTGGATTCCTATCTCCTACAGCCAACCCAAACGCCAAATCTAATAAGTTAGTGAGTTATTCGATTCAGCTTGAATTTCATCATCCACAATTACCAACCCAACGCTAGGCCCAAGTTGAATCTCAATCGTGGGCTATTAAGAAAATGATATCTCGCAAGCTACGGGTATTTGCTATTGCCTTTTGTTTTTTTTGGCCCCTTTTGATTTTAAGGTCGTCAAAACTATTTGCTTATCTACAAAAAGAAAAAGAGCAAGAATGAAAACTAATATTATTCTTCACACTTATTATATATTGATTGACGCTGCATATTGTTGAGATTTAAAGTTTATGGGGATATTGTTTGCCAAAGAAAAGAATAACGTTAGTGTTTAAAAGCGATAAGAAAAGAACGAAACAGAAATTTAGTGATAAACATGTAAGAAATTTAATTAGAAATTGCAAGTGTACGTGTTGTCTTTTTTCTCCAATGCTTTCTTTTACGCACCATTTGAATAGCATGTAACATTGTTCGCCTCATTGACGGAGCAATAACCTCTAGATCTGCAGCTTCCACAAGAAAGCTCAAAACCCCGTAGCAACTCATAGTGGAAGTCTAGCTATACATGAAATATTTCTTAATTCATCATCATAATAACGATATGTGAGAGATATTTGCTCTACTTGGCACAAGTCCCCCAACTCCAGTGCGGAACGATATACAAGAGCATATGTATATCTCTTGGAATTAGAATACACTCCATTCTCAATGCAAGCAAAAATGCTTAGATGATACCGGGAATTTACTTGCTTTTCACATTTCTCGAAATACATAAGGTCTAATAGAGGATATGTAATCATTCCTGGAACAGATGTTTGATATGGATCCCCTGAACCGAAATTCATGAAGCCTAGTAAATAATGAGGGAATATATATATATATATATATTCCGTTAAATCTAGATCAACACATAAATTCTTGCAATTTATTTATTTCTTTTTTTTTTCCTAAAAAAATAGGGGTATTTTAGGAATTTTGACACCCCTCCATTAGGATTTAACGAAAAATTCTAACGGATGGGTGAAATTGAAAAATTGATCGATACACTAAATGGACACTTTTTAAAGTTTATGAGTATGATTGCAAAAGTGATAAGAAATTAGAAGTTGTAAGTAAAGTTTCCGTTAAAATTACCCACGCTTGAACTTCAATTTTTTATTATTTTTTTTTTTAAAAAAAAATAAGTATTTTGGAAATTTTGACAAGATTTAACGGATGGGTAAAGTTGAAAAAAAAATCAAAAGATTGATTTACACTAAATTGAGAGTTTTCAAAGTTTAGGAAAGTAATTGAAAATGTGATGGAAGTTTAGGGGGTTAAGCAAAGTTTCCCCTAAAAAAAAGTGTTAAGGGTTTGTATAGGTTTGCAATTTCAAAATAGCAATTTTAAAATATGCGTTTTTAAAATGCGATTTTTAAAACCGTAAGCAATTAAACGTTTTGTAAAATCACAGTTTGGCCTTTAAAATTATAATTTATCCTTTAAAATTGTGTGTTTTTTAAAAACACACCTCATTACTTGCGATTTGAAAAAGCAGATTTTTCTATATTTTCAAATCGCAATATTTTAAAATACTCCCAAATGATACATCTTCTAAGGTTTAGTTTAATTAATCACACATTTTTTTCTTTTTCTCTTTTTTTTTTTTTCCCTACAAAATCACAATCCCAAACGTATTCTAAGTAAAGAGTGGATTCCTATCTTCTACGGTCCAAAGCCAACCCAAATGCCAAATCTAGTAGGCTAGTAAGTTCTCAAATTCAGCTTGAATTTCAGCATTCACAATTACCAACCCAACGCTAGGCCCAAGCCGAATCTCAATTGTGGGCTATTAAGAAAATGATATCTCGCAAGCTACGAGTATTTTCTTTTTTGCCTTCTTCTTCTTCTTTTTTTTTTTTTTTTTTTTGTGCCTTTTCGGTTTTAAGGTCGTCAACTATTGCTTATCTAGAAAAAGAAAAAGAGCAAGAGCAAGAACGAAAACTAATGATATTCTTCACACTTATTATATATTGATTGACGTTACATATTGTTGCAATCTAAAGTTTATGGGGAATATTGTCAATTGGTTGGGTGGTAGTTTGAATGGGGTCTGTGGACTTTTTCCATAAATTAAAGTTTTTTTAATTAACTTGAAATTGTAATTTCCATTAGTAAGTAATAGAAACTTATAGGCTATAGCTCTCGATGCTTTTTGGTGAAGAACATATGGATCGATGGCCCTTTTGATGTCATTTGGAAAAAAAGTAGTGCAAGTTATTGAAGAAAAAGCTTTTTTGATGTCTTCAATTACTAATCGCTACCTTTCATATTTAACACTGTTTTAACATTCTATGCCTCCAACCCTTGCAAAGAAATAGTTGCTCAAATTGTTTGTTGGCTTCCTCATTCAAAAATAGAAGTTCATGAATGTCAACAATAGCAACAAATCTTCTCAAATTTCAAACTCAAATTCATTGGTCAAGTATGGGAAAATGGAATTGAACATTTAAAAAATAAAATAATAATAATAAAAAAAAACTCTTATTTGTTACACATAAATATTAAGCATTTTTGCGCTATCAAACATATATGAGAAAACTAATTTTCTTCTTGAACAGGGATATAATAAATCAAAAGACTCATACATAAATTAATTTGCATTTAAAATTGAGATGATTGACTTGATTCATTTGATTGGTTCGAATTCTCTCCACCACCTATTATGGTTTCGTCCAGTGATGAGAGGAAAGGCTTGGAAGGCATTTGTAAACATTCAACTTCTCCTTCAAGCATTTGAACAACTTTGTTCATTGAAGGGCGATCATTAGGCTTCATCTGTATACACCATAATGCAACAATGATCATCTTTTTCCCTATTTTCCTTTCCTCGTCTGTGGCATCTTCCAATATTTCTACGTCGTTTCTATTTTGCAATTGGTCATAAACCCAAGTAGGGAAGTATATTTGGCTTGAGTGTTCTGCAAATGCATTTACGTTCTTTCTTCTACCGGCCATTTCCATCAATAACATTCCAAAACTATAAACATCAGCTTTGTATGAGACGCCTCCAATATTTTTGTAGAACAACTCAGGAGCCATGTATCCTAATGTCCCTCTTGCAGCAGTCAAAGAAACAATGCTGTCATTTGTTGGATATAATTTTGCTAATCCAAAGTCAGAAACCTTGGGAGTAAAATTTTCATCAAGAAGAATGTTGTGAGGCTTGATATCAAAATGTAAAATTTGCATGTCACATCCTTGATGTAAATATTCAATCCCACGAGCCACTCCTAGAGCTATATCAAACATTTGATCATAGCTTAGGAGCGTGTGTACTTCTGACAAAAATATGTATTTATTTAGGGAACCATTAGGCATGAACTCATATACAAGAGCCCGTTTCGATCCTTCAACGCAAAAACCAATGAGTTGCACTATATTTACATGGTGAATCCTTCCAATGGTTGCAACTTCGCTTATAAAATCTTGTCCGTTAGCTTTGGACTTACCTAACATCTTTATAGCCACAAGTCGACCACTTCGAAGTGTTCCTTTAAATACAGTGCCATAACCTCCTTCACCCAATTTCTCCTTGAAACTTTTGGTAATCTTCTTAATTTCGGAATAAGAGTACCTTATTGGCATGAGGTTATTGTGACTTTGTAGAAATTTTTCGACAACATCATACATGGATAAATGCCTCCTACGCCATTTATATATCAAGAATGCAATTACAAATGGAGTCCCCAATATCATTTTTGCTGCCTGGAATAGTCCTGTATATGGAAGAACATCACCAAAGCATGGATTGTAAGCCATCATGTTGTTGCATTGCTGTAATTATATATTTATTTAATTTAGTATATATAGAACCTAGTAATTAATTACAATACTTGTTATCTTTTTCAGGTAATAATTCAAATTTTCATTTTGGCCACATATAAATTAATTCATGCTTAATAGTTTATAGAATGATCTGCTAAAAAGGAAAAAGAAAATAACTAATTAACGAAGATCAAAGGAGAGAAAGATTCTTACCACAGTCAATTGTCATGTCCGTCAGTAAAAAAATTGGAAGAGCTGGAAGAAATATGAAAAAAAAACAAATTAATAATTAATTAATTAATAAAATTGCATAAACAAATGTCACCTATGGCGCCCATGCTTAAGAAGAAATATAATTAAACCTGTTGCTTCATCGTATCATCGAGGACAGTCAATATTCCATTTCGATCCATGTGGTTATTGTTTCATTCTATACTAAATTTACCAAATTGCCCATAGGGAATTTATCCTGCAAATAAATTTTTTAGATTAATTGAAGCCTCACCTTTGTTGCCAGATAGCTCATATACTCGTAGTATTCGGTCTGTTAGTTGAGAATATAGGTCATTTAGTAGTTGTCGTAGAGGTGCTGGTAGTCGATTTAATACTGTTTTGACAAACAAGAGAATAACATGCATCAGTACTGTTTGGAAACATGGAATTAAAACTAGCTCAGCATTCTTTTAAAGTCGAAAATAATAGTATTTGTCGGGTTTTTTTTTTTTTTTTTTTTTTTTTTTTTTTTTAATTTTTTAATTTTTTTTTTTTTTTATGTAAACATCACATTGCAAGGAATGATCTGTTTATAAAAACAGAGGAAGAAGAGAAGAAGAAGAAGAAGATAATCAAAATAAAAAAGATAACGCGCGGTTCTTACCGAAGGTGAACACTCGATATAGTATTGGGTCAATAACTACAACATGAAAATAAATAAATAAATTAATTTATCAATTAATAAAAAAGGTGATTTGAGTATAAGATCCTTCAAACAAGTTTGCGAGATCGAAAACTTACAATCGTATATCTTCTCAAGGATTCCTTGTTTGCCAAAGAAAAGGAAAACGTACATCAGCGTTTAGAAGCATATATGAATGGTTAGCGATGAGAAAAGAAAGAAACAGAAATTTAATGGTAATTAAAATTCAAACATGCATGTAAGAAATTTAATTAGAAATTGCAAGTGTTATGTGTATTTTTTTTTTCGCATGCATTAATTCTTTTATATACGCACCAAATCGGTACCAGGAAAGCTCAAAACCCTGTAGCAATTCATTGTGGAAGTCTGTACAGGAAATATTTCTCAAGTCATCATAATAATAACGATCTGACTGGGATATGAAAGATATTTGCTCTACTTCACACAAGTCCCCCAACTCCACTGCAGCACGCTCAAACCCGAATAGAGCATATGTATACCTCTTGGAATTGGGATATACTCCATCCTCAATGCAAGCAGAAATGTTTAGATGATACCGGGAATTCACTGACTTTTCACATTTCACGAAAATCATACCAACCAAAAATGTTATTCGATATGGATCCCTTGAACTGAAATTAGTTTGGTCCAGAGAATAATGAGGGATGAAGGAGTAGTACTCATTAGCGTTGAGTCCAATACCTGGGTCTACAACTCTGATTGTGTTGTTGTTGTAATTGATTTGTTGTACGTAGTATCTTGCACGATATAAGTGTAACACTAGTGTTTGGTTATTCTCACATGAAAGATTATATTTTTGGTCGCCACAGTTTTTTGAATCGCTCATTAATTGAAACGGATAGCTTATGTTAAGGATGGAGCCGCAGGAAGAAGGAGGACAATGAACCACAGCCGTGGTATTGGTATTGCAAGTTTGATTAAGGAGGACAAGAACAACAATAAGGGCCATCAGCCCCATTCCTCTTGCCATGGAAGAACTAGTGAGAGAGAGAGAGGGAGAGAGAGAGAGATTCCACACTAATCCGCAACAAAGCCTATATATAGACAATTAAGTAAATAAATAATGTAAGGCGTAAGCACCTACGTCATTTATTGAAAAAATAGGCCTTTTATGAAGTATCTATTTAAGAGGCTGATATTCATTATTGCTGATGGATATTTGCATAGAAATGGTAATCTCATACTTGTTCTTGTTTGTGGCTTTCATCATTGACCTTGGAGATGCCCAAAATGGGTGTACTGAAACACGTTGTGGAGGTCATGGCCCACCCATCCGATTTCCCTTCCGACTTAACAGTCAGCCACACTACTGTGGATATTCTGGGTTTAATCTCTCCTGCATTGACACAAATGATACAGTGCTGGTGCTGCCCGTTTCAGTGAAGCTCTTTGTCAAAGAGATTAACTACAAATCTCAAGTAATTCAATTATATGATCCACTTCATTGCTTCCCAAGGCCGCAGCTTCAGTGGCTCAATTTGTCTAATTCCTCTCCTTTCCAATTTGAAGCACATTATTACCTTTCCAACTATACCTTATTCAATTGTTCCCAAAGATCAGAAGAAATGCAGTACCCTCGGATCCCTTGCCTTAGTGGCCCTACCTACCAAGTTTATCCTGCGACTTACATCAGGGCGTCCCTCATATCTTGTACAAAGATGTATAATCTTTTATCAGTTCCAAATGTAGATGTAGATAAATTTGTTGAATTGAGTTGGTCCATTCCAGACTGCAAATACTGTGAAGTGAAAGGCAAGACATGTGGGAAGAGTAATAACAGTGGATCAGGAACTCGGTGCATTTCTACACATACTAAAGGTACGTATTGATCATTCTATCTATCCATTCAATTCATTTCAACCTTAACTTCTACACGTACGTACGTTGCTTATCCACGGGAGGATTTCCAACTAATTGTTGGAAACAAGGCAAGAGATTATCCGTTCATTTTTTCAAATTTGGAGAGCCACCTTTAAAAGGACCCAGCATCAAACTCTATTTACATCTTTCTCTACTTTAGTTAAATATTGTTTTTTATGTGTTTTAAACCAACCACTTTAACTGCAATATTTCAAGTGGCAAATTTTATTTGTTTTAGTTAAAACTGAAGTAAAGAAGACAGAGCTTGTTAAATAGGTCTTTTTATGAGTTTTGTTAGATTTTTAAAGAAAAGCCAAATGTAAAGACCTTATTCTGTCAGTTTATTTTTTAGGTGAACAATTGTTTATTTCTTAAAATGTGCATTAATGAGAAGCTAATTGTGTTAAATCTTTGACAGGTGCTGTATCTAAGTTAGAGATTCCTGGTGAGTCATATATTAGATATTTGAAATTATTCTTATTGTGGAGATGGAAGTTATTGATTCATCAATGTTTATCATGCAGGTGTCATCTTAGGTCCATTTCTGATACTGCTCTCTATCTTTGCTCTCTATCGTTTCTATACTTATGATAAAGTTGAAAAAGAACATCAAGCAAAGATCAAAAAGTTTTTGGAGGATTACAGAAATTTCAAACCCACGAGATACTCGTATGCCGATGTTAAAAGGATTACAAATCAATTTACTGAGAAGTTAGGTGAAGGAGCATATGGGACAGTGTTCAAAGGAAAGCTTTCCAATGAAATTTATGTTACAGTGAAGATTCTGAAAACATCAATGGGAAATGGGGAAGAATTCATAAATGAAGTAGGAACAATGGCTAAAATCCATCATGTTAACGTGGTTCGCTTGGTTGGCTTTTGTGCTGATGGATTTAGAAGAGCTATAGTTTATGAGTTCTTACCAAATGATTCACTAGACAAGTTTATATCTTCAACGGCTGTCAAGAACCTTATTCTTAATTGGGATAAAATGCAAGATATTGCTTTTGGCGTAGCAAAAGGAATTGAATATCTTCACCAAGGATGTGACCAACGAATCCTACATTTTGACATCAAACCTCACAATGTTTTGCTAGATCAAAACTTCAATCCAAAAATTTCTGATTTTGGTCTTGCCAAGTTGTGTTCAAAGGATCAAAGTGCAGTTTCCATGACCACAGCTAGGGGGACTATAGGTTACATTGCACCTAAAGTGTTCTCTAGAAGTTTTGGAAATGTGTCTGCAAAAGCAGATGTTTATAGCTTTGGAATATTGTTGCTTGAAATAGTTGGAGGGAGGAAAAATGTTGATGTTACAGTTGAGAATACTAGCCAAGTCTACTTTCCAGAATGGATCTACAATGTTTTGGAACAAAAAGAAGATATACGAATCTTTGTTGAGGATGGTGGAGATTCTAAAATTGCAAAGAAACTTGCAATTGTAGGACTATGGTGCATCCAATGGCACCATGTGGATCGTCCTTCCATAAAAACTGTCGTTCAAATGTTGGAAAGAGAGGAAGATAAATTAACTATACCTCCTAATCCCTTTGTCGCTACAGGCCCTATAAAAATTAGTGCAAATATTCCCACAAAACGTGTAAACCATGAGTTGGAGGTGATTCTAGGATCAGAGTAATTGTATGTAAACTTGGCTTATGTGACACCTATATAGGCCTATTGCAATGATCTTATATTCTTAGAACTTATTAATCTTGTAATCAATGTTCCAACTTCAAGTTTTTCCTTGTATCATCTGTGGAAGACATTGAAAAATAAGTCATCATTTCTCCTTTAGGTAGAAATAGGAGTCAAATTTAGTGGAATGATGGTGGGCACTCTGCTTCGATGAAAGAGATGAAGAAGACATGGCCGGGTATTCTGAAAGTAGAGAGCTTTATGTCTTGAACAAACATTAATATAAACTCATTTCAATTTATATTTTAAGCTCAGTGGACTCAACAGATTATTACAAACTCCTTTCGGCTTTGTTATTAAATTCAAATCAAATCTTGAACATCCAAACTATACGTGTTATTAATGGATTCAATGGCCCTCCACTTGGGGTACATCATCCAACGATTCCAACTTCTCCCCCCCCCCCCCCCCCCCAGCTTCCTCTGAATCCTCTCTCGGTACTGTAAACATTAAAACGACACGTAGTAATAGAGGAATCAAAGTTTTGCGACCACTAAAAATGGCTCTGACCTTTTTATAACATCAAGATATATGGACGGAATCCCCTGCACTTAGTATATATCCCTGGAATTGTCTGTCCCTATATTTAAGGGATAGAGATTTCAATAATTTTATAAACAATAATTTGGACAATAAATTATTAAAAAAATTCAGATTTATATTTAGGTTGGCAATTTAAAGAAGCCCTTAATGAAGCCTATTTATCTAATTTCAGTACCTGTTTAAACAGATAGCTTCATTGAGAATTTATTTGTCTAATTTTAATACCTGTTGGAACAAATTAAGAGCCTCCCTGACTGCAATAAAATAAGATAAATATTTCTTTATCTTTACTAATCATAATCAATATATAAAGAAGTAAAGATTGTAATACAACAATCTGTTGAAATTTCTTCACCCCACTCTCTTTTTATATTTTATATATATGTTGAGAAGAAAAAAACATTGTGGTTGGAGAAAATTTCAAAAGAAGAATCCAAGAACTTTGTATCTTGAAAACTGCATGTAAGTTCACACCATAAAGTGATCACATCTACCAAGAGCTCACATAATACTCTTTATCTGGCTTTGCCTTGCACCAAATATTTCAACAGCTTTCTGCTTTTCCTCGTATTAAGAAATTGAGGCAAAAGGAATAAAAAATCACTCGTCTGATGTCTTTTATTGATCTCTAATCGAAATATATAGAAAAATAAAAAATGATGCACTAGAATTAGACTGCCATAACATATATTTATACTACATTTTGCTTCAATCAACTAGTGAGTGGGAGTAGACGAAAAAAGCAAAGAAAACACTAGTTTATTGAATAAAAATCAAGGTAAGTAGGACTAATAAAAGTAGAAAAGAAAACACTAAAGGAAAGCACTAGTAAGTGCACATTCGTTTCAATTCTTATAGTCATCAACAATATTTAGGAAAAAAAAAAAAAAAGAGAGATTAAAGCCTAAAATAATTTTTCAAATTCATTATTCAATTAGGCTATTCAGACAAATAGATCTTACAACCCTTCTCTTTTACACTATACAAATTTAGAAAGAACTTCACTTATAACCCTGATCTTTCATCACTTTTGAAATAAGGTACGCAAACTTTATAAAGTGTCAATTTAAGGTATCCATCTTTCAATTTGTTTTCAATTTCAACACTCCGTTAGAATTTTCCGTTAAATCCTCTCAAAATTCTCAAAATACCCTTTCCTTTTCTTTTAAGAAAATAAAAAATAAAAAATTGCAAAGATTTAGATGTTAGTCAAAATTTAATTACATTTGCAAATACTCGTGCCTTAATCTTTAAAATCTTTTATTATTTTTTTTTTAAAAAAAAAACAAAACATAGTGGTATTTTGGGAATTTTAATAGGATTTAACGAAAAATTTTAACGGATGGTTGAAATTAATTAATTTTTTTAAAAAAAAAATTAAAAGATTAATTCTCTAAATTGAATTTTTTTTTTTTTTTTTTTTTTTTTTTTTTTTTTTTTTTTTTTTTTTAAGTTTGGATACCTTATTTTAAAAGTATTGAAAAATCAAGAGTTGTAAGTAAAATTTTTCCTCAAATTTAAAGAAATTCAAACAGCATAATTTGATAATCTTAGAGAAAACCAAATATTCATAGTCTAAAGGTACATCAAATGGCATGAAACATGCGAAGTCCCTAGTACTAGTGCTTTGTTGATTCAAGATAATATTAATTAAGTGGGATTTGGCCTAGGTATTCTCAATAGCTTTGTTAATTCAAGTATTAATTAAGTGGGCATAATATTAATTTCAAGATAATATTAACTAAGTAGGGATCTGACCTAGGTATTCTAAATAGCTTTGTTGATCCAAGATAATATTAATTTCAAGAATAAGTGAGGATCTGGCATAGGTATTCTAAATAGCTTTGTTGATCCAAGACAATATTAATTTCAAGACTAAGTGAGGATCTGGCATAGGTATTCTAAATAGCTTTGTTGATCCAAGATAATATTAATTTCAAGACTAAGTGGGGATCTGGCCTAGGTATTCTAAATAGCTTTGTCGATCGAAGATAATTTTAATTTCAGGATAATAATAACTAAGTGGGGATCTAGCCTAGGTATTCTAAATAGCTTTGTTGATTCAAGATAATATTAATTAAGTAGGGATTTGGCCTACGTATTTTATATATATATATATATGAAAAAGTCAAAAATAAATTAAACCAAATTGTTCTGGGGACCAAATTAGGTAACATTAAAAACCTAAGATGCAAGGTTCAATGTGAAAATTTTATTTCAGATAGTGAAAAGTTTTCCATGATCTCCGTTTTTTTCTATATGGCTTTTTTATTTGTATTTAATTTTGAGACTTTCTTCTTAGCTCTTTCATGGTATATAACAGCTCTCTTCACTATATCTATATGTGACGAAAAAAAAAAAAAAAGAACATACAAACAAACATGCTATAGCGCGCTGTTCTTTATTAGATTCTTAAAAAGCTTATTCTTTATCTTGTATCTTAGAGCATTTTTAGTAGCCTCACCAAATTAGTTTTTTAGCTATTTTGGTGAGCCAATTTGATGAAAACTCTTAAAAACCACTCCCAGCAGCCTCACCATTTTAACCAAAAAAATTTGATGACTGAAATTACTAGTCAAATTAGACCAGGCATTTTCACTCAACAACCCACTCACCAAATTTTGTTTCACCTTTCTCTCTCACATGATTAGCACACTTTTTTCCTTTTTTCTCTCATTTTCTTCTCCCATCTCCCATCTCTCACACGATATTGTCCTTATTTCATGGATATGAATGATTTTTTGTAAAAAAGATTATATATAAAAAAAATATATATGAAAAAATTATTATTTAAATGGAATAGTGAATATTGACTAGTTAAAATGGTGAGGCTGCTGGGGGAATTTTAATAAAGTGGCTTACCAAAATAGAAAAAAATGATTTTTAGTTATTTTGGTGAGTAAAATTTGGTGAGGCTACTAGGAATGCTTATATATGTTTTTGTTTGTATAAAAATACTTCATTAATTACGTTGTCTTTCAATAAATATTCTACTCCTTGCTTGGTCTAACAAATAATGCAAACTAAGGAAAGACCTTGATTACTTGATCCTAATGCCTTACTTTATATTTTGTAAATTAATTTAGTCCGTCTGTCAAAAGACCTCTTATCTATTTTATTAAGAATAATGATTCAATGCCACCCAAATATACAACTTTTTACCACCTTGCTTATGTGGCAAGGTGGTCCCCCACTACTTTTTGATTTTTTTTTTATTTTTTAAAAATAAATTAAGATGGGGGACCACCTTGCCACATAGATAAGGTGGTGAAAAGTTGTATATTTAGGTGGTAGTAAATCACTACTCTTTTATTAAATCATCATTTATTTCAAAAATTTAAATTAATAAAAAAATTACTTTAATTATTGAAATTAATATTTTAATACTTCTCCTTATATATTAAACTATAAAATATGTGAACTATTTTAATCAAAATATTGGATAAATTATGGATACAAGGTTTAGACTTAAGACTTTGCTCTAATACATTAAATCATCACTTATCGTTAGAGGTTAAGGTGACACGAAATTGTGAACTAATTAATTTAAATTAATATTTTAGCGTACTCCCTAATTTGTCGTAAGAGGTTAAGGGGACAGGAAATTGTAAATTAAAAAAACCTACAACAGGATCGATCAACTGCGGGATCAATTGGACGACAAACCAAATGATTCCACATCTGTGGAAGACTTTGAAAAATAAGTCATCATTTGTCCTTTAGGTAGAAATAGGAATCAAATTTAGTGGAATGATGGTGGGCACTCTGCTTCGATGAAAGAGATGAAGAAGACATGGCCCGGTATTCTGAAACTGGAGAGCTTTATGTCTTGAACAAACATTAATAGAAACTCATTTCAATTTATATTTTAAGCTCATTCAGTGCACTCAACAGATTATTACAAACTCCTTTCGGCTGTGTTATTAAATTCAAATCAAATTTTGAACATCCAAACTGTACGTGTTATTAATGGATTCAATGGCCCTCCACTTGGGGCACATCATCCAACGATTCCAACCTCCTCCCCCCCCCCCCCCCCCAGCTTCCTCTGAATCCTCTCTCGGTACTGTAAACAATAAAACGACACGTAGTATTAGAGGAATCAAAGTTTTGCGACCACTAAAAATGGCTCTGACCTTTTTATAACATCAAGATATATGGACGGAATCCCCTGCACTCGGTATATATCCCTGGAATTGTCAGTCCTATATTTAAGGGACAGAGATTTCAATAATTTTATAAAGAATAATTTGGACAATAAATTATAAAAAAAAAATCAGATTTATATTTAGGTTGGCAATTTAAAGAAGCCCTTAATGAAGCCTATTTATCTAATTTCAGTACCTGTTTAAACAGATGGCTTGACTGAGAATTTATTTGTCTAATTTCAATACCTGTTGGAACAAATAGACTCCATTAAGAGCCTCCCTGACTGCAATAAAATAAGCTGCAATTCGAGAAGTATCGATCCCAATAAATATTTCTTTATCTTTACTGATCATAATCAATATATAAAGAAGTAAAGATTGTAATACAACAATCTGTTGAAATTTCTTCACCCCACTCTCTTTTTATATTTTATATATATGTTGAGAAGAAAAAAACATTGTGGTTGGAGAAAATTTCAAAAGAAGAATCCAAGAACTTTGTATCTTGAAAACTGCCTGTAAGTTCACACCATAAAGTGACACCTACCAAGAGCCCACATAATACTCTTTATCTTGCTCTGCCTTGGACCAAATATTTCAACAGCTTTCTGCTTCTCCCCCGTATTGAGAAATTGAGGCAAAAAGTATAGAAAATCACTCGTCTGAGTGTCTTTTATTTATCTCTAATCGAAATATATAGAAAAAAAAAAAAAACCTAATGCACTAGAATTAGACGGCCATAACATATATTTATACTAAATTTTGCTTCAATCAACTAGGGAGTGGGATCAGACGAAAAAAAAAGAAAACGCTAGTAAGTGGGACTAATAAAAGTAGAAAAGAAAACACTAAAGGAAAGCACTAGAAAGTGCACATTCGTTTCAATTTTTATAGTCATCAACAATATTTAGGAAAAAAAAAAAGAAGAAGATTAGAGCATAAAATAACCAAATTTTCTTTTAAGAAAAAAAATAAAAAATTGCAAGGATTTAGGTGTTAGTCAAAATTACTCATGCCTTAATCTTTAAAATCTTTTATTATTTTTTTAAAAAACAAAACACAGTGGTATTTTGAAAATTTTGATAGAATTTAACGAAAAATTCTAACGGATTGTTGAAATTAAAATTTTTTTAAAAAAAAAAATTGAAAGATTGATTCCCTAAATTGACATTTTTTTAAAAGTTTGGATACTTTATTTCAAAAGTATTGAAAAATCAAGAGTTGTAAGTAAAATTTTCCCTCAAATTTATAGAAATTCAAACAGCATAATTTGATAATCTTAGAGAAAACCAAATATTCTTAGTCTAAATGTACATCAAAAATGGCATGAAACATGCGAAGTCCCACCTACTAGCGCTTTGTTGATTCAAGATAATATTAATTGTGGATCTGCCCTAGCTATTCTAAATAGCTTTGTAGATCCAAGATAATATTAATCTCAAGAGTCAAGATAATATTAATTAAGTGGGGATTTGGCCTAGGTATTCTATATATATATATATATATATATATATGAAAAATCAACACCAATGAGATCAATCATAGAAGAAAGTCACCCGAGTATTGTTACATGGATCTTGGTAAAAGGAAGCACTTAACAATGGATTTGGCCTAGGTATTCTAAATATATATATATATATATATATATGAAAAGGCAACACCAATGAAATCATAGTAGAAAGTCACCCCAGTATTGTTGCATGCACCCTCGTAAAAGAAAGCACTTAACAAAGGATTTGGCCTTGGTATTCTATATATATATGAAAAAGCAACACTAATGAAATCATAGCAGAAAGTCACCCAAGTATTGTTGCATGCACCCTCGTAAAAGAAAGCACTTAACAAAGGATTTGGCCTTGGTATTCTATATATATATATATATATATATATATATATATATGAAAAAGCAACACTAATGAAATCATAGCAAAAAGTCACTCGAGTATTGTTGCATGTACCTTGGTAAAAGCAAGCACTTAACAAAGGATTTGGTCTAGGTATTCTATATATATATATATATATATATATATATATGAAAAAGCAACACCAATGAGATCGATCATAGCATAAAGTCACCCGAGTACTGTTGCATGCACCTTGGTAAAAGCAAGCACTTAACAAAGGATTTGCCCTAGGTATTCTAAGGATATATATATATATATATATATATTTGAAAAGGCAACACCAATGAAATTATAGCCGAAAGTCACCCGAGTATTGTTGCATGTACCTTCGTAAAAGAAAGCTCTTAAAAAAGGAGTTGGCCTAGGTATTTTATATATATATATATATATATATATATATATATATATATATATGAGAGAAAGCAACACCAATGAGATCGATCTTAGCAGAAAGTCACCCGAGTATTTTTACATGCACCTTGGTAAAAGCAAGCACTTAACAAAGGATTTAGCCTAGGTATTCTAAATATATATATATACATACGCACACATATGAATAGGCAACACCAATGAAATCATAGCAGAAAGTCACCCGGGTATAGTTACATGCACCTTGGTAAAAGCAATCACTTAACAAAGGATTTGGCCTAGGTATTCTAAATATATATATATATATATATATATGGAAAAGCAACACCAATGAAATCATACCAGAAAGTCACCCGAGTATTGTTGCATGCACCTTTGAAAAAGAAAGCACTTAACAAAGGGCCTAGGTATTCTAAATATATATATATATATATGAAAAAACAACACCAATGAGATCGATCATATAAAAAAGTCACCCGAGTATTGTTGCATGTACCTTCGTAAAAGCAAGAACTTAACAAAGGATTTGGCCTAGGTATTATATATATATATATATATATATATATATATATATATATATATATATATATATATATATTGAGGACTTTTTGTTCTTCCATGCCGAGTTCTTTGGTCTGAAAAAGGTGGGGAAATCAGAAATGACTCGTGGGGCTCAAAGTCTCCATTGACGTTGATTTAGTCTTTCCACATAATTTTAACTGCAATATCCTGTCGGTGACGTGCTATTCATAAACTAGCAAAGACTTCGACGATGACTTGAGCAACAATGACTTGGATAAGGTGGAGAATTTTCTAAGAAAGAAAGACCCAATTATTTATCCATAAAAAGAAACGAAAGTACAAGAATACATAAATTAATTAATCTATCGATTGAAATTTCTCAATGATGTATTATTGTTTTTCTTCCTCTGCAAGACATGATTTAAAATTAATTTATAGTTTAATATTTTCTTCTTAAAATTGACTACCCATATGAAATCAAGACAGACAATAATTTGAGTTACTCTACTTGAAAAAGTATAATAAAATTAAATTAAATTAAATTAAATTAAATTGATTACTCTTATCTTTATCTCAATTCCAAAAGCTTCATAATATTAAATTGAGAAATGATATTTACCACATTTTTATCCTATGTTACTGACACAATAGTATCAACCAACTCTTAAACTAATCATTATTTTAAAAATAAAAAATTCAATAGTTAATTAGGACCGTTATGTCCGCATTATGAGATATCTATGAAATAAAAATATAGTTTGGATATAGGAAATATAGGCACTAAAAAAAAATCAATAAAATCTAAATAAATCCAAAGACCATATATTATTTTCTCATCCTGCATCCCAATGTTTTATAAAATGCTGATATTTTTTTTTTTTTAAAAAAATAACATCTTAAAAAATGCCACTTATTTTTGGTAAAACACTACTATTTTATTTTATTTTTATCCAGTTTGTTTATTATTATTTTTTTACAATAATGAGTTCTATAAAATGTACTCAAATTAAATAAACAAAACGAAAGGTAATGAATTTACTTAATGGTAGAAAAAACAAAAATTATAAAACCAATTAGTCAACACAAAATTATACAATAGAATGTTAATAATAAAAAGAATATCATATACGTCATATTAATACAAATTTTTCCCCTTCAAAAAAAAAAAAATACAAATTTTCAGCTCCTACAAAATACAAGTGTCTACCTGGCAAATAAAGTGCTTGAAAGTCTCATATTAAAAAGATGAGTAAAGTATACATAGAGATGATCAATTATAAAGCTACTAAGTTTTTTTATGGGGAAATTATAGTTTAGCCCCCCAAATTACCACCCGTTTTGCGCTTAGCCCCACAAACTGCCAACACTCCGACTCCGGCCTACCAAACTACCAAAACCTTTGATAAAGACCCCATTTGGCGAAATATCTCCATATTACCCCTGCCACGTGTCATTTTTCAATTAAAAAAAAATTAAAAACTAAAAAAACTAAATTTTTATTTTTATTTTTTTAAAAAAAAAAAAGAAAAAAGAAAATATGGGGTGGCTGCCGAGCCACCCCCTTGGGGAGTGGGGTGGCCTGCGAGCCACCCCCAGAGGTGGCCGGCGCCACCTCTGGGGTGGCTCGCAGGCCACCCCGGCCTCTGGGGGTGGCCACCCGCCACCCCTAGAGCCCTAGGGGTGGCTTTTGGGCCACCCCAAATGGACTTCGGGGTGGACCGTAAGCCACCCCCAGAGGTGGCCGGCGCCACCTCTAGGGTGGTTCGCAGGCCACCCCGGCCTCTGGGGTTGGCCGCGCGCCACCCCTAGAGCCCTAGGGGTGGCTTTCGGGCCACCCCAAATGGACTTCGGGGTGGCCCGTAAGCCACCCCTAGGGCTCGGGGGTGGCTTGCGAGCCACCCCAGAGGTGGACGGCGCCACCTCTGGGGTGGCTCGCAGGCCACCCCGGCACCTTGGGGTGGCCGCGCGCCACCCCTAGAGCCCTAGGGGTGGCTTTCGGGCCACCCCAAATGGACTTCGGGGTGGCCCATAAGCCACCCCTAGGGCTCGGGGGTGGCCTGCGAGCCACCCCCAGAGGTGGCCGGCACCACCTCTAGGGTGGCTCGCAGGCCACCCCGGCCCCTTGGGGTGGCTCGCAGGCCACCCCACTCCCCAAGGGGGTGGCTCGGCAGCCACCCCATATTTTCTTTTTTCTTTTTTTTTTTTTTTTAAAAAAATAAAAATAAAAATTTAGTTTTTTTAGTTTTAAATTTTTTTTTAATTGAAAAATGACACGTGGCAGGGGTAATATGGAGATATTTCGCCAAATGGGGCCTTTATCAAAGGTTTTGGTAGTTTGGTAGGCCGGAGTCGGAGTGTTGGCAGTTTGTGGGGCTAAGCGCAAAATGGGTGGTAATTTGGGGGGCTAAACTATAATTTTCCCTTTTTTTTATTGATTTCTTTCTAGGTAAAACTGTACTTTATAAGTAATTCTAGGAAACTTCAATTAGTACATGAATAATCATTTTGAAGAGATAGCACGGATGTAGTTAACGTTTTTTTTCTAGATCATGACTATTCTTCTAGTATTTAAATGAGCATTGAACACTTATCCTCATTTTAATATCTACAATTAAAAGAAAAGAAAAGAAAAAGTGTAAGGGTTTATTTAGGTTTACGATTTCAAAAAGTTCGATTTGAAAATGCAATTTGTAAAACTGCAGTTAAGAGTTTGATAGAAATGCAGTTTAACCTCTAAAATTGCAGTTTAGCCTTTAAAATTATACGTTTTTAAAAACGCACCTCCTTACCTCCAATTTGAAAACGCAAATTTCTCTAAATTTTTCAAATCACAATTTGTCAAAAACACATTCTCAAACAATACATCTTTTGTGATTTAATTTAAAATTGAACCTTTTTTTTTTTCCTGCAAAATCGCAATGCAAACGCACTCTACGTAGAAGAGTGGATTCCTATCTCCTCTAGTTCAAAGTCAACCCAAATGTGAAATCTAGTAAGTTAGTGAGTTCTCTTGTACTACTTGAATTTCAACGTCCACAATCGCCAACTTGACGTCAGGCTGAAGCCCAATCTTAGTTGCTTTGTTTAAAAAAATAAATAAATTAATAAATAAAATTCTGTTTTTAAAATTTTTGTTTTATTTTTTAAAATTTCATTCTTTTTAATTGTCGTATTTTCTTTTAAATTTATAAGGACATTTTTGTCTTATTGAAGAAAAAAAAATTAAGGTTATTTTTGTCTTTTTGTTGGTCTTAGGGAACATTGACATTTTTTTAATAGTTTTTGAGGATATTGACACAGTTGGTAATTTAGGGGACATTGACAATTGAGTGGCAGTTTTAGAGAGTATATGTATTTTTCCCTAAAAAATTGAAAAAAAAAAATTACAAATACATAGTGAGCAATTAAGGGAAATAAAGAGCTTCCCTTCTCCCTTTCCCTCGTTGTTATCTAATATACTAATATATATATATATATATATATATTAAAAAAAAATGAAGGAAAAAGAAAAATAATGGCTAAAGTGGAAGAAGAAGAAGAAGAAGAAGAAAAATTACGTTTAAAACAAAAAGGGAATAGACCCTTCTGACATGGTCAATATTATGATATATAGCAAATATAGTCGCACTCACCAGTAATACATTTATCAGAAATGCTATGAATTACATTTTTTTTTAATCTCATAATTATTATATAATTTTAACATGGCTGTGTCAAATGACTCGTGATTGAGATGTTTTTTACAAAAAATAAAAAATCAAATCAAATCAAAATTAATTCAGGAGTTTATTAAAACTGTCACAGTAACATTATAAAATAAAAATGTAATTTCAAACGTCACTCTTTATTTATTGGCAACTCCATATCACATTAAACAGTGTGAAAAACTTATTAAATGACTTAGTTGTGAACGTTTACCAAATCCAGAGACGGACGGAGGGGGGTCGAGAGGGGTCAAATGTCCCCTCCCACCTCCCAAAAATTATCCTTACACCCCTATATAATTCTTTCAGATGTCTTAGTTGCCCACCCTCATACACTTATCAAGAGGCAAATATTTTTCAAGAGGAATGTGATTCACAACTTTTGCCATTTTTTTTTTTTTTTTTTTTTTTTTTGTATTATAGTAATTAGGTCAGAAGGCTGAAGGTTGAAGGCCATCTTTTAATTTTTAAAGAAACGCACCGTTTAGCTTTTTTCTTTTTCTCTTTTTTTTTTTTTTTTTTTAGTGTTTAACTAATTAAGGTTGCGAAACGCATTTTTTTTTTTTTTTGTTTTTTGTGTTCGTTGGACTTTGGTATTTGTTTAAAATGGTCAAAGGCCAACTATTTCTTTTGTTTTTTTTACTCTCTTTTGTCAAATTGAGTCATCACTTGAAAACCAACTTTTAAAAAGAAAAAATTGAGAAGTGTATGTAATCAAATTTTTACATTGATTAAACTTTTATATTTAAATTGATCTTTTAAATTAATTATTGATGAATATATATAGTTTTTGTTGCGTGTTTTAATTGTGTGGAATATATAATTGTAATTACTTAAAATTATAGAGAACAAAAATGATTTTTATGAATTGTTTATTCATTTTTTTAGTTATATGTTTTAATATTTTTAATCATTTTTTTAAAATATATATATATATTCTTTTTTTAATATTTAAAAAAAAATTAAAAAAAATTGATCCTCCTAAACCAAAATCCTTACTCCGCCATCACTTGTTAAGTTTCTATTTTTTAATTCCTTAAGTTTTGTTCTCATTATGAAATCGATCATTTTGTCCAATTTTGTTGATTTTGTCAATCTTTTTCTACTGAGTTTATATAAAATTTCAATTCTGCCCTTTTCCAAAAGAAGAAAAAAAAAATGTGAAAAAAATATACAAAAACTAGAAGGTGACTTGGGTAGTTAAAGGTGTGGCCGTGCAAGCTACCCCTATTAAGGGGTGGCTTGCGTGAGCCATGCCCAATATTTAGGGGTTGCCATGCGAGTCATATTAGTTGTGAGGTGGCTCGCATAACCACCATTTATGTTAATTACCTCGTAACTTGTGCTATGCGCGGAATTCTTCCTTATAATTTAGTTTCATAATAATAATAATAATAAAGGGAAGAAGAGAAGCATAGAAAATATAAATAAAAACTGAAAACTGAAATATAATAATATAATATAATAGGGACAAAAAAATTTTATAAACTGGTTTGTAAGAAATTTTCTACAACTAACATTTAAAAAAGACACGTATCCTTTAAACATGTGAGAATCACATGTTTTTTTTTATTAATGATAGTAAAAAAGCATGTACGGACATGCTATTTAAATAACATGTGCTTGCCACATGCCAAATGACACATGTCAATCTTATATGTGGGTTGTAAGAAATTTTCTACAAACCGGTTTATAGGAAATTCATGTCCATATAATAGTGTTATCTTTTTTGTGTTACACAAAGTAATAAAAAACTACTCAATAAACATAATATGCTAAAAAATCATCACACCCCGTACAAAAAACAACCATAGGAAACTCTCTCTCACCATCATTTTCTTGAATATAGTGTAAAATTTACAAAAGATAAAATAAGCAATTTGAATGAAAAATAATATATTAATTACAAAAAAAAAAAAAGAAAAAAAAAAGAAGAAGAAGAAGAAGAGAGGAAACAAAATAAGAGAACCATAGAAAATATAAACAAAAAATAAAAAATACTAATAGAATAAAATATAGTTTTCTTTTCCATATATTTTTTCGGTTTATATGAAACCTTGAAAATCAATATTGTCTATCAATTAAGCACGTTAACAATGTGCATTATACAGGGGAAAAAAAAAATTCAATGGACAATGTAAATTAAAAAATCGTTTGTAAACTCTCTCTCTCTTCATGGTTTCCTTGAATTCAATGTAAAATTTAGAAAAGGAAAAAAGCAAAAAGAAAAAGAAAAAGAAAAAGCAATTTGAACAAAAAAATAATATAAATTAGGAAATAGGGACAAAAAAAAAATGTAAAGAAAGAACAGAATCATAGAAAATAAAGTAAAAAAAAAAATGTTAAATGATAACCACTAATATAATAGAAAATAACTATTTTTTTATATACTTTTTTCAGTTCCAAAGAAATTTATAGGTATAGGAAGAAACTACGGTCAGATAGATATTTTTTAATTCGACCATCATTCTTATATATAGCATAAAAGAAACTACTTTTTCAACAAAAAAAAAAAAATATAAATTATCAATGCAAAAATAAGGATAGAAAATCAAATCAGAAAAACAGAAGCACATAAAATAAATACAAATATCTTATTTACAATTCTATTGAACACAGCCCCGACAAACTTGAAAGGCAAACTAAAAAAAAAAAGGCTATAGCAGTATTACAAACAAAAAGGTTCCAACAATAGTAAAAACTTTGCTATCTTTGCTTTGAGCACAACTCCCAGGTAATGTAAACAACATTGCAGTTTTGCATAGCCACAAACCATTACTTCTCCATATATTTATTTGAGAAAGCGAAAGATATTAGAGTGACTTTTAACATTTTCCAAAGAAAAAAACTGGCGTTTGACTCTTTGAGGTTTAGTTTGTAACGAACATTTAGTCGGAGGGGAAGCGGTGTTGGAGTAAAAGATTTTACTTAAAGGAAGAGAGAAAGAGAGAGAAAGAGAGAGAGAGAGAGAGAGAGAGAGAGAGAGAGAGAGAGATGTAGAAATTAGTGAGAATTTAATGATAACAAAATTAAATGTTTCTATTCATTTTCTATTCAATGGAAGAGATTTGATTAGGAATATTAAACGCATCGTTTATTTCACTTGAAATACATGGAGCAATTCAATTTTACCTTTTTTTTTTTCTTTTTTTTTTTTTCTAGTTTTACTTAAAGAAAGAGAAAGAGGTAGAAATTAGTGAGAAATTAATGACAAAAAAAAATTTGACGTTTCTATTCATTTTTTATTCAATATAAGAGAGTTAATTAGTCATATTAAATACATCATTTATTTTACTTGAAATACACAGACCGGTTTAGTTTTACTTAAATTACCAATTTTTTACTCAAATGACCGGTTCAATGTTTAAAAAGTATAGATTCATGCCACGTGTCCTAATTATAAGCCAACTCTAAGTTGGAACTCGGCTTATATATATATATATATATATAATATATGATATGTTTCAATAAAAATAAAATCCATATAATTTTGAACATTAAAAAAAAAAAACATTTCAAATTTAATGCTTAATTAACTCTTTAGTGTTTTAAAAGCATTTATATTCCTTTTGTGCACAATAATCAAATAAAATTTTGTTTTTTTTGACTTTTAAAAGTAGAATAACACTTACAAAAAATAAGTGAAAATCGTAAAATCACATAAACGAAAAACAAATATCCCATAAAACATTTAAATGAATTAATACATAAGAACCTTATTTTTAGTTTAATTCATATAAATTAAAACATGTTAAAATATTTGTTCTCATGGGTGTAATTTAGAATGAAAATAAGTATGAAGAAGAAAAATAGCAAGAAGAAAATCACGATTTTGATTATCAAAATATAAAATAGAAAATTAGCAGGAATTTTTTTTAATGTCGTAGTGATGCCTATTATATTTTAATCCTATATAATTCTGAACATTTGAAAAAAGAAAATGAACAAAAAAAAATCTCATAAACATTCAAATGAAGAATTGTTCAACCACAAATTTCACAAACAAAATGGAAACATATTTAGATTTCAACCAAGAATATAAAAATACCAAAGAGTCATACTTATATCATTAATTGAGAGAGAGAGAGGCTACTTGTATCATTAATAGAGAGAGAGAGAGAGAGAGAAAGAAATATTAAATAGACCGGTTTAATTTTATTTAAAAGACCGGTTCAGTACTTAAATGACCGGTTTAGTCACTAAAAAGTATGGGTTCATGCCACGTGTCACTATTCTATGTCATTCTAAGGAAGAACTCGGCTTTTATATATATATATGATAAGGTGGCAATTAATCATATTCAGTATGTGGAAGTGGTAGTGCCACTTTTATAATTTTGTTTTTCTCCCTGTTTTTTTTTTCTTTTTCAAAGGGGAAGATTTCTAATTTTATATAACTCCATAAAAAGATTAAAGCAATTTATATGAAAGCAGATCGAACAAGTGATGTGGTAACCACAATAAACTCAATGAGCTAAAAGATAAAGGGGGTGTTAGAAACACATTGTGACGACCTTTTTTTTTTTTTTTTTTTTTTTTTTTATATTTAATTTTTACAAACATAAAACGAGTCATCACAATGGCACGACGATATGTCGCAAATCCAACATACAGTACATACTCTATAATATGTACCTGATAATCAGAGTAACATATCTAATAACATCTATGCAGCGGAAAACATAATCTGAACAACAGAAGTCACATTTATAAACATAAATTGATATTTACACAAAAGAGCCATAATGTCTATCTGTTTAAAGCTTATTAAAATAATAATTGCATCAAAGAATGGCTTTACAAATAATATGTGACACAAACATCACAAGTCATAAACTAAACCCATAAAACAGAAGACGCCCCTGATCCCGCAATTACGACTGTCGCGGCGAGTTTCAGTCATAATATCTCACGTATACTTCTACAACATCATCAACTACGACCGAAATACCTGCAGCCAAAGGCAGCCAAAGGAATATCATTTATACAGTTGTGGAGGTTTGCCACATCCGTATATGTGGAATTATGAATCCACCGTTTTAGCATAAATAAATATACTAAGACCTCAGAGGTATACTATTCACTGAGTTTTCACAAAGAACCAACTTTTCATTTCAAGTCATGCGTACACTATAACAGTCACCAATTTTATAAACTTTTGTTTGAAAACTCCCATAGCTGATATAGCAAACACCGACTAATAGAAAACATTTAAAGCATACTATGCAGCTAAGCTTATACGTAGAAGTTCCATTGTTAGTAACAACTACATACATCATCACCTACTATAATACTTTTGATGCAGTGAGACTTAGAAAACAATAGCATTTAAATCATGCAACCATCCGATAGAAATATACATAAGCTCTTTTTCATTGAGACTCTTATGCATACTAATACGTCTAGCAAAACTACTCATAACATAAGAACATCACTCATAAAAACAATGTTATACATGCTCATGCTCATTGTTTTATGCCTTGGGAATCGAACCCAAGTATAGTACTTCAAGGGAATCTAACCCAAGAAAGCACTAGTACCTCAAGGGAATCTAATCCAAGTAGGCATCTCATGGGAATCTAACCCATGGTCGAGGACCTCAAGGGAATCTAACCCAAGTAGGCACCTCATGGGAATCTAACCCATGGTCGAGGACCTCAAGAGAATCTAACCCAAGTAAGTACCTCGTAAATGCCTCAAGGGAATCTAATCCAAGTAGGCACCTTATGGGAATCTAACCCATGTATAATTTCCCGTGGGCTATGAACCTCACTTCGATGCACGTTTAGCGTTCATATGCTTATGCTTCATGCCTTAAAAACAATATACATTTCATTTCATGAATCATGCATTTAACACAAGCTTTCTTTATAACAACATAAACAATTCAATATGTCATTTCTTAAACAATTTGCATAACTTAACTCACTCTAAAATCATATTCATGTTCCATTGCAATCATAGTTTTCAAAACTCCCAACCATAACATACAGTGATTCCATTCATTTAAACTCCACATATCATATTCATACTTCAAAACATCATCATAATTTCAATATACTCAAAAGTACTCAAATCATCCAAAACAGTTCATAATCAACATACAGTTGGTTCAAGTTTGTAAAACAATATATATTTTGCAATTCATCATATATGAAAATAATACTTCTCAGTGAGTAGAATACTCATCTTGGCTACATTGGACTCCAACTCGAACTCTACATTGAAGGACCCATTGAAGTCTCCAATTATGACACAACCCTACAAATACTTATAACGTTAGACTATGCTATTGAACTCTATACTCTATGACACAAAGACTATCCGCGTGCCCACACGTTGTGTTACTCGCTTCTAAGTTTAGTTAAGTACCTAAACTATTATTAGACAATAGGTTCGTATTATATCTTACTTATTAATATAAAGATGTATTCACTATCTTCATTAGCTTATACATCATTGTTGTATAACATTATTATTGTTAACCCCCTTGGATATAAATCTTAGGCTTTAACCATTATTTAGTTCCTTAACCTTAAATACAATTACTAATATGTTCAATACTTTATCTTTTAGTTAACTAAAAATCCGGGTATTTAGTTTATGGAACCTTACCAATTTGCACACTAAAATATTGGTTTAGTAATTTCCTTTAGGGAAAATACATTTTACCCCCCTGATGTATCCACCTATTGGCAATTTGACGCCCAATGTTTAAAAATTGATAGATGACCCCCCGATATAACCAACTTTGGCACTTAAAACCTTTCGTCCACTTGGTCTGTCAAAAATGACGGAAAAGAGGTCACGTGCAGCTCACATGACCACTTAAAGGCCAGCTTTTCAAAATTATCCATGTTCAAAACGGTGAGTTTCACCCCACAGTAACTTTTAACGCATATACCTTCTCTGATATATTTAGAACCGCGCGTCGTCGTTCACCAAGCCATCGTTACAGACCTCCAAAACAAACGCAGCTCAAAGGTCTCTTGCATTTGGGAAGGAAAGCGGAGACTTGGTCAGAGCTTTAACACTTGTCTGGCGCCAGCGACGTTGCCGAGCATCTCCTCCATGTATATGTACTTGTACCAGAGCTGGTTCATTCTCGCAGAGCAACACCGCACGGTCCCAGATATTGCGCGCGTGGTTGATGAACTTGTTCTTCATCTCTACCTCGGTATTGCGCTCCTAAGACTACGTAGACGATTTTTACGGTGGTGAGGCCTCAGTTATTCTCTGGAATAGTTCGACGAACTTCTTGGGTGGTTTGGGTGAATAGGCCAAACTGTGAAAAGTCAAGCTCAAAAACAGTGACCCAATGGATGTGGCTACTCGGTGACCTAGTTGGCCTTGGATGTCGGCGATCACGACCATGCGCATGCCATGTTGGGAAAAAAGGCACGCCGTGACCTGTAAGACCTTGCCTTCAGTTTGCTAATAAGAAAAACAACTTAAGTAATTAAACTGGTTGTGCTGTTTTTCCAGACACTAACTATATCAAAGAGCCAAAGAGGGCATCCTTGCAAATTTATAATGCATATCACTTCGTTTTTAGGTTGTTTCCAGCTCATATGAACATCATATTGTATGATGATAATTTTTAAAATCCTCCACTTCCAAAAATTGACATGTATAAATAACTATAATCCGTTCTCCTCCCGGCACCGAACGGCAGCATCCTATAGGCCGTTAGATTGGTCACATCTTCTACAGGTTTACTGTCGGCACCAAACCTTGTTATGGCACGCATAGACTGGAAAGAGACCCCTACGACGCATGTGATATTGCTGGACGTCCACGTTGCCAATTCTAGGTAGCAAACCAATATCAAGAACAGGACATGCATGAGACACGTCGTGACCGACTGGGTGGTTGGCGTTCCACGTCCTCTGTTTGACCGCCGCGTTTGCTCTAAGAGAGAGAGAGAGAGGGGGAGAGAGAGAGAGGGAGAGAGATTGTGTAGTATTAGAGACTGGCATAATTTATATGCGCACTAGGCATCAAGAAATACATGCGTACGCTTGAGGGGATTACCGTTTTACTGCATTCTGTAGAAACTGCAGTTTCTGCAGACCCGTGTGGTGCAGAAACTGCAGCTACTAATGCAGTTCTTGATGGGCACCGACTGCGTGAAGCTTGGCAGAGAAACAGTTGCTGGAGCATATCCTAAAATTGTTGTGCAAACCATAATGAACAAAAGAAATAACTTACAATGAAATAATAGCTTGAAAGAGTAAAAGCGAAGTTTGGAGGAAATAATTTTCTCTTTAATTTTGTTTTGGATATATACTTCTCTAGTTCTCTTCTTCTTCTTATGGATTCTAGGGCACTTATTACATATTATATAAGCAGTTGCTATGGATCGTGCTAGTTGGGCTGACCTTTGCTTTGATAATCCAGTCTCGTTCTGCAAATTTAGGGGTGGCTACAGGTTTTCCCTCTGTGCTCTACTCAAAGACGTGCATGTTTATTTCAAACTATTCCATGCAAAAAAAAAAAAAAAATGATATATATTAGTTGTATACTAATACTTTTTATTATATTTGCTTACAGGAAAGCATCATGCTGAGCATTTTTAGGCAGAGTACCCAACTCCAGTGAATTACTGCCTGTGGATACTTGCTGAGGTTGCCGTGATAGCTTGCGATCTCCCAGATATTGACAGTCTTTAACTTCTGCATGATGCTAACACCAATGCAGCAAAAATAACATATAATTACACAGACGTTGTTGTAATTTATTATACTTTTACAGTGATAGGAACGGCATTCGCTCTCAACATACTCCTTAAAATACCCATGTGGAGTGGGGTCCTTCTGGCTGTATTGAATACCATAGCTGTGCTACTGTGCTAATTGGTTTTACAAAGGATAATTTATCGCATCTGAATAATGTCAAGAGTTTCTCAAACATGGATTCCACAAAAAAGAAAAAAAAAAAAAAAGAAAGAAAGAAAAAAAAAAAGACACTTGTAAAAGCAGTTTTCACTATTATTATGTTAGGTCAGACACTTTTAAAACCAAAAATACACAACACTCTAAAACACGCGTTAACAAGCAATATGTGGTGCCAACAAGCAAGTTTTGGCATCCTGCATTAAAGCAAAGGAGTACAGCCTGTTGCATTAAAGCAGCTCTAATTTTGGTCCTAACAAAAGGTGGAAGTACAGCAAAGGAGCTCCAGCAGAGGAATAGCTTCATTTATCGGGCTTTGTTGCCTGTTTTGAGCACAGCTTCTGCAAGAGCTGAATCCTTAATTGGCCTTCATCTTTTCATCCTGAATCCTTAGCTTCTCATTGATAAGTTCAAGCAACTATTGTGCTTATCAAAAAAAAGTTCAAGCAACTATTGCAAGCCAACTCTTATGATGCACATGCATGTCTCTACAAAATTCTCTTGGCTTTTTGCACTTCACTCTGTTCTCCCCTGTTTTATAGTGTGTGAACAGAGGACCATTTCTCAGCTTCTAACTACCAACTCTTTCCATCACCATCACTCACCTAAGCTCCAAGGCAAAGTCCTCTTCTCGGCAGGCGATGCACATGGCTTGTAGAAAGTATTTGCATTATGGGCATAGATGAAGCTGGCAGAGTCCCTGTTTTAGGTCCTTTTTGTTTTTCTCAATTTCCCCAGTTTTCTCCTTTTCATTTTCAGTTTTTCTGTTGTCATGGTTTATGCGTGAAGTTGGTGGCTTGGTGCTAGTGGTGTTTGGGCATGTTGAGTGTGCGTGTGTTTCTCCCTGCATGAGCTGGTGATTCTATGTCTCGCCTCCCCCTCCCCCCTCCCCCTCTAAAACATTTCGAGAAGACTCTCTGACGAGAGTGGGTGGAAGACGATTGAAGAGAGACTAAAAAGTCAACATTTAGTTCAGTTAGAAACCAGCAATCTTGAAGAGAAAAATCGTGGAATCGTAGTCATGTACGTCGCCGTTTTGGTTGGTTGAGATTCCGGTGTTCTGATGGTGTTCTCATTTGGGTCAGCGTTGCCTTGCACCGTAATGGTGTTTTGAGAGAGAGCGAGACAGAGAAATGGAGTTGAGTGAGAGAGAAATGGATTTTTAATTTAAACGGTGTGTCATAGCCAAACTCACCGTTTTGAAAATGGATAATTTTGGAAAGCTGGCCTTTAAGTGGTCATGTGAGCTGCACATGACCTCTTTTCCGTCATTTTTGACAGACCAAGTGGACGGAAGGTTTTAAGTGTCAAAGTTGGTTATATTAGGGGGGTCATCTACCAATTTTTAAACATTTGGCGTCAAATTACCAATAGGTGGATACATCAGGGGAGTAAAGTGTACTGTACTTTCCCCTTTCCTTTATATTAAGCTATGATTTCCATATTATAACCTTCATGTTTTCCATTTATTTGCTATATTCTTACATTTATTTTATTTACTCATTCCCTTAATTTATTTATAGTTAGGTGAATATTTCTATAACTAACTCATAGAACCTAACGTTTAACACTTTACTTTTACTCATTCTTTCTTTAACTATTACATATTCATTTTATTCTATTAGATACAACGATAATCTATTCTTTATTTTAACCGCATTTGCTATTTACACAAATTATCTAAATACATTAACTTCCATATCAAAACTAGCCAATTGACTCCCTTTAAGTGACCATGAACCTATAGCAAATGAATTGAAAGATTCAATTCCAAAACCACATCCTTCTCACCTAAGCATCTCTAATTAGCCACACACAAACAAACATCAACAATCTAGCACAATATCATATGACCATCCACTTGGGAACTCTTCCACAATCCCCGCAAACTCAAACTTCAAGCTCTACACCATCAAGCCATAAAACCAACTCTAAGGATACCAATTCGGTAATTCTCAACAAAGCCCTCAAAATCAATCTCCAACAATCCTAACCAATTTCACCACCCATACACAAGCCCTCTTCAAATAATACCCAACCGTTTCCAAACAACATCAACTAGAACCCATCCACTAGGAGCTCCTCTATAAACCCATAAAAAAAAAAAAAAAAAAAAAAAAAAAAAAAAAAAAAAAAAAAAAAAAACCTAACTTCAAGTACAACAACCAATTTGATTCAACCACAATAGAAACACAACCAAATTACAATCCCAAAATCAGCCAATACTCGGCCAATCACAGTTAACATACCACAAAAACATCCTGCCAACTATAACCCAAAATCTCTACGGCTAAACACACGGATCTAACTCACAATCCATAAAAGGGCAAGAAATCCATACACAGAAAATACCCACAAACCAATCGGCCCTCCACATGATCAAAATCACCCACTCTCACACAATCACAACAGGTCCAACAAGAAAACACCCAACATTATTGGAAACATACATATTCGGCCGATCCCCCAAAAACTACCATAAAAACCTTACTGCTAGAACAGGAATCGGCTAAACGAAAGAATCGGGCTCGAATAAGCCACAACCCAAATCACCAATAAAATTCAATTAAGAATAATCCCAATTAAACACAAGAAATTATGACAGAATCACCTTAGGAATTCCCTGTTGAACAGCAGAGAAATCCACCGGAGAAACCGCCGAAATTCGTCACAGAGTCGCCGGAAATCGTGACCCACGCTCCACAGGGGTCGACCCACCGGCGATCGGCCAAACCCAACACTCCAGTCGGTTGGATCTGCTACGGGTTCCTGGTTCTTCTCTCACGGGTTGTCTCCATCACGGCCTCTCCATCTCCCTCACGAACTCTCAGCGATCACTCTCTCAATCTCTGCAAGTTTTCTCTCTCTCAGAAGCTCTCATTTTCGGTCTCTCTCAGCCATGTGAAGAAGAGGAGAGGAAGAAGAGAGAAATGGAAAGTGAGAGAAAAGAAAAAGGGAGAGGACCGTGCGTGTGAATGGGGGAGGGGGGGACCAACCGAATGCTGACACGTGATAGGGAGATTTTCTTATTTTTAAAATTTTCAACTTTTATTAATCCTATCATTTAATATTCAATATAACCCCACATTTAATTTTAACTACTTTTTTACAAATATGATTAATTATTTATTCAATTAAGACCTATTATACTATTTATCTATTTTAATTAATTATTTATTTTATTTCTATTATTTTATCTTAGACCTATTTTATTTCAATAACATAAATAATAAAATATCACTTAGAATCTAACATTAATCCATCTTATTTAATAAATATGATTTATAAATTGCTAAATTTTCTATTTACTTTTTTGGTCTTTACACACACGAGTTAAACACTGGTTTCACACCTCCCATCTCGCATAGAGTGGGACCCACATGTTAATAGAAACTAAGTCTCAATTCTCTAGGGACTAGTTTTTTTGTCTTAAAAAGTAAAAGAATTCTCAATCCGACAAGAGCGTTCTTACATGAGGCCCAAATCAATTTTGGCATATTTTGGCCCAAATCAATTTTTTTTCTTGAAGTAGGACTTTATGACTTTCATTAATAAATCATGATGAAACAACTTGTTAAGCAAATACATTTATTCCAAAAATATACTTCTAAACAAAGAAAATTGAGAAAATACACTTAATTTCCTTAAATTGATACCCTTTTGTGTAGATGAATGGAACCAGATATTTAAAGCAAAGCAAAGGTAGAGAGAGAAGCTCCCGGTGTTTCTAGAGAGAGAGAGAGTCGTTGTTTGGCTTTGTTTTGGGAGAGGAAGGCTTCATGCCTCCCTCCTCCCTGGGTTTTTTTTTGTTGTTTGGGTGTTGGTTAGTCTCCCAACCTTTTGGGTTGTGGTAGTTTTGTCTCCTCGGTGGATCCGGTGGAGTTTGTTGTTTTTTTTTTTAGTTGTTTAGTTTGTGGTGGCAGGTGAGTTCTTTGGTGGAGATGTCGGAGGGGTCTGGTTGTCCATGACGTGTTGCCGGCGGAATTTGTGGCCGAGTTTCTTACTGTCAGATTTTGTGAGGCTAGATCTACGAGTTTCTGCCGTCTTCTGTGGGACACGCGCCCTCTAGCCTCATTCTCCGTCAGCTTTTGGTGCTTCAGCCACTCCTCACGGCCTTGTGGTCTGTCGGTGGTCGGAGCGTGGTCATCACGCGCTTGTGCGTTATTTCTGCTTTGGGCTGCGCGTGATGGCTACAAATTGGTTGTTTTTGCCGTGATTGGTGGGGCTGATGGTGTTCGGAGGTCTTACAGTGTTTGGTGTTGAAGGGTTTTTTTGTTGGCGGCCCTCCCAGAAGACAGTCTCCACTTCAAAGTGCTTAGCCTGTGTTGTTTTGATTGGGCTTTAATCTGACAGTGTGCTATGTGCGTGTATTAATTCAGTCATTGACTTTTGCCCAGTATGTGTGACCGACTCCCTGATCAAGTAAATGTGTATGTCAACGCAAAGGCACCATGCTGTTGGCTGAATTTTATTAGTTGCTACTATTTGTATTTATTTGAGTCTTTGACTCAAGTTGAATGTACACCTTTAGGGTGGCTGAATGCTGTAATGGTCGAATGTTGTAATGTTGTTTGTTTTAATGAAAGTTCAACTTTCTCTCAAAAATAAAATATAAAAAAAAATAAAAATAAAAAAATAAAAAAAAAAATTGATACCCTTTTGTAAAGACACCTTCAAACTTTAAAAAGTAATATTCCCTTAAATTGACACCCTTTTGAGAAAATACACTTAAAATTAATGGGCAATGGCATGTGTAACGCACACATGCTAATTTTGTTTACATGAAATGCCCAAATTACCCCTAAAAATTATTATAAAAAAAATAAATAAATACAAAAAAGGAAGACTAAAGGAAGGCTAATAGGGTGGTTTTTTTCAATTTTTGAGGCTAATTTGAGTATTTCATGTCAAAAATTAGCACACGTGCTTCATGCATGCGATTCTTTGTCCATTTTAATGCCAAAAACTAATAGAGGAAGCAACTTACAATGAAGTACTGTTAGTTTGAAAGGGGCCAAGTGCCAGGTGTCAATATTCATTTTTTAAGCGAGTAGTTCATTCTAGCATGTTAACTGTCCTAACATATTAACATCATTGTCTATATCATTTATTTGATCACTACTACAACTATATTATATAAGGGGTTATGTCTTAAAAATGCTCATCCTCGAAGCAACTCTTCAAAAATCCTGCCTAAAAGTCCTCCGTATAACAAACACTCTAGCTTTTGGTTTAACATTCAAGGAAAAAGTTCAAAACCCTCTCTGGTTCACTATGAACAAATATTATTTTTCGTTCTTTTACGTTCTTTAAATAGACTCTTTTTGTGTGATTAATGTTCATTTCATTCGATCAAATTTATTTTCATTCGATCAAATTTGGCATTAATGTAGTCAGACGACGTCGAGTCTCACCTTACCTCACAAGTCAAGTGACACGTGGAGATGCAACTTTCGTTTGATCTAATTTGCATTAAATGATGTCATGCGACGTCTTGTCCCCACCAAACCCCACACGATGATTGACACATGGAGATTTGATTTTTGTTTGGGCAAACTCATTTTGGATCGAACAAACACAAATGTTTGTTCAATTTGTCACGTGTTTGTTCGATTACATCGTAGGTTTCTTCCCATCGGACACATGGAGATTCTAAATTCGTTTGATTGAACTATTTTCATTCGATCAAAATTTATGTTTATTCGATTATGTCGAATGTTTCTTCCTCATCTGACATGTGGCAAACTTAATTCATTTAATCAAACCATTTTTCGTTCAAAAGAATCCCCCTCATGACCATAAGTCGGTCATAACCTTTGCTACAAGTGTCGAAATCACACATATGACCCCAATTTGGAAATCTCTTTTCAGCGCGCACGCAACAATCACTAGCTACGCTCGGTGAGCACATTTTCAAGCTAAAAATATATCGCTTCCTCCTTCCCCAAAGATATCATTTGCTCCGATACCCTACCTTATTTTGACTTTAGTAGGTATTTTATACATTTCTTAATTTCTTTAATAAACAAAACATGCATTTTATTTTCCTGAAAATTGCACAAAAATAAACCAAATTGAAGTGAAAATTATAGTGTACCCTTCATTTCATTGAAGTAAAATAGGGTATTTTTTAGTATAGTTTGAAAATTGGAAGTTAATGAAAAAAAGGGATGCAACAGTTGGGCGCATATTATAAGCATGCCTAATTCGATAGATTTGGCAAGAGACGGTCCATAAAGTGGATTTATTCGATTTTTGTTTGAGAAGAAAAGCCAAAGTTGGCCATGCACATTCATTGACTTTCATTGCTTGGGCAGTTTTGTAAGGTGAAGAAGAATTGAAATCAAGTTACTCTTACCCAATTTAAAAGTTTAGAAAGCCACGGCATTTTAGATTTACAATGATTCATGCGTAGCAGATAATTGTTAATGTGGGTGTGGAGCTGCAGCCTCAACAATTGCTATAGGAGCAACTGTTGTTGGGTTGCAGGAGTTAATCACATGAGTAAACAAAACTGATACATGCATTACCTCTGGTCAGGGCCATCACTATAGACGTTTACATGAGTTGCTATATCCACATCAACCCGAGGAATAACAACACGGCATATCTGAATTGGGACAAAAGTGTGGGACTTCAACAATCGACACATATTTTATGCACCCATAAATCTATCAGGATGCATTGACACAATATATCCCTCATAAGATATGAAAACAAAGCCAATTGGACAATACTATCTTACTTCCACCATGTTCCACACCTTAATTAGTGAAAAAAATATCATTACATGACACAAGCAACTCAATATGATAGTAAATCAGCATTTTGGGAATTTGACATAATACTACTTAAGAAGTCTCAAGCCACTGCATTATGACATTATGTTATAAAAAGGGAGCATAAAAAGAAGTGCAGAAAAGTATTTTACTCAGCCAGTTTCTTCTTTATTTTAGTTATATTTATTTTAGCCACTGGTTTGTACCACATTCATGAAATGAAGGGTTACAAACATTTTTTTTTCATGAATAAGATAACACAAACATATTCAACGAAGGTAAACATAGTGATAATATTCTAAATGTGACAGATTTATCCCAGATAGTTAGCTTTGCAACAAGAAGTGCTCCACCACACACAAAAGAAGAGGTTTAAAGATGAAATACCGGGTGATACTCAATCAGGTTATTTATAATTGTCAAGCAACTCTGCATCTTCTACTTTTCTACCAGTGTCACTGCAAACAAACACCACCGACAAATAAATCAAAATCCATATAAAACAGTGACAAAAAGAATTAGTTACAACAAGGAATGAGTCACACGTCAAATTTTTAAGGTTTTCAGAGTTATCTAGGAAACTGAGATTTCCAACCGTAACAGAAACGACTAGCTGTTTTCTTATCCAAGAACAAACGTCACCAGTTCTCTTTTTATTTTTAGGTGTTTGCATTAGTTCAAGGGATTGTCAAATTTGTGACTCAAATACCAGCAATTGTAAGGAAGGTCACTCCAAAACACATATAAAAAAGTGTCACTTTTAAGGACAACAGAGATCTGAACTTTCAGTCGAGTGACCAGAAAATAAAAAAGAAGAGAAAAAAAAATCACTGGCATCAATTGCAAATTTGGTAGCTGTCAAGACAGTAATGTACATGTAAGGCATAACATAACTTACGGTCTAGTGATGGCAAACTTGTTGTGCTTCCCAGAAGAATCCAAAAAAACATTGGCCTTAACAACATTGAGTCCAAGATTTTTAAGTGCATTCATCTGCAACCCATGTGCTGATGCTTAATGTCCACTAACCAACACATTCTAATAAATCATACAGAATCAAAAAAATTCCCATGCTCAATAAACTAAAAGTGGAAGTAATTGGCTTCATACAGTATCGAGAAGAGCTCCAAGCCGATCCCTAAAAGTTATCTCCACAATAGTTGCACTTGGATCAGAGTCTTGGTTGACAACAACTACAGGAGTTGGGATGGTATCACTATCACTAGGACTTTCATCCTGTTTGCCACCCAATTCCCCAAATTCAAAAACCAAAAGAAATTAGAGAAGTAAGCTAGTTAAAATGCAAAACCCCCTATCACATAGATCACAAATTGTTTACCTCCAGAGCAGTAGTTGATGATGCTTGTGGAGTGATTGCAGTGACTGAAGATAACCATCTGACAAAAACCCACAGAAACTTAACAAAAATAATAGCAAGAATGCCATGCCCAAGTGTAAGTAGATGTTGGACAACTCAGCTACTAAGTACGATGATTTCATTATGCCATCATTTATTCTAAGTACATATCCCTAAAACATGAAGCTTGCCAAGTTGAGTAAAATAGAGAAACAAATTGTCTAATCCTAACAAAATGGAAAAACATAATTCTAAATACATATGTGACTAATGCTCCGTTTGTTTTGATGTAAAATGGTTTCCATCGTAAAATGATTTCAGGGAAGTCATTTTTCAGGAAAGCATTTTCCGGTGTTTGGCGCGTACGGAAAATCGCAAATATTTTTTATATTTTCATTCAATCATATTAACTTATAAAAATCAATTTTTATTCACAAGATAAAAATATTAATGTAAAATAATATAAAAAAATTAAAATTAATTTTTTTTAAAAAAAAAAAACTAAAAAATTATGTTTAACTAAAATATACACATTGACTAACAATAATCATATATTTTCAAATTGGGAGAGTCATAAATAACATCCAACAATAAATTTAAATTACCAACAAAAGTTCAATCATAAATATTACCATTCAAGTTCAACCACAAATATTGCAAAGTTTAGGCCAACGTACTACGACTATCCAAGTTCAATCATATATGTTATTTCAATCTAGTTAATTAGTATCTTATACATATCAATACTACGCAAATTCTAAGCTCTATGATTTTTGAAGAAGTTGTCCAACCAAAACTTTTTAAGCTTAGCATTCTTTGCCAAAAATCCTCTTGCGACATTCTCATCTCCCATCAAGTGGTCAAATGCAGATGCAAGCATAAACTCGTCATATCCTTCCACCTTCATTACTTCCTCATAAAGATAATCTGCATCGACTCCCTTATTGAGAGATTTAAGTGTTAATGCAACATCTTTCAACTCTTCAGGTATTGAACTATAAGTATCTTCACTGTCAACACAGCTTCTTTTCCTGTGTGACCTTTTGGCTGAAGCAGAATTGGAAGAAGCAACATTTTTTTCTTTTGACGACGCTTCATCAAAATCCAAATCCACATGTTCTGAATCATCTATATCAGCAAAAGACTTTGAGAAACTCCCAATCGCCATATCCTTACCAACAACTATGGCCATCTCATCGTACATTTCAATTTTTTTATTTAAAAATTGCTCATGCTTAGGATGCGCCTGTGAAAAAGAGAGAACATAATTTAGTTTACTATAATAATAAAAAAAAAAATAGACTTTGAGAAACTTCAAGACTAATATAACTACTATAATAAAGAAAGTTAGTTTCATACCACCACTTCCTCTTCATACACCTTCTTTGCACAAGTAATCATCCTCAAATTGTCATCCCATCCAAAGCCACTCTTCCCACTGTAGGGTGTTGATGCTAGTCCACATGTTTCTGATGGTTCGAAGGCGGTTCTCAACATGATCAGATGCACATTCTACTCCAAATTTCTCATTAATTGACCTGGCAACTAGTGCAAATGATGCAGGTTTGAATGTGTTTGAAGGCTTATTTCCTTTAACAGCTTCATTAGCAAGAATTTCAAGTAATAAAGTGTGCATTGGTTTTGACCACCTAAATTGCTTGTTTTTAGTGTCTTTCTCCTTGTTTTTGCCCATTGCTACAATCACAAATACATGAATAATAATGCAAGATAAAAAATAAAAACACAATGCAAGATAAAAACAAACTTATATCATAAGTTGGATTAAACATCAAACATGCAATATTATACAATCAAATCATTAAAGATAGAAATATAACTGTCTTTCAAGATGACTACTTCAATTTTGTTCACATTATAACATAAACCATACAAGAGAAAAGAAATCTACATATTTTTTCTATTTTTATAATCATTCCACATCGCATGACATATTACATCCCTTTTAATTGTCCATTCTCTACTTTCCTCTTGAGCTTCCCTTTGTGTTTGATAGACTCTACCACTTTGATTTTGAGATCCAACATCACGAACAACCTCTTCCATAATTGAGTCATTAGGATCAACACCCATAATGTGATTGTGAATGACACAACATGCTAATACTACATCCACTTGTGTCGGGAATGACCAAAAAGGTTCTGCATCCAACACACGAAAACGTTTCTTCAAAATTCCAAACCCTCGTTCAATGGTGGTTCATAAGGACGAATGACGAAGATTAAATAATTCTTTTTCATTTTCAGGTGAATGATCACCAAATTCTTTCAAATGGTACCGAACACCACGATAGGGGGAGATAATTCCATTTCGAGTTCCATAACCAGCATCACCAAGATAATACTTACCTACAAGTTTACAATAAAAATAAAATCATAACTAATTAATAAAAGGTAATCAACCGAAACAAAACGTAATTTTATCCCTATATACCTTCAGGAATTTTGAATCCCTCTGGCCCAGTGAGTGCATCGTTCAAAACACGGGAATCATGTGCACTTCCTTCCCAGCCAGCTAATACATATGTGAATTTTAAGTCAAAGATAATGCCAGCTAACACATTTTGTGTTGTTCGCTCTTTTCGACCACGAAACCTTCCTTGGATTTCGATTGGAACAGATGCCCGAACATGAGTTCCATCTATTGCTCCAACACAATCCTAATGATGACAAAAGAAAAAAAAATTACGTTTGTTTGACAAATTACTTGAATTAAAAAAAAAAAAAAAAAAAAAAATCAAATTTTCAAACGTACCTTAAAGTATGGGTAAAACCTTTAGCTATTCCTTATTTCTGGTGGCGTAGAATTGTCAGGTTTTCTAATTAAATGTTTATATAGCCTCAAGACTCCTCTAAGGACAACCCTAAAATATCGATGAACAGACTCAATCGATCTATAGAACCTTCCACCAACCACTCGAAACCTCACATTATGTCCAATAATGTGTAAAAACATCAACACTTGTTCCTTAATAGACATGTTAATGGTTTCACGTATGAGGTTGTTGTCAGCAAGAATTTTACATAATTCAAAGAAAGCTGTAGGACTCATTCTTATTTGATCAATACAATCTTGCTTGCTTCCATAAAGAATACTATCCATATAAATCCCTCTTTCATACTCTTGATTAACATGAGGTTCTCTACGTAATAATCTCTTAGATCTAATATCTTCTAAGATTACAGCCCCAATAGCAAGGATAGATGCAACTGCGGCCATAACTGTTGCAAGAATTTTTTTCATCCATCTACAAACAACACAAAAAATTATTAAGGTATGATATTCCATCCAAGCATAAATTCAGAATACAAAAATTTTCCTATCCTTGTATTTGTAACAAGGAAATTTTCCTGATTTTTAAATATTGAGACGTCAGAGAAGCATCAAGCTGAAGTTGACAAGAAGGATAAAGATAAAGTTGAACGACAATCTGCAAAAGCCAAGGAGGAAGATAACAATAACCAACAACTAGTTCAAAGAAGAGATAAAGAAGTTGATGTGATAAGATGAATTGTAATCACTTTGTAGCTGTTATAGAAATCTCAATGTTCCCAAAACAGAGAGTGTGGAACATTTCAGCCATTACACTTCTTAAATCTATTTATTAAATGAGTGATCACTATAATATACTTGTCTGTTTGCATGTCTTTCCAAAGAAGAAGTTAGGCGGGTTTTGTCTTTTATTTCATAGAATTATTCATTACAGAGAAATGGAACATTTTACCGAGGGGGCAAAGATACAACCAAAAAGCTGACATAGAGAACAAGAACCCAAAGATTAAAAAAAAAAAAAAAAAAATCCAGATTCCATTCTATAATCACCAAAATTAGGATTCTTCTCCTCAAATGGCTATCAAATCAAACAGGAAAAAAGGGAAAGTTGATAAGAAAAGGTTGGAGTTCAAGTGGACAGTGGACTCATATTAGAATCTCATCATCTTCTGACCTCCAAGTTGTAATTTGAAAAACCAAATCCAATATGATTTAAGAAATGTAGACTAACTAATTAAACTGATAAACTATATTTTTGATGGTCTTATTTGATGGTCTAATTAAACTGTCATGGGCAGAAGGGTGGCTACGGAGCCCAGGCATTTTATAGAGCATACTGCCACTAGGGAGAGTATGGAAGTTTGAATTTGTAAAAGGAAAAGAGAGATGATGCCTTATGCCCCAATAACTCTACTTTTAACTCAAAATAAAGGAATTGAAACCTATGAACTGACTTTAGTTGGCAATGCAGTCAGACCCTTAAAACATAATAGCCCTACAAACATTACAACTTGTATAGAGACATTTTGACAAACACTTTGAGTGCATACAACAGCCAAACACAGGAGTCCCAACCTCTGTCAATCGTGACCCATGACAACGTGTAAATGCAAGTGAGGGTAAACAGAGCAAATATCACAGAGAGCACAATAGCGTCACATAGGGAAAAGATACAAAGTAATCAAGCCACCCAATAGCAAATATCCCCACCCCCATGCCAACAGTCCCCACATAGCAGAACCAGATCAACCAAAAGCCATATATCACATGTAAACCATATAAATTCAAACAAGGGAGAGAAAGCGAGAGAAAATGCAGAATCGGGTTCTTCCCTTGAGTTTTCTCAGAAACCAAACGGAAGTGAACGCTAAAAACCCAAAACGAAAATGAAACCAAACGCAACAAAGAGAGAGAGATGTGAGATTACCTGAGATGCTAGCAGAGAGAGAGAGGAGTTGTGCGGTTGAGCGTGAAGGAGAAGATGAGAGAAGCTGTCGCCCGTCTGTATTTGAGGAGAAGACGAAACTCCCGTAAAAAAGAGCTGAGTGTCGGGTTTGCGGGAGGAACGAACGAGAGTAATGAGCCTGGGGGAAAATGATTTACGGAAATTAAAAGCGTAAATCATTTTCCAAAATTTGTTAACTAATTTTGGTCAAACCGAAATCAATTTACGGTTGACTATTATTTACGCCCCAACCAAACACCGGAAAATACCGAAATTATTTTTCAGAAATCATTTTACGCCGAAACAAATGGAGCATAAGAGGAAAGGGGGATCTGTTGATTGGACAGACTATATGGACGATTTACATCAGACTTGCCAAGATGGAAGATCTGAATTTTATGGGCTGGCTCTATACTTGGTCTAACAGAAGGCCTGAGAATCCCATCTTAAGAAAGCTAGACAGAGTGTCAGTTAATGAAATATGGATGATTAGAGTGGTGACTAGCGTCCTTCTACCTCTAGGCATTTCTGATCACTCCCTAGTAAAGTCCTTCCTGAGCCTCCAATTCTGAAAATGCCTTCCAATTTTTTAAAATATGTTTTGGCTTCGGCAGTATGAAGTATTTCCTTTAGTGGTGAAAATTTGGATCACAGCAGTGAAAGGGACTCCTATGGATAATGTTTCCAGCCAGTTGAAGCTGCTGAAGTCAGAACTGAGTTGAACCAGAACAGCCTCTCAGATATCAAGGAGAATTGTCATGGCTAGAGAAAAACTTGAGAGCGTCCAGAAGCAAATTCAGCTGAATACTAGAAAGGGTGAGCTTTTGTTGAAAGAAAAAGAGTTGTTACAGATGCATTGTGATATGCGCAGGACTGAAGAAAGCTTCTATAAGATAAAGGATAGAGGGCGGTGGCTAAGCATAGTTCAAATCTGTTAAGTGCAGAAACAGTAGAAAGAAAATCACAGATGTGTGTTTAAGAAAGATGGAAATAGGGTGGACGACCCTGAAGAGGTCAACTATGAAATGGTAAGCTTCTTCCAAAAGCTTCTGGGTGTAAATTCTAACTTTGTTGAGCTGAATGAGGAAAGATTGAATGCTGCTATTTCAGAAAGGCTTGATGTTACATCAATGGAGGGCTGGCTGACTCAAGAAGGTGAGTGATGAAGAGGTTAGATGTAAAGATGAAGAAAATAAATAGATAACTTAGCAATTAATAAATTATATTTATTAAGTAGAAGAGATTAATAGTTAAATTTTAGCCGACAACATTTATATTATGAAAATAAAATGAGTTTAAAGTAAATAATGGAGTTAAAATAAATAATTACAATAATGAGTCCTATTGTAATGAATAATTAATTGTAAGGTTAAGTTGCAATGATATTAAATAAAATGAGGTTGAGTAATAATTATTTGAGAAATAAATAAAATAAGATTGGGCAAAAATACAATTTAAAAAAGTTAAAGGCTAGTATTAAAATAAGAGCAAAGCTTTGTCTTATCCATAGCCATGTGTGTGGCTATGGTTACTTTGGAACAATGATTCTCTCCATTTCAAATGAAGAGAATGATTTAATGTAAAAATGTAGGTTTAATTATCTTTTCATATTCTATACCCTCATTTTTACGCTAAAGGGAGAGGATCCAAAACTTTGGGGAAATATTTTTCTCCCCTCAATCCCCACGTTCCAGCCCTCCCCACATTCCTCTTCTTTTCCTTCCTTTTCTTCAATTTCTTTCTTTCCCCTTTTTCCCTTGCAGCACGATCTCTCCCCCTCGAGTAATGATAGGCAGGGGCCATCCTGCCGGCCCCTGCCCGGCCCTTTCCTACGTGGAAAGGGCCACGCCAGTTTTTAATTTTTTTTTTTTTGATTTTTTATTAAAAAAAAAAAAAAAAAAAAAAAAAAAAAAAAAAAAATTCAAATTTTGAAAACAAAACCTGCTCGTCTTTCTCATTTTCGCACTTTTCTTCCCCGAGCTCAGACCTTCCCCCCATTTTTTTCCCTCCCTCTCTCCATCTACCCAAAATCTTCCACGCACGACCCGGCCGCGCCGTTCTCCACGCACGACCCGGCCGCGCCGTTCTCCACCTCCGGCCAAATCTTAGGGTTCCATCGACCCATTTCCGGCCCAGAACGACCCAACTCCGTCGTTGTTCCAGTTCCGGCGGCCCGCCACCGCCGTTCTCCACGCACGACCCGGCCGCGCCGTTCTCCACCTCCGGCCAAATCTTAGGGTTCCATCGACCCATTTCCGGCCCAGAACGACCCAACTCTGTCGTTGTTCCAGTTCCGGCGGCCCGCCACCGCCGTTCTCCACGCACGACCCGGCCGCGCCGTTCTCCATTTCTTGGCAAAACTTAGGGTTCCATCGACCCATTTCCGGCCCAGAACGACCCAACTCCGTCGTTGTTCCAGTTTCGGCGGCGACCATTCGACCATTCGTTCTCCACCGTCGTTCTCCACCTCCGGCCAAAACTTAGGGTTCCGGCGACCCATTTCCGGCCCAGATTTCCCCCATTTCCGGCTCTAGTACCGATCTCCCCCATTTTTGCGTTTTTTCAGTTGTTTTCAGAGTTGCTTTCTTTAGTTCCTTGCTGTGATTTGTGGTTATTTGTGGTTTTTTGCTATTGGGTTTCCGCTTATAAAATGCCTTCTTACATGTTTGTGTTATGTGGACTGTGAAACATTGATTGTAAACCGAAAAACCCCTATGGATATTATTTCTGAAACGCTGTGTTAATTTGCTCCTTACTTGCAGTCATAAAGGTTTTTTTTATCAAAATATGTAAAGCGTTTAAAGGATATGAAGTTCTTGAGAGAGGATTTGGTTTTCAGTACTTACTGTAAGGAGGTAATATATTCTTTCTTTCTGTTTGATTTTTCCTTCACACAGCTTTCTTATTTCTTGTATGCTATTTTCACTGTTAGGGTTACCTACATTTCAGATGCTTTCTCTTTATTATTCATGTAGCATATTGTAATTTTTTTAAAAAATATATTAACATTGAGGGTTATTAGTTTCCATAAACTGGATTCTGCAATTACAGGAAAGGATATCTTTGTGATGATCAGTACTTTTTGATGGCTGCACTTGATTGAGAGTCAACATTTAAGTTTTTTGATCTTGAATTCTTGCAAAAATTATGCAATGCCTTTTATTAATCGTTTATTGGTTTTTCAAACACTGCAAAGCAGCGAAAATTGACTAATTATGGTGGTGCGCCTGTTGATTTGTGGTTTCACGGTAGTTTGAACCTTCTTTGGTCAGTGTGTGTATTAGTTTGATATACTTGTTAGGCTTAATTCCCATGAGCTTAAGCTTTTAGGATTATTGGTTCATGAACATTGTATCAAAGCCTGTCTTCCTTATGAAGTATTGTGTTTTGAGTCATAGGAACATTGTTTGTTTTGGTTCTGGTTTCTGTTTCAGGGCTCCCGGTGCAGTTTCTGGTCTGCATGTTAGGAAAAATAAAAAAGAAGCATTTCTCTTTGGTTCATGAATATTGTATCAAAGTCGGTCTTTTCACATATCCTGGACGTGAGCTGCGCCACCGCATTGATTTAAAGGTACTTGATGGTTTCCTAATTTTAGACAAATTTACCAGAAGGAACATCTGCACTCATATTTGTATTGGTTATTCATTCATATGCCCCCCAAGGGAATCGTTAACAAGTTGTGGAAGAGAAGTATCTGAATTTATTTTTTTTAGCCCCCAACTACACGAGGGGAAGAAGCCTTCTTCAATCCTTTTTCCACTTCTTTAACACCCCTCCACAAGTTTGTTTCCAGGTTAATTATTTTAGTTAACTTCTTGTTTACATGTTTAGTTGGCCACCTTTAATCCTATACAGGTTTTAATTGTTTTGTTTAGAATTGCAAAAATACATGAGATTGATTTCCTGATACTTCATTGTCTATATTCTGTTTCTGTAGGTTTGATATGAAAGAAAACTTATTCTCCTGTAACAATGTCTGATGTTGCATCTATTTACAGTGTTCATTTTTTGAGCAAATAATTGGAACCTGTTATTATCTCGAACGACAATTTCCCTTTCATATATTCTTGACACGAGTTTGGAAAATGAGTGGCAATCTTGACATGTCCAGCATTATGGAATGATCTTATCTTAAAGAAAACAAAATGATTTTCATATGATCAGTTTTTGTGTGCTTGTGCTTCGTTATTTCTTTATTTTATTTTCTGATCCTCCTAGTTATTCGTTAATAACCGCATGCATAGAAGATTGGTAGAATTTGAGGATTTTTTGGTTTTTATTATGTTAGATGGATTTTGGTGGAATCTGAGCTTGTCACCTATCTAAAGGTTATGATTGTATATTTCTTGTTTAAGTAACATATATTTAGCCCCCCACTTCTGAATTTAGGCACAAGTAAATGTCTACAACAAGTGATTTGTCAAGCGGTCATCCGTTATGTAAGTGTGGAATTCCTGCACGTCTAAGGTACTCTTGGACCATATCCAATCCCGCTAAAAAGTGGTATGGATGTAATAACTACAAGGTAATTTTTGTTATATTTTGAAATTAGCTTTGTGTTATATTTCGTCGTTAGTAGTTCATGACATTTTTGTTGACCCTTGTTTTTTTCATGCAGAAAGCCGGTGATTGTGATTTTTTTGAATGGGATAAGAAGATGTCTGCATATGAGAAGGGATTAGCGCAATATCTGAAAGAGATGGAGGAGAGAAGACAGGCTGACAATGACAAAGTTGAGGAATTAATTGAAAAAAAATGCAAGGAACAATTAGCGCAACATTTGAAAGAAATGGAGGAGAAAGTTGAGGAATTGATTGAAAAAAAAATGTAAGGAACAATTAGCGCAACGTAACGAGAAGATGTTTCGTGTTTTGTTGTTAGTTGTCATTTTGCTGTTAGCCTTTTATTTTTGTAGTTATAGTGAACCTAGACATACTAACTTGATGTTAAAATGAAATTATGAAAACAATTCAGTTGTAAAAGACTTTTGACTTTTTTCTGTTTGTACGAATTTCCTAAATGTATGTTAAACTTAATTGATGCACATTAATTTCCTTTGAAGAGATGCATTTTTTTCCCCTGTTGATTGATTTGTGTAGAACACTAGTGATGAGTCTTTACTGTTGATGTAGAAATTGGGTTGTTGTGGGTGGGTATAACTAGGAAGAATAAAAAAACAGAACATTTCGATTAAAAAGTTGATGGGAATACGAACATAAGTATTTAATCAAAATCAGGCCAAGGTTTGGTCTTTAAAATTGGAAAGCTCGAATTCTAAAATCAAAATAAGAGAAAACATGAGCCAAAGGAAGAAATTCTTAATAGAAACTTGAGCCAAAGGAAGAAAAAGTAGTTGAAAAATTATGCGAAACAAATTTTAGCAATTGTCAACCTTAATAACGCGGACTTACCGTATTTTTTGGCGTTAAAAAGATTAGTGTCAAAAGATCACTAGATATCGAGGAGATTAGTTTGAAGTTCATAAATATGGTAGCTAATATAAAGGTAATTACCACTCTTAAGATGTATACATAGAATGTGAACATCTGAACATGGATAATAATAAAGCACATAGATAAAGTGAATTGTTGCAAACCTACAACTCTTTGTTGCAAATGAACATCAAGATACAGCAACATAAAAAGATCTAATAATCATTTTGCTAGCCAAGAAAATCTTGAAGATAAAAATTACAGTTCCCTACTACACTTCTGAAGTAATCTAACCAAATACAAATTCTGAATCATACTAGTGTCATCTCATCATGATCTCAACATATTAGTTTAAGACAGACAACAAAGCTACCAAAGTAATGCATTCAAATTCAAGCAGGTTTTCCAGCTAGACAAAAGCTATCTCTAGTCAATAAGATAAATGGACACAGAAGCACCCTTCACACCAACATGCTCCTTCACACCAAAAACCTTCCAATCCAAGGTTCCATCCTTGATCCCGGACTCAGGAGACCAAGAGTTAAGCACAATGCATTCGCCTTGTGGACCTCGTTGCCCGCCCACCACAAGAAGTTCCTCTCCACAAGCCTTGAAAGCAAAATCAGACCTGTAATAGGAGAGTTTGTAAACAAAAACCATCTCTCATTAAAAAGAATTGGTGTATTTTTGATTATATGCTAGAAAGTAATACAATGCTTCTATTATTTGAGAAACAACCTCCAATGAGCAAGAGGTGTGAATTTGATCACTGCATGGGCTATATTTGGCCTGTTAAGTAGCCTGTTGCAAATCATGTGATGGAAGGAAGCGATTCTTTTTTATGCTATCACCTATAGAAGTGGTCTCGTGATACTCTAGGAAAAGCAAAAAAAGTAGCTTATTCACTCAAAAAGTCATAATCCGGTGCTGCATTCATCTTCTTTTTGATTATTTTTTCTACTAAAATTGAGAACTCCCTATGAGAGAGTTTCCACAAAGAATAGGCCTAAGGCCTAAGGCTCATTTTGGGCCTTAGGCCTATTCTTTGTCAAGAGTGGAAGACATTCAACCCACCTTGATATTTAATAAAAAAGAAAGAAAGTGGCGGTAATTATTAGCTTTCATGAGAATTATTACTGATGAAGAAACTGGACAAAGAAAGATTCCCTAGGCCATCAATTTGGGTATTGAACACACCAAGGCGAGTTAACATATGAATATCTGATGTGTGGGCAATGTGCAGCACTACCTGCTCTTAATTCAAGAGAACAAACAGGGAACAGAATTTGGCCCTCGTCTAAAAGAAAATAATATAAGGAAAAAAGATACAAGAATAATGGATCATTATTTTCTGCTACGGGTGCTTATATTATCATTAATTCTACTTTTACATACATATATATATACATTCGCACCCTTGACCTTTTCAAATTAGTAATTATAAATGGTTGAATCCTCTTATTTTATATTTGTTAGGACTACAAGTATTGTAATACTCGACACTAATAAAGATCGAATTTACTTTAATCAAAGAGACCTTACCACTTACGACAAGTATATAGAATCTTCTTCGAAAATACATGACGATTGTGAATTCCCAAACGTCTGGAACAAATACATCGAACGATTAATATATATGAAATTAAACTATTCGTCAACATGTATGAATCAAATGCACGTATATGAACTTTTTTTTCCCTCCTTTCAGTACCTGTGTAAGTACACTATGTTGTGTTTCAATCACTTGGTCATGCTGCACATCAGTTGAAAAAAGCAACTGATCTTCACTTGTGTCCAGTTCATCTACTAGCGATCTTTGGCATGTCTTCAAAAAATAAAATATTCAAAAATGTTAAAATTAATATTAAAATTACAAATGAACAAGTACACATACAACGACTTTTGAATAGTTGAATACCTTCTTTCTTTTCCTTCGCTGCTCGGGATTTGCGTTGCTCTGTTTCTTATTTCCTCCTTTCGACGACTTTTTTCTCACCACTTTTTCAACCACAGACACTTTTCTGATTGATGGTCGCGCGCCTTTAGTTCAAGCCACAAGAGGACTACACACCTCCACCTCCATACAATCCATGGCTCCATTATCGATCATAGGTGCACTTGGGAGATCTTTTGCACTTGGGAGTGATTGGGAAGGTTGACTTTGTTCATAGCTTGGACCGCTAAATTTCTTAATTAGCATATCAACATACTTTGCAATTCCATGCAATGGTCCACGTTTGGTGCTGCAATAGCGGCCAACTTCAGCACATTGTTGCTCAGTTCAGCATATCGATCTGCAGTAGGGTTGCCACTCAAAGGATCATAACTACTCTTGATTAACTTATATGGCCGCTTCAAATCCTTCCTCCATCGATTTAGAAAATACTTTTCGCGCAAGAAATCGACATCTTCAAATGTAGTCAACACGGATATGGCATGTTTGCACAAAATTCCTCTTGATTCAAACAAACGGCAACTACAATTCACTTCATATACAGGGCCATTGTAGCAAACATTAAAAACGATTTTTTTCCTATAGGATTCATTAATTTCTACCTGTTCGATCACCTGATAGGTACGAATTCCACATTCACTTTTTAAAAGAGAAGAACCACAATACATAATCAATGAAATCTCCTTCTGAACTTCTGAACTTCTCTAAACTTTGCATGGGTGTAAATTTTTTGGAATTGCTTCTCAAAGGGCCAATGGCTCACACATGAAATGGTGGTATTGAAGGAATCGAAATCAGCAACATTCTCAACCTCAACCTTCCTGCGCAAAGCGTTATCGTATTGATCCACAAATTCCTTCAATGAGGTGGACGATTGCACATAACCATCAAAAAAGGCATTCATACTCTCACTACGTTGTGTGGTAGTCATGCCGGCCCAAAATACATCATTCAAATATGTTGGTACCCAAAAAGTCCTTTCACTGTATAAACCACGCAGCCATGCATTCTCCTCTAGATTATAACACTAAAGCATACTCTGCCAACATCCATCAAACTCGTCACATGTATGAGAATTATACACACAATTTCTTATGGCACTCTTAATGGCATAGTATTGTGAATGTGATCCAAACTTTTCCGGAAGTTTTTTCAGTATATGCCATAAACAAAATCTATGACGAGCATTCGGAAACACCTTCTTAATAGCATTTTTCATGGCCCTATCTTGATCTGTAATAATTGCCCTTGGCGCACGACCCTTCATGCATTTCAACCATGCCTCAAACAACCAAACAAATGACTCCGTATCCTCACTTGAAATTAATGCCGCCCCTAAAAGAATTGATTGACCATGATGGTTTACTCCCACAAAAGGAGCAAATGGCATTTCGTATTTGTTGGTTAAGTATGTTGTGTCAAATGTAACCACATCACCAAAATCTTCATATGATGCCCTACTTCGTGCATCAGCCCAAAAAACATTTCTCAGCCGACACTCATCATCCACATCTATATCAAAATAAAAATCATCATTTACGTTCCGCATTCTATTGAAATAGTCACGAAGTGCTGCGGCACCTCCTGTACCAAGGCGAAGGCGTCTTGAGTTCGCAATATAATTGCGACACTCTCTCTCTCCAAATGTAAGATTCTTATAACCCCCCGCTTCAACGGCTAGTGCGTTATAAATTTTATTTGTGCGGATTCCAGCTCTATCATCTATATCAAGCTTTCTCTTCGTAGCAGGATCCAACTTCTTGTTGCACCGAAAGTATCTCGCTTTACCTGGGCTTAAGTCGTGATTATGCCCTAGATTTACATTTGTCACATACCACGATGTATCCACTAACGTTGCATTCAAAGTAGCCTGACACCCCGTTTTGCTTGTTTTGCTAGCCTTGCATAGGTTATTACTTGAACTGGATGATGCTTTGCCTCCGCGAGCACATGTCAGACTGATGTAGTGTACATCTCCATTTTCATACTTTTTCTTCTTCTTTTGTGTCACACCAAAGCCCGCTTGCTTTCCATAATTCCTATAATAGTCAACGACTTCCTCTATGGAGCCAAATAGCATACCGCTCTTAGGCTCCTCAACAACTTTATCTCCATCTATGAGCTTGGCCTTGGACCGACAATTATCCACACCATCATTCAATTGGTCATTAGCAACAATTTCATTTCCATCTATCACAAAATGAAAAGAAATAAATAAATATGGTGTAAAGAACCCAACTATAAATAATAACATTTATTATGTTACAAAAATTAAAGGTAAGCATGAAGTGTCCAACATACCATTTTGAGGGTCCATTTCGATGGGCACAACATCATCAAGTTCAATATGTGTCAATGAACAATCATCTTCGTGTTGTGAAATCAAGTCCAATTGTGATAAATCCATTTAAAAATTTCTGTAACAAATAAAGATTCATATCAATGCATTATCATTTAAAAATAAATATATTTTCCAGGTTAAAATAAAGTTTCAGATCCTTACATGCATTTTTAGGTAAAAAGTACCAACCGATTTACATCACAAAGCATTCAAACTTGGGGAAAATATTTTAAATCGGTCCCAATATTTTAACATGATGTAAACTCAATACGGGAGTACAAACTACTACTACTGAAATGATAGAAGTTTTTTTTTCTTTCGATAAGAACAGAAATGATAGAAGTTGAGGCAACTTAGACTTCCCGTTATATATTAACAGCCTGATGGCCAAATGATATCCGGCCTAAAGAATGTTTTTCACGGAGAGGCTTTTTTTATTTGTTTATGAAACTTTTCATTTGTCCGACTAACTCAAAACGTTTTTTCAGCGTTTCTGAAATAAAGAACAGTTTTACATTGGTCACATTTACATATTTTAATATTAAAGTCTTTTTTCTTCGATTAATAATCTCAAAAGTGTACATTGGAAGTCCCGGAAAAATAATATTTCAAAATACAGTTTGTGATCCTATCTTCCTATACTGCACTTCGTTTCTCAAGGTGTTCAGGAATCAGGATTTTTCAATTATATAGAGAAACAGAGGAAAAAAAAATAAAAAAAATCCAAGAGGCCTATTTATAATTTGAAGAATTTTAGCTTAATAAAACCAAAGAGAATGACCTATATAGCAATCCTGCAGCATCCTATGATTAAAAAGTTTCACTCATAAAGGTTTATTCTTGTTTATGAAAAAAAATTCAGGCTCTCTTTTTTTATGAAGCAGAACCTTACCAAGGGCGGAAGGCCCCTTCAGACCCACCCCTACGAGTAAAGCCCGGATACACAATTCTACCCGCCAAAACCGGGGTATCAGGTAATCTAACAAAAATCCTAGTGCAGAATCGAATCCAGAATGTCCGAGTCTATGGCTCATCTCAAGTCCGCCCTTTAACCACTAGGCCGCACCCTTGATGGGTTAGGATCCTTCTATACGATATATAAATAGGATCAAGCATTACGGTTTGTATGACCACTAGTAAAACCACCATACAATAAGCTGATATAATCCAGGGGAGGTCCTAGTGCAGAATTGAACTCACGATGTACAAGTCTACGGCACATCCAAGCCCACCCTTTGACCACTAGGCTACACGCTGCAATATTTTATCAAATGAACAAGACACAAAAGCAAGCTAAAACAGGGAATTCCTTTTCATTTACAACGTATACAATTATCAAATCTGTGGGAATACTTGGGCATAGCTTAGTGAAGAAAGGAAATGTTAAGGATTAAAGACTGCATAAGACAACCAAAGACACTACAAAAATGCTCTTTAATGGAACAAACGATCGTGACCTAGGAACCACCAGTTTCGCTTGGTAGGCCAAGAATGCTCGGCTCACTATGTGCTATATGTAAGAAAAGCCAATCTTAGCCAAATCTTCCTGCCCCCCGCTGGTTTGAAATGAAATGGTCTCCTAAAGAATTGGAGCTAAGAGGGAAAAATTGAGAAGATATGGAGATCACACTTCTTAGAGGTGCTACAAATCCTTATTTCTCCTTATACCCGTTGGGATACCATAACATACTGGTGATCCCCCAATCAGGAAGGGGAGTGTGCAAGCTTCACGGGCCTGAGACATGAATGATCCAATCTTTGGTCTATGGTCACAGAAGTCCTTAAACGAACTTGTTTCGCAAGTTTCAGGTGACTTCTTCCTTCGGGCTTTCCTCTTTCCATTACCTTTATTGCCCCCTATGGTCATGGCCTCAAATTCTTCCGCTACTAAATTGCACTGGGCACAACCCAAAGGATTGGATCTTTCTCTCAACCAAGCATCAAGCATGGCCTTTCCAAATTGGTCAATATCCTTGTCTGTCACTTCCCATAGATTGGCAACAATGACAGGAGAACCAGCTAGCAGATAGGATAGTGGAGTACCTTGTGGAATGTAACACCCATTCAGTGTCAAAGAACCACTACTGCATCCCATCAGGAGAGTAGCAGCACAGTTTACATGATTCATTTTAAATAATGAAGTCAATTCATTATTGTTGCAGTGTGGTCTAGTGAGAAGCTAAATCTACAAGCACTATAACACAACCTTTCCATAAATCAGAAATCAAAAAAAGATGGAATAGAAGATGGAGCAATCAACACACAAATCTCCTATAAGATTTCACACACGAGCAATTCACATGAACAAAAAATGGAGCAACAGAAAGGAGAGCAGATTAACCTAAAAGAAAATGGGCGAACCTGCTCTTTTTGGCCGGAGGTGGAGAACGACGGTGGAGAACGAATGGTCGCGGGTAGTGCGGTGGCGGGACCAGCAGTTCCCGGATTTGGGGGGAAGCCGGAACTGGAATACGGCCGGAGATGGAAGAGGGCCGCCACTGGAAGACGACCGGTGGGTGGGCTTTGGCCGAAGATGGAGAACGACGGTGGGGGACCTCGTCGGCACCGGAAGAATGACGGTGGGGGACCTCGTCGGAACCGGAAGAATGACGGTGGCTGGCTCGTGCGAAAGAACGACCGAGCTCGGAACGGTGGCGGGCAGAACGACAGTGCTGGGCTCGGAACGGTGGCGGGCAGAACGACGGTGCTGGGCTCCGAACGGTGGCGGGCAGAACGACGGTGCTGGGCTCCGAACGGTGGCGGGCAGAACGACGGTGCTGGGCTCCGAACGGTGGCGGGCAGAACGACGGTGCTGGGCTCCGAACGGTGGTCGGCGGTGGGAAGATTTTGGGTAGATGGAGAGAGGGAGGGAAAATTTGGGGGGAAGCTCGGGGAAGAAAAGTGCGAAAATGAGAAAGACGAGCAGGTTTTGTTTTCAAAATTTGAAATTTTTTTTTTTTTTTTTTTTATAAAAAATCAAAAAAAAAATTAAAAACTGGCGTGGCCCTTTCCACGTAGGAAAGGGCCGGGCAGGGGCCGGCAGGATGGCCCCTGCCTATCATTACTCCTCCCCCTCTTCTCTTTTCTTCCATTCTCTTTCCCCTGTTCTGTCGCCCAGCCCCACTTTCCCTCTCCTCTCTTCCCTTCCTCATTTCTCCTCTCTTCCATCACACCTGCACAACCCGAGTGAAACCCAGCATGAGAGATCATCGCCGAGAGTAAGAGAGACCCGATCCTTCCGGACTAGACGACGCCGACGGAGCTGAGGGCGTGATTTCCGGTGGTTGACGCCGGTGAAGCGAACAGGAGCCAATTTTCGGCGATTTTGGGATGATTTCCGGCGTCCGGTTAGAGGATCGTTCCTTGATGAATTTCCGGTAGATTTTTTGTAATTTCTTGTGATTTCATTCCTGAGTTATTATAGATTTATTTTGGGAATTTTTCTGTGCTATTTGGACTCGATTCACGGTCGAATGAGTGTCTTGGTCGTGTTGATTTTCGGAGTTTCACTTGGGTGTTTGTTTTAACCAAAATAGGTTTGGATTTTGTAGGTTGTGAAGCTTGGTTTAGTTTCTTTGTTTTGATGTTCACCGATTGAGGGAAGATGTGATTTTTAGTGGTGTTTTAGAGTATCTTGAGGGCTGATTTGGGGGATTGAAGGCTAAGTGAATTAGTTGTGTTAATTTGTTATGGATTATTGGTTTAGGTGATTTTTGGGTGTTAGTTTCAGGATGGAAATTGTTGGGTTTATTAATGAAATTCTGGATTTTTGTTGATGGTTGATTTGATGATGTTTTATTGAGTCTTGTTGGTGGAACTTGGTTGAGGATGGGTTCCCGTTAATTTCATTTGGAAATGGTTGGGTATTATCCGAAGATGGCTTGTGTACGGGTGCTGAAATTAGTTAGGATTGGTCTCCTAGGGTTGTTGGAGATTGATTTTGAGGGCTTTGTTGAGAATTACCAAATTGGTACCCTTAGAGTTGGTTTTATGGCTTTGATGTGTGTATGTAGTTGAATCCAAATTTGGTGTTGATTTGGAGTGAACTATGATGTTGAAGTTAATGTGTTAGATCCTTTTGGTGTAAATGACAAATGAGGTGGAAATAGAGAATGGGTTAATGGTACTATGCAAAAGAGAGTGCAAAGGATTTATTGGAATTTAGTAGGTTCTCTACTATGAGTTATTTTAGTGTTGTAAGTATGCTTTGAAGCTTGGATTGATTAAGAGACCATCAATGAGGATTTTGGGTAAAAGTTGGATAAAGTGGAATTGATTAAAGTTAGATTCTTTATTATAATCCATTTGAATAATTATTGATTAAGTCTCCAACTTGGTACCAAGTGAGAATGAGAAATAAGATAAGTGATTACTAGTATGTCTAGGTCTTATAATCTAAATTACTTGGAAGGTTAGAAACTAGTAAAGTATTAATGTAGTGGTCAATGTTAAAAGAACATAGAGTTGTGATGTCTAATATAATCTTATGTCAATAGGTATATATATAGGGATCGAATATACTTAGTTAGCTTAAATGGATAAACTAACTAGAAGACTTAATAGTTAATAATGATAACAAGACAACTTAGTACCTAATTCACTCATCCATGTACACTAAGTGTTTTAGTGTATTATCAGAATAGGTTTAAGCGCTGAAGGTATATATGTATATATACATATGTATATATATGAGTTAAATATATATATTGTGAACTTAGTAAATAAGCAACAAGCTATAAAAAAGATTAGGAATAATAATGTGATACAACAATAACAAATAAGTTAATGAAATAATATATGCGTCTTCTGGTTAATAAATAAGATAAGACACAAACTTATAACTAATGACTAATCTAATAATAGCTTAAGGTATCTAGATGGCTTTAGAAGCGAGTGACGCGACGTGTGAGCACGCGGGTAGTTAGGATGTCATTGAGTATGGGATTCAATAGTGTAGTTTAACGATACCAATGTTTGCAGGATCGTGTCCGGATTTGAGGCTTTAATTGGTTCTCTAATGTAGAGTCCAAGTGACTAGAGTCCAAGAGAGTGCTCGAGTCAAGAGTCCAATGCAGCCAATGTGAGTATTCTACTCACTGAGAAATTATATTTTTTATGTATTATGGATTTGTAAAATGTATATTGTTTTATGAATCTGAACCAACTATATGATGAAAGATATGTTTTGGATAATTTGATTAGTTTGATTATGTTCAATTATTTCAATGATGTTTAAGAATTGATGCAAGAGTGAAATGTGTCGAATTGAGTTAAAGTGTTTGAGTGTGCTGCGGTTGGGATTTAAATTATGCAAAATTGTTTGAGAACTTGTCATGTTGAAACTGTTTATGTTTTATGAAAAAACTATGATTTGAATGTTTTCAAAGTATTTGATGAAAGATCAGATTTGTTTAGTTTTAAGAGAACATGATTTAGCAACTACATGATTTTATAGCATGATACAGTAGTGAAATATATACTGGTCAAACACAGAGCATAGAGCATGTAGTATAGAGCATACATTAACAGCAGTAAAGCAGCAATATACACAGTTAAACAGCAGTATTAGCATATCAGTATCAGCAGTATCAACATACCCAGTTTCATGCATATCATATATAGCATTGTTTTATAAGTGATGTTTTTATGTTATGAGTAGTTTTTACTAGACGTGTTGGTATGCATAAGTGTCTTAAATGAAAAGCGCTTATGTATATTTCTATCGGATGATTGCATGTGTTAAGATGCCATACATTGAACTTGAATGCACATGGATACATGACTGCTCAGGTGCGAGTAATGGCATGTCTATTAGTAAGAAGGTTGACAGTTCTTGTTCTTCGGGAAAGATGTGTTTGCATAATTGAGTTTAACTCTAGTGCTTTATGATCTACAGACATTCAAGGCATGAAGCTGAAATACGATTAGAGATGGTGTTGCGAGTATTTTGTTGAATGATAATATCCTAATATGGAAGAGTAAGATGCCATATTTTATTGCTTAAGACCTATGTGTAGGCTACACATAGGTCGTAAGTAGGGCTGGCAAAACGGGTACTCGACACGACCCGCGACCCGTTTAAGTTAGATCCAAACACGACCCGTTTATGTTAACGGGTCGGGGCTCCAGACACGACACGAACACGATTATCTCACGGGTCACGCGACACGACCCGTGAAACCCGTTTAACATAATGGGTCGTATCGGGTCGGCACGACCCGACACGACCCGTTTGAACATTCAAAGCTAAGGCAAGCCATTATCTCAAAACCAAATCAAAATCCACAATCAGAACCTCAAATTTCAACTAAATGTTTCACTTTCAGCAGTCAAAACAAAATCAAATGATTCAAATCGACAATTAGATATTCAGATCGCAAATTCCATCAAAAACTTCACCTGCTTCTTGTAAATATTGAAGTAGAATCAGTAGATGTTGACCTCCAAGCTCTTCATGGCACGATCGGACTCAGGCGTGGGGACCGAAGAGGCGAAGACCAGGGCCCGAGCTTGAACGAGTTCGACGAGGACACTGGACAGACCACGACCGGCGACTTGGCGAGGGGAGTTAGCAGAGACGGACACATTGGGGAGACTGTGGGGCATTGGGGCTTCAAGGACGACGGACGATGAACCGGACGAGGGCGACGGACGACGAACTGGACGAGGACGACGAACCGGACGAGGATGACGGCGCAGTAAAGAGACGGGGAGAAGAAGAAAATGGAAGAAGAAGAATAGAGGGGGGGGCGTTGAAGGAAAAAAGAAAAGAAGTTTAGGTTTTTTTTTTTTTTTTGGTGTTTTCACTGATAATAATAAATTAATAAATTAAATAATTAAATAATAATTTAAAATTAAAAAAAAAAAAAAAAAAAAAAAAAAAAAAAAAACCTAATCGTGTCTGGCTGGTCACCCGCGGGTGACCCGTGACACGACCCGCCAAGTCAAGATAAACGGGTCGGCCCGTTTAAGACCCAAACCCGCTAATTTCGTGTCGGATTATCGGGTCGTGTCAAAATTGCCAGCCCTATGTGTAGGCGTGATATCTGTGATGGAGTGATCGTATGCATATATGTCTGAGCCACCGTTGAAAAGTATTATTATAGAGGGGTTTATATGTAAAAACTTCCAAGTGGTAGATTGGAAATTTTACATATGTTCACAGCTATATAGTATGTTTTAAATGTTTTCTGAATAGTCGGTGTTTACTATATTAGCTATTGGTAAATTGTGGCTGATATAATGTTCGCACGACTAAAAATAAAATAAAGGTTGGTTCTTTGTGAAAACTCAGTTAGTTTAATATCACTGAGGTCTTAGTATGTTTTATACTGAGACGGTGGACTCATTCTTTTACCTATGCGGATGTGGATACCACCACAACCATGTAGATGATGTTCCTTTGGCTGCGGGTACTTCGGTATAGTTGATAATTTGGTAGCAGTGTACTTGAGATATTATGACTGAAGCTTGCCAGCGACGGTTGTAATTGTCGGACCACAAGTTGTCCACTATTTTATAGGTCTACTATGACTTGTGATGTTTGTATCACTTATTTTTTGTAAAGCCATTATTGTTATGTAATTATTGTATTAATTAGACTCAAACAGATAGATGTTAAATGGCTTTTTGTTGTAATTAATTTGTGATAGATGTATACGTTGTAATTTCCGCTATTCAGACTTATGTTTTCTGTTGCATAGGTATCTATATATGTTATACTCTGATTATCAGGTACATGTTATGGGGCATGTGTCATATGTTGGCTTTGTGACATATCGTTGTACCACTATGAGGACTCGTTTTACGTTTTGTAAAAAAAAAAAAAAAAAAAAGAGGGTCGTCACATTAGATACTCAATGTTTTCCAAAGACAATAAGACTCCATGCTCTTATGGTTAGAACACCTTGTTTTTCACAAAGACTTCACATATAATTGGGAAAGAAATACTGGAAGAAATCAAATCTTTCTTTGCTTCTGGATGTTTACTTACTATTATTACCTTAATCCCAAGAGTTGCAAATCCAACCAGGCTAACTAAATATAGACAAGATTCTCAATCAGATTGGTTTCTCTTGAGGAAGTTCAAAAGAATCAGGAAAACTTGTGGATTGAGAGACCTTGTGAACCACCTGATTCTCTCTTTTGTAATTCTAATAGCTAGTGATTGGTACGCTGCCCTATACAGGACTGTTCCTTACAGCTTCTATTGAACTTTTTTTTTTTTTTTTTGTACGGTTTGCTTTAATCTTTTGAAAAAAATTAAAGCAATTTATTTGAAATCAGATCTAACAAGGATTTGGTAACCACAATAAACTCAAGGAGCTAAAAGATAAAAATAGGGAGTAGATTTTATTGTCTTAAAAGCTAAAAAAAAATTCATATCAGATACGAGCCTTCTTACATGAGCCCAAATCATTTTTTATTTTTATTTTTTTCTTTGGGATAATTATTTTTTTCTCTCATGAACTACCAACTTTTGCACAAAGCCCCCACAAACTACCAACTCGACCAAAATAGAACATTTAACTACCAAAAACAACTATTTTCCTCCCTTTTCCGTCAGTCAAAGGGTTAAAACAAATGGTTAATGGGTCACGTGACAGTCATGTGCCGTTTTTTATGGGGGCATGTTGAAAAATGGTGGTAATTCATGGGGAGAAAAAAGGAAGAAAATGCGGGTAAAACGGCATGTGAAGGTCACGTGACCCGTTGACCGATTGTTTTAACCCCTTTGACTGACGGAAGGAGGGAAAATGGTTGTCTTTGGTAGTTGAATGCTCTATTTTGGTCGAGTTGGTACTTTGTAGGGGCTTTGCGCAAAAGTTGGTAGTTCATGGGGGAAAAGGTAATTATCCATTTTTCTTTTATTTGGACTTTATGACTTTTATTAATAGATCATGATGAAACAACTAGGTAAGCAAATACATTTATTCCAAAAATATCCTTCAAAGCAAAGAAAATTGAGAAATTACACTTAATTTCCCTTAAATTGACACCTTTTTTGTAAATACACCTTTAAACTTTAAAAAGTAATATTAGGCCCATCAAACTACCACTTTGTTGCAAGTTATACCTTCTGTTAGCTAGCTCTTCTAACATTAAATTGAATGAAAAATAAGTCGGAACTTGTCGGTGATAGCTTGTTACTTAAAATGTTTAAATTATCCTTAAATTTTAAAAAGTGATACTTAACATCCTCAAACTACCACTTAAGTACTGTAAGTTGCATCATTTGTTAGCTTCTTACCTAAAAATTGTTGGGAAATGGCATGTGTAATGCACACATGCTAATTTTGTTTACATGAAATGCCTAAATTACCCTTAAAAATTATTATAAAATAAGAAAAAAAAGAAGAAAAAAAAGAAGACAAAAAGACAAAAGAAAGGCTGATAGGGTGGTTGACCAGGCCCAGTTGATGGGGTGATTTGGCCACCGTCAAAAGTGGCTAAGGGGGGCTCGACCAACGCTCAAAGAACCCTTTATATTATTATTATTATTTGTATTTTTTAGTCTAAATTGAGTGTTTCATGTAAAAATTTAGCACATGTGCTTCATGCCTTCATGTATCTTACAATGAAGTACCCGTAGTGTGGTAGTTTGAAAGGGGACAAGTGCCAAGTGTCGATATTCATTTTCTAAGCCAGTTGTTCATTCTAGCATGTTAACCCTCCTAACATATTAACATCATTGTCTATATCATTTATTTGATCACTACTACAACTATATTATATAAGGAGTTATGCCTTCAAAATGCTCACCCTTGAAGAAACTTTTTGAAAATCTTGCCCGAAAGTCCTCTGTATAATAAACCCTTACATGAACACTCAATCTTTTGGTTTAACACTCAAGGAAAAAGTTCAAAACCCTCAATGGTTCACTAAGAACAAATATTATTTTTCGTTCTTTAAATAGAATCTTTTTGTGCAATTAATGTTCATTTCATTCGATCGAATTTATTTTTATTCGATCAAATTTGGCATTAAATGCAATCAAATGACGTTGAGTCTCACCTAACATCACATATCAAGTGACACGTGGAGAAGCAACTTTCGTTCGATCTAATTTGCATTAAATGATGTCATGCGACGTCTCGTCCCCACAAAACCCCACACGTTAGTTGACACATAGAGATTTGATTTTTGTTTCAAACTCATTTTGGATCGAACAAACACAATCTTAAGAAAGCTAGATAGAGTACTAGTTGGAAGCCGTCCAGACTTGGTTAGAATGATATTTTGCCACCAAAGACATAATTATTGACACAATTTTTTATTTTTTTTAAAAAGAAAATATTAAATCAGACCCAACCCATTTATATGGTTTTGTGATTTTTTATTTAATTAAAAAAAAAATTAATAATTGTGTCATGGGGTGGCAATATACCAAATCTCCTCCACTAATACATTAAATCTTAATTTGGATTGAGATCCCTCAACAATATTATCTCCAAACGACTAAGGATTGGTCCAATTCAATATGCCAAATCCACAAAGCAGAGGATCACTAGTAGACAATGAAAGAGAATAGCAACATATCTTCTCAAATTTCAAACTCAAATTCATTAGTCAAGTATCAGAAAATAGAATTGAACATTAAAAAAACAAAAAAAAAAACTGATGTAATAAGGAGCTAGAGTTTTCTTAATTCAAACAAACTCTTATTTGTTACATAGAAATACTAAGCATCTTTGCGCTATCAAATATATATGAGAAAACTAATTTTCTTTTTAAACATGGATATAATAAATCAAAAAGACTCATACATAAATTAATTTGCATTTAAAATTGAGATGATTGACTTGATTCATTTGATTGATTCGAATTCTCTCCACCACCTATTACGGTTTCATCTAGTGCTGAAAGGAAAGGCTTGGAAGGCATTTGTAAGCATTCAACTTCTCCTTCAAGCATTTGAACAACTTTGTTCATTGAAGGGCGATCATTAGGCTTCATCTGTATACACCATAATACAACAATGATCATCTTCTTCCCTATTTTCTTTTCCTCTTCTGTGGCTTCTTCCAATATTTCTACGTCGTTTCCATTTTGCAATTGGTCATAAACCCAAGTAGGGAAGTATATTTGGCTTGAGTGTTCTGCAACTGCATTTACGTTCTTTCTTCTACCGGCCATTTCCATCAATAACATTCCAAAACTATAAACATCAGCTTTGTATGAGACGCCTCCAATATTTTTGTAGAACAACTCAGGAGCCATGTATCCTAATGTCCCTCTTGCAGCAGTCAAAGAAACAATGCTGTCATTTGTTGGATATAATTTTGCTAATCCAAAGTCAGAAACCTTGGGAGTAAAATTTTCATCAAGAAGAATGTTGTGAGGCTTGATATCAAAATGTAAAATTTGCATCTCACATCCTTGATGTAAATATTCAATCCCACGAGCCACTCCTAGAGCTATATCAAACATTTGATCATAGCTTAGGAGCGTGTGTACTTCTGACAAAAATATGTATTTATTTAGGGAACCATTAGGCATGAACTCATATACAAGAGCCCGTTTCGATCCTTCAACGCAAAAACCAATGAGTTGCATTATATTAACATGGTGAATCCTTCCAATGGTTGCAACTTCGCTTATAAAATCTTGTCCGTTAGCTTTGGACTTACCTAACATCTTTATAGCCACAAGACGACCACTTCAAAGTGTTCCTTTAAATACAGTGCCATAACCTCCTTCACCCAATTTCTCCTCAAAACTTTTGGTAATCTTCTTTATTTCGGAATAAGAGTACCTTATTAGCATGAGGTTATTGTGACTTTGTAGAAATTCTTCGACAACATCATACATGGATAAATGCCTCCTACGCCATTTATATATCAAGAATGCAATTACAAATGGAGTCCCCAATATCGTTTTTGGAACTTGGAATATTAGTCCTATATATGGAAGAACATCACCAAAGTAAGGATTGTAAGCCAACATGTTGTTGCATTGCTGTAAATATATATTTATTTAATTTAGTATATATAGATCGTAGTAATTAAGTACAATACTTGTTATCTTTTTCAGGTAATAATTAAAATTTTCATTTTGGCCACATGTTATAAATTAATTCATGCTTAATAGTTTATAGAGTGATCGGCTAAAAAGGAAAAAGAAAAAAACTAGCGAAGATCAAAGGAGAGAAGATTCTTACCATAGTCAATTGTCATGTACATCAGTAAATAAATTGAAAGAGCTGGAAGAAATATGAAAAAAAAAATGAATGAATTAATAAAATTGCATAAACAAATGTCACATATATAGGGCCATGCTTAAGAAGAAATAAAAGCAATAGTATAATTAAACCTGTTGCTTCATCGTATCATCGAGGACAGTCAATATTCCATTTCGATCTATGTGGTTATTGTTTCATTCTATACTAAATTTACCAAATTGCCCATAGGGAATTTATCCTGCAAATAAATTTTTAAGATTGAAGCCTCACCTTTGTAGCCAACTGGCTCATATACTGTTGGTTGTATTCGGTCTTCTAGTTGATTTGATAGCTCATATAGTCGTTGTCGTAGTGGTCCTGGTAGTTGATCTAATACTGTTTTGACAAACAAGAGAATAACATGCATCAGCACTGTTTGGAAACATAGAATTAAAACTCGGCATTTCTTTTAAAGTTGAAAAGACCTGTTTATAAAAACAAAGGAATAAGAAAAAAAGAAGAAGAAGATAGTCAAAATAAAAAAAGATAACGGTTCTTACCGAAGATGAACACTCGATAAAGTATTCGTACAATAACTACAACATGAAAATAAATAAATTAATAAATTTATCAATTAATAAAAAATCACTAGACAAATGATTTAGACGAGCTTTGGTTTATGAGTTTTTACCAAATGATTCACTAGACAAGTTTATATCTTCAACGCCTGCCAAAAATCGTATCCTTAATTAGGTTAAGCTGCAAGATATTGCTTTTGGCGTAGCAAAAGGATTCGAATATCTTCACCAAGGATGCGACCAACGAATCCTCCATTTTGATATTAAACCTCACAATGTTTTGCTAGACCAGAACTTCAATTCAAAATTTTTGGATTTTGGTCTTGCCAAGTTATGTTCAAAGGATCAAAGTGCAGTTTCCATGACCACAGCTAGGGGGACTATGGGTTATGATGCGCAAATTTTAATACTCGCAAGCGCACGAATCGTTTGCAATATAGTGTATGTGCAAGTGCAAGGTCGAATCCATAGGGAATTGCGTTGCAAAAATTAATTTTTATATAAACTAATTTTATCTTAACCTAATTCCGAATTTTGGAATTTTATAATGTAAAATAGTAAACTAAATAAAAACTAAATTAGAAACAATCAATAAAAAAAAACTCTAAGGTTTTAGAATCCACCTCACCATATCAAATAACACATTCTTGTATTTTATTTATACACCCAATAAACAATTAAGACATATTCATTGTTCAAGGTTCCGTAAAAACTATATTAAATTATTCAATGAATCCAACTTAATAACAAATCACAACGAATACCCAATTGAAATCAAATCATCTAATGTATCCGTTTTGACAAACAAATCACAATGGATATCCTCTTTCAACCAAATCATTCGATGTATCTATCGGTTGAAACACATTAAATATCCAACTTTTCATAAATAATCATTCAATTAAAAGACATAAATCAATTAATTGAATATTGGACTTGAACAATAATTTGATAAATATCGGAATTGCATAAGATAAAATAACAAGAATGAAAGTATTATCAAATGTGAGGTTTCATCCTCAACCTTAGTTGAAAAATTAGCTACTCATCACTAAAAAGAAAATACTAAATTTTATTAAAAACATAAAAATAAAAACTTACAAAGAATAGAAGCCAAATAACCCAGCTGCTGCTATGTACAATGTTGGGATTCGATGTTCTAAGTGGTGCATAGCATGGGGTATTTATAGTGAAAAATTAGGCTAAACTTAACTTTTACAAAATGACACATCTACCCCTCTAAACCCTAATAAGAGAAAAGAATGTTAGGGTTTGGAGTGTTTGGGGCCGCTAGGAACAAGAAAATTCGCGCTCTTATATTGCGGGGCATTTATGACGTGGCAAACATTCGAATTAGGAAAATTATATTTCACAATGATTTGTAAAATTTTGAATTAGCTTTCCAACGTTGCTGATTTCACTTTAATCCGATACTTGAGCTAAAAGTTCTGATCAAAATATTATGACTTGTGCAGAATGTGAAATTTAATCCAATCCGATTTTGACTTTGTGCTTCCTTCCAAACTTTGCATTTTTCACTTTAAAATTGTCGTTTTCTTTCAATGATCTGAAAAATACCAAAATACAAAAAATAACAAAAAACATTAAAAAATAACAAAGCTAAAGGTTTAACAAATGTGAATTAAATGGTCTAAATATACAATATTTGACACTCATCAAGTTACATTGCACCTGAAGTGTTTTCTAAAAATTTTGGAAATGTGTCTGTAAAAGCAAATGTTTATAGCTAGCTTTGGAATATTGTTACTTGAAATAGTTGGAGGGAGGAAAAATGTCTACGTTACAGTTGAGAACACTAGCCAAGTCTACTTTTCAGAATGGATCTACAATCTCTTGGAACAAAAAGAAGACATACGAATCTTTGTTGAGGATAATGGAGATGCTAAAATTGCAAAGAAACTTGCAACTATAGGACTCTAGTGCGTTCAATGGCACTCAATAGATCGTCATTCTATTAAAAATGTGGTTCAAATGTTAAAAAGAGAATGAGATAAATTAATTATGTCTTCTAATGTCTTTGCCTCTACGAGCCCCATAAAAACTAAAGAAAATATGCTTATAAAACATCTTTGACAATGTGTTGGGAGTGATTTTTGAATCAGAATAATTATATTTAAACTTGGCTTATGTAATAATTACTATATATGTTGCAATGATCAATGTTGGGACTTAAACTCGAAGATTATAAAAAAGCGCCAACTTTTTTTTTTTAATCTGCTTTTTTTGGCCTTTTCAATTGTCAATTTCTTAGATTGTCGAATAATCTAAAAAAGAAATTGTTTTTAGTCACACTTTGTCATATTTCAGATATTTCTATCACTGCTGTCACATTAATTATAGCTACCTACTTTGTCTAAAGCACACCTACACGTTATCTTTGATCTATTAATCGTTAAAAGGTGATCTTATAGTCAACTTTTGAATTTTAATGGTCTGGTCTTTATCACATTAATGGCCCGACCTACAAAGACAGCAATGTATGTATATATATATATATATATATATATATATATATATTTTAAGTGCCTCTCTTTATATTTAAATGCTCTTGAAGCATTCAATACAAATATGATTGTCTCCAACAATCCCACTTTTAGGAAAAAAACATAAAAAAATATGTATGATGGTCTTCAAAGATTAAAGCATAAAATCATTTTCGAAATGCATTATTCAGCAATAGTTTTTCATTGGAAAACCCTGACAGTATGTGATTTTTCTTTTTTTTTTTTCTTTTTTTTTTTCTCTCTCTCTTCAAACAGTTTTTGGAAATTATTATCAGAAAACATCATCTAAAGAAATCTTTTGCTCTTATTTTGGAAGGCTATCAAATGTTGTAACGTGAGTGCTTCACAATCTCCTTTACATGGTCAAGTCAAACATTATTTTTAGTTGGAACTTGGAAGTAACAAAGGGCTTGTTTGGGTCCCCTATTATTTTCAACTATTTTTTATTTATTTTTAAAAATTATGTTTGGCAACTTTTTACACAGAACTCAAAATAAAAAAAGAAAAAAAAAAAGAAAAGAAAAGGAAAAGACAGTCTAAAAATACATTTTTGAAGGGTTCCCTATGGCTTAGCTTCCTTATCATTATTGGAAGAATTAAATACATTTTTGCCCCTATCGTTTAACAATTTTATTTTCTTAAGTTTTATTTTATATCGTAAATTATACCTAGCTTATAATTAAAAAAAAAAAGAACTAAAAATATTAAAAATCATGACAAATTCATGATTTAGTCTTTATCACAATAATGGACGTGCCAAAAATTGCTGTCATAGACCGAAACAAACTTGCAGTAGTCGCAAGGAATAAATATCATTGGGGTGGAGCCCACACACTGGGCTCCACTCTGATGTATCTGGTGTGAGTGTAATTATTATGCACAAAAAGTATAAATATTATTTCAAATATTGTTACGTTGAGTGCGCTAATTTAGCTGATCAAATTTTGGTGGCCATCGATGAATTCTGTCCTTGCGTGTCATCGCTTCTCTACTGGCCAGTTTCTTTTTCAACCAAAACTCTTCATTATTTACGTGGCTCACAATTTTACACCAATCTCAAGAAAAATCAATCAAGACGTTCCAAAAATACACGTCCCTTTTCATTAGCTTAAATGTCTTCTACTTGCTTTAGTCTTTTCTTCACGTTTTGTATTTGTAGCCAAGTAACTCTTTTTTACAATATTATCTTTAGTTTAAATTAGAGGCTATCTTCTAATCAACTGTCCACTAGAGACGACAAAAATAAAAAACATTATGTAGAAAGTTAGAAATTTTTGGAAACTGAAAGTCTTTATCTTAGTTGTCTTCTAGTCGCTTCCACTCCTCTCTCTCCTCTCTCTTATATTTAATTTTCTTCATAAGTTGTCAAGTTGATCGAAGAAAAAGGTCCAGAAGGCCGGATCAACGCAAACAATGATCAATTGAGATAATAGAATCTGATCACTTTAAGTGGGATTCAGTCTTATCACCCAAAGACCAAAGTGGGTTACACCAAGAAATAAGACTCTCATATACCATGGAATACTGACAAAGCAAACGCTGATGACATGATCATAGAAGAATGTTACCCGAGTACTGTTGCGCCTTCGTAAAAGCAAGCACTAAAAAAAGGAATTCGCCTAAGTACTCTAAAAACATATATATGATTTTTTTTATAATTTTTTCAATTAAATCTAAACCATTTGAAAAGAATTTCCTGTATTTTTTTTTTTTAATTAATAACATGTAAGCCAAATCCCTGATAAAAAGGTGGTCTACGAAAGTGAAGAAAATCATAATGCTAATGGAAATATAAAAGCAATAGCTTAAATAAAAGAAGTAGAGACAAGAGATTTTACGTGCATGGCTTCGTCTCCGTCTATAGCCTACGTCTACAGATAAAGCTCAAAGGGTTACATTATACACTTATTTTTTATGATATATTTACAATACATGAGACTCCTATTTATAGAAGAATTGTGGTAGATAAGTATGCAATCAAATCAATGTGATTTGAATACCATCAAATTAAACTCATATATTTTCCTACTATATTCAATCACAATTACATGAAGAATATATTCTCTAATATCCTCTATCAAACTCAAGGTAGGAGATTTTGATTAGAATTGGAATTGTCAGTTAGCATTATGGAATAATTGTGAAATAAAAATATAATTTATAACATAACTCTTTATTTATCAGTAACTTCATATCGCATTAAATAGTGTGGAAAAATTATTAAATGACTTTAGTTTTGAGCCTTTATCAAGCCACCTCCTAAGTTTCTATTTTTATTTAGTTCTTGAAGTTTGTTTCCATTATCAAATCGATTATTTCATCTAATTTTGTAGAAACTCCATTAATCGCTTTTTACTGAGTTTGAATAAAATTATAATTTTATCATTTTCTAAAAGAAAAAAAATTGTTTTAATACATTACTTGCCATATTTATGGTAGCATATTTTTGTAATATTCTTAGCATATTAAGAAAATATTCTCTCACAAATTATAGTACTATTTGATAGAATAATGATTCAATGCCACCTAAATATACAACTTTTCACCACCTTGCCTATGTGGTAAGGTGATCCTCCACTACTTTTTGAGTTTTTTTTTTATTTTTTAAAAATAAATTAAAGTGGGGGACCACCTTGCCACATAGATAAGGTAGTGAAAAGTTGTATATTTAGGTGGTAGTGAATCATTACTCCTATTTGATATTATTGTAAGAATAATGATTCAATGCCACCTAAATATACAACTTTTCACCACCTTGCCTATGTGGCAAGGTGGTCCCCCACTACTTTTTGAGTTTTTTTATTTTTTAAAAATAAATTAAAGTGGGGGACCACCTTGCCACATAGACAAGGTGGTGAAAAGTTGTATATTTAGGTAGTAGTGAATCACTACTCTTATTGTAAATATGATTATTGTATAATTTTGTATTTACGGTATTTACCTTAGTCTATAATTACAATATTTTCCTTATTCTCTAGCCTCATTCAATTATAAATAGGCCACTTTATTATACGAGTAAATCAGATCAGAAATACAAGTTTCTTTCACAACTATATTCTGTTATTTTTTTCTTAATGGTATCAGAGCCACCGTTATTCTGGTGCCTCTCTTAAAATCTCAATTTCTTGTTTGTGCATTTTCTCTTTGAGAGTTTCTTTTTGGGGTTTTTTTTACTGCGACAATAGTCTTCCAAACATTTTGTTGAGCTTATTTTGCACGTAAAAGAAATTTGGAGTCCATCCGCTGCCACACGCGCCCCCACTGTTCACTGTTGTCGCGTCTACATGCCACCTTTTTTTTGCCAAACTAATCCTCAAAATCGACCGAATAGCCTCAGATTGGCGTTTATGGAAAACATAGTCTTCAAAAGACGTTCCACGCGCCACCAACAGATCTAATTTTTCGTTACCATGCGCCACCTTGCGCCGTCACTCTCTCCCGCGCGAGAGATCCACGCGCGCCACACTAGATTTGTTGCAACTGCATCACACTGGATCCCTGCGTCAGCTACACCAGATTTGGAATTGTCAAGTCAACATTATAAAATAATTGTGAAATAAAAATGTAATTTCTAGCATTACTCTTTATTTATCGTTAACTTCATATCGCATTAAACAATGTGGAAAAATTATTAAACAACTTTAGTTTTGAGCCTTTATCAAGCCACCTTCTAAGTTTCTTTTTTTATTTAGTTCTTTAAGTTTGTTTCCATTACCAAATCGATCATTTCGTCTAATTTTTTACAAATTCCATCAATCGTTTTTTACTGAGTTTAAATAAAATTATAATTCTATCATTTTTTGAAAGATTAAAAAAAAAAAAAAAAAAAAAAAAAAAAAAAAAAAAAAAAAAAAACCCAAAAATTAGGGGTGGCTAGTGTAGTTAAGGGGTAGACCCACAAGCTGCCCTCTATTATGAGTTGATTGCATGGGTCATGCCCACTGTTCAGTGTTTAGTGGTGGCCACCCGAGCCACCTCTTAGTTGCAAGATGATCGACTTGCTCGTAGTGGTAGAGCCATGATTTTTGTTCAAATGGGTCAAGGTTAAAAAATAAAATTTCAAAAGTATTGAGTAAAAATAGTAAAAGATATATATAAGTAACGAAATAAATAAACAACTAAACAAAATTTAATTATTGATTAAAACATACAAATGTAATTTACAATATATTTTGTCACGCCTAGAGTTAATTTATTCAATTGCTCTTGACGAGTCTACATATTTTGAAATCATTGCATGCATGATTTCTTCATATTTTAAAATGATGCCAAGTTTTTCCAGATTGTGTTTTTGAAAAATCATGGTTAATTGGTTGACATGATCCTTTTAGTAGATATACTCTTCGAATTAATCTCATTTTTTTTTTTTTTTTTGAAAGGCGAATTAATCTCATTTAACTATAATTATAGTTAACTGTGAGGAGAACAAGGATTCAACAGTTTGATCGCCGCTCAATTTTCAAACTAATGAAACTATTGAAATCAAGTTCCCAACTTTTACTCACTTCTCAGAGTATTTATATTTAGGTATTTTTATTATGTCAGCGTTGAACTCATGAAAACACCTTGCTTTCAATTTTAGTCAATTTAGTTGATTTCTGAAGAAGAAAAAGAAAAAGGTGTGATCTATCACAATCTCATGATAAATCACATGAGATTGTGACACATCATTTAAAAACTAACTTTTGGAATAATAAAAAAAAAAAAATAAGAAAAGTAAGTTTAACCAGCGAGTTTTTTGTCTCTTATTTAGGCATGAGTTAAAACACAATGTTTCTACTTAATTTAGATGCACCGCTTTGATAAAAGACTTATGTAATCTTCTTAATTCATTCTTTAGCCCTGAATCTTTAAAAATTTGATACACAAACACAGTTACTGAGAAACAATGATGAAACGAAAAAGTAAATGAAAAGGATATAAATCTTTTATGATTTGATTATCCTAAATTGAAGGATTTAAATTATTTAATTACCATAAATTAAGAGATTTACTTACTTTAATTTAAGGAATTCATTTGTAAGTAAAATTATTCAAACCTTTGTAAATTTCTATAAAGTCAAATGATCAATGAAAGACGTAGTAGAAAAGACTTTAATGTATGGAAGTAGACCATAGGCCAAACCACCTTAATCTCTGTGTATTTTTTTCATGCTTTATCGCTTTAGATTACTATGAGATTCTATATAAAATACAAAGATGTCATGTATTGAATTTTTCCTAGTCCTCTAAAATATTTTTGCCTCTGAGCGTGGGCAACCAGAGGCGGAGGGGAACTTCTACCGGGGTGAAAAAAAATTGGGGGCTGAGCGGGGGGGGGGGGGGGGCATTTGACGCTTCTCGACTCCCTCTCCCTCTGCCCCTGCTTGCACAATTACCCTTTGTGCTATCTTTATGATTTTTTTTTTTCTTTGTTTTGTTTTGTTTTTTTTATTTATTTTTGGAGATGGGGTAGATTTCAAATTTTATATGAATTCCATAAAAAAACTCAATGAGCTAAAAGGAATTTATAATTTAACGGAATTTATATGATATTAGACTTAAGAAGTGATTTGATAAAGGGAACAAACTCAACGAGCTAAAAGGAATAAAAACAAAGAAAGTGATTTGACAAAGAGTCTCAATGTTCGTTTGTGTTTGTGATTTCAAAAAGTAGCGATTTTGAAATGTATGATTTGAAAACGTGATTTTAAAAAATTCAGCTAAACATTTGGTAAAATTGCAGTTTAGCCTTTAAAATTGTGTGTTTTCAAAAAAACACTCTCATTCCTGCGATTTAAAAATGCAGATTTTATGCGTTTTCAAATTACAATTTTTTTAAAAAAATACACTTCCAAACGATTTATTTTCTGCGATTAGGTTTAAAATCGTACTTTTTATTTATGAAATCGCAATGCATTTGCATCCTCAATACTCTAGCGAGTGGGTTTTTTTTTATGATAATTTTGTTTTAAAGAAAAATCTGAGTCTAATTAAGACTGAATCAAGCTAAATAAAATAATAAAATAATAATAATAAAAAATCTTTTAAAAAAAAAATGCTCAGATCGGACATGAGCTTTGTTACATGAGGCTCAAATCATTTTTGGCCTATTTCTAGCAAAAAAAGGAAAAATGCATTATGTGAGGATATGTTTCCAACATCCTAAACAAAGAAATATCTACGGGTGTTCTCATAGATTTAATGGTGAATTTACACATCTCTGGTATAGAAATGAACAAGAAATGTGCAAAATAATGAAAAATCGAGTGCTCCATCGAGTTCTCGGCTCGCTTGAGCTTAGTTGAATTTTTTTTTTTTTTTTGCTAACTTAGTAGAAAATTGAAGAAAATAAAATCCAAATAAATGATAATAAAAAAATTTATTAAACTATTACTAATTTAAATTACACAATTTTCAACTTTACAAATTGCAAAATTTTAATATAAATAAGACTTTAGACTTACAATAATTAGTGCTTTACATAAATAGCAAATACAATCAAATTCAAACACCTTACAAAAACAATAAATAGAATATGTACAACTACAAAAACAATTATTTTGACAAAAGTTGTACGTTTCTCTCCTTGGACAAAATTGACAAATGTTTTTTCTTTGTACACTTTACAGTGATATGCGTGTGAATTCACATTTCTATTTTAAATTAATATGGTGTACGGTGATTAATCATTGTGCACTGATATGCTGTCTATTCAAGTTCTAAACGTTCACACGCATAGCTAACACAAAGCACATTTTGCCTAACCTTCTTTCCCAACATCACATTTTGTCATGTATTTATAGGAGTGATTGAAGGGATAAAGGGCGGCCCTCAATCCTTATTGTAAGCGGGAAAGACCCACCCCTTATTAATAAGTTGATAAGTTGTTAGTAAGTTGATAAGGTCGGTTCTCTATTACAGCTTGCTGTGTCTTTTTTTTTTTTTTGTGTGTCCAAATTGATATGAAACTAAGAATTCTAAGAGTGCCTTTGACTTCGAATGCACTCACAACACCCTACTGATCAGACCGCTGCAACTAGCTCTATTGACAACTTTCTCACTTATTTCCTCCCTTTCAAAGATTTTTTCAAAATGTGAAAAGGACCTGCTTGAATTGCTGTTAAGGATAGTGTTCTTCAATTGGTTTTTCTTTTTTTATTCGTATAAGTTTCTGTTGATCTCTATTATGAGCTTGGAACTTTAACGATGGTTATATTCTCTATCAATTAAGGACCATGCCATTAAAGCTATTGGAGGCACAATCAATTATTCGGTGTATGAAAAAACAGGCCGGTTAGCGTAATCAATTTATCTATCTAACGAAATGTACGTACGTTGAAAAGACAACCGGAAACGAACCAATTAATTTAGCGTTAGCATTTATTTCATTTCATCTACCAATTGTGAGTTTTGTGGTGGCAACTCATCCTGAAATTATTTCCACCTTACTAACACATAGCCACCCCACAACTAATATATGGCTCGCATGGCCATCCCTAAATACTGGGCATGGCTCACGCAACCACCCCATAACATAGGGGTGGCCACCACATAGGTAGTAACTAAGGTAGTACTTGACATGCATATGATAGGGGTATCAAATTCTTTTACGAAAAGATGAGTACCAAATGATGTGGAGTTTATTCATTGGTACTTGTAGCATTTCTTTTTATTAATTGTTTTAATCATCTCCAATGAATAAGCTCCACATCATTTGATACTCATCTTTTGGTAAAAGAATTTGGTACACCTAACATCCCTCGAGAAGAAAATAATTTCAGGATGAGTTGCCACCACAAAACTCACAATTGGTAGATAAAATGAAATAAATGCAGCTATTACTACCTTCATAATTTTGTTTTTCCCTTCTTTTTTTTTTTTTTTTTTTTTGTCTTTTTGTTTGAAAAGGGAAGATTTCTAATTTTATACCAACTCCATAGAATGATTAAAGCAATTTATATGAAATCAGATAGAAGATGTGGTTTGGTGACGACAATAAACTCAATGAGCTAGGGAGTAGAGATAAACCACCTCATTTTATTTTACCACATTAATAGTATATTATTTAATCACAATAAACTTGATAGACCTTTTTTACATTAAATTTTCAAGTGTGATTTTACCACACTAATCCAACTTATTTTAATTTAACTGTAATAAATTTATTAAATATTTTCTTGGACATTACTGTCAAAGAGGAAGAGGATCTATAAATATTCAATAATCTTTATATTATTTGACATTAGACTTTAAATTTTATTTTAAGATATTTATATTTTATATCTTAAAATCCGGGTCACTACAAATAATAGCATGACATAATAAATTTAGATATTTCCACTTACAAAAGCTTTATTTTCAGGAAGCCTCTCATGCACCTTGGGTAGGGAGCAAATGGAATTGTCGAATTGAAATCCCTAATTATAGGCTAGGAAATCCTTTTTCTTGCTCCACTCCTCTCCCCAAAAAAAAAATTAAAAGAAAGAAAAAAAGAAAAGGGGGTAGGGTAGGGTAGGGTAGGAAAAAGTGGAACTAGTATTGCATTTATACATCCTACCAAAACCATATATTACACATTATGCATCCCAAGGAGAGATGCATTTATACACACAATTACCCTACAAAGGAAACATTACACCACCAGCCCTCTCTAATTTTCATTGAGAGAGAGAGAGAGAGAGAGATGGCATCATCACGAGACTCCCCTCCAAACCTGTCTTTTGCAATAAGAGGAACAACCACCACCCAAAACAAGTTCTTAAGAAGCATTTCCACCAAAGAAGCCTCCTTCTCAAACTTCCCCTACACCCCACCTCACCTAAGCGGCCCGGCAGTACTCTCCGAGAGCCTCCATACTTCACCACTTTCCTCCCCTCTCCACTCTTCTCACACGCCCACCAAGCTCCCCGACGTCCCCTCCTCCGCTTACCGTTGCGTCTCTTCGGTCCTCAAAAAGGACGGCCAGATCTTGTCCATTGCCGTGTCCAACGGCTTCGCCTACACTGGCTCCGATACCAACATGGTAAGGATTTGGAGACTCCCGGAGTTCACCGAGTGTGGGCAGCTCAAGACCAAGGCTTGCATGGTGGTTGCGCTACAGGTCTCCAATGAAAGAGTTTATGCAGCCTATGGTGATGCCAAGATTCGTGTGTGGCGCAGAACATGGGATGGCGCCTGGAAGCACATCCGATTGGCCACCATCCCCACCACCGGAAGTTTTGTCCGGAGCTACATTGCTGGGAAAGATAAAATGGTAATGGTTCATCAGTTTTACTTTATTAATTTACATTTATGGCTTTATTTATTTTATTGTCGGTGTTAGTTGGATCGATCGTCATGTCAACTAGTCTATATATTGTCTTTTCTCTCCTTTTTTTTTTTTTTTTTCAAAATTATAATTGCTCATGTAAAAGTGACAATTGTATAAACGGGTTAAATTTTCTTTAGAAAATGTGTACGTAATACTGAAAAAAGAGCATTAAATACTTAGAGTTTCTTTTGGTACAGCGAAGAAGTAGGAAGCATGCATATATAGTGGGAGAGAAATCTAAAAGCCTTTTTAATTTCTTCTTCTATCATATAACTCTAGGTCGATCTCGCTGGTTAATATATCTACCAACCATGCGTGGAAATTCAGGTACCCAAGTACGTATCCTGTACGTCACGATAAGAAATGTTTAATTGGCCGGATTGCCTAATTAATTTTTAGTGGGTATATATCATCAATATTTATCCAAACTCTTTTTTTGTGTGTGTATATATATATATATATATGCATATAGGTTATGTGGGAAGTTATATATCTAAATAGCACAACTGAGTTGTGACCAAAATCTTAATTATATGATTTTAGGAGTTATATTTATTATTTATTCATTTTTCTTTAGAAATATTGGTAAAAGAATTATTAATAAGTCCACAAATTCTGTACCGTACCAGTCGACAACAGTACATTAACTCTATCGATCGATGGATCGGCTCAAGTTAATTACCTCCATTATACTATTGATGGCTAACTAGTAATATATAGTATATATATAAGAATGCATATTATGCATGTCCCCCGCCCGACCCACTTTATAATCAATCCATATGTACATATTGGTGTACCTTAAGTGCTCATTATTTTAGGAAGATAAGATTGAAACTCCAAATTTACTTTAGCTCCAGAAATTGTGGTGTTGCTAAAAGTAGTAGATGATGCACTATTAATAGCTTGGACCTACTTCATCTGCCTTTAATTTTCCAGATCATCTGAAATCTATATATATATATATATACCTTGTTATTAATATTTAGAAAAAGAAAATAATTTATTTTATCAAAAAATATAACAGATGAAGCATACAGGACCCATAACATCCCTAGCTGTCAATGTATCAGACGACGTAATGTATTCGGCTTCCCTGGATAAAACAGTGAAACTATGGCGAATTTCAGACCTCAAATGCATTGGAACGATCAACGCCCATCCGGAGCCAATCAATGCCATCATTGTGGCCGACGATAGGGTACTCTTCACTGCGTCCGATGACGCCACTGTGAAGGTGTGGCGCCACAACTTTCACGGAGGGGACCAGCAGCCGCATTCACTCACCGTGACCCTCCCAGCCAGGTGCTCGCCAGTAAAAACTCTAGCCCTAACCCAAGACGGCGGGTTCTTGTACGGCGGGTGCACAGATGGTTACATACACTATTGGGTCAAGGGCTGGTTCTCAGGGCAATACCAATACGGTGGTGCGCTCCAGGGTCACACCCACGCGGTAATGTGCCTAGCCACTGTGGGTGACTATGTTGTTAGTGGATCAGCTGACTTAACCAGTAGGGTTTGGGTTAGAGCACAAGATGGGCACCACACGTGTCTTGCAATCTTGGTGGGTCACAGAGGGCCGATTAGGTGTGTCACTGCATTTCAAGAAGTCGACACTGAGGATGCCTGCACAATTTGTACCGGAAGTCTTGATGGTGTCCTTAAGGTGTGGCACGTGACGTGCAACAACAAATCAAGCCACTCTTCCCCTCAAAATGAGTATTTTGAGCTCAAAAAATGATTTTTGCATATCGCTTGTATATTTTTTTGTACATAATTATTTTTTTTTAAATTAATTATTGGATTTGTAGGACCCACAAGGATTCACACGTAAGTCCTACAGATCTAATGGTGGTGTGCAAAAGATGTACACGTGATGTGCATGTAACATGTCTCCGTCTGTATTAATTACTGACCAATTGAGTTGATCAACTAATTAGTTTTATATATATATTATGTACGTGTTAAACCGAAATGGTATCTCTCAATTTAAACAGATTTGGTGTAACACCTCAGTCCCATATTAGAAAGAGATGAATAGCTCACATAAAGTGAGTGGTTTATAAAGATACTAATGGGTGCTAAGTCCTACATTGCCTAGTTACTAGGTGAAACTGGGCTTTATAAGGGATTCTATGAAAGCTCCAAATTAACTAGTCTTTTTGGGGTTATATCGCAGATGTGGCTAGCGCTTTTCCCTAGGTCGTTACATTTGGACGGTGGAGATTAGCTTATTTTGATCGCATTCAACGATTGTAAAGGATTGGAAATAAGAGATATTTTTCAAAAACAAAGACAAGTGTTCAGTTTATCTGCAATCTGCAGAACTATGGCGATCGATTGCCCATGAGATCGAGCACCGGTTTTGGTGCTTGAGCACCTATCTCCAGATAATTATTTTCATTTCGATTTATAGTTTAAGGTCCAATAATCTTGTCTAATTAATTTGAAACTGTAAACGTGTCTCTAATACCAATGGATATATAATCCTATAAGTTCATATTAGTAAATATTTAATTCTAGATATACCTTGTTGGTTCGAATTGAAGCATCCCCAATTCTCTATGGAGTTGTCAATTACTTATGTTCGGAATGGTGAAGTGGACAGCGCATTCTATTTTATTAAAGATAGCAAGTTAGCAACTAAGCAAATGAAAACAAAGGGTAAATTATATTGATAAATTAGGTGGTTCAAAAGTTCACATACCGAAATTGGGGACCCTTGCTAGACTTGTAGCTTATTCAATCAATTCCTCATCAATCCATATGTGTTCGACTCGAGCAATCTTTCATCACCAACTCTTGAAGACAGTTGTTGGAGTCTATCATTCCCTTAGGAATGGACACAAATGAGGAACAAAAATTGATGTCGAGGGTTTTTAATGTAGAGGGAAGACTATCCTTAGGAAGGGGCACAAGTGAGGAACACTCACCGATCACAAACTCTTGAAGACCGCCATTGGAGTCTATCATTCCCTCTGTTAGGGACTCCAGTGCATTAATTCCTTCAATTCTAAGCTTATGCATTTCAATTGGCAATTCCTTTAGCGACAGCTCATTACAATAGCTTAGCTTTAATTCACGAATAGCAGGAGTCCTTGAGAGTGGAGCCATTAGCTGCAGACATCCATAAATCTCAAGTTTGGGTAAAGAAGGAAGAAGGATGGGCAACCCACCTCTTAGCTTATCGCAGTACTTAATACAAAGCTCTTCAAATTTAGGAAAAACACTACCTCCATTTTCAGTACAAAAAGTAACCCATTCCACCCACTTTCGCATCTCTTTGAACCTTAGAACTTTACGGCATCAAATAGCTTAACTGAAAAAGAACCGCTACCACAAAACTCATGACCCACTGTTACAACTTCATCAAACCCAACAATAGAGAAATACTGCAGAGAGGTTAACTGCCCAATGGACGGCAAACTGTTGTCGTAACCCCCAAATTTTAAGACATAACGTCTTAAATAAAATTTAAGACCCGTAGAGATCAATCTACAATTTTAGTTGCTCGATTGATCACTTTTAACCGATCGATCGACATTATTTTGATAAATGCATATTTATGCGCCACCTGTCCTTAATTGATAAATAAACAGACATATTATTTAAGTGTGCTAATTAATAATATTATTGGTATATAATATTTATTATTGGCACAATATTATTTAGTATAATAATATCGTCAATGATAGAATAATAATATTATCAATGAAGTGAACTAGGCTCAAAATGGACTTAAATTATAATTTTAATGAGTTAAATTAAAATAATAAAGATTCGAAGTGAAAAATTTCTATAGTAAAAATGTAATTAATAAGTTTTTATAAAATATCTGACAATACTTAACTACTAAATTTCCATACGGGATATTTTCACAAAACTTAATCAATATTTTCCATAAAAGAAACCCCACTGCCTTACGAATTTACGCAGCTCCTTTCTCACTTCTTTATTTTTCTTTTTCTCTTTTGCTCTTCTTTCTTTTCTTTGTCTTCCGCCCGTGATACAGAGAGAGAGTGAGACGAGAGAGATGAGAAGAGAGATCAGAGAGACCGAGATTGAGAGATTGAGAGAGATGCTGTCGGAGAGAGAGGAAGAGAACCGGAGGTGACCCGATCCACGAAGACCCGTGAACAGACCGGAGGCTGATCGTGAGAGCCGGAGGTCCGACCCTCCATGGCTCGCCGTTGGGTCGCCGGTGGGTGGCCTGGAGCGCATTTTCGGTGGCTAGAAGTTGATTTCCGGTGGAACCTGTGACCCGTGGAGCCGAGAACCCGGAGGATCCGAGACGAACCCAGTGACCCACGTCCATGGGTCGTCGGCCAGAATCCATTTCCGGCGACTGGGCAAAAGGCCGACGAACGGAGACCGTCTAGAGGTGCGATTTCTGGTAAAACTTGTAATTTCAGGAAAAAATTTCTAGTATATTAATTTCTTGTGATTACTACTAATTTAGTCCTAAAATAATTTGGATTGGATTTCTGCTGATTTTGTTGGCTGATTGTTGTTCGGATGGGTTTCCTTGTGTGTGTCGGCCATGGGTGTTTCGGCCGTGTAAGGTTGTTCGGCTGGTTGGTTGTGAGGGCCGGATGGGATGCTGTGTTAATGGATTTGGGTGTCGTTTTGAATGGGTTTTGATGGGTATTGAAAACTGGTTTATTCTCCCCTGTTATGAACCGATTGAGGTCTGATTTAGGTTCATTTCTTTTTTTCTCTTATGGTTTTTCAGTAATAGCAGACTAGAGGAGAACTTTTTGAAGCAAAAGTCCAGAAACCAATGGCTGAATTTGGGTGATGGAAACAATAAGTTCTTCCATACAAAGGTTAAGGTGAGGAATTCCTTTAACATGATTAAATCTCTTAAGGATGAGGAGGGGAATGTAGTGGATGATATGAAGGGTATAAAAAATTTAGTGACTGATTTCTAGATGAAGTTGTTGGGAGAGACTTCTCATGCTTTTACTCAAAGTAAAGCTGAACGGGTTTCCAAACTCATTCAGAACAACTTCCCTTCTTCTTGCATTTCTGGAATGGAGGCAGAGATTACTAGAGAGGAAGTTAGGAAAACAATCTTTGCTATGAATCAAAACAAAGCCCCGGGTCCCGATGGTTTTTCTGCAGGGTTTTACCCTAGAGCTTGGGTTATGGTGGGGGACGACGTCACGGATGCAATGCTGGAGTTTTTAAAAGATGGCCGGTTGCTTCGGGAGACTAATGCAACCATCATTACACTTGTTCCCAAGAGGAAAAATCCTTCCTCTATGGGTGACTACAGACCTATTTCTTGCTGTAATGTAGTCTACAAGTGTATAACCAAGATTCTATCAAACCAGTTAAGGGTGGGCCTCAATGTTGTTTTAAGTCAGAATCAAGGTGCTTACTCAGGGAGAAGTATAGCTGAAAATATTCTCCTTGCACAAGAGATAGTTTGTGACTATCATAAGCTCAGTGGTAAACCAAGGTGTACTCTTAAGGTAGACCTTATGAAGGCATTTGACTCAGTAAGTTGGGATTTCATCTTGCATTGTTTGAAATGTTTTGGTGCTCCTATGAGGTTTGTCAAATGGATCAAGGAGTGCTTAACTAGCCCTCGATTCACTATTGCTCTCAATGGATCATTGGTAGGATATTTTCCGGGAAGGAAGGGTTTGAGGCAAGGAGACCCATTACCCCTTACCTCTTTGTTCTAGCTATGGAGGTTGTCTTTGTTGTTGGCTGATTCTATTGGTATTGTTTCTAGGTTCGGCTTTCATCCTAGATGCCATTCTTTAGGACTTACTCATATGTGCTTTGCGGATGATTTGCTCATTTTCTCAGCTGCTAACTCAAGTTCTATTTGATGTATTCTAGCTGTTTTGAGTGATTTTGAGGAGTTTTCTGGGTTGAAGGCAAACCCTGCTAAGAGTTCTTTTTTCTGCTCGGGTGTGTCTAATGATATTAAGCAGGAGTTGCTGGATACTTTGCACATGGTTGAGGGGAAGCTTCCGATTAGGTACTTGGGTGTACCCTTAATCACAAGGAGACTTTCTGCTGCAAATTGTGAAGGTCTTATGGATAAATTTACTTCTCGAATTGACTCTTGGTGTTCTAAACACTTAACTTTTGCTGGTAGGCTACAGCTTATCTCCTCGGTGCTTTTCAGTCTTCAAGTATTTCGGTCTAGCATTTTTATTCTCCCTAAGGCTATTTTAAGGCTTCTTGAGGAAAAGCTGAATAGGTTCTTATGGGGTGGAAAAGATGAGAAGGCTAAGGCTAAGGTTTCTTGGGAAAAAGTGTGTGCCCCAAAGGAGGGATGGTTGGGATTAAAAGATTAGATACTTGGAAGTTGGAACCAAGCTGCTATGCTTAGGCGCATATGGAATCTTTTTGCTCAAGCCGGTTCAATTTGGGTAGCATAGGTGAATGAGAATTGGTTGAGGGAGAGGAGCTTTTGGCAAATCCCAATTCCTCAATCTTGAAGTTCAAAGTAGGTAATGGAAGTAAAATTTTTATGTGGCTTGATGTATGGCATCCGGATGGGTGTCTACTTGATAAATATGCGCCTATACCTATCTACGAAGCAGGTAGTTCGTTGGATGCTAAACTGTCAACTATAATTTGCAATGGAGAATGGTATTGGCCTCATGCAAGATCGGATAGAATTGTGGATTTACAAAGCAAGCTCCCGGAGGTGGAGGTTGGTACTCAAGATCAGCCAGTTTGGAATTGTAAAAAAGGGGAGTATGTATGCTCAGAAACTTGGGAAGCCATTCAGATGAAAGAGTTTCCAGTGAAGTGGTGGAAATTGGTTTGGAATTCTGTGGCGATACCTCTTCACTCCTTCCTTTTGTGGCTGGTTTTTAGGAATGCATTGATTACTAAGGAAAGGATGTGTGGATGGGGTTTTCAAGGGGATTGTTTATGTTTGTTTTGCAGAGGAAGTATGGAGAATAGAGCACATCTATTCTTTCTATGTGGCTTCAGCAAACAAATATGGAAGGAAGTGATGGCTCTTTGTTTGGTAAGGCAGCTGAGGAATTCTTGGGAAGATGTGGAAAATTGGAGCATAAAAGAATTAAGATCAGATTGCCTGAAATCTAGACTTTGTAGATTGTGCTTGGGGGCTGCTGTCTATCACTTATAGAAGCATAGGAACAGCATTTTACATGGGAATAGTCTTAGTTCTGAGGAGCATATTGTAGCAAAGATTAAATGGGATGTTAGGGCCCGTATCATGAGTAAAGGTTCTTACAAAAAGTCAGTAGAGAATATGCAGCTTGCTAGTTTGTGGAATCTTCAAAAGATTGTTCATTAGCTGGTTTAGTTGTTTTTTCTTTGTTGTTAGTTCTTGTTCTGATGTGGAAGTTTTGAGTTTTAGCTTATAGGTTGTATCATGTTTTGTTCAAGTTGTAGGGCTATGAGTGTAGCATGTTACTCTCTTGCCCTTTGTGTAGATTATATTGATGTGTATGTTGTTGGCGTTTGGTTCTATAAAAGATTTCTTTCATCAAAAAAAAAAAAAAAAGGTCTAGTCTCTTTTATACTTATAAGATTCTTTTCTGATGTATTTTTAAGCATAAAATTTATGTCCTACTGTAATAGTAGACTGAAAGAAGATACACACTGATGTCAATGTCATTGTCTTGGCTTCATTTCATAAATGCATTTGTTGGAACTCCATTGTTGACAAATTTTCCAAGTGTATGAAAATCATAAATGCTTGAAAAATGTTTGATGGAATGCATGAGAGAAATGTAGCTTCATGTAGTGGACACTGGAATAATAATATGTGCATGCTCAATTGGGTGAGGATAAGAAGGTTTGAGACTATTTCAGCAAGTTCTGTTCGGAAATTTGAAAATTTGAATGTTAATAATTTCACAATAACCTGATATGCTACAAATTTCATGTTACAAAAGATTTTTCTGTAATCAAACTATGACAAAATCTTTGCTTTTGCATAAAAAATTTGGAACTCTTTTGAACATCCTATACATACCCTGTAGGGGGGGAAAAAAATCGTTCTGAGTCCATAACTTTTTCAAAAGAGTGGATTCCTATCTCCTACAGCCAACCCAAACGCCAAATCTAGTAAGCTAGTGAGTTCTCCGATTCAGCTTGAATTTCATCATCCACAATTACCAACCCAACGCTAGGCCCAAGTTGAATCTCAATCGTGGGCTATTAAGAAAATGATATCTCGCAAGCTACGGGTATTTGCTATTGCCTTTTTTTTTTTTTTGGCCCCTTTTGATTTTAAGGTCGTCAAAACTATTTGCTTATCTACAAAAAGAAAAAGAGCAAGAATGAAAACTAATATTATTCTTCACACTTATTATATATTGATTGACGCTGCATATTGTTGAGATTTAAAGTTTATGGGGATATTGTTTGCCAAAGAAAAGAATAACGTTAGTGTTTAAAAGCGATGAGAAAAGAACGAAACAGAAATTTAGTGATAAACATGTAAGAAATTTATTAGAAATTGCAAGTGTACGTGTTGTCTTTTTTCTCAAATGCTTTCTTTTACGCACCATTTGAATAGCATGTAACATTGTTCGCCTCATTGACGGAGCAATAACCTCTAGATCTGCAGCTTCCACAAGAAAGCTCAAAACCCCGTAGCAATTCATAGTGGAAGTCTAGCTATACATGAAATATTTCTTAATTCATCATCATAATAACGATATGTGAGAGATATTTGCTCTACTTGGCACAAGTCCCCCAACTCCAGTGCGGAACGATATACAAGAGCATATGTATATCTCTTGGAATTAGAATACACTCCATTCTCAATGCAAGCAAAAATGCTTAGATGATATCGGGAATTTACTTGCTTTTTACATTTCTCGAAATACATAAGGTCTAATAGAGGATATGTAATCATTCCCGGAACAGATGTTTGATATGGATCCCCTGAACCGAAATTCATGAAGCCTAGTAAATAATGAGGGAATATATATATATATATATTCCGTTAAATCTAGATCAACACATAAATTCTTGCAATTTATTTATTTCTTTTTTTTTTTCCTAAAAAAATAGGGGTATTTTAGGAATTTTGACTCCCCTCCATTAGGATTTAACGAAAAATTCTAACGGATAGGTGAAATTGAAAAATTGATCGATACACTAAATAGACACTTTTTAAAGTTTATGAGTATGATTGCAAAAGTGATAAGAAATTAGAGGTTGTAAGTAAAGTTTCCGTTAAAATTACCCATGCTTGAATCTTCAATTTTTTATTATTATTTTTTAAAAAAAAAAATGAGTATTTTGGAAATTTTGACAAGATTTAACGGATGCGTAAAGTTGGAAAAAAATCAAAAGATTGATTTACACTAAATTGAGAGTTTTTAAAGTTTAGGAAAGTAATTGAAAATGTGATGAAAGTTTAGGGAGTTAAGCAAAGTTTCCCCTAAAAAAAAAGTGTTAAGGGTTTGTATAGGTTTGCAATTTCAAAATAGCGATTTTAAAATATGCGTTTTTAAAATGCGATTTTTAAAACCATAAGCAATTAAACGTTTGTAAAATCACAGTTTGGCCTTTAAAATTATAATTTATCCTTTAAAATTGTGTGTTTTTTAAAAACACACCTCATTACTTGCGATTTGAAAAAGCAGATTTTTCTATGTTTTCAAATCACAATTTTTTAAAATACTCCCAAATGATACATCTTCTAAGGTTTAGTTTAATTAATCACACATTTTTTTTCTTTTTCTCTTTCTTTTTTTTTTTTCCTACAAAATCACAATCCCAAACGTATTCTAAATAAAGAGTGGATTCCTATCTTCTACGGTCTAAAGACAACCCAAATGCCAAATCTAGTAAGCTAGTAAGTTCTCCAATTCAGCTTGAATTTTAGCATTCACAATTACCAACCCAACGCTAGGCCCAAGCCGAATCTCAATTGTGGGCTATTAAGAAAATGATATCTCGCAAGCTACGAGTATTTTCTTTTTTGCCCTCTTCTTCTTCTTCTTCTTTTTTTTTTTTTTTTTTTTTTTTGTGCCTTTGCGGTTTTAAGGTCGTCAACTATTGCTTATCTAGAAAAAGAAAAAGAGCAAGAGCAAGAACGAAAACTAATGATATTCTTCACACTTATTATATATTGATTGACGTTACATATTGTTGCAATCTAAAGTTTATGGGGGATATTGTCAATTGGTTGGGTGGTAGTTTGAATGGGGTCTGTGGACTTTTTCCATAAATTAAAGTTTTTTTAATTAACTTGAAATTGTAATTTCCATTAGTAAGTAAATTTCTCATAGTAATAGAAACTTATAGGCTATAGCTCTCTATGCTTTTTGGTGAAGAACATATGGATCGATGGCCCTTTTGATGTCATTTGGAAAAAAAGTAGTGCAAGTTATTGAAGAAAAAGCTTTTTTGATGTCTTCAATTACTAATCGCTACCTTTCATATTTAACACTGTTTTAACATTCTATGCCTCCAACCCTTGCAAAGAAATAGTTGCTCAAATTGTTTGTTGGCTTCCTCATTCAAAAATAGAAGTTCATGAATGTCAACAATAGCAACAAATCTTCTCAAATTTCAAACTCAAATTCATTGGTCAAGTATGGGAAAATGGAATTGAAAATTTAAAAAAAAAAAAAAAAAAAAAAAAAAAAAAAAAAAAAAAACTCTTATTTGTTACACATAAATATTAAGCATCTTTGCGCTATCAAACATATATGAGAAAACTAATTTTCTTCTTGAACAGGGATATAATAAATCAAAATACTCATACATAAATTAATTTGCATTTAAAATTGAGATGATTGACTTGATTCATTTGATTGGTTCGAATTCTCTCCACCACCTATTATGGTTTCGTCCAGTGATGAGAGGAAAGGCTTGGAAGGCATTTGAAAGCATTCAACTTTTCCTTCAAGCATTTGAACGACTTTGTTCATTGAAGGGCGATCGTTAGGCTTCATTTGTATACACCATAATGCAACAATGATCATCTTTTTGCCCATTTTCTTTTCCTCTTCGGTGGCGTCTTCCAATAATTCTACGTCGTTTCCATTTTGCAATTGGTCATAAACCCAAGTAGGGAAGTATATTTGGCTTGAGTGTTCTGCAAATGCATTTACGTTCTTTCTTCTACCGGCCATTTCCATCAATAACATTCCAAAACTATAAACATCAGCTTTGTATGAGACGCCTCCAATATTTTTGTAGAACAACTCAGGAGCCATATATCCTAATGTCCCTCTTGCAGCAGTCAAAGAAACAATGCTATCATTTATTGGATATAATTTTGCTAGTCCAAAGTCAGAAACCTTAGGAGTAAAATTTTCATCAAGAAGAATGTTGTGAGGCTTGATATCAAAATGTAAAATTTGCATGTCACATCCTTGATGTAAATATTCAATCCCACGAGCAACTCCTAGAGCTATATCAAACATTTGATTATAGCTTAGGAGCGTGCGTACTTCTGACAAAAAAATGTATTTATTTAGGGAACCATTAGGCATGAACTCATATACAAGAGCCCGTTTCGATCCTTCAACGCAAAAACCAATGAGTTGCACTACATTAACATGGTGAATCCTTCCAATGGTTGCAACTTCGCTTATAAAATCTTGTCCGTTAGCTTTGGACTTACCTAACATCTTTATAGCCACAAGACAACCACTTCGAAGTGTTCCTTTAAATATAGTGCCATAACCTCCTTCACCCAATTTCTCCTTGAAACTTTTGGTAATCTTCTTAATTTCAGAATAAGAGTACCTTATTGGCATGAGGTTATTGTGACTTTGTAGAAATTCTTCGACAACATCATACATGGATAAATGTCTCCTATTCCATTTATATATCAAGAATGCAATCACAAATGGAGTCCCCAATATCGTTTTTGGTGCTTGGAATATTAGTCCTATATATGGAAGAACATCACCAAAGTAAGGATTGTAAGCCAACATGTTGTTGCATTGCTGTAAATATATATTTATTTAATTTAGTATATATAGATCGTAGTAATTAATTAAGTACAATACTTGTTATCTTTTTCAGGTAATAATTCAAATTTTCATTTTGGCCACATGTTATAAATTAATTCATGCTTAATAGTTTATAGAATGATCTGCTAAAAAGGAAAATAAATAAATAAATAAATAAAGAAAATCAAAGGAGAGAAGATTCTTACCGTAGTCCACGGTCATGTACGTCAGTAATTCAATTGTAAGCTCTGGAAGAAATATGAAAAAAAAAATAAAAATGAATTAATTAATAAAATTGCATAAACAAATGTCACCTATGGCGCCCATGCTTAAGAAGAAATAAAAGCAACAGTATAAACCTGTTGCTTCATCATCGAGGACAGTCAATATTCCATTTCGATCTATGTGCATGGTTATTGTTTCATTCTATACTAAATTTACCAAATTGCCCATAGGGAATTTATCCTGCAAATAAATTTTTAAGATTGAAGCCTCACCTAATTTGTTGCCAAATCGCTCATATACTCGTTGTATTCGTACCATTAGTTGATTTAATAGCTCATATAGTCGTTGTCGTAGTGGTACTGGTAGATGATTTAATACTGTTTTGACAAACAAGAGAATAACATGCATCAGTACTAGTGTTTGGAAACATAGAATTAAAACTCGGCATTTCTTTTAAAGTTGAAATTTTTTTTTTTTTTTTTTTTATGTAAACATCACATTAATTGCAAGGAATGATCTGTTTATAAAAACAAAGGAATAAGAAAAAAAGAAGAAGAAGATAATCAAAATAAAAAAGATAACGGTTCTTACCGAAGACATATACTCGATATAGTATTGGCCAAATAACTACAACATGAAAATAAATAAATTAATTAGTTTATCAATTAATAAAAAAGGTGATTTGAGTATAAGATCCTTCAAACAAGTTTGCGAGATTGAAAACTTACAATAGTATATCTTCTCAAGGATTCCTTCCTTAGGAACAGCTTCAGCGTATAGAAGCATGAATGGTTAGCGATGAGAAAAGAAAGAAACAGAAATTTAATGGTAATTAAAATTTAAACATGTAAGAAATTTAATTAGAAATTGCAAGTGTTATGTGTATTTTTTTTTTTTTGCATGCATTAATTCTTTTATATACGCACCTTCTCGATAGCAACTAACAATATTGCCCGCCCCATCGAGGTAGCAATCCTCAACTCTGCAGCTTCCACAATAAGCTCCGTACCAAGAAAGCTCAAAACCCCGTAGCAATTCATTGTGGAAGTCTGTACAGGAAATATTTCTCAAGACATAATAATCACGATCTGAATAGGATGTGAGAGATATTTGCTTTACTTGGCACAAGTCCCCCAACTCCATTGCAGCATGATACCCAAATAGAGCATATTTATACCTCTTGGAATTGGGATACACTCCATCCTCAATGCAAGCAGAAATGTTTAGATGATACCGGGAATTCACTGGCTTTTCACATTCCACGAAAATCATTTTGTGCGTTATGTAGTACTCTCTACGATTCAACGAAAATGTTTGATATGGATCCCCTGAATTGAAATTATTGTACTCTAGAGAATAACGAGGGATGAAGGAGTAGTTCTCATTAGCGTTGAGTCCAATACCTGGGTCTACAACTCTGATTATGTAGTCGGTGTAATTGATTTGTCGTACGTGGTATCTTCCATGATATAAGTGTAACAATAGTGTTTGGTTGTTCTCACATGAAAGATTATACCTTTGATCGCCGCAGTTTTTGGGATCGCTCGTTAGTCGAAACGGATAGCTTATGTTAAGGATAGAGCCGCAGGAAGAAGGAGGACAGTGATCTTGATCAGCACTAGTATTGCAAGTTTGATGAAAGAGGACAACAACAACAATAAGGGCCGTCAGTCCCATACCTCTTGCCATGGAGATATGGAGAGAGAGAGAGAGAGAGAGAGAGAGAGAGATATAGATATTCCACATTATTCCACAGCAAAGCCTATATATAGACAAAGTAAATAAATAATTTAGATTTATAAGGCGAAAGCACCTACGTCATATATTGAAAATAGGCCTTTTATGAAGTATTTAAGAGGCTGAGAACCATTGCTGATGGATATTTGCATAGAAATGGTAATCTCATACTTGTTCTTGTTTGTGGCTTTCATCATAGACCTTGGATATGCCCAAAATATGTGTGCTGAAACACGTTGTGGCGGTCATGGCCCACCCATCCGATTTCCCTTCCGACTTAACACCCACGCAGATCACTGTGGGTATTCTGGGTTTAATCTCTCCTGCACCAACACAAATGATACAGTGCTAGAACTTATTAATTTTGTAATCAATGTTGGGACTTCAATTTGATGATTATAAAAAAGTGGCTACTAATTTCTTTTTCTTTTTCTTTTATCTGCCATTTTTTCCTTTTCAATTGTCAATTTCTTAGGTTGTCATATAATCTAAGAATGAATTTGTTTTAGTCACACCATTTATTTATGAAGCACCACACAATTTATCTTTCTGTTGCACGGTATCTATAAAAGACTAATATTGTATATTTCTGAATATATATCAGCTCAAAATCCCTTACTTTATGCATAATAGAAATATTAAAAATCATGACAAATTCATGATCTGCTCTTTATCACATTAATGGCCATACAAATTCAGGTTTGTACTAATCCCCAAAAATAATTGGTCCAAATTAACCTTCACTTCCACTCCTTATTTCTGGGTCATCACTCACACTTTCTGTGTCTATATCTTTTTCATTGAGGTGTCCGAGTCATGCATGGACATAACAATCAACCCTTCGTCATTGCCCTCGTCAGTCATACACTTTGGTTTCCAAAAGAAATTTCCAAGATCCTACAAGTGATTGGATTTGGACCACACCACTATCTCCCTAGTTAATGTCTCTATGTATTTTGAGTCCATGATCGAGACTACACATAGTCATTGGCACGCAGAGTCCACGCTCATTATTGCACTACTAAAAACCCAGTGTTTACTAGCGTTAAATGGAAACACTGATAAATTTTTTTCAATATCGGCCGATAGTATTTGATACAACCCATAGACTTTGGCATGGAGACTCCACGCTTGCTCATTATTGCACAACTAAAAAATACGGTGTTTACCGGCGTTAAGTGAAAACACCGATGATCATTTAAATATCGGTGTTTATCTTAAACGCTGATAATGATTGAGACAACACATGGCCTTTGGCATGAAGACTCCATATTCATCATTGCATCGATAAGCTTTTAAAAATTGGCGTTTAGCTTAAATGCTGATGATGATTGAGATTACACGTAGCCTTCGGCATAGAGACTCGATATTCATTCTTGTTATTTTGTTGGCCATTTTTCTACCCACTTATTTGGAAATTAGAGTTATGCTTTCCTTGTATATTATTGTTATAGTTAATGTTATTTTGGACACATCGGAAATGATCTCTACTTCTAAACCTAGAATTGTGGATTCTCGACAACTAAATTATGGGAGAGATGAAATTCCCAAATAATGTATTTATGGAAAAACTGATAATTTTTGAAATATTTTTTAACTATTATTTATTCATTTATCTACCATTATGATATGAGCCGTTCATTTACCATAATGATAAGAACGGCTCATATCATAATGGTAAATAAATGAATAAGTAATAGTTAAGAAAAAAAAAAAAAAAAAAAAGAAGAGAAAGAATAATGTATATTTCTGAATATATATCAGCTCAAGATCCCTTTCTTTAAGCATAATAGAAATATTAAAAATCATGACAAATTCATAATCTGGTCTTTATCACATTAATGGCCCTACAAAAACAAAGAGGCATGTGGGAACCCATTTGTTTTTTTTTGTAAATGCCTTTAAATGCTCTTGAAGAGAGGCAAGCTGTAGCTTGTAGTGTGTGATTGATGAGGGCAAATGGCAAAAGGGTAGATTGTTATGTACATGGCTGGGGAGTAGGAATACTTTAATAAGAAAGATCAGATGAGAGGGGGCAAACTTGTGGACTGGGAGTCATTTGGGTTGACGTTGAATGAATCTGAACCAACGTAATTCTCTTATCTTTTCCAATACTATCAAACTGCAAATTTTCCTTCCACATGCATTCTCTGAACCGTCTTGGAAATTTCTTTTGGAATCCAAAGTGAATGATTGATGACCCAGAAATAATTAAGGGCTGGACGTGAAGGTTAACCTTCAATTTGGACCAATTATTTTTGGGAATTAGTGCAAACGTGACTCACGGCTATCTTACTGTAGTTTATGAGATGGACATTTCGCAATTGCCATTGTCGTTGGATGAATGTTGTCCACTGGATTGGATGCCTATGCGTACACAACACGGTCCAACTCTACCTGGAAGACTTGTTGCCAAGCTTGCACTTTGATAGTCTTTGAGTCTGGGGCGGGGCTGTAGAAAAAACTTAAAAATTAAAGTCTTTAGTCTAAATGTTTTATGGTCACGGTAGTATTTTCTTTACTTGTTGTATTCGTACTCAAGTCTTCTTTACATTATCTTTAGTTGGAACTATAGACCATCTTCTAATCAACTTGTCAACTAGAGACAAAAACAAAAGGCATTACGTGGAAAGTTCAAAACTTAGAAACTAAAGTCTTTAGCTTAAATGTCTTTTGGTTACTGTAGTCTTTCCTTTACGTGACAGTATTCGTAGTCAAGTCTTCTTTACATTATCTATAGTTGGAAATAGAGGCCACCTTCTAATCAACTTGTCAACTAGAGACAAAAACAAAAGGCCTTCTTCTGTGGGAAGTTAGAAACTTAGAAATTAAAAATTTTAGCTTAAATGTCTTTTGGTCACTGTAGTCTTTCCTTTACGTGTTGTATTCGTAGTCAAGTCTTCTTTACATTATCTTTAGTTGGAAATAGAGGTCATCTTCTAATCAAGTACTTGTCAACTAGAAACAAAAACAAAAGGCCTTTTGTGGAAAGTTAAAACTTAGAAATTAAAGTCTTTAGCTTAAATGTCTTCTGGTCATTATAGTCATATTTCCTTTACGTGTTGTATTCGCAATCAAGTCTTCTTTACATTATCTTTATTTGGAACTAGAGGTCATCTCCTAATCAACTTGTCAACTAAAGAGACAAAAACAAAAGGCCTTTACGTGTTATATTCGAAGTCAAGTCTTCTTTGCATTATCTTTATTTGAAAATAGAGGTCATCTTCTAATCAAGTACTTGTCAACTAGAAACAAAAACAAAAGGCTTTTACGTGTTGTATTCGTAGTCACGTCTTCTTTATATTATTTTTAGTTGGAACTAGAGGCCATCCTCTAGTCAACAAGTATCTACAGCGTGGTAGAAATTTAAAAACTTAGAAACAAATGGCTTGTTTGAGTTTCCTATTATTTTCAGCTATTTTTATTGGAAAAAAATATAATTTAGCCTCTCAAATTACTAACATTTCTCTGGATGGCCCCCTAAATCACCAATGGTTGCATTCTGACCCCTCAAACTACCAAAACCTTTGAAAAATGTCATTTTTGGCGAAATATCCCTTAAATACCCCTATCAAGTGTCATTTTTCAATTAAAAAAAATTCAAAAAATTCAAAAAAAAAATTAGAAAAATTAAAAACTAAAAAAACCATTTTTTTTTTATTTTTTAAAAAATATTGTGATCGACCAGAGGATATACTATTTCTTTTCAGCATCATCATTGGGCACGATGTATGCATATAGCTCAGCAAATTCGTCCTTGCCACTCCGAACGATTCTAAAAAAAAACATTGTGGTTGGCCAAAACGTGAAGCCCTAAAAAAGCAACACCAATGAGATGATAGGAGAAAGTCACTAGAGTACTGTTGCATGCACCTTTGTAAAAGCTAGCACTTAACAAAGCTTTTGGCCGAAGTATTATAATATATATATATATATTTTGAGGACTCATTGTAATATATAAAATAGGGAAACATATCATGCCGTGTTCTTTGGTCTGAAAAAAGGTGGGGAAATGACTCGTGAGTGCTCAAACTCTCCATTGACGTTGATTTAGTCTTTCCACATAAATCTTGATGGCGATATCCTACCGGTGACTTGCTATTCATAAACTAGCAAAGACTTCGACGATCGATGACCTGAGCAACGACTTTGGTAAGGTGGAAAATTTTCTAAGAAAGAAAGACCCAATTATTTATCCATAAAAAGAAACAAAAGGACAAGAACACATAAATTAATTAATCGACTTGAAATTTCTCAATGATGTATTATTGTTTTTCTTCCTCTGCAAGACATGATTTAAAAATTAATTTTTAGTTTAATATTTTCTTCTTAAACTTGACTACCCTTATGAAATCAAGACAGACAATAATTTGAGTTACTCTACTTGTAAAAAAATATTAAAAAGAAAAAAGAAAATGAGTTACTCTTACCTTTATCTCAATTCCAAAACTTTCATAATCTTAAACTAAGAAATGATATAAAAAAATCTGAGTTAATCTTAACTTTATCTCAATTCCAAAACCTTCATAATATATATTAAACTGAGAAATGATATCTACTACATTTTTACCCTACATTATTGGCATAGCAGTATCAATCAACTCTTAGACTAATCATTATTTAAAAATAAAAAATTCAATGGTTAATTAAGACTGTTACGTCAACATTGTGAAATATCCGTGAAATAAAATTGTATTTTGGATATAGCTAGGAAATATGGGCATTAAAAAAAAAAAAAAAAAAAGGAATCAATCAAATCTAAATAAATCTAAAGACCATATATTATTTTCTCATCCTGCATCACAATGTTTTATAAAATGCTGCTATTTAAAAACAAAAAAAAAACAAAAAAAAAAAAAAAACAAAACAAAACAATAACATCTTAAAAGATGCTACTTATTTTTTGTAAAACACTACTATTTTATTTTATTTTTATCCAATTTGTTTATTATTATTCTTTTTTTAAAAAACAAAAATGAGTTCTATAAAATGTCAAAATCACACATATGACCCCAATTCGGAAATCTCTTTTCAGCAGTCACTAGCTATGCTCGGTGAGCACATTTTCAAGCTAAAAATATATCGCTTCCCCCTTCCCCAAACATATCATTTGCTCCGATACCCTACCTTATTTTGGCTTTAGTAGGTATTTTATGCATTTCATAATTTCTTTAATAAACAAAACATGCATTTTATTTTCCTAGAAATTACACGAAAATAAACCAAATTGAAGTGAAAATAATTATAACGTACCCTTGATTTCATTGAAGTAAAATAGGGTATTTTTTAGTATAGTTTGAAAATTGGAAGTTATTGAAAAAAAAAAAAAAAAAAAAAAAAAAAAAAAAAAAAAAAAAAAAAAGGATGCAACAATTGGGCACACATTATAAGCATGCCTAGTTCGATAGACTTGGCAAAAGACGGCCCATAAAGTGGATCTATTCCATTTTTGTTTGAGAAGAAAAGCCCAAGTTGGCCATGCACATTCATTGACTATCATTGCTCGGGCAGTTTTGTAAGGTGAACAAGAATTGAAATCAAGTTACTCTTACCCAATTTAAAAGTTCAAAAAGCCACAGCATTTGAGTTTACAAATACTAATCTTCCTTTTTTTTGGGAGACATAATCAGCAAATGCATAAAAGCACAAAGGGTTATTATAATGCTATCACTATAACAAAGTGTTATCATTTTACATCTCTATTTTAGCAACAAATTTACCAAATTCAGATTTGTTGGATTTTTTTTTTATTTTTTTTTTTCACTATTCTGTTTGTATATATCCCTTAAAATGTGGAAATGACAACATCCTACAGTTTCCCTAAAGTTGTTAACTGACAATACCAAAATCCCTTGTATATATTGTCCGGGATTTGGTCTTCTAAACAAATCAAAAACTCGCCTCCTCCGTTGTTGGGCGCCTCAAAAAATATCGTAAGCTATTAGCAAGAACCTGCCAAATTGGGTGGAGTAAATTCTACATCAGCATTGCAACAAAAGAGCTGCAGGGTGCAAGCTCAGCACAACATAATCTGATATTATCATTGTGAATTTAGTAGGGAAAGGAAATGAGAGGATCAGATTTATCCTTGAGGTTTGGAAAGGCAAGTATAGTAGTATACAGGCTATGTCCTTAATTAATTTTGTAAAATTCACATAATAATTTTGAAAACAATTCTAATGTTTTAGCATTGCCAGAATGCTGGATTACCTGCTGAAGAGGCTTGCTTATGGCTTTATCCCTGTAACTAACATGAAACTTTGCCTTAGCTAACAAACCCTAGGTCCCAAAAACAAAATGTAGAGAATATGTTAGTATACTCAGCATACAATAGAGGAAAAGAAAAGAAAAAATAAAAACAAAACCGGTAGACAGTGAGTGAAAAATTATTACCTCTGTGTCAAATTCTCCTGATTTAACTGAAACATTGATGTCGGTGATGTTCTTCACGAGATCCACCAATAATCCAGGGCGATCAGCTGTCTCCACAAGTAGTAAACTGCACAAATAACATTGTAGCGGGGGTAGGGGAGGCAGAGGCAACAAGAAATTTTATGTTTTGCCAGCTGGATTCTCATGTCAAGATGTCATGATTCATGCCTAGCAGATAATTGCTAATGTGGGTGTGGAGCTACAGCCTCAACAATTGTCATGGGAGCAAATGTTGTTGGGTTGCAGGAGTTAATCACATGAGTAAACAAAACTGATACACGCATTACCTCTGGTCAGGGCCATCACTATAGACCTTTACATGAGTTGCTATATCCACATCAACCTGAGGAATAACAACACGGCATATCTGAATTGGGACAAAAGTGTGGGACTTCAACAATCAACATATATTTTGTGCACCCATAAATCTATCAGGATGCATTGACACAATATATCCCTCATAAGATATGAAAACAAAGCCAATTGGACAATACTATCTTACTTCCACCATGTTCCACACCTTAATTAGTGAAAAAAATATCATTACATGACACAAGCAACTCAATATGATAGTAAATCAGCATTTTGGGAATTTGACATAATACTACTTAAGAAGTCTCAAGCCACTGCATTATGTTAATACAAAGGGAGCATAAAAAGAAGTGCAAAAAAGTATTTTACTCATGCAGTTTCTTCTTTATTTTAGTCATATTTATTTTTCTAGCAAGGGACCAGTTGGGGGGGAGGAAGTTGGTGTGGGGCGATAGGGTGCTTCCACTTCCAGTCGCAGCAGATCTATCAATCACTTCTTGAATAAGAACATTTCTACCATGAGTATGATGGGCAAAGGCAATGGCTACTATGGCAAACTGAAAACTGGCATCATCAAAATCAGTGCCAAGTGCACATTTTCACGCTCAATTGTGCATGCATATTAACAGTGTGCACAAAGACACAAGCACACGCAGAGTGCACTTGCACACACAGCAGAAGAGACCTCAAGCCACTGGTTTGTACCACATTCATGAAATGGCAGGTAACACAAACATTTTTATTTTTTTTTTATGAATAAGATAACCACAAACATATTCAACGAAAGTAAACATAGTAATAATATTCTAAATGTGACAGATTTATCCCAGATAGTTAACTTTGCAACAAAAAGTGCTCCACCACACACAAACTCCAACCAGATTTAAACTTCAAAAATGAAAATATAACAATAGAAAGATTTGAACCTGTTGTTTTGGTGGCATTACTCCAAAGGCTACTCCCATTGCTAATTGGCCGCTTGATTCCTGGAACATGTTGATGAAGCTTATAAAGAAAGTAACTCCTAGAAGTGGCTCTACCATGTGTTATCTAAATAAGAACATTAAAAAAATTAAAAAAAAATAAAAGGTTTAAAGATGAAATACCGGGTGATACTCAATCAGGTTATTTATAATTGTTAAGCGAATTGCCTCAAGCAACTCTGGATCATCTACTTTTCTACCAGTGTCACTGCAAACAAACTCCACCAACAAATAAATCAAAATCCATATAAAACAGTGACAAAAAGAACTAACTACAAGGAGTAATGAGTCACATGTCAAATTTTTAAGGTTTTCAAAGTTATGTAGGAAACTAAGATTTCCAACCGTATCAGAAACGACTAGCTGTTTTCTTATCCAGGAACAAATGTCAGCAACACCAATTCTCTTTTTGTTTTTAGGTGTTTGCATTAGTTCAAGGGATTGTCAAATTTGTGACTCAAATAGCAGCAATTGTAAGGAAGGTCACTCCACAAAACATATAAGAAAGTGTCTCTTTCAAGGACAACAGAGATCTGAACTTTCAGTCGAGTGACTAGAAAATAAAAAAGAAGAGGAAAAAAATCACTAGCATCAATTGCAAATTTGGCAGCTGTCAGGACAATATAAGAGCAGAGTAGACAATATTGTATACAAGGACTGAAGTTCATATGTACATGTAAGGCATAATATAACTTACGCTCTAGTGATGGCAAACTTGTTGTGCTTCCCAGAAGAATCCAAAAAAACATTGGCCTTAACAACATTGAGTCCAAGATTTTTAAGTGCATTCATCTGCAACCCATTTGCTGATGCTTAGTGTCCACTAACCAACATATTCTAACAAATCATACAGAATCAAAAAAAATTCTCATGCTCAATAAACTAAAGGAGGAAGTAACTGGCTTCATACAGTATCGAGAAGAGCTCCAAGCCGATCCCCAAAAGTTATCTCCACAATAGTTGCACTTGGATCAGAGTCTTGGTTGATAATAACTACAGGAGTTGGGATGGTATCACTATCACTAGGACTTGCATCCTGTTTGCCACCCAATTCCCCAAATTCAAAAACCAAAAGAAATTAGAGAAGTAAGCTAGTTAATATGCAAAACCCCCTATCACATAGATCAAAAATTGTTTACCTCCAGAGCAGTAGCTGATGATGCTTGTGGAGTGATTGCACTGACTGAAGATAACCATCTGACAAAAACCCACAGAAACTTAACAAAAATACTAGCAACAATATTGTTGGACAACTCAGCTACTAAGTACGATGATTTTATTATGCCATCATTTATTCTAAATACATATCCCTAAAAGATGAAGCTTGCCAAGTTGAGTAAAATAGAGAAATAAATTGTCTAATCCTAACAAAATGGAAAAACATAATTCTGAAAGAATCATAAGATCTAGTATGCAAGAAGATTTCATATGACTCTAAGCAATAAAATGTCCTGGTGAGAGTATTAACTTGCTTTTATCATCATTCTCTGCAATTAGTAAATGCTAGCTTAGAGAGATTTTGTACAGTATTAGCATCAGGTGCTTCATGGGAGGAAAGTTTGGAAGTCGAGATTGAATTTAAGAAAAGTATTGGAGTTTACAGTTCTCCTGATGTTTTCAGGGGGTTTTGAGGTAGAGGCAAACCAGTGGTGAAGCAAGAAAGTAAGTGGGGTTTGGAGGGGAGGTCATCATAAGGGCAATGCTGGTAGGGGTTTCGATCTCTCCAACAGCAACCATAATGGTGCCTCCACAGTGGTAGATGGTACAGTTGTTAAGTCTGGTTAGCTTGCTGGTCATGGTGAAAGCCAAGGGAAGAATGAGGGATTCAAGTGAACCTAAGCCACGTGCCAATGAAAGAGAGAGGCTAATTGGTGTGCAAACGTGTCGAGTCATGTCTGAAAGGAAAGCAATTTGGATGGGGTAGCAGCTTTGAGCGGGAAATTTTTCAGCCAATAAGCCAGACAGCTCTTCTTTTCAAGGATGGAGCTTGAATTCTAGAACCCCAGAAAGGAGGGTGATAAAATTAAGGTCACCCCTTCAAAAATGGATGCTGCTGAAGGACAATCCGACTGGGAGCATACCATAGTATGCTATTTTCTTGACCTGAAGTTGCCTCAATTTCCATGGAATAATTTTCCTCACAAACAGGATAAGTATGCTCTGATGGAGTTCCTCTCTAATGAAAATGGTCTTTATTTTATTAAACTTATTGAGATGGATGCTGTGAATGCCCTTGTTCATAGAGCATTTGGTATTTTGTTGATTAACTACTGGTGCTTAAAAGTGCCAGCCTGGTATGCCTCTTTCTGAAGAAGACCTTAAAAATATTCCAGCATGGGTGATGTTTTATAATATTCCTCTGGAATATTGTTGAAGTAAGAAATTCAGTTATGCAGCAAATGTATTTGGTAAGCCTTTGCCTGCAGGCACACAGACAGAATAAAAAAAGGCGATAAGTTTTGTTAGACTATGTGTTGAAATGGATGCAGTAGATAGTTGAGTTGAGGAATTTCATTTGCAATGTGACAACAGTATTTTGACCACTGAAGTTGAGTACCAGAGGAGACCACCAGCCTGCTGCAATTGCAGAGTTTTTGTCATTTCACAACTGCCTGCTCAAAGAATATCAGCAATATGCTGGAACAAGAAATGGACTTGTTTGTCTTTATTGTTATGTAGATAATTCTTACAGTAAAAGAACCACTTTCTGAAAGCACATTACTGATCAGGAAAAAAATATTGAGGGGCTGCCTTGGGTTCTCACAGGGGATTTTGGTCAGATATGTGGCTGAGAGGAAAGGGGGATCTGTTGATTAGACAGACTATATGGACAATTTCCATCAGACTTGCTAAGATGGAAGATCTGAAGTTTATGGGCTGGCTCTATACTTGGTCTAACAGAAGGCCTGAGAATCCCATCTTAAGAAAGCTAGACAGAGTGTTAGTTAATGAAACATGGATGATTAGAGTGGTGATTAGCGTCCTTCTACCTCAAGGCATTTCTGATCACTCCCCAGTAAAGTCCTTCCTGAGCCTCCAATTCTGAAAATGCCTTTCAATTTTTTAAAATATTTTTTGGCTTGGGCAGTATGAATTCTTGCCTTTAGTGGTGAAAATTTGGATCACAGCAGTGAAAGGGACTCCTATGGATAAAGTTTCCAGCCAGTTGAAGCTCCTGAAGTCAGAACTGAGTTAAATCAGAAGAGCCTCTCAGATATCAAGGAGAGTTGTCATGGCTAGAGAAAAACTTGAGAGCATCCAGAAGCAAATTCAGCTGAATACTGGAAAGGGTGAGCTTTTGTTGAAAGAAAAGAGTTGTTTACAGATGTATTGTGATATGCACAGGGCTGAAGAAAGCTTCTATAAGATAAAGGATAGAGGGCAGTGGCTAAGCATAGTTCAAATATGTTAAGTGCAGAAACAGTAGAAACAAAATCACAGACGTGTGTTTAAGAAAGATGGAAATAGGGTGGAAGACCCTGAAGAGGTCAACTATGAAATGGTAAGCTTCTTCCAAAAGCTTCTGAGTGTAAATTCTAACTTTGTTGAGCTGAATGAGGAAAGATTGAATGCTGCTATTTCAGAAAGGCGTGATGTTACATCAACAGAGGACTGGCTGACTCAAGAAGGTGAGTGATGAAGAGGTTAGATACGCAATGTTCTCTCTCAAAGACAATAAGACTCCACGCCCTAATGGTTAGAATACCTTGTTTTTCACAAAGACTTCACATATAATTGGGAAAGATATACCGGAAGAAATCAAATCTTTCTTTGCTTCTGGATGTTTACTTACTATTATTACCTTGATCCCAAGAGTTACAAATCCAACAAGGCTAACTAAAAATAGACCCATATCTTGTAGTGTACAATGTACAAGTGCATTACCAAGACTTTAGCAAATGGAATAAGGTAAGTTCTCCAAGGTTTAATCGGTGAGCAGCAAACTACATTTGTTGAGAAGACAAGAATTGGTGATAATATCCTTCTCTATCAAGAACCTTTGAGAAATTTTCAGAGCCTCCTGTTTTCCCACATCTTTTGAAGGTAGACTTGATGGAAGCCTATGATTCACTTAGATGGGATTTCTTCATAACTATTTTGAGGAATATGGAATTTCCTAGCAACGTGATCAATCGGGTTAAAGAGTGTATTAGTGCTACAAGAATCTCAATCAGATTGGTTTCTCTTGAGGAAGTTCAAAAGAATCAGGAAAACTTGTGGATTGAGAGACCCTGTGAACCACCTGATTCTCTCTTTTGTAATTCTAATAGCTAGTGATTGGTCCGCTGCCCTGTACAGGACTGTTCCTTAAAGCTTCTATTGATTTTTCTTGGTTTTACAGTTTGCTGGGGTATACTCCCGTTGCTTTTGTCTATTTTCTCTTTAGGACAGACAGATTATTTCTTCTTTTTGGGTAAGTAGACTCATTATTTTAATTGCCCCAAGAAAAAGAACTACAGAGATTATTTTCATCTCCTAATTTGAGAAGAGAACAAGTCAATACAAAAAGAAATAGTAAATCTAAAAACAGAAAATCAGTGCACTTGTATAAATCAACTTGATCACACAAAAGCACAATCTTGAGCAATGACATTAAACTTCAAATGAGATAAAACAGCAACTTCCTAAAACAAAGAAGTGGACAATCTTCTTCTTCTTCTTTTATATATAAAACATGAAGAAAGAATGAGAAAGGCTTACCCTGTCTTATGAAGAATGAAGAAACGTTTGGTGGAAAACCCAATGGAGCCCCTGATAAAAGACCCACTTGCAACACGATCAGAGGCTTTCAGAACACAAGTATGATCACAGAGGTACTTCCCGAGACCCCAAGAAGCCATAGCCACAGCCATTCTCAGATTTCCACTCAAAAAGACAGAAACTTTACAAAAGGAACAGGGTAATGAAGGCCAAGGAAGAAGAGGCTAGAGAGAAGAAACAAAAAGCGAAAAACCCAAATCAAAGAGCATGGCAATCTTGAAGAAGAAGAAGAAGAAATGGGAATGTGGTTTTTGGGCAAACAAGAAGGAGAAGAAAAAGTGGTGGTTGGGTTGGCGAGCTCTTGGAATATACGCCATTGGATAGATAGAGAGCCAACACTTTTTGTTCTCATGTATTTTATTTAAGGCCATTTATCTCATCATCAGCAGCAGCAAATTATCTCCAGCGTCCATTCCTCATCTCATCTCATCTCATCTCCATTGTCCATTTTATTAAATTACTGGAATTTTTCAATCCACCTTTCATCTATTGATTCGGTTGTTCCCATCTGCATCTAATCTGGAACCATAACAGCGACGCGTTTGGTCCAGCCTCGGGATCCCTCCCTCGATTCTTTCGTTTACGTAGCGGATAGGATAACTTTTTGTTAATGGAGAGGGCCACAAGCTTCAATCACCTCCTATGCGTCTAAAATCATCGTGCGAGAGAGCCGTGTGACTAGTATGTACGTTTGTTAATGTATTTTTTTGGAATATTTATAATTTTTAGTTTTTTTTTTTATTTTTTTTTTTTAAAAAGTGATTTGATATGATAAAGATTATATATAAATATTGTATTTGAGAAGACTCCTAAATAGTCAACCATAATTTAACATGCAACCAAAATATAAGGCGAAAAAGTAATGGACATAGATATTTTAGTTACAAAGTAAAAATTATTTGCATCAAAGAGAAAAATCACTCCGGGACTGTCAGACCTAGAAAATTTACTATTAAGAAGAGATAGCTAGTACAAGATAGTAGTACTCACAATATTCTTGAAGTAGTCATACATTGAACTTTAACAAGCACCTGCTTGTCTGCCTCTCAACTAGACCATTATTTGAAAAGTTTTTTTAATAGATTTCTTTAACTTAAAACTCTTCTCTAAGTTAGACTTCAAACGGTTGAACAATACAAACCAAATACTCTAAGAGAGTTAGCACATCTAACAATTTCTACATAAACACCCTCTCTTAGCAGTTAGCACAATGGAAATTTTATACTGAATTCTTACAATAACACAGCCTATGAGCCTCTTTAAATAGACTTCAAAAATCATAATTCTACTCAAACTCAAATTTGCATAGGCGGCATCCGGACCTGCAACTAAAACTTCATGAAATCACTAAATCGTGTCTGAACTTGCAATCCTACATCCGGACAGTTGCATAAAGTATTTAATCCACCCGCAGTCATCGCATCAGCACTCGAACCTCTTTGCAGACAGGTGTTCTCTGTGGCTTGCGTCTGCTAAGCCGTCCAGACTTCTTGCAGACTGATACTCTCTGTGGCTTGCGTCTGCTGAACCATTCAGACATAAGACTCTGAGTTTCTGAGCTAGGCGTCCAAACTCTGGCATCTGGGTGTCTGGACGGGCTGTAGGCAAAAAAGAAAATCGACTTTTTGAGTTGTAAAATCTTCAAAAATATTTCCTTCAACAGAGACTTGTCTTTTTAGAGATATTCTATGCATATTCATGCCTTGATCAGTCCTTTCCATATTGGAATTAATATTCTGTAATATTTTTCTGGAATTATGGTGTCCTTGTTATGGAACCCCTAATATGAAAGCGTTTTTGTCAACCAGAATGTAGCCAATTAAAATAAACCAACATCCTCCTTTTGATAAAGCTCCTCCTTTTGCAAGATGAAGCATGGGGAGTCAGGTGGCCTTCGGTCCTCCGACCAAAGGTATTCCGATACTCAAGTTAGTGTGCCTAACCATTGGAGAAGTGAAGGAGAGAGCTCCTTCGGGTGGGTGGAGCTTGTATGTACTTGCTAATAGGGGTGTACATGCGAATACGAATGCGATTATCTGCAAGAGGGTTGCTATACTTACAACCAACTTCCCACACTGAACTTCTCACACCCTGACGTGGCATGCCACGTTAGATTTTTTTCTCTCTTGTTTTTCACCCCTCGAACTGCCCACCTCGAGGCCAGAATCCAACTTGGAAAGTGCCAGATCCCGGCCGGCTCTCCAAATCTCAAGATGCAGTTGCCGGCCAATCAGATCCCGTCGTCCGGCTTCATTCGCTCGCCGGCCGTTCAAATCACGTCGTCCGGAGCTTCATTTGCCAGCCGGAAAGCGAGAAGAAGAAGAATGAGAGAGAATAAGAAGAACCAGAGAGAGAGAGAGAGAGAGAGAGAGAGAGAGAGAGAGAGAGCGTTGGACGGCCGGCTCTCCAAATCCCGAGATGCAGTCGCCGGCAGTTCAGATCCCGTCGTCCGGCTTCATTCGCCCGCCGACCGTTCAGATCACATCGTCCGGAGCTTCATTCACCGGTCGGAAAGAGAGAAGAAGAAGAAGAAGAACCAGGGGGGAGAGAGAGAGAGAGAGAGAGAGAGAGAGAGAGAGAGAGAGAGAGAGAGAGAGAGAGAGAGAGAGAGAGAGAGAGAGAGAGCGTTGGACGGCTGGCTCTCCAAATCCCGAGATGTAGTTGCCGGTCGTTCAGATCACGTCGTCCGGAGCTTCATTCGCCTACCGGAAAGAGAGAAGAAGAAGAACCACAGAGAGAGAGAGAGAGAGAGAGAGAGAGAGAGAGAGTTGGTTGAAAAAAAAAAAAAAAAAAAAAAAAAAAAGAAGAAGAAAGAAAGAAAGAAGAAGAAGAAAGAAAGAAAGAAAGAAAGAAAAGAAAAAAGAAAAAGAAAAATCTAAGGTGGAAATGCCAGGTCAGGATGTAAAAAGTTGGGTGTGGGACTTTGGTTGTAAGTATAGCATTTTCCTTATCTGCAATATTTGTGGCCGCAAAATCATATATCAATTTTAAATATAATCATGTTTTTATTAACCACATCCGTGCAGTTATTGTTGTTATTATCCACTATATGCATAATAGGTAATGAGCCTATTAGGGCATATTTGAAATGATTTTAAAAATAATTTAGGCCCATTTTTACTATTTTGGGCTTGTTTTAATTTTTTTGTTTTAAGCCATAATCTTTTGAAAATATATTTATTTCACATTACTTTTGCATTTTTGCCCAAGTGTTATACGAGAAAGTAACACAATCAACCAAATCAATGTAAACATAACTTATATCTAATTCAAAAAAAATCATTTCGGTGAATTTATTAAATATAAAATATATATTATGCGGATGCAGTTAATAACTGCATCCACATACCCTGTAACTATTATTTGCTTCCGCATATACAAAAAGCGGATGCTGGTGATTAATATACGCCTGCATGTCCACTCCTACTTGCTAAAGAGCAAGAGAGAAAATGTTATTGTTACCAAAAGGAGAGAGGGGAGACTTTGTATGAAGTCCCTCTCGGGTCTATTTTGGGCTTCTGCGCTGGTGGGCTCTCCTTGGGCTTGGTGTGAATGGGCCTTTAGTGAGCACCTCCAGCCCTCTTTTTGAGGTTCAAATGAAGTTTGCTGGGCTAGACTCAAACTTTCTAATCGAGCCTTGGAGCAACCCCTTTTGGGTTTGTGGACCTCATGAGTCTTGGGCAGTGAACGCCAGAGCATGCGTATTATTGGGTTTCTTTTTTATCCGAAGCCTGGGTCTGATCCGTACTAGGATCATTTAAGTCCTATTCAAGTTGTTTGTGAATTTATTTATTGTGAGAATAATAAAAAAAATAAAAAATAAAAAAAAAATAAAAAGAATACACTTTTAGATTTTTAAAATTTTAATAATAAACGCCTTAAAATAATACCAGATAGTACGTGGTAGGTTTTACCTATTACGTGACATGTGGCAAGTGACAAAGATTCAGAATAACTCTGAATTTTGAGGTCAGATTAACATAAGATGACAAAAGACTTACCAATGCAATTGGATATTTTACTTTGAAAGATTTATCCCTGAAACATTTCTTTTTTTTTTTTTTTCTTTTTTTAAACTTCATTTAACCGTACGGAAATTTTAATTTTTTTTTCTTTTTAAGAATATGCTTGAACTTCAAAACGTCTTAATTTAAGGTATTTATTTTTTGAAAAGTCTCAATAATAAGTCATCCATTAAGATTTTCTGTTAAATCATTTCAAAAATTTTAAAATAGCCTTATTTTTTCTAGAAAAAAAAAAAAAAAAAATTTAGGATTTAGGTATTGATTAAAATTTAATTTAATACAAGTTGCAAAAATGTCTATGCCTTAATCTTTGAAATATTTTATAAATTTTTAAAAAAAACTAAACACGGGTATTTTATAAATTTTGGTAGGGTTTAACGTAAAATTCTAACGAATGACCTGTTATTGAGATTTTTCGAAAAATAAATATCTTAAATTGAGACATTTTGAAGTCCTAGGACATTCTCTACAAAATGATGAAAGTTGGATATTTTAAATGTAGTTTATTTGTTTGGCAACCTGGAAAAAAGAATAGAAAGGAAAAGGACTATGAAACGACGATTTTGTTGTACGGAAACATATATTCAAGAAATGATGTTTGTAAAAACGCTTGAAGCCGTAAACGTTCTTCACATATTCACGATTCATTTGGGCTCACCAGATGACTTTAGTCATGTAAATGTAAAAGAGAGATGATTTTTTTTTTTTTTTTTTTTTTTTAATTTTTCATATTTAGTACAAATTTTTTTTTTTTACAAATTAGGGATAATTGCATTATTACTTTTTGGGATTGACCTAAATTACAGATCACTCCCTGCGGTACAAAAAGTTTATTGTGGTAAAGTATAATTACAAATTACTCCTTAAACCCGTTTTCCGTCCATCAAGTTAGCAGAATCCGTCAATGGATTACAATGCAAGTGATATTTAGAGATTGTCTCACTATTTATATAACGTGGCAAACTAAACGATTCTGTTAATTCGGTGGACGGAAAACGGGTTCAATAAGTGAATTATAATTATAGGTTACCACAAAGACCCTCCATGAACTTTTTGTACCACAATAAGTAATTCGTAATTTAGGTCAACCCCAAAGACCAGTGATACAATTATCCCTACAAATTAATCTAAAGTTGATTTGCGAAATAAATGGACACCAGATGTACAATAAATATAACATTACTGTAGTTTTAGAGTAATTCTACATATACATTAAGTGTCTATCAAGTGCTCTTAAAAAAAAAAAAAAATGTCCATTAATTGCCCATCAACAAATGAGGTAGCTTTTAAAATCATTATTGGGCGTGTCGATTGATCAAATGATGATTTTGATCAAATAATAATTTTAAAAGTCACTTTATTTTTTTATGGACATTTAATGTACTCCTAGAATTACTTGTAGTTTTAGGTTTTGACAAAAAATTTCAAACAACCCTTAAAAAAAAAAAAAAAAAAAAAAAAAAAAATCAAACAAAAAACGTAGGCCCAGCCCATTCTCCTGGACGAAGTCCTTGAAACGTTCGCACTGGGTTGGATTGGGATGCCGTGCTGACCCAATTCTATATAAAAGGCCTTGGTTTTTCTCCAGTCCCTGTGCGCCGTCTTGTGATAACAGTGAAGATTGCAGAAAGTCCGCGACTCCGAAAGAGCGAGCGAGAGAATTAGCCCACGAAACCTAATCGGCGACGATGATCTACGACGTGAACTCACCCCTCTTCCGATCCTTCCTCAGCCAGAAGGGTAGCTCCTCTGACAAGAGGTATTTCCTCGTATCTTTCTCTTTCTTTCTATTTTTGTAGATATGCATTTATGTGCTTATAGATATATTGGTTTGTGGGTTTTATTTGTGGTGAGTTTCTGGTTCTGTTGAAAGCTGTGGAATAAATGGATCAACTTAATGCCTTTTGGGTTGGTTGTTTTGAAGCTGTTGATGAATGGGTTGTTTTTGTGGACTCACTTTGTGGAAATAGCTTTAGAAAACTCGCTGTTAGAAATACTACTTTCCTTGGGGGAAAATTTGATTTTTTTTTGGGAGGAAATACACTTGTGGTTTGCTGCTTTGATACGAAAGCCCAAAAGGGGGGAATAGATTAATATGAAAAATGATTATAGGGGGCTTCCTTTGTTTGCAATTGAAACTCACTTGAATGCTCTCAATGAACATTGAATTGGTAAAGGAAATCGACTCAGGAACATTGGATTAATTGGACGCAGTGCGATGATTTTGATCTCTGAATATCTCTCGTATCAATCACACCTTCTTTGTGGGTTTTCCTACATCAGGGACTTGATTGATAAGTCTCTTATATTATAATTGGGATTTGATTTATGAGTAGTGCACTACAAATGACTGCATCCTCTAGAAGCTTGTTTGTAGTTATCCAAATTGTTTCCTCACCTTCTTGGGCTGTAGGCTGCTTCCCCCTCCCCCGTTCTGTTTAAAGCGGTACCCTTTGTTGGTGTAGTATGCCTGGTTATACAACAAAATCTATTACGTATATTCAAATCATGTTTTGTAGTGTTGTGTGTCTGTTCTTTTGTTTATATCTTTGTTATATGCACCGTCCTTGTTTGTTTTAGTGTTAGTTTTCTCTTTCATGTCCACCTCATAAATCATGTAAACCCACCAAAGTAGAGATCTACCAGAAGGAATTGCCTTATAGTATGAATGCTCTATCCTCTTTTGCTTCTTTTATGCAAGCAGTTTATCTGCTGAGATGAATACCTAAAATCCCTTTGGCATACTATAAATTTGCACACTGTAGTTACTTTCAAGGTTTTCCATTGGGGGTTTTGCAATTCTTTCTTCTTACTCAGATAAATTATTCATTTTAAAAAGAGTTGAAAGAACGGAATGATTATTAATATATGTTCTGCACTTGGAAGAAGTTGACACTGTACTTTACAAAGATGGCCATTGATATAGAAGGCGTGCATGCAAGCCAAGTCAAGCCAAGTAGTCACTTTCAAGCTTGGCTCAACAAACATACATGTTGGCTTGAGCTCGGTCTGAACTCAGGGCGAGCTTGAATAGGGGTATGAGAGCTTGGTTTGACTAAAATTGGCCAGGCTCAAGCTTGTCTTTAATAAAAAAAGAAAAAGTGAATTGCTTGGGATCAAGTTCAAGCTCAAGTCATATTTGATGGTATCTTCCTGTGAGTTTCTTTAAAGAGATGAAGTCTTTTATGTGACGAAGGTGATGGTGTCAGCTTTCCCAATTGGGTTCTGCTGTGGTGGTGTCAGGATCATGGAGAGATACATGAAAGTCTTTGCGTGTTGGAAAAAGAGTGAGATAACGCCATAAAATCACAAGTTGTAAAAGCAGTATAAATGGAGGAAAATACTGTCAAACAATTTTCGCAACTTTGAGAATAAAGTTGACGATTTCTAGAAATCATGAGTTTAGATAAAAGCATTGTCTCATCATGAGATGGAGGAACTACCTTCTTCTTCTTTTTTCTTTGTAACAGTATGTTAGGATTAGAAAAGAAATTGAGTGAAGAGAAAATGGGATGAACAGGAAAAAAAGAAAAGAAAAGGTGAAAGCATCATCTGTTTGAATGTTTATGTTTTGTTTGAGTTGATTTCTTTGATAGGAAATAAAAAAAGAAAGAAAAGTTTAAAAGTAGTAAATTGTATTATTTTTGGTTATTGGTTAAATTGAAAGGAAATTAAAGGAAAAAAGGTAATTATGGAATAAATGCCAGAATTTGATCTTAATTTTAAAATAAACATTAAATTTTCAATTCTATCAATATTTATCCTGTAATTTCAAGATTGACAAAATCTCTACATTTATAAGTTTCTGTTGACTAAAAATTACAAATGAGAAGTCTTGTTTTTTTTTATAAGTACAAATGAGAAGTCTTGTTAGTCATAAGAATATGCTCATAGAGGGGAAACAACTGGAAACGGTTGTTAACTCCCTGTAGGGTGAAAAGCCAAAAAAGGATATCTGACGAGGGGCTCATGTCTGATTAGCCAGTTGCTGTGGCAATAGCTTACTAAGGTAATGACCCATATAAACTGTGCCTTGAGACCTATCTGAATACCAAAACTCCGTCTATGTAAATTATAGGAAGTATTTTGACAAAAACAATTGCAAAAATGCTTACCCATGCATAGAACCCTAATAGATAAATGCAGTCCAACTAATGAAGCTGCCATTATTTTGCGTCTTTTTGTACTAACATATCGCTTGATGTTCACATGAGGAGTTTTTTAGTATCCAAATAGTTCACTGATGTGCAGATTGCAAAAATTCTAAAGTTTTAGAGATTAATTTGAAACGTATGTGGAAGGAAAGGAATGATAGAAACTTTGTAGACAGGGAGAGGACGCTGGGGGGAAATTTGATCCTTGTTTTACGAAACATTGTATTTATGGATGGCGGTGTATATGTCTCCTCAGTCGATTAATTATAGTGACTTCCTTGTTCGTTTTGCTCTTTGCCTCTTTCTAGTTAGGTGGTTCCTTTTATATACTTCCTATGTATTTAAGGGTACTTTACATTTCCCATAATATAAATATATTATACTTCAACGAGCTGTAAGCGAGTCGAGTTGGTGTAGGAGCGGCTCACGAGCCTAAACTAGCTGCGTTGAGTTTAAATGGGTTGGGCTCTAAATTTTTGTCCAAGCTTAAAATAATGGAACTCGAGTTGGGATTATTAGTGTCGAGTTCGAGCTGTTCATGGTTCATTTGCAGCACTAATCTAGATTGTTGTATATATTTGTATTAGAGCTGGCATTTTGTCACCTATACAAAGTAATACATCCTTAATATTTGGTTTAGTCCTGGTTAGTTGTTTTGGAGTTCAAATTTTTTTGGCTGGTTGGATGTAGTTTGATCATTGATGATTGGGTTCAGTTCTGGCCCACATACCAAATTCAACCTGATTTTTATGATTTCTTTATTATTCTTTTTTCATATATGTTCAGACTGATTTATTATATTAATATGTTTGAGTCTTATGTCATTTCATAGTGTGTTTGGTGAGGTATCTATAGTCTTATGCCAACTCTTAACATTTTCATTTGGATCTTTATCTGTGTCCCTCTCTTAGGTGAATATTCAGTCCTTTCTTCATCCATTAAAGCTCTTGATTTTGTTTTTAATATTGATACTTGGTGTGTTTAACCACCTATTTGGAGTATGCAAAATGCACATATGCGTGCATGACCTATTTTTGTTCTTTTCAATTCACTTAATCGGTTGATTTGTATGTCGTGAAATTGAACAGCGCAACTTGTTCATCTTGTTCCTCTGAAATGTTTCTGATTTCGGGATGTTTTTTCAATGTGGTTTCCAGGAAATTGGAAGAGCAGAAACCAAAGGAGCAGAGACCCAAAGCAAGCGAGAATAAGCCTATTATGACAGAGTGATATCCACTTGGGCTTTTTATGTTTAAAATGGGGTTGAGTGGTTGATGTTTGAACTGCTATTCTAAATGTCAACTTATTCTTGATTAAACCTATGGTTTTATGACTTTCCTTTTGACTTTGTAATGATCTCTGCTTGGACATGGATGTTATTTTGAGTTTATAATGGGATTATCAAGGACTGCTGGTTGACTTAAATAGGGTAAAGCTTTCTTTAGGAACAATTAAAGCTATATGCTCTGCCTTTGTTGGTTAAGATGCTGAAATTGTCAACAGTAGGCCCTTCTTGTCCATGTTTATATGGAAGTCATTATATTACCTGAGAACATCATGGGTTTGAGCCTTAAAGGTGGGGTCTGAGCTGAAATGAATTAGATTATTTACATCTAGCTCAGCAAATTTTAGCTAAAAATCACATTTTTTTTTTTTTAAATAAATAAATAGGTATCAACCTTTTTCAAAGCACTCTTTTTTGCCCATTTTTACTATAGGGTTAGCCGCAATAACCTTTGGCTGCCCTGCCCAATGAGAATGCCCCCGGTGGCTGTTGCTAGTCCTTTGTAGCCAGAGGCAAATGTCAATGTCTGGGGATTCCCATTCCTATGAGCAAACAAAGGCGTCAATATTTCCATTATTTTCTTTCTAAACAACAAATCAGTAGCTTCACATGAATGTTATGGTAAAATCTTGATGTGAAATGAAATAAGGAGTATGAATTGCATGAGTTAATTGAAACATTAGCACTGATAGCTTGGCATTCTTGTGAACTTTACTGCTCCATAAAAGGGCCAACTCCTTAATGAGAGCTTTTGTGGCTTTTCAACTGTCAAACAAGGAGTAATTATTAGATCAAAATCTAATAATGATAATCTCAAATTTAATGGTGATTTTAAAAGTCACTTAACATTTTGAATGACACAAAAATTATAATCCTTCCTATATCATTACTCGTAAAACAAGTGTTGTAATGCTATTCAAGTTCGGTGGTGTATGGCCGTACAGGTATTGCCACCATAAACTATGGGAGATAAGGCGTCATGCAGGATGAAAGATAAATAATCAAGTCTTTTCATTTTATTTAAATTACTAGTTTTATTTAGGTTATCAGTTTTTACTTTTATGTTTTGATGGTCAATTATTATTATGTAATTCAATGACAAGTTTGGCTCAAAATTAGTTGAATTAGGGTTTGGATTTTTGTCTGTCTCTATTTAAATTTGTTTTTGTACTCCAATGGATAAGATTGGATATCAATGAAACTTATATTTTTCTAAACTATTGACAGATTGATCTTTTCGTTGGTAACGTTCTATCAAACCCCATTATTAGCCAGTGAGATTTTGTTCAACATAGAAACCATAGATTTTTTCTTTATTTTTTGTTTTGTTAAAAAAAAAAAAAAAATTCTTGTCTTGCGTCAATTTTGGTATCACAGCACAAGAATTGATTGTTTTCCATAGCAATCAGCGATCTACAACCACTAAAAATCATTATTAAATTTTAAATAAATTACTTTTAAATGTTACATCCAATAATAATTTTTACTGTCCAACCGTAATATCTTTGGGAGAGAGAGAGTGTGTAGCACAAAAAATAAAAATAATAAAAAATAATAAAAAAAACCACGTTCTTCGATCAACACAGCCACATCTTCGTTCAGCCATCCCACCGACACAGCACCCAACCACTGCCGTGCGGTGACGCCCATATCCATCGTCAACCCACCGCACCAGCAGCCCACGCCACCTGCAAGCCTTCTTTTTTTTTTTTTTTTCCGTCGTTATCGGTGGAGAGAAGCTCTGTTTGTTGGCTCAGAAACAAGAAAACAATGAAGTCTTTCTTTTCCTTTGGTCAACAAAGGCAAAGCGGTAGACAAAAAGAAGAAGAAGCTAGAAGCAAGTAGCAAGCTTTTTGCTATGGTCAACAAGTCAAGAAACAACAAAAGCAAGCATATAAATAAAAGATTGCACAGTTCATAAAGGAAAATATCATGCTTGCATGTTTAAGATAGTTTAATTTAATCGTTCGTAAACGTTTACTTATATGCCTCTAATACTCATCCACAATCCCGGACATCTTAACTTTACATCATTGCAAATCATACTCTAAAATTAATTAGACATATTCCGATAAATATATATATATATATATATATATATATATATATATATATATATATATATATATATATATATATAAAATCTTAATCTTACACGTGAAATCTTAATCATGCATATAAAACCCAATTTATGCTTTAAACACCCTAATATCACCCTTTCTGCCTTCATTGATCGTTCGATTCTTAGGGGACGATTGATTGATATTTACCATAATCCAATAATTACTAAAAACTTTTGACAAAACCTAATCTTAAGTTTAACCAAGACTCCTGACAGTCTTAAAAAGCCTAACAAGCATCATCCATTGTGTTATACCGTGTTAAATATAAGCATGGTTTATGAGCATCATTAAAAGACATAAAAGATTCTTGTAATATATCCTAATCCATTTGCTAATAATAGGAGATAAGTGCATTCAAGCGTAAAATGATGTGTGTTTTAATGTTGTTTGTTATTTAAAAGAAAACAAATCTTAGAAGTCTAGTTTCCTTGCATGGATCTAATTTCTTAAAATAAAAATACCAACTTTAACTCATGGAATTAGAAAAACAACTAATTAAGCATAGTTAGATACGAAAATATACAATAAAATCGTGCATAAAAACTGAACCTAGATATTGTGATTAGCACATTATACCACAATGATAGAAGCTCTCTAAGCAAAACCTCCAAGAAAGCCCCCACCCCCTCCTTTCTCTCGATCTCTAGGGTTTAGGTTTCTAAAATGGGCAAAAATATGATCCAAGGTTCTTAATTAGTCCTTAAATAAAGCTCTCCCACAACCATGCAGGTAGGCATCTATCAATTGATCAATGTGCCAAGTGCATCGATTGATCAATGGTAAGGTCGATCGATCGATGCACTGAACCCTAAAAATTTTAAAACTCCTTTAACACTTTTTGTGTAACACTTGTACATGTAGGCATATGTATATTCTCTTTAATAAATTTGAAATATTGGTAACGACCCTATGGTTTATAAATGGGTAATTATTTTAAAATAATTTCCACATAATTACCGGGGCGTTACAAAGAGAGAATTGTCAATTTTTAGTGTTTTTTTTTAGCATTTTGGGAGTGAACAGTGCTCCATAAATTCTACACCAAATTGGGGAGCCGGATGGAGAGTAAAAAAGAGGCATTTTAGCATTGTGGCTCAACAAACTAAAAATTTCAGCAAAATAGAGAGCCTATAATGAGAATTATGCTCTATTATGCTGTGGAAGAGGGGCTTAACAAAATTAATATAGAGGGTGACTTGCAAATAGTTATCTCTGTCTTCCTCAATCCATGGATTTCTTTGGATTGGGAATTGTACTCCTCCCTATCTGAAGTTGGTTGGCTCTTAAACTTCATCTCAATTTGTGTCTTTTTGGAAAATTAATTAACTTCATCCCATTGCCAACTGGTTTACGTATAATCTTACAAGATGGGCCGCCTTTACTGGTTGCAGCTGAAGCATTCTCACTTTGTTTTTCTCACAATAGTTGTCTTCCCAATTAGTGATTTAAATCCCTTCTAGTTTCTCTTTCCTTATTCTTTTCCTTTGTAGTTGCATTTTTGCCTTTCTTTCCTTTTTTTTTGCTCAGGAAAAGAAAAAAAAATGTTCTCTATTGAGCACAAAATCGGTGAAGTACTTAGACCACTCTCACAAATTTGATTGCACATGCCTATGTCCATTTTTTTTTGGAAAAAAAAATACATATAACCCCCTTAAACTACTACTTCATTGTCAATATACCCCCCAAACTATTAATTGTATCAATATGCCCCCTTAAACTATCAAAAAATGTCAATGTCCCCCTGATGACAAAATACCCTTCATAAAATATAAAAATAAAATAAAAACTAAAAAATAATTAAAAAAATATAAAATAACAGAAATTTATACAAAAAAAAAAAAAGTGGTTCTTTTTTTTTTAAAAAAAAATAAAATTACAATTTTCTGTTATTTTTTCGTTTGCTTTTTCTTTTAAAAAAAAAATCATTCTTTTTCTTTTTTTAAATTTAATAAAAAAACTAGTTTTTCTTCTTCTTATTTTTTTTTCCATTTTTTTTAAAATGTTTTTATAATTTACAGTTATTTTTTCATTTGCTTTTTTTTTAAAAAAAAAAAAAAAAAAATCGTTCTTTTTTGTTTTTATATTTTTTTTCGTTTTTTTATTGAATTTTTAATTGTTTTTATTTTTTATTTTTTTTAAAAAAAAATTGTTAGTTTTAGTTTTTTTTTTTTTAATTTATCAGGACATTTTTGTCTTATTTTAAAAAAATTAAGGTCATTTTTGTTAGTCTTAGAGGAGACATTGACATTTTTTGGTAGTTTGAGGGGAGACATTGACACAATTAGTAGTTTATGGGGTATATTGACAATTGAATGGTAGTTTGACACAATCTGCAGTTAATCCAATATGTTTTTAGAGTTTGATTATAGCCTCTGAAGATTTGGCAGCAAGAGGGAAAGAAAAGAAAAGAAAAGAAAACCAATTGATATGCAAATAAAAATACTATGTACATGCTCCATAAAATTGTTAGCAATTTGAACAGTTAATTGCAGATCTCGGTCTACAAATCCTATACCGACATAGAATTGAAGACCAAGTACAAGGATGGCATTGATGCCTTGGTCAAAACGAGATGGGAAAGGAAATGTGGCAAAGCTTCTTCCATTGTGACCCCAGTAGCATGCCGGCAAAATCCAAAAGGGAAGCAAGAGACATATGGGTCCCTTTGAAGAGGTAAAAAGCCGGGGACATTGGGAGTGCATGCAAGGCCAGGGCATGAACTTGAGTGGCAATGAGTGGCTTCCCATGTGCAAATCCATCTTACCTCCCAACACCTCAATCACCATCTGTCGCCTAGCTATTTTCTAGTTTCATCCAAATTGAACCAAAAAGCTTCTAAGCATATATACATGGGTGGTTGCTATGTTGTAATCAGCATGATAATTAAAGGGCTACAATTTGATCTACTGACTCAAAAGCTAAGTATGATGGGTTGTAATTAATTCAAGGTAGTTGTGACATAAAAGTTACTATTAAGGTAGATTTTGACATTAGGGCTACTGCATTAGCAACATACATACGTGAAGCAAGAGTGGTTGAATGGTACTCATGTTTAAAGGATTCCATTCTAGTTAAAATTGAACTCGTTGGAATTGAGACATGTGTTCATTGTGCCTTGTTATAAGACGTGTCTGGCCCTATTCGAACGGATTCAGTTTCAATTAGAACTAGAGCCAAAGCCATCAACCTTTTGAAAGAAATCTAGGTTGTGAACAACAAGTTTTTCAATTTAGTTCAAAAGATCGATAAAACCTTTTGCCTACGATTTTGATGAAATTGAAAGTAGTTGTGCCATATATGATTACTACAGCATTGGCAACACACATACGATGGCACTAGAGAAGCAAGAACTGTGGAATACCTATGTTTAGGGCTGTCAATTTTTAATACGACAGGCAAATTTGACATGAATCCAATTCGAAATTAGTGTGTTATAATTGAAAGGTCTGACTCGTTTAATTAAATAGGTAGGGTTATGATTGATCTATATAGTCTTATACTTATATCTCAATATGATCCGAATCTGACATATGACATAAGAGCTTAGTAATTTTTTGTTACGACTCGCAAACCCAAGACGAAATTAGCGGGTTTTGGTTGAGGGGTATGAACCGTTTAATTAAATTGGTCAAGTTAAGGTTCACCTGTATAGTCTTATACCAAATGCCTCGACATGACTCAAACCCAACACATAAATACGAATTGCCACTCGTAGCTATATTTAAAGGATTCCATCCTAGTTGGAATTGAGACATATGTCTCTTGTGTCTTATTATAAGACTTGTCCCTATTTCAACCAAACTAAAACTAGACTCAAGCCAAACCCATGTTTAAATATGTCAACCTTTCTAAAGAAATCTAGGATGTGATCAACGAGATGTGATTGCTTTAAGTTTTTCAATTTAGGTCAAAAGACAAAACCTTTTGCCAAATATTGGGAATAAAATTTGGTAAAAAAGAGATTGGGGAAAGTTTGACTGATATGTTCTGTTAGAGTACTATTTCTACTACTGTATTACTCTTGTTTGTACCATATAATATCTGTTGATAATTATATTGCTTATAAATCCCTCAGTAGGTATCTTTTAATTATATTAATGAGATTAATAAGAAATTTAACCGAGTCTTCTTCATATCCCATCTCTCTTTCTTTAACCATTTCAACTTCACCTTAGAGAAAGTGAGATGGGAAAAGAAAAATAAAGAAAAAAGAGAGAAACAAGAAGACCAGAAATTAACATGTTTTGAGCTAGGAATATCATGTCAAGACAAAATTGACTAACAAGCTTCTTTCTTACTCGGAAACTACTGCAAATTTTTTGTGGACTCCTTGTTTACTATTTTGCAATTATTCTTGTAAATATCTTTTTTTTTTTAAAAAAAAGAAAAAAGAAAAAGAAGAAAGTGTAATGTTATTAAGTAAATTGTTATATGATTATTATATAATTAAGATGTTGTGACAGTAAAAATTAAAAATTTTCTTTTTTAAATAGAATCTTAAAGTTTGGAATCCGTTGTTAAATTTTGTGTTATTGTAAATATAATATGTTAGAGTACTCATATATATTATCATATTTTGTCCATGTAAATCTCTCATCTTCTTGTGTCATCACCCTTTCTTTTCCCATCTCAACTTTATGTTTGAAAATTTGAGATGGAAAATTATAGTGGTTTGATTACAAGCTCTAGCTCGTAGTTTTTTTAAGATTGTGTTAAGGAGCTTAAAAAAATATTTTTAGTATATGGAAAACTGTGCAAAACAAAAATGTCTATTTTGTAAAAAACCTTAAAAAAAAAAAATAAATAAATAAAATAAAATAAAAAACTTTTTTGTTCTAAAAAGGCCAAAATGCACTTTTGGAAAAAGCTTGAAAATGAAGCATTTTCTCATAAGCTCATTTGGATATAAAAGCTGTACTTCTTAACGCAATTCCAAACAGGTTCTAAATCCACAATGTTAATTTAATAATTATCCTAAAAGTTTAAGTCGCTAGAAATAGGTAAATTTAATTATTTAATTAATATTTTTAACACTCCCCCTTGTATGAGATCAGACAACATGTAAAATATTTTAATTGAAATTGTGGTAGCCGTAGAGCTGGAATTCAAACTCAAGACTTCTATTATAATATCATATTTCAACACTTATTCCAAAAATATAAACTTATAAGAAAAAATGAATTTCATTATTTAATTAATATTTTTAACGCAATGCACAAAATCCTAGTGGCAACGGTGTACAAACTAAGTTCTTTGTTCCCTCCGATGAGGGAATGATGCATCAGCTTGGAACATCAAACATGATAAACTCGAAAATACGGAATGCCACCACCAAAAGCCCACCGCCTTCTCATCCACCAAACGCCACTACCCCCATTCCTCCGCCGGATGCCATCGTGAAAAACAACCCCTTTCCTCCGCCGCTGCAATTTTGATGGAAAATATTTAATGTTTGCCGAAAAATAGTGTGTGGAGCTTAAGGATTGGAGAAAGATAGCGGGGGAGTTCAGCAAACAGGGATTTGGCTCAATCAAATGTTTCAGCCTTAAACTTTAAGGAGGCTTTGCCATACTGTTTGAAGGCACTGGAGATCCATAAGAAGCACTTGGGGTAGAATTGGGTGGATGTTATATATGCTAGAACGATTCATGGGGTAATCTATACTGGGTTAGAGGAGCATGAGAAGCCAGCGTTGGAGCAGAATGATTTGCACGAAATCTGAAAACTAATTTCTCACAAAATTTCAGAGACGGAGAAAAGGGGTTGTTGTTCGTTGTGGCGTCCAGTAGAGGAACGGTGGGCGGTAGCGTTCGGCGGAGGAGAGAGCAGTGGCATTGATGGTCTTGAATGGGGATTATGAAATTTGTCGATGAATTGAAGATAATGGAAACAAAAAATATGGTGTTTTCAAGTTTATCGTGTTTAGCGTTTCAAGGTGACGTGTCATTCTCTCGTTGGAGGACACAAAAGACTTGATTTGTGCAAAATCCCTATAGTCTAGGCATATAATACAAATAGATAACAGATATGTTATAGGATTACAAAACTACACATTCAGTACAGTATGGTAATTTACTAAAAGTCTTCCTTTGGCAGAAGTTGATTGGAAGTAATTTTGTTTGACAGCATAGAATTTGTACAGATTCCATGTAATTATTAACTATGACTTAACAGGGGGACTGTCTATGCAAATCTGAACAAAAAAAAAGGGAAAAGAAAAGAAAACATGGTGGTTATGGATAGACAGGAAAAAGTTTCTAAAGGTGCTTTTTCTTTCCAAGTGGTAGTTGCTCTCTCTCTCTCTCTCGCCAGTCTCCTCCCTTTATTCACGCCGCTCGATCACTTCCAAATTCTCACTTTTTCTCCTCCACTCCACTGCTAAAACAAAAACAAGAGGAAAGAAAGGTTTCCTACATCTCCCTTTCATTACAACCAAACCTTGCTCACAAAATGTCTGAGTTTTCTTTCTCAAACACCTTCAAGAAGACAGAATTCTCTAGCCTTCTCCTCTCTGACTTCTTCAAAATTTGTTTCTTCGTTCTCTCACACCCTCTCTACTTCTCCTACTTCATCTTCTTCTCCCCATATCTTCTCAAGTTCCTCTCTTTCCTCTCCCCTCTCTTCATCACCACCCTCCTCCTCCTTCTCGTTCTTCTCACTGTCTCTCCACACCTTGTCCAAGAAAAGCCTCACTCATCCGAATTGGGTTTTCTTGTCAGCACATCTCAAACTGTTTTGAACGTGTTGCAGCCAAAAGTGGACGATGACAGTGAAAGCTTTCACCAGTTTGAGGAGCTTGAAGTTTACAAGATTGTGTTCGACACCTCCAGCTTCGAAATCAGAGAGGAGGAACCTGTTGAAGTTTTGGAGGTGGAAGTTAAAGAAATTTGCTCATCACAAGCATATGATGAAGCACCGGTTGACAAGAGTTTGGTTTATGAAGGCAAATCAGAAGGAATCATCAGTGAGCAGAGTATGGAAGTGAAGAGGCTGGAATGCCTTTTTCAAGAAGAGAATGAGTTAGAAAAAACTATGTCGTTTTCAAAGGAAGAAAAAGAAGTCAACCCACCAGGCGTAGAGTCCTATAAAGTGGAAGAAAAAGAAGAAGAAGAAGAAGAAGAAGAAGAAGACAAAGAAAAAGCATCCAAAGTGATGGAGATTAATGCTCCCAATCTTGGAAGCTTTGGTTCAATGAGGAAAGAGAAGGAGTGGAGAAGGACATTGGCATGCAAGCTTTTCGAGGAGAGACACAATGTGGAAGGAGGAGGAGGAGGAGAAGGGATGGATATGCTTTGGGAGACATATGAGACGGAGTCCAATAAGGGAAAAGGTGGCAGCAACAGGAAGAAAAGCGATGACGATGATGATGATGAAGATGAAGAGGAAGACATGGATGAGCAGCTTTGCTGTTTACAGGCTCTGAAGTTTTCAGCAGGGAAGATGAACTTAGGAATGGGAAAGCCTAATCTTGTCAAGATCTCCAAGACCCTCAAAGGGTTTGGATGGTTGCACAATCTCAGCAGGCATGGCAAGAAAGGATACCGTTGAATTTTGTTCATGTTTAATTAATTTGGAATTATCAGATCATGTGTCATGTTTAATTAAGAATAACAAGTAAATATATATGCTCTTTTGTTTAACATTTTATTGGTCATCGATCATGAACATGTGCTTCAATCTTTCTTCTCTTCAATTTTGTGGATAGTGTGATTAAAAAGAAAATCATTAAACTCTGCTATATATATAGAGAGAGAAAGGTTTCTAGGTGAACTAGCTTTTAATAAGAGCAGCGTGGCAAAAATTCATCAGGCCAAAAGCATAACATTGCTTTTCTCCACAGCTGCGATCATTATCTGAAATTTGCTGGTTGCGCGTGGGTATGGCATGATCGGTGAAGTTCCTACCATATTTGCAATTAGCAATAAGTGTGTGCTGGAAGAGGATCGGGTGTGTTGTTCTGACAAGTCCTGTTTGGGCTGCCCGAACAAGTCAGGTGAAGTTCAGGAGGACACAGTTTCATTGCACGGGATCTGAATTCCATGATTCATAGAATTAGTCATGTCCAAATTGTAATTAACAGATCTTAGTTTGTCCAAGTAGCTTAGACCCACCTTTTTGAACTGTCTGAACACCTGTCTGAATACCTGAAGCTCAAGTGTCATCTGACATGACACTATGCAATGAACAATCTTATATTGCACGAAATTTAAATCCCACAATCCATGGAATAAGTGCCCTTATTTTTACCAGATCTTAGTTTGTCTAAGTGGCATGGACCCACCTATTTGATCTATCCGAAAATCCGTCCGAACAGGTGAAGCTCAGGTGTCCTCTCACATTATACTGTGCAATAAATAGTTTTATATTTCACGAAATCTAAATCCCACGATCCATGAAATAAGTGTCCTTATTTTTACCAAATCTTAGTTTGTCCAAGTGGCACATACCCACTTGTTTGAGGTAAAGTTCGGGTGTCCTCTTACATTACATTGTGCAATGAACAATCTTATATTTCATGGAATCTAAATCCCACGATCTATAGAACAAGTGTTCTTATTTTACTAGATCTAAGTTTGTCCAAGTGGCACAAACCCACCTGTTTGAGCTGTCCAAAAATCCATCCGAACAGGTGAAGCTCAGGCGTATGTTCTCTCACGTTACACTGTGCAATGAACAGTCTTATATTTCACGGAATCTAAACCCCACAATCCATGAAATAAGCGTTCTTATTTTTAACAGATCTTAGTTTGTTCAAGTAGCTCAGATCTAATTACCCGAACACTTGTCCGAACAGGTAGAGTTTAGGTGCCCTCTCACATTACATTAAACAATAGACAACCATATTGAACAGGATTTAACTCTCCTAGCTACCTCATGCATTATAATAGAGAGAGGCCACAGCAATTGCCTCCATCCGAAAAAAGGTATGGGTAACTATATAATAATGGTTTAAGGGCCCTTCGATTTATAATGTCACATGTTGTGCTGTGATTATATGCTAGACAACCAGATGGGAGGTGCATCCATGATCCAACAGTCTTATTATGATATTTGGTAAACCTTCTTCATTAGCTATTAATACTTGCGTTCACATAGATCGAGTCGACCGGCATCCTAGGCAAAGCTAGCCGAGGATGCCATGATTCTTTGTTTGATCAATTTGGGTCGGATCTAGAATCCTAGAAGATTTGCATTGACTTCCTGCCTGGGTGGCCAGTCTCGTGAATAAGTTCAGAGTTTCCGTTCCTTTTTTGTTTTCTAACACAAAATTATTACGATAAATGCTACTTTCGTATTTTTTTGTCCTTTTTTTTTTTTTTATATGACATTGTTAATTCATTATTTCTTTTCTTTTTAATTAAAATTAATATAAAAGTAAATTAATTTTTGTCTTTTTTGGGATTTGATTCTTGTTCAACACCATCACAACAACTGCACAACAACCCTTCACATGAGGGTGGGCCCTAGTGTATGAGACCCACCCTCATGTGAGGGGTTGTTGTACAGTTGTTGTATTGGTGTTGTAAATCTAACATTTTTCCTAAAGTTAAGCAGCATATAATGAATAGAGTAATATTTGCTGCATAATATTTATACACACTTTTGTACAACAAAGCTGACGTGAAAATTGCTGCACAACATTACACGCTTTGTAAAAAAAGAGGAGTGATTGTTACACTCATGCTGCACAACTCCTGCACTCACACCAGACACAAGGAAGTGGGGCCCAGTGTGTAGGTCTCACTTCCTTGTGTCTGGTGTGAGTGCATAAGTTGTGCAGGTGAAGTGTAACGATCATTTTCCGTAAAAAAAATTGAAAATAATTTTTATGTCAGCTTTGTTGTACAAAATGTGTACAAATATTGTGCAGCAAACATTACTCTAATCAATATGAAGGCCCTACGAAAAGATAAAGTAGAAAGAGTAATGTTATATAACATACTTTTGTTCCATAATTATCCAATAATGTTGATTAGGCAATCCCAACTAATTTTTACTTTTTTTTTTTTAACAAATACTGATCAAAGGGTTGGTTGAGAACGTCATGTCACCATTATAAGATAATTATAAGGAAAAAAATGTTGTTTTTAGCATTATTCAATTAGAAATGGAATTTGGGTCATGATAAATACAAGAATTTAGTTTAGAGTAATGTTATATGCCATATTTTTATCCCACAACTATCACACAATGCTAACGTGACAATCACAATCAATAATTTTTATTTTTATTTTTATTAAGAACTAATTTAAGAGTTGGTTAAGACTGTTACGTTAACATATTATGAAATAATTGTTGAATAATAATGTAGTTTATAGCATTACTCTTTAGTTTAACATAATGGAGTTGGTATGACGATGATTGCTCAGATCTAAAAGGCAGCAAAAGGCAAACAAGTAGATTTTCTTGTTCAAAACAATAAATGGGTGTGTTACTTGTCCACATAACAAATGTGATAGTAATAGGGTAATTCGATGAATTTTGGACCCCCATACGGTATTAAAGTAGTTCAAAGAATCTTAAGCCTCTTTACATATGTTAAACATTTGATAAAAATGTAAATTCTCTTCCCCGTTTGATTAAAACTTAACTTCTTTAAATAAATTACAAAAATATGATTCTTAAGCAACTTTTTAAATGTTAGATTACTTATCATCTTAATCCTATCATGACTTACACTTCAAAAAAAAAAAAAAAAAAATTCTATCATGAATTAAAAGAAAGGATAAAATACAAGATAAATTATTATCATCTTAGACAAGATTTCTTTCTTTTTCTTTTTCTTTTTTGTTTTGTTTAAAAAAAAAATAAAAATAAAAAATCTCGTGTTATAAATTTGTAATTTTATTTTTAATATAGGAGAAAATTTAAGAAGAGGAGGCCAGCTTGTCACCATCGCATAGTTATTTGCTAGCTCGGTTCAAAAAAGTTTGGGGGACCCAAAGACATTAAGGACAAATTAAATCAATCATGACTTTTTTTCAACGTTACGCAAAGAGTTGTTAGATTTATTTAAATAAATAAATAAAATTATTTATTTTGAATATTTTAAATAATTACAAAATATATTTTATATCTAAAAGTTTAATGTGCATTTAATTCAAAAAACCAAAAGCTAACCCAATAAACCGAGTTCACCGACCAGTCAACACACAGAATTCTCTCTCAAACCACTTTCATGCCACTTGGCCACCTTCACGCCACGTAGGCTATTTTAATAAGGAAAATGCTCAAATTACAACAAGTGCACTACACCAAGGCACATTGAAGGGAACCCACATGTATAGGTCCCATCTCAATGTACCTTGATGTTGTGCACTTGTTGTGCATGTATTATCTCCCTTTTAATAATCACCTTGTGATCCCCAAATCTCAAGCATATGGCGCGAGGAAAAGTGAAGGAACGGAAGATAAACCACTTCAAAGACTATTATCGAGAAGGAACCGACATGGAGCAATTGAGGACATGCCATTATAAAAGGCAATCTACAACTAGGTAAAAGAAACCTTTGGTCTCTTCTAAAAACTTAGCCCTATTTTACGTCTTTCAAATTTTGAAAAAGATTAGCATGTTATTTAAGGATTTTGCGGTTACAAGAGAGATTAATATGCTCTTGAAGGTGTCCATTAAGTTGGATTTAGTGCTTACAATTTGTGATCGTTGGATTAAATGATTTTGGACCATTGGATATATCCAAAATCACTATAAAAATATGATCATTTGGCTATATGCATATATACACTAGCAAATAGTTTTTCTCTTGTCTCTTACGAATTTCTTTTGTGCAATTCGAGTGTTTCAGTTCACTCTAGAAAGTGCTAATTCTAGAGTGACTATAGAGCTTCATTGTATCCTGAGAAAGTTTTGTCAAAAACCTTTTAGCACTTTAGAAAGTGGATAAAATAAGTTCTAAAGATATCGTCATTGTGATTGAGTTTGAATTCTATATTTCAATATTTTTTTGCCTTCGTAATCCCGTTTATTCTATAATTTTTCAACCATCTAAATATCTCAAAATATGATCCAAAAGAATAGAGTAATTCTAAACGTTGTCATACCTATCTCTCTTGTGTTCATCTAGTAATCAATCACAATTCTAAAAATAATTTTAACAGTTACACCATTATTATAAGGACATATTTTCAATATTCCAACGAGGAAACCTGTCCCATACAATGTTCCAACAGTAGAGAACAATTTTAAAAATGCATCATTATTGTATGTATATTTTTATAAAAAGGTAACAGCTTAAAAATGTAACTATAGAAGATGACAATCTAACCAATTAAAATGAAAAAAATTAAAATTAAAATTAACATGCTCTCTTATCATGCTTTTTTATGGGTTGTGATGTTGGAAGGCAAATACATAATAGAAAGCCCGCCCATATTGAATAATTCACTGGAGACCCTCCAATTTATGGTCACAATTCCTTGAACTTTTCTGTCTATTGTTTCCTAAATTACTTCATGCACTTGGTGTGGGTGGGTTGGTTTGTCTAGCGTTGGATGATGATTAGAGGTGTGGACGGAATATTCGATTGTCACCTACGGCCTATCGATCGCCACTAACCGCTTACAGAATTTCGGCAGTTCGTAGTCCGAATAAAAAATTTATTTCGATGTCAGTTCGATTTGGTGGGCAATAGAATTTTTATTTCGATGGTTAATTAAACCGAACCAAATTGTGATTAATTGTTTAGCCCAAAACAACCCATTTTGGCCGATAAAAATAGGCTTGACCCAACATAAAAAGCCCACGGCATTATGGCTCGTTTGGATATACATTTTTTTGAAAAATTACGAATATCGAAAGAATTTTTTTTTTGAAATTATGTTTTGATTGTTTAAAAACCCTAAGACAAAATTAGAAAAAGTTGGATAAAATCTTAGTAGAATTTGAATTCTAAAAAATATTATTTAAAAAATCAAAACTATCCAAACATGCCATAACCGACTTCACCGAGTTAATCGAAATAGTCAAATTTTATTCATATCAGTATAAAGTCGGTTAATTAACCGACTTTTTCTGGTTCGGTGGGTAAAAATTTCTTTATCTCTACTGATTTAATCGATATCCAGTCCTAATGATGATAACTAATGTTATTAGTGTTACGTTATTTAAAAAATTTTAAATAACATGACTATATATATATAAAATTTAAACTAAAAAAAAAATCATTTTCAAACTTAAAATGAAGAGGATCTTGATGTGATTGTGACCAAACTTGAATGGATATATTCTTTTACAGGCTGGACTAATTACATATTCTTCCTTAAATTTCTTAATCCCCACTAAATGATGATGGTAAATATTGGTAATCCCCCTCCCCCTTTTAGAGGCCAGACAAATTACAAGCATAAGCTCGTTGAAGGAGCTTGAGTGTTAGTACTGTATTAAATCATTAGTGTAGGTTTAAACACTTTATTAATAGGTGCGGTTTAATACGTGAAATAATTAATTAAAATGAGAAGTAAATGGTAGAGATAATATTAGTGGTTGTATAGAATTTTGGGATAAATAGTAATTTAATATACTGTTAGTTTTTGTATGGACTTTGTGATTGGACAATAACTTTAATCCTCTTATTTTGACACTTTACCCAAAGGACAATTTTTAAAGTTTTGGTGAAAAAGAGTTATTCACGTGACTCGATTTCCATCCAAAGTGACGAATAATATAAGCGGATGGTATTTTTTTACTACCGTGAGATACATTGAATAGTCTATTTTCGATTTTTAAACATTGATTTCAAGAATAAAATGTAATTTTTTTTTTTTTTTTTTTCTAATCCCCTAAATCTTTTGCACCTGGACGGCGGGACTGAAGAGGATAACGATAGATCGAGACCAGTAGGTTGAGATTTGATTACATGACCATAGATTTTTATTTTTATTTTTTAAAAAAAGAAAAAGAAAAAGAAAAATAAATTATGACCAATCTTTATGTGTCCTGTCGATCTTTGACTTCTGTTTTGGGGTCGACTCATTATTTGATTTCACAAACATTACTCAGTTTTCTTTTGGTTTTTGGCTCGTTTAAAAATTACTTTTTAAGTTTCCAAAAACAAAATACTTCCTGGATTTTCATCATTTCAAAAATTAGTTCCATCAACGTTTTATCTAGGATCCTTCTGTTTTGAACTACAATTTTTTTTTTGGAAAATAATTTCAGTTGAAAATATTTTGTTAGCATTTGACTCGTACGAAAAATAGCGATTAGAGCAATTGCCGGTGACGGCATAAAAAGACCGGCAACTTTGGTGGCGGCCGGCGACCTTTAGCAGGATTCCGATGACTTCTGACGGCGGCGGAAAATAAACTGTGAGAGATAATACGTGCAAAAATAAAGAGTTCAAATTTGAAAAATGATTTATAATAATAAAAAACGAAAACAAATTTCTAAATCCATCATTTTTTATAACACCAAACATCAAAAAATATTTTTTTAAAAAAAGCCTTCAAATATTTTTTATGCCGACCGAGCTTAAATTGTTGACTAAATTTTGTTTCATGTCAACTAGGGACCACATCAGACCACATCAATCAATAGCCATGTAATTAATCACTACCCATGAAATAACAATTTTATCTTTAAAAAAAAAAAATAAACAAACAAACAAACGCATGTGTTGTGTGGCGACCTCCACCCCCACTGCACATGAGTGTTTTTTTTTTAAAAATATATATATATATATATATATATATATATATATATATATATATATAATTTTACATAGAACTGGCAACTAGCTACGTAATAGAAATTTCATCAGCAATTTGAAAAAAAAATAAAAAAACTAACGGGATTGATTCTTATAGTGACGAAAACCAGGAAACGAACTAATTTTTAAATTCCTCCAAATCAAGGGATTAATTTTTTATTTTCCCTAAAATTTGTACATATAAGACCTATTTCCACGAACCGTCTCACAGACCAATCAAGTTTTGCCATGTGTATTTTGTTATGTGTTTTTCCTTTTCCATGTTGTATTTACTTATAAAAAAAAAAAAGGTTTGCCAAGTCTAATTCCTATTCTAGTGTTCATAGGTCCACAAATACATTCTTTATCACCAATCGATGTTTCCATCAGTTTTTTTTTGGGCCATTTTCCAACTAGTTTTCAGTCTCAAAAGTCAAAATCCATTACTTTCAGCAGTTTTTTTAGGCATGATTGGGGGTAATAATTGTTGTTTTATTATATTTAATGATTTTTTAAAAATATGTTTGAGTTATTTTTTAGAATTCAAATTCTAATAACATTTTATTCATTTTTTTTTAAAAAAAATTATCTCAGTTTTTCGAAACCATCAAAACATAATTTCAAAAACTAAGTTCTCTAAGTAATCATAATTTTGAATATAATACAAAATAGTAGAATATAATACAAAAAAATCATACACCCAAACAAACTCTTAAGCATTTTTTAGTCCACTTTCACTTTTATCTTTCAAATTTCAAGTTTCAGCTTTTTCGGAATATCTTTATTGGATTATTTTTGGACCTTTGGTAGCTCTAAGAGTTTAATGTAATTTTGTTATTTCTTGATTTTCTAGAATCTTTTATATTGCTAGGATTAGGGTTTTTTTTTTTTTTTTTTTCTGCTATAAATTTGTACTATTCAAACTCATTCTTTATCATGATAAAATTATAATTAGATTACTTCTCTACCTTGTGGGTGGATTCAAGATGATATCTTTACACTATCATGCTTAATCACCTAATAAAATATATATATTTTCACCTTTCTGAAAAGCAAATCACAAGCTTGTACATGGTTCAGAATCTATTTGGACATGTGATTTTACAAGTTAAAAATATATTTTTGGAAAAGTACATATATCCCATTTAAACTACTACTTAATTGTTAATATACTCCTAAAACTATCAATTGTATCAATGTTCCTCTAAGACAAACAAAAAGACAAAAATAACCCTAATTTTTTTTAAATAGGACAAAAATGTCCTTATAAATTCAAAAAATAAAATAAAATAAACTTAAACAAAAAATAAAAAAATAAAAGCATTATTTTTTTTTAAAAAAACAAGTGAAATAAATTAAATAAAAAACGAGAAGAAGAAAAAAAGAACTATTTTTTTAAAAAAAAAAAAAAAACAAATGAAGAAATAACTGAAAATTATAAAAACATTTTATTTTTATTTTTTAAAAAAAAAACTAAAAAGAAAAAAGAAAACCAGTTTTTTAATTAAATTAAAAAAACGAAGAAATAACTGAAAATTATAAAAAAAAAAATTAAAAAGAAAAACCAGTTTTTAATTTTTATTATTATTATTATTTTGTATAATTTTTTGTTATTTTATATTTTTTTAATAATTTTTTGAGTTTTTATTTTATTTTAATAATTTTATGAATGTTATTTTTGTCATTAGAGGAACATTGACATTTTTTGGTAATTTAGGAAAGGATATTGACACAATTGGAGTAATGCTACATGTCATACCCATGTCCCTCTTGTGTCCCTCTAAAAATGAGGTGGCTTTTAAAATCACCATTGAGCTTGTGATTGATCAAAATTGAATTTTGATCACATGGTGATTTTAAAAGCCACCTCATTTTTAGAGGGACACAAGAGGGACATGGGTATGACGTTTAGAATTACTCACACAGTTGGTAGTTTGGAGGGGACATTGACAATGTAGTAGTAGTTTGATGGGGTTATATCTACTTTTTCCTATATTTTTGAACAAAATTATGAAAATTGTCTTGTTTGAAAGTGTGTTTGAAAAAAATAACAGTTTGAAAACATGAAAAAAGTCACCTCACCCTTTTAGAGGCCAGACAAATTACAAGCATAAGCTCGTTGAAGGAGCTTGAGTGTTGTACTATGTTAAATCATTAGTGTAGATTTAAACACTTTTTTTAAGAGGTGCAATTCAACACGAAAAATAATTAATTGAAATGAGAAGTGAATGACAGAGACAATGAAGCTGTTTGGCAACCCATTGATAAATTTTCAATTCCCTTTTCATTTCTCCCAAAAAAAATCAAATCAAAAACATTCTACTTGTTTTACACTTTTTACATCACATCAATAATTTTTTATTACTATTCGAATAAAAAAATTTACTACAAAAAACAAAACATTTTCACTTTTCCATAAAACATTAACAAATTTTATATCACATCAATCACTTCTTACTACTATTCAAATAAATATTCAATTTCACAATTACTTATCAAACAACTCCAAATTATTACCGTTGCCAAACAAGCCCATTAAGTACGTGGGGTCTGATTCTTTCTAAAAGTCAATCATATACTATAGTTTCCCCGCCCCCCCTAAAAAAAACTTCTTTTGCTCCCTTCTGAGTTAGAGTCCATTTAGTTCTGTAATTTTGCAAGCCAAAATTACATTTTTATTCAAAATCATGGAAAAATATCTTGTTTAGGAGAACATTTTTCAAAAAATGGTGGTAAAAAAATCTACATTTTCAAATTGTATACAAATATGTGTTTTTAAAAACACAATTTTAATGATTAAACTGTAATTTTACCAAACGCTTAAATACTTTTTAAAATTATATGTTTCGAAATCGTTATTTTTAAATCACACATTTTGAAATTACAAAACCCAACCAATCTCAATAAATATTTAAAAGAGTTGAAGTACTACGTTATCCTAGCCGAGGATCAAAGGTATATATGTTTTATTATGTAATAACATGCTTATATATATATATATATATCCTATTTTTAGCCCTAACCAAATCCACAATAACTTTTTTAATTTTCTTCTATCTCACTAAAAATTAGGTCAAAACCAACAAGATGAACAGTTTTGGGTGGACCTCACATACTATTCCAATATTAGTGGTTGTATAGAATTTTAGGACAAATAGTAATTTAATATACTGTTAGTTTTTGTATGGACTTTGTGAGTGGACAATAACCTTTTTTTGTTAAAAAAAAAAAAAAAAAAAAAAAAAAAAAAAAAAAAAAAAAAAAATTCCTCTTATTTTGACACTTTACCCAAAGGACAATTTTTAAAGTTTTGGTAAAAAAAAATCATTCACGTGACTCGATTTCCATCCAAAGTGATGAACAATATAAGCGGATGATATTTTTTACCACCGTGAGATACATTGAATAGTCTATTTTCGATTTTTAAACATTGATTTCAAGAACTAAAATGTAATTTTTTTTATTTTTATTTTTATTTTTACTAATCCCCTAAATCTTTTGCACCTGGACGGCGGGACTGAAGAGGATAACGCTAGATTGAGACCGGTAGGTTGAGATTTGATTTCATGACCATAGATTTTTATTTTTTTATTTTTTTATTTTAAAAAAGAAAAAAAAAATTATGATCAATCTTTATGTGTCCTGTCGATCTTTGACTTCTGTTTTGGGGTCGACTCATTATTTGATTTCACAAACATTACTCAGTTTTCTTTTGGTTTAAAAATTACTTTTTAAGTTTCCAAAAACAAAATACTTCCTGAATTTTCATCATTTCAAAAATTAGTACCTTCCATCAACGTTTTATCTAGGATCCTTTTGTTTTGAACTAAAATATATATATATATATATTTTGTTAGAAAATAATTTCAGTTGAAAATATTTTATTGGCGTTTGACTCGTACGAAAAATAGCGATTAGAGCAATTGCCCGTGACGGCATAAAAAGACCGGCAACTTTGGTGGCGGCTGGCAACCTTTAGCAGGATTCCGACGACCTCTGGTGAGTGGCGGCAATGGAGAATAAACTGTGAGAAATAATGCGTGTAAAAATAATGAGCTCAAATTTAAAAAATAGTTTATAATAATAAAAAAAGAAAACAATTTTCTGAATCTATCATTTTATATAGCACCAAATTTAAAAAAAAATATTTAAAAAAAGAAAAAAAACTTCAAAGATTTTTTATGCCGACCGAGCTTAGATTGTTGACGAAATTTGCTTAATGTCAACTAGTGACCACATCAATCAATAGCCATGTAATTAATCACTACGCATGAAATAATTACCTTTGAAAAAAAACAAAAAACAATCAAACTAACAAACGCATGTGTTGTGGGGCCTACACCCCCACTGCCCATGAGGTTTTTTTTTTTTTTTTTTTTTTTTTTTTTTTTTTTAAATATATATATATATATATATATATATATATATATATATAATTTTACATAGAACTGGCAACTAGCGACGTAATAGAAATTTCATCAACAATTTAAAAATAATAATAATAATCTATATAAAATAATAATAATAATAATAATAATAATAACAATAATAATAACAACGGCGGGATTGATTCTTAAAGTGATGAAAACTAGGAAATGAATTTTATTTATTTATTTTTTTAGGCCTAAGAACTAATTTTTAAATTCCTCAAAATCAAGGGATTAATTTTTTATTTTCCCTAAAAATTTTAATTTTTATTGAACAAATATTTCCATGAACCGTCTCACAGACCAATCAGGTTTTGCCATGAGTATTTTGTTATGTGTTTTTCCTTTTCCATGTTGTATTTACTTATAAAAAAATAAAAAATAAAAAAGTTTGCCATGTCTAATTCTTATTCTAGTGTTCATAGGTCCACAAATACGTTCTTTGTCACCGATCGATGTTCCCATCAGTTTCTTTGGGCCATTTTTCAACTAGTTTTCAGTCCAAGTCAAAATCAATTACTTTCAGCAGTTTTTTAGGCATGATTGAGGGAATAATTGTTTTTTATTATATTTTATGATTTTTTAAAAACATATTTGTGTTATTTTTTAGAATTTAAATTATACAAATATTTTATTTATTTATTAATTTTATCTCATGTTTTCTAAACCATCTAAACATAATTTCAAAAAATAAGTTATCTCATTAATCTTAATTTTGAATATAATACAAAATAGTAAAATATAATACGAAAAAATCGCACACCCAAACGATCTCTTAAGCATTTTCTAGTCCACTTTCACTTGTCTTTTCTCTTTCAAGTTTCAAGTTTTAGCTTTTTTGGAATATCTTTATTGGATTATTTTTGGTAGTTCTAAGAGTTTAATGTAATTTTATTATTTCTTGATTTTATGGAATCTTTTATGGGTTCGTTTGGGTTTGCGATTTCAAAAAGTGCGATTTTAAAATGTGCGATTTTAAAAAGTGATTTTTAAAAATACAGTTAAGTGTTTGGCAAAATCGCAGGTTAGCCTTTTAAAATACTGCGTTTTCAAAAAATCACCACATTGCCTGCGATTTGAATAAACACTTTTCTGCGTTTTCAAATCGCAATTTTTTAAAAATGCAGTTTCTAAACGGTTCATTTTCTGCGATTTGGATTAAAATCACACTTTTTCTCTACGAAATCGCAATCCCAAACGCACCCTATATTGCAAGGATTAGGATTTTTTTTTTTTTTCTTGCTATAAATTTGTACTATTCAAACTCATTCTTTATCATGATAAAATTATAATTAGATTACTTCTCTACCTTGTGGGTGGATTCAAGATGATATCTTTACACTATCATGCTTAATCACCTAATAAAATATATATTTTTACCTTTCTTAAAAGCAAATCACAAGCTTGTACATGGTTCAGAATCTATTTGGACATGTGATTTTACAAGTTAAAAGTATATTTTTGAACAAAATTATGAAAATTGTCTTGCTTGAAAGTGTGTTTGAAAAACATAACGGTTTGAAAACATGAAAAAATTCACGTTTTTAGATTGCATGTAAATGGGATTTTTTTTTTAAAAAAAAAATCCGTACAATTTTAAAGATTGAACCGCGATTATATCGAATGTTAATTGCATTTTTAAAAATTATGCTTTAAAATCACTATTATTTGAACTATACATTTTGAAACCTCTAAAACAAACTAATCATAACACTTTAATTTGTTATTTTTCTGTAAACACCATTTGTATGCGTACAACTATAACATACTCTAGGGCCGTGTCAATTATTTGGCACATTTTTTTTTTAATTTTTGTTTATTTTCAATGAACATGTTATGTTGAAGCTTATTATTAGATTTTCCAACCCTTTTTTCTGTAATTTTCGTCCCTTTCCCCGTTCCTTGTTTGTAATAATTTTAGAAAAAACCAAAATGAACCAATAACATACACTAAAACCTAGATTAGGCCCTTATATATATAAAAAGTAACAATAATAGCACTAGTAAATGTACAATATTTTAAAACAAAACATTACGAAAAGAAAACAATTCATTAATAATAATAAGAAGAAGAAGAAGAAGAAAAAAAAAAAGTACATATATCATCTTAAACTATAACTCAATTGTTAATGTCCTTCCAAACTACTAATTGTGTCAATGTCTCCTCTAATTCTAACAAAAAGACAAAAATGACTTTATAAATTTGGAAAAATAAAAAAATAAAGAATAAATATTTTTTTAAAAAAAACAAACGAAAAAATAAATGAAAATTATATAAAAAAAAATTAAAACACAAACGAAAAAAAAACCAGTTTTTTATTTTATTTGTTTTTCTTTGTATAAATTTTTGTTATTTTAGATTTTTTAAATAATTTTTTTAAAAAAATATTAATGTTTTTGTTAAGGATATTTTTGTCATTAGGAAGGACATTGACATTTTTTAATAGTTTAGAGGGAGAGATTGATACAATTGGTAATTTATGAATGACATTGGCAATGAAATAATAATTTGATATGATTTTTCCCTAAAAATAACTTGTAGTTGTATGCTGAGTTGTCACTTAATACTAGACATTAACAAAAAATAACATTAAAAAATAACTTGTAGTTGTATGCTGAGTTGATATTAATCAATCATGAAACTTTATTAGTTTTTATAACTAAATGCTATTTTTTAAAAATAGAAATTTTAGATCCAATCAACAAGAAGGATGAGTTCATTTATAGTTCATCTCATTGTTTGATTAGATTCAATTAAATATTTCTTTTTCTTTTGGGATAAGTAAAATTGTCAGAAATGTTAATCAAGATTGTCTATAATTTATTCCGAACGAGATTTGCGGTCTAATACTGCAAAGAACCATATTTCTTATGGCGTACATCGATCCATCATATACTCCAATAACTCAACAAAGTTATTTCTGTTCTGTATCCTAATGACACACATTCTCCATATATCTTTTGTTGAAATACATTCTCATAGAATTACCATTTGATTCATCCTCCACCCGACAAAACTGACAAACTGGGTTTAGAACAATACTTCACTTTTACATATTCACTTTTGTAGAAAGAATATTATGACAAATTCACTGTAGAAATGGGGGTGTTCACCCATTCAAACCAACTAATATCTGAAGCTGCCCAGTCTTTAAAAGAATTTTCAGAAGCTAATGATAAAAATGTACTGGCTCTGATCCCCATTGGCAATCTAGTCCTAGAAATATGAAAAGCTCCACCCATTGGTATGTATAAAATTAATTGGGATGTGACAATTGATTTCAAAAATAGCACAGGGGTATTGGCATTATTGTAAGGGATTGCGGAGGGTAGGTAATTGCGGCAAAATTTTAGACTATATGTGTAAGGCAAGAACCTATGGTGGCTGAAGCCCAAGCAGCTTTGTGTGCTAAAAAATTTTGTTGTGATTTAGGACTCCATAATATTATTTTAGAATGGGACTCTTTACATACGGTTAATGCGGTCAAAGCAAATGATCTAAACTGGTGTAGGTACGGACAATTTGTGACGGATATACAAATAGTTCTATCTACTTGTTAGAGTTGGCAAATTAGCCATATTTGTAAAGTGACAAATTTTGCGGTATATAGCCTTGATAAGGCAACGGTAAAACAAATCATGGATAAATATATGAATTGAAGAAATTTTTGAGAGTATCCGTAATGTTGTAACTTTGAGCAATCTGCTCGTGCTTCAAAGAGTGTTAGAATCTTGTTCATTTCTGGAGTCTTTGCTCTAGCTTTTCTGATCTGGACGAATAAAGTTAAAAGATATATATATATATATATATATATATATATATATATATATATATATATATATATATAATTGTCTATAATTTTAGAGTAGCCTATTATATAATTTTTTTTAAAAAATTTAATAATTATTTTTTAAATGGACAGAATTTTCTCTTAAATTAGATTATTTATTTATTTTTATTTTTTATTTAGCCTATGAAATTGTGGTGTGTCCTTAACATGTAAAAGCATGTTTTTTTTTATAATACATAGCACATGAGAAGTAGATATTTTTTAAATATATTTTTCTCAAACTTTTTAATGTTATTAATAAATTACAAATTTTTTAAATACTCAAAATATCATGACAATTTTATAAATTAAATTATTGATATTTTACTGTATTAATATTATCACTTTTAAAATATGATAACTGGAGAACAGGTGAAGCTAGCGACAAATATTAACTTAATAAAATGATAAATATTAATGTGACCAGAGTAATGCTACACATCATCCTCTTGTCCACCTTTTATCCTCCCAAAATTGATGTGGCTCTTAAAATCACCATTGGATCAAAATTCAATAATAATCTATCATAAATTCAATGGTGATTTTAAGAGCCACATCAAATTTAGGAGGAAAAAATGAGGACAAGGGGATGATGTGTAGCATTACTCATGTGACCAGATCTTCCTTATTTAGTTTAAAAATTATGATTGAAATTAAAATAATAATAATAATAATAATAATTTATATGATAAAATAATTCCTGACAGCAGCGATCCCCGCGTTATCGTCACCTGCCAGTTAACATATAATCTCATCAAAAATAGTTTAAAAAGAAGAAAATTCCGAGTCGGAGCCAACAGTCTCTCTCTTTCGCACACTGACAGCAATCATTTTCCAGTTCTCAAATCAATCAAACCCGACGAAAATGGCGAACCATCGGACCGCACGTACGGCGGAGAGAGGAGCCGGCGTGAGGTTCAGCTTCAGAGTGTTGGGCTGGGCCATCACAGTGGCTCTCTGCCTCTTTTTCACTTTCTCTTTTCTCTTCACGTCTCGCACCGACACTTCCCACCTCCACCACCTTGTAAGTCTCTCTCTCTCTCTCTCTCTCTCTCTTCATCTCAGATCTGATTTCCGGGAAAAAAAAAAAAATTTCCGAGGAACAAACCGGTTGTTTCTTGTGTGAAGGATTTTTTTTTTTTTTTTTTTTGGGGGGGGGGGGTTTTCTTCTCTGTAGCAAGCGTTGTTTCGGCTTGAGTTACGGTTTAACTTCTGGATCTTATCATTACGGATCCGCGGGAATAAATGTAATTAACTAGTTAGGTTTCTCTTTCACGGGAAAATTGTTTTTCTTTTTCTATTCTCTCGGGAAACAAACAGGTTTCTAGTGTGGAATTTCACGGTAAATGCGGGAAATTCTTGTAGTTGAAACATGTTGTTTAATTATTTGCTTACTTACACTGGATTGATATGAAATTAGGGTTTCGACTCGGGTTCATATGGATTGGGAATCACGAGAAGATCCGTACTCGCGCTCAAATCGGACCCTCTCAAGCCCCGGCTGGACCAGATCCGGAAGCAAGCGGACGACCACCGGTCATTGGCTCTGGCGTACGCTTCGTATGCGCGAAAGCTCAAGCTCGAGAACTCCAAGCTCGTTAGGGTTTTCGCCGATCTCTCGCGGAACTACTCCGATCTCCTCAACAAGCCCTTGTATCACGCTCTCTACGAATCCGACGCGCCCTCCCTCGATGAATCGGTGTTGCGGCAATTCGAGAAGGAAGTGAAGGAGCGAATCAAAGTGACGAGGCAAGTGATCGCGGAAGCGAAGGAGTCTTTCGATAACCAGTTGAAGATCCAGAAGTTGAAGGATACCATTTTTGCAGTGAATGAGCAGTTAACCAAGGCAAAGAAGCAAGGAGCTTTCTCGAGCTTGATAGCCGCGAAATCGATACCCAAAAGCTTGCATTGCCTCGCAATGCGGTTGATGGAAGAGCGAATCGCCCATCCGGAGAAATATTCAGATGAGGGGAAGCTGACTCCACCGGAGTTGGAGGATCCGAAGCTTTACCACTATGCGATTTTCTCCGATAATGTGGTTGCAGCGTCGGTGGTGGTCAATTCGGCGGTGAAGAACTCGAAGGAGCCTTGGAAACATGTTTTCCATGTTGTGACTGATAAGATGAATCTCGGTGCGATGCAGGTTATGTTCAAATTGAAGGACTATAATGGAGCGCACATTGAAGTGAAGGCAGTTGAGGATTACAAGTTCTTGAACTCTTCTTATGTGCCGGTGCTTCGGCAGTTGGAGTCTTCAAATCTTCAGAGGTTTTACTTTGAGAATAAGCTTGAGAATGCAACAAAGGACACCACGAACATGAAGTTTCGGAACCCAAAGTATTTGTCAATACTGAATCACTTGAGGTTTTATTTGCCGGAAATGTACCCGAAATTGCATAGGATTTTGTTTTTGGATGATGATATTGTGGTTCAGAGGGACTTGACAGGGTTGTGGAAGATAGATATGGATGGGAAGGTGAATGGGGCGGTGGAGACATGTTTTGGGTCGTTCCATCGCTATGCACAGTACATGAATTTCTCACACCCTTTGATTAGGGAGAAGTTTAACCCAAAAGCTTGCGCGTGGGCTTATGGGATGAACTTCTTTGATTTGGATGCTTGGAGGAGGGAGAAGTGCACGGAAGAATATCATTACTGGCAGAATCTGGTAATGATTTGATTTTTTCTCTGTTAATATACTTGTTTTCTTGCTTTTACCATGATTGAGCAACATTTGGTGCCTATAAACAGTACTGATTTCTCTGTTAATATACTTGTTTTCTTGCTTTTACCATGACTGAGCAACATTTGGTGTCTATAAACAGTACTGAGCTCCAATGATTTTATTTTACCACCTGTTTTGGTTGCAAATTCTGATGCACTAGTTTGAACCAATTGATCTTGTATTGTTGCTTTCTAAACACCCTGCTTGTTTTGTTGCTTTCTGCTGCTAGAGTCTTCAATTTCAAGAAAGTTTATTGAACATCGTGGTCTTTTTGTCATTAATATGTTTTCTTTTGCATTTTTGTAGGACGATGTTTTTGTCAATAATTTGTTTTCTTTTGCATTTTTGTGGGTTAGTCAGTACTGTACTATATCTTTTGCTAGGAGCGTCTAGGTTAGTATTAGCTGATCATGGTAATCTTGTTGCAGAATGAGAACCGTACGTTGTGGAAATTGGGGACATTGCCCCCAGGTCTAATCACATTTTACTCAACAACGAAGCCACTCGACAAGTCATGGCATGTTCTTGGACTTGGTTACAATCCGAGCATTAGCATGGATGAGATCCGCAATGCTGCAGTGGTGCACTTCAATGGGAATATGAAGCCATGGCTTGACATTGCCATGAATCAGTTTCGACCCCTTTGGACAAAGTACGTTGACTATGATTTAGAGTTTGTCCAGGCTTGTAATTTTGGTCTCTAAATAATGATTCATAGTTGAAGTCTCCCTCCAAGGAATTTGCGTATACTGGCCCCATAGCAAGCATCATCTCATTAGTTCTGTTGCTATTATTTACCCCTTAACCAAGTCCTTATTCTGCACGCAAGAAAATTTGCTTTCTACCCAAGTGTAAAGTACTTCTTTGCTATATCAGTTTTAGAATTCCTCTTTGAATTGTCCATACGAGTATTTTATCTGCAGATGTTAATCATTAAGAAGATCGTTGTATCCTTATCACAATATTCAATACTTTTAGCTGTTCATTTCACCCTTAAAATTGTAGTGACTTTTTAATATAACATCTTGTTTTTAAATATGAATTTATTTATCATAAGCAGAGGCGGTGATGATTATATGTATAATAATCTATTGGAGCATTCTTGTTTTTGGAATGTGAGCTCAATATATTCTTTAATGCTCTAGTGCTCTCTTTATTGCTCATATACTCGATCTCTTTTATTTTCTTGTATGGTAAATATTAGAGTTCTCCTTCTGTCACCCTTTGTAAAGCACTTGGGAGGGTATTCGGTTAAACAGCAGTAGTATAAGGAACACCCAAGTTTCTTCCATACTAGGTATTCTTAACTATTTTAGGAGAGTTACTGCCTGGATTTCAAGAGGGAAGAAATTGCAAAAGAGAAACAGATTATTGTCCATTTCACCCCTTTTTTTGCAAGCGGTCTAATGCTATCTTGCCTTGACTATATTGTATGTGTCATCATTCTTTCTTCTTCTATACCAACATCTTCTTTTGTATTTTCATTGTTGTTCTTCATTTCTGCTGTTTCTTCTGTTAGTCTAGTTCTTTGTTACCACAGTTAGTGTGAAGAGCAGGAAGCAGGATACAGGTAGAGGCTATAAGGTGCGGTCCAGAGGATTTTTGCATTATATCATGAGTACCAGTTGCGCTTTGATCATACATGTAGAATAGCCATGGACATGATGGCCCGGCATGAGTAATTACTGTAATTTGAAGTCTTTCTCTTTTGTCCTTTATCTTTATTTTGGTTGAAATTTGCAGTATTTTGTTGTTTTAGAAGTTTTCATCTTACGGTAAGGGATAGGTGTAGCAATTCGTGTTTATGTATTGAGTTTATATCGTGTCAAGACATGACTATAAAATTATATATGTCAATTTTAATCTGACCAATTTAATTAAACGGTTAGATGCATCAACTTTGATTTTCTAATTTCGAGTTAGGTTAGTGACAAGTTCATCGGTCGTGTTAAAAATAGCTAGCCCTAGTGTTGCGTATCGATGTACGAGTACAAGTACAAGACTATATAGGTTAATTTTTAAGTCGACCAATTTAATTAAACTTGTTAATTCTTTCAAACTTAATTCACTAATTTTTTGTCAGGTTTGCGAGTCATGTCGAAACTTATACCTTACTAGAGTTGGCATTAGAAGGAGGTTGTCGTTATGGTTTTGTTACGGCACAAATAACAAAATTGCTTTGATGAATTTCGTTGCCCTTCCTTCACTTTTGTTGACCTTTTGTAAGTAGTTGCTATTTGTGCTAAAACAAAATGAGCTTCAGATGACTATTGAGGTGCATCATGAGAATTAGAATGATGATGTGGTAGATTATAGAATCACGAACTCTATGAAGAACATGTTTTTACCCAATTAATCTTCATCCATGGCTATGAAGGTCTTCACCGCTCTGCCATTCACAGTCTCCATGTACCCATGAACCTTCATGGCCATGGAGGTCCATTTTGATGGTCATGGAGAGACATACACTCTCCTTGTCACTTTTGTTTATTTTTTAAAAAAAATATCGATAAACAACTTAAGACACAAAATACTTATAAAACATTCAAAACTATTTATATCTTAGTGTCACATCATAAACTTTTTCAAAAAAAAAAAACACCGTTCAAAACACATTATCATTTTTTTCCCATTGTTTTTGGGTTTTTTGCACAATGCTTTTTATTATTATTATTATTATTATTTTTACGGTTAAGTAAATCCTAAAAACAAAAATTAGAAAGTAGAGAGAGGAGGGATGAATAAGCATATGAGAAAGGTTGTACATCTGTTGTACATTTTTTTTCTTTTTTTTTTTAAACTAACTATTGGATCTGTATGACCCACAAGAACCCATATGTGGGTCTTACAAATTTAATGGTTGATTTAGAAAAAAGATGTACAATAAATGCACATGTAACATGTCTCCAAGCATAAAAGAAAGCTCGTAATGCGACAGTTCTCTCTCCTCTATCCCATTCCTTGATATTTTTCCTGTGCAAACCACCATGGAAGGGAAGCACTGTGCTTCCCTCCCCACCACCCATCTCCGTTTCATACCTCCTCTTTTTACCCCACCACACAACCACTCTAACTTCTCACTTTCCATCATCTATCTCTTCACCCATCTAGCCACTTTACGGTTTTTCAAGCCTTTGGAGATGAGACATAAGCTCTAGCTATTCACCTATTTTACTTGTCTTTTCGTTGTTTTTTCGTGGCTTGAGTCTATACAACAGCTGTTTATGATCCTTTCATCCACATTCCACCGTGTTTTTTGTAATTTTTGGCAAGGGGTTTCGTTTAAAATTTTCGGATCTAGATTTACACTCCTCTAACAACAATTACAAGACACGCACCTCACCAACAAGTTTCTCGGCATCTCCGGATTCTACTGACGGTCGCCGTTCCCTCCACCGGCATCTGCTCCCCCACGCGTGGCACACACGCTCCAGAGAGCTCTCTACTCTCATCGGCGCGTGAATGCTATGTTTGCTCTCATCGCTTTCCACCTTGACTACCATTGGTGTTTTTGGGCTTCGTCGACAAATCCGGCTGTTGAGAGGCCTTCCCTTGGCGGCGCATGTTCCCCGCGCGCCGTCATGGAAGGCTCCCACCCCGCCTTCCTCTGGACCTCTGCTGTTTATTTTATTATTTTTGTGCTATTGTATTTTTGGACTTATTTGTTGTTTCCATCTCCTCATGTTCACCCCAGTTATGGTTATGATTGGGTTCTTGTGACTCAATACACATTTCTATTCACCTTTATTGATGACCTCGGCTTTGTGGCATCAGTGCCTCGAGCTATTGAGCCCGCATCTTCGAAAGTATTGCCCCCGCGTAAGATTGTTTTTGGGTTGCCTTGCCCTTATTGTATTTTTTCTTTCTTGATGTAATTTGGTTATCATGTATCTATAATAATAATAATAATAATAATAATAATAATAAGGAAAAATACACATAACCCCTTCAAACTACCACCTTATTGTCAATGGATCCCCCAAACTACCAATTGTGTCAATCTCCCCTCCTAAACTACAAAAAAATGTCAATGTCCCCCTAATGACAAAAATACACTTCATCAAAATTATTAAAATAAAATAAAAATACTAAAAAAATTATTTAAAAAATATAAAATAACAAAAATTTATTCCTAAAAAAATTAATGTGTACTTTTTTTCTTCGTATGTTTATTTTATTTTAAAAAAATAATTTCCAGTTATTTTTTTCGTTTGATTTTTTTTTTTAAAAAAATTGTTCTTTATTTATTTATTTTTTAATTTAATAAAAAAACTGGTTTTAATTTTTCGTTATTTTTTTTTTTAAAAAATTGTTTTTATAATTTTCAGTTATTTTGTCATTTGATTTTTTTTTTAAAAAAAGAAAATCATTCTTTTTTCGTTTTTTATTTAATTTAGTTAAATTTTTTTTAGTAATTTTTTTTTATTATCGTTTTAATTTTTTAGTTTTAGTTATTTTTTTGAATTTATAAGGATATTTTTGTCTTATTTTAAAAAAAAATTAGGGTCATTTTTGACTTTTTATAGGTCTTAGGGGGACATTAATACAATTGGTAGTTTGTGGGGTACATTGACAATTGAGAGGTAGTTTGAGGGGGATATGTGTACTTTTTCCTAATAATAAAATGTCTCCAAGCATATATAATTAACAACTTAACCAATGTGAGAGACATCATTAACTAGAGTTACGCATATTGATTTGGGTCTGATTTAGAAATCAACCAAAACAGCCTTTCTGAAATTTTCAGTTTCGGAGTTTCAAATCACATCTTGAAATTTTATTTGTATTAACATCAATTTTATAATTGTTTGTTAATTAAAAATAACGTAATATATACGTAAACTGTATTTAACAACAATTTTTTGGGCATCATTAATAGCAAGAAAGCTCACAAAACAACTTATTTACGCATAAGAAATTGAACAAATAAATAGCCGAGTTGAATAATGAATCCATATTTTTATGAGTTTTTTTGGTAATAAAATTTAATTTAGTTTGATGTCCACGTAAAGGGTCTTTTATTGAAAATCCAAATAGTAAATATTTTAAAACAATCCACATGTATAGAATTAAGAATTTAGGATTCAATTTTAAAGTGCCCTAAAAGTTATGGTACATGATGCCCTGCTGCTATTTTTATTTTTCTCCGATTAATTATTAATTAATAGCGCCGACACTAGTTGAGAGCCAAGTCCCATATCGTTCAATTACAAGAATGAAGACGAGTTTTTATAGCAACGCAGAAGAGAATGAAATTAGAATTCTGTAAAGTGATAGAATAACAACATTCTGCGCTTGTAATGTAGGCCTACATTAAGGTGGAGAATGTTGTAGTTCTGTCTCTTACCGAATATTTTTATTGTTTCTCTACGATCTGATCTCGAAAGCTGTCTATGGCTTCCTTTATCTTCTTCGTTCTTATGCACTTTTGCCCTTGGGTGTTGCTCAAACACTGTAAGGCTGAGCCCTTTTTCGTTCTGATCTCGAAAGCTGTCTATGGCTTCCTCTATCTTCTTCGTTCTTATGCACTTTTGCCCTTGGGTGTTGCTCAAACACTGTAAGGCTGAGCCCTTTTTCGTTCTGATCTCGAAAGCTGTCTATGGCTTCCTCTATCTTCTTCGTTCTTATGCACTTTTGCCTTTGGGTGTTGCTCCCACACTGTAAGATTGAGCCCTTTTTCGTTCGTCCTCTCAAATTGAATTGAGTTTTTATATTCTGCAATTGGGTTTGATTTTTTTATTTTGCCAAAGATGCCCCTTTTTTGGTACGGTTCACAGTGGTGATAGTAATTCGTGTGTTATGGTTTCAAAACAGATTGATATTCTTTTAGAATTGAAACTCGAAGAAGAACATAAGTAAAAGTAGTTTTTGTGGGTGTGGGAATCTTCTTCTTAGCTGCCTTTGAGATTATCATAAGGATTCAGATTATCATAATCTGCAGTTCTTGTGTTCACTGGGATATCGTATTGGTGAACATTTTTTTTTTCTTTTTCTAGTTTCTCCTCCTGTTATGGTTTATATCATATCATTAGTTCTGCTGCTATTATTTACACCTTAACCAAGTCCTTATTCAAGTTACTTTTCGCTGTTCATTTCACTCTTAAAATTGTAGCAGCTTTTTAATATAACATCCTCTGCTTTTAAATATGAATTTATTTATCATAAGCAGAGGCTGATGGTTATATGTATAATAATCTATTGGAGCATTCTTGCTTTTGGAATGTGAGTTCAATATTTTCTTTAATGCTCTAGTGCTCATATGCATGATCTCTTTTTATTTTCTTGTATGGTAAATATCAGAGTTCTCATTCTGTCACCCTTTGAAAGTTAACATATCACATTACAATCAGAGAACAACTCTGAAAACACAACTAGGAACAAAACCTCAAACCAGCAAACTAAACCAGAATGTTAACATCAATATTCCAGTTTAAGCAAAGCTGAACATTCTCCAAATTCTTCTTAAACTGTCCTTTTCCAGAGACCCGAAACCGCACCTCCCAGAAAATGAGTTTCAAAATCTGTTCCTCAGTGCTAGGTTGGCCACCAAACCAAATATCATTTCTAGCCCTCCATATACCATACACAGCAGCACTAAGAACCAGACGGCAGAGCACTCCCAACATGGACTTAGTTTTCCACCGATTGCAACCCTCCTCAAGAAAATCAGACCAGTCAATAGAAGGATCCAGGATATTACATCGTTGCATACAGGTCTTCCATATCGTCCTCTTATTCCTTTGTTATCGTCCTCTTATTCCTTGTGCTTTAAGCATCATATTTTAACCTTTGAAGAATTGTCCTCTTCTATTTTACCTACTTTTATTTTGAAAAAGAACATATTTGAAATAAACATCTATATAGTTCTATTACTGAATCACTGATTGCGACAGATAGGATTTTTTCTTTCTTTTTTTAAATGCAAGTAGTAGCTATTTGTGCTAAATAAAACGAGCTTTACAGCCAACATCTCTCTCTCTGTTGCAAAAACTTCCCTCCTCTCTCCACTTCAACCTTTTGGTACGCCTCTTCCCCATTAATAAACTAAGGAGGTAACTGAAGAATGTTTTGCACTGTTGTTTCATTCCATCGATGGTTAATATATACAAGAGATTTGATGTTTACAAAAGGGAAGACAAATTATGCAATATACAGAATTGATTTTTGGTGTTGATTTGGTTGCCTTTTTCAGATGACTTAGCCGTTGAGTTGATTTGATTTCCTTCTTGAGATAGTGCTAGCCGTTGTGTGTTTATTGGGTTGACTTGTAGAGCCGTGATTTTCCTTCGAGATTGTTGATGGTTCATTACACCCCCACAAGTGAGACATAGGGCACATGATGTTGAGCTTGGTGCGCATGAGGGAGAAGTAAGGTGAGGAAGTAGGTTTAGTAAAAATGTCAGTCAGGTTATCTTTGCTGTAGATGAAACAAACATCCAAAGTTTTGGAGGCGATATTGTCACGAACGAAATGGAAGTCGATTTCTATGTGTTTGGTATGAGCATGGAAGGCGCGGTAGGCAGAAAGGTAGGTGGCCCCAATATTGTCACACCTTAGGGTGGGTGGTGAGGGGAGATAAAGACCAAGGTTGTGAAGCATAGATTGAAGCAAGATGAGTTTAGCAATAGTGGTAGCAAGGGTGAGATATTCTGATTCATTGCTGGAGCATACAATTGTCCGTTGTTTGCGGGAGGACCATGAAATGAGATTGGGGCCAAGAAAAACACAGAAACCACCGGTAGATTTTCTATTGTTGGGACAACCGGCTCAATCGGCATCTGAGTAGGCTTGGAGAACGAGAGATAAGGAGTGGCGAAGGAGTAGGCCATAAGAGATTGTAGACTTGAGATACCATAAGATACGTTGGACTCCTTGTAGGTGGAAGTAGGTGGGTCGATGCATGAATTGAGAGACTTTGTTGACAACAAAAGAGATATAAAGACGGGTGAGTAATAGATACTGTAGGACACTAACAAGGCTTTGAAAGAGCATAGAGAAACCCATGTGAGAGCATAGATGGGCTTTACTTGCTCGAACATGTGTTTAAACAATCCAAATTACACCTATTCAGACTACCTAAACACATGCAACTCCCACATAGAACTACCTATTGTTTGTTCTTAAAAAATTTAAACAGTTCAATGCATCCTGTCCAATCATTAATCCTAATTCCACCATTATGCATAAAGTTTAATTTTATTCTTCTAATCTTTTTTTTAGAGAATATTAAAATCTGACAATTTTTTTTCTTTTTCCAATTAGATGGAAGAAGACGCTTGTCAATAATAAATTTTTTTAAGGCAATTAGAGTTAGGAAGAGTAATATGGGGATCTTATAGCATTTCCAACAACTCCTCTAAAAGCCTAATATGAGGCATTTTTCACATACAGCAGATTATCTTCCCATCATGTAAAAGACATTTTTTGTTACAGTAATTAGCAATCTCTAGCTAATTATTGTAACAAAATTGTTATTTATTATTTATTATTTTTTTTTTATGTTTTTTTTTGGTTTAGTTAAAATAGCTAATGTTGCTATTAAACGGTAAGACTTTCGTAGTGTAAAATTAATGCCCCTCTTCTATTAACACCCATGTGGTGCAACTTGAGTCAATAATGGAACCCATTAGGTGCTGCATTTTGCCATTGGTGGGATTAGGATCCTACTATTTTAAAGAAATTTGAAATCCTCAAATTATGTGAATTCAAGCCGTTTTTTACATTGAATAACGTGAAAAATGATACATATTAAATATATGACATGTTATCGAGACAATAATAATAAAAAAAAAAAAATCATTCCAAAATGTTTTTTTCTTTACTTTTGAAAAGACGCTTTTTCTTTACTAAAGCAAAAGACAATTTTTTGCTCAAAGCTTTTATACGACATAAAGTGTAAGAATCTAATAAAAATGTACTCAATTTTCATTGTTAACATGTCATATTTTTAATATGTAGATTTTTCATGTCGTTCGATACATAAAACGACTTAAATTGACAAAATTTGAAAATCTCAAATTTCTTTGAAATTGTAGGGGGTTCTGATCCTTGGCTTTGTGGGTTTTATTTTATTTATTGAGTAATATAATACCGTATTCGTTGGGATCTAATACACAAAAAATGATTCCATGTTTTTGAATTTGACCGATTGGATCGACTGGATTTCTATAATTTTTCTTGAAATTGTGAGGCACTTCTTTTTGGAATAAAAATCTGAACTTGAGGATTGCGTGTTTCATTCATCTAAAACGGATCAAACTGATTATTATCAAAGTGATTTCAACTGTTTCAAAGATCATGAGCTAAGGAAAGATGAGATAGAAAGACATTCAAGTATGTAGAGTTTAGAGATGGCTACTCCGATTAAATTGAAGAGCACACGCCATGAGCCAACTTGATTATTGAAGGCAAATCACAATTTAACAAGACATGCTTTAATGTAATCCAATTTGGGCCTTGGGGCGAGGACAAAGTTAGGCAGCGTATTTTGAAAGAGCACACGCCATGGCCACTATACAGGTTAATTTTAAGTCGACCAATTTAATTAAATTTGGGGGTAATTATCTTTTCCCCCATGAACTACCGGCCTGTGTCATTTTGCCCCTACGAATTACCACTTCGACCAAAAAAGAGCATCAAACTATCATCTTTACATACTTTGCCACATTTCGTTAGTCTAATTCATGCAAGGACTTAAATGCCCTAACTCAATTTCAAAAATGACCTAAATACTCTCATCTTAAAAAAAAAAAAAAAAAAAAAAAAAAAAAAAAAAAAAAAAAAAAAACTAAAGAAAAGCCACCCCCTGAGGTGGTCGGGTGGCTTGCAGCCCACCCCGGCCTAAGGGGTGGGCGCACGGCGTGCGACCACCCCATCTTATCTCTAGGGTGGCCGTGCGGCCACCCCAGAGGCAGTGGGTGGCCCGGTAGCCACCCCTAAAGGTGGCTTCGGCCACCCCTAAAGGTGGCTTCGGCCACCCCCTTAGGTTTGTTTTTTTTTTTTTAAAAAAAAAAAAAAAATTTATTAATTTTAATATTTTTTTATTAATTACTGTAGAGGGTATTTTGGTCTTTAAATAAAAATTAACGGTAAAAAATGGCATATTCCATCCAAGTTAATGGGATTCCATGACAGAAGTGGGCAAAGTATGTAAAGATAGTAGTTTTATGCTCTTTTTTTATCGAAGTGGTAGTTCGTGGGGCCAAAATGACACAGGCCGGTAGTTCATGGAGGGAAAAAGTAATTACCCCTTAAACTTGTTAATCCTTTCAAACTTAATTCGTTAATTTCGTATCGGATTTGCGAATCATGTCGAAACCTATCCCTTATTAGAGTTGACATTAGAAGGTGGTTGTCTTTATGGTTTTGTTAGGGCACAAATATCAAAATTGCTTTGATGAATTTCGTTGCCCTTCCTTCACTTTTGTTGATCTTTTGTAAGTAGTTGTTATTTGTGCTAAAACAAAATGAGCTTCAGATGACTATTGATATGGATCATGAGAATTAGAAAGATGATGTGATAGATTATAGAATCATGAACTCTTTGAAGAACATGTTTTTACCCAATTAATCTTCATCCATGGCTATGAAGGTCTTCACCGCGCTGCCATTCACAGTCTCCATGTACCCATGAACCTTCATGGCCATGGAGGTCCATCTTCATGGTCGTGGAGAGACCTACACTCTCCTGTTTTTTATTTTCAAAACAAAACATCAACAAAAAATTTAAAACACAAAATACTTACAAAATATTCTAAACAGTTTTTATCTTAATGTCATATCATAACACATTTTCAAAAAAAAAAAAAAAACCGTTCAAAACACATCATTTTTTCCCCCATTGTTTTTGGGTTTTTGGTTCAACGCTTTTTATTATTTCTTTTTTTTATCTCCTGGATAAAAATCCTAAAAACAAAAATTAGAAAGTAGAGAGAAGAGGTATTAATAAGCATATGATAAATGATTCTTATACATCTATTGTACATTTCTTTTCTAAACTAACCATTGAATTTGTAGAATTCACATGTGGTCTTAATCAATGTGAGAGACATCATTAACTAGAGTTACGCATACTGATTTGGGTCTGATTTAAAAATCAACCAAACCAGCCTTTATGAAAATTTTCAGTTTCGGTGTTTCAAATCACATATTAAAATTTTATTTGTATTAACATCAATTTTATAATTGTTTGTTAATTAAAAATACTGTACTATATACGTAAACTGTATTTAATAACAATTTTCTGGGCATCATTAATAGCAAGAAATTAAAGCTCACAAAACAACTTATATAAACAAATAAATAGTCGAGTTGAATAATGATTCCATATTTTTATGAGTTTTTTGGTAATAAAATTTAGTTTGATGTCCACGTAAAAGGGTCCTTTAATACTCAAGCTCAAGTTATTGAAAATCCAAATTGTAAATATTTTAAAACAATCCAATATGTATAGAATTAAACTTTAAAGGGCTCTAAAAATGATAGTACATGATGCACTGCTGCTATTTTTATTACTCTCCGATTAATTATTAATTAATAGCCTCGACACTGAGTATGCCTTTTAGTTTTAGTTGAGAGCCAACTAGTCCCACATCGTTCAATTCCAAGAATGAAGATAAGTTTTTATAGCAATACAGAATAGGATGGGATTGGAGGTTCTGGAAGGCAATAAAATCACAACATTCTCTTGAGGTTTCCCTTTCTCTCGGAGAATGTTGTGATTTAATTCCTCTTGCAGACCATTTTTATATTTTTGTTGTTTCTCTACGATCTGATCTCACAAAGCTGCCATCTTCTTCGTTCATATGCACTTTCTGCCTCTGGGTGTTGCTCAAACAGTGTAAGGCTTCGTTCGTCCTCCCAAATTGAATTGAGTTTTTATATTCTGCAATTGGGTTTGATTTTTTTATTTTGCCAAAGATGCCCCTTTTTTGGTTCGGTTCACAGTGGTGATAGTAATTCGTATGTTTTGGTTTTAAAACAGACTGATATTTGGTGCAATTTCGAGTTCTAAGAGTTGATATTCTTTTAGAATTGAAACTCGAAGAAGAACATGTTACACGTAGATTACTGTCTAGGGTTTTTTATGGAATGTAGATGGAAATTAGGGGGAAAATGAAGAGAAAATGTGCTGTAATTATACTGTAATTTGATAAGAAAACATAAGCGGCAGATTCGAGGAGCCACCCTCCAAGGAACAAGTCCAATTTTCCAGATATCCCTCATTCTATGCTAAGCGAGACTTATATAGTGTCTCTTACAATGGCACTTCAAACCCTACTAAAACGATAGTACTTAGGGACTACATAAACGACTAGCTCTAGGGATAAACGGCAGGTCCTTATTTACTGATACGCACCGCATCAGCCATCCTAGGACTCCAAAACGCACCGCATGAAGCTACTAGAATGCCTAGCTGGACCGCCCACTACAATGTTCTGATGAAGCCACGTAACCCTCCTATTCGACCACACAACTCCTCAACTATCTTTCTTCAAGCTTCAAGCTTGATTCTTTCTCTCTCTTCGAAGAGCTGTGACAATACTCCCCCTCTCAAAACACCTTGCCCACAAGGTGTGGGTAGGCTTCCCGGAGGCTGTGGAGGTCCTCCCAAGTGGCGTCGTCCGGGCCTTGGCCATCCCAGCGGACTAGCAGCTCGATAGAGGGACGGTGGTCTTTCGGCCGGGAGCGGCGATCCAGAATCTCAACCGGTTCGGGGCGAAGAACGCCGTCGGAGTCCACCGGTGGTAGCTTCGGCAAGGCTGAGGTGGAAGATCCCAGCTTTAGCTTCAATTGGGACACATGAAAGGTCGGGTGGATTCGAGCGGCCGGCGGTAGATCCAATTCATAGGCGACCTTTCCCACACGGCGAATGATGCGGAACGACCCGTAAAAACGGGGTGACAGCTTTAGGGCTCGGCGGTAAGACACTATTGTCTGGCGATAGGGCTGGAGCCTCAGGTACACCATTTGCCCTAATTCAAATTCCCTTTCAATACACCTTATATCTGCGTATTTCTTCATCCTCTGTTGGGCAAACTATATGTTCTGCTTGAGAAGGGCTAGGATTTGCTCGCGGTTGCGAAGCACTTCGTCAAACGCTTCAACACGGGTAGTACCCGGGATGTAGCTTAAGAGTCTGGGGGGGGTACCCCATAGACTGCCTCATAGGGTGTCATCCGAATGACCGAATGCCATGTAGTGTTGTAGCTGTACTCTGCCCATGGTAGCCAGTAGGTCCACCTCTTAGGGCTATCCTGTGTGAAACATCTGAGGTAGGTCTCGAGGCATTTATTCACGATCTCCGTCTGGCCATCTGTCTGTGGATGGTAGCTTGTACTGAGCTTGAGTGAGGTACCCTGTAGCCTGAACAACTCAGCCCAGAAGGCACTAGTAAATGTCGGGTCCCTGTCCGAGACTATGGACTGTGGCATCCCGTGCAACTTAAGGACATTCTGGATGAATAGCTGGGCCACCTTGGCGGCTGTGTAGGGGTGAGCAAGAGAAATAAAGTGGCTAGATTTGGTAAGTCTATCCACCACCACAAGGATAACCGAGTGGCCCTGGGATGGGGGTAACCCTTCCACAAAGTCCATTGAGATATCCGTCTACACCCGGGTTGGAATAGGGAGTGGTTGCAGTAGTCTGGCAGGGCAAGTGTTCTCATTCTTGTTCTGCTGACACACATCGCACTCCCTGATGAAGTTCTTGATGTCCCTTCTCATGCCGTGCCAATAGAAATCCTTTCTGGCCTTTTGCAGAGTCTTATCATACTCTGAGTGCCCAGCTGCTGGGTCACTATGCACATACTGCAGCACCTAGCTTTTAAGAACCGGGGACCCTCCTAATAGAATCTTGTGCTTGTAAAGTAAGAGTCCATCTCGGAGAGAGTACCTGCGGGTGTCTAAATCATTGTTCAGCCATTTCTCCATTAGCTGCTTGAGCTCCTCATCCTCAGCGGACTGATGTTTTAAATCCTCTACCCAATTAGCAGTTGGGATAGATAGTAGGGAAAGGGAAAGTCCTTCCTCTCAGCCTTCTTTCCTGGATAGGGCATCAGCCACCCTATTTTCAACTCCCTTTTTATACTCCACCACAAAGTCATATCCCAACAGTTTTGTAATCCATTTCTGTTGGAAGGGGGTCCCTACCTTCTGTTCTAGCCGAAATTTGAGGCTTTGCTGGTCAGTTTTGACCACGAAGGGCCGTCCCAATAGATAAGGTCTCCATTTCTGAATTGCGGTGACAAGGGCAAATAGCTCTTTTTCGTAGGTAGACATATGGAGTGCTTTACCCTTGAGTGCTTTGCTAAGGAAAGCTATAGGCCGGTTACCCTGCATAAGGACCGCCCCTATTCCAACTCCACTAGCGTCGCACTCTATTAGGAAGGGCTGAGAGAAATTGGGCAGGGCTAGGACTGGGGCTTGGGTAACTGCTGTCTTTAGGGCTAAAAAGGCCTATTGAGCCAGTTCTGACCACAAGAAGGAATTTTTCTTGAGCATGGCTGTTAATGGTGCAGCTATGGCTCCAAAATTTCTTATAAACTTCCGGTAATACCTGTCAACCCTAGGAAACCCCTCAGGGCTTTGATGGTCGTAGGGTGTGGCCAATCCACCATGGCCTGAATCTTGCTTGGGTCTGCACAAACTCCTCGACCTGAGACCACATGCCCCAGATACTCAACTTCCACACAACCAAATCGGCACTTGGTCATCTTAGCGAACAGCTGATGTTTCCTCAAGAGTTCTAGTGTCTTTTGAAGGTGGGTGAGGTGTGTCTCCATGTCCGGGCTGTATATCAATATGTCATCGAAAAACACTAAGATAAACTTCCTAAAAAAGGGCTGAAATATGTGGTTCATTAGGCTTTGGAAGGTCGAGGGTGCATTGGTTAGCCCGAAGGGCATAACCAAGAACTCACAGTGTCCAGCGTGAGTTCTAAATGCAGTTTTGGGGATATCAGCTTCTACCACCCGGATTTGGTGGTACCCGGATCTTAGGTCCAGTTTGGAAAAAATTTGTGCTCCCTATAGTTCGTCCAATAACTCATCTACTACAGGAATAGGAAATTTGTCTTTGATCGTTACCTTGTACAAAGCTCGATAGTCCATGCACATCCTCCACGGGCCGTCCGCCTTCCTTACTAATAACACCGGAGATGAGAATGGGCTGTGACTGGGTCTAATAACCCCCGATTCTAGCAACTCCTTCACAATTTGTTCTATCTCCTCCTTTTGGTAGAAAGGGTACCGGTAGGGCCGAACTGACACCGGTTGGGCTCCCTCTTGAAGTGTAATAGCATGGTCGTGAGCCCTATGGGGCGGCAGTCCCTTAGGCTCCTGGAAGATATCACGGTAATCTTCAAGTATGGCACCACTGGACCAGGTAACTGGGGCTGTTTAGGAACTGTCGGGAACTGTTTAGGCTCTAGGACCCCATTGGTAGTCTGTTCCATTAAGTATAGAAGAATGCCTTTCCTTTCTAGCTTCGAGAGTTTGAAAGAGTCTCCCTCTTCCCAACTCATCCAGGAACCTTGCCTGAGTCCACGCAGGGTGCAACCAGTACCTTCATACTGGAACCTCATTTCTAGCTGAGTAAAATCCCACAAGATGGGTCCAAGGGTCCTAAGCCATTGGATGCCTAGTACCGCATCACAGCCTGCCAAGGGCAGGATAAAAAAACTCAGTTCGGAAGATGTACCCTTGCATCTTAACTTCCACCTCTCTGCTTTTCTCTGGGCTTGCCACTTCCTGCCCGTTTGCAATTTTCACCTTGATTCCATCCTGCCCAATTGGTTGAATTCCTAATGCAGCAGCATATCTGTCCAATTTTCCAGATATCCCTCATTCTATGCTAAGCGAGACTTATATAGTGTCTCTTACAATGGCACTTCAAACCCTACTAAAACGACAGTACTTAGGGACTACATAAACGACTAGCTCTAGGGATAAACGGCAGGTCCTTATTTACTGATACGCACCGCATCAGCCATCCTAGGACTCCAAAACGCACTGCATGAAGCTACTAGAATGCCTAGCTGGACCGCCCACTACAACGTTCTGATGAAACCACGTAACCCTCCTGTTCGACCACACAACTCCTCAACTATCTTTCTTCAAGCTTCAAGCTTGATTCTTTCTCTCTCTTCGAAGAGCTGTGACAGAACATAAGTAAAAATAGTTTTTGTGGGTGTGGGAATCTTCTTCTTAGCTGCCTTTGAGATTATCATAAGGTTTCAGATTTTCATTGTCCAATGTTAAATTCAGTTAATGAGCATAGCTAATTGCAGTATTTTAACAATATTTTAACAGTATCTGGGCTTTTTTGACTACACAGACTAGGTTTAGTGATTCCAACACTAAATAGGCAATAATTCCAGTGAAAAAAAAAAAAAATTGTGAGAAAAAGGTCTCTTCTTTAGCTAAACTTGATTTCCTAAGCAATCTATGCCTAGAATGTAGACAGCTCAATTCATGGCTTTTGAAATTAATATATATATATATTACACTCTCAAGGATGGGCCACTGAGAATTTGGACCATCCAATGTGATGTGCCAATCGAATAAGATCATTGCTTGTAAGATTTTTCACTTAAATATGTTTTGATTGGATTTTATTTACTGATTGAGGTTCATTGGTTGAGATTAGCAATAAATATAAGTTAATAAGCCGACACATTTTCTTTGGCTTTGTGGAATTTGAGGTGGCAAGTGCTGTGCAAAGTGCAATCAAGCCTATCAAGGTAAATATCTGATTTTTCCGTATTGATCCGTTTTTTGTTTTTCTGTTATGCTTGATATGATTTGAGTTATTGACTTTATCTATAATGACCAAGGAAAAGAGCTAATCACATCTTCGCTATCACTCCAAAAGGACAAGTCAAATTTGAAGTTTTTCTAGAATTTCTTATAAAGCTCAGTTTCACTTAGTAACAAGGCAATGTCGGACTTAACACCAATGAATGTCTTCATAAACTACTCACTCTATGTGAGCTATTCATCTCTTCTCAATATAGAACCGGGGTGTTACATTATCACTTATTGGGTGCGGCAAATATGATTTCATACACTTATATTTACAAAATCAAAGGATGTTGTATAATGATTTGTTGGAATTGGTTACGACTGGGATATGCTGTTTGTATCTCTGGAACTTCTGTCAAATGGGCATCTGCAGTTCTAGTGTTCTCCTCCTGTTACAGTTTATATCAGGAGTGAAATTAAAGCCAAAGTTGCAAAGACAGCTCTTCTACTTCAGTTCGCTAAAGATTTTATCTGCAAATCGATGTTAATCATTAAGAATATTGTTGTATGTTTATCACAATATTCAAGTTGCTTTTAGCTGTTCATTTCACTCTAAAAATTGTAGCAATTTTAACTTTCCAGAGACCTGAAACCGAACCTCCCAGAAAATGAGTTTCAAAATCTGTTCCTCAGTGCTAGGTTGGCCACCAAACTGAATATCATTTCTAACCCTCCATATACCATACACAACAGCACTAAGAACCAGACAGCATAGCACTCCCAACATGGACTTAGTTTTCCACTGATTGCAACCCTCCTCAATCAAATCAGACCAGTCAATAAGAGGATTCAAGATATTACATTTTTGCATACGGGTCTTCCATATCCGAGAGCAAAATCCACAACCAAAAAACAAATGGGTCTTGCTTTCAGTACCATGGCAACAAAAAAGACAAGTTGTATTACCTTTAAACCCCCAAGACAGTAACCTATCTCCAGTAATGAGCTCATCATGAATGACAGAACACCCAAGTTTCTTTCATACTAGATATTCTGAACCATTTTTAAGAGAGCATTTTACTACCTGGATTCAAGAGGGATGAAAGTGCAAAGGAAAAACAGATTATTGTCCATTTTCACTTGCTATCTTGCCTTGACTTCATGTCGGTTTCCATATCTGCTGTTTCTTCTTGTTGTTTAGTTTATTGTTACAGCAATAAGTGTGGAGAGCAGAAGCAGGATGCAGGTTGGAAGGTATCATGAGAGCACTAGTTGCCCTTTGATCATACATTTAGAACAACCATGGACATGATGGTCCCTTAATCTTTCTTTTGGTTTCAATTTTGCTTTGTTTTCTTGTTTTAGAAGTTCTTATAAGGATAAAGAGTTCTCACGTTACAGTAAGGGATAGGGTTGGCCTTACAAGGTGGTTGTCTTTATGGTTTTGTTCACCCTATGAATGAACAAGGGGAAACAGGTTTCTTTTCTTTTGTTTCATCTTTCGTCTCTATTCTCTCTCTTCTTGGTCTCCAAAATTTCTTTACCTAGGGCTCAAATGGCAAAACTGCTTTGTTATTGTCCTCTTATTCCTTTTGCTTTATGCATCATATTTTAACCTTTGAAGAATTGTCCTCTGCTCTTTTACCTACCTTGTTTATTTGAAAAAGAACATATTTGAAGTAAACAACAACATCTATATTGTTCTATTACTGAATCACTGATTGTGACAACTAGTGTTTTTTCTGTTTTTAAATGTAAGTAGTTGCCATTTGTGCTAAATAGAACGAGCTTAACAGCCAACATCTCTCTCTCTCTCTGTGTTGCAAAAAACTTCCCTCCTCTCTTTCCACTGCAACCTTTTGGTACTCCTCTTCCCCATTAATAAACTAAGGTAACTGAAGAATGTTTTGCAGTACTGTTATTTCATTCCATCTATGGTTAATATATACAAGAGATTTGATGTTTACAAAAGGAAAGATAAATTATGCAATATACAGAATTGATGAGAATTTGATGAGGCTAGCTGTTGGTGTTGATTTGGTTGTCTTTTTTAGATGACTTAGCCGTTGAGTTGATTTGATTTCCTTCTTGAGATAGTGCTAGTTGTTGTGTGTTTATTGGGACTTATAGAGCCGTGGTTTTCCTTTGAGATTGTTGTTGGTTCATTATGCCCCTGCAAGTGAGACATAGGGCACACGATGTTGAACTTGGTATGCATGAGGGAGAAGTAAGGTGAGGCAGTGGGTTTAGTAAAAATGTCAACCAAGTTATTTTTGCCGGAGATGAAACGAACATCCAAAGTTTTGGAGAACACCTTGTCATGAACGAAGTGGAAGTCGATTTCTATGTGTTTGGTACGAGTATGGAAGGCAGAGTTGGCGGAGAGGTAGGTGGCCTCAATGTTGTTACACCTTAGGGTGGGTAGTGAGGGGAGATAAAGATCAAGGTCACGAAGCATAGATTGAAACCAAATGAGTTCACTGGCGGTGGTAGCAAGGTGTGATATTCTGATTCATTGTTGGAGCGGACGATTGTCCGTTGTTTGCGGGAGGACCATGAAATGAGATTGGGGCCAAGAAAAACACAGAAACCACCGATAAATTTTCTATTGTTGGGACAGCCAGCTCAGTCGGCATCTGAGTAGGCTTGGAGGATGGGAGAAGAGTAGCGGCAAAGGAGTAGGACATAAGAGATTGTAGATTTGAGGTACCGTATGATACGTTGGACTGCTTGTAGGTAGATGGAGGTGGGTCGATGCATGAATTGAAAGAATTTGTTGACAGCAAAAGAGATATCAGGACAGGTGAGTGATAGATACTATAGGGTGCCAACAAGGCTTTGAAAGAGCATAGAGAAACCCATGTGAAAGCATAGATGGGCTTTACTTGCTCGAATAGGTGTCTAAACAGCATAAAGTACACCTATTCAGACTACCTGAACACCTGCAACTCTCACATAGAACTACCCTATTGTTTGTTCTTAAAAAATTTAGGATTAAACACATTTTTAATCTCTAAGATTTCACAACTTTATTTTTTAATCCCTGAGTTTCAAATTGCATCACAAATGGTACCTCAATTTTAGGAAAAGACCGAATAGGTACCTCGGTTAAGTTTTCTGTCCAAAAACTAACGGTTCGCTACGTGTCAACCTCAGAGGTTGACATGTGGCATTATATAAAAAAAAAATTAAAAATTAAAAATCTTTAAAAATTAATTAAAAAAAATTGAATTTTTTTTTTTTAAAAAAAAAGGGTTGACCCTTGGCCACCATGGGGGTGGCTGGCCGGTCAAGGGTGGCCTAACCACCCCCATGGGGTGGTTCGGCCACCCCTGGGCAGAGAAAAAAAATTGGTATTGTCCTTGGGGGTGGCCGAACCACCCCCAGGTCGGCCGGACTGGGGGTGGCTAAACCACCCTCGTGGCCTATGGGGGTGGTTCAGCCACCCCAAGGACAAAATAGGAAAAACAAAATTTTGAGGGTTTGGCCCTTGGGGGTGGTTCAGCCACCCCCAAGGGCCAAAACCGATCTTGATTTTATTTTATTTTATTTTTTTTGTCAAGGAAGGTGTTTCGACCACCCCAGGCCGGCAAAGGGGGTGGCTCAACCATCCCTTTGGCCAAAATGGGGGTGGCTCAACCACTCCTTTGGCCAAAATGGGGGTGGCCGGCCACCCCCATGGTGGCCAAGGTGGGTGGCTCAGCCACCCTCTTGTGTTTTTATTTTTTCAATTTTTTTTTTAATATATATTTTTTTTTATATATATAGTACCACGTGTCAACCTCTGAGGTTGACACGTGGTGAGCCGTTAGTTTTTGGACGGAAAACTTAACCGATATATCAATTCAGTCTTTTCCTAAAATTGAAGTACTTTCAATTATGCAAATTGAAACTCAGGTACTAAAAAATAAAGTTGTGAAAACTTAGGAACCATAAGAGTACTTAACCCAAAAATTTAAATAGTTCAATGCATCCTATCCGATCATTAATCCTAATTCCACTATTATGCATAAAGTTTAATTTTGTTCTTCTACTCTTTTGTAGAGTATATTAGAATCTGACAATGTTTTTTCTTTTTCCAATTAGATGGAAGAAGACGCTGGTCAATAATTAATTTTTTAAGGCAATTAGAGTTAGGAAGAGTAATATGGGGATCTTAGAGCATTTCCAACCAATTCTCTAAAAGCCTAATATAAGGCATTTTTCACATGCAGCAGATTATCTTCCCATCATGTAAAGGACATTTTTTGTTTCAGTCATTAGCAACCTCTAGCTAATTATTGTAACAAAATTGTTGTTGGAAATGCTATTCAACGGTAAGACTTCGCAGTATCATATATATATATATAAGTCGAATTCCAACTTAGAATTGACATAGAATTATGACACGTGGCATGAACTCATAATTTTTAAACACTGAACTGGTAATCTCGTGCATATTGCAGATTATGAGCTAGTTTAATTAATGCCCCTCTCATATTAACACCCAAGTGGTGCAACTTGAGTCAATAATGGAACCCATTAGGTGCTGCATTTTGCCATTGGCTTTGTGGGTTTTATTTTAGAGTAATGATTCATTCCCACCTTTTGATACAACTTTTCACCACCTTGCTTATGTGGCAAGGTGGTCCCCTACTACTTTTTGAGTTTTAAAAATAAAATCAGATAGGGGACCACCTTGCCACATAAGCAAGGTGGTGAAAAGTTGTATCAAAATGTGACAATGAATCATTACTCTTTATTTTATTTATTGAGTAATATAATACCGTATTCGTTGGGATCTAATAGTCAAAATTATAATTTTAAAATCCACCACATTTTTTGATGGACACTTAATGTACTCCTAGAATTACTAAATTAAAAGACTCATCCATAAGAATTAAGAAGGAGTAATTCTACATGTACATCAATTGCCCATCAAAAAATGAGGTGACTTTTAAAATTATCATTAAGCATATGATTAATCAAATGATAATTTTGATCGAATAATAATTTTAAAAGTCACTTTATTTTTTATTTTTTTTTTTATGGACACTTTGATAGACAACTCCGTTAAGTAGAATTTCTTACAAAATTTCAACCCGTAATCCCAGCCCTTCACTCAGAATTGGGCCCCCTTCTTTTTGTCCCCTTCTTCATCAGGGCCTCTGATATCCTGCGCGAATGGTTGAGCTGCAGGAGCCAGCTGTCCCATAAATATCCCCTTATTTCTTCCACAGAATCCTCACAGCTTTGCGTTTTCCTTCTCCTTTTTCTCCCCTTGATTCTCGCCCGGACTCCCCGCCTTGGCCATCGCACTTTCCTTCTCTCAGTAAGTGGAACACCATCTTACGCGATCTACCGCTATTAATTTGACAGATATGCTTCAAGGGTGCAAATCAATTGTTCAGATTTGGCTACAATCAGGACCGTCTTTAGGGTGTAGCCAACTGTTCCCACATCGTTTACTTACAGGAATAAAGATGAGTTTATATACAAGAAGGGTGTTAAAAAAACACCAAGTGCATACGAGGTGCAAACTTCTCTTTCGCCTGACGTAAATGGTTGTATAAATGTGAGACGCCACATGCGTTGTCCCACCAATATAAATGGCTTTGAAAAAATTTTGCTCCACGATTTAAACTGGCAAAACTAGGATTCTATGGCTTCCTCTGTCTTCTTGGTTCTCATACAGTTTCTCTGCCTCTGGGTCATTCTCAACCATGAAGGCTGAGATTTTGCTCCTAATCTTCTTTTGCAATTGGGTTCCCTTTTTTCGTTCGTCTTCCCAAATTGAATGGAGTTTTTATATTCTGCATGCAATTGGGTTTAATTTCTTCTTCTTCTTTTTTTTTTTTTTTCTGCCAAAGATGCCTTCACAGTGGTGATAGTAATTCGTGCATTTTGGTTTTAGAAAATATTGGTAGTAATTCGTGTATTTTGGTTTTAGAGAATATTTCGGAAAAAGAGTGAGTCATTCTCAACAAACACAACCCAGTTATAAAAATTCATCATTAATAGATCTGATCAATCTCAGAGATCTAATCGGCCGGCAAACCGGAGACTGGTCAGCCCCAGCAGAAAGCGCCTCCAGTTCAGCGAACAAGCTGAATTAGCCTCAATAAGTAAATGCATGGAGAGAACAATCATCAAAATGAATTGAGCCACACAAGAAACATTGCAACCAAAATCCAAGAAATCACGTGTATTTATGTTTTTTAAATAAAAAAAATTTGGCACTGAAAAACATAATGAGTTATAATTTACACACAAATGAGCCATCAAAAACCCACATCTTCTTTAAACCGTTCTTCAGTGATGAATTAATAAATTTATGTGGTCAAAAATTGACATGGAATTCAAAAATAAATTAATAAATTAACAAAATAGAAAAAGAAAAAGAAAAATCACCAAGGCAATATCTAATGAACACCTGAAGTGAACTTTGCAGAGCACTTATCAATTAATTTGACACAAATTCCAGAAATATGAACAGCATAATTCCGGTCATAACCAATTCCCATAGGCCATAAATCATTATATACCTAAAGAAACATCCTTAGATTTAGTAAACATATAACTCGGCACTCCACCAAAGAGGGCTTACGCCATGCTGTGTTTCCATTTTCCAAACCAAGTGAAGACATAATTTGGGTTGGCAATAAGCAGCAATGATGCAGAAAAAGTCTGCCTAATTCCATTCAAAACATAAGCTGATATGCAGACTCAACTCTGTGAAATACGCTATGTTTTAAAAAAAAAATGGAAATTGTACAACATGTCATTCTACCTTTCATCACCTAGGTAAGTTAACAACACTACCACTTGATAAGAACACAGTCAGAGGGACTAACAATGTCATGATTCATCTTCATCAGCTTCAGCTGCAGCAATCTCAGAATCTAATTTGTTCATTAGCTGCTCACTCACGTGTTTTGCCACAGATATCATGTCGAGAATGATGCTATGATCTAAGCCTGCACCACCTCGTTTAGTCAGCCCACAAATGTGTCCTTTCCTGTTGACAGAAATAGAGACAGCGGAGTTCATTTGGGATTCCTCTTCTGAAGTGGCATCTACAATATAGTGCCTACTCACCTATATAAAACACCAGGGCAATACTTAATTGGGGAAAGAAGAGACATTTGCAGCTTATGAAAAGATGACATCTAAAAGTGTAGTTTTGTCACCTTTGTTAATGTAACTATAACAGGGATGTCTGATGTGTCAAACTGCAGAAATTCTTCGTCACTAATGTCAAGCTCTGGTTGCTCATCGCCTGACGCACCAGCTGCAACATTAACCCTTGGAATGCCTGTATTGCTCAAAGCAGCCTTCATGAACAAAAAGAATAAGATACATTAGTTTTCAGTTTCTGATATCAGAGAGGTCATCAACTGCATACGCATCTCTTATCATGAAAGTCTTGGGAGAATAAAAATGTCAAAAGTTTATATTTATGCTGCCATCACGGTAAAGGAGATTGCAAGATAGGTACAAAGCTTGTTTGAATAGCTCAGTGAATTTGTAGTTCAACCAATTAGTTTTGATATGTTTCAAGCACATCAGATACAGCTCGTCTATGGATTATTCTCATCACTCCTCATGGTTTACTTAAAATAAAAAGAAAATTTGAACTGCAAATGTGTAAATATACGTGAAGAGAACTACCTTAATTGCAGCACCTAGGGCATCTAGCAGATTCCCGTCTGAACTAACAACAAGGCAATCAATGTAAAGATCCCAGCAAATCTTTCCCTCCACAACTATTAGAGATGAGAGATCAATTCCAGCCCCTGGGAAAAGTTAAATAAGACCTCTATATTATCAACTTAAGTAAAGGCAGAACCTATAATCACATTAGAGTGTGTGAACTGACAAAATGATAGAATGCAGACATAGAGCAATATATTTATATTTATGGTTGCTTCTCTTGCTGTAATTAGATTCATACCAGCTCCACTTTTACCACCAAAGAGACTACGCTGAAGAGCAACTGAGAGTTCCATTGACAATTCATCCCCCCCTCTACCCTGGGTATAATGTAAGGTATAGAATTAAATTTAAAAACACATACATAGATACATATATACAACATATGCATGTGGCGCGCGAGCGCACGCGTGTGTGTGTGGACGTGTGTGCTTGCGTGCGTGCGTGTAAGTGTGCACGGGCGTAAATGATATTGAAGTACTTTTAGATAGAGGAAAAAGGGGGAACAACAAAAATCATCGGCCAAAAATAGGGCACAGCAATGAATCATGCTGGAATTATCAAATTGGATTCCTTAAGACATGCATTTCACACAATTAATCTTTTGTAATTATTATTATTAATACGAAGGATTAAAAAAAAAAACAAAAACAAAAACAAAACAAAACAAAATCAAGAGGTCCATATAACCTAAATCAACAAAACAAAACAAAAATTAGAAGATATCCGAAAATCAAGGAATACAAACCTTGAACATTGGTTCTGCGGTTGGACTGCAATCAACATATATGGTGACCTTTCCTTTGTCAGGTTGCAAAGAACTCGGCTTTCCAAGTTCAGCCTGCATTTATAGAAATTAGGAGGCAACATATTACAAGTATCCACCAGAAGATCTCATACTAGGAGCAAAATGATTAGTCAGTGTAGATACTTGTCATTTAAAAAATACAAACAGAAGATCCAGCATCTAAAAGATGAAATACCTTCACACTGGAAATAACATCTGTTGCCCCCATACTGAATCTTGCTGAACCATTTGCCTGCCATGAAGTCCATGAAATTACGATTACATAGAACCGGCAGAAGTTCAGTTTGTCTGCTAGAAAACAAACCAACCAGTGTATAAGGAACTAAGCAAACTATCATGCAACCCAAATAAGACTTAATTCCAACTGATTCGCTTTTGGCATATAAATCCTTTTCTATCAATGAGACTACATTTCCATGGCGTCTTTGAAAAGAACATTATACCTGGGGTATAAATCCAGTTTCAACACAAATAGGACGGTAAGTTAATCTCTTTCGACCATCAGCACGAAGGTCTTGAGCAATGCCACCCTCTATGAAGTGCTTTTCTCCAAGAGATAGTCCCACCATTCCTGCACATACATAAAGCGGGAAAAATTAATTACATAGAGGAAACAAAAGGAACAGAAGAAAATACAGAAGGAAAACATTAGGTCAACAAAACCCCCCAATTGATGCATGAACAGCATCCTAACTTCATAATGTCATAAATCCCAACAAACCCAATTGAAATCAAGCAAAAATAAAGTAAACAAATATGAAAATTTGGACCACACCAGTTAGCAAAGAAAACAGGGTGGTTGATTTGGGTTTGGTGAAAATGAACCGCAAGGCTGGGCAGGAATTGCCACTCACAGAGGAGGCAGGAATTGGCTTTCACAATCTTAATCTAAAGAAAAGTATTTTGGAGGGGAAAGTTGTTAGCTTCGGCGAGCTCCCACTCTTTTCCGGCGACAGCAAGATGAAGGGGTGGCTGATGATGGTGTGAGCTGGCAGCTAAAGATGCGGTGTATCCTGAGCAAGAGAGAGAGCTTTGGGCTGTGAGAACATTCACATCTGGCTCAGCAAATTTATTCTCTATTTTTGCTAAAAAAAATAACATTTTTCTATTTCAGCTATCAACTTTTTCAAAACACATACATCTAGTTAAGAGCATCTCCAACAAATGCTCTAAATGGCTCATAAGAGCTAAATATAGCTATTATGAGCCATTTTACTCATCTAGCAGAATAACCAAAGTAAAATTCGTGCTACAATGAACTTTCGCCCGAGCTGAGCTCAGCTCGTTTACATTTGTCACGAGCTCGAGCCGGCTCGCCAAAGGAAAATCCTTGTGACAAATGCAATCTTTTGGATAAGGTGTATGAGATGACAATTGGCAAGCTCCATTAGACACATGTACAAGTCATTGTGGTTGGACGTGAACTTTTGAAGGTTAGATAACATACATTGATGCACTAGAAAAAACTTCCACAATCTTTTTTCAAGATAAAGATTGCAAAGTACCATCATTCTATCCACATACAAAACCAGAAAAATTGAGGGAAGTCCAAAACAGTTCACACCATCTCTTTCAAAAAAATTGAACCGACATGTCAATACTCTAGGTTATCCGAAGGTCCACAACATTTTAAAAATCATGCCTCAAACGTATGCTCTTCACAGCATTTCCAATACTTTTCCCACCATTGCCAGCAATTACTTGTTCCTTTTTAATTTCAATTCCCCATAATTAACAGCCCACAAGCTCTCATGAAAATGTAGTTAACGAATTACAACTTGATACGAAGCATATATAACTAGAAAGAAAGATCTACAGTTATTAAACAAATGAGCTTTAGAGAGCATATATATACTGGACAAGTTAAAAACCATCTGGTCAGGTAACAACAACTCTCCTAAATGAATTCTACAAAAAAACCAAAAGAATCCCATAACCTTCAATCAAATTATAATATACCACTCAAACCTTTACAGATAAAGAAAACCAAAACATCATCCCAGTCTCATGGGAATTTCACAATGGCTGGGTATTGACACCATCTCTACAAGGACCAACAATGGCTGTTCGACATTGGTAACATCAATGAAAAAAGAAAACAGAGCAACGACTGAAATGGCCCAAAACACCAAAAACACCATAATCGGCCGGCCGGAGAGAGAGAGTGTGTAACAGTACCGTTAGATGCAGCAAGAGAGAGTGTTTAAACAACATAAATAATCAACCAAAAAAACACCATAATCGGCCAACATCCAGAAAATTAAATATAAATCAACCAAAAAATTCCCATAATCGGCCCGCCAGAGAGAGAGAGAGTTTACCGCCGGTGAAGAACGAACGAACGAGAGAGAGATACGGGCCGGTGGAGACGGCACCGGTGAAGAAGGACAACCGGCCGGAAAGAGAGAGAGAGAGGGGGTGAGGCGAATGGGGAGGGGAAAAATAACCAGAACTGTGTAGTGGCTTTTTTTTTTTTTTTTTTTTTTAAGGGAAAATGAAATTTTCCATTAAGAAACTAGATCAGCACTTACAACATCTTAAGGCCATCTCCAATAGTTAGAGTTAAAATAGCCACTCAAAAAGTATAAATCTCTACTTTAACCACTGGCTATCTTAAAAACATTCCAACAATAATCTCTATTTCACTATTCATTTTCTTAAAATATTGTTTTTTAATCTTTTTCTTTATTATTTTTTTTTTTTTTCATTTCTCCCTCTCACTCTCTGGTCTCCCCCAACCCCAACCCGTCTCATTTCTTGAGCTGATGAGGATCGGCGAGCGTCGAGATGATCGGCGACGAGGAACCAAAACCTGGACGAGTCGAGGATCTGGCGAGCCCCGGCGGTGACGATGCAGAGATTGGATCCGACGGTGACGATGTAGTTGACGGAAGCGTGGATTTTGGTGTGGGGGAGGAAGGCAACAGCGTGTTGGAGGTCGAGCATCTCGCTTCGAAGCTTGTCGGGCTTGGTGTCGACGAGGACGAGCTCATCGGCGAGGTCTTGGTGAGAATGACGACGTTGCTGGGGACGGAGGAAAGAAGGGCAGCGGCGGTGAAGGAGAGGGAAGGGGTTGGTGGTGTTGATCGAGAGGGGCGGAGGGTTTCGTTAGGCATCAAGACCGGGAGGGACGAAGAGGGAGAGTGGGAGATTGAGAAAATATTAATAAAAAATGCTTGTAGTGTTGAATAGTGAATAGCCATTGTTGACTATTTACTGTTCATTGTTAAGAAAAAATGGTTAAAGTAGCAAATCTGCTGTAGAAGAAAAAAAGGCAAAAAATAGTTAAAATTGACTTTTTGACTAAAGTAAAGCATCTGCTGGAGATGGCCTAATAAAGTTGGGACATACCCCAACCCAAACATGAAGACTTTTGTGGGAAACAGCAAATTTGGCCAACAGGTGAGCGGCCCTATTACCCTGACGACCCACATGCCCAACCCTCCAACACGAATAAGTGTCTAGCAATAATTTTGTTTCTGTGATGACATTCCCAAAAGCACCACCGCACTCCTCCAAACTCCTCAGGGCCAAGACAATCTCAAGAGCATCTCCCTCCAATGATTCTTTTCCCACTTTTTTACATTTTTCAATATAGATATCAAAACATTTCAATTTTTTTTAACCTTTTATATCGTATCAATATTTTTTATTATTAGTCAAATAAAAAAATTAATTACAACACAAATTTTTTTTATTTTTCTATACAAATTCTTTTTACTTTATATCACATCATCTTTTTTTACTAATTCCAAAATTAACAACCACTACTATGTTATGTACAAGCATTTGCCAAACATACCCAATATATATATATATATATATAATTTTCCTTTCTATTTGAGATTTTCAACATTTTTTTAAAAATAAAAAAAATTAAAACCTATTTCCACGTCAGCCTTATGTACAATAATTTTGCATAATAATTACACAATAATGTTGATGTGTCCACCATTTTTTTAATTTTTTAAAAATGATGGACACATCAGCATTGTTGTGCAGAATTTTAAAGGCTAACTTGCGATTTGCCAAACGCTTAACTGCGTTTTTAAAAATTACTTTTTCAAACCGTACATTTTAAATCACACTTTTTGAAATCGTAAATCAAAACGAACCAAAAGAATAATTATTTTTGCACAACACTCATGTGCACAACACTTGCGCCCAACCCACATTCATTGTATAGGACCCGTCCAATTGCAATCCCAAACGATTCATTTTTTGCGATTTGGTTTAAATTCACACTTATTATTTTCGAAATCGCAATGTCAAACGCATCCTACATTATATAGGACCCATACAATTTCGCTCCATCCAATTTTCCAACGAAAAAAAAAAAACATTTTTAGTCCATGAAGTTTTAGATGTTATTGGGGTTCGAAATTGATCTTTAAGGTTTAGAGCATTCCTAGCAGCTTCCCTTCCCTTTCCAGTCATTTTCCTTATATGTAAGGAACAAAAGCACTTTTTGCTTCCCAATCAAAAAAATTCTCACAGCAGCTTCCCTTTACTTTTCCCTATATCATTAAAATAATATATATATATATATATTATTTTACTTTATTCCATAAACCTTTTTTTTTTCTTTATTTTACCGTCTTCGTCTTCTTCCTCTCTCGCCCGTCACTCTCCCCTCTCTCGTCGTGGGCTACTGGTGGACGCCGGAAGGTGAAGGCGCGGTGGCGCGTTTGGATTGATTAGGGATATTTATTTTTTATTTTTTTATGTGTATTTTGGTGGTGGTTTCCGGTGGGATAGGGTGTTGTGTTTGGATTGGGTTTTTGTTTGTCGTTGATGGTTGATTGGTGGTGATGTAGTGGGTTCCGACATGGAGGAGGTTGGAGTCGATGGGTTGTTTGGTTTTGAAGGGTTGAGACCCGTTGGGGGTGTGTTCGGCCACTGGTACATGTTGGAGAGGAGGATCATCGGCGAGATCGTGGGCCGATTGTGGAGGTGAGAGCACCAATCTTCGTGGCGGCACGCGCCAATCTTGAAGTAGAACGGACAGTTGACGTGGTCCAGCCGGTCCTTCTTGGTGCCGAAGATCGATCACCTATCATTGCCGGCACAGGGTCTACTTGCGATGCGCGGAGACAATTGTTGTGGGTTGTGGCGCTGATGATCCGGTGGCTTGGGCTCGTCGGTAGGCTATAACCGACGAAATGGGAGAGAGAGAGAGAGAGAGAGAGAGAGAGAGAGAGAGAGAGAGAGAGAGAGAGAGAGAGAGAGAGAGAGAGAGAGAGAGAGAGAGAGAGAGAGAGAGAGAGAGAGAGAGAGAGAGTGGGGAGCGTGTTGCAGAGAGAGAGAGAGAAAGAAGACGTGCACAGAGAGAGAGGGGAGAGTTTTTTTTATTAAAAAATTGTATGGGAAGTGAACAGTGCTTCCCAGGGAATAAAAAATTGGAGGAATGCTAAGCATCCAAACACTTGTTTCCAGAATTTAGTTCCAAACTGGTGTCACAATCTCATAAGATCTATCATTTTGGGAAGTGTGCCACAATCTCATAGGATTGTGACACATCAGTTTGGAACCAAATTCTGGAAAAAAGTGTTGGAATGTCTAGCATTTCTCAAAAAATTGTAGGGAAGCTGCTGTGGATGGTTTTTATGACTTTCTTAAAATTTTTCCTAAATTTTAGGGAACAGCTCCTCTTTAGGGAAGCTGCTGTGAATGCTCTTAATCTGTTATCAAGTCACTTATTCCGTCCTATTTTTGTTAATTTTTTTTACGAAAATGTCACATTATATTTAATAGTATGACCACACGTGCAGGGGCCGAGCCACCTTAGGCCTTGTGGGGGCCTGCACCGGCCCAAGGTGTTCCCAAAAAAAAAAAAAAAAAAAATCTAAAAAAAAAAAATTAAAAATTTTACCCCTAAAATTTTATATTTTTTTTAGTTTTGACTACAACAATTTTTTTTTTTTTTTTCAATTTGGTTCCTCCAATTTGTAAAAGCTGGCTCCGCCCCTGAACAGGTGTATGCATTGCACAATCAACTTCACCATGTTAGTCACATGTCACGGATCACCATGTCATTAAAAATGTCACATCATTTAAAATATGCTCATTCAACAATGATATAAAAAGTCTTCTAAGGACAAGTATGAATTTTCTAAGATCGAAGATCTTAACCATAATCTTTTTTCCTTTTCTACTTTTTCGTCATTATTAGGAAAAAATAATAAAAAAAAAAATATTATGACCTTGTTTGGCAAGTAAGGGAACATAACAGAATAGTGATGAAAGAATTTTTGAGTTAATAAAAAGTGATAGATATAATATAAAGTAAAATGAATTTATATAAAAAAGTGAAAAAAAAAATTGTATAATAGTGGATTTTTTTTTATTTGAATAGTAATAAAAAATTATTGATGTGATATAAAAAGTGAAAAAAAAAATTAAAATGTTTTGATGTTGATTATTTTTGAAAATTTTGAAAAAAAAAATGGAAATTTTTATCCTAACACGTGCTACTCTGCACTCTTCAAACACTTGCCAAACAAGGCCTATATGCAAGACGCATATCATCCTCTTATTGTCAAATATAGTATGGCTATTAAAATCATCATTGAATCAAAATTCAATAGTGATTTATTCCAAATTCAATAATTATAGCATTTCTCTATATAGAATAATCCATGAACCCATGTTTTGTTAATATTACATAACAATTTCTACTGAAAAGATGTTATTAATGAATTTGTTTTAGATACTCTAATATTACTTTAAATGTTTTTTTTAATATATAATCATGTGATTTTAAATCACAAAAGATCTCCAAACTTAAAAAAGGGGAGATCCATGTATAGTTGGAATGAGATATATCTTTCATACAACTTTTGTACATTTTTAACAATTTTTTTTAAAATTAACCATTAGATATTTAGGGTTTAAGACTGACATTTATTTAATTTTTAAATAATTTATTAAGTCTTCCATATTTAGTGTCATGTTCCTAAGAAGGAAATATACGATTATAAAGGTTTTGGTCCCGTTTAGGCCCATATTTGGCTCGAAGAATGTGGGCCTCCTTCGAAGATGGATGCTTTGCGGGCAGATGCCCATTAGTCGAGTTGATGATGTGTAACACTAAAAATAAAAGGGAAAATTGTACCATTAATTTATGAAGTTAGCATAAATTACAAATCATTTCTTGTGATTCAAAAAGTTTATGAAAAGTACTTGTGGTAAACTATAATTACAAATCAATTCATGAACACGTTTTCCATCCACAACCACCCTCCACCCTCCACCTTTGTATTTTTATTTTATTTTATTTTATTTTTAAAAAAAATATTTTGTTTTATTTATTTATATTTTGTTTTATTATAAATGACACGTCTCGACTTCCTATTGAGTGTAACGTGACTGACTAACGGAATCTCTTAACTTGATGGATAAAAAACGTGTTCAAGAACTGATTTGTAATTATAATTTACCACAACGACCCTCTATAAACTTTTTGAACTACATTGAGTTATTAGTAATTTAGGCCAATATCAGGACTAACGATACAATTACCCAAAAACATAAAACCCTAATTTTCCACAGCTCCTCTAAAACTATTCGTCCTTATCAGCCGTCGGATCCACGTCCAAACGACGCAGATCAAATCCAATAACCCTATATATAACCCTCACAAACTCTAAACAAACGCAAGTTGGGGCTTAGGGTTTCTCTCTGCGCTTCGCCGTCATCTAGGTCTACCTTCGTTCTCGGTTCTATGTTTTAGATATCAGTATCTCTGAGCTTTGTTTTGAAATCGGTTCTATTGATTCTTTTAAGCTTCGATTTTGTTTTCTGTTAACATGTTTTTGATTGGTGAGATTCATATGTGACAGGGGATTATTGATCCAATCCCTTACTTGATCAGGAGCAAACTTTGCTGTGTTTGCAAATTCCTAAGTTAATGTCACAAAGAAAGTCCCGTCGACGTTGACGGTCCTCCCAATGGGAGCTCCTCCGTTGACGGTGGTGCTCATATTCCATCGCTTGTTGTAGCAGCGTCGCTGCCATTACCATTCTGGAATTGCCATGAGACCTACATAAACGTTCACTGAATCTCGCAATAACATGTTTGATTTGTTTTTGTTTTTGTTTTGTTTTGAGTATCGCCGGTGATGATATCAAACACCAAATTACCATCTTTCGGGACTGAATGGCTTTAAAGCCTTGCTGTGATCTTGCAATTCTGAGGCGTTGATTTCAAAAAAAAAAATTCCACTTTTTTTTTTTTGATGAATAAAACCCTTTATAAAGCTCAAACTCAACATCCTTACACTCCAGTTAAAACTGGAAACAAAAAAAAAAAATACCTTTGCAAATTTGATTTTGTTATTGCTGTGTTGCCTTTAAGGTGGACTGCCAGGCTCTCTGTTCTGGCAGACCTCTTTTTAGGCAGTCCAAATTTCATTGAGATTTCTGCAGTTTAATTTCTGAGAATCCAATCCAACTAAGGTAAGTAAAATTTTAGATATGGTAATCCATCCTCTTTTATTGACAATCCATTTGCAGGTTTCCCAGAAGGCTACAAATGAAGTTTGGAATAATCGAATTACTTTCCGGATTAGTTTAGGCCTCAGTTAATCTACTTGTGTTGTAAAGCTGCTTGGGGCAGAAAAGTTCTTTTGTAAATCATCTTTTAGCTGTAAATCAAAAAGATCTGTTGGACTTGTTTGACATTGTAGTTAATTGTATTGTGCAGAAAGTGTTATTGTTAGCTTAGAGAGTGTCATCTCAACTTGACATTCATGGCTGAAATATCTATTTTTTTTTTCTATCCTTTCAGCAGCAAGTTTCCACATCCTTCTCTAATCAATGTCCAAGATTTTGCACACATCTTGTTATATGCATTTAATGGCATGTGGTTTAATGCATATCAGTTTCGTGCTGCTCGTCTGTTCTACATCACAAAATTTGGGATTTATGAACGACATTGAAACGACACTTTCCGCACAAGTCGTTTAGGAACAACATAGAATCTAATTAGAGCATTCAAAGTAAGCTCATCTCTTTACCGAAATCACCAAAATCAGCTAAGTTTTCTCAAAAACACGTCTGCAGCAAGCTCTTTGCTGCTACATTAAATTAGCTGATAATTAGGAACCCTCGTTTTTTTAGTGGAGTCGATTTCTCTCGACTCTTATTATTTTTGCGTTTTTAATTCTATTTTCCCGGGTTTGAAGAAGCCAACTTTTTTCGTCTCTTTTAGATTGTCGGGGAAGCCAAGGTCGACAGAGGAGAAGCCGGTCGTCAAGGGTCCAATGGATCTTGACTTAGGTTTGACAGAGGAGAAGCCGGAGAATAGGTTGGGTTCAAAGATAGGCGCAACGGCGGCGTCGGGTGTTACAATTGCGGTGATTCGAAGCACATTGCTAGTGATTAGGGTTCCGGTGGAACTAGAAGTAAAGGAGGTCCATAGTCAACCGATCTTTCATTTTCGTGGGTCGGTGAAGGTCAAGAAGAAGCCGGTCGTCGAGGAAAAACCGGTCGTTATCAAGAAGCCGGTCGTTGAGGGTTGGGTATGGAGAAGGAGAACTAGTTGGGTCGGTGGAGGTCGGTTGAAAAGTGGTTATTTTAAAACTAATAAAAAATAGTTTTTATTGAAAGTATAAAATATTTAAAGAGTTTGATATTTAAAGTTTTTGAAAAGTAGGTAGATAAAATAACAAAAATGAATTTTTTAACTAAAATTTGCTTAAACTTTTACGAGCTTACTACGAATGCTCTTACAAGTCGTTTTTGCTATATGAGATGTAGCTTGTATTATAAGATTTAAATAGGGTATCCCCTCAGGGTATCTTTTTCTTCCCATCCTATTTATAATTCTAATTGCTTTTTCACATTTTTGAAGGTTGTCTAATTTATTGAGTGTTTGCAGCTAGGGCTGGGCAAGACCCGCAAAAAACCCATCCGCCCCGCCTAGCAAAAACACTAAACCCGCATAATATATTCGGATTTCGTTTTAGTTTTTAGCAAACCGCACGGTGCGGTGCGGTTTGCGGGTCCGGATTTTTCAAAATCCCGGGGCCCCGCCCCGCCCCGCACCGTGTAAACAAAAAATAATAAATAAAATATATTTTAAAGTCCTTAACCCTAGCGTTCCCTAAACTAAACCTCCTCTTATTTTTTTCCTTTCTTTTCTTCTAGCCGCCGCACTCTTCCTTTTCTCTTCATTTTTCATTTTTTCTTCCTGCACTACTCCTTCCTCTTCACAAGCCTCTCAAGATCTTCGAGTCCATGGCGAGCATTGCGAACATTGCGGGGTGGTCAAGGTTGCTGGACGTCCACAGGCGAGGTTCCTGTACATGCTCTCGTAGCTGACGGTGAAGATCTTCAAGGTCTTTTTCTTCGGCACTCCGATCTGTATCTCTTTTGAGTCTCTGTTTTGTTCCTTAAAAAATATTTCGAGATTTCAGTTGAGAAAATATTTTGGTATTTCTTTCTTCTGAAGTTTTTATTTTGTTGTTTGGTTTGTGAATTGTGAGTGGTATCCTGTTTGGTTGGTGAGAAAATGTGAGAAAAGAAAAGAAAACCAAATATTTAGAGATTCAGAGAGGTCTCTTGACTCTCTTCAACAAAACCTGCTACCCCCGCAAACCCGCACCCCCGCCCCGCACGTACCCCCTCCCCGCACGTACCCGCACTGCACGGGGTTCCCTTAAAATAAGCGGTTCATGGGTCTAATTTTTCCAACCCGCAGGGGTGCGGGGCGGGGCCAAAAAGGGCGAAAAACCGCCCCGCCCCGTGCCCACCCCTATTTGCAGCAACTATGTTCTGCAGCATGTATTAGGACTCCATGATCCTGTCTGTACTGAGAAGATATGCTGTGTTTTGAGGGGCAACTATGTGATTCTCTCTTCACAGAGAAGTGGTAGTCATGTGGTAGAGAAATGCTTAAAACTCTCCTTGGATGGATTATGTGGTTCTGGACTTTTTAATGTGGGACAGACTCTAGCAAGTGGCAACTTGCTCGAGATCGATATGGGAACTATGTGATCCAAACAGCATTGAAAGTCACAATGGTATACTTTTTGAACGGCATACCCTTTGAGATTACCATATTTTATGCATCCACAGTACTGAGGTAAATATTGCTATATATTCTTCTTCACTGCTGATGCATTTATACCTAGCGCTGATTTTCCTTCTTCATGGGCAAGCAATCCTATTTTACACATAAAAAAAGTATTGCATGGTTAATAGTCATCACAAACATTGAATACTTTCTTTCCTGCATAGAGGTCTTGATTGAGGATCGAGATTCCTTATAATTTGGGTGTCCTAAATGCTGCAATTTCCCACAATTTGGGTGTTTGAGTATCGCACCTCAGATTGTCCAAAGTAGGTGGGCCTTGCAACTAGGGTTGGGCACGGGGCAGGGTGGGGCGGATTTTCACCCTTTTTGTCCTCGTCCAGCACTCTTGCGGGTTGAGAATTTCTCACCCACCTTCCGTATAAAAGAAGGGGAATCTGCCTAGGGCGGGGTGCGGGTTTGTTTGAATGGCAAAACCATATACGGATATACCATAAAAAATCAAATATGAGATTTCCAACAAAAATCATATACCAAATTTCCATACACTTTCCTTCCTAAACTTTCTCAACCACCGAACAACCACCCAATGAACATAAAATAGGAAGACAAAGACTCAAAGAGCATATAATAAATATGAAGACACAGAGCAAAACAAATTGAATATCTGAAAATAACTAATTTCAACACCTTAGAACGAGACTCGTGATTTCGTGAAGCTCTGATTCGCGCAAGGGAGGCTGAAGTTTGGGAAGAGAACTAGAGAATAGAAAAAATGAAGAGAACTTAGAGAAGAGGGTTCAAACGAAGGTGTGCGGCACTGGTTCAAACGAAGAGCGGAAGAGTCTAGAAAAAATGAAGAGGCATGCTAGGTTACTTACTCGGTTATGGGGGTTTTTTTTTTTTTTTTTTCTCCTTTCAGCGGGGCGGGACTGGTCCCCAGGGTTTTTAAAAACCCCAACTCACAACCCGCCCCACACAAGTATACCATTTTTGGACCCATACCTACCAAAAAAAAACCACTAAAACCTAGGATTTTGCGGGGCGGGGGATGTGGGTCAGGGCGGTTTTGCGGGGTCCTGCACACCCCTACTTGCAACTCTCACTATATAGGCTGGCAATTCAAATTGCAGTGCAATTCAGGCACCTCAATTACCTTTCACATGTTACAAGTATTTCAGCATTAGCTTAATTAATTAGCTTCCACATTAAACCCACCGCTTCTTCTTTTTTTCTTTTTTTTTCAATTTTCTATCATCCAGAGTGCAAATAGTCCCCTTCATCATTAGGCTTCTAGAGAAATTCCAAGGGCATTTGGATGCTGTCCATTCTGGATATGGAAGGAATGTCATCAATTTGATTCCATTGGACTGATCAGCCGAACCAATTCGGATTGTGAAAATAGTGTTTATGTTTGACATCCTGAAAATATTGCTCTCTGAGTGTCGTGAATAGAAAATGTAAAGGATTATAACATGATTACCATGTAGGTTATGTTTGTTTACGTGTGTTTTTGGAGGTATTTTTTTGTTTGGAAATTAAAGTGTTTTGATAGGACATAAAAGTGAAAACAATTATAGTGTTTTGAGAAATATATTTTGTGTTTTAAATTGTTTGTTAATGTATTTGACACGAGACAACAAACAAATTTTTGGTGAAATTGGGCTTGTTTCAAATTCCATAAGTTGGAAATATTTTCCAAAAAACATAGCCCGAAACTAATACAATCTTAAGATATTTAAGCGATGAGGCAATAACTCAAAGCTAAATCAATTATAGGATTTGGAAACATGATTTTTAAAAACGCAGTTAAGCATTTAGCAAAATTACAATTTTACTTTAAAAATTGTGTATTTAAAAAAAAAAAAAAAATACATTGCCTATAATTCCAAACGATTCATTTTTTACGATTTGGTTTAAAAATACACTTATTGTTTTCGAAATCGCAATACCAAACACACCTTATATTGTATAGGACCCGTCCACTTTGGCTCGGTCCAATTTTCCAATGAAAAAAAAAATACATTTTTTGTACATGAAGTTTTAGCTGTTATTGGGGTTTGAGATTGATCAAATTGTTCTTTAAGGTTTAATTCGTTATCAAATCACTTATTTCGTCCTATTTTCTTTAATTTTTTTTGACGAAATGTAACATCATAATTAATAGTACGGCGACACGTATATACATTACACAATCAACTTCACTTCAACAATGATGTAAAAAGTCTTCTGAGGACAAATAACAAATATGAACTTTCTAAGAATGAAGATCTTAACCATAATCTTTTTTCCTTTTTGTCATTATATAGAAAAACAATATTATATGCAAGATGCATATCATCCTCTTATCCTCAAATGTGGTATGGCTCTTAAAATCACTATTGAATCAAAATTCAATAGTGATATATCACAAATTTAATGATTATTTTAAAAGTCATGTCACATTTATCATATATAGCATTGCTCTATATAGAATGATTTATGAACCCATGTTTTCTTAATATTACATATCAATTTCTGCTGAAAAAAAAAAAAAGATGTTTATTAATTAATTTGTTGTAGATACTCTAATATCACTTAAAATGTTATTAATTTTTTTTTTTTTTTTAATATATACATAGGAATCATGTGATTTTAAATCACAACCGATCTCCAAACTTAAGAATGAGGAGATCCACATATATTTGGAATAGATAAAATGGACATGATACATTTTACAATCAAGATTTTGTTTTGTTGTATCAAATGATATATATATATATATATATATATATATATATATATATATATATAATAACACATTATTTAAAATTTTAAATAATTTATTAAGTCTTCCATATTTAGTGCCATGTTCCTAGGAAGGAAAATATAGGATTATAAAGGTTTTGGTCCCGTTTAGACCCATATTTGGCTCGAAGAATTTGGGCCTCCTTCGAAGGTGGAAGCTTTGCAGGAAGAGGCCCATTTCAGAAAGGATGTTTTGGTTGATTTCTAAAACAGAGCCGTGTCTTTCTAATTTTCTTAGCAAATGGGAAAATACTTGGTAAAATAAGAATGTAAAATTTAAGAACTGAATTATTCAACTTTTTTACAGCCTAGAAATTGATCTTTTCATTGTTTCAACCTCAATCTTTCTTCTCCTTGTTATAATCTTTGTACATTGCTGAAATTTCTTCTTAAACCCTTTGTGTGAGGGTCAATTCACTTGAAAGAGGGCATATTTGGTGGATTCATATCAAGTCTACTCTAAATTTAAGTGCCCCTTAGGGCATCTATGGCCCTGCAAATGATGGTTAAAGATTGGATATTGAATCAGGTGAGTGGACACATTTTCTCATTTCTGGAAATCTTACCCGCTCAAACAGAATAAGAGGTCTACTACATTGAGCACTTCCACTCGAAAAAAAAAAAAAAAAAAAAAATCCATACGAAAAGAAGCTATAGCGCAACCACAGTAACATTCCCATTAAAACCAAAAGGCCCCAAAAATGACTAATCAAAAAAGAAAATTGTTCCCCACAACGCACTAATTCTCACGGAGTATTACACTATCCACCCAAGACCGATAAAAGTGAAGAAAAAAGAAGACTAGTAAATCTTGAAGCACATTTCATGTAGCTCATTCAAAAAAGATCCAGTCACCACAACAAAATTTTCAACGGCTATCCTCCTCACAAGCTGTGATTACTTAGGCAGTAGCAGGTATCCGAGGTGCTATAGCTCTGGCTGTTGCATTAACGGTTAATCCACCAGCACGATTCACACGGCCGCCATTGCTACCCATCTGATCAGTCCTTTGATATCCGTCACCTCCACGGCTAGAAAATCCTCCTCGATTGCCACTCCTGTTTCCAAACTCGGCCCTGCCATTAAAGTCCGCACGACCATAGCCTCTGCCACCTCCATAGTTCCCGTTTCCGCGCCCTCTTGGTCCTTCATTCCTAAATCCAACAGTCCTTCCAGATGAAAATCGACCCTTACTGTTGTTACCTGGAGATTGAAAAAGAGCCACTATCAAATGTCAAGAAATGAAGACGGCCACGAATAAGCCCGACCGGCAGTTCATAGCGAGTACGAAAACACAATTTGTCTATTATGTAGTTGTCTATTATGTATGGCTAAGATATTTATAGAAAAGAAATAACTCAAGGGGACGTAAACCCATTTCCTCATTCAATCAAGAATGTTCTTTTACCTAAAGACAAAAAGGGACTAGAATAATTTTGAGACCGACACATGCTCCTTTAATCCCTTTCCTCTAGTGATATAGAAATAATGTGTCCCTCATCTACCAACAACATTAAAGACCAATGCTGCATCTAACATGGATTGTTTAGAAAAAGAAACATTCTCTTCCCATGTTTCTCTAGTAAGCAAATCACAAATCAGATGCCCCTTATCTAATTCCTAAAACATCACAACTTGCATAGCAGCCAAACATATTCTCACAACTTGACCAAAAAATCCAACTTACCTCGGCTGGTAGACCTCTTTTCCTCAACAACTGCTTGGCGTCCATTGATAGCGATGGGCGAAGCCTGAAATGTCAATGGAAATATTATTCACACAATATCAAAACACAAGATAACATTAAAAAGCAAATGGAAGCAACAGTGGGTTGAAAACAAACATATGATACAGATAACAAAATCAAACCAGACTAATTAGGAACAGAAGAGGTTGAAACATCTATACATATATAAATTGTAAACTAGTAGGACCCTTTATCTAAAGGCATCAATGAACTAGGCACTAGTTTTTTCTTGAAGTAAATAATTAGTTTCAGAATCTATTCAGATAAGGAAAAATAATTACAAAATAAACAGTCAACAAATGGAAAATTCCGAACACATCATCTATGGGTGGGTACCAATCCAATTGGTCATTCTCAACAAACACAACCCAGTTATCATAATTCATCATTAATAATACATAAAAGCACACATAAATTAATGTATTAACAACCAATATGGTGGAGGCATAAACTGAATTAGCCTCAATAGGTAAATGCATGGACAGGTACAAACACTTGACCTCACGAGTATTGATGACCACAAAGAAATATTGCAACCAAAATCCAAGAAATCACGAGTATTGATGTCTAGACATTATGGTATCATATCACTAATTCAATGACTGTTCTTTTGTTTTGAAATATTGAAAAAAGTCATTTTATTGAATAAAAAAATTGAGATTTAATAGAAAACACAAGTTATAATTTACAAACAAATTAGCCATAAAAACCCATATCTTCTTTAAACTGGACTAAGTATTCTTAAGCCTAACAACATAATGAATCTGGTCAAAAGAGTAGACTGGAGAATAGAAGCACCAATGGCATGGAATAGAGAGATAAATTAATAAATTAAGAATAGTATCTTGGAAGTAGTTATAGTAGTTAGGATAATCATACATCGCTAGAAATGGAGGTAGGTAGGTGTCAACATAAGACTATAGATAATGGTCGTGTTGGCATCAACTATTCAACCCATTGTGTTGATGATGAAATACTGTAAAACACAATCTTGAGGTAAGGGCATCAACAGTTGGTTGCCAAGGTTGGTTTCTTGTTCACATACATTAGACCTATTGCATTAGATTACAACCAAAGTGCCTAACTCACAAAAGTTTCAGAAATAAAAGTATTATACCATTCAACTAAAGAAACAAGTTATGGCCCATCCATCTACTCAAATCATATAAACCATAACAGCATAAAATAGAAAAAGAAAAAAAATGATCACCAAGCCCATATCCAATGAACACCAGAAGTGAAGTTTGCAGAGCACTTGCCCATTTGACACAAAAAGAAACATCCTTAGATTTTGTAAATATATGTGTAAGAAACCATATTTACACCAATGGCATCGAAAAAGTGATAAATTCAATAAATGAAAGAGGTTATGGCCCATCCATTTGCTCAATCATAACTGAAAAACAAAAAACGGATCAGCACAGAAAAATCAGATGTTTACCTCGATTGCACATTGCACAGCACTTGCATCCTCAAATTCCACAAAGCCAAAACAAAATCCCTGTGGTATTGAAACATCGCAAACAAATATTAGCAGAAGAAACAGTTAGCAATGAACAACAGAAATTAAGTTGACACATGACATACCTTTTGGCTTCTAACTTGAATACCGCCACTCTTAATTGGTCCAAACTTCTTGAACTCATTCTCGAGTATGGAAGGGGTAGCATTCACAGGGAGGCCTTTTATGTAGATAGAATGACCATCAGCTGTCCATACACAAAAAAGTAGACAAATCATTTAGATTAATACGCTTGTAGAGATTAATCAACTCAACAAGGATGCAGATCACACTGAGTTAACTAACAGAAACAATGGCACAATAATAAAAACAGCACACCTTCAGATTCCTTATTGCTGCTGTTTTCATTCGCATTTGTGCTGGGAACCAGCATCTCAGATACTGGGGCAAGAGGAGGTCCAGCAGTCACTGGTTGTTCTTGGGTCTTGGGAACAGATTTCCGAGGAGCAAGAGTTTGAGTTGAAAAAGGAGCAGCATTCTCCTTCAAAACCTTAACCTGGACACCAATATAAAGTGGTTTTATTATATAAGACCTCAATGAAAACTAGCAATAACAAATTGAAGTAAAGAAGATCGCCTGTGTTCAAATATCAGAGCTTTTACTATTAAATTAGCCCCCAAGGAAGAGATTACCAGAATTAATGTTCCCAAGAAAATGAATAAGAAATAAGTGATATGCATAGGATTTTGCATGATTGTAACTTACAATAGAGGCATATGACTTCTTTGGCACCTCTTCCATTTTAGAGTTAGGTTCGACCACAATCTGCCAATCATCAGAAATTTGATCAACAACCTCAGCAATGGGTGCTTCCTCCTCTTCAATCGAATCTTCTACTTTCTCAGGAGGATTATACACTTCCTCCCCATCAACGTCCTCTGGCGCTGCAGTTGCTGGTTCAGAAATATGGTCTGCAGTTGCTGGCTCAGAAATATGGTTCTGCTCGACAGAAGAAGGCTCTGCAATACAATTATCCTTAAAATCAGTTAGAGTGCACCAAAAGGCTTTACTTTGAATTGCAAACAGCATTTCACATTACCAAGGTCAGGACTAGGAGGTGTTTCAACATCATTAACCAAACCCTGCTTCCCCTCATCAACATATCTAAAAACATCATTCAGAACAAAGTAGCCTTTGTCTTGAGGCGCCAGGAAGAAACTCTGACTAAATTTACGCCTCAAACTGTCCTTTCCAGTCAAATACCCAGTCACAAGAACAAGAACTCCCCCATTGAAAGAATCTTGTGCATCCACGGTTAAGATTTCTGCACTGAGGTCGCAATAATGAAGAGAGAGTATCTTCTCATTGATTGCCTACTCAATTAAAATCAATCAACACAAAATAGAGGGATCAGAGTTTAATTCTGACAATTTTCAACCCAAACTACCATTTGTAAATGAACCTACCAATACACAAGAACCTCTGGGCTACAAACAAAAATGTAACAAAGTCAATAAAATTAAAACCCCTCTCCTTTCCCCACTCTAGTTGTCGCATTTTCTGGAGTGCTCTGTTTGGTAAGTGAAATTTCAGTTGAAAAATTTTCAGATTTTAAAATCCTCCTTTTCACCATACTTTCTGAAACCAGAGAATTATTCTAAACATTCTACCACAATGTCAGCAACCAGAGATAAATTTTGATCACATAAAGCAAGTAAAAACAGGGAAATGCTACACATCCCAAAAATTTTCTCCAAAATTTGGTTCCCAAATGATGTGTCACAATCTCATGTGATCTATCATTTTGGAAAATGTGTCACAATCTCATGGGATTGTGACACATCATTTGGGAACAAAATTTTAGGAAGTCTAGTATTTCTCTTGAAAAAAATACCCACACAGAGGGGGACGGAGAGAGAGTAAGAGAGAGGTGGAAGCTCACTTGCATAGTGGTTGTAAAGCTCATGGCCCCATTTTCTTCAGGACGACCAAGCTTACTAATATCCTGGTAAAATCGATGAACAAGCTCGGGGGATTGATGCAAGATAAGGTAATACTGGTGAACGAAGGCATTGCCAACCTACATTTAACAACAAATTTATCCCAAACCAATTAATACCCCCAAAACCAAAATAGGGCCATTTATAACATTTCATATCCGATATCAAGACATACAATATCAGCAGCAGGAGGGTAAGCTGCAGCTGAGACTTCCTGTTCTGAAGATGCCATCACTGAATTGATCTCTGAAAAGCAATCAAAACACTAATTAAAACCACTGCTTGCTACACATTTCACAACCACTGTGAAGTAAAAATAATTTACTATTAGATAGATTTAAACGAAGAAAAAAACTAATTCTTATAGATATGTACACAAACACCCAATGGGTCTTGCTTATTCCCCAGCTTATGATTATGTTATTTAAGAGGAGGAGGTGTTATTTGAGCTAGAGCTCATTTGCCCATTTTCCACCAACTTGAACAATCCATATTTTCAAGTATATACTTTCTGGAACTACTTTCCTCAATGAACTAATAGCTGACTGAACATATTCTCAGGAAAATTCTCGTTTCCAACCAAAAAAAGTTACGCACATTTCCCTATTTTAGATACTCCTGAAGCTAATTAAAAGGAAATAATAAGATTTTTTCTAACCATCACCAAAGATCAAAGATGGAGACCTGGATACAAAATTTTGTTCACTTTTTTTCCAAGAAAATATCATCAACCCAGCAAAACAAATAAAGAACCCTAAGAACCCATTTTCCAGGGAAACAAACGGGCCAAAAGAAAAAAAACAAAACAAAGAACACATAACAAATTTACTAAATCATATGTTTTCCCAGGAAACAAAGAGGGCCTGAGAAAACGAAAAGAAAATAACAAGTTCAGAAAATGATTGATGGGATTAGGAAAGCGAGGAGTACCTGAGCGAGGAGGACAGATCGGACGGCGGGAGTGAGTCAGTGAGAGAGAGAGAGTGAGAGAAGGGGTAGTCTCTCTCCTCTGCGTTTGCTCAGCGACCCCTCTCACCTCCCTTTCTTTTTTCTTTTCTTAGGGTTTTTATTAGGGTTTGCTTTTGGATCTTGAAGAGTACGCTTGATAGAAGAAAAAAAAAATTAAAAAATTGGGTTTTGGATATTTAATTTTGAGAAATGATGTGTAACTTATGTATTAAAGCACTCTCATCAGCTTTCTAACCATTTTCCATATATTTAGGGAATAAAATTACTTCTTACTTCCCCATAAAAAAATACCCAACAATAATTTCCCTAAATTTTTCTTATATCAATTAAATATTATTTCTTACTCTTATTTTATTATCTTTTATCTTTCTTACTTTTAATTTTTTATTATTTTTTTCTTCTCTCCTCTCTTGTCATCTCTGTCCTCTCTCTGTCAAAACCCACTGGTCCACCGCCCCTTCTTCTCTTCCTCCTCTTCTTTTCTTCTCCCTTTCTTCATCTTCCTGATCCTTCCTTCCTCTCTTCTCTGTGACCCAAAACAAGTAGAGTGAGAGATCTCGAGAGAGAGATCGAATCAGAGAGAAAATCGGAGATGCAGAGAGACCCGTGGGTCCAATTTCCGGTGGCCTAAGAAGAGACGCGGTGAGAGGAAGGTCCGATCTCCGGTGGGTGATGTTGGGTCGACGCCGTAGAAGTTGAGGGGCACGATTCTGGTGGTTTGAGGTGCGAACTTCTGGTGAAACAAGAGGAAATTTTCGGTGGAATTCTGATCCTAGGGCTTGGGGCTTTGTTGCTATTGAAGAAATTTTTTATTTTAATTGAGTTTGAGCTTTGACGGGGTGTAGACGATGGAGCACGGGGAAGGTGGAAGGAGAGAAGGAGAGAGGAGAGAGGAGAGAGAGATGAAAAACTTGTCTCTCTCTGATAACGGTGATTTTGTGTTTAGTTGATGAGAAAGTGAGGGAAAAGGCAAGGGCTGGTTCATCCATGGCGTCTTGGTTGGGAAAGGAAGGACGGAAGGACGCGCGAAGCAAGATAGGAGAGAGGAGAGAGGGACTTTCTTTTTATTAAAATATTAGGTTGGAAATCTACAGTAACCATGTATATAGTTACTGTAGATTCTCAATGATAGCATGTAAATTTAGGAAGACTGATGGATCTTTTTTTTTTTTTTTTTTTTTTTTTTTTTTTTTTTTTTAATGATATTTTCTTTAAATATAGGGAAGGGAATCACTTTAAGGAGGCTGGTGGGAGTGCTCTTAGTACCGTAATATTTTTTTCTCAAACCAAAAAAAAGTACCGTAATATTTTTTTTATTAATTGTTTTAATTATTTTTAATGAATAAGTTTTATCATGCGTTTAGGATTACGGTTTTGTAAACAAAAAGTGTGATTTTAGGGTTTGTTTGAGTTTGCGATTTTAAAAAGTGCGATTTAAAATAACGATTTTAAAATGTGCGATTTGAAAAAAAATGATTTTTAAAAACGTAGTTAAGCGTTTGGCAAAATCGCAGTTTAGCCTTTAAAATCGCAAATTAACCTTTAAAATTCTGCATTTTCAAAAAAGCATAATCCTACTTCTGATTTGAAAAAACAGATTTTCTGTGTTTTCAAATCGCAATTTTAAAAACGCAGTTCCCAAACGATTTATGTTCTACGAGTTGGTTTAAAATCACACTTATTGTTTACGAAATCGCAATCTCAAATCGTAGAAAATGAATCATTTAGAAATTGTATTTTTAAAAATTGCGATTTGAAAAAGTAGAAAACTGTTTTTTCAAATCGCAGTCAGGGGATGCTTTTTTGAAAACACAAAATTTTAAAGGCTAACCTGCAATTTTGCTAAATGATTATTTGCGTTTTTAAAAATCACTTTTTCAAATTGCACTTTTTGAAATCGCAAACCCAAACAAACCCTTACATTATCTTGGTACTCATAACATTTTTATATTTTAGTATAATGCTTAGACTACTACAAGTCTATAATATTTTTTAGAACTTCCTGACAAGAATTAGCATATAATTAAAGGGTATTAAAAAATAATTAGTAATTAACATAAATTATAAATGAGTTATAACTCTAACATTACTCTTAATTCTAAAGTTTGCCACAAAAAACTTTCATCATTGAAAGAAAAATAATATAGCATGTAATTGAAATTTGTTAAAAGAATTTTTAGTGGTTAACGTTAGTCCAATTGTATGCTTACACATGTTAACAAATTGTAAAAGAATTGTGGATGGTTACTCTTAAAAGAATTATCCCATGGAAAGTACTCAAGTAGGCAAAAGAAATTTTCCAAACTAATAGTTTTTTTTTTTTCTTTTTTAATGAAAAAAATAATAACATATATTGAAAGCTGAAAATTAATTGTGGTTTTACTTGTTTCAATGTTCTAGGGGAAGAAATAAGGATATAGTGAATCATAGAACTAATTTAGAGCCTGTACTAGATTTACTTTTAGGTTATGAGATTAGAGTGATGTTATATATCATATTTTTATTATATAACTGTTATATAATGTTGATATGACAGTCATAATTCACCTTCAAATTAGTCATTGTTAAAAAATAAAAAATCAATGATAAAATGAGACTATCACATCAATATAGTGAAGAAAATGTGATTTTTAACATTAATCATGAGTTTACTATTTTCAAATTGTAATACTGTTGTTATTGTATTTTCTATTTTTTTTTTAAGACACATGAATTACATGTGTGAATTCAATAATTTAGAGCTAGAAAACAGTGAATTCAATATCTTAAACTAAGGTCTAATAAATAAACTTGATCCAAACAACAATGTCAAGTGTAATTAACCTTGAATTTTGCAGTTTTTTTTTTTTTTTTTTTTGTCACGAGAAATGTTACAGGTACTTAAACTTTTATAAAAAGAGCCTTACTAATTAATGTGAAACTTATTCATTAGAGATGATTAAAATAATTAATAAAAAAAAATGCTACGAGTATCGATTAATAAGCTTTACATCATCTTTGTATCAATCTCTTAATAAAAAATTTTTTAGTACTTCTAACATTTCTCTTTTGTCACATACCTTGGGTCAATAGAAAGATAAACAAAAAATAAGAGAGAAGTGAAAGCTGCAACGTGCAAGGCGTGGTCTATGTATCACGTATGGATCGGGATTCACAATAATTATCTTCCCAAAAAATTGTTAAAAATTTGAGAAATTGATATGAAAGGGTTCATATAGGACCCATTTGCTTGGGTACCAAAATTTATAAGTATGTGAGTTTCATATGAATTCCCTCACATTTATTGTTCAAATTGCTAATAATTTGGATAGATAGTTCATATGAATTCTTATTCATCCACCCTCTAAGTTACTTGTGAAGTTACAATAAGTACAACAATACTGAGAATGATTATTGTTCTTTTTTATTTTTTTATCAATTGGCGCTGCAGTTGCTGGTTCAGAAATATGGTCTGCAGTTGCTGGCTCAGAAATATGGTCTGCAGTTGCTGGCTCAGTTGCTGGTTCAGAAATATGGTCTGCAGTTGCTGGTTCAGAAATATGATCTGCAGTTGCTGGTTCAGAAATATGGTCTGCAGTTGCTGGTTCAGAAATATGGTCTGCAGTTGCTGGCCCAGAAATATGGTCTGCAGTTGCTGGCCCAGAAATATGGTCTGCAGTTGCTGGTTCAGAAATATGGTCTGCAGTTGCTGGCTCAGAAATATGGTTCTGCTCGACAGAAGAAGGCTCTGCAATACAATTATCCTTAAAATCAGTTAGAGTGCACAAAAAGGCTTTACTTTGAATTGCAAACAGCATTTCACATTACCAAGGTCAGGACTAGGAGGTGTTTCAACATCATTAACCAAACCCTGCTTCCCCTCATCAACATATCTAAAAACATCATTCAGAACAAAGTAGCCTTTGTCTTGAGGCGCCAGGAAGAAACTCTGACTAAATTTACGCCTCAAACTGTCCTTTCCAGTCAAATGCCCAGTCACAAGAACAAGAACTCCCCCATTGAAAGAATCTTGTGCATCCACGGTTAAGATTTCTGTACTGAGGTCGCAATAATGAAGAGAGAGTATCTTCTCATTGATTGCCTACTCAATTAAAATCAATCAACACAAAATAGAGGGATCAGAGTTTAATTCTGACAATTTTCAACCCAAACAACCATTTGTAAATGTTTCTGAAACCAGAGAATTATTCTAAACATTCTACCACAATGTCAGCAACCAGAGATAAATTTTGATCACATAAAGCAACCAGGAAAAAACAGGGAAATGCTATACATCTCAAAAAATTTCTCCAAAACTTGGTTCCCAAATGATCTGTCACAATCTCATGTGATTTATCATTTTGGAAAATGTGTCAGAATCTCATGGGATTGTGACACATCATTTGAGAACAAAATTTTAGGAAGTCTAGTATTTCTCTTAAAAAAATACCCACACAGAGGGGGACGGAGAGAGAGTAAGAGAGAGGTGGAAGCTCACTTGCATAGTGGTTGTAAAGCTCATGGCCCCATTTTCTTCAGGACGACCAAGCTTACTAATATCCTTGTAAAATTGATGAACAAGCTCGGGGGATTGATGCAAGATAAGGTAGTACTGGTGAACGAAGGCATTGCCAACCTACATTTAACAACAAATTCATCCCAAATCAATTAATACCCCCAAAACCAAAATAGGGTCATTTATAACATTTCATATCCGATATCAAGACATACAAAATCAGCAGCAGGAGGACAAGCTGCAGCTGAGACTTCCTGTTCTGAAGATGCCATCACTGAATTGATCTCTGAAAAGCAATCAAAACAATAATTAAAAACCACTGCTTGCTACACATTTCACAACCACTGTGAAGTAAAAATAATTTACTATTAGATAGATTTAAACGAAGAAAAAAACTAATTCTTATAGATATGTACACAAGCACCCAATGGGTCTTGCTTATTCCCTCATCTTTTGATTATGTTATTTAGGAGGAGGAGGTGTTATTTGAGCTAGAGCTCATTTGCCCATTTTCCACCGAATTGAACACTCCATATTTTCAAGGATATACTTTCTGGAACTACTTTCCTCAATGAATAAATAGCTGACTAAACATATTCTCAGGAAAATTCTCGTCTCCAAAAAAAAGTTACGCACATTTCCTTATTTTAGATACTCCTGAAGCTAATTGAAAGGACATCATAAGATTTTTCTAACCATCACCAAAGATCAAAGATGGAGACTGGATAGAAAATTTTGTTCACTTTTTTTTCCAAGAAAATATCATCAACCCAGCAAAACAAATAAAGAACCCTAAGAACCCATTTTCCCGGGAAACAAACGGGCCAAAAGGAATAAAAAAATAAAACAAAGAACACATAACAAATTTACTAAGTCATATGTTTTCCCAGGAAACAAAGAGGGCCTGAGAAAACGAAAAGAAAATAACAAGTTCAGAAAATGATTGATGGGATTTGGAAAAGCGAGGAGTACCTGAGCGAGGAGAACAGATCGGACGGCGGGAGTGAGTCAGTGACAGAGAGAATCTGCCTGCCTCATATACTTGGTGTAGCGGTCTTATTTATAGACTCACAGTTCACATTTGTGAAACTACTGGAGTGCTTGGAGCATAATCTAATTAGAAGTTTGAGTCCTAGATCACATTGTCTTTAATCTTATCTTTATAGAATTTAAATTGGGTAGTAGAGTCCAAACTAGATATGACACTCTCTTTAGCTAATATCATTCTATTAGGTATCTTATTCCATATTTGATGGGATAGAAGTCTATCTTGATATATTTGGGATATGCGGCTTTTTAGAGATAATAAATAGTCTTGTACTTAAGTCTAATCTGGCCGGGTCAATCCGATGGGCTCAGCCATCGATTCTACCCTCGGTCCACGTGTCTTTAGAGCTGATTATTTCTCCAACAAACTGTTATATAATGTTAATATGACAGTCATAATTTACCATTAGATTAATCATTGTTAAAAAATAAAAAATCAATAATAAAATAAGACTATCACATTAGTATGGTAAAGAAAATGTGATTTTTAGCATTAATCATTAGTTTACTATTTTCAAATTGTAATACTGTTGTTATTGTATTTTCTATTTATTTTTTTAGACACATGAATTACACGTGTGAATTCAATAATTTTGAGCTAGAAAATAGTGAAAATAGTGAATTCAATATGTTAAACTACGGCCTAATAAAGATACTTGATCCAAACAACAATCTCAAGTATAATTAACCTTAAATTTGGTAGTTTTTTTTTTTGTCATAATAAATGTTACATGTATTTAAACTTTTACAAAGAGAATCTTACTAACTAATGTGTAGATTATTCATTGGATATGATCAAAACAATTAATAATAATAATAAAAAAAATGTTATAGGTATCGATGAATCATCACATCATCTTTGTACCAATCTCTTAGTAAAAAAAATGTAATACTTTTAGCATTTATCTTTTGTCACATACCTTACGTCAATAGAAAGATGAACAAAAAATAAGGGAGAAGTGAAAGTTGCAACGTGCAAGGTGTGGTCTATGTATTACGTATGGATTTGGATTTACAACAATTTTCTTCCCAAAAAATTGTTACAATTTGAGAAATTGATATGAAAGGGTTCATATAGGACCCATTTGCTTGGGTAAGTAGATAGACAGTCCTAAATTTATAAGTATGTGAGTTTCATATGAGTTCTCTCACATTAATTGCTCAAATTGCTAATAATTTGGATAGATAATTTATATGAGTTCTTATTCATCCACCCTCTAAGTTACTTGTGAAGTTAGAATAAGTACAACAATACTGAGAGTGATTATTATTATTTTTTTTTTCAATCGGCATTTGGATCCTTTCCAGTTAGTTTTTTTCTTTTTCTTTTTTAATGGACAAATATACCCCTCCAATTATACTAGGATGTGTTTAAAATTGCGATTTCGTAAACAATAAGTGCAATTTTAAACCAAATTGCATAACATATATCGTTTGGAAACTGCGTCTTTAAAAATTGCGATTTGAAAACACAGAAAGTATGTTTTTTCAAATTGCAGGTAAGAGAATACTTTTTTTAAAATGCAAAATTTTATAGGCTAATTTGCGATTTTAAAAGCTAAACTGCGATTTTGCCAAACGTTTAATTGCGTTTTTAAAAATTACTTTTTTCAAATCGCACATTTTGAAATTGTTATTTTAAATCACATTTTTTGCAATCGCAAACCTAAACGGACCCTAACTAGATCTCCTCCGGTTCATCCTATCAATCGAGACAAATAGTTATTAATGGTATTTGATTATAGATATAAATTTTCTACAAACTGGTTTGTAGGAATTTCATACAAACCATATTTAATATTTACATATGTCAATTGGCATGTGAAAAACACATGTTGTTTTAATGGTTTATGTTTTTCACCTGCTTTTTTAATAGCATTAATAAGAAAATATGTGATTCCCACATGTTTAAAGGACATATGTTACTCTTGTATGTAAGTTGTAGAAAATTTCTTACAAACTGGTTTGTAAGAAATTTATGTCCATTAATTATTGGAAAGAATAAATTATCATTTTTTTATTTTGTCAAATCATGTATACTTTTAAATAAGACCGTGGGAAGTTAATTAATGAATAACGCTTAAGAATAAAAAAAACAAAATAAAAACAAAATAAAATAAAATTGAATAGTAGAATTTTAAGCCCAACTTTAGCATAGATGCAAATTGCTAGTCGACTCCTCAAACACCCTAATACGGATGAGAATCCACAATAATTATGTACCCAAATTGTTAGTACTTTGGATAGTTTTGTTGAGAGAGTTTATGTGAGACTCAGCTGTTTAAATAAATTTTGGCATGCTTAACTGTAATACCTCAAAATAATAAAATAAAATAATGAGTAATGATCCATTTTAAATCACGTTTTATAAACAAATACTCATGTTGCTAAATTTATCCGACAAATGCCCTAAAAATAATTTTTCCAAACAACTAAATATTTTTTAGGGAAAAATATAATAAAAAAAGCCCTCGAAACTACAGCCGATTTTAGAACAGTCCCCTGAATTTTCAATTGTACTAATGTGACCTATCAAACTACCAAAGTGTGCCAAAAATGTCACTTTTGTCGAAATATTTCTATAATATCTCTATTCTCTTAAAAACTATAATTTTTTTTTTTTTGAAAAAAGCCTAAACTAAACTCTTTTTTTTTAAAAAAAAAAAAAAAAGATAAAAGAGAAAAAGAAAATGATAAATGCAAAATCAATCCATATGGTTAGCCTAAATTACAAATTGCTTACTAGATAATAAAAAATAATTCAAAGGTTTTTAAGTAGACAAAAAATAACAATGTCAAAATACTTGACGGATTTTGTTACTGTTAACGTTAATACCAATTAAATGATGACATGTGTCACTCTTATTATAAAATTTTAAATATTTTTTTTCTTTTTTAATTAAAAAATTTAAATTTTTTAAGTTTTTAATTTCTTTAAATTTTTAGTTTTATATAAATAGTTTTTTAAAATTTTCTTTATTTTTTTTAAAAAAAATATATTTTTTTCTATAAAATTTAAATTTTTTAAGTTTTTAATTTCTTTAAGTTTTTTATTTTTCAAAAATACTTTATCTTCTTTTTCCTACATTTAATAAAAGTAAAAGTAAAAAAAATAATATTTTAATGATATAGGGAAAAATGAAGGGAAGTTACTGTGAGAGCACTCCCAACAGATTACCAACAATTTTCCCTATATTTAGGAAACAAAACTACTTTTTACTTCCATATAAAAAAGGAAAATGTTAGATTTTTACTGGGGCCCACCCTCATGTGAGGGGTTGTTGTACAGTTGTTGTATTGGTGTTGTACAAGAATCAAATCCCTATAAAAAAACACTCCACAATAGATTCCCTTAATTTTCCTTATATCAATTAAATACTTTCTTTATTTTATTTTATTTCTTTATTCATTTTTCTTTTTCTCTCTATTCCTCTCGTATTTTCAACAAGCTTCCCCAAATCCCTCCTCTCTCGCCTCCGTCTCCCTCACCATCCACCGCCACCTCTCCATGGCCTCCTCAATCCTCTCCCCAAATTCCACCACTCCTCTCTCCTCCAAGCAGAAGACACGATCCGTGCTCTCCTTCCTCAAGTCCAAGTAGAACCCTCACACCATCTTCGACATTTGATGCGCCGATAAGCCGAAAGGGATAGTAGAAGAGCCAAATATCGGGTGGATCTCCGTTGGGTCGTCTCTGGTGAAACAAGGACCGAATTTCTGGTGGGTTGATGGAGGAGACGCGATTTCCTGTTAAGCAGAGCCGATTTTCCAACAAGGATTGCAAGACTGATTTGGCCACAAGACTACAAGATTTGGTAGTTCTCCTCCAATGAATTTGTACTCTGATTGCTTTGTTTGGAAGACATGGATTTGAGGTTTTTTTTTTTATTTTTTTTTTCGATTGTTCTCGCAGTTGAATTTTGTGGATTTTATGTGTGCGATTAAGGTGGTCATTTGTTTGTTTGGTGAGAAAGTGAAAGGAAAATAGCAACAAGTTTCTCAATCATCTAGCTGTGGTGTTGGAAAATTGTTTCTGCCAAACCCATCTTCTGGATGCGGGAAGGGAGAAGGAGAGAGGAGAGAGCCATTTTTTTATTTTATTAAAATAATAGATTGGGAAGCACTGTTGCTTCCCAACAAAAAAATGCAAATTGCTTCCCAACAAAAAAATGCAAATGCAAATTTAGGGTATCTATTGGAGGTTAGTTTTTAGTGTTTTTTATGATATTTTCCCTAAACATAGGGAAGGGAACCAATATACATAGATTAATGGGAGTGCTCTGAGGTGTTTTTTTTTTTTTTATAGGGAAGTAAAAATTAATTTTGTTCTTTATTTTTAGGAAAAATCCTAAAAATGAAAAGCTGCTGGGAATACTCTTAGTGAGAGGAGCCACCTCTTTCGTGAGGTTTCTCTTGAGTCTATCTTCCATTTTCTTCCCTCTCTCCTCTTTCTCAACGTCGCCCACCATGCTCCGTTCCGACTACCACGCTTTGGCATGTAGATTTCACTCGCGGGCCAATGTTTTCGACCTTTGTGCCCTAATTGTTGTTGCTTGCTATTTTGTTTGTTGTTTTCCTGTTGCATTTTTTATGTCTTTTTGCAGCTTTCTTTGCTGCTTTTAAGGGTAAGTTTGAATTTGTAATTTTTATTTTTATTATTATTCTTTTTTATGTTATATTGTACTATTCTTTACTATATTCAAAATTGTAAATACCGATGAAATATATTTTTTAAAATAATTTAAAAAATTTGAGACAAAATTGAAAAAATAAAATAGATAAATCTCGAGTAGAATTCAAATTTAACAAAACAACTCAAACATATATTTCAAAAATAATAAAATATAATAAAAACCAGTGTTACCCAAACATGTCCTAAGATTCTCTATTCTCTCTTTCTTCTAGATCATATATATCTTAAAATGTACAAACTTCAAATGCTAACAACATAATGAATGCTACCAATTTTATTTAAAATGGAGAATGAAATGAATATTATCCATTTCCAATTAAATCCTTACGCATTTTGTAGACAATGTGGCCTATCAAAGTAAAATCATCTCGAAATGAATGATCCAATTCATCTGATTTATAGATCAGTGTTACTGTATTAATCGCAGTCCAACAACTGGTATTCAAGCTTCAAAAGATGCAAGTCTCTACCATTCTCATTAGATAGGGGAGGAGCTCCTCCAACTAGGTATTTACCCACCATCCCCACCCAACAAGCAATGATAAAAAAAGCCTAAAGGCAAGCAACTGAACTCATCATCAAAAAGCCGAAGGAATGACGGTAATATTTCTCAAAGGATGGGAGACATCCGTGCCTCCAGCATGCTGCACGAACTCAGCAGGTGAGAACGTGCTTCCATGGCAGACACAGACAATACTAACCTCCGATTTCGTATATCTGTACAAGAACCCGGTAACGGTTTTCCCGTTTGGGCCGTTCCCGGTCGTCGATACGTACGGCATTTGAGGAAGAGGAGGAGTATTAATTTGGTTCGGAGTTTGGGGTTTGGGAGGCTTTCCCATCTCCATCTTGGTTTCCTTCGACGGACCGGGAGTTGAATCACTCGGTTTTGCTTCTTCTTTCTTGGCATGGTTTGTATTATGGTTATCGTTATCGTTATCGCCATGATCGGATTCTACGGGTTCAGAGGAAGCACTGTTTTCTGAGTGGCCCTTGGAATCATTTGCTTTGTGACATGATCGGCTTCTGGAGTCGCCGCTGCTGCCACCACCTGGAAAGATGAAGGTGAAATCGGTTTATCGGATAAAATGAATAGCCTGAGATTGTTTTTAGAATTACGATTCGAAAATGTCAAAAAAAAAAAAAAAAAAAAAAAACCAAAAATTTCCTAGAATATACAATCAGTCTTTTAAACAAGTAAGAAAAACACACACACACACACATATATATATATATATTTATTAATGTTATTAAAAAAAGAAGTGAAAAGAACGAGTTATTAAAACAATGTGTGTATGTACTTCTCGTATATAAAGTGAAACATGCCAATCATTTATATATATATATATATGTTACACTTTTAAAACATAAATTACAATTTTATCACATTTAATAGCATTATTAAAAATTAAATTTTCAAATCACACGACTAGCTCATTTTGGGTGCGTTTGAGATTGCGATTTCGTAGGAAAAAAATGTGATTTTAAACCAACTCGCAGAAAATGAACCGTTTGAAAACTGCGTTTTTAAAAAATTGCGATTTGAAAACGCAGAAAAATGCTTATTCAAATCGCAGGCAATTATATGCTTTTTTGAAAACGCAATATTTTAAAAGGCTAAACTGCGATTTTAAAGGTCAAACTGCGATTTTGCCAAACACTTAATTACGTTTTTAAAAATTATTTTTTTTAAATTGCACATTTTAAAATCGTTATTTTTAAACCGCACTTTTTGAAATCACAAATCCAAACGTAACCTTTGATAATAAGATTAGCTATAATTAGAAAAAAGAAAGCGTTTATGGTGTTGAATTATCATATTATTTTACACTATTTTACATTCCATATATTTTGGAAAGCATTATGCCTACGTTACAATCACGTGCTCCCACGATTCGCGGACCTATTACACATCCACTGGTGCTAAATGTCAATTAAATATAACACTGAAATTTTTTAATAATTTTTTTTTTTATATTTTATATTCTATTTCTTTAATAAAAAATTTACAACAAAATGTAAAGAAAAAAAATACACCGAGGGTTATAGAATTTTCTTTGGAGTACCTTCGTGAGAAAAGCTACGGTCCTCCGAACCGGCCGAGGAACCGCAAATTTGCGAACCATACGATACCGTTTCCCCGTTCGCACCATCTTTCTCGCACCCGTTGCCGGACAGGGTAAACCCCAGACTCAGGTTCCCTTTGTACGGCCTGAAGCCCCGCCACGTGGATGGCTCAAACGCCCTGCCACCACCGGGCACCCAACACGGCATCACGCACGGAAACCCCCCCAACGACCCTTTCGTTAACGGCACGTGCTGCACCGGCGCGTACGGGTACTGCACATTCGCCGCCACGGCCTGAAACGGCACCGCATTCACCACGTCGCTGTGTTGCCGCTGCATTTGCATTTGCATTTGCGTTTGCTCATCCGTCCTCTCTCTCTTACGCGCCGGCTCCCCGTCCCTTCCCCACTCGCTCCCGTACTCGCCTCCCTTGTCCCTACACGTGCCCCTCTTCATCTCCTGCTTCTCTTCTCTCTTCCTCTTCGCCTCTTGCCTCCGCAGCGCGTGCATCTCCCGCTTCGCCTGCGGATCCACAAGCTCGCCATCTCTAGCGAGGCTCCGACGGTTCTCTTTCACGTCCATATCAAAGCCGTTGGATTCCGAATCAACAGACGTCAGAGCATACACTTTCTTCACCGGTTTAAGCTTCTCCGGTTTCCGGAAACTCCCTCCGATCGACAACCCTAAATCCAGCTCGATCTCTTCATCCACCATTGTACAAAGCTCGAAGACTCGGCCACAAAAAGCTCCAACCTAGACCAGCTTCATGGTAGAGATACAATACAAAGAAACTTCTGCTGCGTTTTTGAAGCTTCAAAAAGTGCTCTAGCTAGGGTTTGGGTTCAGATTTTGTTTAGGGAGAGAGGGAAATAGGAGGAGCGGGACCAAAGCGAGAGGCCCACGTGGTGGAAGCGGAGAAGGTGACGAGGTCGGTTGGTAACACGTAGCAGATTTTCGATATAATTAGCGGAAGCGTCGTGCAAGGTCGCACCACTAATACTGATGAAAAGCTAATAATTTAACGAGAATTTATGAGCTTGTTTGGTAACTCATCCAAACAATTTTTATTTTCATTTTATTTCTCTTAAAAATATCAAATCAAAAACATTCTTATTTTTTTACACTTTTTACATTACATCAATAATTTTTTATTATTATTTAACCAAAAAAATCCACTACAAAACACAATTTTTTCACTTTCCTATAAAACATTCTCAAATTTTATATCACATCAATAATTTCTTACTACTATTCAAATAAATATTCCAATTCACAATCACTTACCAAACACACTCATATCAATTAAATAATTATAATTGTAATTATCGTTTTTGAAATTTTGGGATAAGTATTCATTTAATACGACATTCATAGCAGTCTCATATAAAATTAGGGATTTGATTCTTGTACAACACCAATACAACAACGATACAACAACTCTTCACATGAGGGTGGATCTCACATACTGGGGCCCACCCTCATGTGAGAGATTGTTGTATAGTTATTGTATTGGTGTTGTAAATCTAACATTTTCCATAAAATTATATATAGTTTTTTTTAAGAATATTAATTAAGTAATTAAAAATATTTTTACTTTAATTTTTATTTTATTTTAATTAAATATTTTATGGGTTTAACCGTAAAATTGTAAAAATTATGCATCGAGGTATGAATGGAGTTTTTATTTACTTAATTTGTTTTTTGTTTGTTTTAGGTAATGAAAGGAGTTTTTCGGTTGGGCTGGATACAGAATTGGAAGGGGCCACGTGGCATACGTGCATGAAGAGCTGAGGTTCGAACGCGTGTACGTCTCTTCCTGCCCTGTTGGTACTCGCTGTACTTTCTGACAACGTGGCAGGATACGGACACGTGGTGCGAGATCTTGCTGTCCCCGCGAATCCCTGCTTTCAGAAAACGAGAACTACGTAGCTCGACACCTGCTCGACACGTATGTTTGTCGCAGTAGAGTGGGCCCGAGAAAGGGACTGACACGTGGAATGGTGTCGGAGTTATAACAGCTCAGCAGGTTAAGTTGCGGAGAAGCTTTTAAAGGTGGGTGATGTAGACGTGTCGACGTGTTCGTCGCTGGGTGGTCGTACACGTGGATCGATTGGTTTGGATAAGGTAGTTTTATCGGGCTTTAGGTAGGTACGACACGTGGAAACAGCTCTGAGAATTGAATGAGTATGTTGTCTGTGGCGCCAGGCGAGAGTGGTAGGTGGGACCGGGTAGACTTGGGGTTTCGAAACGTCTGAGACTGATGTTGCCTACGCGATGCATGGAGGGCACGTGTCCATGTCTGGGGATTTAAGCCAGTAAAAGTAAAGTGAAAGTCACGGGCATGTCAGAGGAATGGACTTTGTGTTAATGAAAGACATCTGAGGTGTCCTGCTTGTACCAGATGTGGGTTCTACGTATGATTGCAATTTTTTTTTTATTATTTTTTATTATTTTTTTATTTTTTTATTTCTTACATTATTATCCAAATTTTAACAAAATAGTGATCAAAGAATTTGATTTACATTTAAAAATAAAATAAAATTAAAACTAGGAATCATCTTTTGATTTTTTTATTCTTTCAAAGTTAGTGCAGCTTTTGAAATTGAAAAAAAAAAATCATCCGTCTTTTTATGATTGGCCTAATTTATAAATCACTTATTTTAGAATCAGAGTAAATTCAGAGGTCTTTGTGGTTAGTCTAATTTACAAATCTCTTCCTAAAGTTAAATTTTGTTAAAAAATTTGACAGATTCTGTTAGGTGGCACATCAATATCAATAAGATGACACGTATCACACTTATAAATAAAAATAAAAATATAAAAATATATAAAACTAAAAATATATTTTTTAAAAAACAATAAAAAAAGAAAAGAAAAGAAATGGATGGGTACGGATTGGGCAGCCACCCTTAGATCCTAGTGGGTAGCCATGAGCCCACCCCAACCGCCTCTGGGGCAGGCCACCCCCACCTCTAGAGGTGGTTGAAAAGTCACCTTATCTCATGAGGGTGTCCGTGAGAAAGTGCATATTATAATACAGGGGCGGAGCAGCCCCCCAAGGCAAGGGGTTTCTCCAAAAAAAAAAATAAAAAATCTTAAAATAAAAAATTTAAAATTTAAAATTTTACACTTAAATTTTTTATTTTTTTAGTTTTTGCCCCCCAAATTAAATTTTTTTTTTTTCAATTTGATCCCCCAAACCCTAAATTCTAGCTCCACCCCTATTATAATATGTCCTCAGAATTCTGAAGGTTTGGTATCTAATAATAAAAAAAAGAAGTCTCCGTACAGATAAAAATTTAAGGGCAAATGATCAAGGAAATTTTCTAAAACATTTAAGAGGGGCACTATATATAGGTCCTTTTTTTTATTTTTATTTCCCTTAGGTTGTCCTATTGTATTGTTATTGGATAATTTTAGTTGCTTGCTCGAGAAGGCAGGGCATGGGGCACTTGCCCAAGAAAGTGAGATTTGGGTAAATTCTCAACCAAATTGCTCTATTGCTCAGAATCTAAATTCAATCTAAACATTATACTGCATTGAGAGAATGATTGGCAAGTCATCAAATTGAGTTAGCCGTGGACTAATGCTAGAATGAGGGTTAAAAGGTGGGAGAAGGTTAATTCTTATTATGTATCCAAGTGACTAAAGTATTTCTAATGGGATAAAGATTTTTTGTTTTTGTTTTTGAAATTAGTTTATTAAATTGATATATATATATATATATATATATATATATATATATATATATATATATATATATATATATATATATATATATATATATATATATATATATATATATGTGCTTATAATATGTGATTCTCACATAATTTTTTTTTAAAATTTTTTTAATTATTTGTTTTGCTTGACAAAAATCTTGATGACATTCTATTAAGCTCCCTTCCACATAAAATTAAAGATATTTATGTTCCTATTATTTTTTAACCAAATAAAAACAGACTTATTATGGCCATTTAAAAACTTAATTCACAGGGGGTTGTCTCTTATAATTTTAATTGTGATTTTCAATAATTTAAGAAAATTCACAGATTTGGCCATTGTAAAATCAATATGGCGCCTGTGATTTTTAATAATTTTATAAACCGACACTAGAAAGTGATGTAGAGAGTAGACAGAATAGACCTCAAAAAGAAAAAAAAAAAGACAGTAGACATAAGGTTTCAAAGACCTCGGATTATGGTTTAGAATTTAGACCATATATAGAAAGTTAAGAAAAGTACAATGACAGTGACTGAAAAATTATTTTCTTAAAAATTAAAAATAATTGAAAAATTAAAAAAAATAAAACTTAAAAAATAAAAGTATTAAAAACTTTTTTTTTTTTTTAAAAGGAAAAAAGAAAAAAAAAAGAAGAGAGGTGGCTCCGCATGGCCAGTTTGGAGTGGCCGAACCAACCCTATAGCCCTTGGAGGTGGTTCTGCTATCCCAAGGGCCAAAACTCCTTAATAATTTTTTTATTTTTTACTCTTTAGCCATTGGGGACCACCTCCAAGGGACAAAACCTCTCAATACAATTTTTTTTTTTGGCTCTTTGGCCCTTGGAGCTGGCCGAACCACCTCCGAGGGCCATGAGGGTGGCACCCCTCTTTTTTTTTTTTTTCAATTTTTTTTTTAATTTTTTTTCAAGTTTTATTATTTTTAATTTTTTATTAATTTTGAAAGTTTTTTATTTTCTGTTTTTTTTCTTAATTTTTTTTTGATATTATGACACGTGTCTACCCTCAGGGGTTGACACATGGCAAACTGTTAGTTTTTGTACAGAAAAACTAACGAAGGTACCAATTCAGTCTTTTCCCAAAACCCAGGTACTATTTGCGATGCGAATTAAAATTAAAATATCAAAAAATAAAGTTTTCAAATCACAGGTAAAAAAAAATCTTTAACACTTTTATTTAAGATATTTTATTAAGCCGTTTGAATTTTAAAAGAATTTGGACAGTCTAAAAGGAGTTGTGGCTATTTGCGTTGTACGCATGAATCTTGCGTCTTAAAGTATTTGGAATAGTTGAACGAATAAACTCAAAATTTCTTATCTTTAAATTGGAATTCAGGCATTCTAATTGAGAAATGAATCTCACATCTTAAGATATTCAGAACAAATAAATTAAACTCCAAAAATCCGGAAACCAGAAAAATATGAAAAAAAGAAGAAGAACAAAATAAACTCTAAATTTGAACAGTTATTTTGATGCAACTGGATAGGATACTTGGATGAAACGAAATGTACAATATTGTTATGCTCTCCAAAGCCTGAAATTTTCTAAAGTGGCATCCTCACCATATGTTGGCCTTGAATGCAACTGAAAGTTGAAAGACATAATCATGATGATCAGCAGGTATAATTAATAACATGATTTACACAGGGAGTGAAAGAAAGGGGACAGGATCGAGTTACCTCTTGATGTAATAGTAACAAAAGTCAGCCAAGATAAATGTTTGGACAATTTCTGAAAGAAAAGCAGACAAGAACCAAAAGTAATCGCTGCCAAACAGGAAAAAATACCTCCCATTGGTCTCGTAAATCTGCATGTGGATGCCAAGAATGTTTCATTTTAAGGTTCAAAAGAAATTAAGGATATTAATTGTCTGGAATAGAAAACACTCTACACATTATATCAGTAAGTACGTTGAACATTTCCAATCTCAGTGAAATTAAGGTAGCATGCAGAAAGTTTCTTGAACCTTTCCGGCCAATGACAAACTCAGATTATGTCATGATTAGTTCTAGAACTACATCTGTTAAAGTTGTTCACCACATAGTTTGAACTTCAGTTAGATATGAATATGATCAGTGAAATTTAGGAATGTTCAAGAGCTCAAGCAGAATGAATATACATGCATGGCCGATCAGTCAGTACTCTCTCCTCTTTAGGGAACTGGTTTCACAGAGGCCATTGTCATTGTGATTTAATAGACTAAAAGTGAGATTTTAAACTAAATTCCGAAAAATATATTGTTTGAGAGTGCATTTCTTAAAAATTTTCGTCTTGAAAATATTGAAAATTTGCATTTTCAAATTGCAGGCAAGAGGCCAGGGTGCGTTTTTAAAAACGCATGATTTTTTATGCTAAACTGTGATTTTATACCAAACATGCAAACACTTAATTAACTATGTTTTAAAAAAAATATTGTTTTCAAATTGCAAATCCAAACGGACCCTTAGAACCTGTTTGAGATTGAGTTAAAGAGCTTAAAAAGTGCTTTTAGTACATAAAAATCCATGCTAAGTAAAAATGAGTCTGTTTGGTTAAAAACTGATATCTTAAAACTACGTTTTGGGAAAATCTTACAAATGAGGCTTTTTACTGAAAAGTTATTTTAGGCTTTTTGTATAGATAAAAGCTATATTTTCCAACGCAATCTCAAACTGACTCTTAGGCCTCGTTTGGTTCGCAGAATAGACCCCTGAAATAGAATGACTATTCCTATAGAATAGTCATTCTTTTGTTTGTAGGGGTCTATTCCTTAGAATAGGTATTCCCATTGGAATACATATTCCTTTACGAAGAGGAATACATATTTCTCTAAAAAATGAGAGGAATAGCTATTCCTTGGGGTAAATGCAATATTTTTTTTTTTAAAACCATTTATTTTATATATATATATATATATATATATATATATATATATATATATATATATATATATATATATTTTTTTTTTTTTAAAAAAAAAACAAAAACCAAACCCTTAACTGGCTGGTCGGCCGCCCATTGGGGTGGCCGGCTAGCCAGTATATGGAGCAGGGGGTGGTCGCCCCACCCCTGGAACGCCTCACGGTGGACCCCCGAGGCGTTCCGTGGGTGGTGCGACCACCCCCGATTCGCTTCGGGGGTGGCCGCGGCCAGCCCCGGAGACCACTCCGGTCACCCCCGACGAGTATTTTGGCCACCCCCGAAGTGAATCGATGGGCGGCGGCCCACCCCAATGGGTGGTCGGCCACCCATGGGTTTTCTTCTTCTTTTTTTGTTTTTTTTTTTTTTTAATAATTTGATTTTCTTTTCAATTTTTTTTTAAATGTGAGGTTTTTTTGGTAATTTTGATTGAATTTCAATTAAAATCTATGTATTCTTACCAAACTAAAGATTAAGAATAGTCATTCCATTTTGCCACCTTCTATTCTTAAGAATTACTATTCATTTTCCTAATGAAATAGCTATTCCGCAAACCAAACTAGGCTTTAGATGTAAAAAATGTAAAAGGAATGGGCCGGAAATATATGACACATCATCCCTAGAATTCTTAAAGAGTAATGCTACACATCATCCCTTTGTCCTCCCAAAATTGATGTGGCTCTTAAAATCATCATTGGATCAAAATCCAAAAGTAATATATCAAAAATTCAATGGTGATTTTAAGAGCCACATCAATTTTGGGAGGACAAAAAAAGGACAAGGGGATGATGTGTAGCATTACTCATTCTTAAAACTGACCTGAATTATCCAATAAGCACATGCCAAGAATCTTGAAACTCCCAATGCAAACACATAATGGGCCGTAAATGGTTCAATCATCTGAAAAATGGGAACCAGAATGGAAGAAATTAGTTAGTGTTTACAAACCGCTGAATAATTCATATTATATATACCTTTGCGTTCCGCATGAAATAAAGCTGAGGCAGCACTGAAACAGCTTCCATATACATACTAAATGCAAAGGAGACTCGAATGAAGAAAGATTGTGGCGTGTTTGGGTGGGCCAAAAAGGCAAGCGTAAGAAGAACCGGCACCTGTTATGCAATATTAATTAACCAGAATAAATTTCTGAATTATAATCTCTCTTTAATTAATTAAACATGTTGCTATATCGGATTATATATATATATATATATATATATATATATATATATATATATATATATATATATATATATATATATATATATATATATATGCTGCTGGCAGTATATATGTTAAATATAATTAATATCAAAGCGCCCATTTCATATGAGTTGAGTAAACTCGGGCTTTCGTTCGAAAAAGTTGAACCTTAGACCTGATGCTTCATAAGTCATCGCTTACCACATGAGTCAACCCATTGAGAATTTTTTCTTAGGGAGAATTTCGTTTAAGAGTATTGAACTTTCACCATTTTTTAAAGAAGATATATGAACTTCAAAACGTCTCAATTTAGGATATCTATTTTTCAGAAAGTCTCAATTAGGTATTCTCCGTTAAAATTTTCCGTTAAATCCTATCAAAATTTTCAAAATACTTTTTTTTTCCCCCCTTAAAATTACCAAATAAAGAATGGGAGATTTGTCGAAGTCCTTGATGTAGGTTGACTTCAGCTTGAAGCGGATCATGTATACAACCCATGCCGTCGCCAGGAGAGAGATGAAATCTAGTACAAGGTGAATCTTACTCTCCCAGGAGATGCTTGAGAGCAATCTTAGAAATAGGAACAGAGCTGTGAGTTCTTGAGTCTTCAATGATAGGCCTGGACAATAGTTATATATTTACTTAATAATTGCATAAAAATCAACCATCCTTAATTAATTAAATCATAATCTTATATATATATTTATTTATTTTTTATTTGCACATCTTTATATATGGTGTGTGTACTTGCTTAATTATGTGTCTGTAGGTGTAATATATCAAACTAGACAACCTTAATTAGTTTTAAATAATTAGAAGCGGAATAAATTAATATTTCAAAAATAATATAATAAGACAAGTGAAGAATTTAATGCTTAAGCATGTGATTTTAGTAGTATATTGTATATATAATCTTTTTTAATGAATTGTTTTTCATATCATCCTTGTGTTTGGATGCACGTTTTCTACTTGCATTGGTGTTTTTTTTTTTAAAAAAATAAATCATATTTTATTCAACTTCTTTTAATTTTATTTCACAAAGTCAAAATTTAAAATTCGTGCACCAAATAAAAATTAAATTTTAATTTAAAAAATCAAACACCCAAACGCACCAGTGTTGGTCAAAATTTAATAGTATTTGCAAAAATACTCATGTTTCAATATTTGCAAAAAAAATTCAATGTTTTTTAAAAAATAAAAATAAAAATGGAAGTATTTTGAGAATTTTTATGGGTTTTAACGAAAAATTTTAACGGATCGATGAAATTTAAAAGATGAATGCATTAAACTGAGAAGAAATTAAACTTTAAAGGATATTGCAAAAGTCATGATATATAGGAAGACATATATATATCATAATAGGAAGACATGCATGTGTGTATATATATAGATATACCAGAGCAGGTCTTCTTGGTGGTGAGCTTGTAAACCAAGACGACGATCCCGGCAGCATGGACGGATTCTGAGCCGATGAAGAAGTAGTGGTTATTGCTAACGGTAAGCTTCAAAGCCACCAAAGCACAAAGAGCAAGCGCCGCCCCAAGACAAATCTTCAGCCGCATAGACTGCCTCTGCACCCATTCAAGCAACTCGCTCGCCGGCGAACTCCTCCTCCTCCCCATCTCTCTCTCTCTCTCTCCCTCTTCCTTTTGCTTCACACACAAAATTCAATACAGAAAATATATAATCATATATAAATTAAGATCAGAGCCTTTTGTTAGGGTTGTGGGTTTTGGGTGTGCGGGCTGTCTTTGGAAAGACACGAAAAGGGCATGCAGTTGGCAGCGAAGCATTATGTGGCATTTATTTTCTTCCTACGTTGGCAGCCAATGAGAATTTGACTCGTCGGATTTTTATTTAAGGAAATTATTTATATATTTATACGATCCCGAAGTTGGGGCATGCTTCCTTGTTTGGGGCTGCTGATTAATTTGGAAGAGAAATTGTTTGGTGTACAACACTTTGTTGCAAAATATTTACGCAACGCTTTGAGGAATGCTAGAGCTTTGAGTCCATTTGAGTTTGCGATTTTAAAAAGTGCGATTTAAAATAATATTTTGAAAATGTGCGATTTGAAAAAAGTGATTTTTAATTAAAAACGCAGTCAAACGTTTGGCAAAATCGTAGTTTAGCCATTAAAATTGTAAATTAACCTTTAAAATTCTGCGTTTTCAAAAAAAATCCTTTTACTTGCGATTTAAAAAAGCAAATTTTTTACGTTTTCAAATCACAATTTTTAAAAACACAATTCTCAAAAGATTTATGTTCTGCGATTTGGTTTAAAATCTCACTTATTGTCTACGAAATCGCAATTCCAAACGCACCCTCCTTCTAGTGTTCTTCTGGTATCCATCTGGAAGAATATAAATGTAATTAAAAAATTACATATATGTCATCCAGAAAGATATATGTGTAATTTTTTTTATTACATTTATGTCCTTTCAGATGGACACCAGAAGAACACTAGAAGGAACTCTAACATTTCTCGTTTAATATACATGGATCCTACCAATAAATCTTGTTGTGCAAATATTTTGCATCGAATTGCTGTGCACCAATCTTTTTCGGATTTGGTAATATAATCTTGGGTTTATCTTTTTAATTTTTTAATTTGTATTTATTTGGGACTTCCAACGTTAAGGAAGGGGAAGAATTGATCGAATGGATGCAGGATTTTGTTGTGTGCTTGATTAATCTGGGCCGTTTGAAGGTTGTGACATAAAAAAAGTGCTTCATTATTGCTCCAGATTATATCAGTCCATGTATTTTCATGTGATTTCAATTTATTTCTTAAGTTTTCAATTTCAACATTTACGTTATTAGATTTTTTTTCTTATTTCAAATAGCTCTCTTCATCAACATAGCATCAAATTAATTAACAATTTGTCACACCAGACCAATCAATTCATTTCACATGGTTCTCGTTCTAGAGATATAAAAGGAAGGTGAACTCCCATGAAAGGAAGCAACTATTTAAAGGCTAAGGGGGGCCATGGCAAAGACCTTGGAGGCTTGGAAGGAGTGAGCAACTTCCAATGATCCCATCTATATATGGTGTGTCATCATTCCTAGGGATGAAAAATAGGGACTTGGATCCTCTCCGGTTGAGAGGAATTGGAGAGGAGCCAGTCCTTTATGTTGATGGGTATTTTGGTAATTTTACATGGTGTGAAATTACCAAAATACCCTTCAACATAAAGATTTCACATAGTATAAAATTATCAAAATACCCCTCAACATAAAGGACTGACTCCTCTCCGGTTGAAGTACAACTGGAAAGGATCCTAATTCGAAAAATAGAGCGCTGATACACATCGGACAGGAAATTGTCCTCTAACACCCTCTTTTTATTAAAAAAAATGGTGCTGGGATGGTTTCTATCCTCCGCAAATCATACATGGACTAGCTAGCTTTAGGGCTAGGAGTCTTCCACCATCCCAACATGGAAAACTATTGGGCTAGTTTTGTCTACTTAGAGCCCACAAAAATCTGAAGATCATTGAGCTACGACGTAATTGTAGATCTCAAGGCCTAAAGATGAAAGCGATAATGGGCTGATCTTTTTATGTTTGATAGCAATAGTAGATAGCGTAGAGTCCACTAGATTACCCATTGGGTTCAGCAATTTAAACCAAGCCCAAGCCATTACAATTTAGAGGTCATGTTGTGCCCAAATTCTAATGAGCCCAAATATCTTCAGTTAACAACCATTTTGGCTGGCCTTCTTCGTTGTATTTAGTAGGAAACATTTTATATTCGCGTATCGGGTTTAACCGTATCGAAGCATGGTTATGACTATATAGGTCGATCAATATCTGAACTAATTTAACAAAATAGGTTTGACCCAACAATTATAATCGGCTAACTTTGTGTTGGGTTTGTATTGGATTCGCAGGTCATGTAAAAAATTAATAGACCTTATATTGCGTGTCGAGATATGCGTATAAGACTATATACGTTAACTCTAACTTGACTCATTTAATTAAACAAGTGCGTAGATCACAAATTGGGTTTGGACTGCCTTCGGTCGATCTGACCATTATGTGATCAATGCGAGCGTGTAAGCAAAATGGGTTTCGGCATCTGTCTATTATGGAGTAATTTAAAAGTTCTTAATGTATCACTTTAAAAATAAGATGACTCTTAAAATCACCGAACATTATTTTAGCCCACAAATCTGCGGCAAGTAAAGAATCCCAAACGTGATCGATTAAAGAGTGCCATATAGCCTATGAACAAAAAAATTAAAAATGTCTTCAACAATTTCGTATTATTGACAATGAAAAATAGGACTGTATATTTTGAAGCTCGTTGGCCGGTTCAATTTCTTCCACAGCTGGCTATGAATCACATTAATTGAATATGCTCATTATTTCTATGCCTCAGTTATCAAAAATACTTCTTTAATCAATAAGTTATACACGTGCTCCACGTGGACAAATATTTCCTATTATTAATCTGCCGAATTTTATGAAAGAAAAATGTTATTTTGTGTTCCTTGATTTATTTATTTATCTTTTACGTGTTATTGTTAATCTATCTTTAGATCAATCTTAATTAAAAAGAGAAGAAAAAGAAAATTAACAGTTGATTGACAATGCTACGTCAACCGATAAAGATGAGATTTTTTTAATAAATTTGGATAGTTTAAGAGGATTTGATTCTTGTACAACACCAATACAACAACTGTACAATAACCCCTCACATGAGGGTGAGCCCTAGTATGTGGGACCCACCCTCATGTGAGGGATTGTTGTACAGTTATTGTATTGGTGTTGTAAATCTAGAAAAATGTTAGATTTACAACACTAATACAACAACTGTACAACAATCTCTTATATGAGGGTGGGTCCCACATCCTGGAACCCACCCTCATGTGAGGGGTTGTTGTGCAGTTGTTGTATTGATGTTGTACAAGAATCAAATCCCGTAAATCTAATATGGGATTTGATTCCTACACAACACCACTACAACAATTACACAACACTCCCTCACATGGGAGTGGGCCCCACACACTGGGCCCCCACCCCCATGTGAGAGGGTGTTGTGCAGTTGTTGTGGTGGTATTGTAAATCTATCATTTTCCATCTAACATTTTCCTAGTCTAAGAGATGGATTTGCACATTTCACGTGCTCCACACAACCTCATTTACACAATTCACTTGCCTTGACCAGGTAAGTAGACCCACAACTCGTCTCTTAAGTCAAATTCAAAGCAAGCTAATAACTATGAAATCTCAATATATATTCCTATTGGATTAAGATTCTCTAACAATTTTTAATAAATTTTAGATTATCAAATCATGTGAATTTAGGTCATTTTTTTTACATCGAACAACGTAAAAAATACTACATATTAAAGATATGACATGTTATCGAGGCAAAAAAAAAAAATCATTCCAAAATGTTTTTTACTCACTTTTAAATATATGCTTCTTCTTTACTAAATCAAACAGTTTTTTGCTGAAAGCTTTTATACGATATAAAGTGTAAGAAGTTGACAGAAATATACTCAATCCTCATTGTTAACTTATCACATTTTTAATATGTAGCATTTTTCGTGTCGTTCGATGCATAAAACGACCTATATTCACATAATTTAAAAATATACAATTTTTTTAAAATTGTAGTGGAATCGGCATCCATCTCCACCTTGATTAATTATATTAGAACACATTTAACTTGACGCATGTAAGTCTACCACTGCCCTCCCCACATGGGAACATATTATTTTAGAGAATCTCATTGAATATTTCATGGAAATAGAATAATAAAAGAAGCAATATCTCTTTTCTTTTTTAATTTAATTCTCTCTGCCATTTGTCTTGTTTTGGGTAATTAAGAATGAATTCAATTGAAACCTAGCTCAAGAAATACAAATACCCCTTGGATTTGAAAACCAGAGTCTTTCTGTGATAAACAATCGATCAATATATTATGAGTCAGACTCAAGAGAATTGATTCTTCTGTTCTTAATAAGGTCATCTTAATTTGATCATTCTGAAAGGGTTGTTAATTAATTAAAGGACTTGGCGTGTAAAATGGAAATGGTACGCCCACGTATTGATAAAAGGAAAAAGAATATATATTTTTCTCAAATTATCACTTAATTGTTAATGTTCATTTCAAATTATTAATTGTGTCAATGTCTATTTTAGGGTTAAAAAAAAAGAGAGACAAAAATGACCCTAATTGTTTTTAATAAGACAAAAATGTCCTTGTAAATTTGGAAAAAAAAATAAAGCTAAAAAATAAAAACTAAAAACTAAACATTTTAAGAAACAAATTAAGAAAAATAAAAATACCAAAAATTAAGGGAAAAATAATAATAAAAAAAACGAAAAAGAACGAAAAAATAAAAATGGAAAATAACTAAAAATTATAAAAAACAAATGAAGAAAAAAAAAAAACCCGTTTTTATTTTTTATTTTTTGTTTTTGTTTTCTATAACTTTTTGTTATTTTAGATTTTTTTAATAAACTTTTTAGTTTTTTTTAATAATTTTATGAAGGGTATTTTTGTCATTAGGAGAAACATTGATATTTTTCGGTAGTTTAGGGGAAGAGATTGACACAGTTGATAGTTTGAGAGGAACATAAACAATAGGCCAGATGGTAATTTGAAGGGTTATGTGTACTTTTCTCTTGATAAAATATGCATAAAAGAAGATGAAAAAAGAAAACAAATTAATCATACTACGTCCAAACATGTCCTTAAGAGGTAAACCCTCACAAGTTACAAGTTGCTTAGAAGATTTCTCCCTTCAAATTTATTTTATTGCGTATATTATTAAATAGAGTTGTTCTTGTGTTTACGTATGAAAAGGTGACACTACGAAATTTCTTTAGATGCGAGGACAACAACTACTCGCTATACTACAAACAAAACCTAAACGACTGACCAGATCTAGATGACATCCCAGGTTCAACTATATATAAACTAATTAACTACAATTATTTTCGATCAATCTTTGATTAATGTAATTCATATATAACTTCCTCCCCAAGTCTTCTTCTTCTTCTCTTGGTGATCTCTAATGGTGGTTTTCCTTCTGAAAATCATTTTCTTAACGATAAGCACGCTATCAAATCTGGTTACTCGAGTATGTTTCACTGCTGTGGCCAGCCTTCTGGTGTTATTCATCTATGGATTCAAAGTGCCGGGCGAAGCAGCCCAGGGAATACTACAACAAGTCGGGGAGGCCATCAAGGGATGCCTGGAATATATCTTGGAGCTTCTGATAGAAGTAATCATGTCTCTTATTTCTAGTGTTTTTGATGCTCTTGTCGCGGGCGTCACCGGGTCTGCCGCTGCTGCTGGCTCGGCGGCCGGAGACCTCGTGGAGAAAACAAGGACGTCGCTTCAAGGGTTGTTGGAAGACTTGCCGGAGGTTGCGGAGGGCTTCTCAGAGATGATATCAACGATCGTGTCAGATTTGTGGAACAATTTCAACGATGCCTTAGCTTATGTAACTGGGAATTCTTGATCTTAAGGGTTAATGTTCAATATTTTTCTTGTTTTTTTTTTTTTTTGGTAGATATAGAGCAATATATAGTTTTGTCCATGTCCAAACATATTTTAAGCAGAATCACCCTTTTGCATGAACATGTTTCATTATTGTTTCCTGTCCTGCATGTTGTTCTTGGACTTTTTTTCCAAAAAATATGAATTAAGGGTGGAAAACTCAAACAAAAACTACCAAACAACCAAAAATCAATGCCATAAAATTTAGAACTATTGGAAATGGATCAAATAAATTACTTGGCCATAAAGAGCTGTTAACAAAATAACAATTGCAGAAAGCGAAAAGACGCTCCACAACAAGAGAACAAGCTAGCATTGAAAATGAATGAATCGGAGCCGTCGGAGATAGAGATCGAAGTTGCATCACGGTGTCTGAAAAGGGCAGTACCTGGTATGGAAAGCTTGGTGGAGCTGCAACTAGACCTTGAACTTATTAACAAGGAATTAATATAGGCTTTAGGCTGATCGAGATTTGGGGTTCCGTTATTTAATTGTTGATTAGAGAAATGTCTCTGCATGATTCAAGTCTTTGTTATGTAAAGTTCTTAAGTTTAGATCAGAAATGTAAGTAGAAAGAAGAATCAAAAAAAAAAAAAAAATTTAAAAAGGAAAATATATATATATATATATAAACTTGATGACTTCATACACGGAGAAACCAAGTCTTCCTTGACCAGTTGTTACCAAGTAATTTTTAACAAGTCGTCGATTCAGGCCTTAGTCTAATTAATTAATTATTCTGATTCGGCATATTAAATATGGGAAAATTTCAAAGGTTCAAAATTATTAAAAATTATGGCAATTAATTAGACCTGATCAGCATCTAATTAAAAATTTAATCTGCAATCTGCGCTTGAAGGTAATTGGAGACAAAATTCAACTTGATTCCTTCCTTCATTATAAAGCAACATCAACGAATATTCTCCCCTATTGTCAATTCCTAGAAATCACGTAGTCATTTCTTTTGGATTCTTCTATTAGAAACAGCTCAAACAGATACTTTTCAAATTGCCATTCTCCCTTGTCGTATTTGGCATGCTTTTTAGTTTTTCTAGTTTTAAAAAAGTAGGGGTATATTAAAAAGTCAATACTGATAAGTAGGTGAAAAAAAAACATTTAATTTAAATTTCAAAAAAATTAAAAAAAAAATTGTTGTCAAAGTGGATATAATTTACTCTTGTATCAAATCAATTCATGTGGTATAAAAATTAATTTTAAAGATCCTTGAGATATCGTCTTGTATGTCTCCATCATTGCCAATCTCATCTCACCACATAGGTTAATGCTGAGTCAACTTGTCCTATGGCAACAAAATAAAAGAAGAAACTGGGAAAAAAAAAAAATGAAAGGAAAAAGAAAAAAGGGGGAAGGGCTAGATGCAGCCACCCCTTTGTTGCCAAAGAGGGAAGGGATAGTTGAACTTTTGGGTGTGGTCAACCCACTTAGCCGCTAGATTGTTAGGCTCTTTATTTTCCTCTTTCTAACATCAAGGTATTAAGTGTATCATCCCCATTTAATCATTGGGTTCTCATATCAAATGCATACTTTTCTCATACTTTATCACATAACATACTTTTCACAATTTCATTTTCCTTCCAAACCTCAAACTCTTTCGTAAGCCATTTTCTCTTCAAAATCATTTTTCATTTAAAACACATGTAGCACATCATAAAATATATTTATACTTGTGTTCAAATAACAGGGTTTAATGAAAACATATACATATCTCATGCTTTTGTAAAATAATACAGGGTTAGTAAGTTTATACTTATAAGTTGGGCTTAATCTGCTAGACTATTCCTTTAAATACCAACTCCATACTTTCTCTGCATTTATACCATATCTAACAATTATGTTATAATCTTCATCTTAAACCCTAGAACCTCTATCAACCCTAGGATCTAAAACCACCTCTAAAATTCTCAGAAAGCCCTAATCTGTTTTGTTCTGACTGAGCTCAGTCGCTTGGAGATCGATCAGTGGTCACTGGAACCCTACTAGACTTTCTGCCTGAAGCTAGGTCAACCGAGGCATCTACCGAGACAACTCAAAGTTTCTATAACAATCTTAGTCGATTGGGACTTTGAGCTCGGTCAATTGAGGTGCTCCAAGAAACTCCTTTTCTCTCTAAAACTAACTCTCTCTCTCTCTCTCTAGGGTTTCGCTGAAGCAAAGGGGGACCAAATGAGGCAAATGTTAGTAAATGATGAATATATAGGCTCTCATGCACGCACAAGATAAGCTGTGGTATCAATTTTTAATTTCATGCAACTGGCATCGAACATTCAAGGCACTCGTCGAACGATCGTTAGGGTAAACTTGTTATTGAACGTTCCATCCCACCTCAATGGTTCGAAACTTGCTGCATGGATCTTTCGATCTTTCCTTCGATCGTTCAATATATACAGATAAATTTAATTTTCCGAAAATTTCACTTATAACCAAACCCTACCATTCTTAAGTTTTAATTAAGGAGCTCATAACCCTAATTAATATTTTAGGGTGTTACACCCTTAGGCTGGCAGTATCTTGGCTATGGTATTGGTTGAAAGTTAGCCTTAAATATGGTTACCAAAACGACAGTTTTGTAAACGTATGAACAATGGTTATTAGAAATATATAATAACTTTGATGTTTATATAATATGTCTACTTTTGGTTATTGTGCTGGTGTTCAATTTATTTTTATTTAAAAATGAGTTAGTGCTTTTTAAAAAACAAAAAAAAAAAAAGATAAGCTAGTTTTTGTTGTGCTGATTAAGTAAAGTAGCACCACGTGGAATATGATGACATTCCTTTAACTAAACTTTGTAAAATGGGTCGGGGCATTGCACACTCGAACCCTCAAACAAAAGTTTTTAATTAATTTTCCCATTGTACAAGCAATAACTCGAACCCTAATATGCATGATAACCTAAACAAAGTACAAAGATTGTCAATCATGCCATTTAAAGATTTTAAATAATGATGCATCAGATATATTGTTAGATACAACAAAATAAAATCGTAACTAATAAATAATTGGAGAGGATCATTATCAAAAGATTATGAACCTAACTCTAAACAAAATAAATACAACGATTGTCTGGATAACTCTAACCCATTCTTATCCGTTCTACATTTTATGAAAAAGAACAAAAGAAAAATCACCATGCATCTTTTATGAACTAGGCTAAATTGACACATCTTTATTTTTTTGGTCAAAATTTTATTTTGTTGCATATAATTATATAAATGGTGTCATGTCATTTAATTTTTTTAAATGACGTGCCAACATATATACCATTAAATTTATAAAATTTAATATCAATTTCAAAGTGAAATGAATAGTTCATATTAAATGACACGACGACATATACACTATTAAAAATCTATAAAATCTACTCTCAATCATGAAATTTATCTCAATTTCATGAAATGACTTACAAGTTCTCTCTATTTCAAAGTTAAATGAATAGTTCATATTAAATGACGTGATAACATATAGATCGATTTAATAGTGTTTATGTCATGACAACACAGGAGTACCCCCATTTTCTTCTTTGGGGGTGGTTTGGCCTTTGTGGGTGCTTCGGCCACTCCCAGATTGGTCATGGGGTTTGGATGAGCCACTCCTATTTTATTTATTTTTATTTTTTATTTTTTTTAATGAGGCAAATGGACACATGTCGATTTTTTTAAGGCTAGTAATGTGTACTTTCATCAATTTTTGAACGGAAATTAGACAGAGGTACATCTTGGGTTTTTTTTTTTTTTTTTTTTTTTTTTTTTTTTTTTTAAAAAAAAAGGTTTTAGTTTTTGGTTGTTTGGTTTATTTATTTTTTATTTTGTATTTAAGCTTTTTTTTTTTTTTTTTAATAATAACTTCTTTTGTTTTTACACTTTACCCACCAAGGGCATTTTTTAAAGTTTTTGTCAAAAAAAAGTCACGTGTCATGCACGTGACTTGATTTCCCTCCAAAGTGACGGACAAATTGGATTAATGGTACTTTTTGCCAACGTGAGATATATTGGAGGTGTCTATCACCGATTTTTGAACAGTATACGCCAAAACGCAAATGGTTAGATACTTTAAGAGGTAAAGTGTAATTTTTTTTTAAAATAATATAATATATATTTTTTTAAATATAACTTAATATTGTTTTAAAAAAATTGATGGTGCATTTGCGGCTTCCAATAGAGGTGGCCGCTCTGTCTTGCAGCCATGCACGGTGCTTATAAGAGAGTTGGCAGTTTCACAATGACCAAAGTGAGATATGACAGCCACCATTAAGGCCGTCAGATCATACCTAGGTGGCAACAACAGGATCCGGCTTCTGTGCTGTAATGAGAATTACAGGACAGATGCTATAAAAATATTGAAAGGCACAGATTTAATCACATTTCTTTTCAGCCACACGTCGTCGTTCTTAATCCAAAGTCGTCTTCTTTTGTTTTTTACCCAAAATCTTCTTCTTCCCTTAGGACCTTACAGAGAAGACACATTCTCCTTGTCTCTTTCACGTGTCTTTTTCTCTGACTCTTCCCCTCTCAAATGTCCTTCCCTCCTCAAACAAGAAGCCACTTACCATTCCTTCTCCAGCAAAAAAATTATGCTTCAATGAAATTTCAAGAGGAAACTTTATAGCAAGAAATCAAGAAGCCGAAATTGAAGATTTCAGTGAAAAACATAGAGAAGTATGGAGAGGGTGTGAGGATAAAAGAAAAAAGAAAAAGAAAAAAGAAAAAAGAAAAAAAAGAAAAAGAACCGGGAAAGAGAGAGAAGGCGTGAGGACAGAGAAATAGAGGTGAAGCCGTGAGAGAGAGAGAGAGAAAAGGAGGACTAAAGCTGCAACAGAAGGGTATAAAAACGCCTCATCTCTCTCTCTTGATTTTCATGGGTGAGAGTATAATTGTATGTGTGAAATTGTGCAACGGAAGATTTAGTAAAACCGTCTTCTCTACAAGGGTCCTAAGGGAAGAAGAAGAAGACTTTGGGTAAAAAACATAAGGAGACTTTGCATAAGAAACGACGACATGTGGCTTAAAAGAATGGTGATTAAATCTGAGCCTTCAAATATTTTTACAGCAACAGCACAGAAGCCATATCCACAGCAACATATGTTTCTAAATTTTTATTTATTTTTTATTTTTTTAAATATGCCTACCAAATCGATCCTTAACTTTCATCTTTTCTAAGACTCTTTTCAAGAGAACACACTTCTCAAAATTTCTCTCTCTCTCTCTCTCTCTCTCACAAACTCTCTACACAGACAGATCGTTACCTTTTGCATCTGTGAGTATGGCAGCAAACCTTATGCATGATGTTCGGTATGATAGCTATGGTGGAGGACCATAGCTATTTTCATGTTTATTCTTTGGGTAAATGTATGGTAAAGTATTGAATAACGCGCGATTTGAATTTATTTTCTCACTTTAATTTTGAAAATTAAATGTGTGAGCTTCCGATTATTTGCAATAGATCCCTGCGTTAGCAGTTTTGTAACACCCTCATATTTGTACTTAGGAATTTGACTAAGCTCTTGAGCCTAAACTTAGGAACCATATCATTAGGCTTAGTAAGCTTAATAAAGATTGGATTAAGCCATCTAAAGAAGATTATGAAAAATACTTGATTTCATAAATTAAGGATTAATTTATAACATATGCCATATAGAACAATATAAAATAAAACCTTGTGATTTTAATGTAGCATGACTTATTTTAATTATGTGCATTAACTATTTTTAAATTATGTTTAATTATAGATGATCTTGTTAATTAAGTGGTCTTGAAATCACAAACCACACCATGCATAAGACCACCTAGATAAAAAGAAAAGTGACCTTTACATGGAATGAACTAGTTAATAGGAGCAATTTTTCTTCATTTGGAAGAACAATGCTCCTTTTTTACTTCCCCAAAATAAGGAAGATTGTTTCTTACCTCCCAATTCTTCATCTACACGTCCATCCCCCTCCCATTTCACTCCATCCATTCTTTCATTTTTCTCACCTCTCAACTTCTCCAAGGGCTCATCCCATTCCTCTACTAGAGAAACATTTAAGCTCTAGTGTGATTTTGCCTTAACCTTGTAAGTAACTCATTCTCTCCTATTTCAAGTTACTATTTATGTTATGCTTTAACTTGTATGTTATATTTTATTTGAGTATTTAAAACCATGTATTATCATGCTTCAACCTATATGAAATATTTTGCCTATGTTGTATAAATATTTGTTTAAACCATGATAATGTGACTAAACTATTTTATTAGGTAACTTAACCGATATATTGTCAAATTTCTTTTATATCATGAAAACACGTATTAAAAAGACATCATAAAAGCATGTGTTGTACCCAAACCTTTGCACCTTATGTTTTATTTTTCTTAAATCACATCTACCTTATCTTAGATGACCAAGAGTTTTGTAAATGCTCATGAACACCACCTTGCTATAAAGAAGACTTCATAATGACCCTTTAGTAATATTTTTCATGGAAATGACATAGGATTCATACCAAAGGTCCATAGTTGTAAAATGATGTGAAAAATGGTTTTAAAAATGAGTAATGAGTTTGGATTTTAGATTGTGTCATAATCTTTTATAACCAAAAAGTCTTATAGTATGGTTCTTTTGAGTGATAAATTATTTTTAAATATTAACACTTAAAGTGATGTTAAAACTACTTTAAGAAAATATGATATTTCTCATATATGACCAATTTTTTTTTTTTTTGAATTAAATCTGGAAAATTTATTTCCATGGCATGTTTGAGTGGGTGTTGATCCAAAATTTATTAAGTGAATAGCTTTATGTATGTTTTGGGCCAATGGGCCAAGTAGGCTAAGTGAAGAGCACTAATTTAGACTCATTTAGTGATTTTTGGGCCTTAGTGCTTAACCTAATTAGGAGGATGTCCAAATGGGCCATTCTTGACCCAAGCCCCCATAAAAATAATAATAATAATAATAATAATAATAATAATAATAATAAAATTGAGATTCTTTAAAAAAAGAAAAAGAAAAAGAAAAAGAAAAAGAAAAAAGAAAAAGGAAAAGGAAAAGTTAATTAATTAATTAATTATTATTTTTTTAAAAAATATTTTAGGGAAAAGTACACATAACCCCCTCAAACTACCACTTAATTGTCAATGTACCCCATAAACAACCAATTGTGTCAATGTCCTCTCCTAAATTACCAAAAAATGTCAATGTCCCCCCTAAGACCAACAAATGGACAAAAATGACCCTAATTTTTTTTGAATAAGACAAAAATCTACTCATAATTCAAAAAATTAAAACTAAAACTAAAAAACTAAAAAAATAATAATAATAAAAAACTAAAAGAAATTATTTTAAAAAAAATTAAATAAAAACGAAAAAAAAAACAAAACAAAAAAAACATTTTTTTAATTTTTTAATTTTTTTAAAAAAGCAAACAAAAAATAACTGAAATTTACTTTTTTTTTTTTTTAAAAAAAAACAAATGAAAAAAAGAAGAAGGAAAAACTAGTTTTTATTAAATTAAAAAACGAAAAAGAACAATTTGTTTTAAAGAAAAAAAAAACGAAAAAACAAAAAATAACTGAAATTTATTTATTTTTATAAAAAAATAAAACAAATGAAAAAAAAACCAGTTTTTATTAATTTAAAAAAACGAAAAAGAACAACCTTTTTTTAAAGAAAAAAAACAAAAAAAAAACTGAAAATTATTATTTTTAAAAAAATAAAAAATAAAAAACAGTTTTAATTTTTTTTTTGGAATAAATTTTTGTTATTTTATATTTTTTTAATAATTTTTTTTATTTTTTATTTTATTTTAATAATTTTATGAAGGGCATTTTTGTCATTAGGGGGACATTGACATTTTTTGGTAGTTTAAGGGGGGACATTAACACAATTGGTAGTTTGTGGGGTACATTGACAATGAGGTGATAGTTTGAGGGGGTTATATGTTCTTTTCCCAATATTTTAATAAGGGGAATGGTCAGGAAGGTTGTGTATGAGACGGCATACTCCTAATTAGGGTAGTTGAGTAGCTAGCTCTGGGCTAACCCAGATAAACTTTATTGTTCAGGTCTTAGCAGATCCTCGCATATAATATATCTTACCGCAGTAGCGAGATAAATGATACTGCTTACCCCTTCCAAATGTATTTCAATTCCAAGGATTCTCAACTCCTTTTTTTTACTATACATGTTATGATGTATTATTTTGAAAGTTTAATTACCCTGCAAAGTAATGCTTTATTATTGCTTTAAATATTTTAATGACATGTACTTTTTATGACATTTATCTTAATTTGTTAGTGCTTTATATATGTTATTCTTCTTCTTCTTCTTCTTCTTTTTTTTTTTTTTTAATACATGTCATCATATGATTTAAAAAGCTCATTACATCAGAATGATTTATAACTAAGTTGTCACTCAAAAGTAGATGTAAACGCTCTGTATGAAAATGATGATTTCAAATGAGGGAAACTTCAATTCTAGTGATTTTTCCCAAAGGAAGAAAAGTTTCAATTAATGGAAAGTTTCTAATTAAGGAAAGTTTCCATTTTAGGAAACTTTCTCAATAAAGAAAGTTTTACGGGAAGAAGTAGTGCACTTTTCACGTGCTAAGTTAAATGATTATTGAAAGTTTAAGGAAGTAAAGAATAAGCATATGTAAGGTAAAATCAAATTATGTAAATGAAGGTTTTAAGACACTTGGCCTTAAGAAAAGAAGTACGGTACTGGGCTAGATGAAGTGCACCACACTGAAGTACGATTTCGGGAAGGTGTAGTCATCATTAATGTCATGCTGAGTGCCCCCAAACGTTAATCAGCTGACTAGGGCACCCCGAGGCCACGGGTGATGCCTGATCCTCGAAGGTTGGATCGCACAACCCCACGCATACGGGACGTAATAATATGCAAGGCCATAAATGACAAGTGAAAAGAAAAATGTTTTGAGGATAGATAAATGGAGTTTAACTCAAATAATTACTTTATGTTATATGCTTAAGTCTCACCTTCAAATTTTAATGTTACTTTATTTCAAAAAGTCCCAACCTCAACCGTTTTAACTTGGTTGGAAATATTACTTACTGAGCCTTTCGCTCACCCCTTACTTTCTCCCCTTTTCAGGTTTTGAGACAGATGGGTAGGTGGCCGGAATGCTTAGGCTTTGAGGGGTCATCATATCATCCACTATGTTACTTTATTGCATTTATATTTTGTCAAATTATGTGTTATGTTAGTAAGTGCATCGCGCACAGACAAACAAAAAAAATGGATCACTTAACTTGTTAAGTCGTATTGTTATGTACTTTTTATGTTAAGAACTTATGCTTCCGCAAAAATATTATTTTCTCATGGTATGCATGGTAGTATTTTACAAGTGTTCTGGTGTCCTAATATGTAACCTTGCACTTCTGAAGCTTTAAGGCTAACGAGTTAGGCTCTTTTGGTCTGGGCGTTACAAGTTTGCCATCCAGTTTACTGTGAACCGTTAATGCCATATTAGCATTTTTACTTAAAATTAATATTTTTTAAAAAAATTAAATTTTAAAAATAAAACCTAAAAAGGAAAGATGTTAAAAAAAGAAAAAGAAAAAGAAAAATGAATTCTTCAACCTCTTCAATCTTCATCTTCTTCTTCAACCACGCCGAGGGAGACTTTAACCCCTTTTCATCTTTTGAAAAGGCGACACTAGGGGTGGGCGTCAGAAACACCATTTCCGACTCTCAACCGGAATTGTTGGTAAAGTTGGGTAATTACGCGACTTTTTTCTGAGAAGAAAGATTTTCGAAATTTTCGGTTAATTCGGAATAATTGGATAAATCGATAATGAACGGTCGGATAAATCGGAATTCAACCATTAATTCAACAAGATTACAACAAGAATATAGCTTAAAATTCCAAGTTTCAAACAAATCCAATAACCCAAAACTCTTAGACTCAAACTCAAACATTTATCAAACCCACAACTGAGATACCCAGTCCCCACCACACTGAGACATGTGGTGTATCTGTGGAGAAGAAGAAACAAATTAATCAAAACTGATAAAGCAGAAACAAACAAATTTACCAGATTTAATTTGGTAATAAATTTTTCTTATCAACGTATTCCCTCCCACATTGAGACATAAAAATTAAAAAGGAAAGAAAATCCTAAAGGACCTAAACTTTGACAAGAAAATGTCGAATGTTACCTCGATTCGGTCAATTCGGCGATTAAGTTTATCATCGGACTGGAATACGTCGACACGAGAGAGAGAGAGAGAGAGAGAGAGAGAGAGAGAGAGAGAGAGAGAGAGAGAGAGAGAGAGAGAGAGAGAGAGAGAGAGAGAGAGAGAGAGAGAGAGAGAGAGAGATGGGCGGCTAGGCGTCATGGACTCACGGCATGGACAGCAGCCACGGAAGGGAGGGAGTGATCTAGATTCTAGGGTTTGGTTTTTTTGATCGGGAGAGTGGAAGATGGCAGAAGGGTGATTCTAGGGTTAATTGAAATGTATTATATAAAAGCTTGCTAAACGACATCGTTTTAGTTGTTATTCTAGGGGTTTTTTTTTTTTTTTTTTATAAAGCGCCAAACGACACCATTTTGCACAATGTCAATCGGGTCGGAGCCCAATGGAAAAATCCTTTTACCCGATTACTGACTGACTATTAATTCGGTAAATTTTTTTTATTCCAATTTTCGATTTTTTATTTTATTTTATTTTACGATAGGTGGTAGGCGGTTAAAGACGGTTCGGAAGCGGTCAGTGAGTTTTCGGTAATCGAATAATTTTCCTACCCCTAAGCGACACAAGGATGACCTTAGAAGTTATGACGAACCGAAGCGCGCGTTTTCTTTATTTTTGTCACTTGAGGTTAGAGATTTATATCAACTATGATAACATATAGAGATTTTCATCAATTGCATAACCGGTTTCCATTTTCTGAGAATAAGAGGCTTATTCGCAACATGCTGGAGCTTTCATTTGCAAACCTGAAAATGTAGAGACCATTCTCCAATGAAAATACTTCTACCTTGCCATATTGACTCAACATAAGGGCCAACAGATTTCTTCACTATTTATCCATGAATTGTCCCACAAGGCTAGATCGCCATTTTGCTATACCTTCAGCAAAAGCTGCAGTTGATGGTTTCACAGTAAGCCCTTCAGAAATCAGAGTTTCCCAAGAGATTTCTCAGAATGAAAAATCCCTACCATTAATTCACTATCAACAACACTCATCAATATCTCACAATCTGCCAAATCACAGAAACCCAAATGATCATCAAGATCCCCAACAGCAAGATTTTACCCACAGATCGAGCTATTACCCGAACCCTCTTTCGATGGAGTGCCCTTCACCTCCTCACTTACAGCCATCACCTTTGCACCCCTTCCACTACCTCTTCCCCTCCCAGATTTTCACTGATTCCCATGCACAAGCGTCTTTTAAATCACTTGCAACTACCCCTCACAACCCAAAATCTCTTTCCTTCCATTTGTCACTCTCTCTATGTGCGTGTGTCCCTGCGTCGCCTTTTCACGTTTGCTGCCATGGGTCTGAGCCGGCAGTTGAAGAAGAAGATGAAAAGGTTGAAGAAAGAATTTTTTTTTTTTTCAGTTTTTTTATTTATTTTTATTTAAAATTTTAACTTTTAATAAAGTAATAAAACATTATTTTAAACAAAAATACTGAAATGAGACTAACAGTCTATCGATCTATAGTAAACTTGGAAGGCAAACTAATAGATAATTTATTGTGAATAATCAAAAATTTAGGTATTTAATTTTTAAAATTAAAAAGTGAGGGAATGAATTTAAATCGTGCGTAAACTCAAGAATTTATCATAATTTTTTATTTATTTTTTAAGTAATCGCAAATTTATTAAACATCTCAAAGGAATAAAGCACTGATACAATATTTGGTTTTTTATTTTTATTTTTTAATTTTCTATATTATCTATGCATTTCATTAGCTAAGGAACTTATGCTTAAATTTGAAGTTCTAGATTTTTTTATCTTAAATATCTTAAATATGTTCGCTCCGATCAGACTAGGAGATCTCGGGATATTTCATACCGTTACCGGGTTCGATAAGACCGAGACGTCATTATACCTAAACGATCTTCTTCTACTGGGTCGTAACAAATGTCCGAGATGTAACACCGAGATGATTCAAGATTAGGATCCACGTGTCCTCGGGGTTAATTTTATCCTCAACAATAGGCGGTAGGCGGTTAAAGACCGTTTGGAAGCGGTCAGTGAGTTTTCGGTAATCGGTAATCGGATAATTTTTCCACCCCTAAGCGACACAAGGATGTCCTTAGAAGTTATGACGAACTGAAGTGCGCATTTTCTTTATTTTTGTCACTTGAGGTTAGAGATTTATATCAACTATGATAACATATAGATATTTTCATCAATTGCATAACCGGTTTCCATTTTCTGAGAATAAGAGGCTTATTCGCAACATGCTGGAGCTTTCATTTGCAAACCTGAAAATGTAGAGACCATTCTCCAATGAAAATACTTCTACCCTGCCATATTGACTCAACATAAGGGCCAACAGATTTCTTCACCATTTATCCTTGAATTGTCCCACAAGGCTAGATCGCCATTTTGCTATACCTTCAGCAAAAGCTGCAGTTGATGGTTTCACAGTAAGCCCTTCAGAAATCAGAGTTTCCCAAGAGATTTCTCAGAATGAAAAAATCCCCACCATTAATTCACAATCAACAACACTCACCAATATCTCACAATCTGCCAAATCACAGAAACCCAAATGATCATCAAGATCCCCAACAGCAAGATTTTACCCACAGATCGAGCTATTACCCGAACCCTCTTTCGATGGAGTGCCCTTCACCTCCTCACTTACAGCCATCACCTTTGCACCCCTTCCACTACCTCTTCCCCTCCCAGATTTTCACTGATTCCCATGCACAAGCGTCTTTTAAATCACTTGCAACTACCCCTCACAACCCAAAATCTCTTTCCTTCCGTTTGTCACTCTCTCTATGTGCGTGTGTCCCTGCGTCGCCTTTTCACGCTTGCTGCCATGGGTCTGAGCCGGCAGTTGAAGAAGAAGATGAAAAGGTTGAAGAAAGAATTTTTTTTTTTTTTTTTTCAGTTTTTTTATTTATTTTTATTTTAAATTTTAACTTTTAATAAAGTAATAAAACATTATTTTAAACAAAAATACTGAAATGAGACTAACAGTCTATCGATCTATAGTAAACTTGGAAGGCAAACTAATAGATAACTTATTGTGAATAATCAAAAATTTAGGTATTTAATTTTTAAAATTAAAAAGTGAGGGAATGAATTTAAATCGTGCGTAAACTCAAGAATTTATCATAATTTTTTATTTATTTTTAAAGTAATCGCAAATTTATTAAACATCTCAAAGGAATAAAGCACTGATCACTACTAAAAAACATGATTTTATGGACGGTTTTATCATAGACGGTTTTCAAAACCGTCTATAAAAAAACTATTGTGGACGGTTTTTTATTAAACCGTCTGAAAAAAAAAAAAATTACGGACGGTTTTAAAAAACCGTCCTTAAAATTCAGACGGTTTTAGAAAAACCGTCCAGAACTAGAAAATTCCGGACGGTTATAATAAAACCGTCTATAATTAGAAAGACGGTTTTAGAAAAACCGTCTGGAATTTTCTAATTCCGAACGGTTTTTCTAAAACCGTCCAGACCTAGCTTGTAAAAATAGAAATCCCTAGATCGATATCCATTCTCGCTGACACACACCCAGCTGCTGCGCGCCTTAGCTTCTTCCATTGAGCTTCTCCGGCACTCTCTCTCTCTCCCTTCATCGTCTTCTCCGGCGCCATCTCTCTAGAAGTCGACCCCGGCTGGCCCTACGTCATCTTCTCCGGCGACGCTCCGACGCGTCTCAGCTAGCCCACGCCCCTTCCCGACGTACGCCGGCCCACGTCCGGTTTAAAGGTTTGATTGATTTTTTTCCTAGCTTGCTATAATTTGCAATTATTTATTGGACTTGGTTTAAAGGTTTTGATTCCGTACGCACCCGTGAATTTAATATGAAACTGGATTTTCTTTTGCTGTTTAATATATATTTTCTCTTTTGGGTGTTTTTATTTCCTTTGAATTATCTTAATGAATCTACCAATGGTGTTTGTCGGAAGTTTTTGTGAAATGTTTCTTGCTTTTTCAATTTTTTCGTATCTGAGATTCGACCCCCATCTTCATTTGTTTGCATTTTTTATCTATTCGTTTTTGTTATTTCTTGATTCTTGATTTCTTTCGCACCAGTGGGTTTAATATAAAACTGGATTTTAAAATGAAAAATTGACTTCTTCAAAATGTTATGGTTCATAAGTGCACTATTTTTTTTTTTTTTTTTTCACTATTAATTGTGTCAAGACAGCCTGAAATTTGTGTGTTGCAAAAGGATATTAGTGCTTCTAGTGGTGGAAATAGCAGAATGGAGACATGACAGTGGCAATGAAACAGAAACCTGACAGCAAAAAAAAACCTCTTTAGTTAATTGAACCCTCCCTTATACCCCAAACCTATCGGCTTTCCAGAATTCCAAATATTGGAATATTTTCTCTTAAACTACAATAATCAGATCCTTTAAAAATCGAATATTGAAATTAAAGGGCCCAATCCAATACTAAAACAGAAGGGTTCCAGGACCCATTCCCAAAATTCATGTATTATGAAAGCTTGAACTAATAGAAGCTCAAGCTTCTATTTCTGTCTACAAACAAACCAATGGCATATTCTCTTATGGGACCAAACTAACTCAATTAAGACAAGCTTCAGTCCATCATATGCAACAGACACAAAACCTTCATCCAACCACGCAGAACTATTTATGAGGTAAGAACAACAAGAGTTCTTTTATTCAATCATTCTTCTTAATAATATTTTATTTTTCAAATCATTCCACACTAGCAAGCCTCCATCTGTCCAATTCTCTAAGCCAAACTTGTGGATCATAATGCCCAACCATCTAGAAATATAGAATAATATGCATGATTAAAAACTCATAATAAACTAAAGATGTCAGTGCTTTACTTCATTCCATTCTTCCTATTGTATCTATCATTCTAAATAATACCCATAGTTAGAGTTGTTATCAGTAATTCAGTATCATTCTTATTTATATTTTTTTTTTGTTTATGGTAACTTAGGGATTTATGTTGCTTTAGATGTTGGCACACGACATTTCTTGTCTCTGTCAAAAATATGAACAACTATACATCTCTTACAGAATACAAATCAAAGATTGAGCCAATACAGTTGAGACAATTGGTATATGGTCTAACTCTTAGACAGCAATTGCCCAAACAAGTCAAAGTAGAGAAGGAAAAGGATCACACAATAAAATGAAATATAGTTGCATATATAACCAGAATATGTTACATATTACACATGGCCCAAGCATCAAGATAGAACCAAAACGCTGTGTTCTATAATTTGGCCATTTTGTTTCCTGAATTCCTAGATAAGTTATAAAGTCTTGACAGAGAAGAAGTTTTTTTATTTTTTGAAAGAGAAGAAGTTTTTTTTATTTTTTATTTTTATTTTTTTAAATTAATTAATTTTATTTTAAACAATAAACTCAGGACTCCTTGCATTAATAATCAATAAATTCCTAGATAAGTTATAAAGTCTTGACGTTAATGTTTGATTAAATTCTCTTTTCCAAAAGCTGTGTTCCCGTTCGCCCGGTATAGTTATTCAATAAAAAATGACTGTTTTCTTTAAGAATCAATTTTTTTCATCATCTTTCATGGTATTTTTGGGGTTTTTTCGAAGCCTTTAAAAGTCTAGAATATTTACAATTTTCATAAATTCTGTTGAATTTCAGCTTAAAAATTCTCTGTGGCGAGCCCTTCAAACCTTTTTTACTTATCAAAAAAGGTTTGAAGGGCTCTCCTATTATAAGATTGATTCTAATGGCTCAATATATATGCATATACCATTTATATGTAGAGATTAGCTTACAAAAGATGCATATTGTACATGTGCAAAACTTATAATGCTCATCCAATCATATGATCCTAATTATAATGCAAAACTTATAATGCTTGTGATACAATATACTCTCTTTCTCCCTCAATTATACAATAATTAACAAAGGCTCCACAATCTCATTCAACAGTTACAAATTCTATGGATTAAACCAAGTCTATACTTCTAGGTATATATAGATGACATAATCAATGACATAATCAGACAACCTAGCGGTGTTTTTTTCTCACGAACTGCCCAACGAATATATATATATATATATATATATATATATATATATACATGAAACTTAACTTTTTGGTTTTGTGTATCTTTTTGGTTTGTATGATGATGGATGAATGAATGTTCAGACCACCAATGCATGACTGTATCCATGTCTTTTCAGTTTTCAATATTTTTTTCTTCTTCACATGATGTAGTTAGAAAGATGGATAAGAGTTGGATGAAGTTGCCGCGAAGTTCGCGAGAGTATATTCTCGGAGTTATGGCGTTTGTGAAATTTGCACGTGAACATGAGAGTAGACAAGGGGTCATTGTGTGCCCCTGTAAGAAGTGTTTGTTGGGCAAATCATGGTCTTGTGAAGTTGTATTTGCCCATTTAACGTCAGGTGCCGGGATTATTGAGGGTTACACTGAGTGGATAATGCATGGGGAATTACCTGTCCCTCCCGTTCATAACGAGACAACACATGAACGGGGGGGGGTCCAGTGGGATGCAAGACATGCTTACTGGAGGTTCCAGTGGGATGCAAGACATGCTTACTGACGTTTTTGTGATGCACGATGTTTGTGTAGAAGTCGGTGGGCCTGAAGTGGGAGTTAACGCCGAAGCCGAATTCGAGTCTGTGGATGTTGCGGTTGACGACTCTAACAGGGTGCCGAATAAGTTAGAAGAATTGCTAAAGGATGCCGATACGCCACTCCATGGAAATACAAAACATAGCAAATTGGGAGCTATTGTGCGTCTATATAGTATTAAGTGTATGAGCGGTTGGAGCAATACATCATTCTCCATGTTGCTTGAATTCATCAATGAGCTGATGCCTCCGGGCACAAGTTTGCCTAAAGACACATACGAGGCAAAAAAGTACTTGAAAGATTTGGACCTTGAGTATGAGAAGATATCGGCTTGTCGCAAAGGTTGTATGTTGTTTTGGAGGGAAAATGAAAAGTTGGACAAATGTACATTCTGCAATGAGTCCAGGTGGAAGGATGACTTAACTAATGAAGATAGGTCGACAAAAAGTTTGAAAAAAAAGCCGGTCAAAGTGTTGCGTTGGTTTCCTCTAATACCAAGGCTGCAGAGGTTGTTTATGTCCCATCATACATCGCCACATATGAAGTGGCACGCTCAAGGCCGTACAAAAGACGGTGTGTTGAGGCATCCGGCCGATGGAGAAGCATGGAAGGCATTCGATTCACGTTACCCAGTATTCGCATCAGACCCGCGAAATGTGAGGCTTGGTTTAGCGGCAGATGGCTTTAATCCTTTTGGGAACATGTCCTCTAGTCACAGTACTTGGCCGGTAATGTTAGTACCCTACAATTTGCCTCCTTGGATGTGCATGAAGCAACCGTATTTTATGTTAAGCTTGATTATCCCTGGTCCGAATGCACCAGGACAGAATATAGATGTGTATCTAGCACCCCTTGTAAGTGAGTTGAAAAAACTATGGGAAGAAGGGGTAGAAACTTTTGATGTAACATCGAAAAAATATTTCACAATGCATTCGGCCTTGATGTGGACGATAAATGATTTTTCGGCATACGGTGATTTGTCAGGTTGGAGTACACATGGCCGGAAACCATGTCCTTGTTGTAGGCATGAAACTCAATCAACGTGGCTAACTTATGGTAAAAAATTCTGCTTTATGGGACATAGGCGATGGTTGCCTCCGGATCATCCATGGAGAAGAAACAAGAGACGATTCAACGGTGCGCAGGAAATGGTTGGTCTTCCCAAAGTGCCGGATGGCGATGAAATCATGAGCCAGTTAGAGTGTGTTGTCAATCGGGCAAGGACCGGGCAGAAGCTGCAGGTTGGGGAAGTAGATTGGAAGAGGCGAAGTGTATTATATGATTTGCCTTATTGGAAATATCAATTACTACGCCATAACATTGATGTGATGCACACAGAGAAAAATGTGGTTGATAACATACTTGGCACGCTATTGGACATGAGCGGTAAAACCAAAGACAACCACGAAGCACGTCAAGACTTGCGTAAGATGAAATTGAGACCAGAACTCTGGCCATTTATCGCGGAAAACGGTAAAACATATTTTCCCGCAGCTTGTTTCACAATGACGAAAAAAGAGAAGACTGACTTCCTGCAAGTGTTCCATGATGTTAGAGTGCCCGATGGATATTCTTCAAATGTATCACGTTGTGTCAAGCTCAAGGAATGTACTGTTGGGGGTTTGAAGAGTCATGACAATCACATAATCATGCAACAACTCATGCCAATTGCACTTCGAGGAAACTTACCGGATGATGTTGTGAGGCCTTTGATTGAGCTATGTGGGTTCTTTAGGGATATTTGTTCAAAAACACTGAGGGTGGAAGATTTGGATCGTCTAGAGAATCAAATACCCATAATCTTGTGCAAATTGGAACGAATATTCCCTCCGGGTTTTTTTACATCCATGGTACACGTAATCATACATTTAGTACGTGAATGCAAACTGGGCGGACCGGTACACTACAGGTGGATGTATCCCGTTGAGAGGTAATGTTAAAATTCTGTGAACTTGACATTTGTTCAACCGAATGACCTATTACAATATATATGTCTTATGTGATGGTCTCATGGTCTGCCTTTAATGTAGGTGCCTTGGTAGATATAAACGTACTGTTCGTAATAAGGCCGCACCCGAAGGGTCTATTGCAGAGGGTTACATTGCAGATGAATTGTTGACATTTTGCTCGCGATATTTAGTGAACGCGCCAACGGTCCACAATAAGGCCCCAAGACACCAAGAGGAATCGAGAGGGGCGACCAATTGGATAAAACTTGATAATATCACGTTTGAGCAAGCACACCGATATATTTTATTCAACTCTGACGATTTCATTCAATTTCGCACGTGAGTGAAATTAGTAAATACGTATTATACGCCTCTAAATACAATGAAAAGTAACCTATACATCTTTTGTTGACGTATAGGATGCACATGGAGTCGCTAATGGAACAAAACAACCGGGAACGTATCTCGCATCAACAGTTGGAGAAGCAACAGAGGGACCAATTCTGTAGTTGGTACAAGTCATACGTAAGAGAATTGTTGGTTTGAATAATTATTTGCCTATAAAAGCATCATGGAACACGGATTAAACAATGTGTCTAAATCACAGGTTGATAAGTTGGCCGAGGCGGATAGAAGGACATTGGGAGAGAAACTTGTAAGTCATGCTAAAGGCCCAATGTCTGATGCTGTAGAATATAAGCGGTATGTGGTTAATGGCGTGTTATACCGCACCCTGAATGTCGATGAAGAGAAAAAAAGTCAAAACAGTGGACTGTGTGTCACCACTGAAGATGGTCCCACCTACTACGGTAAGCTCACTCGAATAATCGAGGTTACATACTACGACTTGACACGGTATGTGCTTTTCAAGTGCGATTGGGCCGACATTCAACCGAATAAGGGATACAAAAAAGACGAATATGGATTCGATCTTGTTAATTTCAAGAACCTAATACACACGGGTGCGCGAGTAACCGATGATCCGTTCGTACTACCAAATCAAGTATCGCAGGTGTATTATGTCGAGGATCCTAAAAATCCAAATTGGGCTATTGCTGTAAGGACAAAACCTAGAAATGTGTACGATGTTGGAAGTGGTGAAAGTGATGATTATGTTGAGGCTGACAGTTATCATGAGCACGAGCCGTTCAACGTCAACGTAACGGGTGACGTTGGTTTTGATGACATTGATTGTGCACGTGCGGATGTACCGGCCACACAAGTACCATAATAATTGTATGTTGTCTAGAATGACTTATAGTCGTCTCACTTTTATTTTCTTTGCATGTCGTTTGTGTTGCAAAAAATATTGAATACTTTATTTACTATTAAATGTGACCCATTTTCATGTGTTTGTAGGTAGACATGGCCCCTAAACAAAGAATGCCGCGACCAGGAGAGGATTTTTGGACGCCTATAGACCGCACACCGAGTGAGCGACCGGTTGTAGGGTCGGACGATACGACACAAGACCCTAATGAGACACAGGGGGGCGTAGATGCTCAATATGTACTACATGAGCGACCGGTTGTAGGATCGAATGATACGACACAGGACCCTAACGAGACACAAGGGGCAGCACATTCTCAGCATATAGTACATGACCAACCGGTTGTAGGGTCAGACGAAACGACACAGGACCCTAACGAGACACAAGGGGTTGTAGATTCTGAACAATGTGTAGCACCTGATATGGAGTTTGGATCATCAGAACAATCAGTACCCGAGACTTCACAACATAGTGGTACTACTCGGGTGCCGCGTATATTACGGGATGGGAAAGTTTACACAATAGGTATGAATTATTTTTATATTTGATGGTAGTCAGACACTTTAGTAATCTTTTACTATTATAGTAATAATCAAGTGTGACTAACATTTTTTTTATGAGTTGCAGATGAGCAGGGTAGGAAGAATGTTAGGACTGTTGGTAGTCCTAAGGACATATGGCACATACCTGATGGGGAAAAGGTGGTGATCGAATTCAACCTATCCTACCAACCAACCGGCCCGGGGGTTGAGAAATTTAGAAGAATTTGTGGGAAGATCATAAGAAGTGGTAAATTCGTACAGCTGCATGGTAACTGGAGGACATTACCATTGGAAGGAAAGGAAGATATGTGGCGCACCCTAACGGTAACAAAATTTCTATTTCCATGTCAATAATTTCTTATTTATAGTTTTGTAGTCTTACATTTCCAATTAATTATGATATGGGATATCATTTTCTGTGTAGCAAAAATTTTATTTTGAGCCTATTCACCTACTTGCGCACATAAAAAGATTAACGTTGATGGACCTAGCAAAGAAAAGAAGGCAACACAGGTACTAGGTGAAGAGGGGTCTAAAGTTGAAACAAGGTGATACCGTACAATCTGTGGTCAGTAGGGCTTCACCAGCGCCAGTGTTCGATGCAGAAGACTTCGAAATGCAAGTTGAGACGTGGTTGTCTTCGGCTGATAAGGTATTTTAATGTATTTCTTATTGGTCTTTTCTTTGTAGAATAAATCAACATATTTACATTACCAAATTTATAGGAGAGAGCGTTGAAGTCCAAGATAAGCCGTGGCCAAAATGCACTTCTTCACACTTTGGGATCGAAGAGCATCGCACAGGTTGCACGAGAAATGGTACGTCTAATAGATAAACGTTCACTGCTTGTACGCACTGCGGTAATATAATATGCTTATAACTGATAATGTTAATGATATTGCAGGAGGAAGACATAGGAGAAACACCGAACCGAGATGATATGTTCATTGTTTCGCACACGAAGAAAGATGGGAACCCTGTGAATGCGGCGGCTGGAGAAACTATCGTAAGTGGTAAATACAAAATATTAGTTCTAGGTTCAAATTCTCACCCTTGGATGTTTTGTGCAGGAGAAGATAAGAGAAATTATTATGAATCAGTCGCCTGCAGAACGAGTGTGTTCACAGGGGTCAATCTATTGGTCGCATAACGATGCGTGTGCACAAGTGCTAGGACGAGAACATCCCGGTCGTGTACGCGGGGTAGGGCTAGGGCCGACTCCCGGTAAATCCACCTCTTATACCTCCGGACAAGGATCAATCTCTAGTGGGCCTACTCCCAAAGAACAAGAAATGGCTGCTGAGATGGAACGTTTGAAGACTTTGTACGAAGCACAACAGGAAGAGCTTGCAGCTGTCAAACGTATGGTAGCCTTGATTATGGCAGAGAAACAATCATCAATGGGAAACAACGAAGAAGGTGATGTTTTGGTTTACACTTAACTTTGCCATCTTCAGTCACTAATTGTCCCCTCTTACTGTTCATTGGGATTGTTATATTTTTATTTCAAATTTCACTAGAATAATTTATGGTTAAAGATGAATGCTAATAGTTAAGAGTTTGTGTTAACTATTATATGCTCAGGTTGAATATTGGAATTCTCGTCAACATGTCTTTTTAGTTATTGGGGGAAAACGTCGTCAAACAATTATATGTTTTGTTTTTTTCTTTTAATTAATTAATTCATTTTTTTTTTATTGTGTGGTAGGTTTTAGACTACTGTCATCATCAACTTTTAATTGTTGTTTTGGGACATTCATCAAGTGGGTGAGTCATGTGTGTACTTTTGTTGCATACAGGGTGGCCAATATTGTTGGACCAAAACTTTTATGGGTTCAGACTAGCGTTTCTGATGGGATCCTCCAAATTATGTTTTTATAGTGGTTTTTATAGTGACAATGCTGTATGGCAGTGGTGAAGCTAATGTGGGGGTGTTATAGATTGGAGTGCATTAAAAATGATACATATATATATATATATATCTGTATTTTTTTTTTCAAGTTAAAAATGATACAAATTGGAGTGCTTTATGGTTCATGATGAGTATATGTAATTTGTTTTCAAATATGTACTATTAAGAAACAGATATTAGGCTTACAGTGCATGGAAATGGGTAAAATCATAGTGATAAAAGATGAATTGGTATGCACAGTATTACACAAGAGTGAACTGCTGATGCTACTAGTTTGATTTATGCGGTTGCTTTATATTCAAATGATGAGATAGGCTTGTTTGTACAAAACTTTTAAACACCTTCTCATTACTTGTGTTTAGTTTTCACCTAATGGCATGTTAATCATCTTTTCAAGAAAAAAAAAAAACATGTTAATCATAACTTCATTAAGATGATTCTTACCTAACAATTTGATATTTGTATACCTATTGCAGCAAACACTGGAAGCAGAACTTAATAGTATGGTTGAAGCAAGCAATGCACACAGGTCGTAAATCAGATTAATTCTCCTATGGGCCGGCTTGCATGCATTGATGATTATAATTGTGTATGGAAACAACTTGTTTTAATATTTTTGGATTTTTAGTTATGTATTTATATTTGAATTCTGTAATAGGTTACGTTGTGAGTTGTTTAATTATGTTTTAAATATGTAAGCTATTGGACTACTGTTATGTTGTGAGTTGATTGAATTTGGAAATAGATTTGGATTTGAATTTGTATTTGTATTTGAATTTAGATTTGAATTTGGGATTTCGGAAATGGATTGGAAATGTTGTATTAGGGTTTTTTTTTTTTTTTTTTTTTAAATTATTAATTTTTTTAAAAAAATAATAATTCTGGACGGTTTGGGCCCAAACCGTCCAGAATTATTCGGTATTTTACCTATATAACTCCCAGACGGTTCGGGCCCAAACCGTCTGTAAAATTACAGACGGTTTGGGCCCGAACCGTCCGTAAATAGATACGGACGGTTTGGGTCCGAACCGTCCGCAAAATAGTGCGGACGGTTTTACCCGAACCGTCCGCAAAATATTCCGGACGGTTTTAAAAAAACCGTCCGAAAAATATTGCGGACGGTTCGGGTAAAACCGTCCGCAATATTTTTTACCGACCAATTATCCTGGACGGTTTTAAACCGTCCAGAAAAAACCGTCTGGAACTTTTTCCAGACGGTTTTTTCGGATTTATGGACGGTTTAAAACCGTCCAGAAATCCCATTTTTTGTAGTGGATACAATATTTGGTTTTTTATTTTTTTTTAATTTTCTATATTATCTATGCATTTCATTAGCTGAGGAACTTATGCTTAAATTTGAAGTTATAGATTTTTTTATTTTTTATTTTTTAAGAAAAAACAATAAAATTAGCTAAGCAGATTATAGTAGGGGCTTGGATTGAAGGTCCCTTTCACCAATATACGAATATATATTTTTTTTCCTGCTTTCGTTGCAAATCCTTTTGACTTATGTTCTTAAATCATTACTTATCCTAAAAGTTTAAGCTAATAAGAAGAGGTAAACGTAATTACTTAATCAATATTTTAACACTCTTTTAATAGGCGAGGCTCAACACATAGAATATCTAATTGAAATATGAGATAAATGAAAAAGACAAGGTTCAAATACTCTGATATCATGTTAAACCGATCACTACTTATCCTAAAAACTTAAGACAATAGAAAGATGTAAATTTTTTCACATAATCAATACTTTAACATATATTCTATTTGTTGAAATAAAAATATTTAAGAGGAGGAATTGGGATGCACGTGTATAAATGGCCCCTTATATTTTGTAATTATTCATTTGACCCAACACCTACTAGCTAGCTAGCTAGCGTTACTCAAAATGAATAATATTTCATATTTTAATTATCTCAGGCGGCACTACATGGCCTCAACCAAAACCAAATCCAATTATTATATAAAGGAGTAAGTTAAGGGATTTTGTATCCTCTAAATCCAAATCTGAATTGACCCAACACCTACCACCCTTCCATTTTACAACTTCTTAATGATTTGACAGCATGTTCATGATTTTGGATCCGCTTATAATGGCTAATCCCACATCTATATGTCACATAACACATATGAGGAAAATATAATTTTATTTATTTATTTTTTATTATTTTACAAAAGATATTGAATTATACGTCGTTTTGAGATAAGGGTACTGAACTAGCAAACGTCTTAAACTAGAGTATCTAAATTTTCAAAAGTCTCACATAAGGATACTCCGTAGGATTTGCTGTTAAATCCTATAAAATTTTTTAAAATACCCATGTGTTTATTTTTTTAAAAAAAAAATTATAAAATTTTTCAAAGATTCAGGCATAAGTATTTTTGCAAATTCCGTAAATTTCTGACCAACACCTAGATCCTAGTATTTTTTTCCCTAAAAAAAAATATGGGTATTTTGGGTATTCCGTTAGGATTTGACAGCAAATCCTAACGGAGTATCCTTAAGTGAGATGTTTGGAAACTTGAATACTCCAGTTTGAGACGTTTGTTAGATCAGTACCCTTATCGATCTCAAAATGACGTATAATTCGAGATCCTTTTGTGAAGTTATTATTATTATTTTTTTTAATATGTGTATGATCAGAAAAAGATATTTATTTCAATAAGAAGGAGCATGATGTTTAAATTAATTCACAGTAATTTGGCTCATCTCCGTAACCGGCTGTGACCGTCGGATTAGTACGTCCCCTTAAGCATGCATTTTCTCCGCACTACTGCAAAAAGTCAGGAGTCTTGTTTGGTAAGTTAGAAAGTTGCGTAATATATATATATATACTCCAAGGAGCCTCTACGAACTTTGCAGAGCTCTCTTTCTCTCTTTCTCGTAAGCTTTTCATCATTGACTGTGAACATGGCAGCCAGGCTTATGCATGCAGTTCAGTACAATAGTTGTGGGGGAGGGCCAAGTGATTTGAAGGTTAACTTCACATCTTTTTCTTTGAACTTTATAATTTGAAACTCTTTTATCAATTTGTTGTGATGGCCGGCTGAGAAAAGAAGCCCATTGATGAAGATTACAGCAATTTATATAATATTTTTGGATCGATGTTTCATGCAGTATGTTGAAGTCCCAGCTCCCACTCCAAAGAAAGATGAGGTTTTGATCAAGGTGGAAGCAGCAAGTCTGAGTCCGGTTGATTGGAGAATTCAGCAAGGCATGCTGCGGCCTATGTTTCCTCGTGAATTTCCTCAGATACCTGGTAATTTAATTGTAACACGGTTTATATTTTAGTGGCTTTTTTTTTTATTATTATTATAAAAGATAAGAAATTATTTAATTAATATTCTATCACGCTTCTTTATGTCATTAATTATCGTGTGTACATCGGGCTCAGACTCCCTTTTAACATTAAATATTTAATCAAACACAATTTAAACTCAATACTATATATGCTAATTACTACTTATTCTAAAAATATTTAAGACAATAAAAAATAATTAATTTAATTAATATTCTAATATATATTTCCTTTCCCACTTAACGTGTTTTAGTATATTCATTGAAATTTACAGATTTAGGTACAACCATATATATATATATACATATAGCTTCACTCGTTCGTTGTTAGGTTGAATTCTCATACGTACCGACTATGTGAGAAGAATAACTGCATAAATGAATTCCCCTCACTTCTTATATATATACGAACTCCAATTTTTTGAACAAAAAACAATTTACGTTAGAAGATATTATATTTTAGTTCCACGTTGAAAGGGACCGGAGAAGGCCGATCCTCTCAAAAATGGAGACGATCCGATTAGTGTAAACAAGAGGGGTAAAATGATCCAAAAAAATAAACTAAAATGAACTAACCAGCTCCTCTCTATTTCAATTTTTCAAATGGAGAGGATCCATTTCCGTTGAAAGGATATCTTAGACTCTTAGTCCTATATGTGAAGACCATATAAAAAGGGCAGAAATTTCCAACAAACCGGTTTGTAGGAAATTTTCTACAACCCACATATAAGATTGACATGTGTCCATTGACATGTGAAAATCACATGTTATTTAAATAGCATGTGCTTCTTACATGCTTTTTTAATAGCATTTAATAAAAAAATATGTGTTTCTCACATGTTTAAAGGACACGTACATGTCCTTTTTATATGTGGGTTGTAGGAAATTTCCTACAAATCAGTTTGTAGGAAATTTTTGTCCATATTAAAATATATATTACATTTGCCAAAATTAAGTTTTTAAATAAATATTAAATTTATGAACACCAAATATATATATATTGTCACGTTTATTCATTCAATTTGCAAAATTGAATATGGTGAGTCATATAAATGTTGAATTTGCAAAATTTTAGGAGTGTTGCATGGTAATTTTCTTGTTCTTTCATATCTTTCGGATGAAGATATATTCTTTGTTGGAACAGGTACTGATGTAGCAGGAGAGGTTGTTGAGGTTGGATCAGGAGTGAAAAATTTCAAAGCTGGTGACAAAGTCGTAGCTATGCTCAATTTTGCAGTTAAGTACTCATTCTTGTTGCTTAGAAAAAGAAAAAAAAATTACACTTGCCCCCGGCCCTCAAATTATTACCCTATTTGCAAATAAAGTCGATCTCCTTACAAGCGTATGCTTCACTAGCGATATATATACTTGCAATTCACTCGAATATATATGTTAGAATATAAAATAAATGATTAAATTCATCTCTTTCTATAAGTTTAAACTTTTAAGATAAGTGATGATTTAACATGGTATCAGAACCAAAGGTAATGAACCTTAACTTCGTCATTTACTTCCCATTTCATTTAAATATTTCACGTATTAAGCCTCACTAATTAAGGAAGAGTGCGTTTGAGCCTACACAAGAAGAAGAATGTTAAAATATAAAATAAATGATTAAAAATTTATATCTTTTTATAAGTTTAAGCTCTTAAGATAAGTGGTGATTTAACGGTATCGATCATGGTTATGTTGTATATTGACAGAATGGAGGTGGACTAGCCGAGTATATTGTGGCCAAGGCAAACTTGACAGTTCCTAGGCCACCAGAAGTTTCAGCAGCTGAAGGTGCAGGCTTACCTGCCGCCGGTCTCATGGCTTACCAGGCTGTCACCGACTCTGCCGGGATCAAGCTCGACGGAAGCGGAAAGCCGGCAAACATCCTCATCACCGGCACCGCAGATGGTGCGGGTCTCTATGCAGTCCAGCTGGCCAAGCTTGGAAACACACATGTTACAGCTACTTGTGCAGCCCAACACATTGAAATTGTCAAGAGCTTAGGGGCTGACGAGGTTGTCGACATCATTTCCCCAGATGGGGCAGCTCTGAAGAGCCCGTCTGGTAAGAAATATGACATTGTGATTCACTGTGGAGCACCCACTCCTTGGTCAACTTTTGAGCCTAATTTGGCTTCAAATGCCAAGATATTTGATCTAAATCCTACGCCTAGTGCCATTAAGACGTATGCCTTGAAGAAACTCACATTCTCCAAGAAGCAGCTAATCCCAGTGCTCTTGAGTGTCAAGGCTGAGAGCCTGGATTATCTTCTTAAGTTGATGAAGGAAGGGAAGCTTAAGACTGTGATTGACTCCAAGTACTCCCTCAGCAAGGCCGAAGATGCTTGGGCTAAGAATGTGGATGAAAAAGCTATTGGCAAGATCATTCTCGAGCCATAGTTAACATAATAGCTAGGCTCGTACGTTTGTTAATGCTTTTTAAAATAAAATTTTATTTTCAGTTGTAATGTGACATAAAAATGAAAGTAATCTTTAAAAGTATTAGCAAACGAGCCCAATATAACTCAAGTTGCTGAAATATATGTACTCAATCCGAGAAGTGTTGAGCAAGCTATGATTTTGATCATGTGTGATAGGAAATTTCACTACAAAAAATGTTGGTATTTGCCACGTGTATTAAATCCACGTGGCAAGATGCAGCCAGAAAACATCTTCCCACGTGTATTTATTACATGTGGCACATTGGCCACGTCTATTTTGGTTTTGCTGTATTTGGTTATTACATGGATGATGGAATTTTTGTGTACACTCATTCAAATTTTTGGTCTCATTTTTTTCTTCTTCTTTTTCTAGTGTTTATTTTACTATAATGTTGTGTTTTTATTATTTTTAATTTTTTAATTCTAATTGTTGACACTACCAAAAACAAGGGATTTCTAGACGGTTACAAACGGTTTTTTAAACTGTCCATAAAAAAAAAATTAGTCGGTTTTTTGTTAAACCGTCAGGAACAAATATTTCCGGTCAGTTTATGTTAACCGTCGTTAAAAATACAGACGGTTTTAATAAAACCGTCCGGAATTTAAAAATTACAGATGGTTTTATTTAAAACCGTCTAAATATTTAGATGGTTATAAAAAACCGTCCGTAATTAGAAATCACAGATGGTTTTATATAACCGTCTATAAATAGACAGACGGTTTTTTAACAACCGTCCATAACCTAATTTTCTAAAAGGGGTAAAAATCCCTCTGTAAGATCGATATCCCCTGCTTCTAGCTCTCTCTCTCTCTCTCTCTCTCTCTCTCTCTCTCTCTCTCTCTCTCTCTCTCTCTCTCTAACTCAGGATCTCTCTCTCCGTCTCACTCAGTCGGCGACCGTCTACCGACCCATTCTCCGGCGCTCTCTCTCTCTCTCTCTCTCTCTCTCTCTCCCTCTCCCGTTCCCCCTCTCCCTCTCTCTAGCTCGGGATTCGTCGATCTAGAAGACGTCGGCCGGCTCTCTCTCTAGCTCGTACTCCATCCGGCCCCTATCTCTATCAGATCGAGAAGACGCCGGCTCGCCCTCACCTTCTCCGGCGACACCCGACGCATCCCTGCAGCTAGCAACCTCAGGATCCACACCCCCGATCGACTCCCGGTGCGTGTAAAGTTAAGTGCTTCTTTTTTTTTTCCTTTTTTTTTTTTGTTTTAATTTTTTTTTTTTTTTTTTGTTTTTTTTTGTTTTTTTTTTTTTTTTTTTTTTTCTATTTGTTGTTTTTTGAGTTTGTGCTTTTAGTTTTATGAGACCTTTGTATTTTTATATTTACTTGTGCAGTAGCTCTCCAATCACTGTAAAAAATTTTTTTTTTAAAAAAAAAAAAAAAAAAAAAAAAAAAAAAAAATCCCTCTGTCTACAAAATGCTAAGGTTGAAACATGATGTCCTTTTGTTTGAAAGGATTATCATTCCTTATGGGTAATGGTTTACTGTGATTTCGTGTTCAATTATCTTTTTGTATTGGTTGATGTTGCCTTCCTCCTAATCTGGTGTTAAACTTCTTCTTCTTTTTTTTTTTTTTTTTTTTTTTTTTGTTGACTTGAAAGTATAGCTTAGTATGAATATATGGTCATGCTTCTTCAATTATTAGAAAGTTATAATCATTGAGCCAATAATATGACCAAAATATATGTTTGGATTGGATCAAACAGCAATTAGTTGCCCAATTGACTCACATGTACAAATAATTAAATAACCAAACAGTCCAAAATTTATTTAGAGGGGAGTGACGTTACTTCTATTACAGATTTTACAGTTAGTCCAATCGTGACATGCATGCTGCCAAAAGACACAATTTCTTATTTTTTTTACCAAAATGACGAAGGTGGGCTATTGTAAATAACATATTCCAACTCTCCGAGTCTTGTATGGTAATCAAAACACCTACACTCTGAAAGAATAATGCTATATTCCGGACAAGTATCCTCATTTCATCTTCCAAATAAAATAAGTAAAAGAGGCTTTCCAAGATTACAAGTGATGTCGGTTTAGGCTGTTGCCTTAGAAGATACGCTTGGTAGGAAAAAATTGGCTTGAAAAAATCATGGTCAATAATGAAAGTGCATTAATTTTTCAATATTTTGATGTTTCACTAGTTGTAGTTTCATTGGATAACATAAGTAAACAATATGGAAGGCACTCGTAATTGTGAAAATCATATGAAGTTGGGGCAACCAAGTTATAACAATATTTAATGTTTTCATAGCTAGGAATCGAGGAAAAAAGTCACATTTATATATGGATAGAAATGAATAGCATATAGTCCAAGGAACCACCACACTTTGTAGAATAGTTGGGACCATGCCTCGCGAAAGAGAGGTCCCAATTAGTTTGATTCTCCCATTCGGGTAATTTAAAAAGAAAAAAAAAAAGAAAAAAAAAAAGAAGAAGAAGAAGAAGAAGAAGAAGAAGTCAATATATAGCTAGTTCTTCCTAATTCCCATGTACTCCAAGAGCTTGTTTGTTATATATATATATATAGTCGTGGATTTCAATTGGTTCAATTAATAAAATATCTTTACAACCAAACGATTATGTTATCCAACCAACCATAAAAAACCTTGTCTTGGCATGTAATAATTTTAATTTTTGATTCAAACTGTACAAGTAATTAATTGCATGTTTAATTTTCTAATATTCCTTACAACCAAACGCTTCCTAAGAAAATTTAGATTAACGAAAATTGGGTATATATATATATATATATATATGGTCGAGAGGACTTTGCATGATTTCAACCACCACAATAGGAAAAAGTAAACTTAATAATTTAATTTATATTTTAAGAGTCTGGACCTAGATTTTTTTTTTTTTTTTTGGGGACAAAATTAAGGTCAATGTAGAACATTTTCTCAAGGCTGTAATTGTGAATCAAATTGAGAGGTTTGACCGTCAAAGTCAATAAGCCCATCTTATCACACAATCCCACGTCCGTTCGCCTTCATTGTTGATTACTTGATTGTTAAGATGAAAACGAATGCTGAACTCTTTCTAGAGATAGTCAATAAATTTAATCGAAGCAGATGGCTTGAACTTGGCAGAGCCTTATAATCTATCACTTGAACCTTGATTAATTAGACTGACAGATAGCTATGGCCTCGTCAAAACATTCACTCTTAATCAGTTCCAAACTTATTTCTAACTCATATTCCCCGCTTGTTATTTCCTAATGATAGAGCCTAGGAAATATCTGATTTCTAAATCATGATTGGTTTTGGAAACTAGTGTTAGCATCTATATATATATATATATATATATATATATATATATATATTGTGAGGCCTTTAATTCTATTTTTGTTCTGGTCCACCCATATATGAAGATATATATGGGTGATATATCTTCATATTATCTTGAATTTTTATTTTTATTTTTTTATTTTTTTTATTTTTTTTATTTTTTTTATTTTTTTTTTTCTCTTGAGGTATCTTATCTCGAAATGTTTGGACTATTTTATGATGTAGTTAGAAAGATGGATAAGAGTTGGATGAAGTTGCCGTGAAGTTCGCGAAAGTATATTCGCGGGGTTATGGCGTTTGTGAAATTTGCACGTGAACATGAGAATAGAAAATGGGTCATTGTGTGCCCCTGTAAGAAGTGTTTGTTGGGCAAATCATGGTCCTGTGAAGTTGTATTTGCCCATTTAACGTCAGGCGCTAGGATTATTGAGGGTTACACAGAGTGGATAATGCATGGGGAATCACTTGTCCCTCCCGTTAATAACGAGACAATATATGAAGCTCCCAGGATGCTTCAAGTGGATATCATTCCACTACATGGGGGGTCCAGTGGAATGCAAGACATGCTTACTGACGTTTTCGCGATGCACGATGTTTGTGTAGAAGTCGGTGGGTCTCAAGTGGGAGTTGAAGCCGAAGCCGAATATGTGGATGTTGAAATTGAAGGCTCTAACAGGGTGCCGAATAAATTAGAAGATTTGCTAAAGGATGCTGATACGCCACTCCATGAAAATACAAAACATAGCAAATTGAGAGCTATTGTACGTCTATATAGTATTAAGTGTATGGGCGGTTGGAGCAATACATCATTCTCCATGTTGCTCGAATTCATCAATGAGTTGATGCATCCGGATGTAAGTTTGCCTAAAGACACATACGAGGTGAAAAAGTACTTGAAGGATTTGGGCCTTGAATATGAGAAGATATCGGCTTGTCTCAAAGGTTGTATGTTGTTTTGGAGGGAAAATGAAAAGTTGGACAAATGTACATTCTGCAATGAGTCCAGGTGGAAGGATGACTTAACTAATGAAGATGGGTCGACAAAAAGTTCGAAAAAAAATCCGGTCAAAGTGTTGCGTTGGTTTCCTCTAATACCAAGGCTGCAGAGGTTGTTTATGTCACATCATACATTGCCACATATGAAGTGGCATGCTCAAGGCCGTACAAAAGACGGTGTGTTGAGGCATCCGGCCGATGGAGAAGCATGGAAGGCATTCGATTCAAGTTACCCAGTATTCGCATTAGACCCGCAAAATGTGAGGTTAGGTTTAGCGTCAGATGGCTTCAATCCTTTTGGGAACATGTCCTCTAGTCACTTACTTGGCCGATAATGTTAGTATCCTACAATTTGGCTCCTTAGATGTGCATGAAGCAACCGTATTTTATGTTAAGCTTGATTATTCCTGGTCCGAATGCACCAGGACAGAATATAGATGTGTATATAGCGCCCCTTGTAAGTGAGTTGAAAAAACTATGGGAAGTAGGGGTTCAAACTTTTGATGTAACATCAAAAAAATATTTCACAATGCGTTCGGCCTTGATGTGGACGATAAATGATTTCTCAGCATACGGTGATTTGTCAGGTTGGAGTATACATGGACGGAAAGCATGTTCTTGTTGTAGGCATGAAACGCAATCAACGTGGCTAACTTATGGTAGAAAATTCTGCTTTATGGGACATAGGCGATGGTTGCCTCCTGATCATCCATGGAGAAGAAACAAGAGACGATTCAACGGTGCGCAGGAAATGGTTGGTCCTCCTAAAGTGCCGGATGACGATGAGATCATGAGACAATTAGAGTGTGTTGTCAATTGGGCAAGGACTGGACAGAAGCTGCCGGCTGTGGAAGTAGATTGGAAGAGGCGAAGTGTATTATACGATTTGCCTTATTGGAAAGATCAATTACTACGTTATAACATTGATGTGATGCACACAAAAAAAATGTGGTTGATAACATACTTGGCACGCTATTGAACATGAATGGTAAAACCAAAGACAACCACGAAGCACGTCAAGACTTGTGTAAGATGAAATTGAGACCAGAACTCCATCCATTTATCGCGGAAAACGGCAAAACACTTTTGCCCACAGCTTGTTTCACAATGACGAAAAAAGAAAAGACTGGCTTCCTGCAAGTGTTCCATGATGTTAGAGTGCCCGATGGATATTCTTCAAATGTGTCACGTTATGTCAAGCTCAAGGAATGTACTGTTGGGGGTTTGAAGAGTCATGACAATCACATAATCATGCAACAACTCATGCCAATTACACTTCGAGGAACCTTACCGAATGATGTTGTGCGGCCTTTAACTGAGCTATGTGGGTTCTTTAGGAATATTTGTTCAAAAACATTGAGGGTGGAAGATTTGGATCGTCTAGAGAATCAAATACCCATAATCTTGTGCAAATTGGAATGAATATTCCCTCCCGTTTTTTTTTTACATCCATAGTGCACGTAATCATACATTTAGTACGTGAATGCAAACTGGGCGGACCGGTACACTACAGGTGGATGTATCCCGTTGAGAAGTAATGTTAAAATTCTGTTAACTTGACATTTGTTCAACCGAATGACCTATTACAATATATATGTCTTATGTGACGGTCTCATGGTCTGACTTTAATGTAAGTGTCTCGGTAGATATAAACGTACCGTTCATAATAAGGCCGCACCCGAAGGGTCTATTGCAAAGGGTTACATTGTAGACGATTTGTTGACATTTTGCTCGCGATATTTAGTGAACGCGCCAACGGTCCACAATAAGGCCCCAAGACACCAAAAGGAATCGAGAGGGGTGACCAATTGGATAAAACTTGATAAGATCACGTTTGAGCAAGCACACCGATATATTTTATTCAAATCTGACGGTTTTCTCCAATTTCGCATGTGAGTCACATTAGTAAATACGTAACGCCTCTAAATACAATGAAAAGTAACCAATACATCTTTTGTTGACGTATAGGATGCACATGGAGTCGCTAATGGAACCAAACAATAGGGAACGTATCTCGCATCAACAGTTTGTGAAGCAACAGAGGGACCAATTCTGTAGCTGGTACAGGTCATACGTAAGAGAATTGTTGGTTTGAATAATTATTTGCCTATAAAAGCATCATGAAACCCGGTTTTTTAAGCAAGGTGTCTAAATCACAGGTTGATAAGTTGGCCGAGGCGGATAGAATGACATTGGGAGAGAACTTGTAAGTCATGCCAAAGGCCCAATGTTTGATGCTATAGAATATAAGCGGTATGTGGTTAATAGCATGTTATACCGCACCCTGAATATCAACGAAGAAAAAAAGAGTCAAAATAGTGGAGTGTGTGTCAGCATTAAAGATGGTCCCACCTACTACGGTAAGCTAACTCGAATAATCGAGGTTACATACTACGACTTGACGCTAAGGGTGTAAATTTGGACCGGGTATAACCGGTCGGGAAACCGGAACTGGGAATTAACCGGCTCCGGGAAACCCGGTTGGTACCCGGGTACCAGGCTCCGGTCACCCGGTTACCTGGAGTCGGAGCCGGAGCCGGGTATTGATGGTATGAAATCTTGGGTATATCCGGGCACCCGGCTCCGGGTACCTTATTTAATTAAAAAAATATATATTATCCCCCTACCCCTGGCCTTTACTCTAAAATTACACAGTACACACAGCTTAAAGAAAAACTTAATGGCTTATGAAGGGTTTTTTTAGTCTTTTTAGTTCCTGTTGCCCACTTGCCCAGTTGCCCTAAGTCCCTAACTCCTTACCCAAAGTCCCAAACTCCAGATTGTGCCGCACTGCCGTCTGCTGCTGCTGAGCTGCTCCCTGTGCCTCCCACTCGTTCACGACGTTCAACCCATTGAAGCTCCTGTAGAAATCATCTCCTTCACAGTTCACAGCTTCACGACGTTCAGCCGACGACTTTTTGCCCATTGAAGCTCCTGCAGAAATCGTCTTCTTCACGGCTTCACGACGTTCAGCCGACGACGGTTCAGCACTTCAGCCCAGAATCTTGAATCTTTGAAACTTTTGTAAAATATTTGAGTTTCTGACTTTCTGGGGTTTGGCTTAATAGGTGGCTCCACTGGCTCGTGCTCGGTGCTTTGCACTTTGCAGCTTTGGCATTCTCTTTTACGGTAGCCTCAAGCTCAAGACTTTTCTGGCTGGCTCTTAATTTGTTTAGGTGCTTGTTCTTTTTCCCTGTGATTGAACAAAGCTTAAATTTGTAGATTCCTATGTTAATTTTGTTGTACGTGTTTCAGTGTTTAAGGTAGCTTATTGCTTACGCCAGTGCTCAGATCGTTAATCTCGACCTCCCTTGCTTCTTATCTCAAATAGTCTCTTTGCTAACATATTCAAGCTAGACAATCCTAAACCTCAAGTACCTCAAGGTATGGTACCCCCTCGTTTGCTTCTTATTTTTTATGAAATTTTTTTTTTTTTTTTGAGCAATTAATTTCATTGGCATCAGATTTCTTGGTTTTAGAGTTAAGCCCCCTGTCACTAATTGTAGATTCAATCTGTAGTTGATAGCTTACTTTTGAACATCCTTTGCGTTGTGTTTACAAAGGATTGTTTTGTAATTTCTTAACAATGGCTTCAAGAGAAAATTTAGTTCCTTGATATTTGGAGAAATTAATAAAACTCACTGGTATAAATTTATTCATTTAAATTTAACAAAGTTTGATCTATCTAGATTATAGCTAAACATCTATTCCATTGGCTTGGTGATGATAATCTTTTGTTGTGCTTTATGGAATAACAATCTTGTGCTTCTTTTTGTGTTTGTTTTTCTGATGAATACATATGATGTTCTGGCCATGTTCTTTGTGAGAACAAATATTGGAAGATACTTAGTATATTCGATATACAAGAGAAGGAAGTTTTCTGAATTTTTCACATAATTACAAGGCTGCTTGACTTCTAGTTCTAGTTCTAGAGGAGAAAAATTAAAGCAAACGAAATATATGCCTTTCACAAGAACTACAATGAAGAAAATTAATGATTAGTTAATTAACTCTTTGCCGTGTATCTTTATGTGTACACAATATCAAAAAGTTGTTTTATATTATTGGCTCTTAATTGTTTGGTCAGTACTATTAAATGTAATATTGTTTTTACTTTTTATGCTCCAACTAGGCCTATTATGGAAAATGTCAATGAGTCACATGACAAGCCTCCAACTTCAAATGTTGAAACCTCATCGCCTTCCTTGCAAATAGAATTGGATCCCTAAAAAAAAAAATCACAAGCTGTGAATCGGTCAAAAGCATGGTTGCACTTTACAAAAGTGGAACCAATTGACAAGGAAAACCCTAAGGCAGCATGCAATTATTGCAATAGGAGGTTAGCATGTCACTGGAGACATGACACTTCGTCTTTAATGAACCACCTTACCTTTAACTGTCCAACTTCTCCACTTAGAAATTTGGAAAAATCCAATGTACCCAAAGGTCAAACTCTCTTGCAATAATCATTTAAGAAAATGTCAGAGAGTAGTAGTTGCAATACCAACCAATTGGGATTTGTGAAGTATGATCCGATTAAAATAAGGAAGTTGGTTGTTCAATATATCATTAAGGAGGAATTGCCTTTTAGGCATGTGGAGAGTTGTAGGTTTAGAGAATTGATGAATGGAATTGAACCAAGGTTCAATTTACCATGTCGCATTACTATAAAAAAAGATTGCATGAAACTTTATGAGGAAGAAAAACTTAAATTGAAGGCTTCTTTGAGGGGTAAAAGAATTTGCATTACTACTGATACATGGACATCTCTTCAAAATTTGAAGTACATGGTTGTTACCGCTAGTTACATAGATTCTAATTGGAAAATGCATAAGAAAGTAATCAAGTTTAACTTGATTTCAAGTCATAAAGGTGAAAATATTGGAAGAATGTTGGAGAATACATTGATAGAATGGGAGATTGAATCAGTGTTCACTATTACAGCTGATAATGCGACAGTCAATGATGTGGCGATTGATTATATGAGAAGGAAGTTGAAGGACAAGAGAGATTCTATTTTGGGAGGTGAACTCCTTCACATGAGGTGTGCTGCTCATATATTAAATCTTATTATAAATGAAGGCTTAAAAGGATTGGGTGATTGTGTTTCTAATATTAGGAATGCAGTAAAATTTCTGAGGTCTTCACCGCAGAGAATGGCAAGGTTTAAAGAATGCATTAAGTGTGAAAAAATTCAATGTACGAAGACAGTTTCTCTAGATGTTCAAACAAGATGGAATTCTACGTACTTAATGTTGAGTGCGGCTGAGAAGTATCAAAAAGCTTTTACTCGACTTGGGGAGGAAGATGGTAATCCTTTTGTTGTTCCTAGCTATGATGAGTGGGAAAATGCTAGGGAATTTGTGAAGTTTTTGAAACCTTTTTATGAAGCCACATTGAAGTTTTCTAGTTCAATTCATGTCACCTCCAATGCATATTTCATTCAACTTTGTATTATTATAAAGACATTGTCTGATTGGTGTATGAGTTGTAATCCTATCCTTAGTGCAGTGAGTTGGGATATGAAAAAGAAGTATGAAAAGTATTGGGGGACTATGGAAAAGATTAACTTATTGTTGTATGTTGCTCATGTTCTTGACCCGCGTACCAAGTTGAAGGCATTACAATATTACTTGGTAAAATGCAGTGGCCCTGATTGGGCAAAACAAATCGAGACAAATGTGAAAGACCTTTTGAACCATTTGTGGGAGCAATACAACAAGTTATATGGGAGGCGTTTGTCTAACATTGATGCGGGTGTGGAAAGTTCAACTATTACTTCTATAGATGTTAGTGTTGATGATGATGATGAAAATACACTTACAGAGACGAAATATATGAAGAGTTTCATCAAACACCTTGAGGAAGAGAACAACTCGGAGTGTATGTCGGAGGTGGATCGTTATTTTTTGGATGGGTGTGAAGCATCAACAAATGAATTTGACATCTTACTTTGGTGGAGGGTTAATGCACACAAATATCCTATCCTCGCAGAGATAGCCCGTGATATATTGGCCATTCCTATTTCTACCGTTGCATCTGAGTCTGCATTCAGCAACGGAGGACGTATATTGGATCCCTTTAGGAGTTCATTATCTCCATTGACAGTTGAGGCCTTGATTTGCACGCAAGACTAGTTAAAGGGTAATGAAGACTTGAACTATGAGAACTTTATTGAAATATTTGATGAGCATGGTAAATGTTTATAAATTCATTTTAGTTTTCATTATTATTAATTCGTTTTAGTTATTTATTCATTTAACTAATTCTGTTTTCTTTTTCTACTTCTTCTTCTTGTTCTTCTTTCTTTCTTTCTTTCGTTTTTTTTTTTTTTTTTTTTTTTTTTTTTTTTCTCTCTTCTGTTGTAGTTATAGAAGATTGAGGGCAGAGCTACAAAAACTCAGAAACCGGACCATGTTGGGATATGTTTAATATATGTTTATGGACTTTTGGGCATGAACTTTTTTTAATATGTTAATGAACTTTTGGCTATGAACTTTTTTTAATATGTTTATGGACTTTTGGTTATGAACTTTTTTAATATATTTATGGACTTTTGGGTATGAACTTTTTTAATATGTAATATGTATTATGTTTATGAACTTTTGGATTTTTAATATGTAATTATGTATGTGAATCTTAGTTGCTGTATTTTCCTTGGTTTTTGTTATGTGTCCTTTTGATTGCAGTGTGAATCTGTTCCTTGGGTTTTGTTATGTGTCCTTTGGTCTTGTCTAATTTGTTTTTATTTTGGTCACAGTCTGATTGCAGTGTGTTTGATTGTCATGGGTCTCATTTCTTGTCTTGAATGTGAATATTTTGATTTCATTTCTTTTGAGCTAAATATTATTGTAATAAAGTGAATGTTTTAGAATCACATAAGCCCATCTATCTTATTCCGCCCATCTCAAGATTTCAATTTAAGTTTTGTGATTTCTTTGCAATGGATAGGGTTATTTGTTACAAAAATTAATTTTTTTTTAAAAAAATATACCACCCGGACCGGATAACCAGGGTACTCGGGTCTGGGGACAGGTGTTAAATGCGAAAAACCAGGGGTGTAAACCCGGAGAGGGTTCCTGGTTTGTACCCAATACCCGGGAACCCGCTCCGGGTTTACACCCCTACTTGACGTTGTATGTGCTTTTCAAGTGCGATTGGGCCGACATTCAACCGAATAAGGGATACAAAAAAGACGAATATGGATTCGATCTTGTCAATTTCAAGAACCTAATACACACGGGTGCGCGACTAACTGATAATCCATTCGTACTACCAAATCAAGTATCGCAAGTATATTATGTTGAGGATCCTAAAAATCCAAATTGGGTTGTTGCTGTAAGGACAAAACCTCGAAATGTGTACGATGTTGGCAATGGTGAAAGTGATGATTATGCCGAGGCTAACTTATCATGAGCACGAGCCGTTCAACGTCAACGTAATGGGAGACGTTGGTTTTGATGACATTGATTGTGCACATACTAATGTACGGGCCACCCAAGCAACATTAACATAATAATTGTATGTATGAATATGGTTAAATTATTATATAGAATTCAAATATATGGTGTCTAGAATGACTTACTTATAGTCGTCTCACTTTTATTTTCTAAGCATGGCGTTTCTGTTGCTAAAATATTGTATATTTTATTTACTATTAAATGTGACCCATTTTCATGTGTTTGCAGGTAGACATGGCCCCTAAAAAAGCCTCAACCGGGAAAGGATTTTTGGACACCTATAGACCGCACACCGGTTGAGCGACCGGTTGTA